>NW_023416379.1:30453018-31883643 GCF_014108235.1 Myotis myotis | reverse complement strand
GAAGGGCAGAGGTCACTGTCCTTGCATTGGTGGAGTGTCCTCGACTTGTGTCAGACCAGCTACTCATCTGTTTAAGGGAGATGATAATACTTCTTAATATTCACAGAGTCTTTCCCACAAAGAAAAAGTTAATGTCTGTTGTTTTGTTAATCCCTTCACCTTTTTACCCAGCCCTTTCCACCCAACCCCCCCTTCTAACAGCTGTCAAGCTCTTCTCTGTATCTGAGTCTGTTTCTATTTTCTTTGTTTTTAAATACTATAAATATTTTTTTATAAATATATATACAAATACTATATATTTTTTCATAAATATAATAATTTAAGTATAAAGAAGAAAAAACTAGCCCTCCCCTCCCCCAGTGACTCTCAAGACCTACAGAACAATACCACACTTTTTATTTGGCATGTCACACAGGACAGTCTATAGCTTGGGCATAGCCCACCTTTTAGGTCTCACCACAGTCACTCAGACACACCAGGCAAAGAACTATTCTGTTCAATCCACTTTTACATCCCTGTGTTCTTGTTTCTGTTGTTTTTTCTTTTGAATGTCCTTTCCTTGTTCTCTGCCTGGTGAAATACTTATCTTTCAGAAAACACCAGCTTAAATATTGCCTCCTCTCTGTACCTTCCACAGACCCCAGGGGAATCATTAATTGACTCATTATCTATGTACTCTCATCACTTTTGACAAGTTTACACTATGGCACTTAGCACAGAGGATTACTTATTTATTGGACTCTCATGGTGTTAGACTGTAAGTATCTCAAAGCAAAAATCAGGTCTCATTAATCTTTATATCACCATTTCCTGCCATATAATAGTTGCTCAGGTAATAGTCATTGAATTAAAGATGTATTTGGCGACAGTCAGATGTTTAATGAGGAAGAAGCCACATAATTAGTGATCAATTGAATTTACACTACAAGGACAAAAGTCAAAGATGTATCATACTTTTAAATTTTTAAATAGTTGGTAACTAGACTGATGGTACTATTGATAGGTACCATTGAAAGGGGAGAAGCTTTTTTTGCAGCAAATATAACACGTTTGGTTTAATTCTTTCTGAGCCGTGGATTGACAATGAGTCATCTAATAAATATTTATTATCAGAAGTCAGAGAAACTGGTTGAATTTCAAAAGAGAAAATATAGATTATATTGACATTAGCATATTAGACCATCTGTGAACCCAGGAGACTTGATAAGATTTCTGAGGTAGATAATTGCTTTAAACAATAATTCTTAATTTCAGATGTGCATAGGAATCATGGGGAGAGCTTGGGAAAATACACATTTATGTGACTCCATTTTCTGAGATTCTGATTCACAAGGGTTGGGACAGGGCCCAGGAATATGCATCTTGGCAAGCACCTTTTGGGAAATTTGATGTAGACAGTCCCTCATCTACACTTCGAGGGGTTACTGACATAATGGGGGAAGGAAAGGGTTGAAGAGATTAATTTGGGAAAGATTTGGAAGGCGGGAGAAATATGTATACTCAAGGTAGGAGAAAGGGATAGACAGATGCAATTTGAAAATGGCTTTGCTACTATCTGCTGGAAACAGAAAACACTGGAATTAGAATTTACCAGTTACTTTATCTGTCTTCAAAATGTATTCTTCTGACTCGTGGTTTGAATTTTAAAAGTCCCCTCGCAGACTGCATAAACAGCTTATTATAAGGACTTAGAGAAGATATCTGGGAACTCATGTCCCTTTGCAACCTATGCTGATTGAGAATTTTCCTGCTCTAAGAATCATGCCTTTTTCTTCCACTTACCAAATGCTTTTGCAGTAATACAATAAAATATATTTTCATATTTGACATCCTTTTATTAAGTAAATCACATAGAAAGTCTTTATAATTATGAGCATTGTTTTTCACTATATAAAATACTCTTTGGTGATGACTCATTTTTACATGCAAAATTCAAAAAAATCTATCATTGTCTGCATAAATTATTATTGAAAATTTGCTTTTACTGCCAACTCTGAAAATAAATAAAGCCGTGAGAATATTTTTTAAGCAGTCTAAATTCCTTTTTTAATAGAGCCACAGCTTGTTCTATAATGAAAACAAGTCCAACTGAAATTTTAATGATAAGGCAGGGTAGGGTTGTGGCCGGTGGTGTGTGTGTGGGGGTGGTGTAAGAGATCAACCAAAGGACTTATATGCATGCATATAAGAATAGCCAATGGACACAGACGCTGGGGGGAGGGGGAGTGAGGACATATGCTGGGGAGTAGGGGAAGCCGGGGGAGGCCAATGGGGGAAAAAGGAGACATATGTACTACTATTTGTAATACCTTAAACAATAAAAAAATAAAATAAAATAAAACATAAAAATATTTATTAAAAAAGATAACTACTTATTTATTAAATTATTTACCTAATTTAATAAATTATAAATAAACACATGTTAACCAAACATGTTATAGTTAAATTTGCCAACTGCTTCATTCCAAAAAGATATTAAACATGAAAACTACCATTGCCCACTACATGTGGAGATTAACAAAGACTACCAAATGAGAACAAGCAAAGATTATCCAGAGCTTGTTGCAGCAAAAACATCGGCCGCCATTACTAGAGTTTGGCAGAAACCCAGAGACAGGCAGGGAAGCTGAGGGTGTGTTAACTAGAAGTGGGACACCCTATGTGATTGGTTAGGGGTGCATATCTGGCTTTCTCTGGTTGGTCCTAAGTTGGAAGCCAGACAAAAATTAGGGAAGCCATCAGTTATTAACCAAGTCCTGGCCACTCAGGCTGATTGTTACAGGGATTATTGTTTGACTTCCTGGACCAGTTGCTAGAGATAGTGATCTCTATAAGACTCTCCTGTAAGTCTGACTTATGAATAACAGGCTGGCTTCCTGGGCTGGTTACTGTAGCTAATGGGTTGGTTGTCTCTAAACCGGTTGCTAAAGATTATGGGTCAGAGTTGCATTTGTATATATATATCTGGCCATTGTCTGTATAATCAGTTTCACAGTCACAATGATATATATGATTTTTAAAGGCAAAAATCAAGTGACCCACTCTCCTCTTCCCACATCACTTTCCTTGAGAAGTGGTAGGATTCTCTATTTTTGCCCTCAGAGTAACAAACTGAGTGCTTTTAATGAAATGCACATGTGCTAGAGAATAATGTAATCCACATGTATAATGGAGCATTTTAAAACTGGCTTCATTCACGTAAGTAAAAAAGCAGGTGAAGTTTTATTCAACCCCCTGTACAAAAACATCATTTCAACACATAATGAATGTAGAAAATTACCAATGAGATATTTTGCAATTTTTACACCAAGCCTTCAAAATCAATTGTGTATTTTACACTTACCATATATCTCAAATTGGGTTAGCCACATTTCATGTGCTTAATAACCACATATGGTGAGTGGCTACAACACTGCACATTGCAGGTAGGGTCTGTAGAAAGAAAGGGAGGGCAGGAGGGAGGATAATGAAAGAAAGAAGGGAAGAAAAGGAGAAAGGAAGAAAGAAAGAAAGAAAGAAAAGGGAAGAGAAAGGAGAAATTGGACATGATTCCTTCAAAGCAGTAATTATTTTTTCAGAGGTGATAAGTAAACATCAATTATAATTAAGAGCTCAAGGCAAAAGCAACTATGTACCTTAGGTTCCCTACCAGTGTCTCCATAGAAAGAAGTGTTTAAGACCAGGGAGTTTTCTTATTAATCTAATTTTTGTTAGAGCCTAACACAGTGCTGGGCATATATTAGACACATGTATATGATTGTTGGATATGTGACTAAATGAATCAATGGTAGTATTATGTCCTAAATATGTTTACTTTAAACATTAAAGATACCTAGTTAATCACTTACATACTAGCAAGGGATTTAGACAGAGTATGCATGTTGGAACCCCACTTCAGAGATAGGAAGAGAAATTGTGGTTATGTTTGCATAATTAATACTTGTGAAATCATTTAAAGAGATTAGGAAATATAAATATAAGACCATCATAATACAGCATGCATTTAAAAAGCAAATTTTTATAAAGGTAGCTGTAAGATAGGATTGTAGCCACATTTCCAAACTAAGTAACTAGGTTAAACCCTTCATAATGAAACTTTTTAGTGAAAGAAAAATTTTAAAAATATGTGCCACTGTATCTCTCCTTCACATCTTATTTTTATAATTTATTTCTCTTTTTCTATTTGCTTTAACCTTATGAATTAATTTCATAAGGCTGTTACTTCAATTTTGAAAAGGATTGAGATCCCCAAGGAGAAATCAAATTCATAATGTCTCAAAGAATCAAATTGCTTGGGTTTCAAGGACAAATGAAGTATGTATTTCACATTTCAAAGGAGACTCAGAATGCCCTCAACTGCTTTCTGTAACTCAAACTAACCAGATATCACTTTAATATAAAAACAATTTTACTGAGTATGAACCTAAGACATCTTTTAAAAGTTAACTTTTTCTTTCTTGTTTAAAAAACAAGTTCTCTACAAGGTAAAACATTTATAAAAGACTATAAAGGAGAAAGTTATAATCATCCATAATCCTGCTATTCAGAGATACTTTAATATTTTAGTGTATTTTTCTGGTCATTTTAAGAATATAAATATATATGGCTTTTATAAAAATAGTTATATTAGATATGTAGCATGATATTTCACTTATCATGTTATAAGCATTTTATATTTATAAATATTCTTTGAAAATAAGATCTTAGTGAAGATATTGATATATATAGTGAAGTGAAAGCTTGTTTTCACACCATCTCCTTTTTATGGAAGAAAGCACTGACAATTATTGGTAGAACGTAGGCCTCTACAACTTTCCTCTTCTTCCCCCCAAACCCAGGGGCTTAATTACTGTTGGTACAAAGGTTTCAGAGGCATTGGTAAGTTGCTCTGAGTGGGACAAGAGAATGGAGTTTGTTTTGCTCCTGAAAAGGCGAAGATAGGAGGCCAATAAAAGGCAGAAGGTTATGTTATGTGGATTTCTGTCTCTTCATTCATTCTATTGATCATCCCTGATGATTAAGATCAGTCGATTGCTACTAAACTCAGAAATGTTCTGGGTGAGTGTTATTTTTATGAAAAGGGATGATGGTGCTTGATGTTGAGGGTTCTAGGTTAGGTTGACATGGGTGAAATGAACCCAGCATACACAGACACAGGGGCGGTAGATAAAGGGTCATGAGAAGTTCACCCTTGAGAGTTCAAAAATATGCTTAGGAAGGTTTGGGGACACCATGGACCATTTAGGTAGGTAAGATCATTATCTTTGGTCCCAGGAATTTCTCTTTGGAATGGACATATTCATCTTTGGGTTTCTTCTATTTTCCTCCTCCTTTCTCACAGGGGAGCTATCTCATTCTCTTTCATGCCCTCCTCATTCATATTCCTGTCTCTCAGACCCAGCATCTTTGCTTTTTCTAACTCAGTTGGCTTTGTACATTTTGTACCGGCATTTGCAAAGCTTGGGAAAGTCTTCCTCTGGGTCCATTCTGACTACGCCTTTCTGGCCAAAAGCTTCTGACTTCTCCAGTTTCTGGTTGTAACTGAATGAATCATGATGACACTGCTTCCTGTGTTTCCTTCCTGGCCTCACAAATATACCGCCTATCCACTTAAAAAATTGCAAACAGACAAACAATGCTTTCCTGACCTTCTGTCTATATTTTATTTAAATTCAGATTTGTCATTTGTCTCTACCATGTCCCCTACATTTATTATGCTGTTTGAGTTGAAAAATCTTCTTGGTTTATAACACTTTGGGGGAAATCAGAAGAAAATTAAAGAATTTACAATGTCATTAGATGAATTAGTCCCATAATCAGTATGGAGTCTTAGTCTCAATTTTATATCTTGTCTAAAAAAAAGAAACATTTATGAGTTCATTTTAGAGAGTATTATAGTGTCTATTTTATAAACACAATCAGAATATAAAAATAATATACTTTGAAAATGTTTAATTTATTCTTCCTTGGTGACTGTCATCCATGAAAATCGTGTTGTAAGAAGCAGTTCTGTACAGAGTGGTTTCGGGTAAGGGTATATTGTGCAGGGTTCAGGTTACTTCATATCCCTTTCAAAAAGCTGTGGTCTGTCTTATCAAAATATAATCCAAATATCATATGGTAGAAGAGGAAGCTTTTATATTTTTAAAAGAAGCATTTAAGATTCAGATACTCTTCCCCATGCTAAAAGTCTTCTAAAGAATTTGATGGCGGCATAGGTTAACGCCAGAGTTTGCTGCTTTGAACAACTACTTCAAAAGTGAAACCAAAAAACGGAAGGGACATCACCCAGAACCACAGGAACGCTGGCTGAGTGGAAGTCCTACAACTAGGAGGAAAGAGAAACGCATACGGACACTCAGAGGAGGCGCAGTGCTGAAGTCAAATTCTGAGGTGCAGAGTGCACGAGCGGGCTGGCGGCGGAGGGCGCGGTTGGCGTTTTCAATCGGGAGGGAGTCGCAGAATCTGAGCTCCAGATCCGGGCGAGTCTTTAGGGACCCAGACTCAAACGGGAGAAGCGGGGCTGTCTGGCTTCGGTCAGAGCGAGTGCAGCTTTCTCTCTGAGCTTTGCAGCGGGTGCTGGGACTCAGAGAGGCAGAGCCCCTGGGGACGGGACTGAGAGCCGCCATAACTGCTCTCTCCGGCCCACCCTGTTGATCCTGTGTGACCCGCCCCGCCCAAGCCCTGCACACAGGCATTTGCCGAATAGCCTCAGGCAAAGGCTAGATTAGCACCTCCCTAGAGGACAGAAGTTCTCTCACTGCTGACACAGCTGATTCTCATAGCCACTTGGCCTGGAGGTCAAACCCTCCCTGGTATTAGCTACAACAATCAAGGTTTAACTATAAGACTGCGCACAAAGACCACTAGGGGGTGCACCAAGGAAGCATAACAAAATGCGGAGACAAAGAAACAGGACAAAATTGTCAATGGAAGATATAGAGTTCAGAACCACACTTTTAAGGTCTCTCAAGAACTGTTTAGAAGCCGCCGATAAACTTAATGAGATCTACAAGAAAACTAATAAGACCCTCGATCTTATATTGGGGAACCAACTAGAAATTAAGCATACACGGACTGAAATAACGAATATTATACAGACTCCCGACAGCAGACCAGAGGAGCGCAAGAATCAAGTCAATGATTTGAAATGCAAGGAAGCAAAAAACACCCAACCGGAAAAGCAAAATGAAAAAAGAATCCAAAAATGCGAGGATAGTGTAAGGAGCCTCTGGGACAGCTTCAAGCGTACCAACATCAGAATTATAGGGGTGCCAGAAGATGAGAGAGAGCAAGATATTGAAAACCTATTTGAAGAAATAATGACAGAAAACTTCCCCCACCTGGTGAAAGAAATGGACTTACAGGTCCAAGAAGCGCGGAGAACCCCAAACAAAAGGAATCCAAAGAGGACCACACCAAGACACATCATCATTAAAATGCCAAGAGCAAAAGATAAAGAGAGAATCTTAAAAACAGCAAGAGAAAGAAACTCAGTTACCTACAAGGGAATACCCATACGACTGTCAGCTGATTTCTCAACAGAAACTTTGCAGGCCAGAAGGGAGTGGCAAGAAATATTCAAAGTGATGAATACCAAGAACCTACAACCAAGATTACTTTATCCAGCAAAGCTATCATTCAGAATTGAAGGTCAGATAAAGAGCTTCACAGATAAGGAAAAGCTAAAGGAGTTCATCACCACCAAACCAGGATTATATGAAATGTTGAAAGGTATCCTTTAAGAAGAGGAAGAGGAAGAAAAAGGTAAAGATACAAATTATGAACAACAAATATGCATCTATCAACAAGTGAATCTAAGAATCAAGTGAATAAATAATCTGATGAACAGAATGAACTGTTGATTATAATAGAATCAGGGACGTAGAAAGGGAATGGACTGACTATTCCTGGGGGGGAAAGGGGTGTGGGAGATGCGGGAAGAGACTGGACAAAAATCGTGCACCTATGGATGAGGACAGTGGGTGGGGAGTGAGGGTGGAGGGTGGGGTGGGAACTGGGAGGAGGGGAGTTATGGGGGGAAAAAAAGAGGAACAAATGTAATAATCTGAACAATAAAGATTTAATTAAAAAAAAAAAGAATTTAGAGAACATAGGTAATTCTAAGCAAAAAGCAATCTCATGGATTATTTTTCATAGTCTTTGTATTTATCGTATTTTAGTTGCTTCTTTCAATATAACACATGATTTTTATATTGCATATTATATTTTGTCAACCAACTTTTATCTATATATCATCTAATATGTTCCTTATCACAATCTCATGAGGGAGACAGGTCAATGTGCTCCCAAATTATTAATAGAGTGAGGATTGGTGCACATATACATTGGATCCAAGTTTGGAGTTCCTGAAATTGTGCTAGAGGCTGGTCCTTTATTTTTTTAATTCCTTACATTTCTTCTAGAGGAAAAAGATAAATACAGGAAGACTTGATAAGCTTTGTGGAATGTACCACTAAAACACAGTAGTACACTAGATTTTCTTTCCCAACCAAACAAACAAAACTCTGCAAGTACCTTAAAATAGTACAAAATATCAGACACAAGGCTTAATAATCGCTGAAGAGAGATTCTGCTGGACTAAAGAAATCTCCTGACAATAATCAAACAAACAAATAAACAAATCCTATATAAAAGTTTCTCTCAGGAGTACCTAAGGCGACATCTGGAAACTTCTGAAAAAGGCAAAGATAAGTCTTTGATCATTTCCTTCTCAACCTGTTTCTTTGAAAATGACTCTAGAATATTTATGCACTATTTCCGGCTGTTGTCCCACTCTCCAGAGTGGACAACTAGTGCTATGTTCTTATGTGGGCATTCGGGGATGCTGCTAGCAAAACCCAAAAGAGAGGGAGAGTTACACTTGCGACTAATCAAAATTTGATATCTCACAACTGTTCCTGACTTTCACATTCTTCCTGGTTTCATATTCTCTCTCTCCATTTTTCCCCCTCCCTTTCTCTCTCTCTCCCTCTCTCCTTTCCTTTTATGTCATTCTCTAAGGAGGATTTATTTTGCTTTTGTGATATGAGAAGAGTGAGAAGGGCTCAGGAGGCTCAGCAGTTTGGGAAAGTCGTAGGAGTAGCTTTTGCGTGTAATGGAAGTGGATGGAAGAGGAAGAGGAGATTCAAGAATTAAGAGTTACTGAGAGTTTGCAGGTGAGTTTGCAAAGATATGGTATGGCTGCACCATCTTGTTGCTATCTAGTCTGAACATTCAGCCCACCAACCTGTCCTGAGCAGAGCTGCAGTTGGGACTGGACCAGACAGGTTGTTCGGTGTCAGGGGGCTTTAGGGTCTTTGGGTTGCTTGACAGGAAATGAAGAAGAATCTCCTTTTGCACTGGATCACAGCAGCTTGGAATCCAGCATTGGAGGGTGCTGGGGTAAGGAATGTGCATTCTGAGAAGGTACCAATTCAGAGATCTGTAGGTCTCCAGGTAGAAGATCAATATCAACCCAACTTGAGTGGGCTTACTCTTTGGGGCATTCCAGGAACTGAAAAGGACCCGAACAGTTGACTTGATGCCTTTCTACCTCTGACGCTGGGAGGGAAAACTCAGACTAGAAACCAGAGAGGCTTTCTCTGAGAGGGAAAGATGGAGAGATCAGCTGCGGTTAGGTGTGCCCAAAGCCATGGTACTTTCTTTTCCTGTTGTCGGTAGTTCTTTCTATTTGTCTACTCCATTCCTATACCTGGATAAGCCCATCCTGAGAGTAGCAGAGAAGAGAGTGGAGGGGAGTCCTTTCAGTGTAGGTGCTTTCATGTGCATGATCACATTTAATCCAGTCTCCAACCTAGAGTGTAGGTTTGCTTGTCCCAGATTTATATTTGTGGAAACAGAAGTAAGGAAACCTGTCATCGCCACAGAGTGCATCTGCCTGACTCCTGATATGTTGATTTTCCCAACATGATAAATGGAATTTCCCATGCTTGTGGAGTGGGATTGCAGAGGGAGAATGGGATCCTGTTACAAGCCAGTAAGTGAAAAGGTGAGATGGGAAATTTTGAATCTTCTAGTGGAAGGAAGGGGAGGGGGATTTGCATATGTTTGGTATGTATGCATTTCAGAGTTTTCCCATGTGTATCTCCCTTCACTAAACTGTAAGCATCTTGAGGAACCCTATTCCTCTCACCATTTAGCACACTCTATAATTGTGGAGGAATTAATGTTGAATTTGAGGACTGTCCATAATCTATTATCACAGTATTATTGATACAAAGGGAAAAACTACTGAGAAAGTCATAGGCATTAGAATTCCCAAATTGCTGCACCAGGTAAAGTTTGTGGCTTTTTTGAGATAGAGTGGGCAGGAAAGACTTCAGGGAGAACTGTGGGAGGGGTGGTAATGGTGCTAGTTGCTCCATTTGAAAATTAACCCTTCTCAACATTTATTAATTTGAGTTACACTGAGATATATAATGAACCATTTTTGAGATGAATTACAGAGAGATGGTGTCCCTAAGATGATGAATCATTTACCTTTAAAAATAAAACTCAGACAAATTCAAAAGTAATATTAGAATAATGCTACTCCTGCTCTTTGCAATGTTCATTCAATAAGGAGGAAAAATGAAATTACATCCAGCTCACAGTGACTTGGGTCTAAACCTTCATAAATCTTCAAGAGTGAGCATTAGGGTCAATATCATCAGTGGAAACAATATTGAGAACTATAGATTCTTGTCTGATGTTTGGTCCTTGGGGCATTGTGCTTTGTGTTTTTCATCATCTCTTATATGCACCCAATAGCTTTCCTGTTACACTGTAAGTGGCCTGGGTAATTCTTGTACTTTTTCCCCTGCAACTCACAGTGCTTTGCATATTGTTGGTGTCTAATATAACCACAATGCAACCATCAAAATCAGCACATTAACAATGATGACACATTACTGCCCGCCAATCTTCAGACCCCATTCAAGTTTTGCCAATGTTCCAATAATGTCCCTTAGAGCAAAAAATCAGGATATAGAACAGTCATGATATGACATGTGTCAACCTTATTTAACTGCCTCTTTCTCAATTTCTATTCTATGTGAAAACTAAACACTCTATACAAAATAAATTGCAGCTTCTCAGCAGGTGTTAATCTTAATATAGAGGGTGTATACGATATGTTTAACCAGGCACACCCTTAAAAATCAGCCCTGTTTATGTTTGCAATGAACAAACAGAGTTGAGTCATCATGCATTAGAAAGAATTTCAGTCATAGAATTCAAACAATCTTCAGGATGTTCTTTTCTCAGGAAGCTTTCCTTTTGAGGCTCTGAGTCTACTCATTACGGTACCACAGTGCTGACTAGAAAACATTCATCAGTTTCAGGAATAGATCGCTCCAGGAGGCTGCCAGGCATCTGTGCACTGATTCTCCTGGGCAGCCACTGCCTGGACAAGGAATGAAAATGAGAGATGGCTGGCAGGCCCTGGGCTCTGTCCTTCACCTTGTCCCTTCCCTCTGCTCCATCATATGAGGGGGTCTGGGGCCTTGTCACTAGAGTGTACTGAATGGTGTTAAGATGCCTGCCTGTGTATAAAAGGAGAGGCTGAATACAAGCTGCCCCAGAGTGAAGAAATTTGAGGCCTAAGGGAGTGCTACTCCAGAGTAAGAGAGGCTATACTTGGCAGCGAAGTGAAATTTGGATGGAGTATGGGGCAGGGTGACAGTTTATGTAAATCTCTCTGCCTCAGAGAATTGGAGATGACAGAATAGAGGACAACTTAACTTTCCCCACTTCTGAAATGCTGGTTAGACAAATTAAAACTCAATTTTGAAATATTCAACCAAATTTCTTTTTAAACTCTCCCGCTAAGAGGGAAAAACTTGGATGGAAATATACAGGGTTGGCCAAAAATAGGTTTACAGTTGTGACTATGTGAAATTGAGAGTTTATTCTTGTAACATTATTTATTGATTATTGTCTTAATTTCCATACAAAAGACTGTGAACCAACTTTTGCCCCACCCTGTATATTTTCTTTATTGGTTTATATGTACAACTGCTCTCGTGCATGAGAAGAGCAGCCTGAGGAATGGGACTCTATGTTTCTCTTCCATTCTTTTAATTCTATCTTCTATTGTATCTTGTCAATAGGCAACCTCCTATTGGACACACAAGATGCCTGCATCAGTTTCAGATGTCAATCCAAGACCAATAGCATTTAAGGGCATCAAAGGAAACAGTTTTTTCCTGTGCCTTTTTTGTTTGTTTGTTTGGTTTTGTTAATCCTCACCTAAGGCTATTTCCCCATTGATTTTTAGGGAGAGTGGAAGAGAGAGGGAAAGACAAAGAGAAACATGGCTGTGAGAGAAACACATTGATTGGTTGCCTCCTGCATGTGCCCTGACCAGGGCCTGGGCCGGGGAGAAGCCTGTAACTAAGGTATGTGCCCTAGGCTGGAATCAAACCGGGGACCCTTTGGTCTGCAGGCCCAATGCTCTATCCACTGAGCCAAACAGGCTAGGGCCTTCCTGTGTCTTTTTAAAAAATATATATTTTATTGATTTTTCACAGAGAGGAAGGGAGAGGGATAGAGAGTTAGAAACATCGATGAGTGAGAAACATCGATCAGCTGCCTCCTGTACAACCACCACTGGGGATATGCCCGCAACCAAGGTACATGCCCTTGGCCGGAATCGAACCCAGGACCCTTGAGTCGCCAGGCCGATGCTCTATCCACTCTGCCAAACCGGTTAGGGCCTTCCTCTCTCTTTTATTAAGAGTGAGGGACCTGTCTCAGAAGCACCCCAGAAAACTTCAACTCATGTCTCAGAATTTTATCACATGTCCATGTCCATCCATTTACCAGCAAGACAAATGATTCTACCACTATTGTTAGAAAGAATTTTCAACCATCCAGGACACATCAGGGCTGGAGCTCAAGGGTCTCATGGTGTAAATCTGAACAGAACAAAATTGGGGTTTTACTAGGAGGAGAAAACAAGGATGGATTTGGGGTAGATATCCACCTATGTCTGCTACTGCGGTGGCGCCAGTCACTGGGATATAGAATATAAGAGGAGAAGCAGAAATTATGGGAATAATATTGAGTTCAGCTTTAGATAGATTACATTTTGGGTCCTGTCAGACATACAGATGGAGATATTCAGAAGGCAGTTGAATATGAAGATGTGAAGCTCTAGAGAAAATTCTTGGCTGAAGATTATTCGGGAATCATAAATTTAGAGCTAGCGATTGTAGGCAAAGAAATGGACGAAGTCACCCATGAAGAATGTGGACAGTGGAAGGAAAGCCACTAGGATATCTGTGAGGAAAACCAGCATTTGAGGAATAGGATCATGAGATAGATCTGAGGAGGGGGCCGAGAAGCATAGTCCAGAAAGCAGAAGACAAACTAAGATAAACTAAGATGTATAGCATTAAGGAAGCCAAAGAAAGACTATTTTATAGATAGGAAAAGAGTGATCAACTATATTAAGTGCGAGAGAATCTTCCAGTAAGATACAGTTTATAAAGTATGAGTTGTTCTGGAGGAACACTTGGGATGGCACCCATATTTCAGTGAGAAGATAATGAGGAATAGAGACAGTAAAGCCGACAACACTCTTCAGACATAGGACCGGACAATTAGTTTTTTTAAGGTGAAAAATCACATAGGAGGAAGTTTCAAAATCATAGTTAGACAGGACAGAACAAGTATAACATTGGAAAATTTCTTTCAATTAATGGTGAAGGCTTTATGGTTTCAAATTGTTTGAATGAATTGCTATATAGTGAAGAGAAGAGTTGAGACAATTGTTGCCCAGCAAAGGGTTGGAATGAAATGGAAGCAGAAGAGAATTCCATGAATAAAAGAGGAAATAAGGGAAGAGGAGAGGGTAATATGGAAATGTAAGAATTCCAGGAGCATATTATCTACCTGAAGAGACAAGGTTAAGACACATAAAACTAATAGTAGACAATAAAATGTTCATTTATATAGAAATTATTGTGATTGCTATAGGAAGTCATATAAGTGAGAGATTAAAGATTAACCCAACTGTCCCCAAGAGATAGCCAAAAGCTTCGAGGGGACAGTAGTTTTTTAAAGTCATGTGGTGCAATTTAAAGGAGGATGGTAGCCCTCTCAGTATAATCTAGGGGTTTGTGATGACTTTGTAGGAAAGGCTTGGCTCTGTATAAACTTCTAAATTGCCCTCTATAATGATGCACAATGATTAACTTAATGTCTTCGTTGTCTGTTCCCCAAAAGGTACTAAATTAAAGTGGCTTTTTAAATCCTGAATGATCCAACTGAAAGAGCACTTAGCCTGTGTCATTCTAAGACATACTCTATCATTTAATTTAGAAGTCTGTGTCTCCCAGAATAGTTTTTTTTTATTTTATCTACCTTATCGATTGCTGTAAGGACAAATATGAAATAATGTGATTTACAAACACCTAATTTCAGTCAGAGAAGATTGAATTTAAAAGTAAAACTATTGGATAGATGACAGAAAATGTAAAGATGCAAATAATTAGAAAATCTACTTTGTTTTCACATAAAGTATTTTTTGAGTTTGCTTTTGTTGTAGCACAGTACACAGTTAAATTTAGATGCTTTGGTGTTTTTCCATTATGAACTCATTTGTGTAGTAGAAATTTGGTTTTTTGTAGTGTCAGCAAATAAAAGTACAGTCACACACAAAAAATGTTTCTTCTTCTATCATGAATCATCTTTGATGAGAGTTTAAGTACAAAGTGAGTTTAACATTCTTACCTAAACTGTTTCTAATAACGTGCATTTACTTTCATTTTAATGAGTTAATTTTTTTAAAAAATCCTCACAGAAGGATATGTTTTTATTGATTTTAGACAGTTAGGAAGGAACAGAGAAAGAGAGAAACATTGATATGAGAGAGAACCATTGATCCATTGCTTTGACCGTGGATTGAACCTGAAATCTAGGTATATGCCCTGACAAGGAATTAAATCCACAGCTTTTTGGTACAGGGGATAACACTCCAACCAACTCAGCCACTGGCCAGGGCAGATGATGAGTTAACTTTTCAAGTAAATTTACTCTTAAGTTATTTGCTGCAACTTCTAATTTGTTGTCCTCATTTTAAAAATTGTGATTTACTCTTTTAGGCTTTAGAGCCACCATTGAATAGTGTTTCTCCTCAGTAGTCACCCAAGTACCTGTGTGCTTATATTTTATTGTTCCTCATATTTGTAGTAGATATTTCCATGTCATTTCCTGCAGTTATATTTCATAGTTTAAGTGCTGAAATGCTTGATTTGCTTTAGTGTATTTTTTATTTATTTTATTTTTGTTATTTCTTTTAGCATATATTTTCTCTGACAGTATGCAAGATTGCACTGACTTACTGGTCAGTACTTATGAACAGACTGTACCACATGGGTCCAGTTTTGGTAAGGTTAACTTACTATGAACAGTGATGTATAGTGAAAATGACATCCAAAAATGTATCCTCCCATTTAAAAAAAAAACTGGCAAAATAGTAAAAATATCAACTTTTTTCTGAACTCTGGAAATTACCCAAAGGCTTTCAGCAGCCCAGGAAACACTTATTCAGGAGGAACTGCTGAGTGAGCAGATCAGAGCTGGAGTTATTTCAAAGCATCATTCCCAAAGGATTAATATCATTTGATCTGTTAGATTGTTCCCTGGAAGACCCAACTGGAAAGGCTTGCCTTTATTTGACCTGACTCAAGATTGCCCAGTGCAAACTAAACTTCTTAGCTTCCATAATCATGTGAGTCAGCTCCTTATAATAAATCTCTCTCTCAGCACATATAGATATTGTTATATTATACATAATATTTAGTATGCTAGAGGCCCAGTGCATGAAATTCGTCCACTCGGGGTGGGGGGGATCCCTCAGCCCAGCCTTCACCCTCTTGCAGTCTGGGACTCCTTGGGGGATATCCACCTGCCAGCTTGGGCCCGCTCCCCACTGGCGGACATCCCTCTCGCAGTCCAGGATCCCTAGTTCCTTACCACCCGCCTGCTCGGTGCTCCTTACTGCTCAGCTCGCTGCTCCTAAGTGCTGCTGTGGAGGCAAGAGAGGTTGTTTTTTTCCTTGAGAACAAGGAGAAAATATTCTTTTTTGCTTAACACTTCAGTGTGTCCTAAAAGCACCCCTTGAAGTTCTGGTGCAGAATAAAATAAACATCCAGTGGATGAGGCCCTGGATTTCTGTCCCTTCCCAATGACTCCACCGGTGCTCCTGTCTCGCTGATGGTCCCCTCACACCTAGAGCTCCCTCTTTGTAATAGTTTTCTTTCTGGAAAATGGGCCTTAAGTTCAGAAGACAAAGATGCATTACTTCTTGAGAAAAAAATTTCTTCTCAGGCTCTGAGATCAAAATATAACCTCTCCCTTCCCAAGCTGGCATGGCTCAGTGGTTGAGCGTTGACCTATGAATCAGGGGGTCATGGTTAGATTCCCGGTCAGGGCACATGCCTAGATTATGGGCTCAATTCCCAGTGTGGGGCCTGCTAGAGGCAGCTGATCAGTGATTCTCTCTCATTATTGATCTTTCTCTCTCTCTCTCTCCCTCTCTCTTCCTCTCTGAAATCAATCAAAATTATATATATATATATATATATATATATATATATATATATATATATATATATAAAATCTCCCAGACCAAAGCTGTCAGCAATATCCGGACCCAGAGTCATCATGGGAGGGCACTCCCCATGGTGCAGAGGAGGGTATTGTTAGCTATTTTGCAGACAATTTACCAAAAGGAGCAAAGTTCTCCTTAGTCTGTTCTACATGGTATATCCCATGGTTTCTGAATTACTCTCCCAGGGATAATTATTATCTCTTATGTTGGTTGTTTTCTGGAAAACTAGGAGCATAACTTGAATTTGTCTTCTCTAATCCTTAAAGCATTTTCAAGTATCATTGTCCAAAATATATTGAATAAAACTGGACTTAATTGAATAAAACTGGCCCCAGAATAATATCAGCAGTAGTAGAATCACCTAAACATGGAGGAGTGTCATCAGTTTGAGGACGTGTCTCATTACTGTATGTTTTACCAGGTAAATGGGCAAGTATTTACCATATTTCTGAGATGAGAATAAACTGAGGTGAAATACCTTTCCAGTGAGTCCCATTTGAGATTGTTTAAACATTTCTGCCATTAGAAAAATAATATCAGTGTTCCTCATTTTTACTCAGTCTTATTCTAGTCACTAGGGGCCCAGTGCACAAATTCGTGCACCTTGAAAGGAACTGTGGGCTGTGAGGCTGCCGTGGGCACAGGGGCGGGTCTCGGCCCATCCTTTGTGACTCCATGTGGCCCCTCCTGCCACAGCCCTACAGTCCCCTGTCTGCTGGCAGCCCCACTCCTGCTGCCACCGTTCCCATGCTCTGATGGTGCCAGACCTGCTCACACCTGCTGACTGTGCAGAGCAATTGGGGTTGGCACCAGCAGCGGGTGCAAGTGGGACTGGCACTGTCAGTGGGCATGAGCAGCGGCTGCTGCCCTGATCGCCCCTCAGGAGCAGGGGGAGGTGGAGAAGCCTTCAGGGACAATCTGGGCCTGCAGCCACTGCTGACACCTGCTAATGGCGCCGAGCAATCGGGGCTGGCGCTGGGTGGTGGCAGTGAGTGTGAGCAGTGGCTCTGGTGCCGGGAGCATGTGCGAGCAGGGCCGTTGTCGGCAGCAGGCGCGAGCAGGGCGCCAGTGGCAGGTGTAATTGCCAGGCAGGACCTCAGTGCATGGGAGCAAAGAATTTTCAGTAAGCACCAGAGGCTCACCCAGATGACAGCGACTGGCACCTCGCCTTGGTCTGACGCCCCCGCTGATCTGCTCCACCATCCCGCCATGGCCGACACCTGCCATGTTCTGTGCTCTGCTGCCTGCTGCCCACACCCACCATTTTCCACTCATGCCCCCTGGTGGTCAGTGCACATCATAGCAACCAGTTATTCAGTTGTTCGGTTGTTCTGCCGTTCTGTCTATTTGCATATTAGCCTTTTATTATATAGGATTTCTTGACTTTGTGGATCATTTTAAGCTTATAGTTTCAATGAAGAAAACTGTAACTAAATTTAGAAATAACCCATTAGTATGTGTTACTTCATGGATTAATTTGTAAAATATACTTCAATTTTATTAGAATGAAAATTATACAAAATATTTCTGTACAGAGTCCCTTTCTAGGGAAAAGTATGTTCTTTATAAAGTTGCCACTAAAAATAAATATTTCAGTGTGTCTCATTTTAAATACATTAAGCCTTCCCAATTTTAATAATAGTTCTATTAAGTTGACTTTAATGATAAGTATAGATAATTGCATACTATTATTGTAAAGAAAATTATTGAAACACATAAATGAGATTGAAGTTACAAGCATAAAATGGAGAAAATTCATTTCTGTTACATATAAATTCTGAAATGTGGCTTCTGAAAAGATCAGAATCAAGATTCACCTCTAACTGGAGCATATACATCCTCCAAATATAAACTACAGCATTTTGTTTTAAAGTTCACATGCATTCAGAAAAATTAAAACAATAAAAAAATTCCAAATATTTACATGTTACTTGGTGCAACATGGCTCATCTCGATTTTTTTTTCTAGTAAGGGTCACAGAAAAAGAACTAAAGACCAAAGTGAAGAGTGATATGAGACTATATTTGTTAAATTCTACAAATAATTCAAAGAATTTTGCTTCAGTTTGTTTTAAGATAGGGAGAGAAATAGTGAAATTGTCAGAAAAGAGACTCAGGTGACACCAGTGGGCCAGGAAGACATATTTTTAAGAAAGAAAAATATTGCAGAGAGCAAGCAACAGACCTGAGTGGGAGAGGTAGAAAGAGAACGTGTAAGGGAAGATGGAACACATAAAGGAAGATGAGGAGGAGATAAAGAAGAAAAGGGAGAGTGACCTTAAACAGACAGAAAAAGAAGAAGGTTGGATTGACAGACAGAGAGGGGAAAAGACAGAAAAAGGGAAAGAAGATTATTTGGAGAGAGATATGGAGGCAAGGATCATATCAATAAATACTCATTTCAAATTTATTCTGTGGGAAAGCCAATCTCAGAACTACATTTATAAATGAAAGTTTATATATGACTTCAATAGGTGTCTATTTCAAATGTATTCTCATCAGAGACCTTTCTAAACCATCTAACTAAAGTAGCACCCCCAGTTATACTTATTTCATTTTATATTCTTCATTGTGCTTCTTCCCAGAAATGATATAATTTGTCTATTTACATGTTTATCCCCTCTCTTCTTCAGGATGTAAGAGGTTAGGAATATTGACTTGTTTCCACTGCATCCCCAGTGCCTGCCTTGTTTGACTGAGTGGACTGAAAGGTCCGCGGTTCGAGTCCCGCAAGGGCACATGGCTGGGTTATGGGCTCAATCCCCAGTAATGAGGGCATGCAGGAGGCAGCCAATCAATGATTCCCTCTCATCATTGATGTTTCTATCCCTCACTCACTCTTCCTTTCCCTCTGAAATCAATAAAAATATATTTTTTTAAAGTCATTTCACTCTCAAGATAATGTCTTGCTTCTGTTCAGTAACATCATTTGTAGGATATTTAACTCTATTAACTTATTAATTTACTGAATTTTTAGTAGTCTAAAATTTTATAGACTCAATGGAGAAGAGAGATCATTGAATCCCTAAAAACTAGATCTTCTCTGGAGCATATTTATAGTAAGTAAAATTACAGTAACCAGGATTTATGTAAGGGAATAGGAGGTGAATGGGGAAGGTGGCTGGGGTCATTTTGGGAAAACAATAAATAGAATATCATTCATTACTAAATATTAGAAAGAGTTGCTTATTTCTACCTCTCCTCCTAGCCTGACACCCTTTGACCATCACCCTCATACTATCTTTTAGCTAATGAATGAACTAATACCTGTCTAGAACCTAACAGTTTGCATATTCCTTCCTGTGAAAAAGCCAGGACTCCTAGGCTCTATAAAAACAGAGGTGGTTTTATAAAATACATTTAATGCACCTGACATATTTTTTTCAAAAAAGGAAACTTCATTGTATAGGGCATTCCTTCACATTGAATGAGTAGTTTTCAGTCTAGTTTAGCTTGGGGCTTAAAGAAAAGAGAGCCTACTCCTCAATATTTTCATTTCTTCCTTCTTAGAGAGGCTTGGTCACTTCTATAATTGCTTGTTCATTCCTCACACCACTTTGCTGAACAATAGCATAACATAAAAACAGGGTGTCAGGCAAAAAATAATTTTGTAAGTTTACAGGATTTAAACTGAAAGACATCGATCATTTCACTGGTCCTCGAGAATCAAACATGTGGCATGGAGAGGGAATAAGTCGAGGATCACTTTACATACCAAAATATGTCTATTTGCGAGGTAAAAATCAGCAGATATACAGTTGTTTTGGATATTTGATAATAGAAAAAAGAAGTTTAATTTAAGTTGCAAAGGCTCTCTTTGGTGAAGTGATTAAAATTACTTTGGTTGGGAACTGAACCAAATACCATAATTGGGATAATGTAACTTTGACCTAAAGTTGCAAAAAAAATGTTTGGAGAATATTTCTGGACCTCTATTTTGAATCCTGCACTATGTAGGCCAATCCAGAACCAATATAGAAGTGGGATTTGGACCAGGGATGGTGCAAGTAGATGAAAGGAGGATTTTGAGTACATCATAGTAGCCAGACTTATGAACTTCCCTTGGAGGAGTCTTTTAAAGGACTCAGCTGGCATGACTCAGTGGTTGAGCTTCAACCTATGAACCAGGAGGTCACGGTTTGATTCCAGGTCAGGGCACATGCCTGTGGTTCAAGCTCGATCCCAAGTGTGGGGCATTTCAGGAGGCAACAGATCAATGATTCTCTCTCATCATTGATGTTTCTATCTCTCTCTCCCTCTCCCTTACTCTCTGAAATCAATAAAAATATATTTTAAAATAAAGGACCTGTATTCAGAAACCAGATTTAGATCTCTTTGTATGTAAGGGTTAATTTTAAGTTAAGGCTGTTGTGCTGGGGAAAGTTAAGGTGTTAAATATATTTCTAGGTTTGCCCCAAGGGAAGACACATTTCTGAGGTTTGACTATAAGATAATCTTACGCTATAGGAATTGAACATGTACAGACATAAATCATATTTTCAGAGTCTCTGTGGAATAGAACAAGATACCTGAGACCAGACCCAATCCAGACTCTGTGGATTGGTTATGAAATCAAGCCAGTTTCTAGAATTAACTGGAGGTGAGGAAAGGTATAAATAGCTATGTTGTCTTTTATACGACATTGTCTCACAGTTCCATGGGGATCTAATATCTTCAATATGTGTAACTTTGTTTTTACATTTATTTTAAAAAGACCCAGTAGCTTTAAAATGTTATCTCAATTTAACTCCACATGTCATTTGATAAAATATACAATAGCAGTTGTCAGAGTTGAAAGAGTTTGAGTACCACAAAATAGCTTAACTTCCTTTTGTAACTGACTTTTAGATGCATAAAAAGGCAACCTACTCAACTCTCTCTCTCTCTCTCTCTCTCTCTCTCTCTCTCTCTCTCTCTCTCTCTCCCTCTCCCCCATAGACCCCAAACTTTCAGGTGTACAAAATTTTGTAAGACTTGTGAATTACCAAGTATTTTAAAGAATTATAAGTTATATAAATTGGCTGCATTTGCTTTTTCCATTTCTCTCAAAACCTACACTCCGTAGGAATTTTGGCAGGGTGGAATTTTGGTTGGAAGTAATTTACAAATTAGAGTTTCCATCTGGACACAAATTCCCTTTACCAGAGGAAGCCTTTTCTTACCAGTGAATAAGGCAGGAGCACTGAGCTGGTCACCAAGTTACCACATCACTTTATACTTCACCAAGAAGAGAAAAGGAGATACAATGAATAGAATAATGGCTCATATCCTCCAAATGTAAGTTGAGGTTGGCTCAGGGTGGTTGCACATGGAGACATTTGGTATATGAACAAAGCCTACTAGGGTTTGGGAGTAGATGAGTTGGCTTTGAACTTAATGGCATTGAGCACTTAAGAAATGGTAAAATTTTGAAGTCTCTTTCCTTGTATTTGTATATTTGTATTTTTCTCCCGCCCCTTCTAAGTCAAGAGCTATCGTCACTAGGTGTTTTAGGACCATAAGAAGAACATAAAATTCTAAGTTAATGCTTATATTACAGTTATACCAGATTCTAGATATGTTTTCCTTGAGAACACAGGGAGATTCATGGCATGTGACACAGAGTATGCAGAGAAGAGATGAATGGGGTGAAAATCATACACAAACAACACCCCCAAACACTATACACTAGGGAGAGCTCAACTACCTGTTTCTACTATTGCTTTTTATCTCTCTGCCTCAGATTCACCTCCAACCCCCCAAAAGAATGGGCTTCACAAAAGACTTACATTCAGAGTTACATTTCTAAGTTATATGGGAAGGGAAGAATCAACTTACTGGAAGTATATAGAAACTTACATTATTATAATAAATAATATTATATTATATATGAACACTATGAGTTTATCTTAAAATATCTTATCATATTATTTAACTATGTCTTTTAGTTATTCTTATAATGGCTTGGATTTATAACTTTACACTTTTAAAAGACAATAGTACCACATAAAATGTTCTGTGCATCACGAAGTTTATTAGAAGATAGTTTATTAGAAAAAACTAAAGCTGTAAATTCTGACTTGAGAAGACAAAGAATGAAACACAGGAAACAAGTGATGTAAAGTCTAATTTTTTGGGAAAAATCATCATGTGTGGATTTGTGCCTCTAGTAAGTCAGTGTAATTTGTTACTGACCTCTTATTTTTCATAGTTTTTCACTGATCATAAAGGGCAACTTATCCTTTAGCCTATAAATCAAGGAGTTCTAAATAATGGAGTACTTAGAGTATTGGAACTGCCTATTAAGTTTAAAAGTCATTCATACCCACAAGATTTCCTATAGGTAAATTAAAGTGGGTGATAAAGTTGTTGAACATATTAGATCAGATTCAAGGAGTGTCTAACTTTAAGAAGAGATTGCATATGAGTTGAATCCAGTATAAGAATTAGGGTTAGTTGGAGCAATGATTAAAAACATTGAATTTTTAATAAAGTCCTAGTAGTTGATTGGTATATCTCATGCTAAAGTATCCACCAAATAAAAAACAATGGTAATGCTGGTTATTGTTTAGTTTTGCAATTTAATGTAATAGTTATGTTTTTAAATGTTTTCTTTTCAAAATAAATTTTAAATCTTAGAGTAGTGTCAGATAGTACAGAATTCTCATATACACCATACCTATTTTCTCTATTATTAAATTTATACATTCGGATGGTATTAAATGTATTAAATTTGTACATTCGGATGGTACATTTGTTGCAATTATTAAATCAATATTGATGTTATTTTAACTAAAGTTTCTAATATATTCTTAGTTTTTACCCAATGTTCTTTCTGTTCAAGGATCCTATCTGGGATACTACATAACATTTAGTCCGCATATGTCCTTAGGGTTCCCTTGCTGGTTTATCAAAATTTCCTTGTTTTTGATGACCTTGACAGTTTTGAGGTGTACCGGTCAAGTATTTTTATATAATGTTCCTCAATTTGGGATATTCTCTATGAGGCTATAAAAATCACAAGTGGAAGTTTATCCAGTTATTTCCATTATGAACTGGCTCTATTGATGTGGTACCAATGAAAGAGTGTTGGGGATTGCCTTATTAATTAGTAAGAGGCTTAGATTTATTCTAAGATTTTTTGAAAATACATTAGCTTCCCAGGGATGCTGTAGCAAAGTAACATACACTGGCTGGCTTAAACAACAGGAATTTATTTTCTCATAGTTCTGGGAGGTAGGTATTCAAGATCAAGGCAAAGTATCAGCAGGATTGGTTCTTTTTTTTAAAAAAATACCCCAGTAATATTGAGAAAGAAGAACAAAGTTGGAGGAATCATGCTATCTGATATCAAGCTATACTACAAGGCAATAGCAATCAAAACAGCATGGTACTGGCATAAAAACTGACTGATAGGTCAATAGAATAGGATAGAGAGCTCAGAAAGAAACCTACTTCTTTGTGGTAAATTAATATTTAACAAAGGAGGAGCATTACCGTTGTTTTTTATTTGGTGGATACTTTAGCATGAGATATACCAATCAACTACTAGGACTTTATTATACAATATACAATTGAGTAAAGACAATCTATTCAATAAATGGTGTTGGGAAAATTGGATGGATTGGTTTTCTTGAGGTCTGTCATGGAAAACTGTTCTGAGTTTCTCTCCTAGGTTCTGGTGATTTGCTGGCATTTCTTACCTACTAGATGCATCATCCCAATGTCTGCCTTCATCGTCATCGGGCATTCTTTGCATCTCTTCATATAGTCTTCACTCTGTGCATGTCTGTCTCTGTCTCTAAATTTTCCCCTTGGTAGAGGACACCAATGATGTTGGATTATGGAACATTTAATTACCTTATTTAAAGTTGATTACCTCTGTAAACACCCTATTTCCAAACAAAGTTACATTCTGGGATACTGGAAGTGAGAACTTTACAGCATATGTATTTTGGTGTAACCAAAGTTCAACCCATAACAATACCACTGATGTTTATTTTGCTAATACAAAGCCAAAAGCCTCTATCATGCTGTAATCATGTGCCTTTCTCTGGTCCTTCCCACTTACTCTCCTCTCAAATAGCAGACTTCCTGGATGACTTTAGCCTGCTGGATGAATCTAGGGAGAGAATGAAGTTGGGATTTGCATTGTGTAATAAAATGAGATTACATAAGGCTAACTAAAAACTCAAAGAACATAAATTTCTGGGTAATTTATGCTAAATGTCTTCTTTGACTGACATGAGAAGATGTAACCTCTGAAAATATTAGCTATAATAAATTGATTCAAAGATCACATCCTGCCTATTTTAAAAAATTTATCTTTATTGCTGGAAGTATTACAGATGTCCCCCATATTTTCCCCACTGAGCCCCTCCGCCCTGCCCTTCCCCCCACCCAGGCCTTCACTACACTATCGTCTGTGTCTAAGTGTTATGCATATATATATATATATTTAAGTTATATGTTTAATCTCTTCTGGTCTTCCCTTCTCCCTTCCCTCTCTAGCGAACTAAATTCAACAATACATTAAAAGAATTATATTCCATGATCAGTGGGTTTACCCTAAAACATTGACCTGAGGGGAAGGCTTCTAATTAAACACACATCAAAGGGCCAACTTCAATCCTCTCCACAGACCCAGAGGGCAGGTGCTATCTTCATGCTCTCCCTTTGCCATACACCATCCACTTATAATAAAACCTGTAACAACATGAGTATAGAGATAACAAGGCCACATATGACAAGCCCAAAAGCTAACATCATACTCAATGTTGAGAAGCCGAGAGCTTTTTCTTTAAGACAAGTAACAAGACAGGGATGTCCACTTTCACCACTTCTATTCAACATAGTATTATAAGTCTTATCAATCAGGCAAGTCCAGAGCAATTAGGCAAGCAAAGAAAAAAAAAAAACCACATCCAATTTAGAAAGGAAAAAAATAGAACTGTTATTATTTGCAGGTGACATTGTATTAGATATAGAAAACTCTAAAGACTTCACCAAAAAATTCTTAGAACCAATCAATGCATTTAGTATATTTTCAGGATACAAAATAATCTACAGATTGTATGCAATCCTTATCAAAATTCCAATGATATTCTTTATAGGAATACAACACACTGTCATAAAATTTGTATGGAACCATGAAAGATCCCTGGAATAGGAAGCTGAGAGGAGAGGTCACAACCAAGGCCCAGGCCTCAGAGCTGGCAGAGACAAGGCCAAGTAGACAAGGAATGGACCCATATCACCAAGCTGGGTCGCCTGATGACTTACTATAAAATAGAAACACAAAGTTCATGAATGAAGTTTATTTAGAAGATTTTGCTCTATTCCAGACACCTACTATATGCCAGGACATATTATTTATTTATTTATTTATTTATTTAGTTAGTTAGTTAGTTAGTTAGTTAGTTAGTTATTTTAGAAAAAGAGGAAAGGAGAGGGATGGAGAGATAGAAACATTGACGAGAGAGGAACATCATCAATTGGCTGCCTCCTGCATGGCCCCTATGGGGGATCGAGCCTGCAACTGAGATACGTGCCTTTGATTGGAATTGAACCTGGGACTCGTCAGTTCACAGGCTGAGGCTCTATCCACTGAGCCAAACCTGCTAGGGCCCCGGACATATTATTAATAGCTGAGTTGATAGATTTAAAAAAAGACATGACCTCACCCCCCCTGGTGTCTGTGTCCATTGGTTAGGCTTATATGCATGCATACAAATCCTTTGGTTGATCTCTCCCCCTTACCCCCACCCTCCCTTACCTGCCCTCTGAGGTTTGGCGGTCTGACTGATGCTTCTCTGTCTCTGGATCTGTTTTTGTTCATCAGTTTATGTTGTTCATTATATTCCACAAATGAGTGAGATCATGTGATATTTATCTTTCTAGTGGGGGGTGGGAGGGACAATGGGGTGATAAGGACACATATGTAATACCTTAATCAATAAAGAAAAAAATTAAAAAAATAAAATAAAAAAGACATGATCTGTGACCATATGGTCCTCTGTGGGAAAGACACTTATTAAAATACTTTATTGTATGTTTATTGTAAATCATAAGAAAAAATTCTGACCAGAAGGAGAGAGGGAAGTTGTGATTCTTAAAAGATAAATAAGAGTTACCTAGATAAAGAAATGAGGAATGCAGGTCTAGGTAGTTGGAACATTATTAAGAAATGCACAGAGGTGTGAAATGTAAGGTATGTCTATGGGAACACCACAGTTTGATATACTTAATGAAATGTAAAGTAAGAAGTGGAAAATAAAAGGTTAAATACTATAACGGTTGAACCTGGAAGAAGAGGAGGGACACAGCATTTAATTACATTGCTGGGTTTTATACTTTGTATAGGACTTTTGTATTTTTGTTCATAGGAGATATATTTAGTTTTCTCATACTACTCTTGTTTAGTTTTTATTTTGATCAAATTACACTAGACTCAAAATACTTTATTGGGATAGTTCCCTCTTTTTTTCAATTATTTAGAAGAGTTTGTAAGATTGGAATTATCTATTTTTAAATTTTACTGGATTTACTTGTAACACCATCTATGATTGATGCTTTCTATCTGGGAAGATTTCATATATTTAATTCAATTTCTTTAGTGCTTCTTAATCAATTTTGTTTGTCCCTTTTATCTATATTTGCAAATGTATTGACATAAAGATCATTATATCTTATTTCCTTTTCATTCTCAGCTGTATTTCTAATTGTGTTCCCTTTGTCATATCAAATATTGTTTACTTTTGCCTTGCCTATGTTTTCTTGACCAATCTTGACAGAGGTTTGTCAATTTTATTTATCTCTTCAAAGAACCAGCTTGGCTTTGTTGATATTCCCATCATATATTGCATTACATTTACTTAGGTTTTCCTTTTTCCTTTTATTATTTTCTTCCTTACCTTTTGTGTTTCTTCTGCTCTTTTTACATCATTTAGGGTTGAATGCTTAGATTATCTACTTTCAACCTTTCTTATTTTCTACTGTCTGGACAGTTTCAATTTTACATTTATTTATGTTATTATTTGATTAATGCCTTTCTCCCATTTATAGACTATCTACTCCTTTAATTTGAGGACCATTTTATTTTTTTGCAGTAACTTCATATTCAACATTTAGCACAAAGCCTGACTCATCATAGTGGCTCAACAAATAAACGCTGAAGGGATGAATATTTAGTATGATTTGCAAACTGCAACACACTATACACATTAAATTATTAATATATTTATCTGATTTGAAAATAGTATAGTAGCTTGGAGCATATTAGAATATCAATGTAACTGTCTAAGAAAAGTTATAGAACCAATAGCTTTGGTTCTAAGGGAATAAAAATTTCTTCAGGCAAACACTTTTTGAAGTGCTGAGTGTTACAAAAACAGAAAAGCCAGTCATCAAAGTATTTGTGATGTC
Source organism: Myotis myotis (assembly GCF_014108235.1). Taxonomy (NCBI): domain Eukaryota; kingdom Metazoa; phylum Chordata; class Mammalia; order Chiroptera; family Vespertilionidae; genus Myotis; species Myotis myotis. The sequence goes on along the minus strand of NW_023416379.1, from coordinate 31,855,620 downwards.
AACCTGAAGACCATCATCTGCTTTCTGCTTCAATGAATTCTATGTCAAGTAATCCTTGCTCAGTAGGATTATGATGAAATTTTTCATTTTTAACACAGTAACAAGAAATTACCTTTAATTCCCGTGAAAACATCATAAATATCTGGAGTCAGTTAGTTTGAAGTTCAAATGCCAGCTGTGTTTCTAATTACCTGTGTGACTTTAGGCAAGTGACTTTAACCCTCTGAGCTTCAGTCCTCTAACCTATAAAATGGGGATAATTATATCTGTCTCCCTTAGTGCATTATTGTGAGGATTATATAAAAAAGTAATGGATGTCAAGTGTCTGGCATGGTGTATGGCTCATGGCAAGTACTCAGTACTATTATTTGTTGTTGTTACTGTTATTACCTATGTGAGCTTTTCATGGAAAGGCCTATGCTTTATGCATCTTCTACCCAATGTCCAATAAATTGTAACCCCAATATCTAGCCCAAATGCCTACAGAATTGAACTAAGGTTCTCATGTTGGCCATGGTGTAAGATTTTAAAAAAGGAGATATGGGAGAAAAGCTTTGCAATTATTTAGATCTGTTCTTCAAATTCAGATTTAAAAATTTGATTGTGAAAAATCTAAATATCTCCTACACAGGGAGTGGATTTAACCGTTTAAATGAAGGCATTGGCAAGATTATTCTAGGGAATAAGCATGTGCAATGAAAAGGTGACCTTTACTATTATTTTGTTAAAAATAGGTACATTTGCTGGGAAAAGTCATCTAAAACTTCTTTCATATATGCAACATTTTCTGTGCAACCTTTTTTATAATTCCAGTAATGGGAAAACTGGATTGAAAAATCATACTATTATGAGTTTATTCATAACAGATAATGCATAACATTACCTGACTTCTGGAATGACACAATGTGTGGAATAATTAACTGTGACAATGAGACTCTTCTGCCTGGATCATGTGGATCTGTGACATATAATCAGTGGCAATGCTAGTTTTACTAGAGAGTTTTCATTAACAAAAACCCACATATATTAGGAAAATGACTTCCAAAATGACATAAACAAATATAAAAATCTATATTTAGTATAGCTTAAATGAATGATTTTTTGCAGCAATTATTGTTGTAATTTAGGCTGAATAATGCCAGCTATCTTGCTACTCTGCTAAAGTCCTCTTTTGAGCCTTCAATGAACCTGTAATACTTATGAAAGGAGTTACCATAGCAACCTATATTGATGTCACAAGCTCAGGCTTCTGACTTCATTGCATAATGCAGTAGCAACTGGCTTTGCAGCAGAAACACCCTGCTAAAGAACAAGTATCTTGGTTCACAGCAAAGAGGACAAAGAAAAACAGCAAGTTATAGAGGGTTGAATGCTGGATTGTGAGTCAGATTGTCTGAGTTTTTATTTTATCCCTGCTTCTCACTTGTTGCCTTGTTTTTAGTCATTGTGTTTACATGTGTGCACTGAGTCTTGAAACCAGAAATCTATCTATAAGTAGACATAGAAGAGAAAACTCAATATTTAATGTTTTAGCATTTGGTGGACATCCTTATAAAGCTAAAGCACCCTAAAAATAACTTGGAAAGGAATTACAAATGCTTTATACCTACCAGCTAGCTCACAAAGATGAACAAGACACTTTAAAATAAGAAAGCATCTAGCTAGTGTTTTTTATTGTTATTTTCTGAAATAGTAATGTGTAAAGAATAAGATTGAATTCCTAATCTCGATTGTAAGAGAACTCTTACATACATACATCATATTATATAGCTATATCTATTTAAAGATTTTTTTATGTTCAGAGTAAGGTGAAAGATTAACTTATTAATGGATGTGATGCTTCTCATGTTTATATGTATATATTAAATTATAAATGTTTCTTAATTTTGCCATGAAAATATTCATTCTCATTGAAAAATAAATATCTGAAATGGTTTTGCTAATATAAAATGAAATTTTTTAAAAAATCTCAATCATATTCTTTTTTTAGAATGGCCTCATCTTTTCATTGTAGCCTGTAAGCTGTTCCTTATGTCAATTGGTCTAGTTTTTTTTTATTATACACTCAATTTCAGATTTGAGGTACAAATATTTTAGAATTTTAAAAGGCATTAAACTAATGAAATTTTTCACCAGAAACTAAGGTTAAAACATGAGATAGATTTTTATTTTATCTAAGGTAACAAACTAGAACATTTTGATAGAACTGTGGCACTTTCCACGCCCTCTATCCATATGCTTCAAAATCATTCCAAGCTATCAGCAAAAATTTAACATGCCACAAAACTTATTAACTAAATTCTATGTTTAAAAAATCCTCAGAAAGACACAAGCCTTAGGAAAATTTTAAGTTACTGTTGAAAATGTAGAATGAGGTAGAAGTTGTGGCCATGTTTGGGATCAACACTTGCTCCGCATCATATTGCAGCACAAGTCATTTGCACAAGCCTCAGAATTTTTCAAAAACCAGAATTCAGTATACAGTGTTTTATAGAATATATGAGAATGAAAATTAGTGCTTTCACAGTAGGCATGACATCTATCTACGTAGATAAAATGATACTTTTTTTATACTGGGGAAAATCTTTTTGTGTGCTTATATGAATTCAACAGATTTTTACTAACTGTCTTGATGTGAAGAAGTCCTGCATCTACATAGTAAAATTTTGTAAAAAGGAAAAAAAAAACAGGCTAGTTTCCACTTTTTTTTTCCAACTTAAGCAAAGAGGGCAGGCAATATTGGTTACCTTCTGAATGCTTTGTTCCTTGCCCTAAATACCACCATTTCTTACCTATACCCCCTCTTAATAGCAGAGACTAAACATACACTGAAAAGTCACATCCAGGGATCATACCTATAGAAGGAGCTTTAGGTGTTTTGTTTTTAATAAAACTGAGGTCTGATTGATTTAAATAAGTTCCTCAAAGTTAACTGATGGACGAATTTATAACTCAACCAAGTACTTTCTAGTACATCGCATTGTCCTGTTCCTGCCTAACGGCTTTAATCCAGACTCGCCTCCCTGATATATAGTCCTTTTCCTTTTAATATGCTTGCTCTTAGTTTTATTCCCTTCCCCCCTTGGCAAATACCACTAGAAATTATAGAGAAATTTTATTAGTCTTTTCAAAGAAATAACTTTTAACTTTGTTTATTGCTTTTGTTCATTGCTTTGTTTATTGCTTATTTGCTATGTTCACCTCATTATCTTTTACTGAGTAATAAACTACTCTCAAAACATATTGATTTTTTAAAAAAACTACTGTTTCATTATCTTATGATTTTGTAGGTCAGGAATTCAGGTCGTTTGCCTGGGTCGTTCTTTTGCTCTATGTGGTTATAACTGGATTTATGTGCTGGTGTTCAGTTGGTAGTTGGTCTGGTCTGGAGGGTCCAAGGGCGCTTCACTCACATGCCTGATGCTTTGGCTAGGAAAACTACAGGGCTAAGCTTAGGGAGGCTTCTATCTCTATTCATTTAGGACAGGACCTCTCCAACAGTGTTAAGACTGCTAACATTATTGATCAGAACACTAACAATGTTCCAAGCAACAGGAAGTAGAAATTGCAATGCCTCTTAAAGGCTAGACAAGAACTGGCAGAGCATCACTTCTTCCATACTCTTGGTTGGAGCAGTCACAGAGCAAAGATTAAAGAGGAGAGGAAAGAGACCCTTCCTATGAATGAGAATGGTGTCAAAAATTGGGGCTATTTCATTCCAACACATTAATTCTGTGTTATATTTTAGTTTTCTATTTCAATAATCTATCTCTTTATTTCTTCCTCCTCTTTCCTTTGTTTATATTCCACCATGCCCCCACAAACCTTTAACCCCCAATTTTTTTTTAGTTTTATTGCTTAAAGTATTACAAAAGTTATTACATATGTCTCCTTTTTTTCCCCCACCCTTGACAATCCCCTGGCCTCCCCTACCCCCCCAGTGTCTTATGTCCATTGTTAACCCCCGATTTTTAAGTTGGATGGTTAAATCATTATTTTTCACCATTTCTGTTTCTAATCTAAGCACTGAAATGTAAAAGTAAATTTTTTCTTAAATGATTGCTTTCATTGCATTTCAAAGTTTTAGCTATTTTTATATTTTCACTTTGCTCAGTTATAATTATTTTCACTGTTTCATTATCATTTCTTTTGTGACCTAGGACTTATATGGAAGTGAGGTTTTCAAAGTTTCAGTTATATTGGGCCTTAATAATTTATCTACTTGGAACTTAAAAGTCATAATCCATCAAATGCATATCAATATATGAACCTTATTGGATCCTGGCTTGAACAAACTTAAGAAAACATATGAGTTAATCAGAAAAAATTTGAACACTGGATATTTGAGGAAATGTTATATATTTTTAAAAATATAGAATAAGTAGAGGCCTAGTGCATGAAATTCGTGCATAGGGGTGGGGATCCCTCAGCCTGGCCTGTACCCTCTCCAATCCGGGACATCCTTCTCTCAATCCAGGACCCCTGGCTCCTAACCACTCACCTGCCTGCTGGCCTAACCCCCATAACTGCTCTCCCCTGCTGGCCTGATCACCCCTAACTGCCTCTGCCTCGGCCCCGCCACCATGGCTTTGTCCAGAAGGATGTCCTGTCTAATTAGCATATTATCCTTTTATTAGTATAGATATTATGATTTTATTAAAAGAGCCCTTTAATAGAGTTAGTGACAAATATTTATAGATAAATTTGCTCCTGGAAATTCAGATGGAAGTGGGTGTATAGGTGATAAGATTGGCTATGGGTTAAATAATTATTAAAGATACCTGAAGCAGTCCTTATACTACCCATTTACCCTTGTATGTGTTAAAAATGTTTCATAAGAAGATGTTGAAAGTTCATCTCCTTAAATAATAATTTCTGATTTAATTGTATTGTGGCTAGAGAATGTAGTGTGTGTATATATATGTATTTACATATATATACATCTATTTACATATATACAAACACACATATACACATAGATTATTTATGTATATATATATTCTCTCTATATATATTATATATGTAATATATATATATATAATATATATGTATATATAATATATAATATATATATATATATATATATATATATATATATATATATATATGTATATTCTCTATATAGTCTACTGGCTTGCTGTAGAACTTGAATCCTTTCCACTATTAGGTCCATACTTGTATAAGCATATGTAAGAAATAGACTTGTGAGAGAAGCAGGTCAAGAAAAAAATAGACTGGTCAAGTGATGATGCACAATGGCTATGAATTGACAATAGAATCAGACAAGGGAAACAATCATATGTGAACCAATTCTTTGCCGGAGTCCAACCCCAGCAGGTCCAGGGGTCCCCAAAGGTGTGGATGGAGTCGGCGAAGAAGGAAGGACACGGAGACAGTGTTCAGTTGATCAGCAGCCTAGCCAGGATCTCCAGTCAGGATCTCCAGCCAAGTTCTGGTCTGGATCTCCAGCAAAGTTCTGCTTAGGATCTCCTGCCAGGGTCTGTGTCCATGTTCTCTTGCTAGGTTCTCCAGCCAGGTTCTGTAGCCATGTTCCCTTGCTAGATTCTCCAGCCAGGTTCTGTCCAGGTTCTCCAGCCAGGTTCAGTCACCAGGTTCTAGTCAGGTTCTCTTGCCAATTTCTGTAGTCAGGTTCAGTGCAGGATCTTTTGCCATGTTCTCTCCAGCAAAGTTCTTCTGTCTGTGTAGGTTCCTTCTTCTGAGTTCTGTCTTCTTCGTTCTGTGTTCTGAGTTCTGTGTCTTGCTGTCTTGTTACAACTGTATTTATACCAGTTGATTCAATCCTATCAATCTCTATTACAAAGGTTAGGGCATTTCTTATCTCCATTCCAGGGAGTAAAGATTATGTAGCTTAAGCATGATTGTTCATAGTTAAAGTGATTAATTACCCGCCTGGCACTTAGTTAAGAGGTTTTATTCCCTCCCTAACTTCAGGGGAAAATCCCTACCTGGGGAAACAACCTTTCTCAGAGACCTTGGTTAAAACACATAGTGCCAAGAAGGTGAGCAAACATATTAAGAACAGTATGCCATATATGCCAGGTCCCTTGAAACAGCAAGCATGGACCGGCTCCCGGCAATTCTTCATTTGTGGACTCTTAGAGAAACATAACAAAAAGGAGAAAAAGACTTGAGGACTTGCCACTTACTGGGATATAGGCTACAGAAGGAGAAATTGATCATGGGATATAAGAGATAAACTGTTACAATTTTATTTGTGTGGAGGGCCCAATTAAAGTTAGACGTGATGTTTTCCAGCTGTATTCTTGGGTGAGAATATAGCTGGTTAGATAAAGAATAGCAATGGGGGAAACAAACAATGTGGTCTGTTAATGTAACTGGTACATTTATGCCTGTACTTATATTATGAAAGGATTAGATAAACATAGAAATAGAAGTATTTATTATAATAATTAACCATGGGATGCTGGCTTGGTAGAGACAAGGAAGTACAGAAAGGAAATGAAGGAAAAGAGCATACCAGAAGTGAGAGGGTTGGCAAGAAGATAGAACAGCATTTTTCAACTGGTGTGCCACAAGAAATTTTAAAACATGCAATACCTAACTATTTAGTCAGAGGCACTGACCTCTTTTCGCTTAGATTGTCAAATTGAAAAATGACAACAGCCAACACAACAACAGTCCTCTGACATGAATGCCCTGTCTTTAACCATAAATGTGTAGGTCATATAATAGAGTTGCATGTTATTGGTCACATTGCATAATAAGGTGGAGTCTGTTTTGTTAATTCTTGGTACCAGAAATCCTTATGTATAAGTATAGGCACTTGATTTTTTTAAAAGTCACTTTGGAGCAAAAAGGGTAGGTAATTATTGTGTGGGTGTTTTTTGTTTTTGTTTAGGCAAATCAATCAAAATAATACCTATTTTTGGTCAGATTGGAAAAATATATAATTTTGGATGTGCTGCAGAATTTTAGTTTATGTGCACCATGAGATGAAAAAGGTTGAAAATTGCTGCCTATCGAATAGGATATAGTGATCAGAAAGAGACATTTCAGAGAAGCTTCTAAAGGTGAAGCAGTTAAGAGAGATGGTGAGGTTTAAGGTATGATTTATTATTAACTAAGTGGAGTTGAGTAGAAAATTCTAGTATTGATATGATTGAGGAAGTGATAGAAGATTCTTGTCTTTGATTGCCGAGGAATGACTGGGTGCAGAGGAGTGACAAATCAAGGAAGAAAATGAGAGAAAAGTGTCATTTTTTACTTAGCCTAAACTATAGGAAGCTCCTACAAATATGATAAGCACTATACCAGATGCTGGGTTGCACTAACATATTAATGAACAGTTACTCCTCCCTCCCCTACTGAACTGAGCAATTAGACCATCATGGCTGTCTTTAGCACCTTCTCTCTTTATGTCATAATCTGCTGCTAACTAGCTTCACATCTTGTTTTTCTATTTCCCATTTCCCTAGAGAGGAATTCAATTTGTGCAGATAATATTTCCAAACCAGGTCTAGATTCTTGTTTACTGCCTTAGTCAGCGGGTTGGGAGCCTTTCAATATCCTCCGTGAAAAGTGGGAGGGTTATCTGGTGCAGACATGGCCAAGTCCCTTCATCAGGGGCTGTGCTGTAGGAAGGTATTGTAGCCTGAGTACCCCAGAAAACAAAGCCTGATGTAAGAATGGATGCTACTGTTTTTATTAAGGGAGGCAAGAGTGAATGTGAAAGGAACTGAGGTAGGGAAGGAGGAATTGCTGATCGGAGGATGTGTTGCTGAAGGAGTTAGCACAAAAGCAGATGATGTCATGTCGTGGGACTGTTCTCTGAAAGGACACATTAACTGCATCTCAGAAGGAGAAGTATTTACTTTTCTTGTAAGCCATTGTTTAAAGGTTTTCTCTCCAGACTTAACTCTCCGGAAATCTCAGACTGTGCTTTTGTGGGCACTAAGCAAGACCACTCACACCTTAATGCCAGCAAGGGCAAGTCCTGGGTTAGTGAGAGACACGGTATTGAAGTAAGGCATTGTCAAGTTCTACCTGAATGAAATCATTCCAAACCCATGAAGACCTGGTTATTGTAGCAGCTGTTGAAACAAAACACACATGAGGCTGAGAGATTATGAATTGGTATACAAGAGGCATGGATATAGAAACCAATGATGGACAAACTAGTTAAGGTCATGAGAGACTGACCAGAGAAGGAGGAAGCAAAGATGGTTTCATCAGTCCCAAAGTTTTAAACAAAATAAATCAAATAAAGCCTCAAGACATTTATTGAGCCTCTACTATCTGCAAGGAACTGAACCTATATCCCCACTGGCAGTATAAGTCTAAGCAAGAAGCTTTACCATCAAATGGAGGAAATAGATGTGTATAAATCTGTATACAGAGTTCACATGTTATCACATGTTATATATATATATATATATATACATATATATATATATATATATACACACACACACAAGATATCACATGTTAACATGTGCAAGAGTAACACAGAGGAGACAGAGATGAACAATATTTGGAGGAGGAGGAGAATCTCTGTGGAAGATTAAATGTGACTTTAATACTTAAAGTTAACATTTTAATAATAATGCCAGGTCTATTTCTGTATTACAAGATATTTACAACAAACCTTTAGAGTGATTTTATCTCTGCATTCTTATCTTATAAAAATGACATATTTACAAGTTAGATATTTCATATTAAAAATAGAAATGAAAATTTAAGAATTTAAAAACATTATTTTTCCTGTTATAGAAAATATTTTTTCATTTTATAGTACAATTCATTGAGGTTTAATTTAATATATATATTTTTAATTGATTTCAGAGAGGAAGGGAGAGGGAGAGAGAGAGATGAAAACATCAATGATCAGCTATCTCATGCATGCTCCCTACTGGGAATTGAGCTCGCAACCTGGGCGTGTGGTATGACTAGGAATTGAACTGTGACCTCCTAGTTCATGGGACGAAGCTCAATGAGTGCCACACAGGCCAGGCTGCATCTAGGTTTATTTTAGACATAGTATGCCAGAATTCTTAACATACATTCTTAAAATAAAATTAATATAGTTCTTTCTTTAGGCCTGTCTCCTTGTTTTCTTTCTCCTAAGCTCCAAGGGCCCTTCTTTTGCCTCTGTAATTTGTTTCTTGAGCCCACGCAGTCCAGCTGGCTCACTTCCTCCAGGGCTCACTTCTCTACCTCTGTGACTTTCTAAATAAACTTTTGCTTGTACTTGAAAAAATTTTTTATTTTCTTTCTATGTAAAAAAGTAAGTGGGAGAGTAGGTGAAGAGTTGGGTGGAATAGGGTGGCAGGAAAACAAAATATAGATTTAGAGGTGGATTAGAGAGATTAGGTATTTAAGGTTAGTGGATCAAAATCAAAAGCTACAACCAGGGAATGCTTTCTTGATCTGAATTCTTTTTTCTAAGATAAATAAAATCCATTTGAAGAGATGTTGTAAATGGAACAGACAGAACCCAGACTTTGAGAGCCAGAGAAAGAGAGCTTGACAAAGGACAAGGAGAGATATGACTCCTGGACTAGACTAACTAAGACAGTGACTTGATTTTGCATCCTGACCAAAACTTTGTCTTAATTCCTTAAAATGTGAATGTGTCTCTGATATTTTTCCCTTGAAGGGTAGAGTTATTAGCCTTCATACGTGGCCTGGCTTGTGGGTTCACCATTGATTGCAGCCTCATTTTAGTAACAAAACAAAATGTGGCATGATTACTTTTAATTAAAGCATGGTTAACATATGCAAACATAATCATATTGCTTTGCAAAATAAATGTATAAAGTAAATAAATATGCAGGCTATTCCATCAGTTATTCCATTCAATGTGTGCATGGAGATGGGAATCTGCCCTTTTCTGAGTTGGTCTCAATAGAAACACAAATCAAGTATCAGAATATATATGTGATTTTTTTTTTAGATAACCTGGACCTCAAACTCAAGGCAGTTGGTTCACTCAGACTCAGCTGAAGAACCAGCATTCTGTCCCAATATGGATGGAACATATACTGTGTTGGACTTTCTGAGAGACTGCTCCAATGCTATACCTCCTATGGGATTTTTCAATAGTAAATTTGATAAGATTTTTACTTTTGATGTTGACTTTAAAACCAAGATATAACTTGTATAGAGTATAGAGCTTTCAGAGAGGAGGTCTACCAAAAAGAGTAAATGTTGATATGGCTTAAGAAGAAAGCAATGTGGTAAGATTGAGTCGGTATTCCCATGGATAGCTTTATCATTACTTTCCCAGCAGAAGGAAAGGTAAGCAGATCTAGTAAAATGGGAAGGCACTATAGTTGTCTGAGGACCCCAAAGTGGAGGAATTCTTTCCTTTCCCTTCCAGTTAACTCTCCTCATTTCTATAGCGTAGATGTTGCCCAGTTCATACATTGGTCCAGGTGAAGGCATTTGGGTGTCAACCATGTTATAGCTATTGGGTTCAGTGCTCTACATAGTTTATTACTTTAAAAATTTGTAACATTACTAAGAATTATTATCCCCAATTTACAGACGAGAAACAGGCTGTGAAGTCAAGGTGGTTTACTCAGCTAATCAGTGAAGGAGGTAGGATTGGGAGGCAGGTAGGTCTAACTGTAAAGCCTGTCTTCTTTCCAGCATCCAGTATTCTGGCCTTTGAGTTTCAGACTCTCTGGTCTTATTAGGGTTTCTTGAGGTTGACTTGGATGTCCTTTGAAGGACTAAGTTCATTTCTTTTCACCCTTGTATGAGAAGTTTTTTCTAAGAGCCCATGAATTATAAGGCTGAACCCCTTCTGGTAGCATTGCCCAAAGTGGAATTAGGTGGTGGTATTAGAAAGGAGACTGTGCCCAGCAACAGTGACTCAGCTATGCTTTCCTTGATATATGTAACTATTTGGACTTCATCAAATTTTGTTGTCTTATAATTTTGGTAGCATTTAGGTAAAGCCTATATATGGAAGTAAATGGTTTAGTTTTCCTGATGGAAAGTTTAATTTAGCTCTCCAGCATGTTGTTTTTTAGCTTGCTGTAGATATAATCGTTTACTTAATGAGAATGCATCCTCCCTTCCAGAGTACTGACTTTAAAATGAATTTCCATAGATTTACATAAATTCCCTGGGGACCACTATAATGTGAAAAAAGAAAGAATTGCCCAGCTGTGCACTGATTTAATGGGATTATGAAGCTTTAGGGTTTGGGCTTAAAAAAAAAAAAGATATCTAGGGGAAATAGTCCCTCACACTGTTGGAGAAATAAACCATTAAACGAATTTGTTCTCACTCTGACAGAAGATGATTTGAGAAGCTAGCATCAGCCAAGGTTTTAAAAAATCCATCTTAGCAAAAGCTTGTGAGAATTCTGTGCATTTCAGCAATCACTGTTATTTCTGAGAAGGGATGTTAATATTTTATTACAGCATTTTTGGGTAGAAGCTATTATTTTAAGATAGTTTTGTTGACAATGGAGAGAATTAGCAAATGTCCTGTATCTCATGCTGTTAACTCAAAAACAATAGCATCCTCAAATACACTTACCTTTAAATATAATAAGGTCCCCAATCTCATCTGGGCCAGCAATTATTAATGGTGGTTTTTATGTCCTTCATACTTTAATTCCTTGTCAGTGATGTAAAAAGATCAAAGAGGATACCAGTTTCTGGGGCTCAGGACTTTTACAATCCATTTAACTTCAAATCTTTCTTTAGAAGGTGGTGTCCCAATTATGTGGTTTTGTTCTCTGTGGCTAGTTCTATAGGTTGGTTAGAATAACAACAGCAAGAGGAAGACCTCATGATTGCCTTGGCCTTGGACCATAGCAATGTGAATTATCTATTTTTTCAAGATAATACCTCAGCATTAGCCAACTGTCTATAAATGCATACCTTTGGTTCAAAGAGGCTTATTCAAGAATATGAATGGATCAATATTAATTTATATTCTGTGCTGAAAAACAACCATGGATAGTGAGTCAATAGATTCATCCTTTTATATGAACACATAAGTCGGTCAGTAAGTATTTAGTAACATATAGAACACACTCAATGGTGGATGCAACAAAGGAAGAAATATTTGTCCATGGCATTGAGTTTTTAGCATATATATCAAAGAAGCAATAATAATAGCTCACACATTTTGTGCACTCATCATTTGACAGGGTTTTCTTTTTATCATCTACCATAAACTTCACAACAGCCTTATATGAGTTGGCACTTTGGTCACACCATTTCACAGATGCAAAAACAGTCACAGAAAGGCTAAATTACCTGTGTCTCAGTTAGTGTGTGGACTATCAAGGGTGCCATCTATAGCCCCTTGACTCTAAACTTTAAGCTCTTTTTAAAAATTCATATATTTTGGTAAAAAGTACATACCATAAAATTTACATTTTAACTATGTTTAAGTGTACAGTTCATTGACACTAAGTACATTCACAGTATTGTGCCATCACCACCACCCATCTTCAGAACATCTTCATGTCCCCAAACTAAACTCCCAAACTGTCCATTAAACAATAACCCTCCATTTCTCTCACCCTTAAGCCCCAGGCAATCATCATTCTACTTTTCTGTTTCTATGAGTTTGGCTATTATAGGTACCTCATATTAGTGGAATCACATAGCATCCTTTTGTGTCTGGCTTATTTCACTTAGCAAAATGTCTTCAAGTGTTATCCATGTGAGAGCATATATCAGAATTTCCTTCCTTTTTAAGGTTGAATATTATTCCATTGTATGTATATACCACTTTTTGTTTATCCAGTCATCCATCAATGTATCCTTGGGTTGCTTCTATCTTTTGACTATTGTGAATAATACTGCTATGAACATGGATGTTCAGATATTTGTTTGAGTCCCTGCTTTCAGTTCTTTTGGGTGTATGCCAAAAGTGAAATTACTATAACCTATGGTAATTCTAGGTTTATTTTTTGGGGTAACTCTTATACTGTTTTCCATAGTGGTGGCACCATTTTCCATTTCTTTTTTTTTTTTTTTCAATTTTATTGATTTTTTACAGAGAGGAAGGGAGAGAGATAGAGAACTAGAAACATCGATGAGAGAGAAACATCGATCAGCTGCCTCCTGCACATCTCCTACCGGGGATGTGCCCGCAACCCAGGTACATGCCCTTGACCGGTATCGAACCTGGGACCTTTCAGTCCGCAGGCCGACGCTCTATCCACTGAGCTAAACCGGTTTCGGCCATTTTCCATTTCTACCAACAATGCACAAGGATTACAATTTTTCCATATTCTTGCCAACATTTATTTTTCTAATAGCCATCCTAATGGTATATCATTGTGGTTTGAATTTGCTTTCCCCTAAGGATTAGTGATGTTGAACATCTTTTCATGTGCTTACTGGCCACTTGTAGATTTTTCTGTTTTTTTGGAAAAATTTCTATTCAAGTCCTTTGTCTATTTTTAAACAGGGCTGTTTTGTTGTTGTTGAGATGAAGAAGTTCTTTATATATTCTGGATATTAATTCTTTATCAGATATTGGTTTACAAATATTTTTTCCCATTCTGTGGGTTGCTCTTCACTGTATTAATAGAGTCCTTGGTACACAAAATTTTTAATTTTGATGAAGAGCAATTTACTTATTTTCCCTTTTCTTGCCTTTGCTCAGACCATATACTGTTAACCACTACACTGAAACATAGAACCAAGATTACAACATGCTGAATTATTTGGTACCAAACATACCTCATGATAATGCATTGAAGATGAGGGTTGGTGTTGTCTAGTGCATGTTTCTTGATGGACTTTGCATAAGAATTGATTGAAAAAAATATTGTTGAGTCAATTTTATGGCATCTCCCTGTCCTTTCCTATGTGTTTCCTGGGCACTCATTAAGGGACTGGAAAGGCTGGAGAGGGGCCAGGTGGGTGTCTGGCCATGAATGGAGATAAATCTGCCAATCTCTTAGGTGTAGATACATTGCCAGGACATTTTCTGGTAGAAGTTTTATTCAACAAAAAGAGTTGAAATCAAAGCTCTCTGTAGTCTCATTCACTGCTTGCCATTGGAAGCTCACTTTTCCTTGGACCTTAACCAAGAGAGAAAGTAAAAGAGAGAAAAACAATCTTTTCTCTTGTCTTTTGCTCTCTGCCTGAGGCAGTCCTAAGCTAGGTCCTCCTGGGTAGTATTGGGGAGGAGGGGATGGGTAGAGAACTGAGCCCATATTGTGCTCCGTCATCTGAAGAAGGTGTTGTGAGTGTGACTCATGTTTCAGCTAGAGAGCTGTGCTTCTACACATTTCTCTTTTAGTTTCTGAACTTGGAATGCATGTAAGATAACATTTTCCCCCACCACACTGCTTGTGAATTATTAATTTCATGCATCAGTTTAGGGTGGGCATGGATAAAATAAGAATCTATAAAGTAAATAATAAGAAAAGTTACTCTCATGTAAGTATATAAATATGCATCTAGTGCTCACATTGGAAGCATATGCTTGCTCTAGGCTTTTAACATTCTATATGTTTAATAGAATCATAAATAGGTTTGCAAACATCATGGTGATGGCTTGAGAGCTGTCAGGAAGTTGAAAGGAAGAAGAGCCCTTTTGTAAGCCTCCCCTGAAGCCTTCACAGCCACAGTATTAGTGCAATAGTTTCCTCCTCCTGCAACCGTTTGTTGATCGGGGTGAGAGAAGATTGTAATGAAGACAGAACTTCTGGGCCCTCCTAACTGCATTCTGTGTAACAGTCTTCCCCCTAGTCTGGAGTCTCTGAGGTCCAGAGATCATACCTCCCTGTAAGCTTAGGGTCATAGTGTCCTGATCATCTCCAGACTCCAGACCATTTCAATGCATCTTCCAAGGGCTACTCTAGCTTGGCTTTAATCCTCTTATACAAGGGAGCAATGGCATCTCTGCTCCATGCCAAAGGCCAAGAAAATAATACATTTTTAACCTAATTTTACTAATAGAATTTGCTCATTGTGTTTCTACTCTGAGCTAGGTGCTTACATAATTTGTTAAATTCTGATAACCACCCTGAGATAGGTTTTAAAACACTAATCCCCACTTATCCACAGGGGATACATCCCAAGTCCCCCAGTGGATGCCTGAAGCCATTGATATTACCAAACTAGATATATTCTCTGTTTTTTTCCTATATGCATGTACCTATGATAGAGTTTACTTTATAAATCAGAACAGTAAGAGATTAGCTAATAAAAATAGAACAATTATGAGGATATACTGTAATAAAAATTATATACATGTGATATTATTAAGTAAAATAAGGATTACTTTTACTGGGATACCACACCAGTGGATCTGATAACCACAAGGGCTACAAAGTGACTAACAGGCAGGAAGCGTATGCAGCTTGGCTACACTGGACAAAGAAATGATTCATGTCTCGGACAGAAAAGAGCAGGACAGCACAGGATGTCATCATGCTACTCAGAATGGCGTGAAATCTAAAACTTATGAATTGTTTATATCTGGAATGTTCTATTCAATATTTCCAGACCGTGGTTTACTGTAGGTACCTGAAACTGCTGAAAACATGACCGCAGATAACAGGGGACTACTGACTTTCCTTTTGCTGTTGAGGACGTTGAGGTTGGGGAGTGGAAGTGAATTTGCTCATGGTAGCTCGGAGTGTGGAAGGCAAAGCTTGCAGTCGGAGCAGGTCTCACTGGATACACAGTCCCTACTCCTCCAGCTCTGTCTGAGCAAGGACCTCTTCCTACAGTTCTCTCTCTGACCTTTGACCCTTCTTCTTTAAAAATTCTCATTGTAGAGTCCAGGAAACAAAAGAAAAATGGGATTTTTTTTTTTTATTTATTTTTTTTAATGAATTGACTAACCAAAATTAGCAGCAATGATCACCTTTTTGAGGACAGCGTTGCTGTTCCCTCAGCATTAGGAGGACATCATCAGGTTGGGTATAGTCCAAGCATTAGTAGGTGGTCCTAGCTGCATGATAAATGAATCTAGTCCACACTGCTTACTGAGGAGATGTTAGATGCTGGTTTCACGCTGCTTGTGAAAACCCTGGGCAGGAAGAATTGCCACACAGGTGGAGATAACATCATTCGGTGACAATGGGGAGAACTTGCGAGAGAGAATAGCTTCTGTTCTCGCTGAGGCCCCTGGCAGAGTTTTGGCTTCTCATTTTGTGGCAGAAACTACTTCCTGGCATATTTGTTCTTTCTGCGGCTTAGTATTGGCGTATTCTTACTCGTTTTTATTGGCAGAATGATTTTTTTGTCGTGTCAATTTCATGACATAATTATTTTCCTGCCAAATCCAGTAATCAAGTGAATTATTTATTGATTTGTAGAAAGAATAGGTTTTTTGTGCCTTACTTATTCTTGAATAGGCTAATTTGATGCTAAAACCCATTAGGATTAGACAGTGCCATGAGTAAATATAATTTAACCAATAATTTAGAATATGTTGTTATTTTCTTAAATATAGTGCAAATGTCAACAGTTCTAAACATTTTCAGATGATGTTTCCAAAACAGCAAGAAGAAATTTGACTTTGCCTTTTGAAAACTAGAGCAGAGGAACTTGGCAGCTTCTTTGGCATCGATTTTTCATGCACAACCCCCTCCCCCCCTCAAAACAAAACAAACAAACTGCAATCAGGTAGAAAGTATCCCACTTGGGGGCTGGCATCACAATCTACATGATAATGGATATAGGAAGGGCGAGCATACCACCATATAAGTGTCTTGGAGGGTCCATAGGCACCAGGAGGTGTGGCAGAAAGCATGTTCTCATGCGGTAGGGTATTTCTAAGGTTAGTGCTGGGGGTGGGGCATCATCAGCATAGTTATCATTATTGTAAAAACAATAATATCAAATGCATAGCATTCCAAGGTGGTAGGCACTCTTCTGAGCAATTTATCCTAGCTAATAAAAGAGTAATATGCAAATTAACCATCACTCTGTGACAAAGATGGCAGCGCCCATAGTGACCAGAGCAGGACGCTGGCTGTGTCACCCCAGCAACGTGAGCCCAGCAGGCATCACCACAGCGACCCGCGAGCAGGCAAGCGCGGCCTGCAGGCAGTACCCAGCAGGGCCTGCTTGCCCATTGCAGTGGTGTGGAGCAGGCAGGCCCCACAGAGAGCAGAGAACCATGGGGAGTGGGCCCAAGCCATCAGTAGGACATCCCCTGAGGGCTCCTGGATTGGAGAGGGTGCAGGTCGGGCTGAGGGACCCCCGCCCCCCACATGCACAGATTTCGTGCACCGGGCCTCTAGTATGTAATAATTCATTAATCCTCGTGGTAACCCTAGGAAGTAGAAACTCTTCCCATCCCCATTCATATATGAGGGTATTTAAGTGCAGAGAGGTTAAGTAATGTGTCCAACATCACAGAGCTAACAAGTGGAAGAAGCAGAATACACAGCCAAGCAGCCTGACTCCAGAGTGTGTGCTCTTAACCACGGGGTACTCTGTGTGACAACAATTATGGAGGGATTCCTCTATGCCACTCATGATACTAGGCACTGAGACCAGAGAGAGAAAAATTCCTCACGGGATTTAGGGTCTAGTGCATGTAGATACGAATCTGCCTCCCAACTTCAGAGGCCATTTGAAAGGTTTCTGGTGACAGGGAAAAGCTTTCCTCAACTGTCAGTGACTCGGAGAGCCATAAACAGAGAAGCACTGCTCTCTATGACGGAGGTGGCACAGTGGTGCCCTTGGCTCAGAGTTAGAACAAAGCAGCAAGGAGGCACCCACGCCCACTCATTGAGGACTTCTGTAGAGTCAGCATTGTGCCAGATGCTCACTATAAACTCATGGCATCCTCACAATGGTAGCAACCAACCGGGTCTCCGTGAATGCCCACTGCACTCAATCCCACCCCTGTGTGTTGGACTTATTCTTTTTTGTTTTTGTTTTGTTTTTGGTTTTTCTTTTATTTTAAATTTTTTTCTTTATTGATTAAGCCAGTGGTTCTCAACCTTGGCTGCACATTAGAATCACCTGGGAATCTTTTTAAAATTCTGATTTCTGGGCCTCATCTTCCACAAAGATGTTTCTTTGTTACTAATTGTTTCTTTGTTACTAATGTTGTGGCCCCACCCCATAACAAAGAAACAGAATTTCTGGAGGATGAGGCCCAGAAATCAGGATTTTAAAAAGATTCCCAGGTGATTCTAATGTGCAGCCAACGTTGAGAACCACTGTATTAAGGTATTGCATATGTGTCCTTATCGTCCCATTGCCTCTCCACCCCCCCAACCCCCACTCATGCCCTCAACCCCCTGGTGTCTGTGTTCATTGGTTAGGCTTATATGCATGCATACAAGTCTTTTGGTTGATCTCTCCCCCTCCCACACCCTCCCCTGCCTTCCCTCTGACTTATTCTTCAGCAGCATTCCTACCTTGTGTCTCCAGTTCCCGGGAGGCAGAGGATATTCCCTTGTCGGCTTCATGGTTTCAGCCCTAAGACATCACTTCTCACATATAATTCAGCAATCACTTCCCGAACTCAAGCTAGTCTGCTTTTATGGATTTTGTGGGGGAAAAGAGTCAGCTAATTTCCACACTCCCCTGATCTTGTTATTTTCATTATCACACTTCTCTGCATTTCCTAGTTTCAATTAGGACTAAAACAATGTTCCAAAATTGCCCGCGCGTCTACTCTCAGAGGGCTTCTCTCTCCACGGAGAGGAGGCAGCTCATCACCTCACCGGAGAGGTCAGGAAGCCCATCAGGCCCCTTGCCATTTATTGGTTGTGTAGACTCTTAGATACCAGGCAACCGCTGGAAACTTACCTAAAATTTGAGGTAAATATTTAAACTGAACTTCGAGAAAATTTCAAGGTTTGCCTATTGATGCCCCTTTTCAGTTTTAGCACCCAGAACTGTGACCTGTTGACTTGGACAACACGGGGCTATAAATATCTATACTTCCTATTTGAAGAGCTCCAGGAATTCATCATAAGAGAGTGGATTTGGTTAGATCCTATCTGAGATGAGGGTAAAAGGTCCTAATTCAGAAGACTCCCACATCTACAAAGATCCAGTTAGCTGTTGTAACATCTCTCTATCTGAATTTGATAACATTAGCAATAAAGTTTAATGAATGTTTCTTTCTCTCGGTGTCAGTGTCCATCTCCCTATTCATAAACATGTGTCCACATATGCACCCATGCAAAGGACACATGAAGAACAGGATCAAAGGAGAGTGGATGATGTGGGATACGCATATTTTAATTTATACTTTTGTGTACTGGAATTAAAAAATAAGTACATATTTCTTTTGAAATGTTATAAATACTTTTAAAATAAAGAAGCAGACAGTTCTAGAGTAATCGAAAGAAAACATAGCCTCCCTTTGTTGAGAATGAAGAATATTCTCAGGAGATATTAGCTGTTACCTTTCAGAGGCTTAACCTTCACTTGAACAAATCTCTGCATTTGCATAAGCAGGTACTAAAATAATTCTCACATTAAAGCAACCATCATTTACCTGCTATATGACAAAATAGTTTTTGAGAGATTGTATAATTATACTTTTTTGATGCTCTGCCTTTGACTGCCAAAAACCAGACCTGCCAATTTAATACATATTTTTGTGTTATTTTTATGTGTAAACAAAGACTAAAAAAATAGGTGATTTTTGAAAGTTTGTCATTTCCTTGTGTCATCCTTAGTAAAATTATAGCTCCAAAATTGGCATTTTGGAAGCATTTTTAATAGGACAGACTTCTATCACAGTATCAAATTGTTCTATGCCAATATCTCAAGTGTCTGGATTGTTGACAGAATTGGAAAGAAAAAAAAAATAAGACTAAAGCCCTTGGAAACTTATAATGAAATCTACTCTTCACCATTACACAAATGAAAAAAAACACACATCATATGATGTTGTTTTTAAAGAAAAGCAATTCTTATCTATAAAAAGGTCTGGTTTCCCCCTGCCAGTGTTGGAGGGAGCTTTAGCTGTGGAAAAGTTTGTCTTCACAGCATCTGCTCCCCTTTCTTTTCCCTGTGGACAGTTACCCCTTCTGGTTCTAGGATATTTCTGAATCTGTACTCTCTTTTTGGAATGCCTCTGATAACCTCATTTCCATTTAGATGTCCATATCTGATAGCACTTTGTCTTCCTGCAAGGGAATATGTTTTTAAATCAAAGGATTAAATCTCTAATGGTTGAATATTAAGCAGCAGCAAGCAGGAGACACTTCATTTCCCAGTGCCTCAGAAATAATAAAATGAATGTGTATTAGACTGTGCTTTACCTATCTTGAATCTCCCTATAAATTCTGTGTTGTCAGTTCTATTAGAGAAAGAGCATGGGCTGGATGGATCTTCCCTATATTATATTCTGGTGATAAAACATTTTGATATTCCATTTTTGTTACATTTTATTTTTGCTAGCATTATTATCATAATTTTAAAGTTCAGATTTTAGCCTGTGATAATTTGGAATTAGGTTAAATGTAATTAAAAATAAGGTAGCTCAAGTCCTGGCCAGTGTGGCTCAGTTGGTTGAGCGATGTCCCATGCAACAAAAGGTTGTGGTTCGATTTTCAGTCAGGGCACATATCCAGGTTGTGGGTTTGATCCCTGGCTGGGGTTTGTACAGGAGGCAAGCAATTGATGTTTCTCTCTCACTTCAACATTTCTCTCCCTCCCTCTCCCTTCTTTTCTGTCTAAAAATTAATAAGAACATATTAAGAAATAAGGTAGTTCAAATAATATTTTATTTAAATATCTTAAAACATTTCAAAACTTAAAATCACTGAAGCATCTCTTTAAAACATTACATTGTGTGAATAATAACAACAAAAATATTTATTGAGCACTTATAATGTGCCAGACACTATTCTAAGTTCTTTTTTATGGATTATGTTTGTTAATGTTTACAAGAACCCTAAGTGGCAGGAACTGATTTCTCCTGGAGGAAGAAGATGAGGCTGAGAGAACTCAACTTTGATCCAACATTCAAAACTGGAGAGTGGTAGAATCAGAATTTGAGCCTGGGTCTATTTAATTCCATAGTTCTTCACTCCTGATCACTGCATTCGAGATGTCATAATATGCCATGCCCATTCTTATTTAAGTGCCAAGTGCATAGCAAGCACTGCTTTTGGGTACTTATATACATTTCCTCCTCATTTGATCATGTTTAAGAGGCCTGTTCAATTTTTGCAAGGCTAAGAACTAGCAAAGCCAGGTCTCAAATCCAGTATTGAGTTATGTTTCCACCACAGGAGACTGTTCTTAATCAGCCATGAATGATATCAAATAGGAAGAATTCTATTTCAATTCTAATTTAATTCACCCAGGAAACTCTTAGTTTGTATTCCCTTTAAAGTAAACAAACTAGGTGAGTATAGCTATAGAGATGACAAATATTGTAACAGGAACAGATTGGTGATTTAAGATATCTTGGGTAGGTCTCATTTCGGTGACACTCATTCTCAAACTGGAAGACTGATAGCAAGTCCAAGTTCCCAGGAGTGTGCACAATTCTGTTTAAAAGTTCCACTTTTTCTGTGCATTTTGCCTTCTTTGTCTGCAACTATTCACTACCACTCCCCTAGCAGCTTCAGGAGTGCCCCCATCACCCCAATCTTCCCCCAGCAGGAATGTCTGTACTACACTCAATAGAAATGAACTCCATCAGCCTTGCCAAACCTTGCAAGCTCTCAGACATGAGAAGCAGAGACAGAGAGTTGGGGACTCTCTTTGTGGAAAGGGGGATAAGAAGCACTTTGTATCTGAGATGTCAGATTTGATTAATTGGATCAATTACATTCCATGCCACACTGACTTTTAAAGCAATCATACTTCATAGTGCAGTTTTAAAATGTGATGTCCATTGCATTAGCTTCCTATGGCTGACATAACAAAGTAGCAGAATTAAGAAGTTTAAAACAACAGAAAATTATACTCTCACAGGACTGAAGGCTAGCAGTCCGACATCCAGATGTCAGCAGGTTCATGCTCCCTTTGAAGGCTCTGGGGGAGAATCCTCCTTTGCCTTTTCCAGACTCTGGTGGTGCCGCAATCCTCAGGATTCTTGGCCTGTGGCTGCATCACTCCAATCTCTGCTCTGCCTTCCCGTCTTCACATGGCCATATTCCCTGTGCCCATGTGTCTTCTCCTTTTTTTATGGGGGTTCCAGTCATTGGATTTAGGGCTTGTAGGGAACCAACTCATTATTTTGAAAACTAGTAAACAAGAGGAAAGGATCAAACATTAACTTCTGTTGCCTGTATGAGTGTCCTCAAAATAATCATAGAGTTGCTGAAGAAAGATTTCTATCTGTAGAAGTATGTCAGCTATTGGATGACAATGGAATAGAATAAATCACCACATTTTAAACCCATCATGAAATAATAGGCCTAGGCATTGATCATTGATAGCCACTAATATCACTAAAAGAGAGAGAGCTGAATATTATGTACTAATATTTGACTCTAAGTTTTAACCTAAATTAAAGCATGCTTCTAGGTCTAACTACAATTTATCGGAACATGTAAAATAATGTGATAGAGATGAAGTCAGCAAAATCTTAGGCTATAATAAACTCTACTGGAATAAGTTATCTGGTTTCTTTAATAAATGATTTGCCAGGCGAAAAAATGAGGGATGAGGGACCTATCAATTAAAAGAGATAAAAGACTCATCAAACAACTGCAATATGTGAATCTTCTTTGGATCCATATCCAAATTAACCCAATGGTTAAAAAAAAATACATGTTTTATACAATGAGAAGTCCTAACACAATCTGGATATTTAATGACATTAGAGATATTAATTTCTTTTGGGGTGCAAGAATAGTGACATTTTGATTATGTTTTTAAAGAGAGTTCTTATTTTTTGACATACATACTGAAATATTTATGAATGAAATAATATAATAGCAAGGAGTTGCCTCAAAGTATTCCCATTATTGGGAAGGGAAGAAGCACTTGGCAACATAGATGAAACAAGCAAAGCCTTGAGCTGAAGGGTTTTGTAGCTACTGAAAGGTGCATGGGGAAATCATATTCCACTTTTTTTGGGGTATTTTTTACTTTTGCCAAAGTAAAGTAAAAGGGAAAGAAATCGAAAATAGAAAAGAACACTCCTTTGGGAATTCCTGCTCCTCTTCTATGTCATCATAAGTTTTTGTGTGCTCAACTCTGGGTAGCACTGGCTTCCTTGAGAGTGGTCACCGAGGTGACAACTCTGTTGTGTCTCTAGGCAGGGAGTTTGGTAGAGTTATAAAGTCAGGGTCCCTTGAGGTCTTTTAAGTGTTGAATTACCAGGTACCACAGGAAACTGTGAAAGAAGATGAAGACTACAGGAAACTGTGAAGAAAGCTCTGTACCTTTTTAGTTTTTATTTTTTTAACCTACTCACATGCTTTCTAAGGAAAAGATAAACCCAGGAGAGGATGTGCATGGCATACCTAAAAATAGAGACCATATTTCTTTTTCCCTTGAACATAGCAAATTAAAGCTAAAAACTAACCCAACAATTTAAATAATGACTACTGGATGGTAGATACTACTTTTGAGTGAACAATCAATATTTGCTTAGGACATTGCTTATATCATTCGGATAGTTCTTTTTTTTCTGAAATGAATTGCTACTTGAGACTTAAATCAAGTTAGATGCATTTATTCTTAAATCACCTGCATTCCTTTCACATTGTCTGATGATTCTGTAATAAGTTAGATTTGTTGTCATTTTAGAGCCTATTGGAAAATCTTCTGGTGAAAGAAAATTTCTTATGGCTTATATATATTGCTAAAGGCACAGGAGAAAATGCTGAATATGTCAATGTCTCCTCATTATTACAATATATTAAGCAGATATAGCATTCATAAAAATAAAATAATAAACGTATTAATCAAGTATGTCTTAGTAGAATACAACTCGTGGACGTCAGTCAAAGTAAATATGCTGAAGCACTCAAACTTCTTTTCCAGCTTTAACCTTTCTTTTGAGATTTAAAATGACAAATTGACTTCTGGACATTTCCATCTGGATGACCTTCCCACAAACAACTAAAAATCAATAAGCTTAATTGAGTTCAATTCAACATTTATTTATTGAACCCTTTTTAGGAGATGTGTTAGAAGCTGGGGACACAAAGATAACTAAGATTCAGCTTCTGATCCAAAGAGGTCTATAAAAACCTCACGATTACAGTTTCATCAAAACTTTTACTTCTTCTGAATTCCATGTCTTAGTTGATGGCAGCACACAATCCCCAAAGCCAAAAACATTTGAATCATCTTTGACACATTTTCGCTCAGAACTGGCATTCCATCCTTTTCCAAGTCCTTTTTATTCTACTTCTAAAAATTCTCCGATTTTGTACTCTTCCTGGCAGTCCTGCTGTTACAGAGGAGTTTTGCACTTTGTCATCTTTCTCTTGGACCCTTGTAATAGCCTCCTGATTGATTTCTCTGCATTTAAATAGTTCCCTTTCCTCCCTGCCCACCACCACCCTTCACAACCAGAGTTGCTTCATGAGAACAAAGATCAGATTACACCCTTCTTCTGTTTTGAAACCTTCTAAATGCATTGTGCCCCTTTAGAGTCTCCAAGACTTTCTGCAGGGGCCATGTACAGGCTTTGTATCACAAGCAGGTGATACAAGGGAGAGACTAGCACAAGGTAGCAGGATAGGAAGAGCCTATGTTATCGGTGAGGAGCTCTCCGTGTCCCCACGTGCTGGTGGAAGTGGGCTTCCTGTGATATCACAAGAAAAGGAATTTTCTGAGACTTGCATGGGAAATGAATGGTATTTATTTGTGAGAAATTGATCTCCTGAGTTTCCAAGTTTCCATCTTCCTCCGTCCCACAAAGGAAAATGTCAAGCTGTGTCTTTAGCAGAGCTAGGATTAAAACCATTGCCCAGAGTTTTCACCTCATATTTGCAGTCCAGTCCAGCATCTCGCTAGCTTAGCTTGTGTTCCCAGCTGCGGTCCATTGTGTGTGGGGTCAGCATGGCCACAGGCCATGTAGCTTCTAGGGACACATAGCTATGGAGGGAACATGAGCAAGTTTAAGAAAGCAGTATCAAAGCCAGAGAAACAAGAGAGAGAATTCCTTTGTCTGCAGATATTAACCTTCTAAGATTTCCTGTGCTTACAGTGGCTCCACTTCCTCTAGCCAATTCGTAGTTTCCAAGTTAGACTGACAGGCAAGTATTTTTCCTATGTCACTCGGACTTTACCACACATGCATCTATTTCCTCTTGGTTGGACCCATTCTTAGTGATCCGTAGGGAATGGACTGGTCGCTCTCTGGAGGGTGAAAAGTTGCAGCTTCCTGGTGAAGCTGCCCCAATGACCATGCCTATAATGTCTGGCCTTTCCTTTGCTTCCTTCCTATTATTAATAACTAGCTAATTACAGCAGTAACACCTATACTCTATCAAAAAGGGGCAGAACTACTCAGCTCCAGCCCCATGAGCATGCTGGAGGGCTTGGCCCTGTTTTGCCAAAACTTTTACTTTTATGTCTCCCATCTGAAGCTAGAAATCCTACTTTTTATTAAAGCCGCCTAGGTTTAAAATATTGCCTCATATTTTGAAACCCCTTAGGAAGACAAATTATATCTGTGGCCTAGTTTGCTAGCCCTGCTTATTTGTTTTAAACCTCTCATCATTTATTAGTATGGAAAACTTCTATTCATTTATTAGGACACGGATCAAATGTTCCTTAATCTGTGAATCCTTCTCTAATCTTAGTCAGAATTAATAGCTCACTAGTCTAATCTTCCATAAACCTTGTTTGAACTGCAATGTAATAATAAAAAGTATAATATGTTTATTTCATTTACACAATAGATTAATTATTTAATATAATGAGTTTTCTGCAGACAAAAACCTCTGTTGATATCAGAAGAAAAGAGAAACTTTTGACTTTCTCTTCCTAGTAAAAAGTTGTGATCTAACAAACAAGTACAAACTTCAGAATAAATAAATAAATAACTTTTTGAAAAAACAAGATTTTGAAATGGAGGAAAGAAATTCCATTTAAGTAATCCAAAAAGGTTATAAAGGCTGAAAGGAAATAGGTAACTTCTAACGATATAGTCTTTGGAATCATAATGTACAAATTAATTTAAAAGGAGAAACTGACAAATCTATAATCATACTGGATTATTTATATAATCAATTAGAAAGAGATTAAGCATTGCAAAAATTAATGAAGATAAGAATTACACAATTGACAACTTTGCTCTGTACAGATGATTATGCATATAGCTACACAAAATCTTAAACCCAATATAAAAAATTATAGTCTTTTCAAGTTACATTAAAAATGTACCAAATCTGAGCACAGATTAAGTCATAGCACAAAGGACTCTAAAAAAGTGATATACAGGGACTAGAATATTTAAACACAGCCAATTAGATGAGAAATAAGAGTCTAAAAAGTGATCTACAGAGACTACAATCCTTCTACACAGTCACTTAGATGAGAAATAAGAGTGCTTCTCCGGGACCCCTGGATTTTATGTCTTATAGGGCACATATACCTTATTCCCTTTCTAAAATATATAAAAAAAATCAAATTTTAAGACACATTAGGCTCCAGAGTTCTTGAATATAGAATTATGTGCCAATAATAGGACCTACCTTATTGTGTTCTCATGTGGATCCCATGAATAGGTCAAGTACTTAGTGCCTGCCACACAGTAACAATACATGTTAGCTGTCATTAGCATTCTAAGACCTTTTGCTTTCTCTGATGCTTCTGGGAATGAGATCTCTCAACTCCTTTCTAATATATTTGAGACCTGTTTGTATCAGAGGGGCCAGATAATGTGCATTATAATTATTTTCTGTTGTGAGAGCAACAGGGGAGAGGAGGAGAGCTTGGATTGTTTGGATTGTGGGAAACTATTTTATAGGCCTTGTTTCTCTTCTCACTACTCCATTTTGGTCCAAAGCCCTGCCCAGAGTTTACCACAACTATGTGAGGTCACGTCCAAGGCCTAGGGAGATACCCAACTTGGGGTGGATCCTGGAAATTGTTCTTTGCATAGAGACAGACTGTATCTTCTTCACCTTCTTCTCCCCGACTGCTGTTCATACCACCAAAAAAAAAACACACAAAAAAAACAAAAAACAAAAACAAAAAACAAAAAACATGAGGCTCTACCTACAGCCTCATCGTTTGCTGGGAAAGAGTTGGGTTTTGTGGCCTCTTCACCTTGGGCCTCTTGCACTTTCAAAAGAGCTTGTTTTATGTCTCCTCTGTTCATATTTTCCTTGCTTTTGGTCTTCTGTTTTGTTACATACATACAATTTGTTGGATATGTATTTAGCCTTAGGTCATTGTGAATAGCCTGACTTCTCTTTGTGGTTTTGTTCTCAGCTAGAAAAAAATAAGACACCAAATGGAAAAGGAGCTCTAGAGAATTTTTTGGATACTGAGAAGACAGGTAGAATATTATATTTCTTTTCTTTGGATTTTCTATACGTCTTGTGTCTTTCTGAATTGTAACCAAGTGTGTGTGTGTGTGTGTGTGTGTGTGTGTGTGTGTGTGTGTAATATATACATACATATATACATTTGTCTTTCTCTCTCTCTCTCTCTCTCTCTCTCTCTCTCTCTCTCTCTCTCTCTCTCTCTCCCCCCTCCACCCCTCTTATACCTCCCTTCAGCTTATGCTTTTCACAGAGTTGGCAAGAGGCTCTGTTTCTTCTTATGTTTGATTGTTACAGATTTATTTTTTATGTCTCGTTTTATTTCAGTTTTATAAATTTCTCTAGTTGTGGTGGGAGAGGATTTGTTGATAGTTTAATTCTTCAAGCTTACTCTGAAAATCTCATCTACTACATTATCTTCTATAGTATGAAGATATATTGTCCTACAGGTCATTTCATAGGAATTAATGGGTAAGGGTAATTAGACATAGAATAGTTAAATGTTTGTGTTCAAAGAGGAGTGAAAAGGGGGGAAGGGCCGTAGGATTGATCACTACCAAGTGCAGCAGTGAAAGATCTCCATCATTTAAGGTGCACCTTCATTCACTCCATACATTCATTCACTCTACACATATTTTTGAACATCTACTTTGAACTTCATGGAGCTTATATTCTATTGAAGAGAAACACGATAAACAAATACATAATGTAACTAAAGAAAATATATAACCGTGGAGAAAAATGAATCAAGAAAGGCTAATAGAGTCTGAGGCAGGAGAGGGTTACATTTTCCCTATTTGTGGAAGGCCTGACTGAGAAGTCAACATTTGAAAAAAGATTTGAAAGATATGAAGAAGCAAGTCATGCATATTTGGGGGGTGGAGGGTGGGGCATTCCAAGCAGAGGGAACAGCAAGATAACATTTTCTCTATTTTTTTCTCCTGGGCATAGTAGATGAAAGTCCTTTAATGACTGAGGTGCTTGGAAAATTGTTTCAATTCTCTACTTCAGTATCCATGTATAATATAGCCTGAAGGGGCCCCAAACTTGAAAGCAATTATTCACATTTGTAATCAAATTTAAGTATCTCTTTTGGCTATACAAGAATGAGCATGCATAAATTAGTAACTGTTGAAAAATATATGTTCTAATAAATTTAGCTTTGTGCTTGTTCTTCTTTGAGTTAGTACATGTAGTTGAGCAGTTAAAATCCAAGCAGGGGGCCTAAGTGCTTATCAGCAGAGGCAAGTATCCAAGAGTTCCAGATCTGCCAGATGTTTTCAAGGAAAAGTTTATTCTTTGTGTTTCTATTTGTACCTTGTTTTCTCTGTTCATAGTTAAATAGTGGTCTGGTTTGAACTGTGCTTTCCTCTCTACTCTGCACTGGTCTCTACTTCCTACAGCAGAGTATGATCGGAATGGAAACACATTTCTGCTTCAGTGAGTTGGATGGTTTTATCAGGCGATTTAAATCTGAAAGTAAATTGTTCTCTGGAGAATATATGCTTCTTGCTGATTTTTTAAAGAAAGAATTTAACAAATAACTTTCAATATATGCCTAGTGTTATTTGAAAAAGACATAATAAAACCGCATTTGGGATTTAGGACAATGCTCTAAAAATAGCTGAGAGTCTGTTCTCTCTGGTTTGGAGAAAAAATCACTATGATATGATTTTCTTTTTCTTCTCATTCTGAGCATTGCATAAAGCAAAACCAATTCACAGCAACTCAAGTGTATTCTCAACGAGAAATCTCAAGTCATTTTCAGCCCCGGACCCTGGAGACCTCATTATGCTGCCATTACAAATAGACCTGCAGCAAGTTGTTTACACCTTTCTGCTAGTGAGTTAAGTGAATGGCAGAGGACTGCTATGCAGACACATTAACTAGTTGCTGGCACTTGCAAAAATATGCCCAGTGTACCTTGCTTTTTGGAATGAATGTGTCTTCATTTAATTATTTCTTAAAAGTTTAACATCAGTGACTCTCAAAGGGCACACGCCCTGAGCAGGTTTACCAGAATCACGGAGGTTTATGGGTTTGTTTGTTTTTAACCCCCTGTACAACCGCCGCCGCCCCCCTTACTTCCAAAGAGATTAAGAATTTCTGCTGTGGAGAAATACTGCTATTGTTTGGCCTTCAGAAATGTTGGAGCGGAGACAAGGTTGAGATGTAGGAGGAGGCTTCCCTTTCTGTGGTCCCGCAGAAGCAAGTCTGCACTTCAATCTCATGGCACTTTCCACAGTGCGTAGTAAAGCTTTGTTCATATGTGTACACCCTCTTCCTAGGAGCAGCTTGAGGGCAAAGTGGCTGTTGTTTATTTTGTAAAACTTCCACATAGCAGCTGCTCAATAATTACTTATGGAATGGGTGAATGAATGAATTTAAAGATACTTATATTTTGAAGCATCAAAATAGTATAAGGTTATCACAGTCCTTTTGGGATTTAAAATCTAATTAGAAGAATAAAGCATATATATATATATATATATATATATACATACATACATACATACATATACATATATATACATATATATTTGTTATATATATATATAACAAATCTTGGGTTAAGCCACAGCAATTTTCTAAGAATAAATTATATTAAATGAGATACCATTCTATTTGGCTGAACACCTTGATGGATTTGCATATGCAATTAGAGACATGATGCTGATTTTGAGAGTGAGGACTGGAGGGAATTAAATTATTCTACTAAACAGAATTTAAAAATTAGAGTTTCTAGAAGGTGTTCCAGAAGAGAGGGAAATGAATTAAGGATGATGGGCTTGGGGGGAGGAGGGGCAGGTAGAAGCCAATGAAATGAAGCTGGGGTGCTACATGAGGTGAAACACTCAATTCAAATCCCCAGATTTTAATATTAATTGTGCTGCCTTTTTGGATTATTGTGATGTAGATCCCTACCCTGTCTTCCCAGTTATTCAGTAATGACCATTGAATGCAGATTTGTGATTACAAGGTATACACATTTCTCAATCCTTGAAGAGGATACAAATATATATATATATATAGCAAACAGAGTTCTGAATAAATATGGTGCAAAATAGCAACTGACTAGATATTTCTGTAGCTGTGGTATGCATTTTTTTCTGTTTTCCAAACTTTTGGTTGTTGGTCATTTACATAAAATATTACATGAGTGGGGTTTATTTGCTTTGGTTAGTTTTGTTTCATAGATATCAGAGAAATGAGCTGAATTCCACTTCTGGATTGACCAGGGACAGAAAAGGAACAGCAAGTACAGAAGAGAAAGATGATCTACTCACTGGACTAATTTCACAGAAGAAAGGATTCAGAGCTGAGATGATTATGAGCATAAAAGTCTCTCCTCCCCAGGAATTTACTAGATCTTGTGGCATGTTAAGTGTTGGTAGGAGTGGGATTTGAGACACACTTAAGTGATCTTAATCAATAGAGATGGCCTAGCTGACATCTCAGTTATAGATACATGGAAATAAAAATTGAAATCACAGTGCAATATATTATGAATGTCAGATAAATGACAGAATAAATAGCAGGGGAGTTCAAAGTGGGGGAATTCATTTGAGCTGAGGCAGATTGAAACTTTTTTTTAAAGGAATTAGGATTCAATTTAAATCTTATAAAAGAGAGAAGTGAATTTCTGATAAGGGATTATTATTTATTCAACAAATATTCCCTCCCTTTATTTTATTTTAAATACATTTATTTGGCTCCTAGAATTTGTCAGGCACTGTGCTAGACTGTCCAGATATCAAGATAGCTAAGACATGATCCTTGTCCTAAAGCAACACAAACCCAAGGTTGAAAACAGTTTCATAAGCAAATAGTGATGATATAATATGATAAGTTCTATAATGGCAGAAGAACAAAGTTCTGCACAAAATACACAAGGGAATGATGCTTCCTGCTTGCGTTGTTTCAGGGAAGATTTCACTAAGAACTTACTGTTGGAACTGCACCTTGAAGGAAGCATGGATTGTGACTTGATAGAGATGAAGAAGGGTGTTTCAATCAGAGGGAATGATATGAGCAAAGCTAGGAGTACATGGGTATAAAAAACATGGCAAAGCTCAATGTGGCTGAAGGGAGTGTGTTGGGAGCACGCTGCACTGTTACCTCAGGACAAGGAGATGAAAGGTTTGAATGACATTATTTATAGAAAGAAGAAACCTTCACAGGCCTCTGAGCTGGAAAGCATGATCCGATTTATTTTTAAAAGGTGATTGTGGAGGACGACAACATAAGAAGAGAATTTGATGGCCAACAGTTTGTGGTATTTACTTTGTTCTAGGTACATCCAAAGCGACACGTACTAACTACTCAGAACAATGCTAAAATGTAGGTCCTATTCGTAACCCCATTTTATAGGTGAGAAAGCTGTACAGGTTACATAGCAAATAAGTGGTGGGGTCAAGTTTGAATCCGCTGGTCTAACTTCAGAGTTGTACTTTTAAATGTTACATGAACGGCCTCTAAAAATTATAAAACAAAGGCAAAAGTGCAAGGTAGAAATAGACAAGGTGTACAGGATAGTAAAATGGGGTAGAATTCAAAACCACTACAGGAAGTGTGAAAGAAAGAGAAGACAAGGTGAGTCAGTTTCTCATTTAGCTTACTTGATAAATGGTGAAGATATGAATTAAGAGAGATATACCAATTTACTGAGAAAAAAAAGAAAATTTTGCTTTTCAATGGATTGTGATCTTTATGCTCTCAGTAAGCATCTAACCAAATGGTAACACTGATACACACTACTTTTTCAGCATGGATGGTCAACATCAAATTTATGGAAAGAATAAAATGCTGATGCTACACCTGTCAGGTTAAATTTAAATCTGTGACACACAGTGCCCAAAATCCAAATACAGAGGGGAGGTTCAGTTAATCAATCGATCACTCCATTGTTTGGTGTCACATAACAAGAACATCTGGAAGGCTGAATGAGTTTCACATTTTACATAGTTTCTTTGCCATTATGTAGCTGCCACATTGAAGAAATGAGGCCAACCTCTGATATATATGCAAAGAAGCAGGCAATAATAGCATCTGGCTGTTTCCGGATTGTAAAAACACTCCTAGCCTCTGGCATGTGCATATAGATTGCTGAATTTTAGGAAATAATAAAAATAATAATGCTTCATATTGGCATAATGTTTTACATAGTTTTCAACACTTTCTCAGAAAAAAGATACAAAAACCAATATGTGTTCCTAAATAATTAGTGATATGGCAGTATGTTTGATTCTTTAATATTTGTGTTCCTTGAATGTCCATAATGTATAAAGAACTAAAATATGGGGGTTAAAAGGAGTTCATTAGAGTCAAATCACACATGTTTGTTCCCTGTATATTTTCTAAACCAGCTGGGGGAATGTAAAGATCTTTTCTTTCCTGCAAGCTGACCTATTTAGGGTATAACCTCCCTTAGCTGAGCCCTATGCTCCCATGTTGCTCACATGCTTTTTCCTTATTTTGCTCTTAATTTGTCTATTCATTCAGTTGTTCTGTGTGCAATAGTATGTTTGTAGGCAGTTTTCAGTTGAAGGCACTGGAGGACGGGGGCGTCCATCTGCTTACTCATGATGCACAGCATGTTAAGGCGGTCAAAGGAGTGCTGGTCAGTGACTCTGCTTGATGACAATCTGATGAACAATAATTTATGAATACCTTTGAGGATGCCTGGTAATTATTTGGAATATAAACTCATCACTTTTAGTTACAATATATGTTATATGTAGAAATATATAATAAATATAATAAATATAATAAATATAATAAATATAATATATAATAAATATAATAAATATAATATAATATAATATAATATAATATAATATGGAAAAAGATACTGTTTGTCCACATCAAACATTCAAGAAAGTCATTCCTGAGACATTTAAAGAAGAGCACTTGATCATTTTACATAATGATATCAAGAGCTGCCGGCTATTAAATGTCTTTCCTGCCATGCACTTTACAGAGGAAAGTGCTAAGCATTAAAACTTTTAAAAATCTAATTTAATATCTACAGCACCCTAATGAGGTATTAATATTATTCCTGTTTTATAGATAAAGAGCCCAAAGCTTGAAGAGATAGAGTAATTTTCTGAAGGTCATACTATTAATGAAGCAGGTTTGAACACAGGGGCTCCAAAGGCAATGTTCCTTTTACCCATTGCAACCAGGCCTGTGGGTTAACATCTCAGCAGACTCAGCAAGATTTGAGGGATCCAGGGCTATAAGAGCTTCAAAATAGCAATCCTTCCGTTGGAATATAGAAGCCATTCACAGATTATCAGTCAAGCAAAGCCCTGTACCCAATACTGCATTGATGTTCAATATTTATTTAAGCTTAATTCCCCACTATGTGGACTTAGCCACTTACTCATTTGATGAGCTTGGGGAAGGCAAACAATTCACAAGTACTATTTATATGACTAAGTACCAAAAACAAACAAACAAATGACCAAACAAAAACACCCTCAAAAAACAAACAACACCAAAACAGTAAAAACAAATCATATTCGTACCAATGTATTTAAATTCTATTTCTTTCAGTCTGTTTCCACATGTAACTATTTATTGATCATCTATAATGTGCAATTTTATTGTGCTGAGCACTACAGCAAGGTTTAAATAACAAACAAACAAAAAGAAGAGATATAGTGGCTTGTCCCCTTTTAGCTTGCCTGGAGGAGAGTAGACAAACTATTTCCTGCCTCCCCCCTTCCCCCGACCCCCCCCCTTTTTTTTTTTTTGCTTATCCACAAGGCACATCTGTTTAGATGTCTTCTAATATCTTTATTCAAAATATTCTAAACCAAAATTACAAAACATTTGATAATTCTTTT
Source organism: Myotis myotis (assembly GCF_014108235.1). Classification (NCBI taxonomy): domain Eukaryota; kingdom Metazoa; phylum Chordata; class Mammalia; order Chiroptera; family Vespertilionidae; genus Myotis; species Myotis myotis. The sequence goes on along the minus strand of NW_023416379.1, from coordinate 31,821,402 downwards.
AGGTTGGAGCAATATCATAAAGTTGAATGAGTGAAACCGACGCAGAGTTGCTGTGTTTCTCTATTTGGGGAAGTAAGCCAAGAGATTGCAAGTATGATAAAAAATATGGGCAGACACAAAATGCCGAAGAATCTGAAGGTAATCCCGGGCCTGAAATATTATTCGGATTAGAAGTCACATGTAACTGGTGGAAATTTCACAGGGAAAACCTTGAATTTATAAAACTGTTACTTGATTTTTCTATGAGTTTGAGTGTTTTATTTTTCCTAAGACACCATTTCCATCAGATAGCAGAGAACTAAATTTGTTCACATCCAGGTAAACTTGGTCAAAATCATGACTTTTCCGTTTCACATGCTCAGTCAAGTCAGGGTTTTCCTTGCTTCCACTTTCAAGTCACATACTGCTGCGCTTTCAAGACTATGCTCTCTATTTGGATTGTTTTAAATTCCACCTAGAATCTAACCTAAATTTAAAACATCTCTAGATATAAGAATCTCTGAATTCTCTTGTGACCTTTCTTCCTTGTGACAAAGGGATGCCCTGTGAGGCACTAGAGGCAATTTCAAGAAGTAGCAGGGGTCATAGTATGGATCCAGGGGAAATCTCAGTAATTGTAATGATTTTTGTCCTATGACACTACTATTTGTATTTATTTGGTGAAAGACCACATGAAAAAAGAATCTCTAAAACAGAATGATAGTATGTATATATATATATATATAATTGGCTGCATTATCAGGGCTTTGCTTGACTGATAATCTGTGAATATATATATATATATATATATATATATATATATATATATATATATATATTTGATGGCTGAACATTTTCTAGGACGCCCCATGAACAATGGTGTCAATATTTATAGTATAAACTTGAAAACATAGTATTGCATGCCATGTGAAAGACAATAGAGATGAAACTTAATAGAGCACTATGGTCAGGAAGCTAGTCATGAGGAAGGGCAGCCATATTTTCTTGAACCACTTGGGCATAATTTGCATAGCATAATGCTATTACATCTATTTGTCCGTGGATCCCCACCTCTCTTGTTAGCCTATAAATTCCTAATGGATTAATTAGCACCTCTGTATCAAGGACATGGTCTGAAGTCTTAGGAAAGTCTCAAGAAGGAAACAGCAGAATTTTCTTAGAGCATTTGTGATGCTTTTAGATGATACATCTGAACCTAGGGGAACACTGCATTTTTAAGAAAACAGGCTAAATAGGATTTGAAACAAAATGAACAATAAGATATTGGATATCCACGGGAAGTATTTACCTGGTGATTTACAATTGTCATACTAATCTCACAAACCTGCTGTGTTGTCCACCCACATGGTTTTCTCCACTCCATGGGACTCTGTGGGAAGTGCCTCAGACAACATCAATGCTAAGATACGCCTACCTACTTTTGGAGAGTTTGACTCATTCTTTGGCTGGTAACCACTTAGAAACTGATATAAGTCTTAAATATTTAGGCAAACATATGTATTTTGGGGGAAGAAGGGAAAGTGAAGGGGAATTTGAGGACAAAAGTGAGAAATCAAGTACTTCTCATGATGCAGGCTTTCCATTATTTCTTGAATTTTCATAGAAAATACTGGTTTAGAAGAGGTTAGTCCCTGAGTCAGTGGATCTCAAAATTAATAGGTAAACTTTGGGAGTGGCCAAAACTATGGGTATAGTATAAAAATAATTTTTTTGCATATATGAATTTTTCTGGGAAGAAGGTTCATAGTTTTCTTGAATTTTCACAAGTGAATCTAATTCAGAAAAGGGTGAGAATTTGTCTAGAGCAAATAAGTTTTATCTTAAGCACAAAGTTAAAAATTTCAATAGTGGTTTCTTGGTGTACTGTGATTCTAAGGATTCTAAGTTTCAGCAGAAAAGACTGATAAACAGTATCAGTCAAGTGTTTGTGAGGTGGAAGAAGTGTTTGCATTCCTAACTTAAACTGAATTTTTCCAGAAGACCCAGCAAGTTCTTTGTTCTTAACAGGGTTATTCAAGAAATATTACTTGTGCTCTAAGGAGAATGCAAAGCAAAAGGAATAGTCAGCTGAGCCTGTGGCTGAGTTATAAAATTGTTTTTTAAAATTCTTGACCATGGATTTAGGTGGTTAGTTTCACTTTCTTCATATTTTTATATTGGAACCATTTGTACTTCTTGAGTAACATTTAAGATGTACAAATGTAGCTTCAAGTCAAATATTCCATGGTAGCAGATTCCGTTGTTAAATGCATGAACACAGCTGCTGATTAATTGAATAGCAACTGTGAGAATGCATTAAAGATTAGAATTTGGCCCATCACTTCTATGATTATGAGGAAACAACATGGATAAAATATGAAGCTATTTTTAGTAGATTCATAATAGAAGTGAGATGAGCTCTACACTTAATATTGCACAAGTCACTGTTGGCTAATCATTTAGGTCTTTTGGGAAACGTATACGTATCCTTCTTTCTTCACTCAATGTTCTTGGTGTTCTTGATGTTGGAGGGTAACCCAGATCTCGAGAAGAGAAGACATCTTATCTCCACTTCCTCCTCATAAGGGAAAGGGGGAAGTTGAGAGTGAACAGACATAGGCACAGCTTAACTTTATCCAGGGTTATTACATCTTTCATTAATAAGGGTTCTTGCAAGTGGTGTGGCAATAAAAACTCACCATTCCTACCATTCCCACTGGCAAAGGTGACCACCTAAAAGAGGCCCTAGAAGAGGTAATCCGAGCCCTTTATGTGAGGCTTTAGTAGGTCAACAAATACTTACTGATCATTTGGGTTTGGTGGTGGGGACACAGATATGAGTCAGTCATGTGTCCTGCCTTCATGACTCTTATAATCTAGTAGGAGACCTAGAATGTGTTTATCAATCATTCTAATAGGAGATGGAAAGTAAAGTGCCTTCAGAGAGTGCAGATGAATTATTACAAGAGTTCAGAGGGAGGATGACCTCAAGTACACTCAGGTACCAATCAGTCCTCCAAGTTTGCTTGGTAGCTTCACTCCATTAAGCTTGTGTGTGCATGGTTATAGGGCGACTCCCCTTTGGGTCAGTAACCAGGTAAAGTGCTCTCTGTTTGGCTGTGTAAGTAGCTAGATAGTATTAGCATTCATCTTTTTAGCTTTGGTGGAGAAAACTCAACTCAACTTGTTTTTAAGGCATTACAGGTATTTTATATAACTTGGCTGTTTATTTAATACAAGCACTCTTGAGTTTGTCTTCATGCCAGAATATTTTAATAATGTATTGTCTTAGTAAAATGTCATGTTAATTTTATATTAATGGAACCTGGAGTTGGCTTGCTGCTTCAATAATAAATTAGTCCTCCTGATGTAAGTCAAAGGGTAAAAACAAAGAAAACCATTGTGGTATTGTGGTAAGCAACTGTTAATAATATATGTTTAATGCTTTTATAAATTTTATATTTAATATAGTCAATTTCTGCTAATTGGAGGATTACAAGTTAAAATTAGAAAAGTGTCAAATACTTGTTAGACATCTTAAAATAAAAATGTCTCCCCCTAGAATGTAGAAATTATTAACATTAAACAGGAATCACTAGCAAGAAAAATGGAAAAATTAATTATAATTTTTAATAGGAGTCATAAAATGTATTTTAATCAATTTGTTGCTGGACTCCAAAGTTGAAAGCCAAAGCCCACTGAAGGAATTCTGCATTACCTAAACCTCTGAGATGATCACACAATGAGGAAATTGCATACTGTACATCTAGAAGTGAACCAACAACCATTATCTTCTAATTCCAGGATGCCAAGAGAAAACTAGACAGTTGGAGAATTAATATATATTAACTCCACCCTTATCTATTCCTTCATGTTATTCTCCCCCTCCTTGTCCTTTTTTTTTAAAAATATATTTTATTGATTTTTTACAGAGAGGAAGGGAGAGAGATAGTAAGAAACATCGATGAGAGAGAAACATCGATCAGCTGCCTCCTGCACATCTCCCACTGGGGATATGCCCGCAACCCAGGTACATGCCCTTGACCGGAATCGAACCTGGGACCTTTCAGTCCACAGACCGACGCTCTATCCACTGAGACAAACCGGTTTCGGCTCCTTGTCCTTTTGGAGGCAAACTCCACCCCTTGACTGACAAATTTCATGTAGTGATCATTTTTGAGGAATGCAAGCAAACCAGTTTGTACAGTGAGCTGAGATCAGTGAATATGATTCCTGTCATCATGACCTTTATGTTGTACACATGTGTTGGAAAACTATCAAAATTAACAGAGCCAACACTCTGCCAACAATGCAGTGTAATTTAGTTTGGTAATCTTTGACCTTCTTTTATGTCACATTTTATTATTTAGCTTCTTTTGTACACAGAATCTGTCCAACCATTCATGCATGTACATGGCAAGAACCAGGTTTGCAGGGTGTTTGACAGCTCAGGGAAAGTGATGACGCGGTGTTGTCAAACAGCAGGGCACAAGGCCTAGGAAGTACCAAGTGAGCCATCAATCAGGCTAACTTCACAGTAAAAAATAAAATCAGATTTCATATTTTCGATGTGAAAACACTAAAATTTTGACTTCCTAAGATTCTGAGAACTCAGCCACTTGGAATCTAAGGATTTTGTTAAAAATCAAGCTTCCAGAGAAGAAGTAGGAGATGCCTTTGATTTGGATCCCTTTTCTGTTGTGTCTAGGCTCTGTGACATTGAACAAGTCATTCAATCCCTTTTTATTTTCCTACTCAGTAAAATATCGCAGATGATACCTGCTCTACTTACCTTTCAGAGTTTCCATGAGGGTTGCGAAAAAGAGAATGTGTGGAAGGGTTTTGCATACTCTGACTGCTGTGCAAATAGTAATTCTATCAGGCTTAACACACAGGGAACACGGGCTCAATAAAAAGTAAATAAACTGAGATCCTAATACACTTCAAGCTTTGAAACTGTTCAAATTCACACTGATCTCAATAATCATCATGATAAGTTCGATAACTAGTTTAATATATTTTAGAGGCAAATGAACGAGAATGGCAAAAGGAGTCATAACATAGTTTTTTCTCCCCAAACATTTCAAAGTTTAATTCATAGATCAGAAAGTTAGTCTGACATGCAAATATTAGATAGAAGTATCACCTTGACTTAGGGATGTTTCAATATAAATTCAAAAGCTCTTTCTTCTATAATCTTAATTTCATTTTCTGATTTTCTTTAAAGACCATTTAATTTACTAGGCAATACATTTTTCAGACCCCAAGTCACATACACATTATTTTGCTAGGCTCTTTGGAAAACAGAACTCCTTTCCTTACAGACTGGGAGTGTCCTAAGTGAGGCCAGGCATATGTATTATTTGAAAAAGTCAATTCAAACAACTAGATGGGTGGGTCCCCAGATGAGAGTGATGGGAGGTCATCTAGGGATGGCAGCAATAGTATAGGTGGGATCTGAACGACGTGTAAAGGAGCTGGGCCTCTGGACGGTTAAACAAGGGCTTGACTGTGTCATTTCTCTAGCAGTTTATTATTTTCTGATGAAATTTTTCAAAAGCATTAGGATAAACACATTAAAATGTTTATAGAGGTATAACTGACATAAAACATGTTAGATTCTAGCATACAGCATAATGATTCTTTATTTGTATACTAAGAGGCTCAGTGCACCAAATTTGTGCACTGGCAAGGTCCCTAGTGGCTCCTGGCTGCCCGCAGGGCCTCCCTCCCTGCCCCTGGCCAGCCCCGCCCCATGGTTGAACTCCTGGTTGAGTGGACAATTTGCATACTATGCTTTTATTATATAGGATATTGCAAAATAATCACCATGATAATCCTAGTAAATATCCATCACCATATATAGTTAAACATTTTTTTTCATGATGAGGATATTTATGATCCACTCTCCCAGCAACTTTCAAATGTGCATACATATAGCATAAGCTATAAATACTGGTAACTATAGTTCCATGTTGTACATTACAACCCCATGACATATCTACTTTATAACTGAAAGTTTGTGCCTTTTGACCCCATTTACGCATTTGGCTCCCATCACTTCCATCTCAGTATATATGAGCTTGTAGGTGTTTTTAATTCTATAGCATAATGCCCTTAGGTCCATCCATGTTGCCACAACGTTAAAATAGCATTCTTTTTTGTGACTGAAAAATATTTCATTGTACCTATCAAAATTAATTTATCTGATCATCCTGATGGACACTTAGGTTGTTTCTGTATCCTGGCCAATGTAATAAGGCTACACTGAACATGAGGGTGCACATATCTTTTCTAGTCAGTGTTTTCATTTCCTTTGGCATAATATCTAGAAGTGGAATTGCTGGATAGTTTTATTTTCAATTTTTTGAGGAGCCTCCATACCATTTTCTATACTGGCTGAACCAGTTTACATCCTCACCAACACCTGTTATTTGTTGACTTTTTTATAACAGCCATTCTGATAAGTGAAAAGTGATTTCTCATTGTGCTTTTGATTTTCATTTCTCTAATGATTAGTGATGAGCACCTTTTCATGAACCTATTGGCCATTGGTATGTCTCCTTGGGAAATATGTCTGTTCAGATCTGCCCATTTTTGGTAGGATTTATTTTTGCTCTTGAGTTGTATGAGTATTTTACATATTTTTAGATATTAACACTTTATCAACTATATGATTTGCAAATATTTTCTCCCATTCAGTAGGTTGCCTTTTCATTTTGTTGTTGGTTTTACTTGGCAGTACAGGAACCTTGCATTTTAAAGGCAGATTATGATTGTTATGTTTCTTTGATCATTTGAGTATTTGTTATTTTTGTTGCCACAGCTTGTTTTCAAATTAGATAATGTTGTTTTGAAACCATAGAAATTGTCTGCTTACCAGTCTTGCATTGTGATTTTTAAATATTAGTGATATTAGCGTTTACCCCCAATTGATGAAAATATTGAGCATAAATAGCCAACTTAAAAAAAGTCTCTAACTAACTTCATCTCTAATACCCATTGCTAACTTTTGCCACATTTTTCTATGAACATGAATTTATTCTTTAAAGTTCAGCATGACCTCAGGTAGAATTCCACACTTAATAAAGAATTAATCATGGAAGTCCCCTCACTCCACCCCGCCCAGATGTTCGCCTGAGATGCAGTAAGTGTTCTGGTACCATTTTCATAGTACTGATGGGATTTTAAACCGTGAAAGTCCAGTTATGTATTCATTAGCTCTCTCTGGGTAAGTAAATTCAATATGGTCTGATTCCATTTCATGAATGCAACTTTGAATTTGTGCAGGTTTGTTCCAATTTTGAGTTATTTTCTTGCAATAAAATCACTCCTTATTTTTCACTGACAAGTCAAAGTAAGTGCAATTTTCTCAAGAGGTTCAAGGCAATCCCCTTCCCCCTACTTAAATTGTGCTCTGTTGGCCTGGGTGGTTGCAAAAGGAAGCTCTCTACAGGGACTCCTTGCCTTATTGCTCTGGCAATCAGGACTCTCTCCTCTAGTAATTCTAATAATCGACTGTTCCTTTTATTCTAAACGACATGGCACATAAACATCTTTTATTGCCAGTTTTAGGTAAATCACTAAAATCAAGCACCAGGGACTCAGTCGGACGGGGGAGTAGTGAGCAAGCAGTAAAATGGAAAAATACAAAAAGAACCTTAAGAGATTGAATCTGAAAGGGTCAGAGGCCCCATGCCAAATCAAATTCATGTTGAGAAGTTTTGTTCCGGTTTTCTTAGCTCCCAATTTGTCTCTTTTTCTGCCCTGGTTCTTTGTAGATTTGTCAAGTTTTATCTCTCATCTTTCTCTTCCTCCTTTCTGACTTGCTTCTCTGAGGCTCCTACAATAGTCTAGCTTAACTTGTGGAGAGAACTATTCAAATGACTTTCCTATGATGACAAAAAAAAAAAACACTTGGCTTGAATATTTAAGTTATAATTTTTACTTGACATTGGCCAGGTTCATCCACAAGGCAGAGGGTTGTCTTTGGCAAGAGGAAGCTTTGATATGAGTTCTGGTCCACGTTAGGTGACCTTGGGTCTCAGTTTCTTTATTTATAAAGTGGGACTAGAAATAACTCATGTAGTGATTGGGAGGATTAAATATCCTAATGTATGTGAAATTGCTTTGTATATAAAGTGCTAAATAAAACATATTCTACTTAACAGTTGAAAGGAGGTAGACTTGTAGTTACAAGTAGCCTTTGCTTGAAAAGAGGAAGTAGGGCTTTATTAGGTACACGAGAAGTAACATAAAGGAATTCGCCGGAGTCATCTTTTAAATAGGATGGAACTTACTGGTTCAAATGGCATATTTCCCTGACTTGTCTCCCCGGGGCAGGCTGGTTCTGTGGTTAAGAAAACATTGCCGACACCAGTTTCTCCTGTCACCAATGGTCAAGATACAGAGAGAGATTTTACAACTTATCTTCTGTTGATCTGCTTTCTGGATACACTTGTTCAGTTCCCATGAACAGATATTCTCTTTAGAAGTTTTGGGGCAACTTTGTGCAGCATGTATAACCCTGTTTCTTCTTGGCTTTATCTCGGCCTCCTAGTCACACAGTGTCCCTTTCCCAGGTGAGTGCTGGGCATATTAATGGCTCCAACTGTGGGGGCACAAGGCCAGCCGTAGGAGCACTTGGCCTGCTTTGACTCAGCTTCCGTGCCAGTGTTTACCTGCCTGGCAGTGGCATCTCAAGTCATAATGTTGTCTTTCAATCTGATGCTGTCACCTTTAACTTTAATATATTTTTAACATTTCTCACAGTGTTGCTTAGTCTAAGGTGTCAAGGGGATTTATGGCTAATTATGAAATACACTCACCTATATTCCACTTACTGACTCACATCCATTATGTTCAGGGCAAAGCTTTTCAAAGAGTTGATTGATTCATTGGGGCTACACTTTTATTTATTTATTAGGCACTAGGTACCCTCAGCTTCCTTTTTGACTTACGCCTATTGGTCTAAGGTTGTGTTAAGCAGCGCTCTCAGTAGTATTTCAGGGAACTGACTCCCTGGGTTGGAATTGTAGTTAGAATTCTTATTAGCATTTTGATCTTGTATGAATTGCCTCCTCTCTATTTCAGTATTCCTACCTGTAAAATGTGGATAAAAGTAATATCAAACTCATATTTTGGGCAGAGAGATTAAACAAAAAAAAAATCCTTTTTATGAAGTGCATATCAGAGTACATGGTATGTATTAAATACTCAATTAGCTTGATTGTTATAATAATTTAAGAAAATCCAACACAGATTATCAGGAACATAGTACTGAAGATAGCAGGTGTCTTGATTTGGGTGTCTAAACTTTGGCCCTGTTGGGGGGCTCTAGATTTGGGATAACTAAAAGGTGTTCCAGCTAGCATTAATTCAAAATGATTTAAAGCTTTTGTTTGTTGTGCAAAGGGATCTTGACCAAGCTTATGATTTGGACTTGATTTATGAAATTAATAAATAACTTCATCCAATAAACATAGATCAAGGGCTGCTATGTGCCTGACCAGGCACTTTTGCTCAGACTGAAAAACACACGATCCCTCCTTTTTAAAAGGTTCTTGCTCCTCTTTGAATACACACTTTCCTGATTTCCCTTTTCCTCATGGGAACCCTTGTTTTCCTGTATCTTTATTAACCGACCAGGTGGTCTCACCTCTAAACACTGACTATTGAGGATGCCCTGATCATCCCCACATTTACATCTTCCCTTAATCTTTTTAAAAATTAAAGGCAATGTTTAAGAGCAGTTTGATATTGATAACAGAAATAAGAGAAAGGGATTTCTCATAAAACCTTTGCCCCTACTCCCACCCCCACATGCATCACCTTCCCCATTATTAACATGCCTATTAGAGTGACATAATCACCCAGAATCCATAGTTTACATTTGGAGTCACGGTTGGTGGTGTACATTCTGTGGGTTTTAACAAATATATAATGACATGTATCCACCATTATGGTAGCATGTAGAGTATTTTCACTGCCCTGAAAATTCTGTGCTCCATGTATTCAGTCTTCCTCCCTATCTAATCCTTGGCAAGCACTGTTGTTTTTGTTTGTTTGTTTGCTTGTTTTAATTTTTCATAGTTTTGCTTTAGAATGTCATAGAGTTGGAATCATACGGTAAGAATCAAACTGTCATTTCTTTACTTAGTAATATGCATTTAAGTTTTCTCCATGTCTTTCCACGGCCTGATAGCTGATTTATTTTGAGTGCTGAGTAATGTTCCATTGTCTGTATGTACCACAGTTTACTTATTCACTTGCTAAAGGACATCTTGGTTGCTTCCAAATTTTGGCAATTATGAATAAAGATGCTATAAACATCCGTGAGCAGGTTTTGCGGTGGACACACAAATTTAACTCCTTTGGGTAAATATCAAGGAACATGATTGCTGGATTGTGTGGTAAGAGTATGTTTAGTTTTGTAAGAAACCACCAGACTCTCTTCCAAAGTGGCTACACTATTTTGCACTTCCTTGTCATCTTCAGGCATCTTCCCATGTGATATTCTATTATCTACCTACTTATTTGCCTTGAGATGGTTTCTTCGCTCACCTAGAATGTAGGTAACATGAAGACAGAGGTTGTCTGTTCACCTGTGCATGCTACCCCGGATAGCCTTTGTGCCCGACGATGAACTTTCAGTAAATACTTTCTCAATGAAAGAACTCCTTCGTCCAGGGCTTTGCCGTGTGCGGTCAGATCGTATCTATACAGTCACGGTTTCTATGTGTGCTCCCATTTCCTGGCTGCAGTTTCTGTCTTCATCTGGAGCCATCATCGCTAATGCTTCTCTAGTGTGTTCTGCGAATGAGACCATATGTTCAGGGAGGCAGCAGTCTTTTGGGGGAGACGTTTTTGACCCGTGGGTCCGAGACCTCGGTATGTGTACTACAGTTAGAAAGCTCTGCTTACTCAGAAGGTTTCATCTTCTGATTTACCAAACCTTTGCACTCAGAAATGAAGTCTCCGTGCTGTGCCATCTGGTCTCGGTGCTGGGTGGCGGAGTGCATGCTTCCAGATGGATGCTCTGCGCATGGATGCCGGCCCTGCGAGCACACGCAGGGAGGGCTCAGGGGAAGGGAGGTGGACTTTGATGGATTTCTCCTTAATGCAGACGCTTCCTGTCCGCTGGGCAGCAGACCTTCCGTTTCATCTTTCTTTCTTTTTTTTTTTTTTTTTTTTTTTTGCTTTCCCATCATTTTTCTCTTTCGGAATGCTTATCAATTTTTCTTTGGAATTTCATTAAATAGCACTTTCCATTTCAGTTTTTATCCTCCCAAGTTCTCCTGGCTCATAGAAGAGACAGCCTTTCAGGGGACAAGAAGTGAGAAATGAACATTTGGGGGAAAGTAACAGTGAACTTCTATGATAAAATCTTCATTTCCTCTGAATTTAATCCTCTAGTTGATATAAAAAGAGTTTTTATATCATACAATGATATTAATTACTAACATTAACATGCACTTATATTCTAGTCACTACTAACTGTTTTACATTTATTATCTCAGTTAATTCTCACAAAAATCCCAGGAGGCAGGTTCTATTATTATCCATCTGAGAGAGGGGGAAACTGGAGAGGCATGGAGAGATGAAGTGACTTTTCCAAGATTTTTTGCTAGAATGTGGGACCTGAACTCAGATGTCCTGGTTCCAGGTCTGTGTTCCTAAGGCTTAAGCTGTGCCATGATTTTTGTGAAGTAAACTGATGTTCTCACAGATTTAGGTGAACTGTTGGTATCATATAAATTTATCTGATTCTCTTGAATGTAAGTACCTATTTTCTGCAAAATTTTGCTTAAAAGCTTTTTTTTTTTTTTTAAAGCTCCTTTACTTCTTATTAAATTAAAGCAAAATTCTTTAACCAGACATTTGAAGTGTTACCCATTAAAAGCCATTTGCTTTTCTTATTATTTTACTGTTACTTTTCCCACCAATTTTGTCTACTGTTTTGAAAAACTGAAGAACTTTTATAAGTACAATTTATTGAAAATGTAATTTAACAATTCCATATCATAATTAACTTTATTTTCTAGATGTGAAATGAGTTGTAATGATCAAAACAGCAAGCATTATTTGAGGATATATTTGATGCAAAATTCTCTTTACAGTAAGAAGCTTCCCTCCTAAAGTTTTATTTTAATTAATTTGTTATTGGCATGCATATTTTATTTATTTATTTTTACTTTTTCCTTAACTAACATAAAAAATTTCTTAACAAACATGAAAATTGAAAAAAAAATAAAAATATGTGGGTCTTATATGTGGGCATGATATATAGTTACTTTAGAGTTTTAGTAAATTTTTAGTTTCATTTCTAAGAACTGTAATTTCTTCTACCTATATTATTGGACCTTATTATTCTGCATATAGACAATACCATCTCCTCCTTGTCATGCTCATTAGAGTGTGAATGAAAATGTGACAAGTATGAATTCCCAATTATTTAACAAGCTCACCAACCAGACACAGGCTTATACTCCCTTTATAAATCCTGGTCCACACCATCTCCCAGGTATCTAAGATGGATACCTTTTCCACTAATATTAAGCTAAACAGGTAATTATTGTGTGTCTTTTTTTCTCTCTATCCCCATTTCTCTAAAGATCCATATCACCTCTTGGTATATTTTTTTCATGCAGTTTTGATCTGCTTCTAGCTTTGACCTTAAAGAGCCATGCTCTGTTTTCTTCTTGTCTCAAACAATTTCTCTGACCTACCAATGACCTGAGTGAGGTGTTTTCTTCAGGACAGCTTCTTAAACACAGGTTATGATAACCAACCCTCCTCATTCTGCAACCCATAACAAGAGACTGGATAGCAAAGGCCTGTCTGCCTTTCCCCATAACTACTAATTCAGTAAGAACAAAACACAAATATGTATCTCCATTTTTTGTCTCACTTACTGTATTAGTGAACTTTTTCTTGATTCTGAATTAAGAGACACAAACACAAACCCTTAGATGGCATCTTCATGATCTTTGGGTTTTCTAGACGTTTGTGGGATAGGGAAGCTAGGAACCGATCACATATTTATAAAGCTAGATTAGATCTCATAGCTTTGTCTAATTCAAGATGGAGGTCATCTCCTCATCCTTTGAAATTTTAGGTATTATCACATAAACAAATTAGTACAATAAAATATATTATATTTCTAGTAATACTATTTATATGTGAAGCTTTTCAATATATCATTTCAAAAAGAGAATTAGTATTCATTTCAAATTTTTTTTTCTTGGAGCTTAGGAATGAGGAAGCTAAGGATAAAGTACCTGGTGAGTGGAGGGGGGAGAGGGTAAGGGAAAGGAAAAGGCACAGGTGTGCCGGGGGGGGGGGGGGGGGGCGGCTATTCATTTCAATTTAATGCTGCTGTTAATGAATTTATTGAGCGCCTGTTCTATGCTTATCATTGTGCTTAGAATTCTGGTGATATTAAATAATCTATGACATGGTCCAAGCTACAAAGGACCTTAAAGTCTTATTAGATAGAAATGTTTATAGAAAATTACAAATAACAAATTTGTAATTGAATATTACAAGCAATCTCTCTCTCTCTCTCTCTCTCTCTCTCTCTCTCTCTCTCTCTCTCTCTATATATATATATATATATATATATATATATATATAAGCCTAAGCTACTGTTACAACCTAACGACCAGAAACGACCAGAATGACCAAAACGACCAGTCGCTATGATGTGCACTGACCACCAGGGGACAGACGCTCATGCAGGAGCTGCCCCCTGGTGGTCAGTGCACTCTCACAGCCAACCTCCCAGTGGTCCCTCCCCCCCGTGGCTGGCCAACCTCCCACAGTCCCTCCCCCTGGCTGGTTCCTCCCCTAGCTAAGGCTCTGGGCACCGGAGAATCTGGTTCTGGGAAACCTGTAGGAGGAGAGTGACCCTGATGCTGATCGAGACAGAGTAGTAGCTCAGAGGGGGAAGAAGGGGCAAGGCAGCAGCCTAACTGCAAAGATGTAAAGTAAGCACCACTGCCATCTTACCTCTGCCACCACACTGTGCATGGCGCTTGTCCTGCCCCCATCAGCCACTTCTAGCTTGGTCCCACACCTTTCCAGGCTCCCAACTGCTGATTGGCTAGTGCTCCTAAGGCGGAGTGCCACCATTGGCCAAAGTCAGCTACCTATCATGCTTGGGGGTGGAGCCCTGAGAAAATGTGCGGCTGAGGTAGGGGAGACAACCTGTCTGTCAGCAACTCCACCCTGGGAGAGTGAGGCTACCTGAGTGCAGGCAGTGAGGTAGAGCTGTATTTCCACCTCAGAGCGTAGCTGGTGTTCAGACCATTTAGGGGCACTCTGTCTGTGGTCTTTGTTTGCTGCTACCTCAGCACATCTACACAACTAGATTGGGCACTGCTGGCCAACCTCCCACAGTCCCCCTGCCCCTGTACATGAATTCGTGCACCAGGCCTCTAGTTAAACTATAAAAATATGAAACAAATATGTTTTCTAAAAAGGATTTCAAATACCTACAATCCAATATACTATTTTTTATATTTCCTTCTATATGTTTCACCTATTCACTCAGTTGGTCATTCATTCATTCACTCATTCAATATTAACTGAGCAAATATGTGTATAAATCAGAATAAATCTTCTCAAGGAATCCTGAGATTTGGTGTAATAGAGTTGGACCATCATTTTGATAGACAATAAAGACAAAATGTTTGACAATGTTAGACAAAAATGTTTGGAATATCAAACAAGATTATGGCTTCTGCTTCCATTAACATAATTTTAGGCCATATATATATATATATTTGAGGCCCAGTACACAAAATTCATGCATTGGGGGGGTGGCCCATGGGGACCTGACCTAAACCAGCAGTCAGACATCCCTCTTGCAATCTGGGATGCTGCATGCACTAGTGACCATACTTTTCATACAGGTGAAAGGCATCTTGCTGTTGTATGGGCAGCTACATTTTTTTGCCCTGATTATAAAAAGTAGTACATAACATGATTCTTCTGAGGCAGTAGTACCATTTTCCCCATCTTATGGGTGGAAAAACTGAAGCAGAGAGGTTAAGTTATTGGCTTTGTCACACAGTTCTAAGTGTCAGAATCAGGGATGACCACAAAATGTGTAAGCCAGAGTCCATGCATGTCATCGCTGCATCATCCTGTTTTATCAGTGTTAAAGTAGCCTTGCCAGGTTTTAATTTTTAAATGTAAGAGACTGTTCACAATATATAGGGTAGGGTCCCTAAGCCTGGCTGGCAATCAGGACCAATCTGTGGGGCGACCAGTAGGTGGGGCGATTGGGGGAGCTCCCCGTTGGCACCCTCCTTGGCTGGCAGCCTGGCCCTGCCCACTCATCGGCCCCATCCCATGATCGCTGCAGCCGGCCGTCTTCCTCTTGGGGAAAAGATGCATCATAGCGACTGGTCATTCCATTGGTCATTCCACAGTTCAGTTGATTTGCATATTAGGGTTTTATTATATAGGATAATTGTTTTAAATCAAACACTGGACACTGATAGACCACCTATTATTTTAGAAACTATATCAGTCATTGGGAATTTTTAAAATGTAGACATTTTTCCTGAACTCAAGGAAGGAAGAAAAGAGACAAATTCACATTGATTATAATACCATGATGAGTGGTAAAAATAGAAGGAGGCAAAGAGTACTCTGGGAGAGGGAAGCACACAGAGAGCACTTAGAACAGCCTGGTAGAGGTCAGAAACGGTGTCTGAGAAGAGGCAACCTTAAAGGGGAGAAGTTATAGGGATAGAGCACCTCCGAGTCCTTGGGTTGATAGTGTGGATTATTTAGGTTCATTATAATAGAGGGAAGAGTTAGAGAAAAAGAGAAAGGTGGGGACAGGGTGGGGAGTTGGGGAGAGAGGAGGGACAGAAAGAATGTGTGTGTTTATCAAGAACTTTTTAGAAAATTATTTACTTAGATTGTGTTCCTCATTTGATCCACAGAAACAGAAAATTACTTGAGTCACTATTTATTGGTTCTCCCAAGGACAGTACATAATTAATATTGGAGATGTCAAGGAGAAAAGTTAATTCACTCATTAGTATCCTAGGATATTCGAGTGTTAGGGCTTAAATCTCTGAGGAACTCCAAGTGAGAAAAGCTTGAAAATGACTAAGATGAATGAAGGTAATTGTTGAATGTGACTCTTTGGTATAAAGTTTTGGAATTCAAATTACTTTTACTTTAGGTTTTGTTCTTCGTAAAATATTTGTTCTAAATTTTGGGATATCACTTTTTGAGTTACTATCTCTCCCTTTCTTCCCATCCTTCCTACCTTCCTTCTTACCACTTTGACGAAATCCTTAAATAATTGATCAATTTAGGACTTTCTTCTCCTGCATGGGCCAGGATTTTGTTCAAGGCCTTAAACTTTAGTATAAAATCCTATACTGTTGTGCCCATTCACATCCTCTGCATTTTGATGTTAAGCAAAAATTTCATAGCCAAAATCAAAGTCATGGTCTCAGTCATGGTAAAGATGAATCTAAATTGGCCCAGAGACGTAGAATGTAAGCTGATTTTAGAAAGGACTCTATTTTCAAAGTGACTGATTTTCCAGAGTAAATTTTTGTAACAAGTTCCCAGGCCTTCACAGTCAAGGAATCTCTCTCTCTTCTCTTCTCTTCTCTCTCTCTCTCTCTCTCTCTCTCTCTCTCTCTCTCTCTTTTCTCTCTCTCTTTCTCTCTTCTCTCTCTCTCTCTCTCTCTCTCTCTCTCTCTCTCTCTCTCTCTCTCTCTCTCTCTTTCTCTCTTTGTAAAGGTTAATGTTTTCAAATGCCCTCAAAACAAAGTACTTTGTATCCCTTTATACATTTTTACAGTTCTGCTTTAATTCTTACATTACTGGGCAGGGAGTTAATCAGCATCTCTCATAAATGGTAAGTCACTCCTTTTGAGAGCAGATAAGATACGGCTTCAGCTGTTTGACTCTGCCAGCATATTTCTGCCAGTCAGGACACAGTCTTCCATTTAGAAAGCTTCCAACTTTTTGTTTCAGGGGCTTCCTGGCACAGCTTAGGAATAAGCAGGTCTAGGATCACAAGGGTTGGCCCACAAGTTGGCATCTGGTCCTCGCAGTTCTGCATTAGGGCCAAGAAAAGCAACTCTTGTGACCTCTTCTGTTTGTTTAGAGAGGTGCCTGTTTCTTCATCTAAGCCCTGAATATAAATTCTGCACAATGCACAGTGCTATCTAGGCAGCTAGAGCCCAGTGATTTGAAAAATCCGGTTAAAGTTACTAAATTTCACATGCTGGAGAGAGAGTTTGTGTGGTCATCCAAAGGGGATGGCCTCAATTGGACAGGATCAAAATTAGAAATAGCATTGGCTTATTTTCATGACTGCATTGTGTGACCCAGAACGCATACTCCTCTAGTATCATTCCTCTGGCCATGCTTTGATTAAACAAACAAAAAAATGTCTTGAATAAAGCTGCTACTGGAGTAGAGAATACAAAGTCTTCTTAATGAGAGAGAAGGAAATCATTTTTTTTCACATAGATTATCTATTGATATATTATTAGATGGAAAAGGCTGAGTTCCATGGGCAACAAGACTGATCAATTGTCAACATTCATATGTTGCTATGTATAACCAGTCTGGTTTTATTTGGCTTATTACAGTGAGGTGTTGGCCTGCCTGGATGTAAAATGAAATCTGCATTCCTTTGTTTTTATCTTGACAGTTTCTGGTGCCACCATTGTTTTTTGT
This sequence comes from Myotis myotis, assembly GCF_014108235.1. NCBI lineage: Eukaryota > Metazoa > Chordata > Mammalia > Chiroptera > Vespertilionidae > Myotis > Myotis myotis. The sequence goes on along the minus strand of NW_023416379.1, from coordinate 31,803,699 downwards.
TTTTTATAAATCTCATTATGTGATCTGAGCAGCTAAATGAAAGGTTCTTTTCTGCCAGCATATCGAATAAACCCTACTCCTGCTTCTAGAATCCGTATGAGCTCCTCTGTGCAGCAAACAGCTGCATCACTTTATAGGAAGTGAGTTTGTTCCTAGGCCAGTATCTCTCAGTTAAGGGCATGCTTAGCATGGCAAGGCTAACAATGAAACCACTGTGATAAACAATGCAAAAATCTCAATGACAGCATACTCTTCCGAGGTCTCTTTTCTCTCTAAACTTTAGCGTCTAAAGCAAGTAAGTTAGATCCCAATTTTCCAAATTCTTACAGTAGTAAATTACATGCTTTTCACTGTTTGAAATTCCATACAGCACAATTCTCCTGCCAAAATTGGGACAAAACCTCATTTTCTCATTTCATTTGCACTTTCTTTCAAGTCATCAGGAGTTCCACATAGAAACTGAAATGGGAATCAAGACTTTTGCTATAAAATAATTCTTTTGTGACCCTACCTGATATTTAGACATGGAGTAAATTCTAAAGGAAAGGCTGTATTCAAACATTTCAGTGAAACTAATAATGCCTCTATTTTAAGTTATTAACACATAAAAATTTCATAATGGGTTTTCCTTCAATGTATTGGCTTAAAAATGTTGAAATGATATCCTAAGGGTAAATTATTGTGATTTTATTTATAACAACTGGGAGCTGTATATTTTTGCTCCCAAGATTTAAAAAATATATACAGCTCTGTGGTTCCATCAGAAGTCTATTACTTCCACATTTTCACATTTATAACGTACTACACTTATGTGACTTCAGCTAGCAGCAAGGATCTTGAACTTAAAAGCACAGAATCATTTTTCTCCACAAAAGAATCCTATTAAAGGCTGTAATAAGATTTTGAAAATTAAAAATAATGCTCAGGCCATTGACTTATAATGGTTCACCTAAGAGATCCCATTAGATGAGGCATGCTTGAATCTTACATTTCAGTTTCTAGGCTATTATTTCTCCTACCAGATTTCAGGGAGGAGAAATGGATGACACTAGAGAGGGATATGAGGAGGGTGTGCAGACATGACAGCTCTCCAGCTCTGAAGGACCCCATCCTTCTCAAGGCCGCAGTCTCCACAGGGCCATGGCCACTTCAGAGGCACCCATCCAGCTTCCACTCTGGCTTCCATGCTGCTACCCTTCCCATTAGGTTTTCAGGCACCCACTCATCACTGTGCAATCTTAATTCTTTGATCTGAGTTCACAAATCAGTGTCTGAAAGCTTATCAGAACCTCGATCTCCTTATTTCTCATTTGGGTCACTCATCACTTTTAGTGGCCACATTTGATGGCTGTTGATGAAAATGAAAAAAGCAATAGCTTGGTGGAAGTACAACCCCCCTACTCTATTTCCTATTCTCCTTCACTTTCAATGCATTTTAGTATGCACATGGGGCTGGGGGTTCAGAGAGTTCCTACTAGAATGTTTACTTGGGAAGCTCTGGTGGCTTATGGACCACCATGTAATTGAAATGAGAACAAGGTCATATAACAGCACTGAATGAGCATTAATCACTGCAGTCTGAGCTCAGGGAAGTCAAGTCTTTGTTTCTCTTTCCTATTTCTATTAAATGGGGCAATATTAGCATCTTATGTCCCAACAGCTTTTGGATAATAACATGGCATAATCCATAAACACAAGTTTTTAAAGGCTGTAATTAAATGGAATGTGTTGATTGCATAGAGGATGTAAAACTCAGCTGGCTAGGCACTTTTACCTTCAAAAAATAAGTGTGCAAAGAAAGAGCTCTGTCCTGATATTCTTCTCTTTCTTCCTTATATTCCCACTAAGAACTAGAATCTGTGAGTGCTGTATAAATCTCTTTTGGATTTTTTATTAAGAGCCCAAAATATTGGAATGGATGTGAGCATATAAATGGTAGAAAATTTTCTATACCCATGTTGTGGGCCTTCTGCTTTTCTACCAAGAAAAATGGTAAATAACAGTTACCATTTACTGAATATTATGTCATATGCTGTCCTTTATGCTTCCTCTGTAGTGTCTTTTTTAAAAATTAATGTTTTAGAAAGAGGAAGGGTGAGAGAGAAACATTGATGTGAGAGAGAAATATTGATCAGTTGTCTTCTGCACAAGCCTTGACTGGGGATTGAACTTGCAACCTGGGTATGTACCCTGATTGAGAATCGAACCTTCAACCTTTTGGTGTACTGGATGATGCTCCAACCAATTGAGCCACACTGGCCAGGGCTGTATTGTCTTTTAATTCTGACAAGATTCCAATGATAACAGTTTTTATTATTATTCTCATTTTAGAGTTGAGGAAATATAGCTCAAAAGAGGTTAATTAACTTGCTTAGTAGAGAGAAAGTCTTCAGTGTGTGGAAAATTGCACTTTAATATATATTTTCATCCCTTTTTCTTTGTTTGTTTGTAATTATGTGAAAATAAACTAGAGAATCACTCAATATTAGTCTAGACCAGTGATGGCGAACCTTTTGAGCTCGGCGTGTCAGCATTTTGAAAAACCCTAACTTAACTCTGGTGCCGTGTCACATATAGAAATTTTTTGATCTTTGCAACCATAGTAAAACAAAGATTTATATTTTTGATATTTATTTTATATATTTAAATGCCATTTAACAAAGAAAAATCAACCAAAAAAATGAGTTCGCGTGTCACCTCTGACACGTGTGTCATAGGTTCGCCATCACTGGTCTAGACAGTGGTTCTCACCTTCTGGCTCTTTAAATACAGTTCCTCATGTTGTGACCCAACCATAAAATTATTTTCGTTGCTACTTCATAACTGTAATGTTGTTACTGTTATGAATCATAATGTAAATATCTGATATGCAGGGTGGTCTTAGGCCACCCCTGTGGAAGGGTCGCTCGACCGCCAAAGGGGTCGCGACCTACAGGTTGAGAATGCTGGTCTAGAAGGACCTGAAATGTGACAACAGCATTTGGTTAGTGGATAGCCAAACACAGATGTTGGAGGTGTGATGTCACAAAAACACAAAAGCATCCTGGAAAGCTGTAATAATTAGTCAATAATGATTGTGACACAGGGCATTTCCTAAGGGAACATTTAACCAGCTGGGAGGATTTGATGGACCAAAGCATGCTCCAGGTCATTAACTATAAGTCATTATTCCTGGGAAATGTCTTACTTTGAAGTAAGTATATTTAAAGAAAAGTGCTTGATATTTTTTTGTACCAGATGGACTGAAGTGCCTATGATAAGTGAAAGTCTGTGAAAGGCACCAATTGTAGTTCTCTAGAGCAAAATATGAGAAAAAGATATATATGTGTATAGGGAAATAGATTTGAATAGCTTAGACTCCATTTTTTTTGGTCATTGAAATTGTAATTTTTATATCATCCCTTCCCCTCCTCCCCTCATGGCAACTGCAAGCATAATATCCTTCTAATAAGATCAAATAAGATCAACTGCAGAGCTCAGCAAAGCAGTGCTGCAGGGGAATGTTGAGCTAAGATAAAGGCCAAAGGCAAGGTAGAGTGGAGAAGAGGAAGGAGAAAGAGGGAAGGGAGAAAGACAGTTTCAAAGGGAGTCAGCAGGAAGAACTGGCAAAATGGAAGACAATACGGAAAATGTAGGGAAGTAATAGGTGACCTCATAGAGAAGTCTAGTCACTTTGTCTTTCTGTTTTTTCTCCTTCTATCAGCCCCTTGTACAGTTGCTATCTTCAGTACCGATTGGTGCCACTTTTCTCACAGAATCTATCATCATTCCCACTCCTCTCTTCAGATAGCCTAACCTACTCCCTACCCTCTGGAGTCTCAGCAGATAATTTCCATTCCTAGTGGAGGCCAAGAGTGGAGCACCCCATGCAGGCTGGATGTTTGGATAATGGTTAAAGAGGAAGGAAGGGCCGGTGCCAGCTCAGCGTTGCTTCTGTTAGTGCACACAGTTCTGCTTTGGCCCCAGACCTGCACACCTCACTCAGCAGAGCATGAGCTCTGGAGGTCTCAGAGTCTCGCTTCTTAGAAAGCAACTCAGCAGCTTTCTGTTCCTACAAGGACTGAGCCTGGGCTGTGGGAAGAATGTCTCACTTTTCCCCACCTCAAGAAGCCATCAAGTTTATGTCCCTATTAAATATAATATCGTAGTCCCTCTTTGAGAGAAGTTCAAGTAAAAATAATTTTCTCCAGTGACATTTTAATGCCGCAGATGGATTGGTCCATTGAGAAGCTTTACTACGGCTTTCTCCATACCTTACTAACCAGGTGGGCGCTCCCTTATCTTCCATAATCTCTTTCCTTTCTTTGACTCTACTCCCACCCTATATCTCTAGTACCTACACACTTATAAGCTTAATTTTTAAAAATTGATTTGATTGATATGACTTGTGCCTTGTTAGAAAATCATTGTCCTTATATGTGTGGATCTATTTCTGGACTCTTTATTCTTATCCATCAATCCATGGGTTTGTCCTTCCAATAACTTAACTGTGTTGGATCTTTGTTGTTATTGTATATTTTAATGCTTTCTCAAAGCTATTTATTCTGAAGATCTATTCATTAATTTTTGGGCCTAGTAACACCATATGATTAATTGTAGTTTTATAAATGTTTTAATATCTAGCATGGAAAACTCTCCTATTATTAGTTTTCTGTTGCAAAATTTCTTAGATTCTTTTGGTGTTTTCTAATGGGAAAATTTAGAACAATTTGATCATTCTTTTTGGGGAATTTTAATTGGACTATCGCTAAACCTATACTTTAATTTGTATAGTACTGAGTCTTTCCATTTAATATGAATAAATTCTGGAAATTTCATGTACATCATGATAATGGTGATGATTGTTAATGACATTATAATATGTACTTGAAATTTTCTAAGCAAGTAGACCTTGTGTTTTTACCACTCATAAAAAAAGTTAACTGTGTAAAGTGACAGATGAGTTAATTAGTTTGATTATGATAATCATCTTATAATGTATATCAAATCATTATGTGGTACATCTTAAATATATGTAATTTTTATTTATCAATCATTCCCCAATAAAGTTGCAAAAATTGTACTATTTTATAAATTTAATTTTCTATTTTATTGATTGTATGTGGAAATATATTTTGTGCACCGATCTTGTATCTTTGCATATCAATTTCAGTTTCTAAAATGGAAAAAAATGTGCATCTCATAATCAAAGAATGATGTTTTTATTACCATTATATAAATGTGAAAATCTAGGCTCAGGGGCTTTTATGACCGGTAGTAGCTAGTAAGAGGCAAATCCAGGAACTGGACTCAGGTCTTGTAAAACTAACTTCTATGCTTTTTAGACCCTGCCATAACTTCCTCATATATGCAAGCTATAGATCTGATGTAGTAAAGTAAAAATTCAAAGAGGCAATTCCTTGTAATGGTTTCTTAAATCACCTAGACAAAACATTCTCAACCTGCAGGCCTCAGCTCAAAAGCACTCAAATGAATGAGGATCTGGAAAGTCATTTTCCTTTAGCCTCTTCTTATCTTTCAAAGCCTGATTCATGTAAGATGTTGCACATGTGACCATGTTGCCCCACAGTTAAAAACAGACTCTATTTTGGGGATGCCTTAAGTTCACAGAAAATGAAACAAAATCCCAGATAATGACAACCATTTTAGAGTCTGTGTCCTGCAGGAATCAAAGACAAAGGCTCAACAGCGTGTCGCGGAAGGATGGACTCAGGAATGAAGCCGATTCAGCGGTACCTCCTTAAAGTAATGATGAAGCACTGACTCATGTAACGTCTCGCTGCACTGGCTCGAGCAGGTCATTTCTAATTCCCTTTCCCTTTCTGGCTATATATAGATCAATGCTCGGAATATTAAAGTGCCATGTAGACTGGTTATTTCATTGCCACAGATTTGGTTTCACGAAGGAAAGAAAAAACAGATTAGAGTCTAAGATGTAAATGTGAAACTTGACAGACTGCTCTGTGTTGCTCAGGTCTATCAATAGAACTGTCAGCCCACAGTTTCTAGCTGGCTAGTATGGATCCATGTAACAGGAGAACACATTTGACAACTCTAGGAGCAAATGCAACTGCTCTTCCCTCCAAAATAGCAAGACATGGTGTGTTTTTGTCTTCTTATTTCCCACGCTATCTAGCATATTATGCATTATAAAAATAACTTTAGATTGCAATAGCTTTCGTGTTTGCTCATGAAATGTTCATGCTTTCCTTTTGCTCTTTTTTCCCCCTGGTTGATTCCCCACTTCAGGATGCCAGGTGGTACACTCTATTTTGAACACTAAGAGAAGCAAGTTTCGTATTCTTGCTGTGTCTCATGACTACAAATGACAAAACACATAAAATGCTTTTTTTCCCTGAATTTTTGCTTTGGAAAAATCTTATCATTTAAGCCTAACTAGAGGAAGAGATAGTCAAATAACAGGAAATTGACTTAATATCACTTTAAAATTTATTTATTTAATGTTCATTTTTCCAGCAAGTATCTATACTGCTGTGGTTCAATACTGATCTATTTCAGGGATGCCTTAAGTTCACACAAAATGAAACAAAATCCCAAAAATGACAACCATTTTAGAGTTTGTGTCCTCCAGGAATAAAAGACAAAGGCTCAACAACATGTTCTAGGGAGGTACACCTAAGGCAGAAAAGTAATGATAGGCATACCTAGGTATAACAAGGCTATATTTTATTAGTGCAGTTAATACATATTTTCTCTTATTGCAATTATGAAGGTAGGGGAGTGTATTTGTCTGCTCAGGCTGCCATTCACAAACTAGGTGGCTTAAACAAGAGAAATGTATTTCTCCATATCTCTGTGAACATACATGGGCTTTCCTCTGTACATGTGCAGAGAGAGAGAGAGCTCTCTGACATCTCCTCTTACAAGGACAATCATTTTATTCGATTAAGGCCCCACCCTCATGAACTCATTTTACTGTATTTACTTCCATAGAAGCCCCATCTCCAAATGCAACCACACTGGGGGGTGGGGCTTCAACATATGAATTTGAGGGAATACAAACATCCATCTCTTTCTCTCTTTCTCTCTCTCTCTCCCCCCATATATATCATATCAAATCTAATATATAATTATTAATATTTTCTATATAATATAAATTTATGTAATTTATAGTGTATGTAATTAGATTATACATGGTTAGCAAGATTAGATTGTTAATACACTTTTAAAATTAAACAGTTTCATTACTAGCTCCTTTCTTATCAGGATTTTCTATTTTGCTGTTGTAGTAAGAGGGTTTATTCAATAAAATACGTAAGAAAATATATTAAACATTGAATTCTTTTATCCTTCAAAAGTTAAATACTAACTCTACTATCACTATAAAGAATATTGTAAACTTTGGTTAAAAAGCTGTGGTCACATGATTAAATGCCAAATTTTGCCTGTCCTATCTGGATGCATCATATGCTTTTGGATTTATAAAACAATTTCCTATATCCCTGGTGCCTTGGGTTACCAGATTACAGGCTCCTGGGGGCAGCCTTGTCTTGATGAGAAAGTGGGAGGAGCAGGGCTGCACCTACACTTGAAAGGATGGAATGATGGGGAGAAGAGAGGGTAGGAGAGTTAAGTTAGTGTATCGTGTTCTGTATGGAAAGAAACATGAGGCATGGGCAGGAGCACCCCTCCCCACACCCCAAACAGGAGGAAATCTCTCTGCCTACAGTTTGTAAGTCCTACTTAAGTTCTGCTGAGCAGTAATGAAATTATGTGGTCATCCAACCTTGGTTGTGTTCAAAGAAAGACCCAGTGTAACAAATAGGTTCCTATTAGCAGGGATGCAGAGACTTCTCCTTGACTGGAGAATTAACTATGAAAGGCATCAGAGTTTATTTCACGGAGGTTGAATCCTGATGAACCAAAAGGATATTCCAGGCACTAAGGATTTTGCCTTGCAGCCATCATTCCAGCTTGAACAGACTTTGCATGGATCAGCTGTACCAGATGCAGTGTTTTGGCTTGGTCATTAGATTTTATATTACTGCAGTGACAAATAAAATCATTTCAGAAGAAGCAGCTTATTAGACTTCAGCATTTTGGTTATGAGTCTCCTGCTTTTTACTGAATATGAATTTAAATCACTGCAAAACTGAGAGAAGAAATATTAATTTTTGGTTACTTATGATGTGGGACTAGAAGCTCTTTAAAAAAAAAAAAGGAAAGTGACCATATTAAGATTAGGAGATAAAAGCTTTAATATATTAAATATTGATGTATAATCCCAATTTTATACCATTAATAATAGTGTTGATTGGGTTGGTTAGCTCAGTTTTGGAGCATAACATTTTTCTCCTATATCTGCTGTTTCTCATGGCTGTGTTCCATGGCCAAAGGTTTTATTCTTCTAATCTTACACAGATGTCTCAGAATGTATCTCACTTGTCATAAAGAGAACAAAAAAGAGGAAGAGAGAGGCATTCTATATAATAAAAGGCTAATATGCAAATTTTCCCCTTGACTGGGAGTTCGAACAGGGGGTGAGCCCGGCTGGCCAACTGCCTGCGGCCCCTCCCCCTGGCCAGCCCGCCCCCTATCACTTCCCATCATGATCAGGGGCAGGGCTGGCCAGACCTCACCTGTGCATGAATTCTTGCACCAGGCCTCTAGCCACTATGTAATAATAATAATAATAATAATAATAATAATAATAATAATAAAAACATGAGGTCTGGAGTTGGTTGAGAAGGGAAAGGACATGGACAGGTGCCCCTACACTGTGCCCAGGATCTTCCCGTTATTATTTTATTTGAATGCACGTAAGTCTTAGAGGCAGGAATTGCTATCATTGAAGCTTGGAGATGTTCACTAATTTGCTCTGGGCCACAGAAGGCTTTGAGATCCAAATTTGGGTCCATCTGATTCAAGAGTTGTGGCTCCACCTGCCACAGAGCTTCTTAGTGAAGGACTTCTATTTGATAAGCCTTTTAGTATTTTTGTAATTTAGGAATATAAACATCAGAATATTACTGTCAAAATTAAAATGACACCATGTATGTGAATGTGTTTTACAAACTCTCAAATGCCAGACAATAGAGATAATGTATTGTGGATACATTATCAAAAATTTAGTGCAATGGTTACAATGGGGAAGTCACTTTAAAACACCTATGCCTCCAATGTGGTATTGTTCGCTAGAGTCACCTTCATAATCAACATGGACTATAATAATTAAAATACACATTACTTGAAAACTCTTGCTGAAAGCAGCATGTACATAGAAAACCAGAATCACTAAGAAAACATCTGTAGCCACTTTGATGCTGCTAATTGACCACTGAAAATCATTATGTACCTAAGTATGGTTTCCGTAGGTGAGACACAGCTGTAGCATAGGAAAATATTACTATGATGATAACTTAGCAAGTCAGTGGGTATTATTAAATATAAGATCTTTTTCTAGGGATGTCAGGGAAATCCTTATGCTTACTACTCTTTTAAAAAAGGAGAGAAGAGTAAGTGATAAATACAGTTTTACCCATCAAAAATGCATCCTTTTCTTCCTTTCATACATAGTAATCAAACTATTTCTGGCTCACAAATCATTGCAAATTGCCTGGCTACCACTCACCTTGTTTTATCCTTGCCTACATGTTTGTCAGCCATCAGAACCACCTACAGCAGCTTCCACTCAAACGGCATGGTTAGTAACAAATCCCCTCAAAGTGAAAATAAATGTGAGCAGTTGGGTGACACCTTCCTTTCTCCTCCTTCTTCATGGCTGGGGCCCATTTGGCACCAAGCGTCACACTGTCCAGATGGTGGCCACTTCTCTGTTCCAGCTTTAGCACATTCTCTGCCAAGGCACCGAGTGCCAGTTTTCCGGTGAGAATCTGCTCTCAGGAAGATAGCTGCCTGGGTTATGTCACCTCCCTTGTAGTTGACAACGAAAAATGGGGTCTAGTGAAACAAGGGCTAGGGCTAGAAAGGGGGAGGAGGCAGGCTAAGATCGAGTTCATACGAAAAAGGAAATTATTGTACAAGTGAGAGGCACTCACTTACCTGTGTGACTTTTGGTGAGTTATTTGACATCTCCAGGTTTTAGTTTTCTCATTTCTACAATGGAGTTGAACCCGAGGATGATCTGTCACTCTTCTCCCATTTGACAGCCTTGTAATCATTTACCATCCATGCTGCAGGAGAGTGTCTATGAGCAAGACCTGTTCTACATCACAGTCATGACTATGTTATAGCCAGCCAGCAATTTGGGGGAGAAATAAATAAGTTTCAGATACATATGGGAGGCAGTTTCTTTATAGCAAAACTAGATCTGCCTGATGAAACATCTTCAGTGAGATCCTAATTTCAGATTGTCATGGTCTCCAGTGTTGAGAAGAGTTTTCTAGGCAAGTGCAGATATCCTGTGTGCAACTGTCTAATGGGTACTGTGCTGTTGATGTAGGAAACGATAATTTACTGGGTTTCTACTGTAAATTAGGCACTGGGGACACTGATGAATAAATTTGAACCTGATGTCCATGGAATAGGCTGTGCAATGGCTCACACCAGTAGACTATGGACACTTTTTCCACAAGTGTGCCAAAGTGTATGCCCTTCAAATATTTTTTACCAAAGTGAAAGCTGTCCTGAGAGGCTTTCAAAGGGGTCTGGACTTATCTTGTTTCCTTACTCTGGCCATCAGAGCAGCAGTGAGAGCACAGCTCACTGTGCTGGGTGACCTGGGTGAGTTTCAGAGTTACCCACTGTCCTAAGTTGCAGAGAGGGAGCCCACAGCACTGACATACAGGGCTTTGGGCTTTGGTCCTACTCTGTGCTGTGCTGTGTGGCTATAAATATTTCTTTGTAGATTCTATTATCTACTATGTAAAAAAGTATAGATATCAAGAAGAATGCTTGTAGAAAGATACTGCTGCTTCGATATTCAGCTTACTCTTGTCCAAATTATGAATCATTCCTTTATTAATATAATTTTAATAACTGTTTAGAATGTACAATAACACTGAATATTTTGTCATTACCTACCCAATTTTTCTTCCTATTTAAAGTTTCAGCTTGGGGCTGTGTATGTATACATATAGCTTGACAGAAAAATATTTTTTCTCTTCAAATATGCTGAGGTTCTGCATTTGATTATGTATTAAAATGGACTGTGGTTTTTTGTTTCCTATGCTTTTCATTTGACACACATTTTCCCCCTGTGGCATATACCCTGTTGTGCATTGGACTAATTGGGGTTACAAGAGTTATATAAGGCTTATACCTGGGGAGCTTCAGGTATCAGAAGTGTATTAATACACTCCGATTGCCATAGCAAAATGCCAGACTGGGCATTAAACCACAGAAATTTATTTTCTCACAGTTCTCAAGACTAGAAGCCCAAGATCAAGGTTCCAGCTGATTTGGTTTCTTGTAAGGATTCTCTTCCTGGCTTTCAGTTGGCTTTCTTTCACTGTGTTCCCACATAGCCTTTCTTCAGTGTATGCGAGTGGGGTGAGAGGGAGAGCTCTCTGGTGTCTCTTCTTTAAGGACACCGATTCTAAGCCCATCCTTCTGAGCTCATTTAATCTTAATTACTTCCTTAGAGGCCACACTTGGGGTTAGAGTTTCAACATATGACTTTTGAGGGATGCAAACATTTAGTCAATAAGAAGGTTATAGATTCTCAGGGGATGTGTATTATAGGACTGAAGGTGGTATTGTTTAGCGACTAAAGTGTATAGTTTTTGGAGTCAGTCACATTTTAGTTTGGTTTCTGGGTAGGATTTGAATTTTAAAAAGGAGATAAAGGGGACTGCCTTAGACCATGAATACATCAAGAGCAAAAGCAACATGGTACAGGTAGGGGTGAGGTTTTGTGTGAGTTGTGAGGTCTGTATCAGGAAATTAACTTGGAAAGATACAGAGCAGGTCTAGGTATAAAAGGCCGTTCAAACATCTGGCTGGGAAGTTAGGGATTGCTGGAAGGTTTTTAAGCAAAGATGCAATCTGAGAAAATGTGTTTTCATGCATTTGGTCAGGCAGTGGATTGCAGAGGACACAGAGTAAAGCTGTGGTAGATTCATGGATTTGGACTAGAGAACAGCTAGCAGAAAAGATAAGGAATTTATTCTGAATAATGTTTTAAAGAAAAAGCTAGCCATAGCCTATTTGGCTCAATGGATAGAGCCTTGAACTGTAGACCAAAGGACCCCAGGTTCAATCAAGTTTGATTCCAGTTAAGGGCACCTACCTAGGTTGCAGGCTCCTCCCTGACCCGGACCTGGCCAGGGCACGTGCAGGAGGCCACCAATGTTTCTGTCTTTCCCTCTCTCTTCCACTCTCTCTAAAATCAATGGAAAAATAGCCTCAGATGAGATTTTTTTTAAAAAGCTAGATTTGGGGACAATCTCATTATAGGGGATTCAATGAAAGGAAATATCAAAGATGACTAAGACTTTTTTTGCTGGATTTCTAATAAATGTTAACATTACCATACCGCTCTGATCTTAAGAAATTAGAAGGCAGCCAACCTTAAGGAATAAGAAGAAATTTGTGGGTGAAGGAGAACAGAAGGACACCTGTAGAACTTCTTGGGAACTGGACCCGGTTAGTGGAAAGGGACATTTGAAGAAGAAGGATGTCTAATACTCAGATTTGAGTTGCGTGTGTGTTGTGCTATGATATAAACTCGCTATGCTATTCCAAAAAATTCTGTGAGGTCTGCCATACATAAAAGAAGTTTTGAACTCTTCTTTTAGTCTCTTTTGTTTTTGGTGGAAATCAAATAAAAGAGCTGAATTACTCAGTTGATAGATATTGTGTATAACGACAGTTTGTGGAAACCATGAGATGAACCATACAATGAACTTATCTAGCAGAAGTAAGAGTTTGGAGGTAGGCCATCACATTAAGACCTACCCTGCCCACTCCAAACATACACCCCTACCTACCTCCTTCTTAAGGCTTTCATTAGACTTTAAACAGGATATGGACTGGAAATTGTCCAATCTTACCTAGATCAGAAAGGGAAAAGATGACCACAACTGATGAATGTGTTATATATGGAACTGTAATTAAGGAAATTAGAAAGGAAAGTCAAGTAATTAACAGTAATCTAAATGAAGTAGGACAGTTCTAATCCTATGAGATTCAGTCATAGCATAATTATTAATATATAGCTTTACTTATTATTTTATGTCCCTTTATAAAAGCCCATTGGAACCTTCAAAAATGAGGAAGCCAAGATAGAGACAAATTCCTCTAAAGCACTTTCTGGCAGATTTTCAGGAAATTATGCATTTGATAGTCAACATTTGTTGAATACCAGTTACCTTCATAGAGGGATAGATAATATTAGGTCCTGTGGATTCCCACAACAAAGGAAATTCATGATCTCTTGCTTGTGACAAAGAGTTTACTTCAGGCACATGGGGTCCTTTTCTATTGACAGGAGGAGTAGTAGCATGGAATCTTAGCTTTTGGAAAGAAGTTAGAATACTAAATTACTCATCTTAGCTTGTTTGGCTCAGTGAATAGAATGTCAGCCTGTGAACTGAAGGATCCCAGGTTCGATTCAGGTCAAGGGCACCTGCCTGGGTTATGGGTTTGATCCCCAGTGGGGGACGTGCAGGAGGCAGCCTATCAATGATTTTCTCTCATTGATGTTTCTATCTCTCTTTCCATCTTCCTTCCTCTCTGAAATCAATAAAGATATATTTAAAAAAATACCAAATTACTCTTTTCCAAATCTGCTATTTCTTCCTTGTTTATCAAGAGGAGATATTCCAGCAGCATACTTTAGCCTGGTTTTTGTTTTTTTAATCTTTATTGTTGAGAATATTACAGATATCCCCTTTTCTTCTTCCCCCATTGCCCCCCTCCACCCAGTTCCCATCCAGCTCCAGGCCACCACCTTATTGTATGTATCCATGGAAAATGCATATATGCATATAAATTATTTGGTTAATCTCTTCCTGTCCCTCCTCATTCCCTTTCTTGTGAGATTCATTAGTCTGTTGTATGTTTCCATGCCTCTGGTTCTATTTTATTTATCAGTTTATTTTGTTAATTAGATTCCACACATAAGTGAGATCATGTGATGTTTGTCTTTCTCTGACTAGCTTATTTTGTTTAGCATAATAATCTCCAGGTCCCTCCATGTTGTCTCAAAGGATAAGAGATCCTTCTTTTTTATTTTTAATATGTTTTATTGATTTCAGAGAGGAAGGGAGAGGGAGAGAGAGAGATAGAAACATCAATGATGAGAATCATTGATCGGCTGCCTCCTGCACACCTTCTACTGGGGATCAACCCTGCAACCTGAGCATGTGCCCTTGACTGGAATCGGACCTGGGACCCTTTAGTCCACAGGCCAAGGCCATACTCACTGAACCAAACCAGCTAGGGCAGAGATCCTTCTTTTTTAACCTAAATCTGAGAGAAGGGATTGAGGGAATTCAAGAAATATCATAGTTAGTAATTTTTATAGTGATTAGAATTTGTGTGTGTGTGTGTGTGTGTGTGTGTGTGTGTGTGTGTGTGTGTGTGTTGGGAAGCAAAAGGAGAGGGGCACAGAAGATTAATATAAAAAATTGAGAGACAAATTGGGAATTTTTAATATAATGGAGTACTTACAAGTCTTACAACTTTTTCAACTGATTTAGAAAGCTGGAAAAATTACTACATCAGATTTTTATTTGCAAGCTGTTGAGTTTTATTCTATGTTTCATTTGTAAATATATTCTCCATGTTCATTCGCCCAAATGATACATTCAGTACAAGGTAGTTAAATTATTTCATGCATAGAATAAAAGTATCATAGCCTGACAAAATATTAAGATTGTGTATTTTGACCACTAACCCCACAAATTTTTCATTTATTTTAAATCATCAAGGAGAAACTTGTTCTCTCAGTGGCAGCATAGGACATCCTTGGAAAGCTTGGATTATATAAAAGATTTTGAATTAAGTTAAAATCTGTCTGCCTATCATTTTCGTTTGTTTATAACAGTTGACCATTTGGAAATACAAACAGAATAGGATAATTCCTATTCACAATAGATCCCTGAAATATTGAAGCTTTCTACCATATCAAACCAATCCATCCTCCTCACTCCCTCCTTTCTCCTCCTCCCTAGGCAAAATCTCATTTTCTTCCTCCATTATTTGTCAGGAGATATAAATTTATTTAGACAGATAGGTGCTGACCTATAAAGTCTTTGGCTTCATTGAACTTAAATTTCTCCCTATAGTGTTTAGTCTGAGTTTTGGAGGTTGAAAAACGTTATCTTTATATCATCATTATATCATCAGTTCGAAGTTATGGCCTTCTCATGCTCCAAATAAAGCCATAAGCTACTTAGGTATTTTATTTTCCTCCAAAATCTCAACTCATTCAGGAGCTTAATCTCCCTGACATGAGTCTTACTGGGCCTACTACTCTTATATCCAATGTTCGTTTGTTCATTCATTCATTTGACAATACTTTTTGTCTATTTGCTATGCTTGTCACTGTTTGACTAAGACAATGAATAAGATAGATAAGGATACTTTTCAGTTGTATTTTTTTTTTATTAAAATATCTTTAGCTACATTTTTTAGTATTCTTTCTACTTCTCTCTTCATTTTATTACTTGCAATTGCACTCAAAATTGTATTTTTGAGAACATAATATTTTTGAGTCATAATCTCTTTAGGAGTCTTATGCCATGAATAATGCATATCTTTTCTTCAAACATTTTGAAGACATTCACAGAGTCTAGAATACCCAATTCATGATGTCCAGTCTTTTTTTCCTCAGAAAAAATAAAATTCAAGACAACACAGTCACCTTATTCTTTGAGATAGCATGGAGGGACCTGGAGAATATTATGCTAAGCAAAATAAACCAGTCAGAGAAAGATGAATTTCACATTATCTCACTCACATATGGAATCTAAAGACAAAGCAAATTGATGGACAAAATAGATCTAGAGACATGGCATCATGGAATAGACTGTGTACTCACAGAGGGAAGGCAGGGGGTGAGTGGGTGGGTGAGAAGAGATCAACCAAAGAAATTGTATGCATATATGCATAACTAATGGACACAGACAAAAGGGTGATAAAAGCCGGTGTGGGAGGAGGTGGAGGTTAAAAGGGGTCAATGGGTAAAAAGAATATGTGTAATACTTTCAAAAATAAAGATAAATAACACTGGATGGTCTTGATCCAGCATCTAGAAGGGTTCAGAAATCTGGAGAAGGCGCTGTGCGTAAATTAAATAAGAGTCCAGAGACAAAACATAATTTTCAAAGGCATTCAGGGAGTCAGAGGAGCTTGGCTAAAGAAACCAAGTTCTTCTTGTCTCAGGACACCTTGCTTTTTATTAACACAAATTGTCCTAAGGCAAGGTAGAGATATACACATCAAAGGGTAGGGTTTCTACAGAATCCATTGTCAGATTGGGGAATTGCCTATGGCTGTTCAGGTGTTTGGCCAGTAGGAGGCAATAACATGTAGATTGAAATGCCCTGAGCTGTCTGGCAGCAAGCAATCAATTTCAGGTTTGGGGAAATGCATCCTTTTCAGGTTTGGGGAAATGCCCTCAGCCATCTCCAGATGATTCAGCCCTGCTGACATGCTGGAATTGGCTTCTGGCAGATAAATTTTAAAAAAATAGCATGGTCACTTTCAAAGTTCACATTATTTTCACGTTATCAATCAATGCTTTTTGTTGTCAACTTGGTCCAAAGTAGTCATTTCTAAAGCATCTTTCTTTAGAGGTTAAATTGTCATTTAAGATATTTGAGTACCTATTACATGGTTAGCTTTTGGCCAAATAAAATGTTTGGCCTATTCATGGATAGTTGAAGTTTTCTTTTGCTGCTTATAGGGATAGAAACTTCTCCTGCCTTGTTTACCCCTAATTCTCCTCTTAAAAATCTTTTTGTGTGTGTGTGTGTGTATTTTTTTTTTAGTAAGATAAGTCCTTCTAACATGTTCTAATATACAGGGTGATTATATCACATATTAGAGATTCATTTTTTAATATTTTATTCATTTGACTTTTATTGAGTGCCTATACTAGTGTAAGAATAGTAATAATAATTTATTGTACATTAACTATGTGTCAGGAATTTTTTTCAAGCACTTTAAATGAATTAACTAATTTGATTTTTATAATCTAACTGAGATATTAAGAAAAATTTTCACCCTTGCCCATGTGGCTCAGTTGGTAGTGTTGGTCCCATGTAGCAAGAGGTCACTGGCTGCTTCCTGGTCAGGGCACATGTTTGGGTTGTGGGATCAATCCCCAGTAGAAGGCATGCAGGAGTCAGCTGATCCATGTTTCTCTCTCATCGATGTTACTCTCTCTCTCTCTCTCTAAAATCAATTAAGAAAAACATTAAAATTTTTTTTCCCAAAGTCACGCAGATTATAAGAGGAGGAGTGTGACAGTATTCTGGGTACTTGTGACTTGGTAATGGAGGAAATGAAGAATATTCTTTTTATTAGAGAGTCTCCAGTCCAGGGGAGAAAACAAATGTAAATACATATTCAAGATACTTTCAGATGATAGGTACTATGAAGAAAACTAAGCATGGGAATGTGATAGAGAGTGATGGCGAGAGGTTAATAACTTTTTTAAGGTGGTCAAGGAAGGCCTTTCTGGAGAGGTGACTTAGTTGATCAGTCAGACTGCTTTTAGCAGCAAGTCTGAAAACCTGAACACAAAATCATTTAAACAGTAAAAAAAATATTGCTTTACATAAAAAGTTTTCTTAAGGTAGAAGAGCTCTAGGACTCGTTAATCAGAGGCTAATGTAAGTAAGAGAATATTGGTTCTGACATGCCTATCTCAGCAGGCAGATAAGCTGCCTCCTTGCTTGTAGGATGGTGGCATCACTTCTAGGCATTTCATCTTCACACACTTCAAAGTTTTTAGGTAAAAAGAGGCAGTTTCTTCCAATATATTTCTTTTTTTAAATCATAAAATATATTTGTTCCCAGCAGAGTTCACATTATATTTTATTGACCAAAATTGAATCACCTCTATGGGAAATAAAATTACCATGACAGGTCCTAAAGTCCAAGACTTAAACTAATAAACTCAGCCCCTGGTGCTTTGGTTTGGGTCACTTTTCTTAAGTATCAGAATGACCAAAGAAGATTAAATAACCAAAACATTAGGGGAAAAAGAGGGGATAGATTTGGATAGGCAGCCACAAGTGCGTATAATGCCCTGAGTGCTAAGCAATGAGGAGTCAACAATATAAAGATATGAGGGAAGAATATCCCAGGGAAGGCAACAGGAGGTGCAAGTCCTTGAGATTAGTAACTAGCTCAGTATGTTTAAGAAACAGAAAGATATGCAGTTGGAGCACAGTATTGTGAGAGGCAGGGGCATGGGAAGTGGTGAAAATGAAATGGTATAGTATTTAAGAATCCAGGTTCAGGACACTTTCTAAATAAGAAATCTAGCCTCTAGTGCCTAGGTTCAAATAACAGACCTGCCATTAATTAATTATTTGGCTTTGTACAAATTATCTAACCTATCTGTGTCTCAGTTTCCATTTTTTAAAAGAGGGTATAAACAATAATAACTCATGGAATTATTGAAAATCTAAAAAACACAAGTCATAAACAACAATAAGAACAGGGCCTGAAATATGTAGGTGCTCAATAAATGTTGGCAATCATTATTATATTAGAGGCCCGGTGCACAAATTCATGCATGGGTGGGGTCCCTTGGCCTGGCTGATGATCAAGGCCTATTGGGGGCGGGGGAGGAAGGGCCAGCTGATAGGGGGGAGAGATTGTGGGAGGTTGGCCAGCCACAGGAGGTTGGCTGTGGCAGCGCACTGACCACCAGGAGGCAGCTCCTGCATTGAGCGCCTGCCCCCTGGTGGTCAGTGAACATCATAGCAACTGGTCAACTGGTTGTTCTGGTCATCCCAGTTGTTGGGTTGAAATGGTTGCTTAGGCTTTTATATATATACTAGAGGCCCAGTGCACAAAAATTTGTGCACTCGGGGGGATTCCTCAGCCAGGCCTGTGCCCTCTCGCAGTCTGGGACCCCTTTGGGGATGTCCACCTGCTGGCTTAGGCCCACTCCCAGGCGGATTGGGCCTAAGCTGGCAGTCAGACATCCCTCTGGCAGCCCGGGAGCCCTAGGGGATGTCCACTTGCCAGCATGGAGCAGGCCTAAGCTGCAGTCAGACATCCTTAGCGCTGCTGAGAAGGCAGGAAAGGCTCCCACCACCACTGCTGTACTGGCAGCCATCAGCCTGGCTTGTGGCTGAACAGAGCTCCCCCTTTGTGAGCGCACTGACCACCAGAGGGCAGCTCCTGCATTGAGCGTCTGCCCCCTGGTGGTTAGTGTGTGCCATAGTGACCAGTCATACCCAGTCGTTCTGCTGTTAGGGTCAATTTGCATATTACCCTTTTATTATATAGGATAGAGGCCTGGTGCATGGGTGGGGACCAGCTGGTTTGCCCTGAAGGGTGTCCTGGATCAGGGTGAGGGTCCCGCTGGAGTGCCTGGCCAGCCTGGGTGAGGAGCTGAGGGCTGTTTTTAGGCTGGCCACACCCCCTTCAGGGAGGGGGGTCCTGCTGGGGTGCCTGGCCAGCCTGGGTGAGTGGCTGATGGATGTTTGCAGGCTGGCCACAGCTCCTTCAGGATGGGGGTCCCCGCTGGGGTGCCTGGCCAGCCTGAGTGAGGGGCTGATGGCTGTTTGCAGTCTGGCCACAGCCCCTTTAGTGTGGGGGTCCCCACTGGGGTGCCTGGCCAGCCTGGGTGAGGGGCTGAGGGCTGTTTTCAGGCTGGCCAAGCCCACCAGCAGGGACCCTACTCCATGAGGGTGTGGCCACCCTGGGTGAGGGGCTGATGGCTGTTTACAGGCTGGCCACGGCCCCCAGCCACCCAAGCTCCCAGTGGAGGCTGGCTGGAAGCAGTTATCTGGGATTTATTTATCTTCTATAATTGAAACTTTGTTGCCTTGAGCAGAGGCCACAGACAGCCAGGGCAGGCGGGAAGCTTGGCTTCCTCCATCACCCAGGGCAACCAAGCCTCCTGCTTGCTCCAGCTCCATGGCTACCAGCTGCCATCTTGGTTGGGTTAATTTGCATATAGTCACTCTGATTGGCTGGTGGACATGTCTTTGGGTGTAGCGGAGGTGCGGTCAATTTGCATGTTTCTCTTTTATTAGTCAGTGGTTCTCAACCTTCTGGCCCTTTAAATACAGTTCCTCATGTTGTGACTCAACCATAAAACTATTTTTATTGCTACTTCATAACTGTAATGTTGCTACTGTTATGAATCGTAATGTAAATATCTGATATGCAGGATGGTCTTAGGCGACCCCTGTGAAAGGGTCGTTCGACCGCCAAAGGGGTCGTGACCCACAGGTTGAGAACCGCTGGAATATATATATATATATATATATATATATATATATATATATATATATATATATATCTTTTTGTTTAGAGTTCAATTCATGTAGGGTCTCATAGACTATAGTAAGATGTTTTTATTTTATATGATTTGAATTTTTAAAGAATATTTATTTTCTGCCATGTATGGATTGAAGTGTGGGGCTGGGAAAGAGTACATACAGTATAGTTAGTAAGACTTTGCATTAACTTAGATCAGGTAGCTTTGACTAGGGTGAAAGCATGGGGAAGGAGGTAGAGGTAATAGAACTTGTTGACAACTTATATCTGAGTTTGTGGTTAAGGGAAGGACGGGATTCTGAATATTTGACTTGGAAAGTTGGGGAAATGGTGATACTCTATTGATATTTAGAAAGGAGCCTAAAGGATTCACAAAACAGTCAAAGTGTGGGGGAGGGTAAAGGCTAAGAACCTTTGTCCATGAATTTGTTCTTCCACATTTCTTAAGAGAGTTTTTCTTTTATCTTTCTTTATTTTGGGGTACTTAATCTCCCTCAATTTATATAGTTGATCTGATAATTAGACAATTTTTGAAGATTATCTTTGTTAAACTGGTTTACTACAGAGAAGTGATAACATAATGAATTTAGCACTCTTTTGTTTAATATGTTACAAGATTTTCAAGGCCCAGATGTTCAAGTTTAGCAAGTGACTCTCATGAAAAGTGACTTGTAGTTCTATTTCCCCAGTCCTTCCAGTTGCTAGAGCCTATTTTTTCCTGCAGGTGGATAATGATTTTAATTTCTTGTGTTCTCAGAGTCAAGTTGAAAGGTGGTCAGACTAGCCATTTCAGTTTGTCTTCAATTACATTTCTTTGACATGGTCCAGTTGCCCTTCCATAATGGGTAGATACATGCTCCTTTCCTGCATGTCCCTAATCCCTAACAATGTCCTGTGAGAATATGGTCTATGTTGGTGTTCAGCTTTACACATCACATGGGTTTTTCTTTCTTATATGTGTTACTGAAAATCAAGTTTATGAAGTTCTTGCAAACGACTCAAACCTTGTTGCATTTTGATGACAATTTTACAATAACAAAATCAAAACTTTAAAAATATAGTTTTTCATTGGCAAGGACCACTTTGTCTTTGTTTGGCCTAGCAACTACTGTAGCTCAGATGATATATATATATATATATATATATATATATCATTGTACAAAACATGTAAAGTTTATATCATTGATGCCACTAGTATGTGGGCATTTATTTTTCTAGGAGTGATGATAGAATGATCTAAACAACCCTTTTCCAACGTTTCTTCCGTATAGTGAAAATTCCTTTATCAGTCAGGACCTTTTTGGTTGTAAAATACAGAAATCCAAGTTGAACTAATTATGGCAGAAAATCTAGGCTTGAGAATAAAAAGAACAGAACAGTAAAAGAAATTTCTATAAGGAAAAGAGCAGTTCCAGGAATCTTAAGGACTGACATTTGAACCTTGCCAAGATTCCTTGTCTTTCCATTTTTCTCTTTTACATTTTTCTCAGCAGAACACTTTCCTTCACTGACAACTTAAAGGCTGTATTTTTCTAACTTTAGCATCAGAAAAGAAAGGATTCTCCCTCATAGTTCTACATGGAAAAATCCTAAAGAACAACAACAGTCAGGTTAGGTCAGAAACCCACCAGAGTCAAATTGCTGTGACAAGGGAGTCAAGGTTACATTAGTAAGACAGTGGCCCTCAGACCAGGAATCTAGAGAGGATAGGAGCAGGTCCCCAAAGGAATGGAGGGTGCTGTTCTCAGAAGAAGAGAAGGTTTCTAGACAAAAGCCAAACAAAACAATAAAAAACAAAGAAAAAAGCCCAGCAAGTGTTCACTAAAAGAATCAATTTGCAAGATGGCTAGTGAGAATTAGGTGTTAATTCGGCAACTAGGGAATAAAGATTTACCGGTTCAGGAGTGACATATACCTTTTCTTATTTTCAGCTGTAGACAGTTAAACTCATTGGGTGATTTTATTAACAAAGTTAGATATCTAATTCAAGATCAGCACTTTTCCAGCAATCAAATCCCATTGAATTGTCTTGCTTTCTTTAAGTCTTCGTTTTAATTTAGAGAAGTTACTTTTTTTTCTTTGTCCATTGTGCTTCGGGGACTTTCATTTTCAAGGAGTTATTTAGTATATAACCTATCTAAACTGCTTTGGGGGTTAATCAGTATTTTCTTTGTATACTAATAACTGGTTGATAAACTAGAACAGAATTATTTGGCATAAACACCAGACACATCTGGAAGGATTTTATTTATAGTTGGGGTAATACTCATTTTATTTTATGTTTTAAATATATTTTCTTGATTTTTTTACAGAGAGGAAGGGAGAGGGATAGAGATTTAGAAACATCGATGAGAGAGAAACAAAGATCAGCTGCCTCCTGCACACCCCCTACTGGGGATGTGCCTGCAACAACGGTACATGCCCTTGACTGGAATCAAACCTGGGACCCTTCAGTTTGCAGGCTGACGCTCTATCCATCGAGCCAAACAGGTTAGGGAGGTAATACCCGTTTTGTAGATAAAATGAGACTCATAGAAGGTACATGATTTGCCCAAGGTCACATCTTATTACCCCAAAATCCAGTATTAAAATCCCAAGACCACTTGAAATACATTGTTTACTGTCATTTCCATTGCATCAGGCTTGGTGAAGAAAGAGTGAGAATCAACTCAACAATAACCAATGTGAAGATCCGATTGGATCATCCCAGTTTACTTTGAAGAGCACTTTCTGCCATTGGGACTTAGACTATGAAGCTAGCCTGACAAGTAAGGGGCCAAGGGAAGGTGCCTGGGAAGAGAGATTCTTGCTTCCCCTGCGCAGGCAGGATCCTCCGTGTGAGGAATGTTTAGGCAGCACAGGAGAGGTCTCAGAGGAGATAGTCATAGATTCTTCTCGCTCCTAACCAGGTTCAATCAGATTCTACTCATCATGTATCTCTCCAAGCAGTGCCCTCCCTGCTCCCCACTCCTTTTTTTTTCCTCTCTCTCTCTGCCTGGGCTGCAGCTGTACTTCTGGTCCCTCATTCTCCCTGCTTCTCAAACAGCTTCCTAACTCATCATCACCATAGTGATCTGTCTGGAATGCAAATGGGATCACATCATGCTCCAGCTTAAAATAGTTTAAGGTGTATCCCTTCCTCCAACCTTGGTCTTTGATTGGTCAAGATTTTGAACTGACCTAGTGATTAGAACTCCTAGAAGTTAGAACTATGGAGCCTTATTCATCTTCACATATCTGATAGTGCACAAATATCTATTGAACTGACTCTCTTTTGAATCTAGACTAGGTCTAAACATCAGAAGAAACAAATCCACCTAGTGATAAATCAATGTTTTGTAGACAAAACTGTAGCTATAAGTCGTTGCCTTTTGTATTTTACTTCCTGAGTCTTCTGAAACTAGATTCATGGCCATTGTAATATTATAAGCTACTGATTAAGTAAATGGAATTTGAATCTTGAAATCTGATTTGTGGCTTGAGGGAATATCTGGGTACTTAATGCAAGGCTAAATCCTAACTATATCTAAGCAACGAATTATTTATTTGCTTTTTGAAGGTTTTTTTTTTGTTTGTTTGTTTGTTTTTGCCTTTTTTGATCTCATATATTTCTGGTCCAATTTCAGTTTTGAAAAGAGTGAATGAAAGAAAAAGAAATTGCTACTAACGGGCAGAAGACTGTAAGCCCTGATAGACAGAAATAAAGAGTTGCTGGAGGGCGTAATTCTCTCAGGACTATCTGACTGGAAGTTCACTGACTCCTAAAGGTGGAAAAGTCCTTCTGCCTTGCTCAGTTGTCTAGTGGAAAGTTAGAGCTGAGGCTACCCTTTGCTTTGAAAGAAGGAAGATAGTTTTGAGATTGTTAGTGAATGTGTATCTTGAGATATATAAGAAATTGGAGACATTTTAGGTAACTATACTACTCTTAGATCTCCCTTAAAATTGTAGCCATTAATGATTCATCTGAGTGGCTATATGTAGGGAAATTAAGAAATCTAGAAAAAGATGGGCATAATTCAGTACCATTAACTCAACTCTAGGAAGGCTGAATTTAGAAAAGTTCAGCAGTTGTCCAAATTGCAGTATCCTCAGGGGAATAATTTTTTTTATTATGATAAAAATCTATAATAGGGGTAAACTTGGAAAATGAGGGAGGGGCAGTTTTAACTGTGGATACACCTAAATATCAACTTCAAAACATCAGCTTTCCCACAGCAAGACTGATTCTGGGTCCTGCCTTCCTGATACTAATTTCATTG
This sequence comes from Myotis myotis, assembly GCF_014108235.1. NCBI lineage: Eukaryota > Metazoa > Chordata > Mammalia > Chiroptera > Vespertilionidae > Myotis > Myotis myotis. Next base: position 31,779,043 of record NW_023416379.1, on the reverse strand, counting down.
GTCTAGAAGTCTCTGGATCTGGGGAAGGCTAGGTTGTCATTGTCAAGCAACAGTGACTCTGAACTGGGAGGAGGCAAAGACTGAGGTCCTCATTTCCTTTTCTCTGTCCCTGGTCCTTGGACTATGTCTGGCACACAGGGACCCATTATAAAAAGTTATTGTATTGCATAAACCATAAGTTACCATTTTCATCACATATGTAGTTTGGAAACTGGGTAGAGCTTATTTCATAGAGATGATTTCTGAGAAATTCTTTATTCTAAAGCCTTTCCCCGTCTTCCTACAGCCCCCCTTTCCCATTGGTTTCTGTGACTTAATGTCTCCTGGTTATGAGCATTTCCAAGATCAAGTCCCTGTCCTCTGACTCTCTAGATGCCTTCTGCTCTGATGACTCCCACATACATCAAAGTTGGTGGTGCCCAAATCTACTGCTCCATTCCTAAATGTTTCCAGAGGCACATCTGTATCTCCACCTGTTTGGTGTAATTTTTATGTGGCTCCCCTCTTCTTGGCCCATTCTCTATACTCTGTTTCTGTTGGGATTCATGGCTCTTTTCAAGCATCCAGGCTTAACCCCGGAATAATTTTTACTCATTAGATACTTACATTTTCTCATATCCAGGCAGTTAATATATCTTACCCATCTTCCTTCAGACTCATTTTCATTAAAGCTTTTTCATTTTTATTCCTCTGTAATCACCCATGCCCAAACCCTCTGTGCCTCATTATTATCATTGTTATAGATTATTACAGCCTCATTATTACTGTCTGCAGTCTTTACCATCCACACATCATCTGGAATTTTGATGTAGACTAATTTTTCTGAAACAGATTTTCTCAAGTTATCAGCTTGCTGATTTATATACAACTTTAGATCTCACTATTTGGTAAAATGCTTTTCAAACTAGTGGTTTCATTGTTCCTGCAGACATGTATGTAAAGCTGAATCCTTTCCCATGATTTGATTTAAGATAAAGCTCTTGCCTGGAAACTCTTACCTTTGCATTCTGCCACCTATCAGGGCTCTGTTCAAGCATCTCTAACCACTTTCATGAAATTTTATGTGACTGTTTCTTAACTGATCACATTTTTGGCTGACTGTAACTTTTAGAAGTTGCGCTATTTCGAATGGTTTACTTTTGTCTTACCTGTAATAATATGTTGTAAGTTTCTTGACATTAGAGATCTTGCCTTGTATGTCATTGGTTGTCTCCTCAGTAAAAGCCTAAGTAACTACAACATTCTATGAGCTTAATAAATATACCCACTGCTTTAAATATACCTAAAACATTGCTATTGCTATTGGTACATTTATTTTAGTTTATCATTTCCAATTGCCAAGCAGTAGGTATTGAAAATATTAAAAATGTACTCACTTGTTATTTGATATTGCTTTGTAGTCCTTGATTTCCAGGGTATTTTGAGTGAACTTCCCAAATGATAGCATGGCTAAAGAGAAGGAATTTTCTCTGTGTTGTAAGAAACTATTCTGTAAGTGTGCCAAGCTAATATTAATTCCATAATGATTTCTGTAGAGGAAAATTTAGTAGGGATAAGCCAGTATCCAGAATATTTGTAGTTATCACTTTTATTCTTGTATTTCTGTAGTTGAAAATGAACTCTTCTTACTGCTCTCATATGCAGAGTTTATAATGCTCACCCTTGGTCACTTAGTAATAGTAAGTAAATAAAAGTTAACAGTAAAATTAGTAGATGCAACAGCACTAATAGAAATAACAGTATCTACCATTTGTGTATCTATCAGACACCATGGAAGGTATGATACATACTTTATTTTATTCATCTTTCAACTCTATGGGGTATTATTAGTCACCATTATAGGGTTACCAAAGTTGGTCAAAGAGGCAAATAACTTGTCTAAGGAATATAGTTAGTAAATTATAGATCTAGAAACCAAGCTCAAGTCTATATAATTTCAAAGTCAGATTGCTGTAATATAACTTAATTTAGTGAAATCAATACAAAATAAAAACTATAGACTTTTACATATATTAGTTGGAGCCTTCTTTTATGATGTGTCTACATGAGATTAGTTGAATCCTGAGTTTCTGGAGATACTAATGTATAGTCTGAGCAAACTTGGGAGAGTGAATTTGAACAATTCAGAGACCCAATGTAGGAAAATCATCCCTTAAACTCCATTAGCTCTTTATAAGGCATTTAGGCTGAGTTTTTGAGACACTTCTATCCACGTAAATGAAATGTGTAATATTTTGGAGTTTATGTTAATCTTGACTTTCTCAGTCTGAAAAAATAAGTCAAATCAAAATATTGTATGAAAGTCCTGGGCTTTCACGTATAAAGAATTTACTAGTGTTTTTTGAGCACGTTAAAGACTGAGATAGCGGAACAATCAGGTACTGTTCTGGGTGCGGGTGCACAGTGGGGAGCAGATCTGCCCGGAGCTTACAGCGCAGCAGGGAACTACACACATTCTATGTCTTGTGAGCACAGAGCTGGAGGGTCTAACAGAAAACTTGTCCCTTCCTTGTGAAATCTTAAGAGAGAAACAATATGGACATATTAATTTTTATCTAGTGGCAAATATACGTATTTGGTTATATGTAGAATATTTTAATAATAAAAAAACACAAAATAGAAATTATTTTTAGATTGAAATGCAATGTTCTCCTAGTAACTTAAGTTTTATGTAATACTTAATCTATCCCTATTATATGGGCAACCACATTATGAACAAGAGCAAAACATAAAGAGATGGAAAAAGAAAAATAAGACAAAACAAGCTATAGAATGAGCTGTGGAAAAATAAATTTGTAAAGGCTTATTGCCTAGTCTCACTCTGCCCTGCTTTCCACCCCCAGTGTTTTATCTTGATTGCCCGTTATCACTGAGCTCTGAGATGAACTTGAAAACTATAATATAATCCTTATTAAATACACATAATTTACAGCTAGAAAGGGATCAAGCTTAGGTATCTATGTGAGGATCATATACTTATGGCTGGCACAGCCTGGCCATGCCTTCAGCCTTGGTAGTGTTTAGTGCACCTTGCTACCTCATCACCACCAATAAAAGACTTAGGAATGAGTCTGGCAGTTTAAGAAAGCTGTTGAACGCTGGTGGTGGTCAGGTGGAATAGGGGAAAATATAGGAACAGAATACTGAAAGAAGGTATTATTTTTCAATAATTCAAATACAGACTCTTGAACAGCATGGGAGCTATGGTTGCCAACACCCTGTGCAATCAAAAATCCATGTATAACTTTTGACTCCCTTGAAACTTAACTACTAATAGCTATTGTTTGTTTTTTTTTTTTGTCTGTTTCTGTATGCTGATGTGCTAACCACCCAGACACATTTTCTCCTTTTCTTTTTTTTGGGGGGGGGCGGGGGGGGAGTCCAGGTTGCTTCCTTTTATTTTATTTTTAAAAAATATTTATTGTTGAAAGTATTACATAGCTCCTCCTTTTCCCTCCATTAACCTCTTTCAGCCCACTCCCGTTACCCCTGCTCCAGGCCCTCACAACCCAATTTGTGTCTATGGGTTATGCTTATATGCATGCAAGTTCATTGGTTGATCTTTTCCCACCCACCCTTCCCTGCCTTCCCTCTAAAGTTCAACAGTTTGTTCATGCTTCTATGTCTCTGGGTCTATTTTTGAGCCTATTGTTGACTAGCAGTCTTACCAATAACATAAACATTTGATTGGCACATATTTTGTATGTTATATGTAATATATACTATATTGTTATAATAAAATAAGCTAAGGAAAAAAAGCTATGAAGAAAATCAGAGGGAAGAGAAAATACATTAACAGTACTTTATGTATTTATTGAAAAAATACACGCAGTTCAAACCCGTGTTGTTCAAGGGTCAAATGTATAGCCATCATGGCTCAGTTTCAGACCCCTTTACTAGGAGTACTTAAAAAGTCCATGCAAAAAAAAAAATTTGTCTTCTTTTGAACAAGTGCCTGACTAAATAAATAGGTGGATTTTGCTTAACACCCTGGACTGTCAGCGCATTTGGTGCTTTGAACCAGAAGAGAAAAGATTTCAGAGTTCTACCACCTTTGTAGAAGGAACAGTTTATAACCTCCTACATTCAATTCTAGACATTTTCGTCATGTGCAGGAAGAAAAGCATCATAAGGTCAGCAGACTCCAGGCTTCTTAGGATTGCATGGATTCATGAACAATACTTGGAAGTGCACCTGGAGGGAAATTGTTTGGCAGGCTGTAGGGCACAGGTGTGAAGCCAATACACTACACTAATTAAACAATTTCTGTTTTTTCAAACAAGCTGCAAATATTGTACATTTTACCAATTTAGACCATTGCCACTTATATTAAGTGATATTATAAACATAAAGATTTTGCAAAGCACAGCACTAAACAAATATCAGGTGTTATTATTGTATCTTTGTGCAGGTAATTCATACAGTAGTTGTGACTCTGTTAATGTCTAGGAAGTAACAACCTGAAAAGATAATGCTCCCATAGTACAAGTGTGCGTTTGCCTGATTAAATTAATTTTGTAGATTAAATTAATGTTCTCCACCCCAGCTCTTTCTGAAATTTGGACAACATCAATTGCTAGTGACCATCGTCATAAAGTTTTGGTATTCCAGGACAGACCACAGACTATTTTTAATTTGGTAATCTAGGAAATCTCACCCACATGTGAGTGCATCAACTGAGTTTTTTGTTGTTTTTTGTTTGTTTGTTTGTTTAGAGGAAGCAACTGTGTCTAAGAGCCAGTCTATAACCTCTGTGTTTTACCTTCCCCAGGGCATAGTCAAGTAGAAAATGGCTTTCTGGGCCTTTCCTCTCTAACATTTTATAAAAGTATTTAACATTGCTGTGTTAGGTATTGGCTTGGATGTCAGAGACAATAGAGTTTGGTTTACAGCTCTGTCAGTTATTAATTGTGGTCTTTTGATAAGTTATTAACCTTTCTGGGTGAGTTGACTGCTGTATATAACAGGGCCTAAGAAGGAGCTGCCAGATGGGTAGGAGGAAAAGTGATATAGGATGGTATCTTAGACACCCTTATAGACTGTGTCTCCTTGAGAGTTGTTAAATCCTGAATCTTGACTTTCCTAAAGATATTAATGTCTGCTCTATAAATTGTGTCAAATGCTGCCGATTGGTTGCTGAAACATCAATCAAATGCATGATCACTGAGAAATGAAAGACAGAAATGAGACGAATACTGCTGGGGTGGAGGAACCAAAGGAAGTGTTTTCCACCTTTTATGATTGAGGAAATAACAGATTCATTATAATGTATTCAGAATCAGTTAATAAACAGAGAGGAAATAATTGATGATACCAGAGAGAAATGGAGAAAATCCTGGAACAATATTCTTGAATAGGATATTAGAGGTAGGGGAGATGGGATGCAATGTTCAAGAGACAGTGCAAGTCTTTGCCTATATTTTTCGCAATCTGTCCTGAAGTAAATTATCTTTTCTTATATATAAAGCACAGTTTCACCTCCATGCTTCTGTGATCCCCATTTTCCATGGATAGAATATTTCTGACATTCATTATTAAAGGGTTACTATTCCTTCAAAACCACCACTAGGCTTTCTCTTCTTAATGAAGTCCACTCCAACTGCAGAGACCATCTAGAATGAGCAGCAGGTAGATGCTACCAGATACCTAAGATGATAAAATTGGAAATTAATTTAATTTCAGTGTTTTACCAGCAAAGGTGAATAGCATGTCATATTAGTTCACATGATTTTTTTGTCACAAGAAACCTTTCAAACTCCACTGTGTACATTAAATTTATTAAAATGAAATGAAATTGAAAAATAATTTCCTCAGTCACACTAGCCACATATCAAGGGCTTATTAGCCATATATGGATAGCGACTACAATTTTGGAGAGTGCTAATAAGTAACATTTCCATTTGTTGGAGAAAATGCTGATGTACAGCAGGCACTAGGATCCACTTAAGATACAATTCTATACAATGCTTGATGCTCCACAGTGATACAGAAATAGACCCTGTTCTTGCCCTTAGGGAATCTACAGTCCATTAGCGAAGCAAGACATGTAAGCATGACATAGATATAAACATAGACATGTGTGAACACAGAGCTGACTCTAACTGGGAAGCATCTAGATAGTTCATAGATAATGCATTTGTGTAAAATTATTATGAAGAATAAACTTTTGATTGGCGAAGGGAGAAAGTATTCCTAATTGAGAAAACAGCATGAACAAAATTATTGGAACATGAGAATGCACATGAAGTAGTGAATATGCATAGCATTCAAGGTGATAATCTGATGCTATTGAGCTGTTTTATGCAAGAAAATAAAAACAAAGAAACAAACAAAAAACAACCCTCCTTCCCCCCCTCCCTCCTACTCACCCCCCAAAAAAAGAAATGCCAAATTCTGTCTCAACTAGTTATCTTTTCCCCTTGACATTCCCAATGGGATAAACAGGATGCAAGATGTCATTTATCAGTTGGGTTACTGCCAATGCCTCTTGTGCTGACGTCTAATGAGGCTCATTTTACAAAACAGCTGGCCTGAGTATGGAAATGTCCCCATATTTGGACTTGAGCAGAGAAAACAAGTGGAAAGGCCAACGATAATCTCGCTTGTTTTCTCTGCACAAGTCCAAATATGGGGACATTTCCATACTCAGGCCAGCTGTTTTGTAAAATGAGCTGAAGTGATGCCAGCATACTTAGGCACACAGATGAGGGAGGGAGATGCGCTAGATGCTCATTCTCAGATCATGGAGGGAATAGGAAGAGGACAAGTGGGTTGTACATGGGAGATGCTCTTTACCCTCATGCAGTGACCTTATCCATTTGTAATCATGACCCAAGTAGTGTTCTATCATTTGTATATGCTTTATATATTTGGCAACCTTATTGAATGCTCTTATAAATTCTGTAAAGATGAATCATCTGTTTACTCATGTTTCTTGTGTAGGTAATCATATTACTTAAAAGGGAATTTGTATCTTTCTCTTCAGTTTTTCTATCTTAACTTCTTTTTTACAGTATTATTATATTGGCTAGAACATCCAATACAATACTGCATAGTAAAATTATTAACACAGCTTTGTTGTTGTTGTTTTTATAGTTGACGTTAAATAAAATGTTTTCAAAGTTCCATCTTTAAGTATGATGCTCATTATAATGATATTTTTAAATACATTTTCTCAGGTTAAGACAGCTTCCCTTTAATTCTAATTTCACAGCTTTTAAAAAACTAGGAATAAATAATGAATTTCATGTTTTGGGGCTCTAAAAGTAGATTTAGGTGGGAAGATGACTTACCTCCCTTAATCTGTTGATATGGTGAATTTTATTGATAAGTTTTTCTAATTGATTAGTACTCTTATTTTCTAAAACATGACATATTTCTGAGCAGATTTTTGATATGACCTACTGGATTTGATCTGCAAATATTTTATTTCACTATTTATGTAAATTTAAAAGTAAAATTGGCCAAGGGTTTGTTCATTTTTTGTAGTCTGATAGTTTCAATATCAGGGATTTACTGGCCTAATAAAATAAGGTAAGTGGCTTTTATTGTTTTTTATTTCTCTGAAACAGCTAGTGTAAGACTGGAATCATCTGTTCCTTGGAGGTTTGTCCAGTAAGCTCCTAGATCAGAGAACAAATTGTCAGTTGCTGAAGGTGGAGAGTGGGGGGTTGGCAAAATAGGTTAAGGAGTCAAAAGGTAAAAAATTTCCATTGTAAAATAAATAAGTCATGGGTATATAATAAAAAGAGAGAGAGGGAGAGAGAGAAAAAGAGAGAACTGGTTCACGTAGACCCATTGCTCAGGACAGGTGATAACTGCCCTTCCACATCATTTTTGTATGCTTCATATTAATTGTTCTTATTTACATATTAAAATGAACAATGACAAATGATTACTACCACAATTAATACTATTTCTACAGCTATAATTCCGGCCTCCATCACATCTAATTATTCCTTACTGTATATAGATTACATATAAATTCATGTGTCTAATCTTCACAATTATGTGAAGTATCACTAACCTTGTTTTATAGATGAGAAAACTGAGCCATAGAATAGTCAGATTGAACAAAATTACAGTAGTAGTTTGGCTTGCATTTAAACTATCTATTGCCAAAATTTCAGGTCTTTATTATCCAATTGATTAACTAAAAGCCAAGATAGCCTTCTGGCCTCAAGAACTGAGACATGATAAATTTCTGTTGTTTTAAGCCACTAAGTTCACAGTACTTTGTTATCTGAGCCCCAGATTCCTTTAGGGAAAGCAGAATTTTCTGCATTAACACCCATTGGATTCTTAGTGAAGTTTACACTTGGTCGAGATCACAAAATGTATCATCAGACTTGAAAACCTTTAAGATGAATAAGTATCAGTTTCCACTTTGGTTCTCTTTTTCCTCATAACTGGCCATCTTTTCTTCAGCTCTATGAGGAAATGAGATACCCACTCTTTCTTCATTCCGTCTGTATCACTGCTGAGGAGTTGCTTGGGGCTGCCGCCTCCTCTGCCCCACTGTGGCATCTCTCTACCTTCCAGCCCTGGAGTTCAGCCTGAAATAAAATGCTGAAATGGAAAAAAAAAAAAAGTTGAAGCAGGTTATTATTTTGTTCCTATCAATTTTTGCCTTAGATATTTCCTAAGATATTCCCCCCTGGCTTGTCTGTTTATGCTATATCAGTGATGACTCAACAAGAATAACCACCTGTATTTTCTTTAGACTCCACCACCTCTATACTTTTAAAAAATGCATGTGCTGATTTTTCTGAAACTCTTCTTGTAGGTAACAGCTGTACTATAGCATCCCACTACCCTTGGTGAAAGTGAGCCTTTATGGATTGCTTCAAAATGACTTGGAGTGGGAGAAAAGTAGAATCACCCTGCTCTTTTTGTAAAGGTCAGACAGACTTTCTCAAATGATCACAGCTATTTGATCATACTTACTCATTTTTTTCAACACGTATGAATATACTTCTGATTTTATTTTTTCTCCAGTGACCCCCAAACACCCACTTACTACTTTTTCTTCTTCTCTTTGCTGCTTTACCCACCTATCTACCTTCAGTCAATTTCCTAAAGAAAGCTTTACATAAAGGATGTGCCTGTTAATAATAAGAACTATACATGATGAAAGGTATGGGAGGAAATGGAAGCTGTTTGTTAAAGATGAGTCTCTTGGGAGTGTGGAGGTGCTAAGACTAAGTGCCCTTATATCTCAGGCACAAACCTTCTCTGCCTTCACTTCACTTCAGGCCTCCCCACTTAGTGCCTTGTTTTGGGCTCATGGCCTTAGAACAGTGATGGCGAACCTATGACATGTGTGTCAGAGGTGACATGCGAACTCATTTTTTTGGTTGATTTTTCTTTGTTAAATGGCATTTAAATATATATAATAAATATCAAAAATATACATCTTTGTTTTACTATGGTTGCAAAGATCAAAAAATTTCTATATGTGACACGGCACCAGAGTTAAGTTAGGGTTTTTCAAAATGCTGACACGCCGAGCTCAAAAGGTTCACCATCACCGCCTTAGAATGAAAAAGTAACAGAGTCAGGTTCCCCAACTACTACTACTTCTTCTTCTTCTTCTTCTTCTTCTTCTTCTTCTTCTTCTTCTTCTTCTTCTTCTTCTTCTTCTTCTTCTTCTTCTTCTTCTTCTTCTTCTTCTTCTTTTTGAGAAAGCAGAAATTTATTTCTCACAGTTCTGGAGGCTGGAAGTCCAAAATCAAGTCACCAGGGGATTCACTGTCTGGTGAAAGCTTTTTTCTGCTTCATAGAGAAAGGTTTTTTCAGTGTCCTCACCTGGAGGAAGGGATTCTCCCCTACTTCTTACCTCCTCTTCTGATACAGCCTGTCCCCATGATCCTTTTTGAGAAGTGTGTATTAGCCTTTTATTCTGTGTACCAAGTGCTAACTGATGAATACTTTTATAGGGTCCTCCTCTTTCACATGGGTTCAAATCCTCACTCTATTAGCTATACACAAGTCATTTAACGTCTTTGAGCTCCAGTCAGTTTTGTATGTGTAAAGTAGACGTAATAATACTTAACCTGCTGAGTTGGAGTAAGAATTAAAAGACATAATGTTTATTCTTGGCCTTGAATAAGCATTTACTAGAACTGGTCACTGGTTATTATTGATATTATTGATAACATTTGACTCCATGCTCATTTCCAGTTGGCTCTCAATATTCTGCTTAGGATCAGGTTCCTATGTAGGCCCATCAGGAAATAGAGATCTTTTTCTACCTATGAACAGTTGTGCTGTTTCTTTCTGATATTCCTTAGGCACGGTCCGCCTTTGGGAGGCAGTGCTGAAGGAATGGAAGGCAGAGGTTCCTTCTGTGGCTTGTCTGGGAGCCTTTGTTGAAATGGGAGTGCGAAGAGCTCCCTGACAGATAAAAAGGAACCAGGCTGAGTTGGGCCTGAAATAAAGGGCAATGAGACTGTAGACATGAGAAGGCCTTGCTGAGGTGCCTGGGTAGCACACAGCACAAAGGCCTGGGTAGATGTGCTTTGAAGCCAGATCTCCAATTGCTTAGTAGCTTATTAATGCATTTCCCCCCCAACACTTCTATCAAGTTGATATTAAACTAATTTTACAGATGGAGACCCAAGGTGCTGAGCTTGCTCTCTCCAAGGTCAATTAGATAGCTAGTGGGAGGGAAAAGGTGACACCTAAGGAATTTCTTCCATCTTTTCCCATAAGAGCAAATGCAAATGGTGCTTAAATAAATGACCCTTTCTAAGTAGCTACAAAATGAATTGAATACACTTTTCATTTATACTGAAGTGTGTGTGTGGGGGATTCTATTCCTTTAAATTGGAAATTTATAAAATAATACAAATTTATGAAATAAGTTTTATATGTTACTTGTTAGTTGGTGAGGAAAAATGGCAGTTAAATAAATTAGCTTGGATGGCCCATAGTTTATCATTTGGTAATTTTTTTTTCTTACATTTCCCTCTTCTACATCTGTAAAAGATTTTTCATGACTTTCTCTCGCCCCATTAATAATACTGTTTGGGAAATAAATAACAGGAAAAGGCCAGTAGAAAACTCATTTTCAGATGTTGTGTTTTGTTTTTTGCCTCTATTTAATCAGTGGTTTGTTTGTTCATTAACTTCATCTTGTCCTGGGATAAAAGTGAAGTAAGTCTTTATAAAATATATTATTGATTTTACCTAACTCTAAAAATGAACATGAAAAATTAGATAACCCTTAAATGTCTTGGGCTTGGAGAAATGCCAGGGGGAAAATTCACAAGGAACAAAGGATATATTTAATTCCTTACTCTCACTGTCTCTCTAGGGCACTGTGGTCAAAAGAGCATGCAGTTTAGAGATAAGATAATTGCCCTGAATTCCAGAGCCACCCCTGGGTGTCATTTAACTTTTTCAAATTTCAGTTTCTTGGCCAAAATATGGTAGAAGTTGTAACTTCTATCTAATTGGTTCATGATGAAGAACAAATGAGATAACACGTATAGTGGAACTTTGTAGACTGCATACTGTGACTGTTAATTTTATGTGCCAAACTCACTAAGCCACTGTACCCAGATATTTGGTCAAACAGCATTCCACATATTTCTCTGAAGGTATGTTTTAGATGAGATTAACATTTAAATCAGTGGACTCTGAGTAAATTATATTACCCTTCATGTGGGTGGGCTTTATCCATTCAGTTAAGGCCTTAATAGAAAGAATGACTTTTCTGGAGAAGAGGGAATTCTAATGGCAGAGCCTTCAGACTTGAATTGCAGTTCTTCCCTGGGTCTCCAGCTTGCTGGACTACCCTGTAGATTTTGGACTTGCTAGTTTCCTAATCCTGAGAGCCAGTTCCTTAAATCTCCCTTTTTACCTATAATATACACACAATCAGGTTTCTCTGGAACCCTGACTAACACACAAAACAGAAAATATCTTTGATAATCATCTTTTTTTTAAAATTAAAAAAAAATTAATTTACTTTTATTTGTTATTTTCTGTTTTTGGAAAGGGCATAATTCCTTGATAAAGAGATCTTTCTTTTATTTATTTTTTTGGTTGCTTTACTGATTTATATGTAGTAAATTCAATAATTTTTGTGTCCAGGAAGGTATTTAAATCTCCCGGCTTTGACAAAACCAGCCTGAGTTGGGGTAATGCATGAGGTTTTCATGATCAAGTAGCCTTCACTTCAGCTTTGGCAGGTGATCTGAACCCCATGAGGCCAGGTAAAAACTACATGTCATTGTGTGACTGAGACAGCTGAGGCCATCAAATGCCAAAGTCTCTTGAATTTTTTAAGCACAAATATGTTTATAGCAAATCCAAAGGGATTTATATCAAACTTTTTATCTGATTATGGAGACCATAGAACAAAATTCCTTACATCCTCTTTATTCTTTTCTTTTGACCTTTAGGATCTTACCTTTCCATCTTTTTTTTCTACACTAACATAACATGCACACCTTTTAAATATGGTCACTCACTATTAGACATGGAAGAGGCCTTAAAAAGGCACTGTGAGTAATCTACCAGGGAGAGATTTCTCTTTATCATATGTCATTGAAGCCAACATTTTAAAATGTTATAAATGGAAATATTTTGTAAAACTTCTTTAAAATACAAAACACATCCTATCGAGATTGGCATCTGAAAGTTGCCTGCATTAAGTTACATAAAATGCCTGAGGTGGTATAAGGTAAAGGTTGGGTCCTCAAGTAAAAATGACAGGAACTATCAGCAGTGGAGGATGACAGGGATGGAAAGGATACCTATGATACCTGGTATATTTTTTTTCATCCAAAAGCCTAATTTTTCATTCCTGTGTGAGTAGATCTAATCCCCATCTGCTTTTCTCATTCAACCAATATGTTTACTGCTTCTGATACTTTCTTTGCTTTACTGGCTTCCAGTCATGAGTCATTAATGTGGAACACAATAAGCTCCAATTAATTTATACCTAGGAAAAGCTGGGCAAAGGAGCTGAGTAGGTCTTTGGTTGTGCTTGAAGTTGGAAAGAGAGCAAGAACTTGCTGTGATCCCCAATACTGGTCAATCTGTCAAACAGATTCAAAAGGAAGATAGACAGTGGGGTGTTTGGGGTAGTGAACTGTGTGGGAGTGTGCGTGGGCTTTAGGAAATTGTTGCCTATCCTCCCAGTCTTTGACTATAAGTTGGTCATTTGGTCCCCTTACTCATGTATATACACTTTGGTTTGATTCCTGAGCCAAGGCTGTCATGAGACCTGTCATGTGTACAGATGGCCCCTCTAAATGGGAGGTGGCCCTAGGTTTATCTTAATAAATGTTCTGCATGGAGTTATCAAGAAAGAAGCAATCCCAAGTGGGGCAGTTGTCTGAGGCAAAGGTCAAGAAGAATAAACTACATGGACACATGAACTATGACAGTTTTTGTTCTTTAAACTGTTACCTTTAGAGTGACTGAAGTGACTCTTGGCCTTGACCCAAGACAGGTCTTCTCCCTCAGAATGGCACAAGAATGAGGCTGAGTATCCCTGGAGGGTGAAACATGCACCCAAAGACCCAGTTTGTGTTCATCTACAAACTCAAGACAGTGAGGTCATAAAAAGGAGATGCAGAACGTTTACTCTCCTTCTCTGGCTTTCTCCTTAGGGCTCCTTCCCTTTTCTTCCTACCTTGTGGACTTCAGGGCTCTCACACATTCTCCCTCTTGCTCTTTGGTCCTATTAGTTTTAGTCAATTTGTTGTCTTTTGCTCTTAGTTTACAGGTGAGTTTTGCCATGAGTATCATACTCAGAGAGGGCCTTCACAGTTATTCTTTGTAGCACTTTTGAAAAAAGATTAGTCTTCCGTAAGTTGTTAATAGGTATTCTAAGAAAGAGAGTCCTGTGGTCAAACATGTTTGGCAAGGCTACATTCTACATCTCTTTATATTTTTTACTATTAAAAATATTAAAACCCATCTCACACAAATTCAAGCAGAAGAAGGGAAAAAAAGGAGTAGTGGATAAGTGTTTGACTCATATAACTGGGTAATGCAGACTGGGGAGCTGGCCTCAGGGACTCTACCGAGAACCCAAGCTATGTCATCAGGTCTTCTTTGTGTTTCTTCACTGGCACTTCCACCTCAAATATTGTAGTTATGCTTGTATCTGGGAGTTTTGTAGTTTTATTGTGTGGAAAGCTTTCTACCTTACACTGGAGTGATGGTAATGATGGGGCATAGATAGGAGAACATTCACAGATTTTCAGGCTAACACCACCCCAGTTTCATGACCTCCTAGGTAAAATGCAGATCCTCTCTAACCAGAACTATGTATGTAAAATCCCACAACGGGCTCTCATTTGCCTGACTTGAATTGCAGTCTAAACCCAAGCCATTCACCACAGCCAGAATTAATGGGATATTGTAATTTGCCAAGATATGGTTCCAAGGCCATCTCTTGTGATTAGGGAATCAATTTATTATGATTGATAACTCTACCAGGATTGAGTAGAAAGTATAAGAACAAGATTTTAAGAGGGAAGAGTTTTTTGTTGATAGCAGTGGGAGAAGTGATGCTGTACACATAAAAACAGCAGTTGTCCCTAAATACCTTTGCACACTGGAATCACCTGGGGAGGTTTAAAAAATACTGATGTCTTTCACTCCCAGTGAGTCTGGTTTCATTTATCTGGGGTACGGCCTGGGCATTGGGGTTTGAAAAGTTCCCCAGGTTATTCTAATGTGCAGTCGTGGTTGAGAATTCCTTGCCCAATTGCTTTTCCAGGTCATCATTTAATACATTACCAAAGATTAATCCTTTGAAAGCTCAGTACTCTGTTCTAAACAAAGCCCTGCTTTTACATGAATGTATTTAAGATTCACTAAAATTGATTTCAACCTCCCTTTCCAGTCTTATCTTTTCATCTGCACCCTATGCTCCAGCAAATGTTTGCTGGTACCCAACATCTGTAAAAGACCCTTGTTTCTCATAAGTGATTATCCCATTTCTTCAACTGTGAACACAGCTGTCCAATGAAACTTACACAATGATGAAAATGTTCTTCTACTCTATTTATTTTATTTTTAAAAAATTTCTTTATTGATTAAGGTGTTACATATGTGTCCTTATCCCCCCATTAACGCCCCCCCCCGACCCTCCCACTCATGCCCTCACCCCCCTGTTGTCTGTGTCCACTGGTTAGGCTTATATGCATGCATACAAGTCCTTTGGTTGATCTCTCCCCCCTACTCCCACCCTCCCTACCTTCCCTCTGAAGTTTGACGGTCTGATCGATGCTTCTCTGTCTTTGGATCTGTTTTTGTTCATCAGTTTATGTTGTTCATTGTATTCCATAAATGAGTGAGATCATGTGATACTTATCTTTCTCTGACTGGCTTATTTCACTTAGCCTAATTCTCTCCAGTTCCATCCATGCTGTTGAAAATGATAAGAATTCCTTCTTTTTTTTTTTTTACCCCAGCGTAGTATTCCATTGTGTAGATGTACCAGTTTTTTTAATCCACTCATCTGCCGATGGGCACTTAGGCTGTTTCCAAATCTTAGCTATGGTGAATTGCACTGCTATGAACATAGGGATGCATATATCTTTTCTGATTGGTATTTCTAGTTTCTTGGGATATATTCTTAGAAGTAGGATCACTGGGTCAAATGGGAGTTCCATTTTTAGTTTTTTGAGGAAACTCCATACTGTTCTCCATAGTGGCTGCACCAGTCTTTATTCCTTCCAGCAGTGCATGAGGGTTCCGTTTTCTCCACCTCCTCGCCAGCACTTGTCATTTGTTGATTTGTTCATGATAACGATTCTGATAGGTGTGAGATGGTACTGCATTGTCATTTTGATTTGCATCTCTCGGATGATTAGTGACTTTGAGCATGTTTTCATATGTCTCTTGGCTTTCTGTCTTCTTTCGAAAAGTATCTATTTAGGTCCGTTGCCCATTTTTTGAATGGGTTGTTTATCTTCCTTTTGTTAAGTTGTATGAATTCCCTGTAAATGTTGGAGATTAAACCCTTATTGATGATAACTTTGGCAAATATATTCTCCCATGCAGTGGGCTTTCTTGTTGTTTTGTTGATGGTTTCTTTTGCTGTGCAAAAGATTTTTATTTTGATGTAGTCCCATTTGTTTATTTTCTCTTTAGTTTCCATTGCCTTAGGAGCAGTATCAATGAAGAAATTGCTTCGGCATATGTCTGAGATTTTGCTGCCTGTGGATTCCTCTAGTGTTTTTATGGTTTTCCATCTTATGTTTAAGTCCTTTATCCCTTTTGAATTTATTTTTGTGTATGGTGTAAGTTGGTGGTCTAGTTTCATTATTTTGCATGTATCTGTCCAATTTTCCCAACACCATTTATTGAAGAGACTGTTTTGACTCCATTGTCTGTTCATGCCTCCTATGTGCGGAAAACTGCAGGACACAGAAAAAAGAGATAGAGGAAGACACAAACAGGTGGAAGAACATATCGTGTTCATGGATTGGTAGAATCAACATCATCAAAATGTCCATACTACCCAAAGCAGTCTATAGACTCAGAGCACTCCCCATTAAAATGCCAATGACATATTTTATAGACCTAGAACGAACTTTCCAAAAATTCATCTGGAATAAAAAAAGACCTCAAATAGCTGCAGCAATCCTGAGAAAGAAGAACAAAGTAGGTGGGATCTCAATACCAGATATCAAGCTGTATTACAAAGCCACTGTTCTCAAAACAACCTGATACTGGCACAAGAACAGACATATAGATCAATGGAGTAGAACAGAGAATCCAGAAATTGACCCAAACCACTATGCTCAATTAATATTCGACAAAGGAGGCATGAACATACAATGGAGTCAAGACAGTCTTCTACTCTATTTAATACGGTAGCCACTAGCTACATGTAGCTATTGAGCCCTTAAATTGTGGCTAGTGTGAGTAAAATTGTAATTTTATTCAGCATACTTAATTTAAATTTAAGTTGTCATATGTGGCTAGTTGGTTGCTCAGAAGATAGAATATTTTATTCAGTATCTCAGCAACATTCTGTCCAAATTTACAAGGTCCATTTTGTGTAACCATCCTGTTCTAAAATTTTTCCTGACGTCTCTTCTTCTTGTTAATTACTGAACATTCTATTGGACACTATAAGTGGCAATTAACCTACCCCATCCCACATTGTTCTTTCTGTCACCCTTGCTCCCACTCCAGATGTTAGAAATTTCTTAAGAGAAGGAAATGATTAGCAGGCTTGTGCTTACTAAAAACTCAGTGAGCACTTGTTAAATAAATGAGACAAAATTGCACCAGCCATAAATGGCTGTATGTACTTAGTGCTTCTGAGGCACAAAGGCATATATATTAGTAGGCAGCAGATACATACACATTGAGGTTCAAGTGTTCAATGGTATCACCAGTTAGATGGGAAGGCACATGTCCTGGCTGTGTGAGAAAAAGTGGGTTAGTAGAATAGGTGGGAGAGGATGACTAATCCATAAAGTGACCTCGGGGTGTTAAGCCTATTTTATTTGCTTGGAGGCAAAAATAATGAAGACAGGAAGCACCAATGATCTTTATTAAAGTAAATGAGGAAGTGTGGCCACTCAGAGTGCCTTCCAAACTAACACTGCATGAGGAATTCTGGGATCAGTACTACAAAATAGTTATATATTCACCCCGACCCATGCTTTTTTCCAGAATTAGTTTGTAAGATGATGAACTCTCACTTCCTAAATTCTCTGCAAATGCTACCGTTGCTGAGGCAATGTTGCCGTGAAAGAATAGACAATTATTATTCCAAAGAGATTTGAAGACTGACTGAATGAGGTCTGGAACATTATTGAAATGGTTAAGATAAACTCAAGTACCTTCTGATAAAAGAAAAATTCTTTTTTAAAAATATGGTCCCTTCTGAATTCTGGCCAAATGTCATGGAATCGCTTTCAATGAAACTTTATCTATTAACAGTGAGGAAATGGGATGAGGCTCTGAGCTCCTCCCGGGAGCCTTGCAGCTGAGCTTTCTCTCCCTTGAGATCACGGGTGATAGAAACTGCTGAAGCTGGAGGTCATTAACATTTTGAGAACACCGAAAACTGACACTGTGTAATGTTATGACATTTCATCCCAAGACATTTAATCTCTTTTAGTCAGTGTTTATGTTGGTGATTCTTCATAGTTCTTAGCTTTCACATAAAAATGGAGCTCTCTGGCATGTCATTAACAAAAGACTAATTTACTTATTTGCCATTGCAATTGTCTAGATCTTTTTCTCACTTCCTTCCTCCTTCTTTCCAGTCTCTGTTTCTCCTTCTTTTTCTCTCATCACTGTTTCTGGCTTTTGCTTTCAATTGTGCTATTTTTTAAAGTGCTTCCAATTTTTTTCTTCTTCTGATATTCTTCCTGGTAAGTAGGTGGTCTTGGGTTCTCAGGCCACCTTCTTAGTGAACTTTAAGTATAGACTGGATGAAAAACAGTCTCATCTCTCTGAAAAATTCTCATGACCCCCATTGTCCTTGGTGAAAAACAATGCATTCTCCTCTGAATGCTGCTCAACAGATGACTTACCTGAACATAGATTTTCTCTCCCCTTCTTTCCCTCTTTCATTTGCTTTGGATAGTGTTGTAGGCTTTGTCAACAGATGTTTGCTGCCACCAATCTAATATCAACAATGTTTTCAAATCGGGGGTGTGGAAAGAGGAGAAACTTCATTCCAGTCTAGTTTAGAGAAAATTTAAAATCCCATTTTTTGATAATTTGATGATGGCTGTCTAATATTTCTTTTCTTTAAAATTATGTGTGAGTTTTGGAAAATATTGATAACAACAAGAAAATAATCCAAAGAGTAAACTCAAATTTCAAAATACTATGCAGCTATGAAAAGAAGGATCACTTACTTTTTGAGATAGCGTGAAGGGACATGGAGAGTATTATGCTAAGTGAAATAAGACAGTCAGAGAAAGATAAGTATCACATGATCTCACTCACATGTGGAATCTAATGAGCAAAATAAACTGATGAACAAAATAGATCCAGAGACATAGAAGAATGGAATAGACTAATGAATTTCAGAGGGAAAGCGGGGGTTTGGAGGGGAGAGATTAGCCCATGGACAGATAACAGTTTGGTGCAGGCCTGGCAGGGGTGTGTGCAGGGTGGAGGGGGTCAATGGGGAAAAAAAGGGGTACATCTGTAATACTTTCAATAATAAAAATAAATTTAAAAAAATTCATTATATGTATTTTTTACAGATGATCTAAATTATAAGTAAATAAATAAGAAAATGTAAATGTCTGGGGGATGACAGTGAGAAGGATTGACTAAAAGATCAGCGATTTCATACTACTAAAATGTTAATTCCTAATATCTAAAATCCCAAGCAGTACTACTCTGAGAATAGTTGGAGAGGCAGCTCAACAGGGAAGTAGGACAGAGACTGAAGCGATCATGCCTGGAACAGACAACACACAGAGCAACAATGAGGGGTGTATAGAGAGAGCTTGACAGAGAGGAATACATTCTTTTAGACGGATTCATGAAGGAGTGATTAGTATGAGAGAAATGTAGGGGTGCCATTTATCTTGATTGTCCCAAAGCTCTTGACAGTATATTTTCCTGAAGATTCACAAAAAGTGAATTCAAATTGCCTTGAAAATTGGCAGATGAGTCCAAAATAAAGAAAAATGATAAATAGCAAATGCATCCAGTTTCAGGAAAATAGCTGAAAATGACAAATAAATTGATATAATTTTTTTTTGTCTTTCCACATTTTCAAAAGTTACCTGAAAAGTAGTTTAAAAAAGAACTGTATGGTGAGTTTAACTTATTGTGTTAGGTGCCCTGAGTACAGTGGCTATATATTCTGAGCCAAAATGAGGAAGAGTTTATGTTGCTTCTGGGTGCAAGGGGTGGTGATACGCTGTTTGGAGGGCAACTTATTAGAATGTCTAGCATGTTCTTTATTGTATATAGGACTCTCAGGACAAACTTTTAAATCAAGATAATTCTAGAAAATTCCAGATATATGTTATCAAGAAGTGAAATTTGTGATTCCTGATAGCAAGGAGCTTAGAATCTAGGATAAGGGAGCTGAGGCACACACACACACACCTTACACATGACATACCTGAAACCTGGAGACAACAGCATATCCACATCATTTCTAGTTTCTTTGATTCCTTTTTCCTCCCCACTCTAACCCTTTCTAATCCTTTTTCTCTTCTCTTAACCTGGGATTTTAAAATGTAAAGTGGATCATGTCCGTAACCTTAAAACCCTTCAAGGACTGTCCATTGTACATTGTAAATAATACAGAGATCTTGTTAATCACTATTTTCTACCTGCCTCATCACTTACAGGTCTGGCATATTGTAGAAACTCAGTGTCTGCTGAAAAAAAAAGAAAGGAATGAACGAATGATGAATAAATACATATGTGGTGTAAAAATATTGCTGAATGTTTAACTTGAATTTTCTTCAGAGGTGCCTCTTTCTAACAGTTATAGTGATGTAGTGACAATTCCTATCAATAAAAATGATTGATGAGGTTGACATGCAACATGGACTTTATAACATTATGATGTATTTTTAATGCGTGTGTCTGATTGGCTCACCAAACAAGGATGCATTTCATTTTGAACACATTATATCCATCAGCACACTCAAAAAGGTTATGCCAATTGTGACAGCAGCAGAGTATACATGAGGTTCTGAGAACTTTCTCATATGTAAGAAATCTGTGAGTTTTCAGCACCTTGAAAGTAGCTACTTAGCTTTATTGTTTTTCTATTCCTCATAGTATCTATCATTATTCCTAAAACTGAGTTGGGAATTAAGCCATATTTATTTGTTTAATAGAATTTTTAAATAGTTCTATGTTCTTATATATTGTCATTTTAAAACAATTCCAGTTTGCAAACTAATATTTTAATAATGCATAATTGTTCAGTTATTTTTAAAAAGTCAAAATAGAGAATCATAAAAATGATTTGGTTATACCTTAAAAAATTTAACTTTTAAGACATGAAGCATGCATTTATTCAATTCATTTATCATTCATTTTGAGATAGGGCTGAGGCCTATTCCTTAGCCATTCAGACCCTATTCTTGGGTTCACTGATAAAAGTTTTAATTTATCTTTCTTACATTAACCATAGCATAAGGTACGATCCTAAATTTCCATATTCTTGAAAATAGAGGGAGAAGTTAGATATTTCTGACACAATATGGGTTCAGAACACTTTTAGGTTTTCTATCTTCCTTCCCCTTAACCTAATTAAGTGATTTTTTAAAAGTGAGTTGCCCACGTTTGAATCTTTCCAAACCATTCAATTTCACATTGATGAAAACAACAATTCTATTTTCCCACTTACATTTAATTAGTTTATGCAATAGTAAGTTAAATTATATGTTTATAATTAACAGTTTAACCAACACCAATAGATTGGAAATAGATAACCTACTATTGGAAAGCATATCACTCAAATGTTTAAACAGAATGTCAACATTCCAGAGAATCTGTTAACCTGAGGAGAGTTTGGAGAACTTCTATTGTTTTGTAACAGTAATTAGAATGTTACTTCATAATTAACAAACAATGTCTAAATAATGAATATCGTCTGAAAGAATAATCACAGCATATCCTAAAGTACCTCAATATTTAGGCTACAAATAACTTGACATGCTAGACCACATACTGATCTTAGTTTAATTAAGATATGACTGTGGCTTTAAGATGAAGGAGAACAGCCATTATCTTTGTGGGATAAAGATCCTTTGTACACTATTCACTTAAGAAAGTGTTGATTTTAAGAAGTGGTGACTGAAGATGGTTTTCTAGAGCAAATAGATGAAGTGTGAAGTTCAAATATACTTGTGAAATTCACAATCATTTACACCTTGATGCTAATGGTGTTAATGAAAATAACTTTTGCATATAACACATTTAAAAGGGTTTTCAGGAACATTATCTCATTTGAGCCTCACACCAGGTGAGCTCAGCACCTTAGCTATAGTCATTACCCTAGTTTCTGAGATGAGGGAGCTGAGGCTCAAGGAGATCCTGTGATTTGCCTAAGGTATATACTAGTAATATTAATACACAACTGTAACTTAAATCACATCAGTTCAATACTTTTTCCTTCTGAAGCTTATTGTATAATAAATTGTCTTGAGCAGAATAAATTGTCTTCCTTCAATGGGAAAAAGAAGCAATAAATTATCAGATTTTTTTTTTCTTAACTCAATTCCTACATGTGTACTATCCTAAAAATGCATTTCTCTGTGTTGGTTTCTCTTCCCTACTAGACTGAGATACAGAAGAGTGATCATCTCCCATTTGAATGCCAGTTCTCCTTATCTAGCATGTGTCTGGAGACATATTAATTTGGATAAAACATTTTAAATACTCTTCTTGTATAGTTTTTAGATTCTATTTTATTTGAATAGCACAGGTTTATCTACATTTGTTGCACTCAAATAGTGGGATTTGATTCTTGGTTTTGCTGCTTATTTCCCAGGAGATTATTCAGATCCTTCTCTTAAATATAAATTGGACAATTTGGCTTTATCTTACATCAGGTATTCCACACTTCAGGGATTTAGAAGCCTGAGAATTGCAGAAAGAAAGTTGAGTTCCTTGTCAGTCATTGCTGGGTAATTTGATAAATTTTGTGAAGCTTTTCTCAAGGTTTGAGTAGGGGCATCAGGGTCCATTTGGAAAGGTAAAGATTATCCTTTTGGTCCTAACCGGTTTGGCTCAGTGGATAGAGCATCGGCTTGTGGACTGAAAGGTCCCAGGTTCGATTCCGGTCAAGGGCATGTACCTTGGTTGCAGGCACATCCCCAGTGGGGGGTGTGCAGGAGGCAGCTGATCGATGTTTCTCTCTCATTGATGTTTCTAACTCTCTATCCCTCTCCCTTCCTCTCTGTAAAAAGTCAATAAAATATATATTTTTTTTTTTTAAAAAAGATTAGCCTTTTATGCCAAGGGGCAAAGATATCAGTTGTGGATTCACCTTCTTCCTGGTGAACTAATCACATTAATGAGAGGGCACTTGAGGTGAATGGTCCATGTCTATGGACTTTCTTTTTGGGAAGGTGTTTTCTCCATTATAGATATCTGCACTTGCCCTATGCTTGGGAGCTGTGAAAATGTCAGAAATTAATTAGCCTCTCTCTCACAGCCCATCCTCATCTCCAGATGCCCCTTAAACATATGTTTTGATAATGATATAATCTATCACAATGCTATTTTCAGATAAGGAAGCTAAGGCATAAGGAGATCAAGTAAGTACGTCAATCAGCTTTCAGTTTAGAGGTGGGATGTTCACACAAATAACTCAACTCTACAGCCTCTACCACTTTTCTATATGTTCTTCCTAATAATATTTGTTGCATGCTGATAATCCAATGTCCTGACATCATAATACAATTTCAGGGAAAGCATGGAATTTTTAGATCTATGGGTAATACATAAGCCTCATTTAGCCAAAGTGCTTACCATCCTTTGCTTTTATGGTTCCTTCAATTTGTAAGCTTGCTGATTTCTCTCCCTGCCCATTCTCTGGTGGAAGTGGACATGGACACAATAACAGCCATAAGGCATTCAGCCAGGGAGAGCAGAAGGAGAGCAGAGACACACAAATAGAACAATCAACCTCTGGATAATTGAAGATTGATTAAATAGTATCATGATTTCTTTGTTCATTTTCTCAGAGATGTACCCAAGACTTTCTAGGAACAATCTAAGGTAGGGTAATTATTTTGTAGCTTTTGTTATAAGCCTACTCTTTTAGGTGCCTGCTAAAAATATGATTAATTGATCAAACATTCTATTCAGTTTTTCATTTTTTATCTAATTGAAGTTGATATTTTTCTAGGGTACAAGTAGCATCATGATTCAATTGGGTCAGGGAAGCAAACAGAGCACTTTTCTATAACTGCTTAGTCAAAGGTCAGTTGCAATGATTTTGGTGTTCATCCCCATGTAGTAAGGTATTTTTTCTGCTCTTTTCTTTAAGCTTGACATCAATATGAGACAGTTCAAGTTCAATCTGCTATATGCAGTGATTGATTTTGAAGCAAGGGAAACATTTTTATTTACTGCATGAAGATTTGAACTTACTAAAGCTTGTGGGGCACCAAACATTTATCTTAAATTTTGCTTTAGAGATACTTGGAAAAAATTTTTAAACTTACCCATATAAATATCCAAATAGCCTAATATCCACAGACAACCAGGGGTGGCAGATACAGTGTGCCCAACCCTCCAATCTGATATGGCTCATTGATGAGGTTCTCTTGACCATGTTGTGCTCACATCCAACATTCAACTTTTAATTTTTTTTCAAAATTTCATAGATTAATAGCATACTTTATAGGGATAAAATCAAATAATCCAATAATGCAAGTAAGCAAGAAAACACACACACACACACACACACACACACACACACACACACACTTATTTTAGACCATTGAAATAGAGCAACAAACCACCCAGTTAGCCCTTACATTTCTTGACTTTTCCTGTCACATGCTCCAGAACTCTTAACCATCTTGGATTTTGCCATATTATTTAGCTCCTTCCCTTATTACACAAATAACTAAAACTTAAAAAATAATTGCAACTATACTTGTTGCAAATACTGAATAGAAGTAAAATGTTCGGTGTCTTGCTCTGCATTGAACTTGGCTTCCTGATTTTGTTTGAATTACAATGTGATTTTCTTTATTCCATTTAGTTTTCTTTTTGCTTCCCAGTCCTCCTCCTCCACTATGGAGATGCTATACTATAAAAGCAACTACTATTTATTGAGAATCTACTATGCTTATACACATATTAGATCATTATCTTTAATGTTCCCAGGCACCTTAACACGAATTTATCATGTTTCAGAAATAAAGTTGAGATTGAACTAGAAAGCCATGGAACCTTTATGGAAGTAATGGGGAACCTTTTTTCTGCCAAGGGCCATTTGTGTATTTATAATATCATTCATGGGCCATACAAAATTATCAACTTAAAAATTAGTCTGCTATATTTGGTCAAACACTTAATTAACTCACCCCTAATGCTTTGACAAGACCAGATCAAATGATGTCTCACGCCTTATCTGGCCGGCGGGCCGGATGTTCCCCACGCCTGCTCTATAAGAACCTATGACTTGATGCAGAGACCTGTGTTCCATTCAGTACTCTCTTACTTAAAGTAACCATGGAAGTTTCAATTTATATATAAAGAAGAACCTTTTTGTAAATGAAAGTTTGCAGGGTTTGGGCAGGATATCCATAAAACTACCCTAAACAATTTCATTTTAATATTTTTCATATAGGTTCACATTTAGTTTTTGTAAGCTTTTCTTACTCAGGTGTTTGCTTTGTGTACAATCTATTTCTGTGGAGCATGATACGAACAGAGTGAGTTAATATTCAAAATCCAATAGCTTCTAGATCAATAAATGTAAATGTCATCTCCAGATAATACAGGACCCTATTATATAAAGAGTATTAAAGAAAGTTTCCAAACTTGGAAAGAAGGGCTCTCTATTATTTTTATAAACAAGAATAAAAATTTGAATAGTTCATTCATTATAAATCCGCTCTGTCCCTTTCCCAGGAAACATGGATTCTCTTTCCAGTGGTTGACTAGCAGTGTGTAGATTAGTCAGTGCTTGTGTCTCTTCTTCCCCTTTTCCATTTCTTTCTGTTAAGAAATTTACGGTTACTTGTATTTGGAGGTTGTCCCTGTAATGATGTGATATCTGATGTAGGAGGCTAATGAAGAGAAAAGGAAGATAAAATCAACATTGAGAGCAAGTGAGGATTTTCAGAAAGGTAACAGAAGTATAAATAGCTAGTCAGAGAAGGAGATCAGTTGAAGAAGGGGGTAATTACTAGAGTCAGATGCTGTGTGGAATAATAAGAACTGAGAAAAAGGCCATCAGTTTGGATGGTTAGGAAGGCAATTATCTCTCTTTTTAAAAATCCCTCACCTGAGGATATGTTTTTATTGGAGAGAGAGAGAGAGAGAGAGAGAGAAATTATTGTGAGAGAAACATTGATCAGTTGCTTCCTGTTCATATCCCAACTAGGGATCCAACCACAACCTAGGTATATACCCTGACTGGAAATCAAACCCATAAACTTTTGGTGTACAGGATGATGCTCCAATTGACTTAGCCACCCGGCCAGGGCAATAATCTATTTTAATAATATCATTTTAGTAGTTAGTGATAAGGACACAAGCTGGATTCAAAGAGTTAATAAGGGAAAAGTAAAAGGGTCCACCCATCTGCGCTATGGTTAGATTATTGTATTATTTATTTCATTGTCCTGAAATTCTTTCCTAATGATCCATCTTAAGATCTGATCCAAATTTGATTTATGTACATATGTGGTTGCTGACACTGAGATGATTTAAAATGAGTTATGGAAATGCCTTTTCTAACTAAGGCTAATTTTTCCCCATCAAAGCTGAAAAGATTGCATTAGGACCATTTTGAGCAGAAAATTTATTATACATGACACAATCTCACTGGGTATGCTGACTCAGTAACCTTGTTTAGAAGGAGATAGATGTTAGTTCAGATACAAGTGGTGAACTGGGAGTAAAGAAAACAGCAAATTACAAATAAGATATATTACCTACCTTGTGTGTTTTTTCTTCCTCCCTACTTCAAAACATCTATAAAACACAATGAGCGTAATGAGATTAGGTGTTCATAGTTCCCCTTTATGGACTGTCAAACAGATCAGACCTAGAAGCTCTGTGGTTATAGATTGATGCTCCAGAACAAGGGTGGCTTCATTTCCACAGGTGACACCATGGATCACACCACCTGCAAATGCCAAGTGAACTGCTTAAAGAAAGTGGCAGTTAGACCTCCACTATGTCATCATCTAGTTAGAACTGGAATAATAACAGAGAAATAAAAAATGAACTAAAACGAGACTTTCTGGGACCTTGGGAACATTACTTAAAGTAACCAGGGCATATTGTCTCTAAATCAGGAGATCTGAGCTCAACTCATAATGTCACTTGTGTGATTTTAAATGAGTTATTTAACCTCTTTTTTTAAAATATATATTTTTTATTGATTAAGATATTACATATGTGCCCTTATCCTCACATTATCCCCTACCCTGCTCATGCCCTCACCCCCACCCCCGCCGTTGTCCGTGTCCATTGGTTAGGCCTATATGCTTGCATATAAGTCCTTTGTTTGACCTCTTCCCCTTACCCCCACCCTCCCCTAACTTCCCTCCAAGGCCCGACAGTCCAATCAATGCTTCTCTGTCTCTGGATCAGTCCTTGTTCATCAGTGTATGTTGATCATTATATTCCACAAATGAGTGAGATCATGTGGTATTTATCCTTCTCTGACTGGCTTATTTCACTTGGCATAATGCTCTCCAGTTCCATCCGTGCTGTGGCAAATGGTAAGAGTTCTTCCTTTTTTACAGCAGCGTAGTATTTAACCTCTTGATGTGTTTCCTCCTGACACAGAAAATTAGTGATGTAACTACATCTGGACCACTGCCCTACAGTGTTGTAGAGAGGGCCACATGTAAGATCTCAAGTAACTACACATGAAAATTGTGAGTTTTGATACTTACATTTTGATTTTCCCAAAATTTGGCATTACAGATATTTCCTGGATAGATCTTGGAACCCCGGAAATGTTAGTGATTGAGAATTCTTCAGAGGTAATCCTTTCATTTAGTACATTGAAAACAAATCCAAAACCCCAAAACACAACCAACCCACAAACAAACAAACAAAAAAAACTGAGTCAGGAGATAAGTCATTTGTCCAGGTAGTAATTTGTACAAGTAGTGAATGTAAAACTCTACATAAAACCACATTTTTGGACTTCAAGATTTTTGCAGTCATACAAGCATGACCAAAGCAGGTACTTATTAATTAGTTATTTTAATGAGAAAATAAAAATAAAGGCGATAATTTTCAAATCCTGTCAGAACCATCTTTCTGAGAAATGGACCCACCTTCTTATATTTTGTTCAGAGTGGTAGTAGCTTCCTATTTCTCTTCTCTGAAGACCACTATTCAACTGCAGCAGGAATAGTCAGATTACCCCCTTGTCCTGCCCCTAGAATGGGTCTACTGAAGAATGGTCACTAAGAAATACCCTGGGCATTTGTTGTCTGGATTCATAGGGTATGAAATGAGCAGTTATCAATGGCCTATTTCCTGCCTTAAATTTCTAAAGACCTAGAGAGGTTATTTGGATTCCCCGATGGACATGATGGTCGGGATATGGGCTTTGGGGTCAGTTGAATTGAGCTTGAATTCTAGAGCCACATGTTCTGGCTCTGTGACCCCAGGAAAATTATTTAAACTCTGGAGCCTCAGTTACTTAATCTGTATAAGGGGATGCATAGTCCTTGTAAGATCTTTCTAAAGTTTAAATAATATACTGTGTATAAATGCTTACTTCAGGGCCTGTACACATTAGCCACTTGGTAAATGGCAGCTATTAGGATCTCATAGATTTGTGGATTTAGAGAGAGCTGGAGCAGAAAGTATTCTTTCTTAGGAACTACCTGGTCCATTGAGTCTCCTAAGAACTTTTGGAGTCTTAAGGGCTTTGCAAAGGCATTGGAAAAGGTCAGGTAATATGGGGATAAAGGACTCTGCACCTCAACTACTTCAAACAGAATGCCTCTTTTATCTGTCATATTTTTGGCTTCCTAGTTTTAAAAAATAATATAAGGAAAGAGTTCTGCAAAAAGAAAAAAATGAACAATAATTTTAGTATGACTTTATAATTTTATAAACGAGGAAACAGATAGTGAGTCAAGTGATTTGCTCCACTGCCCATTTGCCAGATGATCCCGGTGGGTACACAACTTCTCACTAACGTCAGCAACACTGAGGGGGGTTTGTATTCAGGCAGCGAGTCACCTTCACAGCCAATTCCTCCAGATATAAGGTTACAGCCCGGAGTTGGTCCAGTTTGCCTTGCCCATGCTGAATACCAGAATTTGACTGAAATTATTGATGGGCTCCCCACACAGATTAATCATCTGAAACTATGAAGACAATGTATAGACAATACAAAAAGGGAATGGCTAGCCTCATTCTGTGAAATAAAATCTCTGTACTGTTCTTGCAAGTTAATTTCAACATAATTAAAAACAAGGAACTCTGAAGAATATAAAGCAGGCTTTGAAATTAACTTTCCATTCTTACTGGAAATTGGTAAAATCCTTAGTCATGTGCCATTAAGGGAATTGTCTCTGTTATGGTCCAGTCTAGATGTCTCTCATCATTCATGTTCTGCTGATATAGTTCATATCCCACACCAGACAGGGATGACGTTTTCACTTTCTTCAATCAAGCTTTTAGGCATAATTACAGTGAAATCTTAGTCTCTGCATCTGCAATTGCTCAAAGATTATACTGTAAATCAACTGATTTCTAAGAAAGCTTCAATTCTGAAAAATGCCTGTTGTCTGTTAGGAAATAATCACCATGAAGATGACATTAATGGGCTATGTTTATTGAGCACTGCAGTACTTCAGCCAGGTTACAGATTGACAGGAAGAGACCCATGCCCAACACATGTACTGCAAGGTTAGATTAAGCTCCTTATTTAATTAGCCAAGGATGCAAAACTAATCAGAAGGGAGGTGGCCACACAGGATAGGAAGAGCGGCAGCACATCTCAGCATAGCTTCCTTGGCTCCCCCCAAATCTAACAGGAATCCATAGTGGCCAGAGGCACTGTCCACTCAAAGAGGACACATTGCCATTGTGCCTGGCCCTTTAATAGTCAGGATTTACATCATTTTCTGGAAAGACTTATAGAACAACCTATCTGCCTCTTGAACCCAACTCAGTGTCTGCAAGATTTCATTCCCCACCAGGGAGCAAGCAGTGTCAGGGGCTGGATGCCCTGTGACACAATCTCTGTTTGAGTTCCTGGGGTTCTGGGAAAGCCCGTTTTCCAGTGACTACTCACCAGGTGCCCCCACTCTGTGATGTACTTCTCATTGACTTCCCACAGAGAGCTATTATAAGTTCACAGTCATTATCTAAACCCCTTAGGCTCATATTCGTTTTTGAATTCAGAACTTTCAGATTTCAGACAGGCTGTAGAATGAATACGCCATATCTTTAATTCGTACCACCCCCAGTGGGACCTGGGGCAGCACCCCATAAGTAATCACGTTATACAGGGGATAAATAAAGACTGTGAATTGTCTTATCTCACTTCAGTCAGATTTGCTGCAAATTAGGTTTTGCCAAATGTATGAAAAATCATTTGTTTCTCAGAACATTTTGGATGTTGCAATGCAGATTAAGGTTTGTTGCCCTACATTATTATCTTCATCTTGCAATACGGAAATTGAGGCTTAGAGAGTTTCAGAAACTTGCCCAAGGTCACAGCTAGTAAGTGGTAAAGTGATATTCAGACTTAAGTCTGTCTAAATTCCTGGCTTCCATCCTCAACAACAGCTCTCCTTCAATGTGAGACTTTTTATCTTCTGACTCTTGAACAGGGTCTGGAGTAAGCGGAGGAGAGTGAGGAACTCATCTGGGTCCAAAATGTAAGGGGATTCTAAGAAAACCTCAGTAACCAAGATAAGTAATTTAAAAATGCAATATGTTACAATTAAAAGTAATGCAAACAATCTCTGGTGAACAAAATATTTAAAAAGTTAAGTGAAGATAGGATTGGTGTTACCTCAATATGGCTCTGTTGGCTCTATTTTCTAATTGCTGTCTGCATACTGCTCTGTTCCTGTCTGTTCTCAGTGACTTAAGAGGGAGTATGATGTTCCAGTCCTTTTGGGTGACTGCAGAATGGGGCCCAGGAGAAGCAGTTCTCTGGTGTACAAAGTTCATGGACATCACTATGCTTCCTGATTACCAGGATTAAAGAGCCCTTCTGGCTACGAAAACTGTTTCATCCCAGTCTCAATAGTATAAAGTAGAGGGGCATCATTTTTTTAATAGATATTTCAACAGCATTAAAGGATTGGAATGGAAAGGTCTAAGTTGGTGTATTTTCAAGTTTCAAATTGATTCATTGGAAATATGGTGTTAGAGGAGAGCTCTATGGATGCTCTGGACCAATTAAAAAAAAAAAAAGGAACAAGTGGGTCCTACAGCAAATAAACCCCAAAATATTGCTGGAGGCAAAAATGACAAAACTTAAGCTATCCTATTTGGGCATATCATGAGAAGGCAGGGGTCTTTAGAAATGACAATAATTCTGGAAAAGTAGAAGGTGGTAGGAAAAGAGGAAGACCAGATATGAGCTGGATTGACTACATAAAAGCTATAGGCAGGAGTCCACAGGAGCTGAGCAGGGCTGTCTAGGACAGGACATTGTGAACATATAGAGTCACCAGGAGTCAGAGCTGCCTCAACAGCAGGTGACACATACACTTTCAAGTTCACAGTTACTATTGGTCAAGACACATGAAGAAGCAGAATCCACCCCAGGGAAGAAAGTTCAATGAAGGGATGACTTCCTGAATTAGGGAACAAAAACTATATTAGACACCAAGAGAGAAGGAACAGCAGAAGCCAGCATTGCTCCCTGGTCTAAAAGGAAACTGAGAAAATGGTCTTTCTGGAATCAGAGAACTTGAACAGTGAGGAGGGGCTGACAGCTGGGACTTGCAGTTGTGGAAGAATGCCATCCCTAAGCTAGGAGAGGGGAAAATTTCCCAACCTTTCACTCCCGCTATCTCCTTCAGTCTCTTGAGAGGAGTACCTCTCATTGGCTGCACTGATAGGGAATAGAGTGAAGGGAGCTTGGCTGGTGTAGTGGGTAGGGATCAGTCTCCTTAATGACTTACTTTTCAAACTCCATTTTGGTAGATTTGACTAAAATACTTGAAGTCAATATAAGTCAACACATAGAAAACCCTTAACTAAAAAAAGAAATAAATTATATCAAATAAAGAACATATAGTATATTTAAAAAAGTAGTTTACAGGCTGCCTACCTCATTGGTAAGGTTTAGTTTTATACTGATACTACTATTTCCTCTTTTGCATGGATGCTTAAATATTCTGTTTCTTTTTCTGCCTTAGCTTTTTCCTTTCCACTTTAATAGAAAGAGAATCTGGGGCAGGGATCAACTGGGAAAAAAATAAAAGCACACAATGAGTTTTGTTCATTGATTTTCACAAGCTCAGATACCTATCAAAGTACTTCTGTCTTCATAGTTACCCAGCTAAAGGAGCTACATAAGGAAAAGAGGAGGGATGCAGACAGTTACCATTAATGTTATCACTATCATTTAAAATTAAAATAAATACTCATAGAAAATTGATATTGATTACACATTATTCTTCCCACTGTACAGGAGAGATCATGGTTTCATTCTCCTTTTTTATTTTTTTTTTATCATAAGAACATTTAAATTGCATACTAAAGAGAAATACTTATGTTAATGTGAGTCCTTGGCAATGTGACTTAGATTTCTTTATTCTCCCATCCAAAACAATAAGAGAAAGATTATAAAAGAAGGAATTAAAGATTTTAAACACAAGATAATCCTTCTGAATCAACATTCAAAGACAACAGAAGGACTCTGGGGATTTAAGTAAAGTAGCTATTTGTGTGCATAATTTTAAGAGCATAGTTAAGGAGCGAGGGTCATTTATTTGGTGTGACTCATGGCCACTGATGTGGACACATTCTTTAAATACATGAGAAATTTAACCTGGGATAACTGTAGATTCATTTTCTATGCATATAACCTTTCAGGGATATTATTTACTCTAGGATGTCAATGCATAAAGAGGGTGGGGAGAATGAGAGCACTCTACCTGCCCCTGAGGACCACCAAGGAGAGAGATTCTACTATGGCAGCAGAACCCTTAGTTCTAGTCTCTTTTCATACTTTCAAGTTTTCGTGTCATAATTTAAGACCACATTCCTTGGTTAGTGTCTTCTATCTCCATGTTCCTTCAGCTACTACTCAGCTCAGTTCCCCATGAGTCATCTGGATCTGGACAATGGCCCACTTCTCAAATTCCCTTTTGATGGAGTTGGATAAATTACTTGAAGTCAATATAATTCATCATGTAGAAAGTGCTATTACATTTTTTCTATAAATATATCAGATAAATAACATACACATTTTAAAAGTAGTTTTCAGACTGCCTACCTATTGGTAGGGTTTAGTTTCACACTGATACCACAACTTCCTACTTTGCATGGATGCTTAAGCATATTTTAAGCATTCAGTTTTTCTTTCTGCCTCAGCTTTTCCCTTTCCACTTGAATGGAATTACACATTTGCCTTTTAATTTTTTTTTCTTTCAGAGACTCACAAAGGAAGAGATGCTAAGGCAAACTTTCAAGATAAATTGGTTTGGGGGTATACTTATTCATTCAGTTATGCATGGCCACTATTTATTCTTTATTCTGTAAATAACATTGGATATATACTGAGAATTTAAAGATAAATAGGGCTTAGTTGCTTGTTTTCAGAAATGTCAAGTCTAATGAGAAAAAAGACATGTAAAATGATTTCATCTAATGGGTTAAGGATAATAATGGAAGTATAAACATGTTTTCCTAGATGTAGGCATTGTGAGCCAACATTCATAAACAACTGATAAGACAAAGTCAAATACTTGTTGTTTCTTTTTTAGGTTTCCCAAAACAATTATTCCTAAGACTACATTTTTTAACCTTTTTTAGTTGTGTAGTGTGGTGGTGTAGAATGAATCTTTATGTTATGGACATTCATACTGACAACAAAATGATGTGTTATTTCCGTGATATAGAGACAGCACTTGTAATTGTCATGTACACTTGAAAGATGAAAGTTTATGAATATGGCTGCTTTGGAATTTAACTCAGAGCTGATGTAGTTAAATATTTAGGCTAGCAAGTCTGAGAGACCTGGGTCTAAATTTTGGTTCTGTTATTTACTAACTATTTGTGACTGGGCAGGTTATATAAACCTTCTGAGGATAGATCTTTTAAATTTTAAAATACAGATGAAATACCCATAAAACAGCATAATGCCCATCACATAAGCACCTGGTAAGTGGTTATTATTATTTATTGACTTCTAAATATTATTGGCACCATATATGTCTTCCTTCTAAAATTTTCTGTTAAGGGACCACAAAGATCCTCATTTAAATAGAGTTTAAATAGAGCTCAATTAAATAGAGTTTATAAAATTACTAGAGGCCCAGTGCACAAAAATTTGTGCACTCAGGGGGGTCCCTCAGCCTGGCCTGTGCCCTCTCGCAGTCTGGGACCCCTTGGGGTATGACCACCTGCTGGTTTAGGCCTGCTCCCTGGGTAATTTGGCCTAAGCTGGCAGTCAGACATCACTCTGGCAGCCCGGAAGCCCTCGGGGATGTCCACTTGCCAGCACAGAGCAGGCCTAAGCTGCAGTTGGACATCCTTAGCACTGCTGAGGAGGTGGGAGAGGATCCTACCACAACCGCTGTACTGGCAGCCGGCAGCCTGGCTTGTGGCTGAGCAGAGCTCCCCTTGTGGGAGCGCACTGACCACCATGGGGCAGCTCCTGCATTGAACATCTGCCCCCTGGTGGTCAGTGTGTGTCATAGTGACCAGTAATTCCCAGTCATTCTGCTGTTAGGGTCAAATTTGCATATTACCCTTTTATTATATAGGATAGAGGCCTGATGCATGGGTGGGGGCTGGCTGGTTTGCCCTGAAGGGTGTCCTGGATCAGGGTGGGGGTTCCCACTGGTGTTCCTGGCCAGCCTGGGTAAGGGGCTGATGGCTATTTGCAGGCTGGTCAAGCCCCCCAATGGGGACCCTCACCCCATGATTGTTTGGCCAGCCTGGGTGTAGGGCTGAGGGCCGTTTTCAGGCTGGCCAAGCCCCCCAGTGATGGAAGCTCCCAGCCTCTCCTTTTTTTCTTTTTTTTTTTATTGTGGGATTTATTTACCTTCTATAATTGAAACTTTGTTGCCTTGAGAGGAGCTCAGAGCTGGCCAGGGCAGGCAGGAGGGAAGCCTCCTGCTCGCTCCAGCTCACTGGCCATGGCCGGCTGAAAGCAGGTATCTGTGGTTTATTTACCTTCTATAATTGAAACTTTGTTGCTTTGAGTGGAGCTCAGAGCCGGCCAGGGAAGCTTGGCTTCCTCCATCGCTGGAGCAACCAAGCCTCCTGCTCGCTTCAGCTCCGTGGCTGCTGGCCGCCATCTTGGTTGGGTTAATTTGCATATAGTCACTCTGATTGGCTGGTGGGCATGGCTTAAGGTGTAGCAAAAGTACAGTCAATTTGCATGTTTGTCTTTTATTAGTGTAGATAACCTCAGTGTATACAAGTGTACAATTATAGAACCACGGATTTTTTAATAGTAAGACTGACCCTCTTTTGAAGATAAAAATTCTGAGGTTTATATAGTTCAAGTGACTTGTCCAAGTCATTCAGTTATTTAGAGAATGCATGTCTGCTAATCCTATATAGTGCCTTAACGGTTCAGAGTATAGTTGTCGTTAATCACCTCACTCCCACTCTCCCTATAGTTTTCATGTGTGTTATATAATCCCTCCTCATGAACATTTCTGATTCATGCTCCTTTGACAGTAAGGCTGAGTTGTTCTATCATTGATTAAGTATGAATGAGATAGGTTATTAGTACAAACAGAGAGTCACCTTCTGGGTATTAATGCATTCGTCAGATCAAGCATCAAAACATGAAACTACAAAAACAACTAATAAAAACAAAATGAATATTGTTAGCTACATGAATGCTGTCATCTTCCCCAAGTGTGTCTTCAAAATGAAATGGTCCAAAAGCAAAAATAGAACAAGCCGGGAACACTTGGTTCTATAGTATAGAAGATTTGAAGCACAGACTTATTTTCCAATGTGTTAAATTACTCAAACATCAGTGGTGAATGATCATTAGCCTGTGAGGACTCCAGAAAAATCCAGTATCCCCCTTCCCAGTGTTTCAAATAGAATCACAGCATAAAACCACACTAGCCACATCAACAAAATGAATCTGTTTTTAGGAGCCTGACTAAAAGATATCCTCTCTGCCTCCTGATCACATACCTGTTCTAAGAATTTCAAAGCCACTGTCCCCTTCCAGTTCTAAAATATTTCTTTTAGCTGCCTTCTCAACTGTGCTTCACATGAAGCCGAAATCCTAAATCAAGGAGTATATTGCAATGTAATATTTGTTGACACTAAATGATGGTCTGGAGAGTAGTAAAATTAGTATCTGTACCTCTTAAACTCATTTTATCTCCTTCTCAAGTTAGTGCCATCCTTTCAGTGTCGTTCACCCCACTGTGGTCAATGCTTACAGAAAGAAACACTTGAGAATTTCTATGTGCTGGGATCATGATGGTAGGTCAAGGTTTGCTCAGTCACCTGGAGAGTTGCTTTGGTTTGAGGATAGCAGTGGGTTGACTACTGTTGGTTCAAGGTAGTTTCCTCATAAAAGAGTGGGTGGGCCAGGGCTGTGGATGGTCCCTTTCCACATTTTACTATCCAACATGCCTCAGTGAGGATGGGATTCTACTGGAGGAAATCTGGGTGAGAATAGGTAGTGTGATTCCACTTTCAGGAAAGAGCAATGTACTTGGTTACTAACTGATAAGGCAGCTTCTCCTGTAAATTATGTTTCCAGTACACATGTAGAGAATTCTGAGCATGACATGCCGACTGGTAAAGACATTCTGTCACTGAGCGGCTCACAATGATATTTTGCTTGAGATTCAGGATTGCAAAGCGTAGATTCTATAAAAGAGAGGCTTTGTTTAAGTAAATGATCTAAAAACATTACAATGTTAGCTGGTTTACTCCTTTAAATTCCAAACATTGTTTAATACTTTATTTGCTTTGCTCTGAGAAATTAGAGGTAAACAAGATATGGTATCTAGCATCCAGATGGTCACAGTCTAGCAGGAAAGATATGGACAGATATTGCCAAATGAGAAATACTATAAGGTCAGAGGGGAAAGAGAAAATGATTTCCTAGTGGAGGCTGCAGTGATGAGTGGAGAGGTACCTCAGAGTAGTAAGACAGTGATTGACATCTGAACTAATCCTTGAAGAATAGGTAGGAATTTTAGGAACAAGGTGGAAAGGTGTTAGAAACAGAGGGAATAATGCATGTAACAGATGCTATGGATGAAGGCTGTGATGAAAAATAGCTGCTTTGAGGGCTTTTGAAAAGTTTAAGATTAGTCACTTTATTTCTTGGTATTCATTTATTTGACATAGTAGAAAATAAATTACTAGAGCATGTGAAAAATAAGAAAAACAAAACATGTTCCTTCAGCCTTTCAATATATGTCATTTTAAAAATCTTTATATCCAGGCCACGCTTGAACTATGACTGAGACACTTCTGAAACTGTTGAAATACTGCAGAGATCTCTTTGACCATTACTATTCAGTCATGATTGAAGGTAAAAACTTATAGAGACTTTTATATTCTGATAAAAGGTTGGATGTTTATGCTACTTCACAACTGCATCATCTTTCCAAATGCTATTCATTACTATTATTTCATAGACAACTTGGTGCTGGACATAATGGATATGAAATTTCATGCTGAAACTCCCTAATGTGCTTCTCAATTTAACATGTGAAATGCCTTGGGAGGAATTTCTAGTCAGTAAGCCTGCAAACGTATGTGTTATAGAAATGAAAGGACCAGCTATTCACACACAATATTTTTAATATGGAGAAATCAAGTTATGTTCTGGATCAGTGGAATATAGGAAATATAAATTCTGGGAAATTTCTCTGATAAGTATAGATATCCAGGCTTGGAAAACTTTACCAGGAAACTAGCTATAAGTTCAAAGATAAAGTATAGGTTCTGCATAAGTAAGGGTTATAATGAGAAGGTCTCCCATGCAGAAACCATTAAAATGAAACCTACAAATGGGGCCTCTCAACTATTCACATAACTTAGCATTAGACATCCCGATCATTAGCAGGGAAACCTAGGAACTGCTTAGCTAATAGCACTGGGATGTTTGGTGTTGGTGAACACATCTATAAATAGCATGAGTGTATGTGTATTTGGTATGTTATATCATTAACTTTTAAAGATAGCTTTCATAACATTTTTAAAAAGACTATTTGCCAAAATTATTGGAATAACTATACATTCAGCAATTCAGCACTTATTGAACATTTTTTATTTTGTCCTATATATTAGGTACAAAATATCTAGCATTAGCATTCAACGGTGCAGAAGACAAAAAGAGATGGTCTTTGTACTGCAAGGAGTTAATGAGTGCAGCTTCTATTATCAGAACTGTTGTTTTTTGTTTGTTTGTTTGTTTCTACACAACCAAACTTCCCCCGTCATTATAAATGAATGTGAGAGAAAGAGAAACAAAGATGAAACCAATGGATGAGGGCAAAGAATCTGGAAGGATTAAGTTGCTATTAAATGAGATGAAGAAGACAATGGTAGAGCAGATTTGAGGTGAAGATCAACTATTTGTTTTGGTCATGTGAAGCTTGCAATGTCTAGTGTACTATAGGTCATGTGGAGATGTGAGGTGGGAAGTTGCATATAGGTTTGTGTTTCAAGGGAGAGGGCTTTGCTGGACATATAAATCTGCCTGTTTACAACATAGACTAGGTTGAATAAAGTCCTGGGACTAAAAGTGATCACCAAAGAATTCAACATTGACATTCCAATATTTAGAAGTTGTGGGATGAGATCCCAACAGTTTCTTATACACAATGGAAGTCAATGTTTATAATTATGTCCACCAGCATCAAGTAAAAGAAACCAAAGATAGTAGAAAAGAAACATAATGAGCTAAATGGTAAAGTGAAGTAATTTTTGGTAATATGACTAGATGATATAACCTAAAGAATCCATTTACTATCTAAACCACATGATGACTTTGCAAAAAACATGTTACTTTTTAAAATGCTTAAAAATAGGCATTTTAAAATGCTTAAAATAAGCATTTTATGACAATGAGTCATAAAACATATTCTTAAATTCAAGCAATGCTTATTATTTCCATAAGAAAATGGATTAGCCTGACTTACTACTATTGTGGCAAATTAGAGATTCATGTACAAAGAAAAATGTTCTTAACTTTATAATTTGCACAATCACAGTTTTACTGAGAAATTTTACCTAATAATAAACTTATACATATATACTTTGTGACCATGGGTTAGTTCTGGAATTTTGTTTGTTTGTTTCACGCATAATTTTCTTACTCCATATCCAAATCTGTTACTCTAATTCTACTGGAAGTTTTGATCTTAGAAGAAACCCCTGACTTACCTCTTCAAAAGAAGCAAAGCCCTTTATTACCTACGTAGGATCTTAAGTTGACTTGTACATATAGTTTTGTATCTCATATTTATAAGAAGGGAATAGCTAGACATGAGAAAGCCAGTTGAAGCTATCCATTAATAATTTAATAACATATTTCCTGCTCATCAAGAGTGTATTTTGACAGATCAATAGTGTTATTATTTTACAAAGCAGATGACACATTGTCTTGGTAACATAGAACTTTTCCTAGAGTGATTGGTCTCAGAGCTTTGGTGTAAATTATACTTAGTGGCCTAAAACTAATAAAAAAATAAAAGCATGACAGTGTATCCTCTGCCTGTCAGGAGACTTGGAATAAATCTTAGAAGGCAACTGCTGTTCTTGAGAAGTGACTAAACAGGAACTTTTGGATTCTGATCATATTTTTCTGAGAGTAGCTGGGGATCTGTTGAGTCCTGTCACAAATCTCTCAGGCCTGCAAAAATCAGAGTTCCGTAGTTATATATGAAAATCAATCACCAAATACAGTTGTTCTTTCATGTTCTCTCAATATTTATTTATTCATTTAACTTGGTTGAATAAAGAGTTTATGGGCAGAAATATTAGGCACAATGTTACCACTGTATCTCTTCAGTGGAAAAAGAAAAATCTGTCTGAGAATGAGGTACAGACACTACAGCTGCCCCAAAATGGAGTGGTCCAAAGTTGCTTATCAGGTTTCTTTCCACGTTCAGTGGAAGGAAGTGGTCAGTCTAGCTGACTTCCATATAGAACCATGTCTACAATGTGCCACAATAGTCTCTATCAAGCTTAGCTTTGGTAATGGAAACAAGACCTAACTCAGGGGAACCTATTCATCAGTCACTTTAACCAGAGAGGGGCTGGGATTCACTGTTGAAATACTATTGTTTAGCACTTCTGTTAATTTAGGGGCAATGTGAGTCTACAGGTAATAATGATAATCACCCCCAAATAAAACCCAACCTAGCTATGCTCCACGTTTCTGTTTCCTGGTTCACTGCTATCCAACCCAAAAACTATGATAGAAGATTGGTATTATCTAATACTAGAGGCCTGGTGCACAAAAATTTGTGCACGGGCGGGGCGGGGGGGGGGGCAGGGAGGGGAATGTTCCTCAGCCTGGCCTGTGCCCTCTTGCAGTCCAGGAGTCCTCAGAAGATGTCCAACTGACAGCTTAGGCCCGCTCTCGGAGGCAACCAAGCAGCAGATCAGGGCATGGCCGGCCCCACCCCCCCATCACCCCTCCGCTGCAGCTGGTCACTGCCCACCCCCCATCGCCATCCCCTCCCTCTGCCGGCTAGCATGCACTTTGGCCAGCCTGGCGCTACCTACTCGCCAGCCCTGCCCCCCACTGACTGGTTGTTCAGCCTTTCAGTTGATTTGCGTATTACATTTTTAGTATATAGGATGAGATCCTAACTTATACCTGATTTGTGTACTACGTGATATGTTATAGACATTAAGTACTAGTATATTGTTACTGTTTTGGCAGTATTATCACTTTTTACATTTTCTCAATAATTACAGACACTTATGGATGGAAATATGTGAAGAATTTGTCTAATATCTCGTAATTTCAAGGAAGGATGGATTTACTTTTTTCTAGGAATACATCCAGAGGAATTCCCCTAACCTCAGTGACTAAACCAATTTCCCTTAAAAATAAAGACCCCTTAGGTTAGAAAAGGCTTCCTCATTGCTGGCTTCTCAGAAAAGCTCCAAATTGCCTTCATCCCAACCCCATTCGCTTCTAAGGAGGTGGCTGATATGTTGCAATGCAGATCAGGGCAATTACTACACTACATTTCCAAGAGAACAATTTCTTTTTGGTTCATCATAGGGTTTGTTTATTTTCACTTACAGGAAATTATACATTACTAAATTGATGTGCTGATTATATTTAAAAATATATTAAAATAAATACATAAATATTAAAATATACTGCTGCCTTTGTACTACCTAAAGTCAGATCTATAATGAAAAACAGATCTATAAAGTGTTAGTTGGCCATACCCTCAGCGTATCGATCTCCTTTGTAGGTAGTTGTGGATCCTCAAGTTCAGTTATTTAGTCGTAATGGTTATATCTCAGCCATAAATGTCATAGCTATAAAGTGAGGATCTTGGGCCAGATGAATTCTAAATTCCCTTCAATCAGTAAAATGTTCAGGTTTCTGTTTAGTTTAGTTTAGTCTTAACCGAGAACAGTGTGCAGCAAGCCCAGCAGGCATGTGAACTGATCTGAATCCCATGGCTTGCCTTCTCTTCAGCCTTCCCTCCCCTAGGCTGTGTCCAAGTTAGTGCTATTTTTTTTTCGTTTGTTTTTCTCAGATAGGATTTCAGCTTTCCCAGTGACACCGAGTACACTGGCTGTACTCAGAGAGGAAAGGGGATGCTGGAGTTGGCAGTGCGACTAGCACTGTGTAGTCACCTGGGCTGAGATCCACACAACATCTGTGAACAAGTGGCAGAGTTAGCAAGCAGATACAGCCGGAGGATGGCAAAATCCCAAAGGTGTTAAGTTTCTGGCTTTTTTTTTCTACTTTAGTTTTCCTTTTCATTATTATTTCTTTTTGCTCCCCATACATTTACCATCATATTCCATGATGTAGCAGGATTCTTTAGCAATTATGAAACATGCTTTTTTGTCTGCCAGCAAATATCTTCCGATTTAATTTTTAAAATCTAATAGGTGGGCCCTATCTATTCAGAAGTTCTTGTGAGCACCATGAAATCCCAGCAAGATTCTTGGAGCAGGTCTGATGAAAGATTAGGGGCTGTGGATTACAGAGTTAGTTTGGCCTAATGGAGTCAACCTCACTTAAACTTTTGGACTTAGGCCAGGTTAAAGGCCAGCAGGATAAACAGGAAAATCAAGTTCCATGTCTTATAACATGAATTACTTGGCTAGAAAGTTGTCTTGTTAAAACCTGTTTCCATCATCCTGTTTTTATACTGATCTCACACAAAAGGGAAAGCTGTAAGAACTCCACCATTTTCAGCCAAAGAGAGAAAATGAGGGGGTTAGCATAACGATGGGTCTAGTAAGTGGCCAAGATTTAACACTTTGTGGAGGACTCTATTTCCCCATGGACCAGGCACATTGCATGCTTTTCTCCACAAGCCAGGTATGTTAGACCAATTATCTCCAACCAGACAGATGACTGTGATATTTAGATCTAAGCAGGTAAGTGCATCATGCTCAGATGCACATTCCACAGAGAGTCTGAGCTCAATGTGCTCACCTGAATTCACTTCTGCCCTTTGTCAGCCCCCACGCACTAATCTCCTTGGTTACCGCAACTTGCTGCACATAAGAATTTTCTGCGACTGTAAATCACTGTGATTTTCAACTTTTAAGTAATTATAGATTCTCCTATTAAGGGGCAATATTCATCTAAAGTCCTGCTCAAGTCAGCTACTGTTTCTGAATCAAATGCATGTTGTTAAATATGTGTTTTCTCTTCCTCTGAAATATATCCTCTATATTGCTCTACTATAAAGGAATTTTAAAAAGGGGAAATTATTTCCCACCTAATATTTCTAGATAATTTATTTATTCATTTTTTAAAACAAATATATATATATTTTTAAAAACCTAGTAGAATTCAGACACTGCTCTAGGTATTGAGGTACAGTGGTGAACAAGAATAAACATTCCTTACTTAATAGGCCTACCATGTCAGTTCGGAACTCATGCCATTAATTATTGTTCTGAATATTGCAATTAAGCTGGTCTTCATTTATTTGTAAACACAACTACCTATGAGGATATTAATGGAGACTAATTATTCAAAACGTAATTGTCTACCATGCAGAATGCCATTATTTATAATATCATGGGGTGTGTGTGTGTGTGTGTGTGTGTGTGTGTGTGTGTGTCTGACAGTGCTTAGAGTGAACTGAACTGTGTGGCATATATTGTCAACTATATTCACAAGACTATGAGTTCAAATGAGTATTTTCTGCTGTCCTTAAATGCTAATAAATTTCAGTAATAAATTCATCTCAGAAGTACAGAAGATGCTATATGCATGTTCATTTTATGAGAGCTTTTAAGAATTATATGAGTAATAGAATTAGGTGAGAAAAACAATAACTTGTAACTAGTGAGTGAAGTGGATTGCAGCCAGCAAGGATGCCAGAATAGAAATTTTATGTTTAGCTTTGAATGTATGGTAGGAAGCCAAGAACTCACAGTTTACCTA
Source organism: Myotis myotis (assembly GCF_014108235.1). Taxonomy (NCBI): domain Eukaryota; kingdom Metazoa; phylum Chordata; class Mammalia; order Chiroptera; family Vespertilionidae; genus Myotis; species Myotis myotis. Next base: position 31,735,593 of record NW_023416379.1, on the reverse strand, counting down.
GTTTTCTTTCATAATTTTATTGGAATAACTGGGAAATTACTTGTATATTTGATTATTCCAGGGGAAAGACATTTATCAGATAGTAATGTTATAGTCAGACACCAAGTGAATTTCTTCAAGTTTTAGAGAAAAAGACATAACTACCAATCTAATAAAAGAATGTCCTGATTTTTTAGTTCTTGGGGGAATCTCAAGTGAACTAAGAGAATGTAAACATTCACTAAGGTTGGTAAATCAGTAAGTCTGCCTATATAGATTTGTGTTAAAAGCATCTCCCTTGAATTAAAACACTGACTAGCATCACATTTATTCATGAATTTTAGGACTAACTACTGATTCCTGCATAAACTTGGTTTGTGATAATGTGCAAAGCACAACATCAGAGGAAAGAAGGGGGATCCCGGCTTTGATATGCTTATGGAAGAGTTTTCAGGTAAAGCATTTAAACATCAGAGATATCTTTTGGTGAATTGGCCAAGTTTGAGAGCACTGTCTTTTCTTATGTCTTCAAATGAGAATGCAAGCCTTGGTTTAACTGGGTAGAGGCAGGGGGTGCAATTCAACGTGCTGTAACCATTTAAACGTGGAATAGAATTAAATATTTCCCTAAAATGAGCCATATTAGTATTATTAATTATTATATCAACTGAGTTACTTAGAGAATAGGTAATTGTGATTATGCTCCTGAAAGCTGTACTTTCGGAAAAAGATGGTTATCAGAGTGTGCATACTAACTCTCTGTGATCCCAAGTTGCAAAGAAAAAATAGGCTGATCATATTCAGTGTTATAATAGAAGAAAGATCTGGTGACTGTGATAATCATCCTGACAGTGTCCTTTGAAGATTCGGATGGGAATGGCAACAACAGTCAAATGAAAGGCTGGCAAAATTAAAATTGATGACCACATTACATATTATACTGAAGCTCATACATTATAGTCAATGAAAGGAACCATGCAATACAAATAGGAAAGCCACAGTTTCTGCTGACTTCTAATTATATCTCTTTTCCCCCCCATCTGTTTCTATTCCAGCACCTTAACTCCTTCTAATATATTTAGAGAGAGACGGGTTTCTTTACGATTTAGAAGTCAACCTCAGAGCTTTTAAAGCTATAAAATATAATACATATATGAAATAGAAAAATTGACCACTATTCATTGAAGGATAGTAAGGCCCCTGGAAATATGAGATGTGAAGGTTAGTGCAATGTAAGGAGAAAAGATGGTTCCTATTCCAAGCTGGTAATATGTGATTTTTGGCTTTGCTATGCCAAACACTGTGCCAGGAACTGACAAGTTTGGAGTACATATGAAATTAACTCATTACTCAAGAATGGAAACATAAATTCAAGAAATATTGTCTGCAAAAGAAAAATATTTTTTCAAGTTCAAAGCAAATAAACAGATGAATAGTCAAGGCACTGCAAGTAGTAATCAATGATGTCACACCATGGCAAGTACTTGCTGGGGAAAGAAGGGAACTATAGTTTGGGCATCAATGAGAAGTAAGCTTTGTGAAGACCAAATGTTAAGAAAAGTGAGAAACTCCATACAGAATCTTTAGTTGATGTAAGAATAAAATTTTTTGTTCTAAAGACTGGCCTATGGAAGATCATAGTGTTCTCCATGCTATTCAATATGATTTTTTTTTGTAGGGCAGGAGCTCATGTTCTTAATATCAACCCTTGCATCACAAACATACATACTTATTTAATTTTTTTCTACATATATTACTTCATTTTCTCTTTATTCTGTGACATTTTGGCCATCAAATCTGGCCTCTTTAGCCTTTTCAACCTCGCTTTACCTTGAAGCTCATATTAGTTGTGTTTATAATTGCAGAATAATATTGTATTTTCTGCCCAGAATGCCTTTCCTACCTCTTCTATCTCACAACCTCATCTTTCAAAGTCCAGCTCAAACAGTCCCTCCTCTGTGCAAGTTTTCTCTGATTGATTCAGACAGGCGATGGCCACGTTCGCTCTAGCCTACCATGGCTCTTCACCAACACTTCTTTTATAACACCGACAATTTGTTGAAATTCTGTTTACATTCTTATTTCTCTACTGAGATGATAGCTCTATAGCTGGGGACCTTCTCACCAGCACTTGGCTCAGTGCATAACATGTAGTAGGTTCTTAATAAGTATGAAATATTTACTGACTAAAATTTCAGCATTTACTGAATAAAAGAATGAATAACTAAAAAGGATCAATTGTGTCATAACACCAGGGCCATACTGATTAACCTAACTAGTTGAACTCTCTTAATAATTGGGATATTCATGAGAACTGATATCACATTTTCAAGTATGTGATCTGCTTAGAAAGTTGAGGAATAAAAGCAGCAAATCAATATTTGAGATGGGGCAGAAGGCTAAAACTTCTTCCTGATAAAATGCATAAAAGTCTGAGTCAGTTGAAAAATTATAAATTAAAGAAGTGACCTTAGAAAACATTTAGCTAAACTTTCAGAGAGAATGAACTCTCCCATGGCCTCCCACAGGGTTATTAGCAGAGGACCAAAACTCAAGCTCCAAACTCGCAATCCTGTGCCATTTTCTCTGTTCTCACTGCTGTGACAACTCCATTTCCAATGCTTATGCATCCAGCATAGAGTGCAGATAATGTGATTCTCTTCTCTTTTGCTCTCATGAATAGTTTTCAGCAGCTCCCCCCAATTGCTTTCTAGGGCCCTGCTGGGTTCACCCTTGAAAAGGACATCTGATCTAATAGCAAAGAGAATTACCCAGTACCTTTCCAATAGCCCTTCAGTCAATCAGCCAACAAGTTATTCAGCAGTTGCTGATGTGACCAACCCAGGGCTAATATGATAGAGTTGGCTGCTTTTAAGCTCAATGCAGCAATTAAATAGCACTTTGCATGGCTGACTTTGCATCCCTCGAAGGACAGTATTTTCCAAGGCCACTGTGAACTCAGTAATGGGAAGCTCACCCAGTAATTAATTTTACATGGAATCATGCATTTTGGCCTGATCCCTGATATAGGCTTTAGGACAGTCAGATACAAAGCATCCAGGACCCAATTCTGTCCTCAGACGTTCAAAGACAACATCTATCTGGTCTCTACATTTAATGATGCAAACTGAACACTCAGAAAGCAATAGAAGGAGAAATACGAAGGTCTTTATATGAAATTTTGAATGTTTTATTGTACCAGGAATATGGTGGGAGTGAAAATGACCATTAGGAGTTTGTGACAGTTTTTGCTGATGCTTTGGTAGTTTTTGCTGATGTGTGACTCAGGCTTCAACTGAAATATAAAGGCATGGAGTAAACCTTTGGAATGAAGGCTTCCCTGCAAATCAGACCATTAAGTCACACACAGACACTGGACCTGAGGAGTTGCCACCACAGGGAAGTTGGTTGGCTGAGGAATCTGCACCATTCTTGGGATCATCCTGATGATTAAGATGGGCTTTCAAATTTGCATAAGGGTATTACCTTCCTGTTCAGTGGATAACATTAGAGAAAGAAATGAAGCCAGGATAGGGTTGCCAGAGAAAATACAGAACACCCAATTAAATTTGAATTTTAGGTAAATAACAAATACATTTTTAGTGTAAGTATGTCCAAGATATCACATGAAACATACTTATATTTTTAAAAATGATGTTTACCTAAAATTCAAATTTACATGAACAGCCTATATTTTTATTTGCTAAATCTGGCATTTCTAAATCAAGACCTTCTGTCAGTTAATTTGGGTAGTTATTGCAAAACTGTAGGAGCTTTTTAGGTGTTATTGCAAAATTGTAAATTCCATCCTGCAAAGCTATGTGAATCAGTCACAACTCAGCTGACAGAAGTTCAGCAAGGTCAGGCTCTTGGGTAATACACGAATGGGAAACTGCTGGGAATAAGCATTAGGGACAGTATTGCATACCGGTTAAGAACATGAATTTGGAGTCAGGTGGCATGTGTTTGAATCTTGACTATGCCACTGTTTGTTACATGACTTTGGCCAAGTTATTTAACCTTCCAGTACCTTAACTTCTTCATCTGTGAAATGGGGATAATAGAAACTAACTTAAAGTTGTTGTAAAGATTAAGTGCACTGATAAGCATGAAGTGTTTGGCACATCTAAAAAACTGTATATATATTAATAAGTGATTATAAGACCCACATAAATTTCTGGGCATGTTTTAAAAATTTATCTTAGATTACTTACATGTATTGTAACATTAAACTCATGAGTCATTTAAAATTAATTTAGTAAATAAAAGGGATGCTTAACTTAATTATGTGTTCCTGAGCATTTATTTGTTTACTCAAGCAATGTTATATATGTATTTTTTTAAAATTCATTTTTATTGATTTCAGGGAGGCAGAGAGAGGGAGAGATAGAAACATCAATGATGAGAGAGAATCATTGATTGGCTGCTTCCTGTAAGGCCCCAACTGGGGATCAAGACCACAACCCAGGCATGTGCCCTGACCGGATCGAACAGTGACCTCCTGGTTCATAGATTGACTCTCAGGCCTGAGCTACACCAAGTCAGGCTGTTATATGTATGTTAATTGCATGACCCTGTACATAGAATTATTGGAGTCTCTATGTCAATTGAGTTTTGTCAACTTCTATGATAATATCACCCCAGAGGAATTAAAATGTCTCATGACAAAAATCCAGGGGAAAGTAAGAACTTTTAAAATTATTTTAAACATAAATAAAGCAGTCATAAGAGGTAAGTGCCTTCATGATGTCCAGACATCATGAAAGTTACATTCAACAAGGTTGTCCTAAAAGGAGTAGTGATCGCCTCTAATTGTCAAGATAATGTGTGACTACTATGATATCAATGTAGGGGTAGAAAAGGAAAAGTGAGACAGTGAGTTCATGAGATTTAATAAGGAAAGAAGACTAAAAAGTTGCTGGCTGAGTAAGAAGACTCTAGACATTTTAGACACGTCACAAGTCTGATTCACTATATCATGTCACCAAATTGAAAAGTATAAATATAATTGAGAATTCTATCTTTAGTCCATGTAAGAAAACTCATTCTACTCAATCTTTTAGTTTTTAATAAGCCAGACACAGTGACTTTTTCAGCTTCAATTGAAACATAAATGAAAATGTAATTTCATTTACATAGAAATTAAATTATATCCAGTTATAGAGTGTTTGCCACTTGATATTGGGGGAAATAAGATATTTCAGAAGTTTTGGATAAGAGACGTTTGAAGAAGACCTATGTACTTAGAATTAAAGGCACAGCGACCACTGCAGAATGCCTGTATAGCCTAGGTCTGATGCCAGCATGGTGGAAGCAGCTTTTCTGGCGTTGGCCCCTTGTGATTCTGTGGGTGCAGTATCCCAGGAGAACTTTGGATCTTACACAGACATTTTTAACAATGGTGTTTGCAAAGGATCCCTCTGCATTGTGTGAGGGGTGTGATCAAGTCCTGAGATCCCTGGTGAAATCCTCAGTGGTAATTCTTCCAGATGGCGAGGCTTCCTGGTGCTACTGTAAGAGCATCCGGGGAAATATATAGAGAAGCTGGAGTAGTTCTTCAGAACTTCCAGAGCACTTTTTTTTAAGGTTACATACTTTATTGATTTTTTAGAGAGTGAGGAAGAAAGGGAAAAAGAAAGAAACATGAATACCAGAGATATATCGACCGCTGCCTCCTGCACGCGCCCACAACCCAGGCAAGTGCTCAGACCTGGAATTGACCCACGACTTTCAGGTGCACAGGATGATGCTCTAACCAACTGAGCCACACAGGCCAGGGCCAGAGCATCTTTTAAACACTGCCTCTCATTCTAATCACCAAAGAGGCAGAGTTGCTGGGTTTGAGAAACTAACCACTTAAAGGGAGGTAAGGTTGAGATAATGCAAAGGAATACAGACATCACATAGAAGGGCTCATTGCAGGTTTGCCTGTTTTCATGGCTGGCACTTCATCCTGGGCCTCACTGTAGGACTTTGCAACCCTTATTTATCATTGAAATTAGTTTTAAAACTTTACCTAATTGATACCTAATTTGCTTCAATTCAATTGTCAAAAGGAAAACAATAAAGAACCCTAACATATACATATGAGGTTTTTTGATCTCTGAATAAGAAATTTGACCTATTTTAAGTGTCAAGAGAGAAAATAATGACTACTTAATAAATTACATTTATTTTTTATGAGTTCTGATATTTGGAATAGACTAAACAAAAGTTTTAGCAAGTTATTGCCTATAGAAGAATAAATGTGGCAACCTAATTATTGAATTTTATCCAAGTTCATAGAAAATAAAGGTCATTCACTATCTGCTGATACTCTGGACAATTTAGATGAGTTTATTGCTTAACTTCTTTTTGCTAAAGCTCATGGAAACTATATGTACATTTTCTTATGACTCTGAATAGCGTGTATAGATAACTAAAGCAAGAGATGAATGTTGCAGGCCAGACAGCTAGGAACAAGAACAGTGTGGAACGAGTAGAGGAGAGGATTCAGAAGGAACTAAAGCTGGCATAGTTGTTCTAGCTGTTCTCGGTGATAAGCTCCAAGAGATGGCCATCTGAACCTAATGCATTTCCTGTACTTTTTTATAAACAAGAATGTTAGGGAAAGTCTATTTTGTTCCATTCCCTAGAACAATGGTATATTGGATCAGGCTAGCCTTTACATCTTTTAGTAATCATAAAATATTTGAAATACTTTGTATTGACAATAATATATATTCAAATGCTTGTACTATTTTAATTAATAAAAAGGATAGGTTAAGTGAATTTTTATTTATCTTGATTTATAAACTTATATTGTTAACAATATTTGGAATTGTAATTTAGTCTCCCCCCCCCCCCCAAACTTCTAAGCAATTTCCTTTTTGGCTTACAACTCTTCTGGGCTATTTGAAATAGATGACCTGAATTGACAAGTCAGTTTAGTGTGGTCCCTTAAGATGGGACATTAGGGTCAGGTATGTTAAGGTACTGTTGGGTAAAATATGATTAAGAATAATTGCTTAGTAACAGAAAATAGAGGTAAATGTAACTTTATATAATAGATTTATAGTCCAAAGGAAAAATACGGCAATTTTAGTCAAAGTCTCCATGGGAGATTTATGTTTATGTTTAGTGTTTATAGTAAAACAAGAGCTCCAGTGCATGAATCTCATGCACTGGCTGGGGGTGGGGTGTCCCTTAGCCTGCCTTGTGCCTTCTCGAAGTCTGGAACCCCTTGGGGGATATCCACCTGCTGGCTTAGGCCCAATCCCCCTTGGGGGGGGGGTGGATTTCAGACATCCCTCTCACAGTCTGGTGCTCTCGCAGTCCGGAACCCCTCGCTCCTTACCACCAGCCTGCAGTGGACGTGGGAGAGGCTCCTCCCACCACCGCTGCTGTACTCTCTAGCCATGAGCCTGGCTTCTGGCTGAGCAGCGCTCCCCCTGTGGGAGTGTACTGACCACCAGGGGTCAGTTCCTGCATTGAGTGTCTGCCCCCTCGTGGTCAGTGCACATCATAGCGACTGGTCATTCCTCTGGTCGATTTGCATATTATGCTTTTATTATACAGGATTATCTTGGATCAGGAAAAAGAAGAGAGAGAAAATAGCCAAAACAAGGTAAACCAGTTGGTAGGAAAAAAAGCTCCATTGTCCACTGTATGCTAGAAGATGAATTTCCATGCAATTGTAATAATTTGGAGAGAATAATGCCTATGTAGGGATTTCCACTTCTCTGCATGTTCTTCCCATTTTTTTCACAGTAAGTTCCCAAACCAGACCTGATGTATACTTTGGCTTGATTAACAACTCGAGCAATATGAGATATCAGAAAATTCTGATGTCCACATTTAGGGTGCATCACTAAAGTTTTAGTAATAAATATTGCTTATAGTATAATAGGGAACAATAAAACTTGTAACTTTGCTGTGGTGGTCACTGATGCCCAATGGCTCCTGCTGCTGGTAGGTTATTTATGGCTGTACTACAAACTTAAGCAGAACACAGAGAAGTGGCTATTTTCTGTTTTAGTTATTAGGCATCAGCACAAAAGGGTTAGGAGCTTTTGGGTTATTATTCATTGACAATAATCTGTATCCTGCTGTGAACAATGCTGCATGCTGTGCAAATATAGCAAGAGTGCCTTCATAAATAATGCCAGAAACACAAGCTGTGCCAAGGCAGATAGAATATATAGATGGCAGGTTGATGTGTTAGGCCCCTGGGTTTGCTTACTTGTGCAGGCTGACTTACCTTAGGCAAGTGAGAACTGTCTTCGCTTAAAGCAGGCTTTGAAGTCCATCATCCTGCCCTTGTGCCCTGGTCTCCTTTTTCAAAAGCAAAACAGAATTTTATATTTTAATAATATTTGTAGGGATCTGAAGTCTTTGTTTTACAGAATTGCTTCTTTGCTTCACTGTCTCCTTCCCATCTCTGCTCATAGAGAAGGGGAGAGGACTGGGGTCAAACACTTGTAATTTTGTATCCTGGTGTCTGTTCTAAGTGTGAAATATTCCTTTTCTTCTTTAAGATTCTGAGGAGTTATTTTTTTAAAATTTATAATAAAAAACAAATCCCACCTTCATCCCTTAGAAAGATAGATCCTTCCAATAATGATGCAATTGGCCTGACGCTCACTGAATTTTATCTTCTTACATTATACATGTTGTCATCCTTATTTTGATGATGAGAATAGAATGTGTTTTCTTTTCTTATAATTATCTTCTATCAGCAATAGAAATGACTCTTCTTTAGTCTGTCCAGAGATGTCAATGTTTACTTTTAGGCTATTTACATGCATATAAGATAGTAGTTCAATTTATGCAAAAGATTATTACTCACACCCTCAGGCCAAAGCCCAGAGAGGGAAAAATGAGAAATAAGATTATTTACGGAAAATTTATCTCCAGAATGAGACCATGTAGCACATGCTTGAAAGAGAAGAGGTTTCAATGGATTACCCAAGACAAGGGTGATTTGTTCCCAGAATCATACCAAATGACAACGTGGCAAGCAGAATAATGGCCCCCAAAGATACCCATATCCTGATCCCTGGAACCTGTGAATATATTGACTTTGCAGATGTGATTAAATAGGATGTTTAGGTGAGATTCTTCTGGATTATCCAGGTAAGCTCAATATAATCACAGGGGTGCATATAAGTGAAAGGGGTCAGGAGAATCATTGTCAGACTGATATAGCAGCATAAAGACTCAAATGGCCACATGGCTTTAAAGATGGAATTGGGGCCAGGAGCCCAGGAATGCAGGCACCTTCTACAAACTGGAAAAAGCACGGTGACAGATTCTACCTAGACTCTCCAGAATGAATGCAGCTCTCCTAATACCTTGATTTTAGCTCCATGAGACTCATGTTAGACTTCTGACCTCCAGAGCTATAAAGTAATAACTGTGTTGTTTTAAGTTACCAAGTTTGTGGAAATATTTTATAGCAGTGATACAGAATACATAGTTGATAATTCATACTGACACCTTTATAAGAATGTGATAAAGTTTCACTCATTCAATTACATTAAGAAAATACTTTAGAAAATTGCCTACTACATAGCAAGCATTTTCCTTTGGCATTAATGGTGCATCAGTAAATGATATATGATCATTCATTTATTCTCAAAATACTTATTTAATACCTACTATTTGCCAGGCACTGTTCAAGGGGACACATGGTGGAATAAGGCAGCTAATGCTCTTCTATAGAAGAAAGCAGGTAAGCGCAAGTAATCAGATAATTGCAAGTTGTGGTACAGGCTATAGAGTAGGTGATAAAGAAAAGCTCCCTCTTACCAGCTGGACAGGGAATGCCTCTCTAAGAGGAGGTGACATCTAAGCTGAGACCTAAAGGCCAAGAAGTTGGAACTGAAGATGTTTAAGGAGAACGATGGGCAACATCCGCGAGACAGACATCAGCTTAGCAAGTGTAAATAACTGACCTAGGCATGGGAACAGAGAGAATGGAGAGAAGCTTGTGGAGAGAGAACATTCAGGGCTTCCTGGGCCATGAAAAAGAATTTGGATTGTATTCTAAGAGAAATGGGAAGCCAATTAAGGCATTTCAGCACTGAACAGCATGCGGTAGCGAAGGTTACAGCTTACTGGATGACCTTAAAATAATTAAAGTGCTTTTGTAGAATTATTCACATTTTGAACTGAAAGGAATTTAGAGATCAAATAGTTTTATTCTCCTTTTTTCTTTTTTTGAGTTCTCTTTATGATCTATCTCTTAGGATATTATTAATTTTTGAATTAACTAGAGGTCATATAGCTTGATTCTTCTTAATAGAAACTGGTGACTACATTGGTTAATTCACTGGTCTGGGATAAAGTCTGTCTCTTCTCTCTAGTTCATATACTTCTTACACAATTTCACTAATTTTCCTTTAGTATAGAGTCTCTCATTTCTTCTTCCTCTTCAGTGAAATCACTCATAAACCAAGATCTATTGTATAGATAATAAAGAAGTTCTTACAACTAGTGGAACTGGATTCAGGAATTGAAAAGACTTTATGTGAAATAGACCCTCTGCTGTACTCTACGTAGCTTGTGATCTTATAGTCATGAATGACTTATTTCAGGTCATTCATATCATTTTATGAAGTACGTCATTTTTAGTAACAGCCTGCATAACCTTTTGATGTTTTTCTTTTTATTTGCCAAAGAGAGAAAAAGACAGCATTGAAAATTGGATGGTTGGCAGTTGCTAGGCACCAAGCAGACATTCAGGAAGTGGCAATGAAACACAAGGAGATTTAAAAATAAACAACCATTTTAAACTTTAACCACAATTCCAATGAAGCAGACTGTTATCTGATTACTCCAAACAGACATAATATTTTTGAACTTGCTGTGTTTTATCAGTTGCATGTACCTACAGTTATTTTTCCTTCTAATATGTTTGTCAGGTTCACTAAAATTAACTTTTATAATTTTTAGGTTTAGTGGTTGGAGGGATGGACAGTTGTTTGGAAAGCAAAGTAAAATTGATGCCATTTAAATTTCAGTAGAATTGGCTTGCATATCTCCCTTAAGAGATCCTTGTAATCTGAGTAGAGATTTATTCATTTCATGATCCCTGGTTTTTTTTTGTGTGTGTGTGTGTGATGTGTATATATATATATATATATATATATATATATATATATATATATTGATTTCAGAGAGGAAGGGAAAAGGAGAGAAAGACAGAAACAGAAACATCAATGATGATGGGATAGAACCCACAACCTGGGCATGTGCCCTTGACCGGAAATGAACCCAGGACCCTTCAGTCTGCAGGCTGACGCTCCATCCACTGAGCCAAACTGGTTAGGGCCCTGTTTTGTTTTTTTCTCTACCTTCATGCTGGGAGGCACAACCTCCCCACTAAGTTGTGTGGGGTCTTCGTAATCTCTGTTGCAAACAATGCAGTTTTGTCTATTGAATTCTGTACCATAAACTACAACAATAAATGAAACAGAACCCTACTAGAAAGAGCAATGACCTGATAATATGTTACTTGCAGAGTTAGTGACACATGCCGATGGCACAAGGCAGCATTATGGCTGAAAGAAAGCACAGCTTCCAAAGCCAGAGTGCTTGGGTTTGAATCTTGCTCCTCCTTTTACTCGCTGTGTAACCTTAGGCAAGTCACTTACCTTCTTTGTTCCTATTTCCCATATTTAAGAGGCAAAATGATAGTAACTAGCTGCTAAGATAGTAACTAGCTGCTAAGATGATTAAAAGAGTCCATGTTTGTAAAGCTTTTAGAAAAATGTCTGTCATAATAAATATTATTTAAGTTATTTATTAAAGTACAATGCAGATATGTACATGGGAATGAACTGTCACTAGATCCTATTATTCTGTTTACTTTTTTCTCCCATATTCTTAAAGTATACCTAGAAAGAAGAGCTATTTGTTTCCAAAAGTAAGGCCTTATGAATAAAGAAATAAACACATAATTTCTATTTATAGCAAGTCACTATTTGCTTTGCACAGTTCCCATATGCATGAATTTCAGTTACTGTGACTTACTTAACACCAGTCCTTCAACAATATGGTTAGAATTTTAGTTGCCATGGCATATTAACTGAGTAAGTGCGTATAGTGCACACTTCCTGCGGGCTCTTCAGTCCATAATCACGGTGTCCGTAACAGGTGCCCATCATGAATCATGTCACTTCTTTTAAAATTAGCTGGTGATTGGTCACTGCATATCTGTTATTCAGCCTGTTGTTGTGTTGCTTCTTTGTCTCCCAGTGATAGGCCCATATGATATTTGACACAAATGAATAATCAACAGATGAATTGGTCAACAAAGATGAAAATACCTTGGAGAGACAAGAGATAGCAAATTAAATGAACATAAATGGAGCTGTAGAAGAAATAGCTGACTGTGGGAATGTTGACATTGGTCCATTGAGAGACTGTGGATATGTAGCCAGAGGAACTTAGTGTGAGTGAACTTATTTACATAAATTGGGCAAGAGGTTGTGATAAAAAGGATAACACTGCTCTAGAGAAAGTGACTTCACATTGAGAGAACTCTCAGAGATATTTAGATATTTTACAATACTGAAAACATGAAGGCTAAAATGTTTGCAGCTGATCAAAACTTAGACAGCACCGTGACAATGCCCTGAAGCAGGAAAGATGCTTTTTTTGTATCTTAAGTTATACAGTGACAAAGAGAAGGCAAGCACTGTTCAAACTATTCTTGTTGAAAGTACAAAGAAATTGAATTCTCAATGGTTCTAATATTTTAAATCACAATGTACTAAGTAAATAGTATTTTTTAAATTTCCTTATATATTTATAAGCTATGACGAGAGAATTTTTAAAGTTTTAAGACACATTTTTAAAGGTCATGGGGCAAATGTGATTTTCCCCATCACTTATGAAGATCACTTTGTGTGGTCTCAGCTGGCTTGGCCATTTAAATGGCCCTGCACTACCGTGCAAAGTGAGGATTACACGTACTCTTCTGGAGGCGGCGCCAATTCAATAAGAGCGGTGAGAAAAATCACCTGAGCGAAAATGATTATGCTGTTTGGGCCAGAAGCTTGAAAACAATATAGCAAACATAGCAAGTTATCTTATCCTTGGGATGTTTCTTGACCCAATGTTTACTCATTAAGTAGTGTTATAAAACTTTACTTATGTGGATTACTCAGAAACAAGGATTCTCTAAATAGATCAAAATACCTGAATTCTGCATTCTCATTTCCTGGCCCTGTATTTTTCACGGGGAAGGAGTGAAAGGAGTCTTTTCTTTTACTGTCAGCAGTTCAGGAGAGCGTGTCATTGGACATAAATTATACGCTCGATATAGAACTTGAATTGTGTAAGATCCCACACTAACGGGCACTGAATGTCAATGTTCATCTGAAATGACAGAGAGAGCATTATAGTTTATTTTATCCAACTTAAGAAAGAACACAAACTTTAAGGTTTTCTAAGCAGGTATCAATATCATTTTGACATTATAGACTTCTAATGTTTTTAGATTAAAAATAGGCCTAAATATTTTGGTAATTCATTTGCCATTAAAACATAACATTTAAATATAATAAAAGCTAATTGAAAACTTATCATTCAGAATTTCTGCACATTTTAAGGATTGCTCATATACCAGCATTCTTAAGAATATTCCCTCTTGATTCCCTTAATACTAACTCTACCCTTATCAAACTGAGCTCCAACCAAAGAGAGATTTTCTCTACGTTTTTCGGAATGCAGCTTCTATTTATGTATCCTCTGCTAAGAGAGAAGGAGGTAGTATGAGAGTCATAAGAAGATGTTCATGATCATCACTCTTCAAGCTGTCAGCAACATTTAGAAGAATCAGAAAAGTTGAATAGTCTGAGACTTCACAGCTCTGGTTATTGACTCCCGTTGCTTCAGATTCTCTTTTTCTAAATTTTTTGCCTTGGGAAGCTTCTCAAAATTTGAGTTCTTAAAAGTCATTTAAAAATTCCCAGAGTATTTTACATTCTAAAACATATAAAAACACATAGGAAATAATATGATTGCAAATAGTTCTCAATCATAACTCTTCTATTTCTAACCAAAGAAAGAGAAATGCAATGAAATATATTTTACCATCAATTTAATAGGCAAAGCTCAAAAGGTAGACAGCATGTCTTGTTAGTGGTGTTGTAGGTTAATTTTTTTGCTTCTGGGAGTATAAATTGATGTATACATGAATATAAGAGTATAAACCTGGGAAAACATCAATTTATCAATATCTATCAAAAGTTAAAATGAGGATCCTTTAGCCATTAATTCTACTTCTTGGACTTATCTAACATATTGAACATGTATGAAATGATCTATGTACAAAAACTTCCACTGCAGAATCATTTGTAATACTAAGCAACTGAAAATACCATGTAACAGGATGTTTAACATGACATTTTCACTAAGTGCCAATAAATTGAATTTTAAATCCTAAGTCTTAAGATAGATTTCTTTACATAGGACTTACAGAGAAAATACTATTGAAGTGATCTTGTGACTCTTGAATCCATCAGCCCAGGTCAAGGATGATATGGAAGGGGCAGAGACTGGAGAGGCTCTGTAAGGACATTGTTTCTAAGAGGGAGAAGGAAATATATGATAGCAATCCAAGCTGGGAGCTCTAGAGAGGATTCCTAAAAAATATGTTTCTCCAAGGTGAATGTTGCAGAGAACATGGTGTGTAGTCTTGCCCAAGAAAGCTCAAGTGCCCTGTGGTTGTACATTAAAGTGGCTTAATTGGGATCAGCTAGCACTCCACTTGTCAGAGCAAGTCAGGCATAGGTATGCCTATGGACAGATGTGACCTACTGGATAGTGGGTATAACAGGCAGAGTAGTGGCTTCTTAAAGATGTCTATGTCCTAATTCTTGGTACCCATGAATAAGTTAAATTACATGACAAGGGATTATAGCTGCAGATAGAATTAAAGTAGGTAACCAGTTGATCTTGAGGTAGAGAGATTACTTTGGATTATCCTGGGCCCAACGTAGTAGAGAGTGTGCTGAAATATAATAAGTCCCTGTCAAAAGGCAGTGAGTGTTTGGAGTGTGGCTGGGTGTGTATTACTCAGTTATCATCACCTTCCTCTACCAGGATTGGTGTTAGAATCTAAGAACGAAGAGGGAGTAACAGCTCCCACACAGCTTTTGGTCAGTGAAAGGTATTCCAACACTTCCACAAGGTGACTTGTTTGTGTCAAGGAGACAAGGCAAGAAGTAGCAGGTGACATCAGAGTAGTCAGTATCAGGAGCAGGAGAAAGCATGGTGACCTGAGCAGCATGCCCACAGCCCATGGCAGGGTCGCAGAAGGCTTGGGGGTAAGCAGGGACTATGACACCAGGGACAGGAGCACTAGAGGAGAGGAAGGGCATGAAAGCAGGGATGGCCCTGACAAAGGAGCACCATTGCCCACACAAAATCAAGAAATTCATCCATCCGCAAATCCAGAAGGCTAGGCAAGTTAGGGGCTGATGGAAAACAGGGTATGGCCTTCTGAAATTCTGCTGGAGGAGACTGAGTTAGAAAAATGTGTTTTAAACAATAATTTGGGCATTCTTTAGCTCTCATTTAGTGTGATTTGGGAAAATATAGGTAAAATTACATTAAAACCTATCCACACTTTTAGGAATCTAGCTCCTGCTTTACTTCTGTCTTCTCTAGCAGCAAGAATAATTTTCACATTAGGAAAAGTTGAGTCATTGTGGTTAAGAAAAATATCAAATAACAATATAGGTGAAGAGATGATTACAGCATATTTATCACATAATGAAGAAATTGCTGATGTGATTATGGAGCCTTTATGAATTATCTATAAAAATTATGGAAAGTAGAGACAGTTCCTCTTTCTTTTCTTTTTTAAGTTTTCTAAGAGAAAAAAATCTATTCTGGGGTCATATATGTGACTTAAATGCTTAATACACTTTCAAAGAGGATTATGAGGATTTGTTTTTAGATCAAAAAGAGCTAACAGATTCACCAAGAATATGTAATGTAATTTAATACAATTGAGTACAGTATGTTTGTGAAAGTCTCTAAATTTTTTTCATAAATGAGATGGTCAAATGTGATTTAAATCATATTAATAGAGTGGCTGTTCTCAAACTAAGTATATGGCCATTTGCTTTTCAACTTTTTTTTTAATCCATAACTTGAATGAAAACAAAGTCAGCTAATTTATCCAATTTTTGAATGATACAAAAATAGGATTCTCAATAGGGTGAAATGATGGGTTAAAAATAATAAGATGCAGTATAAGTGATAAATATAAGTGATGACATGTAAAGCAACAATGCAAAGTACAGATTTTTGGAATACTGTAATTAAAATTAATGTAAGACTTTAGTTGGACAGTGCAAATTGGAGTGAATGTGGATGATAAAAAGATGTATGAAGTTTTGTTTCGCATGCATGATAGTGCCCACAATGAGGAAAGTAAAAGCTCAATGATCTCTGAAGAGAGTAGACAATATCAAAATACTGGATTCAGTTTTTTGTGTTTTTTTTTTCAGATTCTACCAAGGCATGGGTACATTAGGGTATAATGGCCAGAATCAGAACAATTAACCTAAAAAATAGAAAACTGTGGTAATACACAGTACCTGCACTTAAATATTTGAGAGTTGGTCACAAGGAAGAACTATTAGATTTGTTCTCTAGACTTTCAATTGAAAAAATTGCAACATGGTGGTTAGTTGATTGCTAGGACCTGAAGTGATGAGAAACGAGGCTGGATGATAGAGTCCAAAGCATCGAAAGGTAAGCCATGTTAAGGAGGTTAGATGATGAGAAAACACAGAGGGCTGTAAGCGGTGGAGAAACATGAGCAAGTTTTTCCATTTTTGGACATCTCTTGGGTTGCACTGGTCAAGCAGAGGCTGACATCCAAAACATATGTTGTGAAGAGAGTGCTCCCAGTGAGAGGGGGTCCGGAGAGGGTAACCTTCAAGACTTGTGAATTTTAAATACAAATGTACAACTTTGGAGAATATCAAAACACTCCTTAATTGCTTTTCCATAATTATCTTGTGGTCACAGTTGTTCTTATAATTAACAGAAAGGCAAGGCTTATATTTCCTTGAGAAAATTTCAAAATTCGATTCTAGAAATAGCTCACAGAAATACAGTGAATGAGAAAAAGGAACACTGTTATAAATTTTAAAATGGAATCTAATTAGCAAAGAAAACTAAGCATAAAACAGTTCAAAATTGGCTTTCTGGAGACAAGCTTTAATTTCTGAACCTCTAGAAAATTAGGTTACTCATACATAGAAAAAAATTGGAATTGAGATATTGTTACTACCATCATTGCGAACATCAAAAAGAAGAACATAATCCCCCAAATTACCATGAGTACTACCAATATAGTGTATGTGTGTGTGTGTGTATGTAATCCCCCAAATTACCATGAGTACTACCAATATAGTGTGTGTGTGTATGTATGTGTATGTATATATATATATATATATACATATATGTATATACACACATATATTCCTTTCAGGTAGATAGCAATTACAATTTAAGGGATTGTGGATTCTGAATATCCAAGATTATGTCTTGACAGAGGATTTGTCTGTTGATTATCTCCTGTAAGGAAGACTTAATAGTAGACACTATAAGACTTAAGTTTGTTAAGTAGGTTTCTGACCTCATTTCTCAATAAGAATCACATCCCTTGTTGTGATTGAATTAACCTCGTTTTCTTTATTAAGTTTGTTAGTGATATCAGTGAGTACATGTGTGTGATCATTCCAAGCCTTCATTTTATAGCAAGAATCTGAATTAGCCAATATTTTTATGCCCTATTTAACTAACAAATGGAGATAGAAAGGCATGGTGGAATGAGGACAAGATTAACAGAAGGCCCGATTGAATAAAGTCTTGGTGAAGCATAGGTTCTCTGGAATCAGTCTGTGTCTAGACAAATCTTCATTCTGCTATTTACAAAGCTATGTGACTTGGTATGAATTAACCTTTGTGACTGTTTTTTCTATTAAATCAGCTATTAAGAACTTCATAGGATTGTTAAACAGTTAAGAAAAACTTGAAGTAAGTCTTACAGGTGTGCCTAGTATAGGTTAGGTAGTCAAATGGTGTTAGCTATTAGTCCTGGCTCTGGTTCAACTAGCTGTTATGGAGATAAAGATTATTAACTTCTTTAGATTTAGTTTCTTCATCTCTAAAATGAAGGTGTTGAACTAGATACTGGCAAATGATCTCTTTAATTAATATGATCATTATTTCTTTTTATTATCTTCATTTATCAGTTTTATATTGATTGTCTATTATGCACAAGGAATTATGGCTTGGATCAATGGGTTATATTGATATGTTATTGACCTTCAAAAGTTTACAAAATATAAAGGAGATAAGACATAGAGATGTAACCTCAATGCAGGCTCCACAGGGCAACTTGATTACACTCCATACTGTGTATAAGGTTCAGAGAGAGCAAAAGAGTGGAAAATAAGGGAATAGAGAGAGCAAAATCATGAAGGTGGGAAAGGACAATAATATTTAGGAATGAGACATACACAGATTTAATGTGGTTGAGGCTTTCAAGTTGGGCTACATTGTAATGCTTGTTGAATGCCTGCCTGAGAAACATGGATTATTCTGTAAGCAGAAAGAAGCTTTTGAAAAATTCAGAGTAGAATCATGATCCTGAAGATCCTAAGAAGAGAGAGGAAAAGGCTGAAGAAGAGAATGTAAGAGCTTAGGTAAGAGGTAGTCAAAACCAATCTGCCCTTGGCCTGGGGATTGGCATTCTTCTCACAAACTTTCTTGACATTTAGCACTTCTTTAGATTTCCTGTTCACATCCATCATTCTCTCCTCTGATGTTCCTGTTGGGTAGGTCTTCTTTCCAAAGACCTGAACGTCCCACTACTCTATTTCCCTTTCTGATGCTCTGAAGAATTGGGAAGACTGGCTAAATGCATCTTGCTACTGCAACTGTCCTTCCCTCCGATGGTGTACATGAGGGAGCCCTCATCTCTACAGGACTTATGCTTGATCCAGCCACCTACAATTCTGCTTAGATGCTAATTCACGTAAATTCAGACTTTTTTTTTCTAACTGAGAGTTTTACTTTGAAACCTTCTCTGTTCCTCTGCCCTGAAGAACTCAGTTGGGCAATGTAGAAACCACAAGATCTTTTTCCCTTTCCCTTAAAGCCTTATGTATAACTAAGTTGTCATCTCTGGTCCTTCAACCACTATCAAATCTCCAGGGCCGAAGGCATACAGCAACAAAAGGGAATACCTTGCTCCAAATCTTTCCAAATCAAGAGAGTGCAGGAGCAAGAAGAGAGCTTTGGTAATTCCCTGATTCTTTCTTCCCAAAGGTTTCATTGCTACCCCTGAGCAAGGGTTTGCTGGGCATTGCTGCAGAAGGCTCATGTAGGTTCTCGGTGGACCTTTCATATCTGTGTTTCCTGAGGAGGTTAGAGTGACAAGGTCAGGTGAATGGAGCAAATGATAATCTATAAAGGGCATAAAGTTTGGAATCAGACAGAAGTGTCTGGATTCAGATTTTAGATTTAGCACTTAGCTAGTAGCAAATACTTCTTTAAACATCTATGTCCTCATCTGTAAATGGGCACAACAGCTGACATGGTTGTTTTGAAAACTCTGTTTCTCATGTCCCTTGGTGGCTCTGGTTGATTTGCTATAAATTTAAACTTATAGCAATCTGTTATCTGTTATTTTGATAAGGTCTTAAAATATATCCTCATTGATAGTAAAATAAAATGTCTTATTTCATATTTAAAATACTTCAAGCATCTTACCCCTTGGAAGTACTTTTGAGTGCTTTGGAAATCAAAATTGCAGTAATCACCTACCATAGCTCATCTTTTGCCTGGTGATCCTCCCATTCTTTAGGAGCTATCTCTTCTTAAATGTTTCTTTTCTCTGACCTCTCTCCCCACCCCTGGTAAAGTCAATTAGTATTCTTTTGAACCTTCTTTGAACCTTGCACACATTTATATTAGAATAAGTGCCTCATGAGAGTATAATCATGTGTGACATATCTACCACCCTTCCTGACTAAGAACTCTTTGTGGGATGTTCACTGGCCATTGATTCTTCCTCTTGGGGCCATTTATGTCCTCTTCTGTCTCATATTAAGCATATTAAGCATTAACACCTTCTTGGCTTCCAAGGTCTCCTCTACGACAACACCCATACAACCCTAAAAGCATAGGTTCTCCATGCTTTTAATCATTCTACATTCATCTCCCTTAATGTTTCTGTCTTGTGACCCAATCTAATAGCTAAGCTATGCAACTAGCAACCAGCTAATCCAATTAAACAATTCATGATAAGATGTTTTCAGACACAGGTTTGAAATGTATGTCATATGTATTAAATGATATATGTTAATATTTGCCTTAAAATGTAACTAGTAGAGTCTATATCAGACATTGTACCTGGCTAAGGAGACTCTTACCATCTTAAATATCATTATATGATATAGGGCAAGCTCTGAAGCCAAATTACCTCAGATTAAATCTGCCCCTTTTTATTTGTATAACCTTGGACAAGTTATTTAACTTCTCAGTGTTAAAGTGAGTTTCCTCATATATACAAAGGGGATAATAAGAAAAGTTAGCTCCTATGGTTGTCCTGAAGTTTAATTGATTTAATATGCATAATGTGGTAAGAAAGGTACTGAACAAGTGACAGGCCCTATATAACTGTAACGTCTATGTTACTGCTTGCAGATGAGCCTCTTAACTACAGAGTGGTAATTTGATATAGTGAGAGACTTAAGAAAATATTTTCCTAAACCCATCATTCCATAACCATGAATTATGTGGGACAGAGAACTGGAAAGGAAATGTATTGATATAATCCGATTCCCCACAACATATATACACATACTGTGTGCTGTGATTGAAAGAACACACTGACTTAGGAGTTAGATGATTAATGAGCATATCTGGATCCCACCACTTCTTATTAATAGTACAAACATGAACTTAGAGCTGCAGTGTACCTAGAAAAAATAGAAAAGCCTGCTTGCTAAGTTCACAGGATGTGGAGACCAAATGGGTTTAGAAAAATACCCTTTCACAAATTGTAAAGTGCAATAAAAACAGGAGGTGTAATACCAGTAGAATGGAGTTTTTCCAGGGGAGCAACAGCTCTTATCTTGGTGTCTGCCAGACAATAAATGTTCACTAGCTTTGTGCAATATGAATTCTTAAGGAGAGGATGTTTGCAACAGGCCAGGAAAATATTTAAAACTAGAGGCCCTGTACATGAAATTCGTGCACTCGAGGGGGAGCGGGGAGTCCCTCAGCCCGACCTGCACCTTCTCTCAGTCCAGGAGCCTGTGGGGAACAGGCCTAAGCCATCAGTCGGACATCCTTAGTGCTGCCATGGAGGCGGGAGAGGCTCCCACCACCACCACTGCGCTCGCCAGCCGTGAACCCGGTTTCTGGCTGAGCGGTGCACCCCTTGTGGGAGCACACAGACCACCAAGGGGAAGCTACTGCATTGAGCATCTGCCCCTGGTGGTCAGTGTGTGTCATAGTAACCGTTTGTTCTGCCATGTGGTCAATTTGTATATTAGCTTTTTATTGTATAGGGTGTATAAGACTTGATGTGAACAGTAAAACAGAAATGTTAAGATTTTATGCATTCTCTGTTTCCAGGATTTTTGAAAAGAGGTGTTTTCAAGCATGGGCAATGTTTTAAGGGGCGCGTTTGCTTATAATATTGCCTATGGTAATTTCCTGAAGTCATACTTGTCCTTGTCCCCTTGTGGCAGGCTGTGGCTCTCATCCACCTCAAACCACTGCAATACCCAAGAGAAAGCAATGCTCAGCACATGCTTGATGAATAAATCAATAAATAGGTGAGTGAATATTTTCTATATTCAGCCAAATGTACACAATCTTGAAGTATGCAAACCAATCCTTCATCTTCTAACTATTTATTTTGTAAGGAATTTCATTTTGTTTTGATTTCTATTTACAGAAGCCTAGCAGAGAAACAGAAAGTCTTTCTGTAGAGTGATTGCCATTAAAATTCTTTTATATCAATTATGTTGTTAAATTCACAATGTTAATTGCTACTTTTTCCACTGCAGTTTGTTTACTGCTGCAGAATCACAATGTATCAAATTCTTGTCTGCCTAAATCCCCTGATAACGCTCCCCAGAGAAACCCAAAGGCTTGGATGCTACCTCAGAGACATGTGTACTTGCACCTCAGTAAATTGAGGAGAGAAAAATGCATTAGTCAAATTTCATGTTGAGAGCAAAACAATGAAATTCTGGATGACATCAAATAAATCTGATTTAATCAGCATTGATTATTTTCAAATTCAGCAGATAAATCCATCTTCCTAAAATCAACTGGAAGTCTAGTAAATGCACAATACATATAAATCAGTTATTTCCCATTATAAATGTACTTGAACCTAGCTTCATGTTAAAAATTGTTGGACAGAGCTTCATGGTTCTTACTTAAAATAATTTCCATGCACAGATACTTCTGACAAAATTTTAAAATGTCATTTCAGACCCACAACATGGCAAAAATTGAAGTAATATTTATCTTCCCAGGCAGGTAAGCTCTTATTAGTAAAATTCCACTCCATATGATGTTCTTTCTTAGCTTAGAAATTACAGTCTGCATTAGCATATATATTTTTAATCTTAATGCTTAGAAAATATGATTAGATTTTTGGTTACTGTCTTTAGAATCTTCCCCGAGGCTTCCTCTGGGCGCCATGTCTTTTTTTCCATTTTCAAAGAACCATACCAGGCAATTGCAGGATTTTCCTGTCTCTGTCACTAAACTTTCTGCCCTCAAGTACAAAGAACTTTTATGCAATCAAGATTCCAAAATCTCTATTTGACTGTGCCAGTTCCATGCTCAAAAACATTTATTGACTCTACAACTGCTTATGGAATAAAATCCAAACTCCCTCACTTGGAACTGAAGTTGCTCCATGGTTGTGACATTATCTATGTTTTAAAGCCCAGCCCTAAAAGTCTCTGAAGTGAGCCTGATGATGTCATCTGATTGTACTCACTGTCCCATGCACATACGCTTCTTTGCGTCATATCATTTCATGTTAGTTCTCCAAATTAGAATGATCCTCCCCCCTCCTACTGAACTTCTTTAAAGATAAGTTTAACTCTCAGGTTCTCTGTAGCTCTGTTCCTAACCATAGAATCCGGAAGAGATCCCTAAGAACCTTGTTTGTCCATAAGAAACTTCCATAAGTCTTTGTTAAAATTAATCTTATTATCCTGTAATATCATTGTTGAGAAGTGTTCCCTATTCCACTATTTTCTTAAAGAATGTGTGTGTGATTTGGATTATTTCTTCTTTAAACATTTCATAAAATTTTGTGAAGCCATCTGGACCTGCAGTTTTTGTTTTGTTATTGTTTTAAGATTTTAAATTAAGGATTCAGTTTCTGTAATAGATTAGGGTTGTTTGGATTTTCTATTTTCTTGTGCTAGCTTTGGCAATTTGTGTTTTTCAAGGAATTTGCCCATTTCATCTAAAGTATCAAACTTATTGGTATAAATCTGTTTTCTAAGTGTGTTTCTCTTTGTAGTCTATTGTTCTGCTTTTAAATTCACTGATCTTTTTTTCTGTACCATCTAATTGGCTTTTAAGCTCATCCAGTAAATTTTTTATTTCAGATATTGCATTTTCAGCTCCAGAAATTCCATTTGGTTCATTTTTTTATAGGTTCAATTTCTCTTCTCATTTTATGAATGATTTTCTTTAAATCCTTGAATATATTTATAATAGCTGTTAAAAATCTTGTCTGTTGATTCCACTACCTCCGTAAATTCTGGGCCTATTTCTATTGATTTCTTATGGCTATGGGTCATATTTTCCTGCTTATTTGCACATATATAAATTTTTATTAGATACTGTACAATTTGAATATTTATGATTGATACTGTATGTTATTATCTTTTAAAAAAACATTGAATAAGTTTTGGACAGAAAGCTACTTAGGGAATCAGCTTGATCTTTCGAGTGTTGGTTTTTAAGCTTAGGTGAGTCTGGTCTAGAGCATATTCTACTCTTCAGCTAAGTTAGCCTTCTCTGAAGCCATGGCCTTTCTCTGCTCTCTACTGAATATTCAGAGTGTTCATTGAAGTCTCTTAACTCTGGTTGGTTGGAACTTGAACCTAGCCCAGGTCTGTGCAAGTGCTAATAGTTGTTAAATTTATCGCTCCCTGGTAGTTAGTTTTGTGAAGTGTCCCTAGGCATCAGCAACTTTGTATTACACCAAATTTTTAAGGATAGTTCTGTGCAGGTTTCTAGAACTCTGATTCATTTCATTCCCTTCTCTCCCTTACTCTGTTTTGTTATTCCAAATACGTCAACCTCTCCAAACTCTGATTAGTGAGATCTCTGTGCTTTGCAAGGGTTCCTCCTCCTGCCTCTGCCTCTGCCAGAAAGACTGGATCATCACAGGGATCATTTTATATATGTTCCATATATACATTCACTTCTAGTTGTGTACAGCAAGAGGACTAGCCCAGTATCAGTTGCTCCATAATAGACAAAAGTGAAGCTTCATATTCCCCAAATACCATTATTTTAATCAGATTTTAAGCAGTTTTCTTCTAGAAATGTAATTTCTAAGTCAATATTTATATTAGCATATGCAAATACTTCTTTGTTTTTAAATGAACTTAGTCTTTTGAATAAGTTATTTCTGTATAATTTTTAGAATTGATGAGTTGATCCGTTGATAAGATTGGTGCATATTAAATTTTACTGGTCATAGCCTCTGCAATTCACCATACTAATTTGCTCTGGCGAAGTTTACCAGTGACATAATTATGGGCAAAGACAATGTTATCATTTAGTCCTCATCTTATTTAATTTTGAAATTATTTCTTGCCTTCCCTTCTGAATCATAACTCTCTTGGTAGTCCTCCTTCCTATTTAAAAATGCTTCTTTGCTAATTTTTCTTCTTCTAATGATGGCTTAACTGTTTGTGTTCTCCAGGGCTCTGATACTGGGATTTGTTTTTTTCTTCAAATAGGCTCTTTCAGAGCAAGCTCATTACTTCTTGGGATTCAACAGTCACCCATCTTGATGATTCCCAAATCTGATGAATTCTTTTATCCATCTCAGGCCTCTCTCTCCTGAGCTTGAGACTTATGTGTCACAGCTGTCTGTCACTGAGATGTGTCTCATATACTTCACAACATGTTCACAGCTGGCCTCTTCATCTTTCACAAGCCCACCTTTGCATCTGCCTTCCTCACTTTATCAAGCTGTTCAAGCCAAAATGCTCAGAGTCACCCTAAACTTGTGTCTTTCTTTTGACACTGATGTCTAATCGTCACTACATTCTAAATTTCCACTTTTCTAGTCTTAATTAAGGCCCTTCTCATCTCTCATCTTGACTACAATAATGGCATCCTAATAAGTATTATCTGTAGTTTCATACCCGCTCATGACACCCCTCAACTGTTGCCATTGGGAATATCAAAGGAAAATGAGAATATCTAAGGAATATATGATACTTACCTGCTCAAAATGAATCAGTTTTCCCTCTACCTATGGTAAAGGGACAAAACCCAACTTCCAGGGTTGGACACAAAGCCATCAACATTCTATCTCCCATTTATGCCAGTTATGACCCTCCTTTCTAAGCTGCAGAGAAATCAAGATAATCACCATAAATGGCAGGTGGTTTCACCTCTCCATTCATGGGGCAACTCTCTGCCTGAAATATTCTTAACATTTCTTTACTTTTTACCTTACTCCCATCCCCTATTCATATTCATAGTGCTGGTACACAGTGGGTATGTCAGGTGAACAAATGAGAGAATAAATGGTACAGTAGAATTGCCATGAACATTCAGAATAGGCATTGAAAGCTAAAACATTTGCTTTTATTTATTTATTTATTTTTATTTTTATTTTTTTAAATATATTTTATTGATTTTTTACAGAGAGGAAGGGAGAGAGATAGAGAGCTAGAAACATCGATGAGAGAGAAACATCGATCAGCTGCCTCCTGCACATTTCCCACTGGGGATGTGCCCGCAACCCAGGTACATGCCCTTGACCAGAATCGAACCTAGGACCTTTCAGTCCGCAGGCCGACGCTCTATCCACTGAGCCAAACCGGTCTCGGCGCTTTTGTTTATTTTTAAAAATATATTTTTTATTGAGTGCAGAGAGGAAGGGAGAGGGACAGAGAGAAAGAAACATCAATAATTGATTGCCTGCCTCCTGCATGCCCCTACTGGGGATCAAGCCCTTGACTGGAATCGAACTCGGGACCGTTTAGTCCACAGGCCAATGCTTTATCCACTGAGCCAAACCAGCTAGGGCTAAAGCATTTGCTTTTATGTTTACTAATATATGAACACAAATATTCTAACATTCTTAAATATTGTTAGAATTTTAATAGTGTTCCACTTGCTTAAGTCTCAATTTGACCCAATTACAAACTTAGAAAGAATATTTATTTAGAAAGAATATTTTTCACTTACTATACAATATCATTCTATTATATTTAGTTGGTTTTAGAGCAAAATAGGCAATGGGATGAGAATCCTGTATCATATATTGCATCACCACTTCTAACAAATACTTTGACATCTCTGGCTTATTTACAGTTCCTAGGATCATTCTGGAACATTTGCTTTCCATTATTTTGGAATTAAAGAAATGCAAAATCTGCACTGATGGTAGGAGTGCTTGACTACACAGTAACCAAATTGGTATTATATAACTTTATTTAAAAATTTGGCAGAGAATTTGATCAGAGGAAATGGAAGAACATATCAAACATAAAACCTTTCTTTCCCCCATCCTTCTCCTCATTTATTTATAGCCATACTGTTCACTTTCTCAGAAATGCTTTTAGAATAAATACCTGGCACTCCTCGACATGAAGCTTAAGACCTTAATTTCAGAAGCTGTAACATATGCTAGAAAGAAAATCTGGTTTAAATAACCAAATAATTTTTTAATTAAAGGTTTCCCTCCTACTGAGCCACATATTAAGCATAAAATAAAATCTAAAAGGGGAAAATATATAGAGATGCATTAGGCATGAAAAATATAAAGGCATATTAGCATTCACTATCAGGGAGCAGGTAAATGGAAACCACCTGCAAATGGACAGGTCAATTGCTTGGTCAGTTCTTGCTAGGGATATATCAGCTATTCGGAAATCAAACGTGAAGAGAAATGGATTCTCAGGGTCAGTTTGAGCCATCTGGACAATTGCTGATGTGCCCTCAGCACACTGGTTAATTATATTTAAAGCTGGTTCTATAAATACAGAGTAAGACAGAGAGTAAAGGTGAGAGAGAAAGAGAAACGGGAGAACACTCACCTCCTGTTAGTTATGTAAGAAAGATATTTGACTGAGCATTTGGTTCCAGTTGTGTGAAGGAACGGAAAAGAAATTAAGAGATTCTGGCATGGAGTTCATTCCATCACATTAGCTGAGCTATAAATTAAATATAAAATGATGATTGTTGCTAAGCTATGACACTCAATATGAGTTTCAGGAAGGAATTAGTAAAACTTTCAGATGGCCTTTTAGGGCAAATTCGGTGAACTTGAAAAGGAAGAGGGGAGAGAGAACAGAATGCCTGTCCCCTTGCTTTTAAACTGTGTTGATTTTTCAGAAACAATAATACAACAAGGTGCTTTCTAAAATGAACAAAAAGACAACTTCTTATGGTGGACTGCTTACTCCTTGATGAGCCATAAAAATTCTTAGAAATGAATAAAAGTCATGATACTAAATCAGATTCTCTGCAGCAGTGTTTTGTTTCTCAGACAGACCTTTAAAAAATTTTAACCAATTACCAGATTCCTCCAAGTGGGACAATATTTAAAAAACGCACAACTCTAATATTTAAAAAAAAACTCACTTCAAGCAAAAGAAAATAAAAATATAATAATACAAAAGCAAGACTATAAACTTGACAGTAGTCACCTTGCAAGAACATGTCTCACACCCTGCGTGACCCTCTCCTTGCTTTATCTTTCAACCTAGACTCACTGTTAAATCTCAATGTGATATAACCTCTAGTATAAAGAATAACTCTCACACGAACTTTTAATTGCACACCCAATACATTTTCATAATGATTATGTTGGTTGCAAATTCTTTTCTTTTAGAAGGGAATGAGAGGGGGGAAAAAAACATAAGGAGGAGGCTACAAAACTAGCAGAATATGATACAGTCCTTGAGCCATATGGACATTTGTAACTGGTTAATGGGGAGAGCAAAGACTATTATAACTCTGTAATAATAGAAGTAGTTCTCATTAGTCCATGTACTAAGCAACTGAACTGCATGCTTTGCATACATTATATCCTTTAACATAGGTAGGTATTGTTATGGATGCTTAACAGATAAAGTAACAGGTTCAAAGAAGCAACATGGCCAAGGGATCTTGTTCAATAAATTGTGTAACTAGGATTCAAGTTCAGCATATTCAAGCCTTGGGTTTTTGCCTTTATTCTACACTAGAGGCTCAGTGCACAAAATTCATGTGGGGGAGGAAGGTCCCTCAGCCCGGCCTGCTCTCTCTCGCAATCTAGGACCACTAGCTCCTAAACCACTCACCTGCCTGCCTGATCACCCCTAACCACTCTGCCTGCCTGCTTGATCGCCCCAAACTGCTCTCTTGCCTGCCTGATCTCCCCTAACTGCTCGCCTGCCTGTCTGATCACCCTTAACCACTCACATGCCTGTCTGATCGCCCCTAACCACTCGCCTGCCTGCCTGATTGTCCCTAACCACTCTGCCTGCCTGATCACCCCTAAGCACTAGCCTGCCTGCCTGCCTGATCACCCCTAACTGCTTGCCTGCCTGCCTGACTTCATCCGGAAGGTTGTCTGAAAACACATCTGGAATGATGTTCAGAAGGATGTCCGGAAGGTTGTTCGGCTGTCCAGGCTAATTAGCATATTATACTTTTATTATTATAGATTGCCTCATCTCTGAATCTTGTAGACTGTGTATAATGAACAAGTATCTTATTTTACATGAGCTTAAATATGGCTATAAAATAAAAGATAAAAATTTGAGGTCTAATAGGAAAACTAAAATTTTATATTAATATATCATTTTACAGTTTCTGAAGCACCTTTACAAAATTAATATTTTATGTTAATATATTCTTTTACAGTTTCTGAAACATTTTCACAATCCTTAGATCACTTGATCTTTATAACATTCCAGTAATATGGGCAAAGTCATTCTTTACAGTTGAAGTAAGTGGCACACAGAAAGATTAAATGATTTATCAGTGGTTCCAAAACTTGCAAATTGAAATTTGGATGCAGGCCTTGAGATTCTCAGTCCCAGGTATCTTATCAGAAGTCAGTACATTAGTGAAGCTGTGTATGTGTATGTGCAGAATATGCCAGTGAAGCAAATGAAAGATGCAAATCATTCATGTTATTGTGAGAATATTGGTTACTGTAAAATTGTGTGTACTATAAATAAACTACCAAAACATATGACAACCTAAATAATTTGAGAACAGATTATCTAGAAATTCTTTTACTTACAGTAAATAGGAGCATGGAAATTTACAAAGTGATGTCACAGCATTGTGTTTTTAAGGATTAATTCATATTCTGCCAAAAACCTTAGCCAACAGAAGTGAAGCAGACTGGGGAGGGGTAAGCATGGGGGAAGTGCTTGAACAGGCTGCACGGGTGATTTTGATGTGCACGTCTTTCCCGACTCCTCTCATTGAGAATTACCTTGCCTATATTTTACGGTATTCAAAATTATAGATGTACTAATGGAAAATTTTGCTTCATTACGTTCTGGCCTATGATACCTCTTACAATTGCATAACAAAGATATTAGTTAATGGTCATACATTTTGAAATATTTGCGTGCATGTACAAATTTCACCTGTATCTTTATTAGATGGAAACTAAAACCCACCTGGAACTGAATCTCAGCCCCTTCACTTACAACTGTAGGATCTTGAGGAAGTAGCAGAACATTTCTGTTTCTCAGTTTCTAGTAAAATTGGCAGAGTTTTACATCTCATATGGTTCTTAAAAACACTCAGTGCGAAACAGATAGAGTGCCTGGTATGATAACTGACATACAGTACTTGCTCAATAAAATGCTCAATGAAGTCCTTGCTCTGTCCTTCATCTCAGGCAGTCGCCGATATTTTTAGTAACCCATATTCAGTAGGCAGTTTTCTTGTTACATTTCTGTAGTTTCCTTACTTTTTAAGACCTGGACTGGGGCTGGGCGTTCCTGAATAGAGTCGAGCCACAGCTTCTGTACTCTAATGGGCAGAAGAGCCTTCCAGGGAATAGTACAGGCACTGGAGCTGGCACAGAGGGTCACTGGTGGCCACGGTGGAAGGTCAGATCAGAGGCCAGCTCTCTCAGGCCACTCTGCTCTGCACTCTCTCATTGCCATCTTTCCCATATTTTGCTAATCGTTGCCATTATTACCTTTTTTCTTCACACACGTTCTCTGTGAAAACAAGCAGGCTCTCAATCCAAGACCTTTTCCTTCCATTAGTTATTTTTTGCATTTGAGAGACATGCTATTTTGACCATTTCTGTTCATCCGACACTTGGGATATGGGCACATGCTTGTGAAGGACTAAATTAGCCTTTCCTTTAGCGGGCAAGAACAGAGAATTCCCTTGCTAACCTAGCCATCTATTAGAAGGAAATATATGCCAGGATCAGCTTTTCAAAATTCTGTTTAATATCCTTGCCCTGAGTCAAATACTTTTTTAAATGGAACTTGTTTCTTGGTTCTTCCCTGGAGCCTCTGTCTACTCCTCAATCTTCAAACAATGGGTCATTGGAAAATTGCTCTTCTTGTGTCAACTTGGATTTGTTTTTAACCTCAGAATTTGGCTTTTGTGCTTGTTGATCCAATTATCTATTTTTTCTTTTCCCTTCCCTGAAAGAAGTGGCAGGGTCTGATGGATGTCCAAGTTAAGTCACAAGGGAAGGAAATATTGATTCCAGTTCACTCCTTGGCTGTCAGGATGTGGGGAAGTTACTGACTTGTTGTAAGCCTCATTGTCCTTGTCTGTTTCATAAGGATAGTCATTTTAATATAAATTCCTCCTTTTGAACTTCTGGCTTGGACACTTCCACTGGAGTCTAAAAGCAAGGGCCATGCTGTCTGGGACTCTGGGAACTCCTCCTGGGAGTGGTATTTGAAACACTTCAGGTTCATGGTGATCAGCCTTCAGATACTGCCCACAGTACCATTTGATGACAGCCCTAGGGACTCGAAGGGATGCTGGTGGCTGCGTCTGTTGTCCTGACTCATCCTTTAGAGTAGGCCCCAGGGCTAACCTGACCACCAGGTTCATATGCACTGAAGGTGAATGGCTAGTTGTTGGCTCTGGATCACTTCAAAAGATAAAGTAGGAATCTAGTTGTTTGGATGATATTAAGACTTGGCATTCCAGGGTATAGAAGAGAAGATAAAATTCTGATTTCTAGTAGTTTTGTTGTAAAATGGTAATAGGCATCTCAAGATTGTAATAGGTGCCGGACTGATTAAGGAAACCACTAGTTATAAGCAATTTATAAATACTGTACTCTCACAGCCAATCTTTAATTCTCCGTATCTCAAAATGACCTCTTTCTCAGGACTTTGATATGAATCTTACTCCCCTGTGAGGCAAAAAGAAATCCTCATTGTTATTCTGCCTTGTAAGGAATTTCTTTTCCCTTTTCTGTGTTTATCACCATATCACATTTAAAATCAGCTTAGCAGAGTGACTGTGACCTTCCCAATGGAAACCAAACATCTTCCTTCTTACCAACGGGATGCTGTGGCTTTTGGCAGGAAAATACCCACGGTGATATATTTATTAATTTTACCATCTTAAAACAGCCTCGCCCAAACTCACTTAGCTGACAAGCTCCCAGATAAGAAAAGGCTTATTTCAGAATAGAAACAACTTCAAATCTAAGCTGAATTTGTTTAGGGAATTTTGATTGGTTCCTATAAGATCACTCACTTTATAGAAAATTCTAAGTCTGTGGTCAGAAAATATGTGAGACTCAGTCAGATAGAAGAGAACCTTAATAAAACAGGAGCTAGCAGCCTTGGCATTGCACTCAACAGTGCAGAGAACACAGCCACGAATAAATTGCTTTTGGAACTGTCTTTCTGGGAATATCTGTATGTTGCAGAAGGCTTGTTCTTTCTGCAGAATCTTCAGTGCTTTCCTGGGAGACAGCTACTGAAGCAGGACCTGCTGTGCTCTTGTGTTTTAATCACTTGTGCAGCGACACAGGGTAATATTATTGTATCACGCAGCCAGCTGACAAGAAGAGATTAAACATTATTTCAATACAATACATTAACACTCCCAATGAGTCCATGGAACTAGGGTGACCTCCAGTGAACCTTTGCTATATGACTCAGAAGTGAGATGTGGCCAGGTTGTGGCCAGGATGGATTTAGAGAAAAGGCAAATAGCAACTTTTCTGGCTCACCGGGTTCAGCATAGGCCACTGACCCAGAGCAATTCCACACAAAGAGAAAAACTACCTGAGTCTCTTAAAACAAGGTTACTAAAAGGGCTGAAAGGACATTTATTTTCAATGAAAAGCATTATTGCTCATAGTGATTTAAAATCCTAATGGTCCCCATGGGCCCCTCCTGTATACCCCCGCATCTCTTATTGATCACTTACTGTGTGCGTCCCAACAGAAGTGGAACGCCAAGACAAAAGGGCCACCTTGAAATCTTTTGTCCTTTGTTCCTTCCAAGTGGCAGACCGAATTTTTTGTCGTTCCAGTTCAAGTCTGCCAATTTGCATTAGCATATTATCCGCCTGGTTACCAAGAAAATGTGCCTGAAGAAAAAAAAAATCAGAGAGGTTCATGGTCATTAGGCTTGTATCAGGAGCATGAGTCGGCAGTTTTGAACTTCACAGCTGGGGAAGAAAGAAGGAGGCCTGCGGCCAGCAGAGCAGGCAGGAAAACATCACTGCCTGGGCGAGCTTTGCCACTTCCCTGGTGCATCGCATCCTCTCCTGACTATCTCCTGGAGCAGGTGGGACACCCATGGTGCAGAAGCTCCTCACTCCTGCAGATCTGCATTGTCCTGACTCCTTTACCAGAGAGTAATCGACTATAAGAATGAAAGATACTCTTGACAGTAGTTATGTGTGAATCTTTGCATTTGAAAGAAACAAATGAAGACAAAAACAGATGAAAATTCATTTACAGTACTCTGATTTGTTTTGGATATCTTATATCATTTGGTAGTTGAAAGCAACACAAGTAGCATGGCTGATTTATACCATGCACAATAAATGCACAAGGTATGTGAAATGATTTTAAACTCCTGTGATGCCTGCAGGAATATAGACTATTGACAATCTGTTTTAGTCCCTCACAAACCAGCCTTCAAATCTTCATTTATTAGATGGGAGAACCATCTAATAAGGCAGGTCAAGTGACTTATTCAAAATGAGAGGAGTTACCTGATGGAAAGCCAGGTCTTGAACCTTGCAACTCATGATTTTTCAGAGCTTTCTCATCCTACCACGGTTAACAAGGCCATTGGTCAAAAACTCTATCGACTACCTGTCAGCCCCTTGGGCTGAGGCTTTGAGCTGCTATAGCTTTGCATCTCTTGCAGAGTCTGTGATCGGGGACGCAATATCCTTTGGTCCCATCATCAGTCATGAATCTCTTAGACAGCTTTGTATTTCATCAGACTGTGTTCTCAGGAGTCAGAACGTTGAGAGCAATTAACCCTAGAGTGGCATCTAAAGGAGATGGGGAGGGCTGGGGCAGAAACAGTACGGTATTGAGGAGTCTGGCCATAGGAGGCATGTGGGTGCAGGATCCCTGAGTGTTCACAAGAGGGACAGGAGGGGAGGGAAATGGGCAATGCTTAAGACCTTTACTGCCCATCCTCACCCCCCACTTCTTCCCAGGCCATCCTTCTCTCTCTGTTCTGTGTGGGTGTCATCTTTTTGTGACTCTCTCTTCCAGAACATTCTCTAATGCTTACGACTTCATGCTAATGGGATTGTTTTGTTGGCTTTCTACAAAGTCAGAATGTTCCTATTAATGATTTTATGTTGGTTTTCTGAATGCATTGGGTCTAAACTTCTTTCTGTATTGGGGTCCCTTAGAGCAGTGGGAGCTTTTATTTATTTGTAAATCAGGGAGCATCTTTTCAGGATGAGCACAAACCACTAACATAAACCACTATCAATCTGCATATTGAAAACTGGTTTCCCTACATTTCTTTTTCATTTTAGAAAAAAAAATAATATTTTGCTATTTTTGTAGACTTCTATGGAATTATCAGAATATCCCCTCATAATAACACAGCCTCTTGGGAAACCCACCCTCTTAGGGGTGAAGAGAGAAATAAAATATTGTGAAGCTAAATCACACTGCCTTTATCTTGGCTCTAGCAGCAAAACAACTTTAGAAAATGAGATTGTAAATTATTAAAAATTCTGTTAAAGACAGAAAAATATAAATAGAAGTCATCCAGAGAAAAATAAGTATTGCCATGATTTGTGTGCATTTTTAAATGATTAATAAAGTAGCAATTAAAACAGAAATGTTTGTCTAGATGCTTATTTATCAAATGATAGTGTCAAAGTAATTTAATAGGAACTATAACTGCTTTTATTAAATTCCAATTTGTAATTTAAAAACTAGTGTACCACAATGTAGGATTTGTCATCCATGTTAGAGACTTGAGGATGAATCATATAGCACTATTTCATAAAAACTTACTTGTAAGCACACAAGTATATTTGGCCAGGTGCTAAGTGGGACAAAAAATGTGAAGTTAGATTATACAGTTGTTGCTTCTCATCCATTAAAGCTTTTCTCATTCAGGACACTCCAGCTAAGAAAGTGTGGGCACATCCATCAGTTTGGAATGGGCTCTAAATAGATCCCAGGCTGGAGGAAGATCTCCTTGAATGTGAAGTCATATGACTTGAGCAATAGAAAGGTTTCTACTTTGGAATGTTGGGTATCCTCATCTATAAAACACAACTATTAATAATATCAACCTCTAAGGGTCATCAGAGTGAGGGTAGAATGTCAGCATGTGTATGAAAGCTCTTTATAAATGTAGAATGGTATGAAAATGTATCTTTTCTAAATAGAGGATAAAGAGATCATCATGGTATTGGTGTTCTACTCTGCTCTGATGGAAGTACTATATTGGTCTAGATATAAAAAAATTCTCAGCATGAAGATTGATTTAAACATATTCAATGGGTGTGCATGATATTCATATATATATGTATATATGTATTATATATATATCTGTGGAAATATAGCAAAATTATTTCACTTATGTGGCAGTTAATGAAAAAATAAATCAGAAAATTTAAAGTACTGTCCACTTTACTCCACAAAGCAGCTGTGTAATCTTGAGTAAGTCATGTAGCTATTCCAGGCCTTGTTTTTCTTATTTATAAAACATAACATTGTATTGGAGCACATTACCAGTTGTAAAACCATGAAACTAAAAGAAATGTGCTGAGTTGACCTTCTAAAACTCAAAAGATAGCTTCTTTAATATAGTTTAAGGTCTGATAATAATCAGAAGAAAGTAATTCAATTCAAGGTTTAATTTATTATGGCTTTCAAATAAGAAATATGATCTTTCCAGAGGAAAGGAAAAAGCATAAAAGGGACAGCACCTTGCTATGCAATTCCTAGGGAGGACATACATTTTGCCTGAAGAGACAAACATTTTGGTCAAACTGCACTGCATTATCTTTGGGATATTTAGCTTGGTGAAGAGGATGAGAGCAAGGTGATGTAAAATTTATCTTTGAGAAGCAATTAGCACTTGAAAAGGAATGGAATCTCCAGTTAGGAAGCATGAGACAGAATCTAAATGTTAAAAAGGAAATTGTGATTACATAAGTTATTCATAAATTGTGTATTCATAATGATATGTGCCTTGTGTCTCACAGTTCTGTTGACTGAATTCAGTATCTGCCCTTGCAAGTTTAGCTTGTGTCCTGTCCCTCAGCTGTAGCTGAGCACATGGGAGCAGTCAAAGAGAAAGATGCATGTCAACCCGCCCTGACATGGAGTCATGGGGAGAGCAGTTATTAACAATCCAGTTGTAAGAAAGACTTGGAGACAAAGTCTTAGAGACAAAGGCTTAATGGTGAAACGAGTTCTGATAATGTTCATCTTGTGTCGACCGAGGTGGCTGTCTTTATTCTCTGGATCACTGGAAAAATACAATCAATATTCTATTCTGTCTTGTTTCAATTTTTGTTTTTCAGTGGAAGGAGGATAGGAAAGAAAAAAAAGTAAATAATTTAGGAAGAATGTAGAGGCTAGAAATAGTCTTTGTGGAAAGAATATCAGATGATATGTTTACAAGAAGGTAAATTTTGTTGCAAGGGAAATGAGGAACAAATCAATACGAGGTAAAGGAGGTGCCGAATCATAGGAAAGAAGAGAGACAGAATCATTTTTTTGGACTTGTCAAAAGAAACTCATTATTGTACTCTGTGCCAAGGTCTTAAGAGTCAGAACATTTATTTATGTTTGCTCTTCAGAGCACTGTAACTGTTTAGTTTTAGCATTCACTTTTCCCTACAGACAAGCATTGCTTTATTTCTAAATAATTATAGTACATACTGCACAATTATAATGGAACATACTTTCTTACAAGTAACTGACTCTTTATTTTCTCTAATCTTGTTTAAAACATTTATTTTACTAGCATTGACTTTGAGATTTTTCCAAATACTTGGAGACACCATGAGCAAAGCCACAGTGTACAGTGCACTTAATGTCAGTGCACTTGCTGCCAGAATGATTAAGAGTCAAAAGAAATCGCACACAAAGGCCGACATAGGAGCAAATCTCCAACTTGCTTTACTTTAGAAGTACACTGCAGATAAATGGATGGTGTTCTTCTATACAAGTGTAAATGGATAAGGTACTTCATCATCAGACTGCCTTGTACTTTAGCAGGTCTGCATCCAAAGATAGCTCCAAATGTACATAAATGACTCAGGCTCTGTAAACCAGAGAGAATGTACAGGACAGAGAGAGATCAGTCAATATCTCAGATAGTTGATAAAAAGAGGATGAAGGTAAAAATTGAGAGGAACTTTCTATAGCCAGGACTGGATTTAAAAAAGAACAATAGTAAGAAAATAGACACTGAAAATTCAGAGTATCACATGTTCAAGAAGAAGCCATCTTGGCAGAGATGATGCCATGAAGAACAAAGGAGCAAAGTCATTTCTCCACATTTGTTACTGGTGTCATTACTACATTTCTTATTGAAGATTGACCTGAAGGAGCTAAAATATGTATCTTAACATGAAACAATTAATAATAATCATGTCCTCTTATGCATAGAGAGACTAAAGCTACTTGTGCTTAATCAAAATACTCTGCAGGAAACAGTATCTTCCAAATAGCCTTAGCCTCATAAAAGAAATTGTAAAAAATAAAGAATTTACTGCCCAGGATCCAAAATTTGATGAGGTTTGCAGTTTTATCCTATTCCTTCAAGACATTTTACTTCCCCTGTATGTTGGAAGGATTTCTAGTACTTGGGACCTAAGGCCCTCCAAGAAAATACTACATTTTGGGAGGGGAGGGAGGGGGTCAACTATCTATTTTTTATAGACCTTAGACATATAGCTGGCTGGAATGATTTTCTAGTCAATGCTATGTTTGTATTTTAAGTGTGATTAGTTTGTAGCTACATTTTAAGGATGACCGTTGAGTAACATCTTCCTTAGGGACCCTCAGCAGCTTATGCTGTTGATGTTTTTCATCAGTCTGACCCAGATATCTGGTGACCCTCCCAAAGTTAGGCTGATTGTTCTCTGACTGACTGGTTACACCTAATACACTCAGGATACACCTCACTGGCTTCAGAAGCAAGGGAACCCAGTGTCCTAATTCCAAGACAGCCTTAGGCAGCAGGGCACACACTCAGTGCCTTCCTGCTTTCAGCACCACGAAGTTCCTGTCCATTCTCCAGCCAGATAAAAGTGAACTCTCATTTCTCAAGGACCCACGAGTGTCCAAAAAATTCCACTCTCCCTTCTCAAATGCAGACATCAGATTCTTCCTGGGAGAGGTGAGAAATTTGAACATTTTTCTCTTTGGCTAGGGAACCTTCTCTTTCAGGAGGCACCTGGGTGGCACTCATACTTACTTGTGTTTCATTCATTCCTTTTTCAGTCTGAGTCTCTCTGTGAAGGGCCAATTGTTTAGGGAAAATAAAACCTGTGCTAACTCTATTTATTGAACCAGATCAAAGTTTTAATTAAACCAATATACAAGGAAATATTACTGATTTCTACAGAGAAAATAGGTCTGCTGCTTGAACAGACACTTGAAGACTCCATCTACTTTGAATCACCAAAAAAATTCTATTTCACTTTTCACAATCCCCAAGCCCTCCTGCTTATAGTTCAAAGTATATGTTGACTGGATGAAAAATAAACTTTAAAATATCTTTGTTTTTCTATCACCTTTTTAGTCTGATTGAGGACAATTACCTCTTGTTTGATTCACTCCTTTATCTTTCGGTTGTTGTGAAATCTCCCAAGGTTATCAGCAGAGCCCAGCTTTAGAAGATGTTTCATTGGCTTAATAAAAAGGAGGAAAACAATCGGTGCTTAGGTATTTAATTCTCTTTCCACAGTGTGCTTCTTTCAAAGATTTTGAAAATGGAGATAGGAGACTTTACAAAATAATTATTAAATCTTTAAATATTTTTGGCCATGGGAGATAAAATTGCAGAAAAAGTACGTCATGGAACACTGAGGGGTAGAAGAGAGGATGTGTAATGTGAAGACACTAAAGGATGGCATCCTTGAGTCTCCATCAGTGCCTATATTCACCAAGCCACCTTAAGTAATCACATCACCTAAGGAAAATGAATAGTCTTACTATGCAAATGCTACTTCATGATAATGCCCAGCCCCTCTTCTAAGCATATGGCTGCCATAAAGCCCATACCAGGTAGAAATTCTTGTAACTTATAGCTTCCTCATCTCTTATTCTATGTTGTTATCAAGTTATGATAAATCTTGAATTCAAGCATTTACAAGTAGATAATATTAACAATGATCTAATTAAAAAATCACCCTAGTTAAGCACTTACTTACGCACTTACTATAGTAAGTACATTATTAAGCACTCACTATAGGCCAGACTTTGTTAAGGACTTCTTGTGCATTATCTCACTTGTTTCTCACAGCAGCACTTGGGTGAAGTAGATACAATTATTTTTCCCATCTTAATAGTTGAGAAAACTGAGGGGCAGAGCCAAGAGACTAGCACAGGCTGGCTGACAGGAAGGCCCCAGTTTGCACCCACCATGCAATATTACCAAAAAGGTAAGGAGCTATTTGAGTTTATGGAGTCTGTACACACATGCACTGGAATGACTGCTGGGAAACAAAATATGAAAATAGCTTGGCTTGTGCAGGGCAGAAAAATGTTTATTCCATTTCCTAGGATGCAGGCTGATGACAGAAAGGAGACCCTGGAGAACAGAAACACTTGGTTTCAGATAAAATATCTGCATGAAATATTCAGCTTTCCTGCAGCTTTATGTGAGCTGAGCACATTACCAGAGGAACGGGCAAGCTGGCAGTAGCTCAGGCTGGGCACGAACAAACCCCTACATCGGCCTATTGAAGACATAACACATTATCAACTGGCAGGATCCAGGAGGGGGGCCAGGAGCACAGTTTCTTGGGGGCTGTTGCTGGTTTGAGCAGGATGTCAGTCAGACCTGGGCTCTGGGGTGGTGTGAATTGATGTGGGTTCGTGTCATGTAGCTAATTCTCTAAAGCACCACTCAAATGCAAGGAAAATGTGAGCTTTCAAGATGAGCTAAATACTGGCCCTGGGAGCTCAGTACCTTTGCTGTTGTTTGGATAATAGGTGTGTTTATTTTTCCTGTGTAATCTGGGCAAGTGCCAAGGTCCAGGCCTCTGGCTAAAGAAACAGAGGGAGTCAAAGGGAATTACTGAAGGGCTGGCTGCAGCTAATGGGTTCTGCTAGCAGATCCTTGCTCATTCCAAACATAGAGGCGGGGGCAGAGCCAAATTCATTTTGCAACTGGAGTTCTTCGGGTGTTCAGTCTCTTTGTAATATACTGTTAATGCGATTAAAATGGAGGCATTTAGACTTAAATGGTTGTCGGAATAAATTAGAGATATCAAAATTGGCAGAGGTTAGGTTTTGAAGAACTCCATTCTGTCAGCTCTCCCTGAAATTTAATCACTCCAATATCAAGCTATTTTTTTTCCACCATATGAAGTTTGGCAGTGAGCGAAATCAACAGGGTCACAGCTCTGAAGACCAATCCGCTGCATTTTGGCAGAGGAATGATGGAGTTTCTAATGTGAGAGCATGCTTCTTTCAAAGGACTGAGAGAAATCACTGAAGAGGGGGTGAAAAAGATGTGTGTGTATGTGCGCGCATGTGCACATTAGTACATGAAAACAGAATCTAAAGCCAGTTTGGTGAAACAGATTTTTTATGCAGTCTGTTGAATTTTAGACCTTTTCCACTGGTCTTTCAAAATTAAGAAGCAGCAAAACTTAAAATGGAAAAATGACTTTAAACAAACATATGATGTGGACACACAGAGGGAGTGGGAGATGGAGAGAAAGCCCGTAAAGAATGAAAATGTGAGAGATGCAGCTATATTTCTTCTACGCACACATGCCCGTGTGCACAGTGACATTTGGTTGCCTGGGCAGCAAGCAGAAAGCAACTTGACAGAGTAGAGTTATCCATGCCTTTAGGGTCTGTCTCAGGCAGCTCTGCGTAGCTCAGAGCAAAATCTTTAAAGAAGGCAAATTTGAATGTTTTTTTAGATAATATTAATATCCCAGACTTTTGGGTTTTTCTTGGTTTGCCCGTGTAGTCTCAGACTCCTTCAATCCATTGGGAAAGGGCTGGAATATAGAGGATTGACTCATTGGCCTATGAATTAAGAAGAGTCTCTGGACTACTTATTTCTCAAAGAACACATCTCCTATTCCTACACACACACACACACACACACACACACACTCAGATTAGGCACTATTCTATTCATATGTGTCTACCAGATAGGAAATAGCATTCATTTTCATGGTGTCTTAAAGTTTTCCCTGCAGGTTACCCAAACATTGGCTTCTGGGTGAAAAACATAAATGGCTTCAATTCAAACTGTCTTGAATAATGCCTTGGCTAGCCATGAAAACAAGCTTTTCCCCACATGCCTGGGGCAGTACCAAAAAAGAATCAGGAAGTGGCCTCAATGAAAAT
Organism: Myotis myotis; assembly: GCF_014108235.1. Lineage (NCBI taxonomy): Eukaryota > Metazoa > Chordata > Mammalia > Chiroptera > Vespertilionidae > Myotis > Myotis myotis. Next base: position 31,694,303 of record NW_023416379.1, on the reverse strand, counting down.
GCAGTCTGGGGACGGGGAGAAATTTAATATGCTGTGTCTTTTCTCTGAGCTCATGACTCTATCCTCCAGCAGGTTATAGCAAATAATATTGAGGGGTGGAAAGCACCACACATAAAGTATCCACTGGGAAGGGAGTTTCACACACTGTTCTGCATCTGCCTGGGAAGAAAATGGAGCCTTAGTTCCTATGATGTGTCAATATTGGGCTTTTTACATGATCAGACAAAAGGCAGAGTGGGCTGGGGTCAGAGACCAGGTTCTCTCCATTTCAGGCCTCAATTCTGTCTAGTTTGTGACTTTCGACATGTCACTTCCCCTATTCAGGATTCTTTTCTGTAAAATTTGGATGGACATATCAACCTTCATACCACTGTGGTTGAAGAGAACAAAGAAGATTCTTAGATGTCAAAGTATTTTAGAATGAACAAAGTGCTTTATAAATATAAGACACGATGTTAGGGATTTACACAGAGGAAAACTGAAGCTTGCAAGTAGAACGTGCAGAGCTTTCTCCCAGAAAGGAAGAGGCCACACGAGGAAGAGGCTCCTGAAAAGGCAGGCAGGCTGGCTGCCGTTACTGAAGGCGTGTGGCAATGAGAGAGGGCTAAAGGGCCTTTCCCATCTCTGTCTCCCAAGTGCCCACTTGGTTTGAGTGCCTTCAAGGTCAATTTGAGTTGAATATCCAGTTTGCTGTCGTGTGTTGATGTCATCGTTGCTGAGAAACTTGTTTTTCCCCCATCGATTATTTGATACACTTTTCTAGAGAGTCTGAGCTCCTGATCTTTGCCCCTCTTTTAGTGCTAATGTAATGAAAACAAAATTATTTCCTCGTGATTTAAAGCCCGGGTTGATTCTCCAGCTGACTGTAATTATGAGTCTGACTTCAAAATCCAAACTAAGGTCAGTCATTGGTGGTGCATCCTAACTAGAACACAAGACTGCAGAGGACAAGTGGGAGAAGACCTTATTTCCCGTAGAGAAGACCTTATTTTAATTCCTATTAGACCTTGCTAACGAAGGCAAAGAAAGGTTCTTGCAGACCTCAGATACTACCAGAAACAAGATTCTTCCTGGGTGGAGTAAATCTGAATGTGTGTTTTTTCTAAAAAGTTGCCAGCTTTTCAAATTCCTACCTTGCTCAGTCACTTAACAATCTAGATAGGAGTCTTTCTATAAATAGCTTATCTCATGAGATTCCGGTTCATTGTCTTTCTCTATGGTTTTATACTTCCTCCTCACTTACTGTGATAGACTGCTAGGCTCCAAGCAACTTGATATTTTCATCCTTTGGCATAAGCAGAGCATAGGGTGAAAGTGAAGAGGATGACGGTAATGATTCTCTCTCCATCGCCGCCAACACAACACCCTACACACTCCCTGTCCCAAGGGGCCCAAATTAATGTTAATTTTGTCAAAATGTGATTAAATTATTAAAAAATATGGACAATCTAGGTAAATTATAAAACCTAAGATAAAGCCGAAACCGGTTTGGCTCAGTGGATAGAGCGTCGGCCTGCAGACTGAAAGGTCCCAGGTTCAATTCCGGTCAAGGGCATGTACTTTGGTTGCGGGCACATCCCCAGTAGGGAGTGTGCAGGAGGCAGCTGATCGATGTTTCTCTCTCATCGATGTTTCTAACTCTCTATCCCTCTCCCTTCCTCTCTGTAAAAAATCAATAAAATATATTTTAAAAAAACAACAAAAAAAACCCCTAAGATAAAGACACTAAATACAAACATGCCTATATGCACATGTATATATACATATGTGTATATATATTTGATGACTACATCATAAACTTTAAACAAAAGGTAAGAAAGACAATGAGTTCCATCTCATGGAGAGACCTACCACTACGTTTTCCAAATTGTCTCTACTTCAAATAGTTTTTAATGCCAAACCAATATTCCTTGGAGTGAAAATTTTCTTCCTACCTTTCCAAGTTGTTCATCCAAATTATAATGTGTTTACTGCGTAAACAATGTCATAGCTCAGTGTGCCAGCATACACCTTAGGGAATGAACTGTGTTCACAGAAATGGGTGTTGTGCTGAGTCAATAGAAAATGCATTCACTACTGGTCCCAGCTCAGGCAAAATTCTCAAAAGTTGGAATAATTAATGGTAATTACAATAAAGTCAAGGACCCTTAGTGTTTTATTGATGATGCTGCCAAGTGACTAGGTGATGTTGCTGTAGCCACCATTTCCCACAATGTAATCCTATCATGTTGAGACAGGCCAGTAGGCCAGGACAAGTGCAATAGGAAAACTGAGACCGATAGCTGAACAATTTGTAGCAGATACAGAAAGTCAACTCCCTAGAAATAAAATCTGGGTCTCAGTTGTATTTCAGTTCCAAATGCAGAAAAGCAGCAAAACCAGGTAGGCTACACCAGAACCAGTTGCAATGACTAATGACCCCCTGTCCTGATGCTGACCAATCAGTGAAGACCATGGTCTTGGAGAAGCATACCTAGAAAACTGGTTAATATTCTGCTGAAACCCTCCCCTGAAATCTCCCCTAAGATTCCTGCCTTTGAGAAAGAGAAAAAGCCTAAAGACAAAAGGCCCAATATGTGCTCTCCCACAAGGGAGCAGCCCTTGCCATTCCCTTCCCCCTCTTTTCCCCCCACTTTTCCCCACAAGCATGCATCTCCTAAACTCTAAGGGCCCCCATGAGATTTACAACTAGGGGAGCAATGTGCAGCAGCCCCTAAACCTGATCCCAAGGCCCCCTTTTCTCTGGCTTCCCAGAGAGCTAGGGCAGCCCGGCCTGGGCTCACCTCTTGTTTCTTCTATGCCAAGCCCTTCCTTGTTTTACATCCTCAGCTTTAATAAATGTTCCCTCATAGTCTTCTGGACTCATGTTGTTAAATTTTTCCTGCACAAAGTCAAGATCCCACACACTACTGGCTGGCCCTAGGCAGACCTACTAAGGGCCAGGTCCCCTTTCTGGTAACAACATTGTTTATACTCTATCCATGCACAAAAGCTCAGTCGATGATAAGACAAACATTTTTTACTTTCTCTCGATAAACTGGTACCACAATCTAGTAGCCTATCTCCATGGATAGTCCTAGAAGTAGTGCACTATTAGGTCAGTTGCCTGAGATACATGGTCATATGCCTATTCCTACTCTGTTGTATGTAGATATGCAAAAGAAAGTGAACTTCTTTCTAGTTCAAATATGACCAGGATTATAGGTTCTCCTTGAAGGATTGAAGGAGGTGAGAATTTATAGAGAAACGGGGTTTCAGTTATATGAACACAATGAACTAATAGGAACTCATCATTCAGCAAAGGGAAAGGAAGTATTTTGTAGGGAATGAAAAAAGGGTAACCACACCAGGGGGAAAGGGCACTAACAGTAAGAGTAGCTTTGTGAATCCCTTCATTCACTCATGCAGCAAATACTACGGAATGAGTACTGTGTCCATAGTACTGCAGGTAACATAAGAGATCAAAGAGACAAGAATTGATAAAACTCTCTGCTCTCAAGGGGCTTACATTCTCATAGAAAATACAGAAAATAAGTAAGTAAAATATACTGTTTGTTAGAGGATGGTAAGAAAGAAAGAGAAAAAAGAAGCAGGGAAGGTGAAGAGGGAACACTGAGGGGGACATCAGCATCGAATGATGTTCTCATTCCTCGATTGTGTCACCTGGCTGGTCATTAAGGGTACCTGTGAGCTTGCTTGCTGATAAAGTAGCAGGTGAGAATCAATTCTAGGCTGAAGTCTCTCAGAGAAGACTTAATAACTCCCTTGAGATCCCAGTTCAATATTTAAAGCAGCAATAGAAAGTCTTTTGGAACCTAGTTTATATCCCTTATTCTTTACATTTTTTTTTTCTATTTTCAAAAGTAAGAAATAATTATAATTTTTGAAGTTAATTTATTGGCTGCTTAGAAACCATTAAATTGTCCTAAAGAATTTGGTTTCACCTCAGTGTAAGGTTGAGAAATCACATCTTATGTTCTCTGTTTTAAAAAGTGATCTATGTTATATATATCCTGTTCCTTCCTGGCTTCTTTCTTTGCTCTCCTCCCCTCCTCCCCCTCTTTGGTTCTCATCTAATTGGCTCCTTTCTAACTCTTATAAAAGAATCCTTCATTATTTAAAGCAGTGGTTCTCAACCTTCTGGCCCTTTAAATACAGTTCCTCATGTTGTGCCCAACCATAAAATTATTTTCGTTACTACTTCATAACTGTAATGTTGCAACTGTTATGAATCATAATGTAAATATCTGATATGCAGGATGGTCTTAAGCAACCCCTGTGAAAGGGTCATTCGACCGCGAAAGGGGTCGCGACCCACAGGTTGAGAACCACTGAAAAGAATGCGTACCCATTAAACCCTGAAGGCAGTCCATCCTCCATGCTGTGTGGCCACTCAGTGCCTGGGTGATAGCCTGTCCTAGACCATTTGCATTTAATCATGGACATGTTCAGACAGTGAAAGAGAGATTCCACAGTCAAACTTCCAGACACTGGAGAAGACAGGTTGTGATAGGCCCCTGATGCAGTGTATTTGCTCTAATTCATGCCAATTCAGCTAGCATTGATGTTCATGTATGTTCAACCAGTACATACATTTGCCAAGTTCTGTGCGAGAAATCCTGTGAATGATAACAGGATTGTCATAAACCACATTTCCCTTTTCTCTTCCTTAATAATCTATCCCTCTTTTCTGGAAAGTTCAAGTTGTGGAACAACGTCCTTAGTATCTTATTCTCTATTTTATATTAAAAATAATTCTCATCCTGCCTTAGCAGAATCTATGATACTAGTTATGAGGGATATCTAAGGTTTTCATCCCACACCCAATATTGACTGCATTTTTAAAGTCTGCATTTGGTCTGGTTATCTTTTAGAAAACAGTAAGCATCTGATAGATAGTATTTAGTATGCCTGGTATTTAGCTTACACAGAAATAAAGGACATGAAAAAGTCTAAAATTTATCACCAAATTAACCAGTAGAAGCTTGCAAAGGGTCACAAAAAACACACAGTATCTTAAATTTGAAAAAAATAGTCCCTTTTCCACAGACCCTGGGGCAATTACTAAGGCAATTTTCTTGTCCTTTAACTTTTTAATTCTTTTCAACCCAAACGAGACATAGCCGATTTCTTCATCTGCTCCCTGTATGATTTTTAGCCTCTCCACCTTTTCTATGGTCCCCAGCATATAGTTTACTTTTATCTTATCCATCTTAAAATGTCATGTTTAGAGTTAAAGATGGTATCTCTCTAGGGACCCAAAGACAGAAGTTCATGATTCCGTTGATCTGAAAACCAATTTTTATGTTGGTTTAGAATGGTGTTTATCTGTTTAGCAGTTTTCTCACAAAATTGGTTTATATTTAGCTAACCCACTAAAGTCTTTTCCTCACAAAGTTCTTTAAAACCAGTCCTTCTCCTGTGGGGAGCCGATATAGGGTTAAGCCTCGGACTGACCTGTTGGCAAAGTCACAAACAGGTCTTCTGAGTCTTAAACTACCCAATCCGAGAGGTGGCCACTGGTTTACAGGCGCTATCATTCCCCAGGTGGGGATTTTTCCCTCGAGTTAGGGATTAATAGGACTAAGGAGAGAATAAAACCCCTTAACTAAGTGCCAGGCCAGTAATTAATCACTTTAACTACGAACAATCACTTAGGATAATCTCCTTCAGTTACTTCCTTGTAGCTTAACAGAACAATAGAGTGGAATGGAATAGTGGAAATAGATTTTGGAATGGAGATAACAAATGCCCTAACCTTTGGAATAGAATGGATAGGATTAAAATCAACTGGTATAAATACAGATGTCACAGGACAATAAAGACCGAACCTGGCTAGAGAACCTCGCTATGCTGATCAACTGAACACTGTCTCCATGTCAATCATTCTTCGCCGACTCTGTCCACACCTTTGGGAACCCCTGGGCCTGTTGGGGTTGGACCCCAACATTTTCCATCCTTAAAATTAATCAAATTCAATAAAAGGCATACATTTAAAAATCCTCAAAATTAGAAATTTCTACTTATGCAGATGAAACTTTATCTTGTTAGGATCAATATATCTACTGAGCCTTTTGAGATGTTTTTGAATCTTGGTGGTTGAGGGGAGGTAATGGTACTGATTAAATGAAATTAACCATAAAAAGAAGCAGAATTAGTCATGTGGTGAAAATGGTTAAAGTTAAATGACAGATACATAGAGGTTCATTCTACCATTCTATTTTTGAATGTACTTAAAATTTTCCAAAATAAAAGGTAAAAATAAAATTGCCCATGCATTATCTTCTTATTTATACTTATCCTTAGCAATCTTATCTGACAATACAGCAGGAAACTTACCCAGTGTTCTGCTAAAATCAAAATACATTTTGTCAAAAACATTCCTCTCAGTTAATTGTCTGGTAAATTTATTAGAATTCCCCAGACATTGGAATTAAGCATTAAAAATAAAACAAAACAAAACTTTAAAAATTACCAGAATCTCCATTAGTTTTTTTTTTTTCCAATCTTGACCATTACTTTGTTATAATATAAAGATACTGGCTTGCTATTCTGTTGCTACCATTGCACCAAAATCAGTGATTTGTATGTGTGTGTGTGTGTATATATATATATATATGTATGTTAGTTATCAACAGAGTTGAGTTAAAGGGTAGATGGCTCAGGGCATCCACCTATGAGAAGAGCTAAATGTCACTGGGTGCAAAGACATCCATGGGAATATAGGTAGAATAATATTTACCAGAATTCCTCTTGGGAAAAGAATGGGAGGAATTTGATGAGACAACAAGATGAGAGTAGTCTTCCAAGACTCATGCTCTCAGAACAGAATTTCCAACTTGATTCTGAGGATAGTGAGTTGGGTAAGGGAAAGACATATATTTTCAGATTGATTGTTACAAACATCTGGGATCTGAACTGAATCACTCAGAACAGTTCAGCTCAGCTAGGAGCAGCCTTCCTCCTTGGCGTTGTCCCATAGAACATATAACCTCTCTCCTAATACATGTTGAACACATATTTTTAAAGCATCATTTTGAAGGGACAATAAATTATTAGGTCATCCTGGGCCTCAGGACTTAATTTTCAAAAATTAAAATCATAAGCAGAATACTTTACTATCACTTTCCTAAAGATTTGCCCCTCAGAATGATTTTGCCTGATTTGCTTCTGAACGTAATGTTCAGTGTGATCAGGCTCAGACTGTCTTAACCATTCCAGGTTCAAACACTTAGGAGGGGAAAATGCACACCTAAGAGGTGAAATGCCAGGGGAAATGGGATGAGCACAGCTCAGGAACACTACTGACACCCCCAGGGCAAAGAGAGACTATGCCTAGGAGAACTCCCCAACCCCCTGAGGCCAAAGTAGCTTCAAGGACTGTTTTCACCATTTTCCATGACCACTGTAGACAAAATTGCTGCTCTACAGAGAACATCAAATTCAGCTAGCCAGCTGCAGGTTAAGAGAAGGGCAAGTATACTATTGACAGTGGTTCAAATTGTTTAATGAAAGTTTTTTTTTAAATCTTCCAGATGGCAGAAATGTGAAAGTCATGGTCTTGGTGGACCTTCACATCTTTCTCATCAGGCTGTGGAAAGTTCGAGTCGCCGCTTGTTAAACAGGGAATGTTAGATTTAATAGTTAGCAAAGGCAAGGGAATCTGAACAGATAAGGGCCCCAACTGTTCTGGCTGCATTTGGACACTCCCAGATCCTCTTATCTCTTCCCAGAAAGTCTGCTGTTTGTGAGTTATTGTTTTAAGCAGAGGAAGGACAAGCACTGCAGCATATACAAAGAACCACTATCTTTTCAAAAGAATACTGAGGCAGAATAAATGAAGAGCTGTTGCTTTGTAATTTTATCGGGTGCTACAACAATATACTGTATTTCCCCACCTGGATTCAATGCACTAATCCCCTGGTAACTAAACTTTAAAATACTTACACCAGTATGGACATATTGTAAGATTCCTACCTTTGCTGTTTGCACTGCAGCTCTGGGATCTATATTGTTTTATACCCACTGTTTCACAGTGCTCATATGAAGAACTGTTCTGACCTCAGTGAACCCCAGGAGGGAGTGGAAAGGGGTCAAGCTTTTTCTTATGGAGGAGACATTTATCCAGCATGCTTTTGGGTTCAAGGTTATTTCAGGCCAGACAGTAAAAAAAAAAAAAAATCTAGCCCCTATTTAACACATCCCCTCCCTTTTATGTCTCTTCTCTTGGGGCAACTCTAACTTAACCTCCCCAATTCCCTAGAAAGTACCATCAACACAGGTCATGATTATTTTCTACCATGGAAGTTTTATCCATGGATCCCTGACCATATCACCTCCTCATTTACTAGGGACAGATGTAACAAGTGATTTCTGTCCATTACTTTGGTGACTGTTCAACATATAAGCTCTTCTTCCACTGTCCAGTGCTTTTCTTCCCATTACCAGACTTTTCCTTTCTCCCCTGCCTCACAAACTTTCCTTTGGTGCATATTCTTATCTTATATCCACAACTTCCTATGCCCTCAGCCCTTTCATGAATATTACCACCACATTCTTGCTACAGCTGGTGCTTGACTCACCCTGAAGACAATGTTTCCCCCAAGTGGAGGCATCCCAATTCCCCACCTCCAGGAACTTGGGAGCATACTCCCCATCAGTAAAATTGCTTCCAAGTCATGAGTCCTCTTCTTTCTCATGTAAAAATCATTACCCTTTTGAGACTTGGGACATCTGACTAAATCACCTCTCCTCATCTCACTCTTTTGCTAAATTCCTAGGTTTGCCCCTCATTTTTACCTGGCTCATCTCCATTGTCCTTCACCTTTCCCCACTTCGGCTCCTAATTCTAATTATCCCATACTCACTGACCTTCTCAGATCATGCATCTCTATACTTTCAGCCTTTTCAACCATGAAGTCCACAGCTTCTGTTCTTCAGCCTCATCAAGAGCTTCAATCCCTCTCCTATTCTTCGTTCTGTCCATCAACCTCCTCCCACCTTTACTGCTTTCTCATCCAACTTACACCCCATTACACATCACTTCAGTTTGATATTCTTGCCTGCCTGTCTTCCTATTTCATGTGCCCAGCTGCATCCCAACCTTAGATTAACCTAGTTATAGATCTCAGTTCTTGTCTCTCACAACTGATGATTCTGGTGAATATTACACAGCCAAGTGTATTCAAGCCACTCAAATCTTATGGCCTCTAAACCCAATCTTGTCTTTTCAGTGTTTGTCCAAATTATTGACTCCCTTTTCTCTGATTTTATGATAAGCCACCCCTGCTTCTAATTTGCATTTTGGGGGGTCTGATATGAGTCCACCCAGCATGCTTGTCAGTTCCTTCCACCCTTCATGAGATGGGTCTCATTTAGAATTTCCCTCATGAAGGGTGGAAGGAACTGGCAATCATACCAGATGGACTGATAAACAGGGAAGGTTGGGTCATCCAATCAGAAAAGAGGAAGTTAGGATGACACATAAGCACAAGACCACTGACTTGAAAGCATAGTTTTGCTTAACAGGAAAGTCTGGGAAGAGAAACACCATTCTATTTAATAATTTTATTTCCTTGGTAACAGAGAAAACACATTTACATAAACATTTATTACTTTAATTAAATTATTTGGAGTTTGTAGCAATGCATGATACGCATCAGAATTCAATGAGACTGGCAACATTTCTCATTTAAACAAAACATGCAGTCCTTATTTTAATCCTGCAGTTTTTAAGCAACATTGGCTATCTTAAACTAGAACTGAGTCACTCATAAAAGAGCTATAAGACATCATTATCTGCCTCTAAATTCTTTTATGCCAAATCCCTCACTTTGCTTCCAGGGTTATTTTCCTAAAACACAAGTCAGTTTGAGGAACTTTCCTTCTCAAAACATAAGTGGCTTCCCACTGCCTTGAGAGTACATTTCTAGCACAGTGTTCCAAATCCCCAAGATGTAGCACCTTTCTGCTTCTCTTGGTTCATCACCCAGAGGGTCTCTGAATTAATCATTAATCTCCTTCCAAAGCTTTGCTCAGGCTGTTCCTGAAGCTTGCTTTGCCCTTCCCCATTGCTCTGCATTTTAAGATCCTTTAGTCCTCACTCTACTGTGCCCTCTCCCTGAATCCCCTATTAATATGCCAATCTGAAGTCCTCTGTGCCTCCACGGAACTCATCAAGCTCTGTCACACTCAACTGCTGCATATTGCCTAGTGTGGTAGCTATTTGAACTCTGATCTTCACTGCATTACAATCCACTTATTTAATACTTTCTTGAATTTCTTATGACAGTGATTCTCAAACTTTAGCAAGTATCAGAATTATGTGGTGGGCTAAGTAAACACAGATTTCTGGGACCCAGAGTTTTTGATTCAGTAGTTCTGTGGAGAGAACCAAGAATCTACATTTCTAATAAGTTTCCAGGTGATGCTGAGGCTGATGCTGCTGATCAGGGACCCCGCCCCTGCACTGTAGGGTCTAGCATAATACCTTAAACATAGTAAGCTCAACATATACTGGATAAGTAGGTAGGTGATAGAGCCATACTATAGATTGAAAATTCAGGTGCTTTATTAAGACTTTGAGCGGTGTTGACACCAAGCATGTGCTGTCTGTTTCTTGGTGGTCCCTAGACGATGCTCATTTCATGCTTCCTAAGCCGTGACATTGAATGTTGGCCTTTTCTCTTTGCCTGGTCAGATCTAAGGCTCAATGGTATAAACTTTTTTTTTTCGATGTACACATGACTTTTTTTCTCTCTCCCTCTGTCTTTGGGAAAATGGGAGAGATTTGAGTTGATGCCACCCAGAGGTCAGAATAAGTCAATGAAACTGATGAATTATCAGAGAATCAATCTATATCCAGATGTAGGAAGCAAGGTTTTGTAAGAGAATTATGTTTCTAAACATCATTTATCTGCTCTAAGAGATTTAAATAAAAAATAGATCTAAGCCTCTAGAAAGTCAACTGGGTTATTCCTGGGTCCAGACAACCTTCTAGTGTGGAGGTGGAGGCTGGCTGTGTAGGGTGGAGGGGACTGTTCACCCTGGACCAGCATCAGCATCATCTAGGACCATGTTAGATATACTAAAAATGTGCTGAATGAGAAATTCTGGGGCTGGTGCCCAGAAATCTTTATTTCGACCAGCCCTCTAGGTGATTATGATGTAGGCTAACATTTAGAATCACTGCTAGTGTTTAGTTATCAGCAAATTAGGCAAGCCTCCAAACGTTAATGCTCTTTTCAATGACTATCACCAAATCATAAGCAAGTAGTGCTTTGGGCCAAATTCTGTAGATTTTCCAAAGTTGTTTTTGATGATAAAAGGTCTTAATTTTTGGAGAGATTTTAGAAAATGCAAAAGCATGGAGTTTTTTGCTAGTGTATTTTTTTATTTGGGAATTTTGTTTTGAATGTACATTTGAGAGCAAACATTTAAATCATAATATAGAAAAGGCTTTGCTATAGAAGTTTAGAGTTGAAAGATCACTTGAAATATCAGATCTAATCCTTATTTTAGAGTTGATAAAAGAGGCTTGGATGGTTGAATCCCTGGGACCCCAGAGCACTGTTCATCATGCTGTCTCTGTCTTCCATGAGGCAACCCCCACTCCCACTGGGTTTGTGCATAAGAAAGGGAAGGTTAAGTGATAATTATAATAATAACAATAATAATAACAACAATAATAAATAGTGTTTTTCATTTACCTTGGTCATCATTTACCTTATCCTATAAAACAATACCCATGTATAAAGTCTCCATACAGTAATTCAGAATTTCTCTCTCTTTGGATCTCTGTAAGTTATAATTTTCATTTAATTATATATATGTTGAAGCCATGAGCTATCCTTTGACACTCTGATCATATTTTAGAATCATATTTATTCTGGAAATATTCTCCTCACCCAATACACACACCACATCCATACACATCACGTGATTCTGAATCCAATTGCAGAATTCCCTCCCTGCCCCCCTCCCCCCCCATGAATCCTCAGGGGTTCCAAAGAGCCCAAGTAAGAATTATTTCTGCCTTAAGAATTTTTCATTTAATACCGGGGATGAAGAAATATCCTTTCCAAATGATCCTTTTCAGCCAAAGACTTTCTTTAGGAACCTTTTTTGCTTCTCCATGAATCCCATAAAAATAACCACCACCTTGTTTCTCTCAGCTTCACCTCCGAAGCCCCAAACTCAGCCCTGCATCTGCGCATGGCCGGCAGCAGTGTTGAAGAGTCAGGGCCTCCAGTTTGTCCTCTGTAGACAGTCATACCCTGCTGCACAAGCGCTCCTGTCCTGCCACACTGCACTGTCAATATTACTGGAGCATGGAGCAAGTTCTGGGGGCGATTTTATTATGCCTCATTATACCAGAGATAAGTGGAACATACAACTCACTGCTGCCTGCTGGAGGGACATACAGATGCAGGAGAAATTTTATGCACATTTGGAAAGCATGCTTATTTTAGGATTTTGTTTAGAAATGAGTCACTTCTTCCTTGCTCGTTTTCTCCTTTGTGTCTCTGTCTCTCAGAATAATAAAATTTCCTACTAGCTTCCACAGAGAGCCGATTAGTTTAAAATGTGTTAAAAAGTAAAGAAGCTTGTCCAGTGAAAGTGCCAAAGGGACAAGTCACAACCAATTTACAGTTTGCACAATAAATAAAGAGCTGAAGAGGCCAAAGGGAGGGCTTGAGGTGAGTGCAGAGGATGCCCTGGAGCAGTGAAACTTGAGGGACCACAGAGTCCATAAACATCAAGAGGACATTTAGAGGGCAGACAACCTCTGTTGTGCAAACAGACATTGGAGTACAGACACCCTTATGAGGAGGTCCCAGGTAAAAATGTGAAAGTCTTACTTAGGTGCAGTTACTCTAGAATTCCTTGACACAGATTGATTGATTGAGCACATAACCCACAAATCAAAATTTAAAAGATTCATCATGGATTCAGGTATTTGAATTGGGATGGGTTAGGCAGCCAGATGGACAAGCGAGCTGACTGTGGCGCTAGGCTGAGAAAAGCACATACCATACTTGGGCTGCTCCACTGGATCGGGTCAGTAACATCAGTGGGAGGACTCAAGAGGCAGGACTCCATCAACCAGGTCTATTTTCATTTTTCTAATATGCCGGCAATTTTCTGAAACATTTTTACTAGCTAGGTTTAAAAAAAAAAAATCTGGCCCTAGTTGAATCGTTTTCTGGAATGCTCAGAATGACCTGGCAGATAATGAGTCATTATGTAAAATGGGACTCTAAATAAACAGCTAATAGTTTGAAACATGAAAATTATTTTAAAATCTAATTTAAAGCTACTAGGTCATTTTTTAAAGGGGCATCCTTTTAAATTGAACTATCATCAAGAAAAATGGCACGGGTTTCCTAGCAGATCAGCTTTAATACCTATGTTTGGAGTGACGAATCGCTCATGTGCTCATTATTCATGACCATTGTACATGCACTATTTTAATCTTCATTTTCCTCTGTAGACATTAGCTAATTTATCTGCAGTAGGACTCCAGAGCAATGCAGTGTTGTGCTGTTATTGGGCAGGCAGAGGAATAAATGCAAGGTGAAAGGCCTTGATTCTCCAAGGTCTCATTTCTGAACATCGATCTGGTTGAAATATCAGACAAATGGTTGACAGCGAGCAAACACAAGGGTAAAATGTTTGATTGGAAAGTGTTGCTGGTGTTTACTTACTCAGGAAGGCTTAAATGAAGTAGGGATCTCGAAACAGTAAGAGCCCCACCTGGATTTCCACTTTAATGCTTCAGTTATAGCGCCAGAATCTTTGCTATCTGAGGATAGCGTCAAGGAGTTCCCCATACCTTTCCCTCAAGGGAGACAGAGGCAGCTTAGTTTTCCTGAGAGCTTCCCATTCTCTTTCAACTTCAGTCCTAAAAGGACCTCCTTAAAGTGAGCATTCTTACCCTCAGGCAAGTTGGTGCTGCTTTCTGTTTCTCCTCTCTCCAACAACCTTTAGTCATTCTTTTCGCCCACCCTGCAGGCATGTGAATCTCTTTCCTCTGATGCATTCAGGATAATGGAACAGCTGACTAGCTTCCAAGGACCAGTAAAACTCCACTACCCTCTTTTGGTGATCTGTTTTTGTACAGTTTTACTTGGTTTACCTAAAAGTGGTACTGCTCACATTAACCAGAAGTTGATTTGGGGGGATCTGGTAGAGCCACAAGTAGGATGTTAAGACTGTATCACTCTTGATCCCCCATAGACCCACATCTTTCTTCAGGAGTTCTTCTGTATTGGCTAATTCAGCTTCAGAGTACAAGGTATTGAGTAGGTTATGGAGGTCTGCATAGTTTTATCACTTACTAATTATGTGATATTGGAAGTTTGGGAAATTGTTTTATTTCTTTAAGGTTTAGTTTCCTCATCTATAAAATGAGAGTAATCCTAGTGATATACAGGGTGTCCTCAAAAAATGTATACACACTAATAGCTGATAGCTCAATTTTGAAAATGAAATGTATTTTAATATACACTGCTTTTGTAATTATTCAAAGTATGTGAATACATTTTTGGGGGACACCCTATAATAGACAGACAGACATGAACAGAGCAGGAATGATTGGCCAGGTGCAAAGGTCACCAGAGTGGAAAGTTCCAGGTGCCTAGCAAGGGGCAACACTAGGAGGACAAGGGTTGTAGGATAAGACCTTGCCCTCAGGGTGACCTTTACTCCTGTGGCATGCCACTAGTCATGTGGTAGTCCCCCTTAGAGGTGGAACTAGGGGGCCAGAGAAAAGCCTAGGACTCCTATACAAGCCCTTGCATAACCACTCCCTTAAGCATTAAGACCTCAAGACAAGGAGGTTATGACCCATGTCAAATAATATTAGGAATAAATCCTCAGGTCTGTTGACCACAGAGACAAAGTTTTGGTCAAACTAGAGATAACATTTAGGCCTCAATTGTGTTTCAGTTTCAGGCCCAGAAAAGCAGGAAGGCCAGGCAGGGGGATGCCATGGCTGACCTCAGGACCAGCTGCCATGTCTAAGGACCCCTGTCATGGTGCCTACCCATCAGTGGAGAGAAAGAACACACCTGGAAAGCTGATGAATATTCTATTGAAACTTTCCTCTAAGACCTCCAGATAAAAACCCTTTAAGAGAAGGACTCAGTGCAGTCTCTCTCTCTTTTTCTCCCCTGCCCCCCTCACCCACACACACACACATGCCAGTGCCTTTGCATACCTTTGTTTTCTTTCTCCTAAGCTCCAAGGGTCCTTCTTTTGCCTCTGTAACTTGTTCCCTGAGCCCATGCAGCCAGCTGGCTCACTTCTTCTATCTCTATGACTTTCTAAATAAACTTTTGCTTGCATTTGAGTCTTGGCTTTGAATTCTTTCTTGGCTAAAACTCAAGGACTGAGATCTAACATCTGGTGCTATTTGCTATTAACACTTGCAAAAACACTTAAATAACATGTAGCCCTCCCAACTATTAAACAATTGTTAACTATTATTTATTATTTCATAGTAATCATAATTTGATAATTAAATATAGTAAAAGAAATGGAATCTTTTAATCAGGCTAATAGATTCCTTGACATTTATGGGAAAATGCCCACAGTTTGTTAAATTTTCTACTCTTAGGAAGCTATAACCTTCCTTAAGAACAAAAAATGACTTGCCTATTGGTACTGAAAGGAGTTTTTAGGGGTAAAATAGGTTTAGGGAGTTTTAGAAATAAAGAGGGTCCATGGGGGAGAACTGCAAAGTTGGGGGGCTGGGAGCTGCCAAAAGGCATATATTCACAGAGAGAAAAGAGATGCCACAGGATAAGGGGAGAGGAATACACCCACTCACAGAAGGTAAGGAGGTAAGGGGAAAGCCATCGAATAAGGGGAGAGAAATATATCCATTTACAGAGGATAGGGGAAAGCCACAGGGAGTACAGAAACAAAAGGGAGAATTCACACGAGATAGAGAATTCTACCACAGAAGGGGGAGAAAATAGCCGGGGCGGGGAGGGAGGTATGTGGGGTTTGAGCTTTGAAGCTCCTGTAGTGACCAATCAGAGGGGAATATCAGGACACAAAGAACTGCTCCCTATATAAACCTTAGAAAGAGGGGCTTAGTGGGCTACCCCTTTGGAACCTCCTCCCCATGTGGGAGTCTGTACTTGTTTCCAATAAATTTCCACTTTTTCATATTCCACCTTTTGTCCGTGGCTTCATTCTTTGAATTCACCTGGACAAGAACTCGGGAAAGAAATCACCTATGCATGCTGCCCAGAAAGGAACCATGTGTTTCAGTTTGGATTTCACGTTTCAGTACCTGAACTAGTTGAATTTTGTTACCACTAGCAAACAGCATCTCTCCAGATTTATGCCACCCCTCTGCCCATTCTTCCATTTCTTTCTGAAATTCTCCTTCAAACTACATTTTCCCCAAATCTTTCAAAGTCATCTCTCTGGCTTACCCTAGACTTTGTCACCACTGTCGTTCTGAAATTTTTTTTTATATTCCATATAACTTCTGGAAGCTAGAAGAAGACAAAAATGCAACAGGTCTGCCCAACAAGATATTATAACAATGGTTAGAAAAGGAAGAGTGCTGAAGGGAGTAATCATTCACCTTGATCCTGGCTAAAGAGAAAAGATCTTCAAAAGACTTAAAATTAGCTTAATTCTCCTTGGCTTTTCTTCTTTTCCTCTTAGGAGCAATTCTTGTCTGAGTTATTTCTCTTGAGATGGTGTCGGCAAAGAGGCACAGGAGTGGTGAGACTTTTATGAACTCTGTCACAGTCCTGGCCACAGGGCAGAAAACTCTTTCATAGCTACGTGGTTGGAAAAAATAGATATGCTGTTTGGGAGGAGAAGGGAGGCGGTCAGGGGTATCAACAGGCCTCAGGAAACAAAGTGGTGTCAACTCCAAGTGGCATCTTTCAGGGCAGTGTATACACAACCAGGGACTTTGTCCTTTACCACAAGTTGTGTTTGCTCTCCTGTGACAAGCTGTCAGAGTAGCCTACTGGGAAATCTTTTGTATTCTCTTCCATTCCTAAACAGAATATAGACATCAACATTGTTGTTCTCAACTTCAAAGCAGTCAAAGATCCTGTGTGAAATGAGCTGGATGCTCCACAGTCTGACGCCCTGAATTTGGACAGAATGAAAGAAAAGGCTGGTTGGGAAAGCTGGCTGTCTCAGGAATGAATCTTGTTTGGGGGAACATTTTGGCAATGTAATTTGAATAAAATTTATTTAATATTTACAATTGAATGTTCTTATGATTGAAAAATTATCAGAGATCTTGTAATTGAGACATAGGCAAGAGATAAGGCTTAATTTAATCATTAATGAGAGTGATAATGGTATGGAAATTTTGTGGGAAATCATCCCTGTTTTGGGAGATATATTCTAAACTATTTACAGCTCACATGTCATGATATCTATATGACACTTACTTTAAAATTACCACATATATGCTATATATATGTGTATATAAGCCATATATACATACACATATACACATATTTATATATGTGTCTGTCTCTCTCTCTATATATACACATAAATATGAGTATCTTTGCTGCTATATATATACACACATATACACATATATATGTCTCTATATATCTTTAACATATATGTATATCTAATCTATTGTATATATAGCATGCAAATTGGACAAATATTAAAAATCAGTGAATATAAGTGAAAAGTATTTGAGTATTTTTATGCCATTCTTCCAAATTTTTCAAAATGTTTACTGTGTAAATAACTTAAAGTAAAATACCTAGCATCACATCAAGTACCATGTCTATGTTCATCTTATGTTGATTACCTTTTCCCCTTTCTTCCTTTTTCCCCCTCCTAGTTTTGCTCACTTTCCTCCATCGCAACAAGCCCTCATTATGGTTATTTAAATATACATTGAGTCTAGTTACATTGCCCTAAAAAAGCAGTTTCTGAAAAAAGCATAAAGCACAAAAGGGCAGCGTGTTGTAGAAGTGCCAGGAGTGGCGATAATTGGCAGCTCTGCAAGGTTGATCTGTTCTCCAAAAGGGGCAGCGCATGGTGCTGCATGTTAAGTGCTTTTGCAGAATGAAGAGGACAGAATTAGCAGTCTGCACTACAGCAAACACCAATACCCAGCATATTAACATTTTTCAATAAATACAAAAATAGAGTGAACATGCTTATTTCAGAGTGCTGATTTAGTAATGCAAACGCCGAGATTATCTTTTCTTAGAGCTTCCCTCCCCAAGGTAGTAGGTTTTAATGCCTGTGGAAATGATGAACATTTATTTGGAAGTTGCCTCAGGGGCTGGAATTATGTGCACAGTTAATTATATACCATTTGAAAGATATTTCTGCCAAACTTGCTGGTCAACTTAATGAGTAGCCAGTGTGTTTCTTGATTTTTAGGATAAAGACCTCAGGGTTCTGGGATATTTTTTCTTTTGCTTTGCTTACTTATTAAACTTAAAGCTGGGATGGCTACAGGATGGAGACAGGAGGAATATGCTGGTCTGGGTGTCCCTTATAGCCATCATTCTCTTGAATTTCACTTCTTCCCTTGGTGACTGTAAAATGAGTCCTTTTCAGATTATATAATGAATCCTCAAAGCTCTCCTGTAGAAGCGAGGGTGTAGCAAACTATTTACCATCCCAACCTGTAAATTGAGAAAATAAGAGGTCTCAGAGGAAATTATTTTCTAAAATTATGCAATGAAAACTCAGTTTATCTATCTACCTTTTTTCACTCCATGTATATGAAACTCTAAATGAAATATAGGAAGATGTGAGGAAAGCAAGAGCTCAGGACATAGTTTCTGTTCATTAAAGGACAACAATACCGTGTGTGAGTGTGTGTGTGTGTGTGTGTGTGTGTGTGTGTGTGTGTGAAATTGCTATGCAAACTTTTGCCCACATGTAAACTGTCATTACTACTTTAGTCACCAAAGATGATATTATCTTCTACTTCCTCATCCTCTATGTATATAACGGTAGATTTCTCAGGAATTGAGAAGGAAGAAAAAGAATGATTTACTGTTTTGGAAAATGAATTTTAAGCAAGTTTTGAGTGAAAGCCATCATCCTGAAGGTTTTCAAGGCCTTGGCTGGGGCAAGTATTAGTATATTCAAATGGAAGATGTAGCATGAGCAATGAGGTATGAGAAAGAGGATGGCCTGTAAAAATCTCTGATAGCAGCAGAATGGTAAAATATTAGGAAATATGGTGGTCAGGGTCGAGATCAAATGTGGGAGGATGGCAGGTCCAATACCTGGAGGCAAGAAAGCCCATTGTCTCAGGTTTTAATGGGAGTCAGGAGGCAGTGAAGAACAATGTAGGATTCTGGAAGAGGAAATATTGTGACAAAGCAGTGCCTGGGCAGATGCAGTCTTTTCAAGTGTTCTGAATAGATTGTGATCCATTGAAACCAGAAGAGGAAGGAGGTTTTTTAAGATAAAGCAGATTCAGGGAATAAAGATCTTGCTTTGATTAGTAATGTCAAGACCAAGGTCGTGGAGGTTTAGAGAGCACAGCTGGAGTGGATTCTCACAAAGTAAGGCTTCACTAGATGTTAGGTTTGTGGGGACAAAAGAAGGCAAAATGGACCTGATGTGAGCAAAGACTCCCACTGGGGCCTGGGAAGTAAGACAGACCTCTCTGTGACTGAAGTGTGTTAGAGGAGAGGGGAAACCAGGGTAGCATAAGGACCAGATCTGTTAAAATCATGTCACCCCAGTCACCCCCGGAGAACTGATCACTGGCTTCTGCTCTCTAGTTCTCCATCTCTCCGGGGTTGCTGTGAAAGAAGCTTCTCTCCTTCTCAGATCTGCAGGTCTCCAACTGTCCTGCTTGTGACTGAGGGCACAGCCAGGGTCAGGGAAGTGACTGGCAGCTTGCTGGGGCATGCAGTTTAGGTATTGCTCTTGTTTGCTGTCATTTTGTTTTAGAGAATTTCTAACAGGGAATTTTAAAAGGCCTCCATGATGTAACCTGCGCATTACTGGCTCTTGCCCTCTCCTCTTGAAGAAAGAATTGAGCCCCCTGCATGTGTGGTGCAGTTGCCCATATCCATGGAAAGAGAAGGTGCAAGGACAGCTGGAACTACCTGGAATTGTTGTCCCTCCCTCTGTGGTACACACAACCTTGACATGAGGTCCCAATGTCTTCTCTCCCTGTTACTCCATGTTGTGGGAAGAAAGATATTTTAGAGTCCTTTAAATTTTGTTCTTTTTATTATATTCTGTTAGCAGGGTACCTAAGCAGGACTCCCTATACCATCATATCATACATTGATCATGAACATGACTGTTAGTGTTTTATATAAGTCCATAGGGGCCTGGGCTGAGGGACAAGTCTATGTGACATACAGTAACCCCTGCATTTTAAAAAATATATTTTATTTTATTGATTTTTTTACAGAGAGGAGGGGAGAAGGATAGAGAATTAGAAACATCGATCAGATGCCTCCTGCACACTCCCTACTGGGGATGTGCCCGCAACCAAGGTATATGCCGTTGACTGGAATCGAACCAGGGACCCTTCAGTCTGCAGGTGGACACTCTATCCACGGAGCCAAACTGGTTAGGGCTGTAACCCCTGCATTTATATGGGATCTTTGGAAGTAAAAAGATGCTATGCTTCTTTAACCACGCTTATATAATTCTTATTATGTGCCATGCTCTTTTCTAAGTGCTTTATTTAATTCTTGTAACAACCCTATGAGGTAGATATAGCTATTATCCTCTTCCTCGTTGTTTTTAGATGTGGAAACTGAGGCACAGAGCAAGTAGCTTGCTCTACATTAAATAGCGAACAGGTGGGGAAGCTGGGGCTCCTTTCCAAAGACTCAGTGCCAGATTTTCGGTGTTTGAACCCCTATACTATACTGTCTCTTGAAATGAAAATGGAGATATGTGTCTCTCAGGTGGCATTATCTATGTACAGATGGAAAGAAGCCTCACATACTGGAAGAAGTGTTAACATAAAAAAAAAAACCATTGAAACCTGTAAAGAATTTTTGGTGAGTTTATTTGAGCCAAACTGTCGACATATGCTGAGAAGCAGAACCACAACTAATTGAGATAATGCTCCGGAGAATGGCAGGTTTACATTTGTATTTATACATTTCAATAAAAGGAGGAACATAGGTGGGTTACATGAAATTCATTGGTGATAGATCAAGGAGGAGGGATAAGCAAAGCAGGGAAACCCCTGGGATTGGATAAAAAGTAAAATGATGGACACATACTTAGGTGGGTATAGGAACAGTTAACATGATGATGAAGGAATTTGTGGTATCTGTCCTGGGGCCCAGCATATTTGGTTGTGCCCCAGGGGCTCCAGATAAAGGGAAGTCACAAGTTACCCAGACATTTTAAGGATATGTTATCATAGATGCAAAAAGACAGATAGGTTCAGTTAAGGTAAAGGTTGACCTTGTCAGTGAAGATACCGGCCTAGGACGTAACTGCCCACCATAACTGCTTTTAGTTAAAGTTTAATTTCAGACCATCCTTTGTGGTTACTTTAGGTCTCTGAGTTTGCAAGACTACCATGCAGGCCCCCCCTGAGCTTGTCAGGTCAGCATGTGGCCCCTTTCGTCCACAACAGCAAGGCATCTGTGCTATCTCCCTCTCCCCCCATGTTATCCTACTCTCACATTTCTCTGGTCATGGGGCTGGAAGACCTGAGGCATTCTGGATATTTCTACAAATTCCCAAGCCATAACTAAGGGCTAATTCCAAAGGCCCCACCCCATGACCCCATTTTCCTATCTCATAGAGTAAGCCCTGGGATCCTTGGAATTTTGTGGACATGAGGAAGAGAGATAAGATATAAGGGTACTGTAAGAAGGGTCATCATCCTATACAGTCTCCCTATTGTATTGGCTTTGCTTTCCTTTGCTATCACATGACCAATCTTCAAATTCCAAAGGTAGCTGATATAAATAACTTAAGGTTAAAATATCTTGCCAGAGATTGTCATGCCAGGGACACCATGGTGGCAATTGATTGAGTGATTTTAGAGTCACTTGCCCCAATCCAGTTTAACAAGTAGCTATCCATCCATGTAATTAAAAAAAAAAAATGGTGGTGGGAAGTGGCACTGTGGCTTCTGCCCTGAGCAGAAGGCTGTGACCTGGGCAGTTTCCAAAAGGTGTCACCG
The DNA here is from genome assembly GCF_014108235.1 of Myotis myotis. Lineage (NCBI taxonomy): Eukaryota > Metazoa > Chordata > Mammalia > Chiroptera > Vespertilionidae > Myotis > Myotis myotis. The sequence goes on along the minus strand of NW_023416379.1, from coordinate 31,672,150 downwards.
GGTATGGCAAGCCCTCTGACCTACATTCCAAAACACCTCCAGTCAAGCCAGTAAGTGTGCTCACTGCAATCCAAACCTATTTTACACCTTGTTACTGATTTCATTCTTTGGTTTATGTGTGCTCTGCCATTGGATATGTCTATTTTTCCCCTTTAATGGCCTCAATCCTCCCTGTCCTTGCTATTGTCCAGGAAGTCTCCTATGCTAACTCCAGCTGGAGGTTATTGCTATCTGATTATGAGCTTCCAATTTATTTTAAGTATCATTTATTTGGTATTCATTTTTAATGCTTTCCATTGCCTACTCACGAATCCATGTCTCTTTTCCCAAACTATATTATATACTATCTGAGGCTACATAACATGTGATTTAATAAAGGCCTGTTAATTGAGAGTCTTTTCTATTATAATTTCTGAGAAGTCTCTGGGGTCTTGGTTATCTTTTGTAAATCAATATCCTGAAGAGCTGCCCCATTCCCCTGTGGTATACGTGTTATAGAAGTCTATGAAGGTTCAACCCAAAGAGTAGAACTCTATATATTAAGCAAGGGGGAGGGGATGGCATAAGCACTTAAAGGAAGAGATATCAGAGGAGGCTCTGGCATAGAGATACAATGACCTTGATTGCCTAGTTTTAGAGGGGCAGAGATATCAGACCCCCAGAATCCAATCCATTCCGAATAAAGTCACTAAAAGACAATGGACAAAGAGGGGTAGATTATCAGAACTCTTCTCCACTAAGATTATGCCATCCTGCAGACAAATATAAAAGAGAGTCATGAACTAGAACATCAATTTATAATCTAAGGGGAAGCCAACGGGCATCTTAGTTTGACCTTTAGCACATAGTCTATTTCAGACTAAATTTTATTATAGAAGCACATTCCACAGTATGTTTGAAGTGAGAAACAGAATCTAATCAGAGCTGACAGCAGCTCTTAGTTTCAGTAGAAGTAACAACAGTCTGAGCAAGAAGGTGGCTTGGTAGGAATGGGAAAGGGAAATCTGGTAGACCTATAAGAAGACAGAGTGCCCAGGGTAACTCAGGGAGTGGCGAGGCAGGCACAAGGTAGCTGCCTGGATTAGATTGGCAATGGTTAAAAGGTTGAATAACTCACTGTGCTGGCAACAGGAGGTAAATAAATGCTGTTTTTGAAGCCAATCAACAAAAACTCAGATGAGAACAGAAGTAGCTAAAATATATGAACTCAAGTCAGGGAAAACATTAGAGAGATAAATGGTTCAAGAAAAGTTTTCTTTGAATTAAAAGGATTAGCATTAAAATATTCTACTCTTTCCCTAAGGACCCTAAGAAACAATTTTTAGAACTATGGAGCCCATTTGCTAATATAAACATTTAATTTTGTGGTCTATTTTTCACTGGTACATTTGATATGAAAAGAGGATAGGAGTCTTATAATCATTATACAAAGAGTAAGATATAAAACTACAAAAAGATAAAACTACTTCCTCACAGTTAGGCAATGAGTCAGCATGGGTCCAAGTTTTGGAATATAGATCTCTTGGCACCAACTCTGGGAAAATGCTTTCAAACTCTAAAATCCTATAAAAGCTGAGAGAATAATTACCAATAAAGGCTGATTGCTTTCCACACAGTAAGCACTTTACTCATCATGTTGAATTGACTGTACATAAAAAATTATTTTTATGTTCTTTTCTCTCTTTAATTATCTTATTAGTTATCTTTTTTTCCTCTGGGTAACATCTGTGTGTGATATAAATTAAAAACTTTCTCCATTTTTATGTCCATACGTAACCACTTTTGTTGTTTTCTTATGCATCCTCCTATAGCTAATCTGTGTACTAGTAAGCTTATATGTGCAAATAGAGTTATATTTTGCACATTAGTTGCTTTTTGGTTTTGTAATTAAACTTACACCATATAAACTTCTATGTAGTTTTCTGTCTTATCCTTTTAAGATGCCATATAATATTTTATTGTACATATTTATAAGTTAAAAATACATATTTAATAGCCCTCAGCTGATGCCCATTTAAACCGTTTCCATTTAAAAAATATTTTTGATATTACCAGCAGTGTTTCAATTAATAGCTTTGTTCAAAGGCATTTTGCATGAGTGGAAGTATATCAGTAGAATCATTTCCTAAAATTGGAATTTATTGGATGAAACAGTGTAGTTCATCTATAATTTGGATGGATATGACCAAATTGCTTTCTACCAACTTATATTAACTACTACAAAGGATGAGAATGTTGGTTTTCCCATACTCTGGTCAATGAGCATGTTAGACATTTAAAAATTATTGCCAATTATCTCAATTATTTTATTTTTTATTTTTCTTACTTTGAGAATAAGCATCTCATCATATATTTAAAAGTTAATTTTTTCTTTTTCTTGAACAGCTAGCATCAGTTTTAAAATGTGTTTTTGTGTCTTTTGTTATTTAAATTAATGAAAATTTAAAAAAATTAACAACAGTTCAAATAGATTCATAATTCATATATTGGTGATATAAATTGTTAAATTTGCACTTGACCTCTCATAGCTTTCTCTGGGCCTCTCATTTTTCTCTTTTAAAAGTAGAGAGAAGTGTATTTACAAAGTAGATTATCATCAAGATTTTTTTTTAAATATATTTTTATTGACTTCAGAGAAGAAGGAAGAAGGAGAGATAGAAACATCCATGATGAGGGAGAATCATGGATCAGCTGCCTCCTGCAGGCCCCCCTACTGGGGATTGAGCCTCGGGCATGTGCCCTGACCGGGAATCGAACTGTGACCTCCTGGTTCATAGGTCGATGCTCAACCACTGAGCCATGCAGGCCGGGAATCAAGGTGGCTTTTATCAGCATATCCCTTATGTGACTCCTTTGGCAAGCATATACCTGTCCCTTTGTTATCTGTCTCTAAATGTTGACATATTCATGAGTACAGTCTATCTGGGTACCTTAAATAATAAATGATTGGATTGGCATCAATGAGGGAAAATGGCAGAATAAAGCTGAGAGTTATCCTTTTTATTTCTTTTGAAAAGGACTGTAAAGGGATTAATAGACTTTTTTTTCCCTGTGATGAACACATTTTACAAATCCTTTTTTTTTTTTTAAAAAAAAAATTTTTTTTTTTTAGAATTTTGAGGCAACTTTTTTTTTAAGAAATATATTTTATTGATTTTTTACAGAGAGGAAGGGAGAGGGATAGAAGAGTTAGAAACATTGATGAGAGAGAAACATAGATCAGCTGCCTCCTGCATACCCCCTACTGGGGATGTAACCGCAACCAAGGTACATACCCTTGACCGGAATCGAACCAGATCCCCTTCAGTCTGCAGGCCGATGATCTATCCACTGAGCCAAATTGGTCAGGGCCACATTTTACAAATTCTTTATGTGACTTCAATTCATGATTAAAACTAACTTCCTTATTTCATCTTAGGGATTCTTCTATAATTTCAGGAATGGGAGAGAGAGAAGCTGTTTGAATCTTTTAGGAGGTTCTTGAGGTCAGTATAGGAAATCCCATGTCAAAGGAGTTGACTTCTAGCAGAAAAGGGACTGACTTCACCCTTTAATAGAGGAAGTCTGCCCTATCAATGAAAATGTCCCATGTGAGACTTGGTGGTGAGTGATTGATGCCCTCCCTCCTGTCTGCTGAAAACCTCCCTGGGTTTGTGCAGGCTACATTACTTTAATCTTATTTCCACGAAAACGCCAGTCGGGAGTGATGGCCTATATCTGGCAACACTCGTCTGTGTCACATGACTTAACAAGGCAGATCAGAGGTGGGCAAAGGAACTGTGCTGGTCTGTGTTGTCAGTTTTATTGACAGAAAAATGAGTCATTAAAAAAGGGCATCTGAAATTATAGACCTAATTTAGTTCCTGTGCATTAACCAGCAATTCAATCAAGCCAGAGAGAGTCTTCATGCACCTGAAGCAGCTGAGTATAACTGGCTTAAAAATCTGCTTAGTTTAGTCCCAGAAAAGTCAGAGACCTGCTGATTTCTCTCTCTTGCTCTAAAATGTTGTCTGCAAACTTGGAAAGTATTCAGCCTTACACAACACGGTGGTAGCATTTCACTTCCTTGTCAACCTCTATCTTTAGACACAATTCTGGAAGGAGAAATAACTTGAGTCTTTTGTTTCCTGATTTGAAGATTTGGTTTCATCCTTTGAAATGTTTTATTAAAATCTTTGACTTTTTAACTTTTGATACCACTGAAGGAAAAGGGAATTTGCTTAAAAAGTCACCCATTTGGCTCTAATAATATTTCTCTATTGTTACCACAAGCACTGCTGGTGAAATTACTATTGAGTGTGGAAATCATTAGGGAAAATTTAACAAGCAGAGAGATTCATTTAAAAAATCTAAACGCCTGTAAATTTTAAAGTACCTATACTGAATATGTCAGCCTTCTTACACCTTTTGTGTGTGTGTGTGTTTTTTAACAATGTATCTTAGTAACATTTTTATATCTAAAGGCTAAAATCGAAATAAGAAAACAAGGAGAATAGTCTATGATTCTTTCACTGAAATTCCTTTTATACAAATATATTTTTAAAAATACGGAACCACAAAAAAAAAAGAGCCATGCAAATAATGTAGAATTATACTCTATATTCATGCTGCACATTCCCTAGACCAGCAGTTCTCAACCTGTGGGTCGCGACCCCTTTGGAGGTCGAACGACCCTTTCACAGGGGTCGCCTAAGACCATCGGAAAACACATATATAATTACATATTGTTTTGTGATTAACCACTATGCTTTAATTATGTTCAATTTGTAACAATGAAATTGGGGGTCACCACAACATGAGGAACTGTATTAAAGGGTTGTGGCATTAGGAAGGTTGAGAACCACTGCCCTAGACTGTTATCAGAAGGGATCTGTATAATGTGAACCAGCCCTCCCTTCCTAGGTCTGGAAGGCTTTTGTTGTACCAAAGTTACCAATACAATTTACCCCAGCCCTTTCTATGAGTTTCTCCTCAGGAAACTTGATGTCTCTTCTTATCAATAGATCTTTTGTTCATTTAGGATACAAGTTATTGAACTTCAAATATCAAAGTTCTTCATTTCCTTGCTTCCCAAAAGCCTCTGGGATTTGTATGCAAATGAATACACCTTCTTTAGGACTTAGGGAGAGCAGCCTTCAGTCCAGGTCTGTTTTAGTGTCTGGTTCTAGTGTTTCTTCCCCCAGGACTGCAATGGTCTCTGCAACCTACACAGACATAGCCAAAGGGGCTTCAGATCACCCTGGGAAGAGCCAGGAATATCCACCCCAAGATTCCTCAACACAGAAGAGGAAGGTATGTTTATAAAAGAATTCTATCCTACTCAACACCAATAACACCTGGCATTCCTTTGCTTCATGAAAATTCTAAAAGTCAATGGTAGAAATATCCCTGGGTCATGTTTTTGCTCTAGCTCCTGTCATTTGTGACCTTGGGCAAATTCCTGAGTTTCTCTGTAGGAATGGACACGAAATTTTCAAACTTTGCTGTGGAATACATCAGCATTTTGGAAAGTTTATTTTAAGCCTCACAATCTTTTTTTTTTTTCCCCCACCCAAATTTTTACAAATAAAATACAAACTGTACCATGATAGTCTCAGGTGATACTGAACTATAACTTTATTTTCTAAAACTAAATTTTAATGCATGACTCTGAACTCCCAGTTTGTCTTATGTAGAAGATTTAATTCAACCAATTCCATTTAAATCTAATAAGATTTAATGACTTCTCAGTCAATCAGGGTTGAAAATTCAGACATATTAAAGACCACTTACCTTTTCCTACTTCCTGGTCTGGAGAGGAACCTGGTAAAAATGAATGTGGTAAAACTGAAGGCAGTGTTTCAGAGGGGGAGCAGGACACTGTGTAGTTTCACATTTGCATCCCAGCTCTGGAAAATGTTCCAGGATTTGTTGATCCTGGGATAGGGCCACCTTCCCCTCTGGACACACAGCCAGGCTCGGTTTACTCTTTTCTGTTCCTGGACTCACCACTTTTTTCCACCTCACCTGTTGCCGTTTTTAATGGTTTTTCCAAAAGACTCAGATCTCAGGTCTTCATTCCCCATAAGAAGTGCTGTAATGGTTAATTTTAGGTATCAACTTGACTGGCCACTGGTGGGGTTGCTCAGCTCAAACAGCATTGAGTATGTTTTTTAGGTGTTTCTGGATGGGTTTAGCATTTGAATTGGTGGACTCAGTAGAGTAGATTGCCCTCCCCCATGTGAGTTGGCATCAACCAATCTGTTGCAAGTCTGAGTAGAACAAAAGGCAAAGGAAGGAAGTATTTGACACTTTTTTTCCTGCCTCATTGCTTGAGCTGAGACATCTCATCTCATCTTCTCTGGCCTTTGGATGGGCATTTGTACCACTGGCTTCCCTCGTTCTCAGGACTCTGGACTCAGACTCAGATTTCATCACACCACTGGCTTTCCTAGGTCTCCAGCTTACAGGTGGCAGATCATGGAACTCTCAGCCTCCATCATGTGTGAGCCAATTCCACCTAATAAATAAATCTCCATACACAACATAAATTTATTTTACCTATAAGTATATAAATCTTACATAAAATATGTAAATGTTTCTACATATTGATATATATGTATATTTATATCCTGTGGGTTCTGTTTCTCTGTAGAACCCTAATAAAGTGGATTAAGACTAAAGAGATCAAGCCCTTTCCCACCCCACTCTCCATATGACCTTAGCAATTTGCCTGATCTCTCTGAGCCTTAGTTTCTTCATTGGTAAAACAAAAAAGATAGATGATCTCAAAACTTCTCCCACTTCTGAAATTCTGTGACTTATGAATTTTGGATGCTCAGGTTCTTGGACTCTCCCAAGTCCTTCAGTGCCAACCCATAACTCCTCTCAAATAAATATTAGCACAATTGTAGCCATTAACATTTCTGCAATTTGCATGCAATTCAAGTAGCCCAAGCACACCGGGTTTGCTGCCACTTAACATAACCTATTATAGTGCTCTCAGGACATAATGGTTTTGCCTTCCATTATAAACTCAGTAATGTGAGGTGCTTCAGAGCCACAGGGTAACAAGTTGGCTTTGAGAATTGTAAGTAAGTCAAGTGAGATTCAGATTCTAATTCCAGTACTGCAGTCGACCCCTGCCGGGGTCCAGCCCCAGTGGTCCAGGGGTTCCCAAAGGTGTGGACGGAGTCAGCAAAGAATGATGGACACGGCGACAGCATTCAGATCATCAGCATAGTTGGGTTCTCTTTTTATTCTCCTGTTACATCTGTATTTATACCATTTGATCCTATAAGCATGCCTCTATAGTCACATCATGTTATGTTTTGGGTCCTCCCTTGACCTTCTACAGTTCGTTGTTTCATGTCCATAGTTTTTTATCTGACCTCTGCCAAAAATCTTATCTCTATCTAGCTCTGTGAGTTTTTATCCTATCCATTCTATTCCAAAGGTTAGGGCTAGTTTGTTATCTCCATTCCAAGTCACTACTCTACTGCTCTACTGTTAAGCTACAAGGAAGAAACTGAAGGAGATTATCCCAAATAAAGGTTATGTCCTTTTAGCCTTGCTGGTGGTCTTCCTTGGGACTGTCCTGCGTTGGCAGGTTTTCAGGGGCATAGACTTTGGTCCTTTCTCTGGTGGGTATACCCCTGGGGATGTGGGCCTAGCAAGTCCCAAATTTATTGCCAACAGTCTTAGTCTAAGTTCTTCATAAGTAGTACACAGTATTTCTGTATCACTAGGGGGTTTTACTGGTTTATATCCTTCCTTAGTCCCGTTAATCTCAAACTCCAGGGAAACATCCCCACCTGGGGAAACAACCTTTCTCGGGGAGGTGGCCCTGGTTAGAACACATAGCGCTAAGAAGGGGAGCAAACATATTAAGAACAGTATGCCATATACGCCAGGTCCCTTGGAACATATGCTGTGCAGATGTTTCTTCCCTGCAGCAACTGTGTCAAGCCACAAGGATGGACTGCCCTCCGGCAGACCCCACAAGTACTCTTGGTTTAGTCACTTAAGTCTCCTGTGCCTCATTCTTACCACTTGTAAACTGGATGTAACAATCTCTTCACTGCCTACATCATAGGATTGTTGTAAGGTGCTGAATCCGAAAAGCTGGTCAGACCAGACCTACATTCACTTAGTTACCTGCCACCGGACACTAGAACCATAAGCTCACCACAGGTCAGAAAACACCTTATTCCAGTTAGGGAAGTTTGACATCACTGAGTAGTTAGAAATTCCTTTTTTATCAGCTTATCTTTGCAACTTAATCCCTTGCCTGCCTTAAAACATGCTCTATAACATCCATTTGATCTGATACATCACCTAGCACATAGTATAAAATGTAAGTTAGTTATTTATTACTATTACAGGAATCATTTTTAGAATCGTTAACACCTTTGTTTATATCATTTGCTCCTTCTTGAAGGCCTTTTTCTTCAATGCATAATTATCCAGCAAAATTCTAACATTTTTGTGGAAACCAAGGGGACGTTTTGAGCTCTCATGACTCAGACAGTAGTTTTCACACCTACTTTTATTGTGTTATTTCTTCATGTAATATTTTTCTACTACTCATATGCTCCTGGGGGTCACAAGACTGTGTCTTATACATTTTTATGCAGTTCCAAAGCAGCTAGCCAAGAACACTTCACATCGAGAACTTAATAAATGCTCAATACATAATGGATAAAGAATTAATAAAACAGACCCAGGAACCCAGAAGTCATTTCTCGGCTGTGTAACTTGTGGGGTTTTGGCTTGTGTTGGGTTCAGGCAGGGCAGAGGGCATTTCAGACTGAAGTGGAGTTATGTACCTGATGTCATTACACCCATAGCCCCATTGCCCCAGAATCCATTCCATTTCTGAGCATGTCTATTGGGCTGAAAGGAAAAGTCTTTAGAATAGAACTAGACACTTTAATAGCCCCTTAGGAAATAAAAGCACTTCTGGAAGGTTATTTTTCTCCCCTGAATAAAAGCAGTCTATGCATAGAACAGCTAGAAAATGTGCAGTAATTAGAAAAAATATTATTCTGTTCCCCTGAAATTGTAACACTGATAAGTGACATTTATTGAATTTTTGTCATATGCCACATCACTGGGTGCATTCTCTTATTTAAGCCTCGAAACGACTGCATTGTAGGAATCATCACTATCTTAATTTTACAGATCAGGAATCTTTAAATAGCTCAGGATGGAACAGATATCTTGGCCATGACTAGAGTTCTCTATTTGGACTTAAACATTTGAGGAATTAAATAAAAAAAATGGTTTTCTTATTCTGAGACTCTTAACCTTTGGTCTCCAAGGTGTGTGAATATGAAAATGGATAGGAGTTTTCTCGGTCACTTTGCAACCTCTGTTCAATTAGCTTGAGAAGCTTATTTTTGTTTTCTCTCTTTGTGTGTTTCTCTCTCTCTCTCTCTCTCTCTCTCTCTCTCTCTCTCTCTCTCTCTCTCTCTCTCTCTCTCTCGTTTTCTTTGGGGTTAAAACGGACGATAAACCTGGTTTCCTACAGTTGTTCTCAGTGGTGACTAGAGGAGATTTCCCAATGCTCAAGAAACATAGGTCCCTATGACATTTTCCAGGGATTTTCTGAGCATGACTCAGCCATCAGCGCTGTCAAAGCACAAACAAGGATGCCAGCGATCAGGCTGCTCCTCCCGCAGAGGAGCAGGGGCTCCTGGCTTGCCTGTCCTGCTCTGCCAAATGGTTGAGGGCACAAGGTCCTTCATACCAGTTTTACTTGCCAGTCACATACCAAAAAGCCCATTGGTGAGGCCTCCTACCCAACTAGGGAAGCTGAGAGGCAGCGCTAGGCAAGCCAGGTGCTGGAGAGGAGAGAGGAAGAGAGGGGTGCAGTGGAGGGGGGGGGGTGCATGCGAGGCTGTACATTACAGCGAAAAAGACCCGTCTTCAATCATGGCAGCACACTCTCTATTAATAGGAACTACAGACTGTGAATTCCTATTGATGAAAATGACATACACGTGGCACAGAAAACATAAGTAGCTGTTGAATCTTCCACAAAAGGACCTCATTGTGGCTGAGTGACCTGTGATCCATCACACCACGAAAACCTGCTCCATCTTGTTCCATCACCTCACCCAGCCCTAACGAGCTGCAAGTGGAACGCAGCATGTCTATTCTCCAGACAGCTCTGGAGATTCACTTAAATTACAATTGATTTTTCTTTTTACCATTACCTGACAGCTCCATCTGTTATTTATCCATAAAAGATACAGATTTTTGTGCATTTCATGCGTTTCATAGACATTGGTGGCACCGGGCATTTTCCTGTTTGTGCCACTCTTCAGCATTTTTTCTCTCACTACAGTTCCTTGGCAGCTAGCTCCTTCTTCTGATAACACAGGTGAGGCACACAATATTGATCTGATTGCAGCATAGAATCCTCCTGAAATACCGAAAACTGATGACCTCATATTACACTGTACAGTAAAATTTAGGATAGCCATAGCAAAAAGAGTGAGTCAAGTATTTTATAAGAGAAGAAACTATAAAAGAGAGTGCTCTTCACATTTTTCTCTTGCTATTATCCAGTCAGGTCATATTTTATTGGTGTTCATTACCAAGGTGGAGAGTGATAAGTGTGGAAACCATGGAAACATATTATGGTCAAATTGATGTTGCTTCGAAACCCATGCTATGAAACACTGCCCATTATCCATTATGGTGTCTCCTGGATTTTTGTCAGGAGGGACTTTTACATGCTCATTCTAAGTTCAAGTTCATCCTCAAACTCACTGGGAGAGTGAGTGTGCTTTTTGGAGTAAACGGTAGTGCAAGTCTTTTTTTTTTCAGAACAAACGAAAAGATTCACAAATTGCACATCAACATCACCCCAGTTTTACTCTATTTAATGCCTTGAGTTACAAGAAATATTTAAATATCCCTAAATGTTTAAGACATTTACAGCATGCTCACACACTCTCTCTCTTAAGCCCAATTATGTGACTCCACTGTTTAAATCTTCAAATAAGAATCCACGTTGTCAATATCATTATAGTCATGAAAACGTTACATTTCAATATTCTACATCTAAAAATAAATGAAATTGTATAAGTTCCCCAAACCTATGAACACATAAAGCCACATCCTACCTCAGAGTGTCACCCAAACAGGCTAGATCAAATGTTTTGCCTTCTATGCATGGTCCTGAAAGTTAAATTTATTTCTTAACTTAATATACAAAGTTAAAATATAGCACTAAATAAACACAAAACTTTAGGTAATTTACATGTAAATGATAGTTTTGAAATTTTTGATTACCATTTTTTTCAGGATCAGAGATGCAAAATTTCTGCAATGTAAGTGAGTAACAGTAGGAACTTGCAAAGACATTATCAAATATTTATTGGCTGAGTACAAGGTACTTTTATCCAGGTGAAGCCTTCTCAGTGGGATGTATAGCAAAGCTAGAACTGAAGAATTGGTTAGTGCACAAGTCCCATTAAATATTTCCACTCCTATCTCATCATCCCATCTTGTGAGATGTTGCAATCTTCTGTGATTACAGCAAATCAATAATCAGGAGAATGATTCTTCTGGGGATAGGAACCCTACTATATAGCTGAAGCTTAAATTACTAATTTAAATCATGCTTGTATAAGCATAGTGGAAATGCAATAAACTTTTTTTTTTGTATTTTAATAATGTTTCTTTTAAAAATAGTTATAGAAGGATTACATGTTCATGCAGATAACTTAAAACATAGAAAAATCACAGAGAATAAATAATAGTTATCTATAATCTGGCACTAATATAAAATCAATTAAATTTGCTTATTGTGTACTATGTTTTTCATTTGCTTATATATTATTTTTTCGAAAATAACATCATACTCTTACATCCTGCATTTAATTACTTTGCTCTTTTTTGTAAATATTTTTCTTTTCAGTAAGTATTTTCCCTAACATTTTTAATGACTAACTAGAACTCTATAGTAAATATATAACAGAAATTAATAATTCCCTACTTAAACAACTTTTAGATTCCTGTAAATTACCCCTTTCATAAATTAGGCTGATTGGTTATATATAACTTTGACTTCATCTTTAATTATTTACTTAGTATAGATCCCCCAAACTACTAGGTCAAATGTATGAACATTTTAAGAACCTAGTAAATCTATTTTTATTTTTTTATTTTTTTAAAATTAAATCTTTATTGTTCAGATTATTACATTTGTTCCTCTTTTTCCCCCCATAACTCCCCTCCACCCAGTTCCCACCCCACCCTCCGCCCTCACTCCCCACCCACTGTCCTTATCCATAGGTATATGATTTTTGTCCAGTCTCTTCCCGAATCCCCCACACCCCTTTCCTCCCCAAGAATAGACAGTTCATTCCCTTTCTATGCCCCTGATTCTATGATAATTACCAGTTCATTCTGTTCATCAGATTATTCACTTGATTTTCAGATTCACTTGTTGATAGATGTGTATTTGGTGTTCATAATTTGTATCTTTACCTTTTTCTTCTTCTTCCTCTTCTTAAAGGATACCTTTCAGCATTTCATATAATACTGGTTTAGTGGTGATGAACTCCTTTAGCTTTTCCTTATCTGTGAAGCTCTTTATCTGACCTTCAATTCTGAATGATAGCTTTGCTGGGTAAAGTAATCTTGGTTGTAGGTTCTTGGTATTCATCACTTTGAATATTTCTTGCCACTCCCTTCTGACCTACAAAGTTTCTGTTGAGAAATCAGCTGACAGTCGTATGGGTACTCCCTTGTAGGTAACTGACTTTCTTTCTCTTGCTGCTTTTAAGATTCTCTCTTTGTCTTTTGCTCTTGGCATTTTAATTATGATGTGTCTTGGTGTGGTCCTCTTTGGATTCCTTTTGTTTGGGATTCTCTGTGCTTCCTGGACTTGTAAGTCTATTTCTTTCACCAGGTAGGGGAAGTTTTCTGTCATTATTTCTTCAAATAGGTTTTCAATATCTTGCTCTCTCTCTTCTTCTGGCACCCCTATAATTTGGATGTTGGTATGCTTGAAGCTGTCCCAAAGGCTCCTGACACTATCTTCGTATTTTTGGATTCTTTTTTCATTTTGCTTTTCCAGTTGGGTGTTTTTTGCTTCTTCGTATTTCAAATCTTTGACTTGATTCTTGCGATCCTCTAGTCTGCTGTTGGGAAACTGTATAATATCTTTTATTTCAGTCAGTGTATACTTAATTTCTAGTTGGTCCTTTTTCATAACCTCAAGGGTCTCACTAGATTTCCTGAGGGTCTCATCAAGTTTATCGGCGGTTTCTAGAAAATTCTTGGAAAACCTTAAAAGTGTGGTTTTGAATTCTATATCCAGTAGTTTGCTTTCCTCCATTTCTGTCATTTGTGACCTGTTTCTTTGTCTCGATAGAGTGGCTTTCTGTGCTAAGTGTCTTATAGGGCCCAGTGGCTCAGCCTCCCCAATTACCTGAAGTAGACACTCTTGGTGCACCGCCTTGTGGGCTTTGTGCACAGTCTTGTTGTAGTTAAGCCTTGCTTGTTGTGGGTAACACTGGGAGGATTTGACCTTCAGGCCAATTGGCTGTGAGAATCAGCTGTATCTACGGTAGGAGAACTTCTGTGCTGAAGACACCCTTATGGGGCAAGACTTGCTTCAGTGGGGTTTTGGTGCTCACTGAGTCTGCCCCTGAGTGTGTCCCTTATGGATCTGAGTTGTAATTGGATGGTCCCACTCTGACCACTGGGTACACTGGCTCTTGGATCTAAGGAGGTGCTAATCTAGCCTCTGCCTGAGGCTACCCTGCAGAAGCCAGCTGTAAAGCAATGCAAGTTGCCCTGGGGCCTTTGGGGCAGCTGCAGTTTGTTAAGTAATTTTCAGATTACAAAGGGCCGGACCTTTCATATGCAAAAGCCTCCATGCACTGCTTGCGCCAGGTGAGGCCCCAGGGGATTAACAGGGCGTGCAGAGCGAGCAGTATGGCTGCTCTCAGTCCTGCCCTCAGAGGCCCAGGCAATCGGCAATCGCTGCGAGTGCCTCTGAGAGAAAGCTGCCCTTGAGTTCCAACAGATGCCAGACAGTCCTGGTTCTCCCGTATGAGTCTGGGTCCCCAGAGACTCACCCAGAACTGGAGCTCAGAGCCTGAGACTCCCTCTCGATTGAAAAAGACAATCGTGTCCTCAGCCGCCAGCCCTCTCCGCATGCACCTCCGCACCTTTGTATTTTACTTCCGCACCACACCTCCTCTGAGTCTCAGTCTGCTTTTCTCTTTCCTTCTAGTTGTAGAATTTCCACTCAGCCAGCCTTCCTGTGGTTCTGGATGATGTCTGTTCCATCTTTTAGTTGTATTTTTGAAGTGGTTGTACGAGGCAGCAATCTCCGGTGTTTACCTATGCCGCCATCTTGTTTTCTCCCTGGAATTCTATATTTAAGTGCCCTTTAAATGTTAATTTCTATTCACTTACTCCTCAGCAACAAATTAAAGTGTTCAATGCCCAACAACCTAGCCACCCTAGGAGTCGTGAATCTTTTTGTTTCTGTTAATCTCACTATGTTTTCAGTTTGCATTTCTTTATTATTAATGATCTTTAACATGTTTGCATAAGTTTGATTTTTTTAAAAAATCACCTATATGAATGCCTGTTCATGCCTTTTACTTTTAAAAATATCTAGATATTTATCTTTCTTTTCCTTATAGATTTGCAGTAGGTTTCCATTTGTTCAACATTGTCTGACACATATGTCCAATTTAATGCTGTTAATATTCTACTCTTGAGGTATAGAAATCTTCATGTTAGCTCATCAAATCTCATTTGTTTTTCTTTGCAATTTATGTCTTCAGTTTTATTCTTCTAAGGGTCTCCTGAACCTAAGATATTTGTTCATATTTTCTGACAGTTCTTTTAGTTTTGTTTGCACTTAGTTTTAAATCCATTTTAAATTTATTTAGGTATATAATATAAGAGTGCTTTCTATCATATTTTTGCATAATAGTGCACATAGAAAATATTTATTTTCATGGCACTCTGGGGTAAACATGAAGTTGCTCTCCCAGAGTTTATCAACTGCCCTAGTCACTGAAGGGATCACATTCCAGCTTATCTGTAACCCACTGCCAACATGCCATTGGCACTTGTCTTCTCGCCTTTTAAAATAATTAAATCCTCCAAGTTAATGAATAATTCATCATTTCCCCCACTCATTTGAAATGTCATCTTAAATGCACACTAAAAAGTTTTATATATGGGCCTTTTTCTGGTGTTTGTATTGTTTTATATGTGCCTATCATGACACCGATACCATGCCATTTCACATTCTGAAGCTTTGGAATATGTTCAAATCTTTGGCAATGCAAATCATACTGATCACTTGGTCTGATTTTTTTTTTTTTACTCCATGCACACAGTGTTGGGTTTTCCCATTTTTGTGTGTGTAGACAGTGTAACTGAATCATGGTCAATGCTGAATTTTAAATTTTGATCATTTGAATATTGGTAGAAAGATTCTTTCTGACGAATGTAGGTTTCCTAAGCAATCCTTAATTTACTTTGTCACTAGGCTCACCTTTAAAAGGTGTGTGGGGAGAATACCATTGCAGACTTAAGTCTGAGAAACTGGGAAGAAATTCTAGGTGCAGTAAAATAGTAAAGAATGTTAAGAGAAAATAACCATGACATTTTTATGTTTATAATAAACTAGGAGGGAAATACAGAGAATAAATAACACAATCCACAGATTAAAGTTTTTACAAAGTAAAGTCAGCTCAAAAGGAACAGTCTAGTAATACAATCTTGGAAGATATCGATAATGAGGCAATTTAAGAAAATAGTGCAGGAGGAGAGGGCTCAGTGTCTACTTTTAGAAGGAATTTGATCTGAGAAAAGAAAGACTCAGTGCATAAAGAAAAAACAATGTTTATTAGACTCATAAGGGGCAGTGTTTCTAAAATGACAAAAGCGTGGCTCTATTTTATTAATCTTTGTAACTCCAGAACCTACTATAGTTCTGGAGTCACCATCTTTCTTTCATTGATCCTACAGTTTGGAGAAATTTTATTCCAGGTTCTTAAAATAACTTGGTGATGTAATCCAAGTATCACTGTTGATAATATGTGATGAGACATGAAGAATGAGTGAGGGGTCAAAAGATGCAAAAATATTATGGCAAAGATATTTAGTTGCCTATTCCAATGGCTAGTCTTTTTTCTTCTTTAGTAGCATGACTCCTATTTCATTTGGGGCCTACTGCATCCAATTCAAAACACACATTTCCAAGTCTCTCTTATGGTTCATTATGGCTATGTTATTATATTTTCTGATCATTGAAATAAAAGAGCGGGTGTTAATGTAACTTCTAGGTTGACTGAGATCAATGACCTGGAAAGAGTGACCCTTTGGTCTCTTTGCTGTTCTGACTACATATGAAACCATTTGAGACCATGCCATAGTCTGCAGGAGGAAAGTTATATGCTGATAAAAGCGAAAAATAAAGATTAAAACCTCGCTTCTTGATGGTTCATGGTGCCATCATGCCCAACTCTGAACTGTTTACCTCCAGACTTCTTTTATTTCAGAGAAAAAAAACCCCACACACCTTTTATTTGATTAAGATTATGTTATTTTGGAGTATGTTATAGAGCTGAACTTAATTCTAACTGATAAAATTTCCAGAGACCACAAATGGATTTTAGAGACTAGAAATAAGTGAGCATAAATCCTAGGAAAAACCCGTAAAAAAACATTTAAATCACCTAGAAAATAGTTAGGGAATGAAATGGTGATTTTTAGGAGACAAGATACATTCAATAAGAACAACTATTGCTAAATCACCTTAATATTTTAAGACCTTATTATCAGATAAGTAGTTTTCATTTAAGAACAACCATCTTTGGAAGACATACTATTTTCCAGGTGCTATTTTAAATACTTTATGTGTATTATCTCATAATCATCACAACAGGTACTATTAAAATCCCTACATAGTACAGAGGTTTAAATAACTGATCCAATAGAACAGTTATTATCTTAACTAGTTCTACCCACTGCCTTTTAGAGGAAAGGCATGGACAACGACTGTATATTAATTTTTACTGCCACTGGATACAAACTCATAATGGAGAAATTATAGATGGCTCTTAGATAAATTCAAGATATTCGCCCAGCCAGTGTAACTCAGTGGTTGAGCATTGACCTATGACCCAGGAGGTCATGATTCAATTCCAGGTCAGGGCACATGTCAGCGTCAGGCTCTATCCCCAGCAGGGGGCATGGAAGAGGCAGCCAATCAATAATTCTCTCTCATCATTGATGTTTCTATTTTTCTTTCTTCTCCCTTCCTCTCTGAAATCAATATACATATATTTTAAAAAGATACTCAACCAGTGGCAGCTTGGAAGGAAGTGTTCTGGTGCTAATCAAAGTATCTTAGTCCACTTGTCTTTAATAATTTTATTAATGGCTATAAACATAGAAGATATATTTATCAAATGTGCAAGAACCAAAATAAGTTGAGGCTGGAAAAGAGAAAAATCATGAAAACATGGGAGGTCTCATAAAATTCTTATTCTGTAATTTGAGAACTTTGGAGGCCTCCAGGGATGGTGGACGTGCAAAGGAGACCTATAGAGACAATCCTATATAATAAAGAGGCAATATGCAAATTGACCATCACTCTAACACACAAGATGGCCGCCACAAGATGGCCAGCAGGGGAGGGCAATTGGGAGGGACAAGGCCTGCAGGGCAGGGCAGTTGGGGGCAATTGGGCTGGCAGGGGAGGGGAAGTTAGGGGCAACCAGACTGGCAAGGGAGGACAGTTAGGGGTGACCGGGCCAGCAGGGGAGGGCAGTTGGCGGCAACTAGGTCTGCAGGGGAGGGCAGTTGGGGCTGACCAAGCCGGCAGGGGAGGGCAGTTAGCACTGACCAGGCAAGCAGGGGAGCAGTTAGGTGTTGATCAGGCTGGCAGGGGAGTGGTTAGGGAGGTGATCAGGCTGGCAGGAAGAAGCAGTTAGGGACAATCAGGCAGGCAGGCAGATGAGTGGTTGGGAGACAGCAGTCCTGGATTGTAAGAGGGAAGTCAGACGTTCCTCAAGGGGTCCCAGATTGGAGAGGGTGCAGTCTGGGATGAGGGACACCCCCCCCTCCCCGTGCACAAATTTCATGCACTGGGCCTCTAGTATTGTAATATTTTACAGTATTGTAAGAAATTACATATTCATTTACCCTTTGACCCAGAAATTCCACTTCTCTGACATTAATGTGAACATAAATAAAAACAAAACAAAATACAGAACACGAATTTACTGTGTTACCCATTGTGCAGTGGTTTCATGTAATTTAGTTTTTAACAAATAAAATTGTAAGGAAAAAGTAGATTAAAAGAGACTTAACTAATTGTAATTGTAGGTCCTTATTTGCATCCTGATGTTAAACAAGCAGGGAGAAAGAGAAGGATAAAGAAAGAGAGAGAGAGAGGTATGTTGGAAAAATGTGAGCACTGCCTGTATAGTTTAAGATATTTAGGAATTATTTTTAATGTGAAAGAGAATAAAATTGGTATTGTGGTAGTTAAAAAGTCAGAGTCCTTATATGTTATGAGTGATTTTGTAAGGCATCTGGGATTTGCTTCAAAACATATCCAGGGAGGAGGGACACTGGGTGAGGATAAAGATGAAATAAGATTGATCACAAGTTGATAATTGCAGCTGGCTATTGACTACAGGGGCATTCATTATTCTATTACATCGACTCTTGCCTTGAAATTTCTCATAAGGAAAAGTAAGAGTTGAACCCTACCTCCCAATTTAAACTAAAATGATTTGCTAAAAAAAAAAAAAAAAAAAAAAAAAAAAAAAAAAAAGTATTTCCCCTTGAAATGTACAGATGCAAATCTTTAAAAAAAGAAACTTGCCAAGAAAAAAACCCAAGAGAAATTCTTAGGAAAAGGCTAATTGAGTTTAAGCACAGGTCACGCATTTGATTTGCAGCAGAATGGAGCAAATTCGGGACTCTGGAAACTTACTCCAGCGCTCGTTCTATTCTATGCCTGACTTTTAGACAAAGGCTCTGATGTCAAAGGAGGCACCTTGTTTTCTGGGTTGCTAGAGGGGAACCAATTAACCAAAGTTAAACAAAGGAATATATTTTGACTAAAAATAACAAAAACTTTTCCTACAATCGAGGCTATCCTCAGCACCATGGGATTTGTCTAGGTTTTAGACAGTCCAGGTCCAGAGGGCCCCCCGAGAGGCATGTTGGGAAGGGAGTTCCTGTATGAGCATGGAGGCTGCCGGAAGTGACTGGAAGCTCCCCTCCTGCTGGATGATGACATACGTCTACACTGTGGTGGTCCTACTATGTGTTCACACCTAACTCAGAACACTTGCAGGAGGGCTGGCAGGCACCATGGGCACCATTTGATTTTCAGATATAAACTGATACTGTTCTTCACAAACTGGAAACATAAAGACTGAAGTTATTAGCGCTAAGTAATTGCAGTTTTAGTAGTTTGGGCTTTAATTCATAGATTGAATTCCTAGAAAGTGTAAGGTGCTTAGACATAGATTCTAGAAGGTAAAGGGTGCCCAGGTCCTGGTCCACGTGCCCAGTGCCCAGGTGTGCTTGGCACCTGCAAGCCATGCCTCCCCCTCTTCCTGAGCCCTTGGCACACCGTCTTTGAACTCCGTTCCTGCACAGAAACCTGCTCCTGACAAAGTTCTGATACCCACCTTGTACAGCCACGTATGAGCTTAAACACATCGCCATTCCCACCCTTTTTTCTTTAAACTTTATTTCTAATCAGGATAAAAAGATTTCTTCCTGCCCTGACTGGTTTGGCTCAGTGGATAGAGTGTCAGCCTGCAGACTGAAAGGTCCCAGGTTTGATTCCAGTCAAGGGCATGTACCTTAGTTGCGGGCACATCCCCAGTAGGAGGGTGTGCAGGTGGTAGCTGATCGATGTTTCTCTCATTGATGTTTCTAACTCTCTATTCCTCTCCCTTCCTCTCTGTAAAAAATCAATAAAATATATTTTTAAAAAAAGATTTCTTCCTCTTAAAAAAAGAATTCCTAGTGTCAATAAATAAATGAGGTAAGGGTTGAGGAGGGTGTTCTGAAATGACACAGTATAACCAATCCAGGGGCTCTGCTGCCTCAGGCTGATGCTGACCCACCATCCAGAACCTCAGAATATAGTCTGTCTGTCTCCCTGTCTCTTTCCTCTCTGTCTTCTCTCTCTCTCTCTCTCTCTCTCTCTCTCTCTCAATCTTAACTCCATTCTACATGGAATATTTCTATCTAATTCTAATAGCTCCCACATTTCAAGAGATGGATATAAACAGCAGTTGGATGTTACAAGAAAATTGAATTTCTCTGCAGTGAGAGATATAGGAAGGCCTTTTCCCAAACAAGCAGCAGACAAAATTTTAACAGTAAGTTGTGTTCGAAATAAAATGGTTCATAGATCAGAGGTGACGCCGCCTTTTTGAAAGCGTGAAATTGTTTCTTCTGTTGGGCAGAATGAGAATTTTTAAAAAGAACACAAATGATTTTTCTATTTATTATGTTATGATCTGCCTCAATTCACAATTCAGAAATATCTACCTCTATCTATATCTGTAACTATAGCAATGAGATTCTCTGAAAGTCTACGTATTTTATATGTTTTCATGCTTGGTCCAGAGCAAGTCTGGTTCACCCCTGCAGATAAATCATCCCTGGGTGTAGAATTCTATACGGTTGGCTGTAAAGAGGCACCTGCTAGATTTCCAACATGATGGATGAAAGTGCTCTGCATCCATTACTCAATTATTATGTCTCCTCTTTTATGCTTCAGGCCATATATCAACGTGCCCTTGACACTGTCTTCCCGCTCACTCTTCCATCTTTCTTAGTCATTTCAGCACTTGGCTCACAGTTTTGCTTCTGAGGTCACCTCTGCCAACATCCCTGATGCCCCAGTCAAGTTTGTGACCATTCTGGTGCCTTACCAGTTAGTACATAACGGCTTTTCTTGAAGTTTTTGTAACGATGTTTTATCTCTCTGTACACTGTGACTATAGGCAAGCTTATATTTCCCACACAGAGATGCTCATGGTGGCTGCAAGTAACGGAGCTTTGCCAATATTTGCTATGACCCAACGTGTGGCGGGGACAGCTTGTATGTCGGATTCATCTTTTCCACTGTCTCCATCACCTTAATCCTCCCTAGAGTCTGGTATCTATCAAGGCTACCATAGTAGAAGAAGACTTTTCAATTGTAAGCAGGCTGAGAAGGAGATGTACTTTTATTTTAGGGAAATTCTTGAGAAAACTGGCAGGCAGCTAATCTCAGTGCAAAACGTCTTCTTGCCCCTTGTTGTTGTCTCTGCTCCACAGGGAAGATCACTCCGAGAGACTGGCTGTCCTTGCTCATCTCCAAGCTTTCAAGGCCTCTGTCCAGGGTGGATCAAACATCTAGGAACGCACCCCGGGGGCAGAGGCAAGTGGAGGAGGCACAGGCTGCTGTGTATTGATTTATTTATTTTGATCTGCAGGTGGTGACCAGAAGGGCTGTAAATGGACTGCAGGAAAGGGTTTGCAGGGTGAGGAACAGGGGTGCTCTCTGTCCAACAATGGGGCTCACGACCATAGAAGGAGCTGGACATGAGGTTAGAAGAGGTAAGAGAAGCTGTTTCCAAATTGTCATCATATTATGGACTTTGAATGTATTATCAAACGTTATTAAAGGTTCTCTAAGATTCCACAGAAGCATTGTTTTGTTTTAGCCAGTTAACAGTTAAATCTTTATGTCCTAAAGCAAGTGGTGAGTATTAGGATTACACTGATGAATAGCACATCTCAAGGTCTCGGTGAAGTACAACTTTGGGTGGAGAAGGACTGGGAAAGGAAAGGGAGATATTTCCAGAAGAAGGTGCCAAAGCAGGGCCCTGGGCCAATCTATTAAAAGCCACTGGACTAAAATTAATGTCATGAGTGACCAATTTCTTAATTCATTGAGGAGTTTGTTTATAAGTTTTAGTCTCACCCTTCCTTCTGCTTCTCCTTGCCTCTGCCTCTGAACTTGCCCCTGCCTCTAATAACACAGCCTAGGCAAACTGTTGAGATGGGACAGTGGAAAGCACAGGGTGAGGATGAAACTGAAACTTTTAAAACAACCCTCCAATTTTGAAAATTGGGCAGTTGGCAAATTATTTGTCAGTAAATTCGTGTTTCAGTAAATTGACCTGTTTCCCTAAAGCAGAGCTATCTCCTAACTGTCTCTCTCTTTTTCAGCACAGGCTCCTGTCTCATTCACACTCGATGAAAATAGGAGGATGGCATCTGTGAAGACAGGCATAGCCAACGATGCGCATGTGCACCCCACACGATGACATGTGCACAGCTGTAAGCACACACGGTCATGGAGTTCCAGTCACAGGTGAAGAAGTCTTCTCAAAGGTCACCTCTTGCCCCATGCTACAACGTTGCCTTATATTAGGACACGTTGGGACAAAAATTCACCAGAACTCTCCTGTTTATTCTTTCTGACCATGGTGGGTCTTTTAGTTATTAAAGTGGAATAATCAAATTTAAGAATTATTTCCACCTGGATCCCCACGCACAGTTCCTCTCTAATTTTCTTGGCTGTGAATCTCTCCCAATAAATAGCTCCCAAGTCTCTATAAAAGCCTCAGTCTATTCAAAGGTCAAATGCCTTAAATGTCAGTGCATCTCACTGCATATACCTTGTTTATTTGGCTGCTAAACAATCTTATCTTTTGTTGCTTACATCAGAATATAAACCTGTTAGAAAGGTCCTTAAAGGAAATTTGAAAGAAAATGACAGTGGAATACAAGTTACAACAACAAATATTACTTGTTACCTGTAAAACTGGCAAAGCATACAAAAAGGAATTATGCTGGCCTTGGCTCATAATTGATGGTCAAAATACAAATTGACACAATGCTTCTGGAAGGGCATTTGTAAACACACATTGAGTATCTTAAAACAAGTGTTGATCTTGGCCCTGACTGGGTAGCTCATTTGGTTAGAGCGTCATCCCAATATGCCAAAGTTGCAGGTTCCATCCCCGGTCAGGGCACATACAAGAATCAACCAATGAATGCATAAGTAAGTGGAACAACAAATCGATGTTTCATTTTCTCTCTTTCCCTCTCTCTCACCTTTCTTCTCTCTCTCTCTAAAATCAATCAATAAATTTAACAAAAATCTGTTGATCTTCAATTTCTCTTCTAGGATTTCTCCAAAGGAAATGCAAATGTATAGAAAGATTATTATCCCAGTGATGTTTATCATTGCGAAAAATAGGAATAACTTTAATGTCTATCATGATGTGATTAACTGAATATGTTTGATACATTTACATGACGTATGATCAGAGATACTATGTAGGCTTTAAAAATTATCACAGTATATTAAGTGAGGAAAACGATAGATTTTTAAAACAGTATGTATAATATTATAACACGTTGTAGCCTAGCATATATAACATTAGAAAAAAATGGCCATCAGTTAATTCATTAAATTAAATAACAATTATATATAGATTAAAGGATTATGGGTGAATTTTATCCTCTTTTATTCCAGATCCATATTTTCCAAATTTTCTACAATTAACATGTCTTCACTGAAGTAAACTTGGTTTTGACCATTTTATTTATAAAGAAAAACTCATGATTTTCCTTATGACATAAGAAAGAAAAGGGATAAAAAAAAAAAAAAGCAGCACTTTAGCCTACCAGAAAAAACTCCAAACTGCCTTTTGTCTTCCTCTTAACCAGTATCCTTCTTTAAAATATGGTATCAGAAAAGATCCACACATTTGAGGGAAATTGATAAATAAAACAACACGCACACACACACATACACACACACACGCACACACACACATACACACACACATCATGAGATTCAACTGGTTTCAAAAGAAGGAAATCCGAGGATAGTTTCCAGTTCATTTTCTAAACTCAAGTCCTTTGTTTTATAAACCTAGTTCACTAGGGAGGGATTGATTTCCTCCCTGCCTCCCTTTTAAAAACAACCTGCGTTTAAGGCTGCGGCCAGGTGTGATGTGAGGCGCTGGTGGGACCCCTTGCTGCAGGATGGGGATAGGAAATGCAGAGCAGGAAAAGGTACACTATTAGGCACGTCAAGAGCCTCCTTCAGTGAAGGCATACAGAGGGCCGCTCGGGAAAGAGCGCTAAAATAACCATTACTATTTAGTCTAAAAAAAATCAGGACAAGCCCTTTCGGAAAACAATCAGGAGCATGGCTAGTGTCACCGGGTTCACAGGCAGCTGACAGCTGTGCGCAGCAGCAAGTCAACCAGAAGAATGACTGAACCGTTTCCAAGGTTTCGCGGGAGGATGCAGGTCTAATGGCCTGCCCTCCGCTGGGGAGACGGGCCGCTGGCGCCCCAGAGGTGGCTCTTCCCGACCCAGGGCTGCGTCAGTGCCCGGACTGGGCGGCCACCCGAGCATGCGCCCTGGGCGTTGCATAATCATCCCGGCCGCCTCTCCCCGCGCTGGTCATAGGCTCCCCCTGCTGGACAAACAGAAGAATGCCGCTGTCGCTAACATCTGCTCCTTGCCCAAGGCCTTCTGCACTTAGGATTGTCTCACCGTGCCACCACCAGAAGGGAATTTTCTGCAGAGTAAGCGAAGCAAGGAACTTTCACCCCTCAGCACAGAACATCCTCCGGAGCATCAATCAGTAGACTTTCCGTGGGAGGAGGGGCCCATTCCTAGCAGCTTCCCCACCCGGCTCCAGTTCTCCCTTTAAGCCTGCAGTGAAGGATACAGAACCCAGGCAGGGAGGAGGCCAACGTGAAGGGGCCTGCCTGATCGGCAGCCTTCTCTTACCTTTAAGTCCTCAGCATAGCATCCTAGCAGTAGAAAGACCCCCAGACCGCGGGGATGGCCCCAGCTTCTTTCGTTGCCAATACTCCAGTCTTGACAAATTGCCAGTCACTTGTATAGAACTGCAGTGATCTCCCTTGAAGGGCAAGCTGTTGCCCTCACCCAGTCATAAGAATATCACAAGTGTTCAGGCTTGTCTCCAAATCATGTCTTTCGAAGTCGTATGACCTCTGGCTTTAGGTGGGCTCTCGCATCACAACTCTCATACCACTATGTATTTCCACTAGGGAAGGTGGCCTCGTGATTGCTCAGCTGAGAAAAAGT
The DNA here is from genome assembly GCF_014108235.1 of Myotis myotis. Taxonomy (NCBI): domain Eukaryota; kingdom Metazoa; phylum Chordata; class Mammalia; order Chiroptera; family Vespertilionidae; genus Myotis; species Myotis myotis. Next base: position 31,647,010 of record NW_023416379.1, on the reverse strand, counting down.
CACTGTTACCTTCTCTTTGCTCAGCTCGTAACAGATGTGACACATCTCTCACCTGATCTGTGGCTCAAGTGTGGCCTGGCTGAGCGGAGACTCAGGGGTGGGCAGTGTTGGGCAGGCAAAGAAGGTGGGCCTCAGAGTAATTTCTCTGAGTCTTTTAGGGAACCCTTGCCATTTAGTTTTGGTCCAAGCTATTTTGTGTACTTGTCTTCCCATGTTTTCCATCCTATCTGCACTTCAGAATCACCCAGGGAGCTTTTAAAATGCAGTGATGCTCAGGCTCTGCCCCAGAACACTTAAATCAGAACTTCTGGGGAGTGCAGCCAGGACATCTGTATTTTTTTTTTTAAGGTTCTCAGATGACTATAAGGATAAACCAAGAATTAGAACCACTATCCTAGTCTTTATCTCCCCTGCGTGTAGCACATGACCTTATACAAAATAGGAATTAAGCAATGTTTGATGAATGAATGAATGAATGAATGAAGTCTGGAAAGGCAAAAAAAATGGATGTATACTCCTTTATGAAAAATATGCTAAAATATTGTAATGAATGAAGTAATGGATAAGTAATACAATAAAGGCAATCCCAAACCTAGGGGTGGAAAGCTGCAAGGATAGACTTAAGGAGATGGTCAGATGGCTGACGCTAATGAGAAAAGGACCCCAAGCAGCCTGTGTCTATTGTTGGTACTGGTCTGGTAATATTCTCCCATCCCTTGAGGGTAGAAGTGGATGATAAGAAGGAGAAGACATCAAGCAGAACAGGCAGGGTGGGAACAGGGAAGAATTTAAAGCCACCTGATGAGGAAGAAAGCATGGCGTGCTGCCTGTGTTTGAGGGAGGCAGTCTGGCAGGAGGCCTCGCCAGCGCACAGAGGGTGCTCTGGGGGGTTGAAGCAGAAGGCCGAGGTGCCAGGTGTTTAGAGGAGCAGGACACAAATCCATTAATGAGTCTCAGGAACAAAAATACACTTTCTGGGAGTCTAGGCAAGTCCAACCTCTTCGCCAATCGATAAGGTGAACTCCTTGAGTCCAGGAGTAGTAGCTTTCTCAGAGTCTTTCTAGAAAGTTCCTATTTCCCCACGTGTGTGGGGCTGGATTGGCTACTCAAGTGAATGCAAACAGTAGGAGAACAGAAAGAAAAATGAAGGATAGAACTAAAATTAAATGGGATTGTAAATGGTAAAAATTCCTGTAGTGAAGGGTGGTACCAGATGGAGTAAAGGAAGTAAAACACCCGTAACGTCTCAGCGGGTTAACACCAGGCGTTTATTTCTTGCTCATACAAAATCCACTGCAGGTCAGAAGACGCTCTATGGCTATTGTCTTCCACATGTGACTCAGAGACTCAGGCTGCTTGGGTCTTATGGCTCTGACCGTTTAATACATGGCCTCCACTTGCTGCAAACAGGGAAGCAAAGGAGGTGAAATCACAAAGGGGCTGTTTTCTGCTCCAGCATGGGAGTGGCACCTGCATTACATCGATTCAAGTCCTGAAGGCAGTTGTGACAAATGGCCTACCATCGGGATGGATGCCTAGGCAGAAGAGGAGACCTAGGTAATGGTGGGCACGAACGAAATCTATCACACATACCGTAATAAAAGTAATTTTTAGATATAGCTAATACCAATTATATGTTGTAAGAATGGTGGAAAGGTATTGGCCACTGTTTATAATAAACTCATAGTGGATAAAACCTATTTAAGCAAGATAAAGAATTCAGCTACCATTAAGAAAAAAAATGACAAATTTAATTGCAAAATATGTTAAAATGTATATTAATAAACACATTACAAAGTAAAATCTAAACAAATTGAAATGTTAAGCAACACAATATTAATATCTCTAATGTACAAATAAGCTCCCGTAAATGGGTAATGAGCAAACAAAAACAGAAAAATGGAGAAGAGATATTTGTAGAATATTTAGAGAAGAGATACTTGAAGACTATGAATGAAATGGTAATCAAATTGATAATGATGCTTATACTGACTAGTAATAAGTTAAAAGTTTTACTTATCACAACCACATAATTTGTTTAAATTGATAATTTTCAGTTCCAGCGAAGTGATAAAAAAATAGATATTTGTTTCGCATAGTATTAGAGGGAATATAAGTTACACTAATACTTTGTAGAATAATCTGATGTGATATATTAAAATTCTACATATATCTGTTCTGTAACTCAGCAATTTCGTATCAGGGGATCTACATAAAGTTAGTTTAAGAAGGCTCACTTAAACACTATGGTTAATAGCTCTTAATAGGGAACTGGTTAAACAATTCAGAGTTTATCCATTCTATGCGATTCTATATGCCACCAAAATTGTAGACTTACTTCACAAAATGACCATTTAATTACTAACTTTTGACCATAATGTCTTTTGAAAATTTATACCACTTTTTGGGTAACTATTTTTTTTTAGTAACAATGCTTTCACCTAAAAACATACAAAATAAGTATAATCAAAAAATAATATTTGACTTTATAATCTTAGGCAAGAACATGTTCTACATTTACTCAACACAATTTTTATGTGCAGAGATGAGATGTGGGACAAGTTTGAGTTGTTAGATTTTTCTGAACCCGAGACATCTTCCTTTATGTGGACGCACAGACCAAGAGGGATAAATAGCAACTTCTAAGGCTCTTGGTCTTTCATGCACATGCACTCTTATTTCCAAATGTTTCCACCCACTCTTGTGCTTAGTCTTCATTTGCAAGTATCCTTTGATTTAAGTTAACCATGAGCCCCCATATGGCTCACAAATCGACAAAGTAAATGTTGTAGAAACAAGAGTGAAATCAACTTTAATCAAGAAGCAAAAGATGGGTGGGAGAAAAAAGGATCGAAGCAGGAGAGAAAAAAATTGTGAAACCTTTTAAGTTCACTCTACTAATATATGGTATTGAATGCGTGGCTGAAAATCCATTGCCTAATCCAGTAGTTCTCAACTTTCCTAATGCCGCGACCCTTTAATACAGTTCTTCATGTTGTGGTGACCCCCAACCATAAAATTATTTTCGTTGCTACTTCATAACTGTAATTTTGCTACTGTTATGAATCATAATGTAAATATCTGATATGCAGGATGTATTTTCATTATTACAAATTGAACATAATTAATGTTCAATTAATTATGTGATTAATCACAAAAACAGTATGTGATTATATATGTGTTTTCCGATCGTCTTAGGTGACCCCTGTGAAAGGGTCATTAGACCCCCAAAGGGGTCGCGACCCACAGGTTGAGAACCGTTGGCCTAATCTTTCTCAGCATTCACTATCTCTCCCTCCTTAGTGAGTCCACGGACCTTGATGACATTATTACATTTACTGCTCTTATAGAACAACTCATTTTGCCTTTCCTCACATTATTTCTCATTGCTTATACACACTTGGTTTTGTTGTCATTTAATATATATATATATTTTTTTCTCTGTGAAAATTGTTTTGGGTATCTTAGGTTGGGGTGAAGGGAGTCAATCTTTCCCATTAAAATTGATATAAGTATTTCCTTTCAACTTAATGACTTTACACTTAGTCTCACAGTGTCAGTTATGAATTAAAGTTGTTAAGCAGGCCATGACCATATTGACAACATTTATGCATAGTGATGTGCAATGTTATCTGTGATTGGTGAGTGAAAAAAAGCAAGTTTCTGAATATGATTGATATGTTATAACGTCATTTTTGTAAAAATGATGTGGAATGACACTATTAATAGTGATGATGTCTGGGCTTATATAACATGCTAGTTATTAGTTTTAAAATCCTGAGACACAGAGCAAAGGATCACTTCCCAGTCCCTTAACTTGTTAACTATAAAACTTTGGGCAACATAATGCCTCTACTCCTTTGCCTCACCTTCTTTTTTTAACCTGAATATCAAAGATAATAATGATTTTACTTCATAGCATGGTTGTGATGATTAAGTGAAATAATTAGCTACCAGACACAGAATATAACCTATACATTGCAGCTATTGTTATAATTTTGTATACATCTTATTGTTAAATTAAAAAAAATAATCCTCATCTGAGAATATGTTTTTACTGACTTTTGAGAGAGGGTAAGGAAGGGGAGAAAGAGAAAGAGAGGAGAGAGAAACATGGATCGGCTGCCTCCTGTACACACCCAGATCAGGGATTGAACCTGTAAACTAGTTATATGACCTGACCAGGAATTGAACTAGCAATCTGTTGGTGCACAGGGCAACACTCCAATCAACTAAGCCACAGAGGCTAGAGTGCAATTTTATTTTTAAATGAGTACAAAGTGTACAAAATACATTTTGCAAATGTATTCACTTTGCAAAAAAAAAAATTAAAATAAATGTATAATGTGTGCTGAACTTTTGAAATAGGTTTTCCTATACCACACAGCTGCTCTTTTCCTTAAAAATTGGAATAAATGTGTAGATTTGAATAAATTTGAGTAAATGTTCATATGAACTGACCATGGATCCCTGGCCTGGTGCTGGCTTTATTTCACACTCCTGATGGCGACAATTCTCTAGTTTTGGACTCCTAGGGAAAGTGGGTCTTTTCATTTTGAGTACTGTACTTTTAAAAGATAATGGACTATATATATTTTTTTCACATAAGGTGTAAAATACCAACCATTTATTAATTCTTGCTTCTGTCTCTGCTTTTGTTTTTATTTTTTGAGTATAGAAAAAGTCTTGATAATGAGAACATTTATTATGGAAACCCTGAGTTCATGGTTTCAACTTATCTGCTGTTTGGGGAGACTGATAACTGGGGTTGGGTAAGGAAATTGGGGAGCTTCCAGAATGTGATGGTCCAACCTCATCCACTGCCACACCAGAGACAGAGAGACCTTATAAATAAATTAATGTGGATTCGGGGAAAACAATGTAACACTAAACTAGACTTAGATTATCGATCCAGTGATGACATTCTTTGGTAGAGTGTGGTCTATATATGAGATACTCAAAGAGCATGTTGCAAACAGGCTTTTTCCTTGAAACACAAACAAATGCACATCTCCTCATGATTATGAGGAGGAGGAAGGATGGGAGATGAAAGTTAAAAGGGAAGAATATGGGGGAAATGTAAGAACACTGAATCACTGAAGATGTATAAAGTCATAGCTTTTATTCCATGCTTTGTTCATGAAAACACTTACATAATGGACTTTAATTTTGTTGGGAATTGAAGTCTATCAATTTGCCACATCAAATTTCTTCCCCATGGCCTTCCTTGATTTTTGGTTCCCACAGATTAGAAGTTATTCTGGGTGCTCCATTACTCAGTCTTGTATCTGAGGCTTGGGAATCATTTCACACTTCAACAGATCTTTAAATGTAGCATCAAGTTATCTCATAATTGACTTGTCTCCACTCTGTTGTAACACACACAATTCCAGCCAAAATAAAGTAGGACAGATGGGAAAAGCCACTTGGAAAGTAACGCAAATGAAGTAGCTCTACTTTCTCTTTGAAAGCTAGGATTCATGTACTGATTTCAATAACAGGGTAAGTTTCAAGTCCTTGAGGCTTCAGGGATATAGGTATGTGGGTTGAAAGTCCAAAAAGAATTCATTCTTCTTTTGAGACTTTCAGGAAATCTCCCCATTTCAAATGGTTCTTTATCATGGTCATCATGTATCGTCACTATCATCCCAGGAACTGAGCTCTTGCCAGGACACAGAACTACTCACTGCTTGTGACAGCAGAAGACACTACCAGTGCCCACCTGGTCCTTGTCAGTCCCGTTCATACATAGGAAGAAAGCAAGAAAAACATTGCTTTCTAAAAACCCCAAACCCCAACCTCTTCAAGCACATAGTTGGCCTTCTGCTATACTATGTCATCTCCAAGACGTTGACATTACCATTCTCATTTTGTTCAAATATTAGTTGGGCATATTTGTGCAGACTTCTTTCTAGGTTCACTACTCTGTTCTCTTGATCTACTGTCTATCATGCTGCCAATACCACATTATTTTGAGTAGGATATAGAAAGTTAACCTTAGTATTGGATAAAGTCATTCTTCCTTTGTCAATAGCTATTCGAGGGCTTATGTTCTAAAGCAGCGGTTCTCAACCTGTGGGTCGTGACCCCTTTGGCGGTGGAACGGCCCTTTCACAGGGGTCGCCTAAGACCATCCTGCATATCAGATATTTACATTGCGATTCATAACAGTAGCAACATTACAGTTATGAAGTAGCAACGAAAATAATTTTATGGTTGGGTCACAACATGAGGAATTGTATTTAAAGGGCCAGAAGTTTGAGAACCACTGTTCTAGAGCATTTGGGCCCAAGGAGACAAAGATGATTCTTCGACCAAGTCCCTCCTTTTAGCTCCACTGACCTGTCTCTGAAACTCATTAAGGGAAGCAGACCCAGCAGGGAAGGATAATGCTTCCTCCAGCTGCTCATTTGTGGTGAGACCCCCAACTGACCATCCTTACAAGAACTACAGGTGTCAGCTCACCTGATGTTCTCAGGACTCCGTTCTGACTGGGAGAATAATAACCATCCTTGACTGCCTTCTTTTGCTAGTTTGGTGATCAGAAGACAATGGGTCTGGGTGGACCACCTCTGCTGTGTGTGGGGAAGAACATTGCCCCACTGCTGCTGTGCTTTTTCTCCAGTTCTGGGGCCCAAAACTAGTTCACCTTCTTACCGTTTTTAAGAGTTCTCTGATTATCTGAGGCATCCAGAGTTTATGGTTGCACTTAATGGGGAGGAACAAGGACAAGACTAGAAATAAGGCTCTATCAAAGAGATATTAAACAAAACAAAACAAATAGGTAAACAACTGCTTATTTATACAAAAAGATATTGATATAGCAAGAGCAGCCCATGACCCCTTATGCAGAATGGAACAGAAATTTCAGAGCCTAGAAAATATTTGCCACAACCCCAGTGAACCAACGCTCTTGTGCTTTATTAAAATGCTTAAACTTTTTTTTCTTTTACAAAAATAGAGTCTAAGCTAAATTCCAATTTGAATAAGTATAGTGACCTTCCAAATTCCCTTGTAAATCACATGCCGTTCTTTTCATGTTCTGTCTTTGACTAGTTAGTGGTGATGCACACTGAGATGGATGTTGAGTTCTACTGAGAACTGCCTGGAGATGAAACTCCTTTCCCTTAATTATCCCACCAGACTTACGTAACACCGACGTCCGCAACATTGTGTACTTGAGTCAGCCCTCAGTGTTTCTCCCTACTTGAACCCTCCTTGTTTTCTCTGCCATTGTGTTTGTATCTATCTAATACTTCTATGAAAACAGAGATCTGCTTGCTAAATAAAAAAATCATGCTGACATTTCCAAGTGCAACATTTGGGTGAGTGTACTAACTCCTGCCAACGTATCTGTACACACGTCAGTACTTGACCCTCCCGCGTGATAGTTCTACTGCAGAAGCAGGCTCCACTTTTACTTCTCAATTGAACACCTTTGAGCTGAATCTCTTTGCTCTTATTTCCTTAATAACTTCAGTCCCAGAGCTCTGACCCCACACAGTATTTTCTATTTAAATGCCATTCTACACCCCCTCCCCCCCCCAAAAGACAGCATCTTAAAAACATGGGATTGGAAAGGGTTCAAAATTCATAAGATGTCCAACTCAATCTTTTTAAGGAGGACAGATTTAAACCAAACAAGCTACAATACATTTTAAAACCTTCTTCGGAATACTTTTCATGTTATATTTGCAGATTTATCCTAATTTTAGCAGCTTTATTTGCAAATAAATTTCTCTAAGTTTATTAGCTATTAGCCTTTCTCCAAAGAAAAAATAATTGATACTAAGACAAAGTATTTTACCATTTTACTTTCCCTTGTGCAAATTGAAAACTGAAAATAAATTTCTAGAGTAGTATTTGTTAAAATTTTATGAGTTACAGACTCCTTTAATCATTTGATTAAAGTTATAGATTTCATATATATATATATATATATATATATATATATATATATATTTGCAGAAGTCTCAGGTGTCACCTAAAGGCGCCCCCCCCCCCCACCCCCCCGCCCCAAGCCCCCAGGTTAAGATCATTTGCCTGGAGTATAGGCAATTTTCTTAGAGAAGTTCTAAGGTGTCTCCTAAATTTCAAAGTTCCTCAAATAGGAACTAATTCAAGAAGTAGAATCCAAAATGAGGTTTGAGTGTATCAATTATGATTCTTTGGTTCCATTTAACAGAAACAAACTACCTAACTGAGGGAAGAGGGGAGTCACTGGTGATGTATTTGAGTAACTCATAGATTTGAAGAAAAGTCTTACTAGACAGAACAACAAGTGAGGACGATGCTAAGGGAATGAAGAGTCTCTTTTGAGATGCTCATATTGGCTCAGCTTCAGCTATTTTGGTGCCGCTACCAAGACAATAGAGGGTATTCAGGGCAGGCAGAACCAGCAATGTCCATTACAGTATCCACGGACTTCTGGGGAGGTAAGAATGGAAATTATTGCTATCCCCTATTTTAACTGCCTTTGATATTTACATTATGGTGACAATCATTCTCTTACTTATTAATTCTACACACAACATACCTATATGAATTTTGAGGAATCAGGATACAAGCACTGGTCAGCTTCCCAAAAAGATATACTTTCAAACAACCACTTCAGATGTGGCCAAAACATATAACAGACGAAAAGAAATCCTCAGAAAACAGAACCAGGGGTCATGGAGATCAACTGAACAGAGAGGTCCCATAGTACAAGAGCAGACCTGAGTAAGGATCTTCCCTACTCCTGGTGGGGCCTTCATAATGTCTCCCCTGAGGAATTTCAGAATTGCTATGAAGCAGTGTCTCCTTTCTGAATGAGAGTGTCTACTGATTATTCTCTGATCTACAACTGTTTATTGGATTTGTGTGGGGAAAAAACAAAGCGATCTTCTGGCCAAAGACGTCAGTAAAAGATATATACTGCCATAAGTTTGCAACATTCTCACTTTAATTGCATGAATATGAACTCCTTGTTTGCTTTAAGAGAGTGTATAAATTAAGATCCTATTTGAAAAATGAAGCTGTCTCGACTAGACTATGACACATGTCTTCTGTGAACATTGCAAAATACCTGCCATCTGGTATTATCACAGTCTCTTAAGGGTGTGAATCTTTTTATTTTTTTAAGCTCTGTAAACTTTATTTTTCAATATTTTCACTTGAGACCAATCTGATGTATTTTTCCAAATCAGCATAAGCTTCACCCTGGCCAGTTTGGCTCAGTGGATAGAGAATTGGTCTGCAGACCAAAGGGTCCTGGGTTTGATTCTGACCAGAGACATGTACTTTTGTTGCAGGCCTCCATGGCTGGGGCCCTGGTCAGGGCTCATGCAGGAGGCAACCAATCAATGTGTTTCTCTTACATCGATGTTTCTTTCTGTCTTTCCCTCTCTCTTCCACTCTTCCTAAAAATCAATGAACAATATCCTTTGGTGAGGATTAACAGAAAAAAAAAGAAAGAAAGAAAGAGAGAGAGAGAAAGAGAGAGAGAAAGAAAATTAGCATAAGCTTTTATGTAGACCCATTTTAGCATCAGCCTAATAGCCCAACTAATACAAATAGTATATTTTATTCAACTATAATCTACTGAGAGCCTGTTCTTTGAGGTTTCGTGTTATAATCAGTGGGAAATTAAAATGCACAATATATGACAATTATGATATAGTTCTTGCACTTAAGGAGACTATAACCAATTATATAGCAGGTAAATAAAATCTTTATACAAAGTATTATAAATGGTCTTAATGTGATAAACTAGTTACACAGTCATGGCACAACTGAAGAAATAAAGCTTAGCCAAATTTGAAGCATCCAGGGTATTGAGGCCAAGGGTTATTGAAATCTGTAAAAGGCATATGAGCAGCCTCATGATGAATTTTAACTTCCTTTCAATAACTTTTTTATCGTATCTGAAAACCACAAATAAAACTTTGGATTTCCCCTGCTTTCTTTCTGTCTTTATCAAGCCAAAGATGACTTAAATGTTGATAAATTGAAAACAACAACAACAACTATAAGGAGTCTGTGCGAATTATAATTGGAAAGCAGCTTTTGAATTCAGGTTAACTATTCTAAACACTGTTTTCATGGAATCTTATTTTAATAGTTTAATGACTTCAGATGGTTTGCTAAGGAAATGATGGTTCTTAGAAAAATGTTAGTATTATTTGCCAAAGGTTGTTTTCTAGATATCGTATTGTAAAATATGTAGACTTTGGGCATATGCTACTCCAGAAGCAACTGAGTTAAAACTGGGCTACGTTCCAGGTGAAATACATGAAAACATTAAAGTTCCTTGAGGAAAAATACATAGGAACAATTTTATATCACACCATTATTTAAAAAATTTTTTTAATTGATTTCAGAAAGAGGGAGGGAGAGGGAGAGAGCAAAAGAAACATCAATGAGAAACATTGATTGGACTCCTGCATGCCCCCTACTAGGGATTGATCCTGGGCACGTACCCTAACCAGGAATCAAACTGGCGACCTCCTGCATCAACTCTCAACCAACTGGGCTGTACCGGCAGGACTGAATCCTACTATTTTTAAACAATGGAATGGTTTACGGACAGATTATTATATCTAATATGATTTTGACCATTTGCACAAGTTTAAACTAATCTTCCAGTGAAAAAGTTATGTAAAAATGTTCTTTTCAAACCTGTAAAATATTATAGAGATGTTAACCAATTTTGCCCAATTTCACTAACAAGTTATAATCATGATTTATATTATTTAGTAATTTAAATATTAACTAATCAGTCTTTGTTATGTAACATATTAATTTTGGAATCTTTTCCACAAAGGCAAATATCACTTTTACTAGGTTTCTTTGTATCTATCTAAATATATCAACCACTAACAGTAGAATGAGAGAGACATCCATATGCTATCTGAACTATTAATTCTGAAATAAAAAAAATTTGATAAAGTTTGAAAATAAGGAGTGCCATTATATTATATACCAGATGGAAAAAGGTTTTACTGATTAGATAAGTGAAATTTTAAAATTAACAAAATGTATTAAAGGTGGCTTCCTGTGTGGTGATATTTCCATCTGTGCCCACACCAAAAACAAGGATGTTTAACCTAAAGTTCTAAGTACATGTATATGCAAAGCCTTCAATACATAATAAAACTATTCCATGAAGTCACACCTGTGGTTGGAAACTGCCTAAATTGAGATGAATAAAATCTGTTTTATAATTTACTAGGCAAAAGATGTTATAACAACAGCTAGAAACAAAGTTCCTTCATAATATTAATTTCAGAAATGTTCTGTAAAGGTCATTGGAAACTTTCATTAATCTGCTATCAATAATCCCACCTGGGATATGACCCAAACTGAAGGGTGAGAGAGGGGGGTGCTAGTGGGACACACAGTTTCTTTTCAGAGGCAAATTCCTGAACTACAGGGCTCTTTTTATCACTTCTCCCTCTATTCCCTAGAGACAATGGACGCAAAGGTTTCCTTTGAATGAAAGAGACACTAGAAAAATTTCAGTTAACATATAACACTATGCAACGTTTTAATGTGTTTAAATAGTCTATATATAACAAGTGGGCTTGAGACTAGAAGTCATTGTTTCTTTTTGTTTATTTGCTTATTATTATTATTTTTTTGAAAACTTGATTTCTAGAAGTCAGTTAAACGTTATTGAAGTTGTCAGAAAATTTCTGATTCATTTAACTGAAGACTTTTCTTTGTTACATTTCAAAAAGCATAGTGCACCCTCTGATTTTGCAAGAGGGACAGCCACAATCCTTTCTCCAGGGGAGGAGTTGGAGGCGCCTAGGAGTTTAATTTCCCTTATAAAGATGTTTCATTACCACCACATTTGCACTCGGGGGATTATTACTATTGACTCAGAAGCAGGCTTGAGACTGCAGAGGAGGAAAACCATTTCCTTTGCCCTTACAAGAGCCCTGAGAAAGAAGGGAGTGGAGAGTAGATGCAAAGTAGATGATAGGAGACTAAGGAGAAAGAAACCAAATGGTAGACCATTTACTATCCATCACAGATACACCCTGTCAATTCAGTCAACACAATGGAGGGTACTTTAGGCCTGTGTATTCTAAGCAGTTATTTATTAACTGAGATCAACAGACATTACAATGTTTAGCTTCTCAGCAATCTTTGCTGCTCTTTTACGTGGGGATGATCTCGGTGGGGACAGTGAAACCTCTGAAGTATATTTAGGAAATATGAGTGGGCATTCTGGGTTGTCTCAACAATGGGAGAACTACTGCTATTTAGAGGTTGAAGGTCAAGAAAGTTAGACATTCTCTAAATTTTTGAAAGAGTCACATGCTACAAAGAATTATCTTATTTGTTATATGATTTGAATGGACCATTATTCATGTGGTTTCAAAGTAATTTAATGATCCAAGAAATAAACTCTTTAAGATATATAAAACCAAGGTATTTTTGCAGTTTTAAAGTTCACTGAATATTTCAGAAATGCAACCGTTATATACAATAAAGGCAGACTAAACATTGTTATCTTTGAAAATTTACCAGGGGTTGTATACCATTTTGGAAAATGTATCACCCCATTCTAAATATGTGAGTCACAACTACAAACCACCTATAAATTAGTCTCTTTTTGACTGTTTTAGATTCTCCATGTAAGTAAGATCAGGTAGTATTTGTCTTACTGTGCCTGGCATAAAGTCTTCCAGATTCATGTTTTTACAAATAGCAAGATTTGCCCTAACTGGTTTTACTCAGTGGATAGAGCGTTGGCCTGCGGACTGAAAGGTCCCATGTTCGATTCTAGTCAAGGGCATGTACCTTGGTTGCAGTCACATCCCCAGTAGGGGGTGTGCAGGAGGCAGCTTATCAATGTTTCTCTCTCATTGATGTTTCTAACTCTCTATCCCTCTCCCTTCCTCTCTGTAAAAAATCAATAAAATATATTTACAAAAAACAAAAACAAAATAGCAAGATTTCCTTTATTTTCATGGCTGAACAATATTCAATTCTCTCTCTCTCTCTCTCTCTCTCTCTCTCTCTCTCTCTCTCTGTCATAAAGTGAAAATAACCTGAACTTTCAGAAACTAGGGGTACCTGTATATCATTTCATTATAAGAATAAGATATTTTTGCAGCTGAATTTTATCTAACTTGAGAGATATTCAATACCAGTGTCAATACTTTAATATGCTGATACACACACATACACAAAGACACACATTTTTAAGTAGATAGCTTGTATGGCAAATATCTACAAACAAAGCAAACATTCAACAATAGAGAATTAGCTGAATAAATTGCGAAGTATTTGTACCATCGAATATTACACAGCATTTAAAAAGAGTAAGTTATGTTTGACTCAGGTTTTATATTATTTGGTGAGAAAAAAAATCAAGAACCAGTACAGCATTCATAATAAAATGACATTTTATAAAACAAATGATAATATTTTGTAAAATATTGATATATGATTATATGAAATAAGAGAAAAATATAGAAACATTCATACTAGGTTATCATGTATTATATTAGAGGGCTGGAGGATCATAGGGTTGTGAAGGAAAGTACAGACAAAGTAATAGAGGAAAACATGCATGTGTGTGCATCTTTAGACTGTTATGCCCAGAATTCAAGATCCCCAAGAAACCATGCCAGGGAGTCAGTCCAATGCAAAAGCAGAAGGTCCTTTATTGAGTTAGCTAACCCGACCCGGGCCTCCAGTCGAAGCAGCGACCGGAAACCGAGTGCCACCCGTGAGAATAGTGAGGGGAGGGGAGCCGGCTGTGGGCCCTGCCGATTGGCCAGGCGCAAGTCGGGTCTTGTTAAATCCTGGGTGTGGCCAGCAGGGGCCTGGGCTCGGGAAAAAGGCACTTTTCTGAGCACATGGCCTCTGCCCCATCATTCCCCCCTTGTCTTGGAACTTCCGGCTCAATCATGAGACGGACTGCACTTTTATTTCACCGTCGCTAGGGGCCCGTAGTGAGCACACAGAACTATCAACTGAACTATTTTATACACGTAACAAATGGTCCGGTGGAAGGGAAAGAAACCATTTTAGCTTTAACAACTTCTATTGAAATAGGATTTTTCTTCTTAAAATTCCTCCATGGCTATTAAAAAGCCAAATCAAGATTAATTTATTTACTGTCCTGATGTTTGCATAAACACAACAAGAATGGTAACTGACTACCTTTGCTGGAATTTCATGGTTGAACCTTAATGTGCCCCGTAGGGCCAGGAAGCCAAGCCATCCAGCTGCCATCAGGCCTGCCTGCAGTATCTGCTGAGTTAGGTGAATCCCTCACCTGTAGCAACTCCACCTGAGCCCATGCTCCAGGCTTTAAGGCCCATCTCAGTAGCCCTCCTACTCGTCGCTGCCCAGAGTGTGTGGGGGTTCTGCAGGGATGCAGAGGCATCTTTACTGCTCCCCTTCTACTCTTACCAACCGCCAGTGATGGTAGGGCATGGGCCTGACGCTCCAGCGCCAGCCGTCTTCAGGGCTCCCAGGCAGGATACCAGACTTTCTTCATGGCATTCTTAGTGGCTTCAAGTCTTTAGAGCTCAGATAGGGCTCTTTAAAACATGATACTCCAGTCAAAGTTTTCCGTTAATAAAACCACTACTAGGCACCAGTCTTACTGAATCTATGCAAAGAAACGTACTTACTTAGCATTGCCAGATTTCGGAGGAATTACATAAGGAGAAAAACATACTGATTTATTCTAAGATTTTCTGACTTTCCTTGCTAATTTCTTTTTATGGATTTAAAACAAAACAGTAATTGTTGGTCCATGCCTCAGACTTTCTAGTCTAAACAGGCTTTTTCCAGCTTTACTACCCCTGACATGGGCATGGTGACTCAGGCCTGCAAGACAGTATTACAGGCTGTCAACTGTTAGCTGTCTCTCAACAGAGACCAAAACTTGATGGGCACCCTTCCCTGCCCAGTTGGGCACTTGTCCTCTTGACAGCTAGACACCCTTTACTTTTGGGGGTCACCCCACACAGCTCCCTTCCAGGATAGCCAACATACATTCAAACCTGCAAAAGAATCAAAGGTTAATATAACATATCAATACAATGAAACATAATATTGGCATCATGGCCGCTTCAGGTAGCCAAATCTACCACTAAACATGTGATCCTATAAATGGTCTTTGTCTCTTTGGAGCCATGTCCATGAAGATGCAGGCATTATCTAAGTGTATTACACAGTATCGTGGGGGCTCCTGGTGACAGGAGCGATCGCGAGTCATGTTACCAGCATCAGGCAGGTCAAGCACTCCGTAGCTTGAGCTTGAGCGGGTTGCGTTGATCTTGATCGATCGATGCTCCATTTGGTGATGAAGTCTTTCCGGATGGACCCAGGTCGTGACGCCGTCTACCTTGAGAGCGGTGGGGGTCTTAATTCAGCACAGGCAGGGGGAAGGGCCCATGGAATCTCTGCCCTGAGGAACTGTGAGCCCTACCCTTAAATGTCCCAATCAGACTAGAAAAGTCACAAATATCTTTTAAATCTACCCCAGAATTCCAAAATCCCAACCTAGCACAGAATATATTTCCACACTTATATAAACAAATACAGTCTTGGGATCTTGAGCAGGTAACAGGAACACCGCCCAAGTCCCCTGATGGGGGCCTGACAGGAACAGATGTGGGGGCCTTCCTTTCCCACGTCCCAGGACAGGATTCTTGACCTATGTTTCATCCAGATAGAAACGGTACTCATATTGAACAAGGAAATCAAGACTAAATAGACATGATAACTAGATACATTCCCCATTAAGAACTTTGAGGTGCATGCCACATTTATACTACAAAATACCAACAAATCAGTTTCAGTTGTGTCAAGATACAGAACAAGTCCCTGAACAGAGGCGGTAGAAAACTGTCTAGGAATGCTTCTTTTCTATCTTTCTAAAACCCCTAGAGATTCTTGATAATCTACATCAGTAATCCATTTATACAATCCCTTAAAAGTTAAAGAGGAAGGAAAGAACCATTCAATGTCCTTCAAGAGGATTAAACACATGGGATACTCTGACGTTTCAGGGGTACCAAGGAAGGAGAAATTAGGCCATGTTCAGCCCTTCTCACAATCCATCATTAGTGACCAGTCCCAGCTCACTGGTATATTATTCACTTAACATTTCTTTTTTTTTTTCTCCTATCACACCAAGGCCATGCTTTCCAGGTAGCTAGAACTCTTAGCCTTAATTCTTAGGTGATTAGCAATACATTTTAAGGGACACAGAAAAAAGAAAAATCTTTCTTGGGTAACCTAGGTAAAACTTAGGAAAACATTTTCAACACTTAAAAACAGTTCTCAACATAATAGGATTTAATCAATTACTCTTAATTTGTGTATGATATATGTATAACTGTGGTTCTACTGCTATCATACCACTGAAATTATATTAAGACCGTGATTGCTAATTTATTAAGTATTAAATAAATCCGTGAGGCTAGCACACTTTTTGCCCCATCCACATTTCCGCAGTAAAACTCCTCCTTAAAACTCCACCTCTGAAATTCTATCCTCCCTTAGTGAGCAGACACTCCTTTTGTGATTGGCTAAGTCAGAGGGAGGGGCTGTTCCAAGATAGCGGGCCCCCAGGGGCGCGGCAGGCCATGCGGCCAACATGGCGGCTGCCAACTCAGGCAGCTCAAAGTGGCGGCTGTCTACACTGTTCTCTGACAGAGCAAACCAAAACCCCTAGAAGGTAGATGGCCAACATTATATTGTAGACAAACAGAAATCTCATTAGCTGTTTATACCCTTTATAATTATTTTAAAGAATATCAATTAAGTTTAAACTGGTTTTTGTATTAAAAATCTTCAGTTGAGGTCACAAAATAAATCCTCTCTTCTCAATCAGATTAATAAGCAAAGGCATTTTCAATTAACAGATTAACTTCTATCATTTAGACCTCATATTAGGCATATTTAGATCAACATTTCAGTATTATAAATTTCAATGCTTTTAGATGATTTGCACTTAAAAGTTTTAAGTTTCCAGCCAATAAGCCTGGCATAGCTGCTAAAATGGTCACAATTTTCCTGTTGGGGAAGTCAAGAAACAAAACCATAGCTATTCACATGTAAACTTGACTATCAACTTCCTGGTGGTACTTGCCTCAGGGCGGGAAATTTCAAAAGCTACTTTAAATCGCCTTGGGAAACCTGCCTGTATTTTTTTTGTCAGGTTCATCTCTGCCTTTTTAAAGACCAAAACAGTCTTGGGTTTTTATTCTGTACACAGCAAAAAGTCAAGTCCAGCTCAAAACTATGCGCACTCGTTTTTAAACTGGCCTTTTCCCTTTACATGTGCACAGAAATCCCGGATGCATTTATAAATTTGTAAACGCTTTTCAATTACAAGAAGGATTTTAATTTTAGAATACTTGGGGAGGGGGTGACCTGTTTCCACAGACCCTCACTCAGGCGGCTGCCCGACCACCACACAAAGGAGGGGTGAGAGCAGTCCCCCTCCCTCCACATTCATACACTTTCACCAGACATCCATTCAGAGTTTAAACAATCCATTCAATTCCTAACAACTTCCCCATTCCTGAGGGAGCTCTAAAGCCTCCCCCAATCTCCTTGAAATTATTAATCCAGCAAGTCCACAAAATAAAACGGAAACACAAACAACTAAAGGGTCCAAAAAAGTACAGCCTTCCAACTCCATGGAAGCAAAAACCGAAAGCTAGACGATGGCTGCGCGCCAACCAGCAGGAGCGACCCGCCTTTTCTCAGATTGAGGGGTTCCTACAGACCTTCCGACTCTGAGGAAGCAAAATTTCCCCTCTTCAGTGGAGGATCGGGGCGCCCCTGACTCTCCTCCTGCCTGTCTCAGATTAAGGGGGTTCCTACAGACCTTCCGACTCCGCGGAAGCAAAGCTATACCCCTTCAGATGGAGGATTGGGACGTCCCCCGGCTCCTCCCGCCTGTTGATCCCGTGCATCCACTCAGATCATTATTACAGGCATTTACAAGCATTTCAGAAGTGAGCTCACACCGGATAGATACAAAACAAAACACGCGACACAAACAAAACAAGACCTACCGCGGTCAGTCAGGCCCTCCGGACTGGGAGTCCCCTCAATGGTGTTGGGGATCCCGGCAAGCCCCCAAAATGTTATGCCCAGAATTCAAGATCCCCAGGAACCATGCCAGGGAGTCAGTCCGATGCAAAAGCAGAAGGTCCTTTATTGAGTTAGCTAACCCGACCCGGGCCTCCAGTCGAAGCAGCGACCGGAAACCGAGTGCCACCCGTGAGAATAGTGAGGGGAGGGGAGCCGGCTGTGGGCCCTGCCGATTGGCCAGGCACAAGTCGGGTCTTGTTAAATCCTGGGTGTGGCCAGCAGGGGCCTGGGCTCGGGAAGAAGGCACTTTTCTGAGCACATGGCCTCTGCCCCATCATAGACAAAATTACATGTATGTATAAAAGATTAATTTTTAAAAATAAAAATGTAAATAAATGCAAAAAGTGAAAATCACCTATCACAGTGAAGTAGCTTTGACTGGTTAAAATTCTCGTCTGAGAAAGTCATGATTTGGAAGTGTGCTTTTGGGAAAGTCAGTTTCCTTCTATGTGCCTTAGTTACCCACTCATATTTTTCTAAAACAACCATACGAGAACATGTTCTCTGTCTTACATAAAATACGATGTGGGTACACATGACAAGAGACATGTTTGTGATCACATTCTCTATGCCTGGGTTACCGTGACTCACTGCTACGATTCGGATTCGTAGTTCTAACACTGGATGAGTTTAACTCACCATAGCTCTTGCCCAGTGAGGGAGGTTCACTGACATTCAGCTTAAAAAATAAAAGCACGAATCTGAAACTTATTTTTTTTAATATTGTAAAGTCTTTAAAGTTAGAGACGAAATTTTCTCTGAGAACAATAGCCATTTCTCTCATTGTTGAATTTTTCAAAGGCAATTCTGCTGACTCATTTATGATCTTGTTTTAGTATTAGCTAAAACTAGAGCAATTCAGAGTGAGACATACATTTTATCACATTCTATCTGAGGCATTTTTATTGAAATTAGAAAAATTAAACTCCCAATGACTTCAAATAAACCTTCCTGAGAAAAACAAATTAACATTAAAATACAGAAACTATTTCTAAGGTAGGAAAACTTTTAATTTTTAACTTCCTATATTTTTTGTCAACAGGAAAAGTTATAGATAATGAAAAGTAGGTTTTCCTTTTTCAGAAGAAAGGTGGTATTGGGTATCTCCTGGTTACTTTTTCTTTCCTTTCTTTTTCTTGTCTTTGTCATGCATTGAGGTGGTCTTCTTTGCTGTCTCTGCCCGCAGTGCTGCTTCCTCTGCAGCCAGAGCCTCCAACCTCAGGCGCTCAGCCTCCAGCATCTTGTTTCTATACTCTTCCCGAATATTGAAGATCTTTTGACGGGCATCATCTAAGGAGTCCTATTTCAAAAGAAAAACTCAGTCAAATAAGACCCACTGCTAAAAGGCTTATGGTCCCAGAAAACAAACAAACAAACAAGCACAACAATGCAAGACCTTGATCCTTTCTTTATGCCAGTAGATTCATGGGGGAAATGACTGAAGAAAGATGAAAATTAAGTAATGGTCTCAAATGCTTATCAATACATACAACATGAGATAGTAAAAAGGGTACATGAGATTTTAACAGAATAGTAAATAAAAACATCAATAGGAGGAAAATAAAAAGTTAAGAATTAAATAGGCAGAAATTTTGGCAAAGCAGCTATCTGCTTTAAATGAGTTCAAATATAATCTATATCAAATGTACCGTTCTTGTGTGTCTCTCATAGTAACTGTGCTCAATAAAGTACTCGTTCCTCACACATAATCTAGTCCTGACAAAGTATATCTGAGTTATGCTTACAAATAATATCACCTAATCCATTGGTTACCTTTGTTAGTGTCAGTTTGGCTTTCATTCTTACCACTTCGAAAAAACTGTACAGTATTCATCAAAGACACCAATGACCTGTACGTAGCTAAATGCAAGATAATTTCTTGATTCTATTCTTACTTAACCATACTCTCTCCTCCTGAATCAACGGGCCTCACTTAGTTTCTTTGACATCGCACCCTCTTAACATGCCTTTCACTTCACTAGCAGTTCCTTACCAGTCACCTCTGCTTATTTCTCTTTTTCTCCTTCATCTTTTAATGTGGAAGTGGTCACATCTCAGATCTTAGGCCTCATCCCCTGGCAATTTCATTCATCTAACCCTATGGCATTAAATTTCATGTATACACTGATGGGTCCTTTTTTTTTTTTTTTTTTTTTTTTGTAATCTCTAGCCCATATCTCCCTCCCAAATTCCAGAATCACACATCTAACTTCAAAACAATTTTCACATGACTGTCTAATAGACAAACTAAAATATCTGCTTTGATATAATAGATATATATAAAAATGCCCCAAATTGAAGTCCTTATCTTTTCTCCAAACCATCAGATCTTATAGCAATTCAATCCTTTCAGTTGTTTAGGCAAAATATCAAGAGCATTTCTTGACTCCTCTCTTTCTCTTGTAATGCACCAACATTCCAACAGAAAATCCTATTGATTCTATCTTGAAAATACATCTATAATTCAACTGCTTCTCACCACCATCTCTACCCTACCACCCTGGTGTGAACCATGGTTACCTCTCACGTGCTCAATGAAATTGTCTCCTTACAGATCTGTCTTTTTTTTGCATGTGCCCCCTTCTCTACTTGTTTTCCACACAATATTCAGAGCAATCCCTTTAAAACTGAAGTCAGATTATGTTACTCCTCTGCTCTTTAGAATCTTGTCATGGCTCCAAATTTCCCTCAGAATAAAAGCTAAAGTTTTATTTTTATTTTATTTTATTTTTTAAATAAATCTTTATTGTTCAGATTATTACAGTTGTTCCCCCTTTTACCCCCCATAGCTACCCTCCAGCCAGTTCCCACCCCACCCTCTGCCCTTACTCTCCACTGTCCTCATCCATAGGTATACGCTTTTTGTCGCCAGGTCAAAGGTCATACACATGGAAAATGTAGTTATTTCCATCTGCAACGTGTCCCTGTGTTCAGAAAGGTCTCTCATGACTTGTTCACGCTCTACTCAGAAAGGGTATGGAGACCTGTAACGGCTTTTTAAAATAATGTGTCCTCTTATGTTTAAAATGAGGATTTTGTTACCAAAAGTGAGGAGAAAGCAACACTACAGCTGCTCTCGCCCTTCTCGCCCTTCGGGTGATAGTTGTGCTTGGGGCTGCACGCTGGTTTGAGGGCTGTCGACAAAGCCATCTGGGCGGCTCCCGCGGTTCCGCCGGCTTCCCAGGGGCCATCGCAGCCTCACAGGGACCGTCGCAGCCTTGCAGGGACCGTCTCAGCTTCACAGGGGCTGTCTCAGCCCCACTGGGACCGTTTCAGCCTCACTGGGACCATTTCAGCCTCACAGGGGCTGTCTCAGCCCCACTGGGACCGTCTCAGCCTCACTGGGACCATTTCAGCCTCACTGGGGCCGTCTCAGCCTCACTGGGACCGACTCAGCCTCACAGGGGCCATCTCAGCCTCACTGGGACCGACTCAGCCTCACAGGGGCCGTCTCAGCCTCACTGGGACCGACTCAGCCTCACAGGGGCCATTTCAGCCTCACTGGGACCGACTCAGCCTCACTGGGGCCGTCTCAGCCTCACTGGGACCGACTCAGCCTCACAGGGGCCATTTCAGCCTCACAGGGACCGACTCAGCCTCACAGGGGCCGTCTCAGCCTCACTGGGACCGACTCAGCCTCACAGGGGCCATTTCAGCCTCACTGGGACCGTCTCAGCCTCACAGGGACCGTCTCAGCCCCACAGGGACTGTCATAGCCTTGCAGGGGGCACCACAGCCTCACAGGGGGCTCCATATCCCACGTTGGGGGTGAAAGTGCGAGTCAGAAGCTCCTCTTGCTGTCTCTCCTGGAAGCTGGAAGTTTCTGAGAGTCGTCTGCAAGTGCTGGACATCATACTTTAACTGGTCAACATGAAGTTTGGCATTCTGTCTTTTGTTGGGAGGCTCCTTGCTGGACAAAATCTCCAGGCTTTCTAGCTGGCTAAATATCTGGTATGCTTGCTTGGGTTTCGTTTTCTATGAAGTGCACAGACTGCTTGTCTGCCGTCTCCCGGTGTCCCATGTGAGACTGGATCTGGTGGACCTGCTTGTGCGTTTGCTGGTACAGCGGTTCCATGTCGCCAGCCCAGCCGGGTCTGGCTCCAGCTTCCTTTGAACCTGAGTCTGCTTCTTGAGTGTGTCCCTTATGGGTGCGAGGAGTTGAAATCTGCAGTTTGTTGGGTTACGCTGCAAAAGCACAGGTGTTTCCTTTTGTGCCACTGGCACAGCTTGGGTGGGGATGGAAATTGAGTAGGGCGGGGTCTCAAGGAATCACCAGGGTGGAGCAAGCAGCAGTGGCGTCTCCGAGGCTCCTCGCCTCTCCACGACTCCGTGACTCCGCGTCCCCGAGTGCCAGCGAGCATCTCCGTGAGAGAGCCACCCTCACTTTCTGACCCACTGCAAGGCCGTCCCGCCTCTCCCTGTAGGGGTCTAGGACCTCAAAATCCCACCCCAAACAAGCACAGTGGATTCGAGAGTTTGTAACCCTTTCCGTACCTCTGTTCTTGGCGGCTCTAAATATCCTACTCAGTCTCAATGCGCTTCTTTCTTTCCTTCCAGTTGTAGAACTTCCACTGAGCCAGCTTTCCCATGGTTCTGAATGATAGCTGTTTGTCCTATAGTTGGTAGTTTCAATGTTGTTGTGGGAAGCAGCACGCACAGGTCTATACCTTACGCCGCCATCTTGGTTCTCAAAGCTAAAGTTTTTATGGTGGCCTTTGCAGTCCTATACGATGACCTTTCCCAGCCCTGTGTTCCCATTTTGTCTCTGACCTCTTCTCCAGTCACTTCCCTCTGTTCACTGTTACTGTGGCACAGGCTCTCACTGTGCTTCTTCAGACACACCTAGTACAACCATTGTGCTCTGTTCCTAGTCTACTTTTTTTTTCTCAACACTTATTCCTTTCCATCAGAGCATACAATGTACTTAGGTATTGTGTTTATATTTAAGCATCTATTTCCTCACTAGAATTTGAACTCCACAGGGCAGGAAGGGGTTTATCTCTTCTGTTTATGCTTAGGAGAGTCCCTGGTACAAAACTGCCCAGAAATATTTGTTGAGTGAATAAACTGTGGAAATGGAAAGTATCAGGAAACTAGAAACATTAAAATAAATATTTTAGAAAAGAAGAATAATTTTCAAAACTGTAGACATGAACACTTAATGTCAGTTCCAGGTAACATTCTAGAAATGGATTATGAAATGGCTGTAAAATAAGGCAGTGATTCCTAACTTCATTTGCATTTCTGACAGTATGGCCACAGTTACGGTGCAATGTGTTGTTTACTCTTTCAAAATGATATAATGAAAGAATGATTAACGAACCAATACTGGCTATGAGAAAAGCTTCTAGAAAGGTTTTGTTTTCATTGCTAACTTCTTCAAGAAATGTTCCATAGTTTTACAAGGTGAGAGAAAAATACTGTATCTACCATAATAAAATTGGTTTGGCTAAACTATTTGCACAAGTACAGGATAACAGCAGTGACATTTAAAAAAAAAAAAAATATGGAAAGAGCCATCTTAAGGGTTTAGTGTAAATTACATTTAATATGTGTCAGTAACCCCTTGAGGATTGGTACGTTTTCCTCCTATCTGAAGAAAAATACATTACTGATCATGTTTCTTTTCTGCTGCCAGCTTAAGTTTTGGCTGCCTCAAGTCTGTTAAAGCAATCTTCACCAGCTGTTTGCCAACTTCACAAACATTTTGTTGTCTTCTCTCCCATTCTTCCCACTTCGTGGACTGATTCCCAATGTGGCATTGTAGAGGGAATTTAGGGAGTAATTGAAATTAGTGTGGATAATCAATTTGCCATCTTTTCTGAGAAGTTGGGAACGAAATGTTTTCAAGATTTCTTTGTTCCCAGGTACTGTATGACTCTGGCACCTTTTACACAACGCAAAAGAATGTGTCGACTGTGACCCATGCATTTTTAGACTCACCCACATTTCTGAGTACATCTCCACGCCTTTATCCTGCAGTTTAGCCCGTTCTTCTTGTTCAATTTCTCGAATGCTAAGTATCCTGGCCCTGTACTGTCGGAACTGGTGAACCTCCTCTGCCTTTTGCATTGCTTGCTGCTGATTCAGGTCATCTGTTTGCAGCAAAGGCTCAATATTTGTTTTCCTTGATATAAGAAACATTGAAAGAGAGGTAATAAATGGAGATGGGAAAAAAATTAAAATTAAAAAAAAGAGAGAATTAAATCATTTGGGAACTCTAAAATGAATTTTATCTTAGAGCTCAAATAATTTAATATCGTAACAGTATGGTAGTCTGAATAAAATCAAATATGGAATAGAAATAATAAACCATTATTTTTAGATGGACTATGTTCCATCCATTGAATCACTGATATTTTAGAAAATTATTTTAGGAAAATATCAGTATAATTAGATGCACCACTTGATAAGATGTTTGTGAAACTGGTGTTTGAAAATATGAGCCTATTTTTCAGATCTTCCTTTTTAATTTAAGCAGCTAAATAATTTTGAAAATGTTTCCAAACATACAAATATGCTTGAGTAACTAGCTCCGTATTAATCCTATTATGTAGTTCTTAAGGAAGCTGAATCTAACTAAATAATGGCATTAGGTATGGTGAGAATCTTCTGCAGCTCAACTCACCTTAATCAAGTTGCACATTAAATCTTTCAGAAAACACTGAAATTCATGTACTTCTAAAAATTTAAATACCCTGAAAATATATTAAGCATTTAATTTCAAATTTCACTTAACAACTGCCTATTAGCAGTATAACCAAAATTCTACAAACACAGATGTCTACATTAATCATGTTTACTAAAACTTACCGTATATATTGATTTATATCTAGGTCTAGCGCCTTTTGAATAAGTCGTGGAGACATTTCCAAAAATGATTGAGATCGTGTAGTCATCCCTGTTAAAAAAACAATTTTAAACTTCCAAAAAAATCAACAATGACTAACTAAATGAGTGTTAGATCTTATTTTAATGAAAGATAGCATTTTCTGTTAACAAAATAACCATTGATTGGACTTGCCTTATGTAATGATTTTAATGTGATTTAATATGCCTTAAAATATAATTATGTTTCATATTTATCTTTCACTGATGTTACTATGCTCACAGTTAAATAAAAAAGATGACAAAATGAATATAACCTATAAAAACATAACAAAATGTTATTCTAATTATGGGTAAATGAAGGTGGGAACAAAAAGAAGACATTTAAGTTATGAAACTACATTATAAACAAATTAAATGACCCAACATTTAAAGAACTTGGTTTATATATGAAAGGTATACTAAGCATGCATGGGTAGAACATAAAAATGTTTAAGGCACAGTATTCTATCTTCAAAAAATTTTTAGCCCAGTGTAGTAGGCAACATACAATAGATAAACAGTGAGTGTCAAATTAGTAGGATCTTTTTACTGTATAGACCAATATGAACCCATAAAAACAGAGTTAAGGAAAATTTCAGAATCTAGGATACTATCAGCCTTTCCAGACCATTTTATAAAAATATATTTATTTTTAAATTATAGTTGACATACAATATTATATTATTAGTTTCAGGTATACAACATAGTATACCTGAAACTAATAATATAATATATATATTATTTGGCCTGGTGCATGAAATTCATGCATGGGGGGGGGGGTGGTCCCTCAGCCTGGCCTGCACCCTCTTGCATTCCAGGACCTTTTGGGGGATGTCCAACTGCTGGTTTAGGCCCGATCCCGCTGGTCAGCAGTTGGACATCCCTCTCGCAATCTGGGACTGCTGGCTTCTAACTGCTCGCCTGACTGCCTGATTGCCCCTAACCACTCGCCTGCCTGTCTGAGCGCCCTGGTTTCTGGTCGTTTTGGTCTTACCACTGCTTTGGTTGCTGGGCTTTTATTATATAGGATATATCTAATGAAGTTACCACTACAATAAGTCCAGTACCCATCTGACACCATACATAGTTATTACAATATTATTGACTCTATGCTTTATAATATATTCCTGAGACTTATTTTATAACTGGAAGTTTGTACTTTCTAATCCTCATCACTTTTTTGCCCATTCCCCCACCCCACTCCCCTCTGCTAATCATCAGTTTATTCTCTGGTATCTATAAGTCTATTTCTGCTTTTTTTTGCTTATTCATTTGTTTTTTTTATATTCCACATATTAGTGAAATCATATGGTATTTATCTTTCTCTGTCTGGCTTATTTCACTTAGGATAATACCCTCTAGGTCCATTTTTGTTGTTACAAATGGCAAGATTTTATTTTTTTTTATGGCTGAATAATATTCCATCTTTCTAGTCCATTTGGTTTCTTTTTTAAAAAATTATAAAGTATAATTTATACACCACAAATTTTTCCCATTTAAAAAGTATAATTCGGTACTTTTTAGTAAATTTACAGAGGTGGGCAACCAGCACCAAAATCCACTTTTAAGCCATCTCTATTACCCAAATAAAATCTCATGCCCTTTTACAGTCATTCTACATTTTCTCCACAAGTCACAGCCAACCATTAATCTACTCGGTGTCTCTATAGATTTGCCTTTATTGGACATTTTATGTAAGTAGAAACGGTAAAATTATTTCTAACTTTTCAATAAACTGCCAGTCATATTGCTTTGATCATTGTTGGCTTCATTATAAACTGTGAAATCACAAAGTCATAATCCTCCTCCTTGGTTCTTTATCAGAATTAGTTTTGTCATTCTGAGCCTTTTATATTTCCACCAGAGACCTGATGCATGAAATTCATGCAAAGCCTTCAGCCTTTGCCACCGCGGCAGCTGCCTCTGCCTTGGCCCCCGCCCACTATGGCTTTGTCCAGAAGGATGTCGGAAGGACATCGAGTCTAATTAGCATATTATGCTGTTATTATTATAGATATAAATTTAGAGGTCAGCTTATCAAATTTTGTAAAACATGTACTAGGATTTTAATAGGGAAAGCACTAAATTTATAGATCAATTTGGAGAGAATTAAATATAAATATACCATATTACTATATTGAATCTTCTAATCCAAAGCATGGACTACCTCTCTCTTTATTTAGATCTTTGAAATTTTTTTTCAGTGATGTTTTATAACTTTCAGTATGTAAATGTTTGATTTTTATTAAATTTATTTCCATATATTCATTAGTGATGCTATTGTGATTAAAACTGTCTAAATTTAATTTTGATTGCTCATTGATAATATGCGGAAATAAAAGCATATTTTGTATATTAATCTATATCATGTGACCTCACTAAACTCACTTATTAGTTGTAAATGATATTCTTGGTTCTTTTTCTCTGATCCCTTAGAATTTTCAATATACAGGATCAATTTGTCTGAGAATACAGTTTTACTTCTTTCTTTCCAATATGGATGTGTTTTATTTATTTTTTTCTTATTGAAATGGCTAGAACTTCCTTCAAAGTATTGAGTATAGGTGGTTAGAATGGCCATATTGCCTTGTTCTTCACCGTAGGCTGAAATCTCTATGGTCGTTTTATTACCCTGATTTCCCTGTTCAGTTTTTGACTGATTAGTTGCTTGCCTTGACCAGCATCATAGTACCCAAAGGGACCCAGATCCTCTCCCCTGGAGTCTCCAGGAAAAAGGCAGCCCTGACAACACCTACATTTTAGAATTTCTTCCCCATAGAACTATAAGAAGTTAGTTTGTGTTGTTTTGAGCCAGCAAGTATGTGGTTGTTACAGCAGAGAAAGAAAACTAATTCAATTAAGAAAATTTATTTGTTGTTCTTATTTTTAATAAACATTTTTTACTTTGTTCTATGCCTTCAGAGTTTTGAAATGTTTTTTGGCCATTTCCTTATTGCTGCTTTATGGGACGAGGGCATGTCAAGTATTTACCATTTAAGAAGTCTTACCCCCGCCCCCCTCCCCCGCCCCCCCCCCCCCCCCCCGCCCCACACACACACATACACACACACTGACTATTTAACCTTGCTTTTTAACATGTGGTTATAATAGTCTCCAGAAATATTGTCAAGCATTTAATTTTTAAGAACTTGTTAAAAGTGATCTTTCATCCAAAATATAATCTAATGTAAACTTTTAAAAATATAAAAAATAACATCCAAATAAATTTTTTAGTTTTTTTCCAAAAAATATAGTTATATACACATGAGAAAATAAAACATAATAATACAAATCCCAACTCTGCTCCATTATTAAAACATAAATTCAATCATTGTTTTTATTAAATAACATTAAATAAAAAATTCCTAAAGTATCAAAATTTTATTATATGTCTCTTTTAAAAACCAGTAGCACTAACTTTTCTTTTTTCATCATAGTTACTTTGGGATCTTAGGTTTCTAAAGTACATTTGCTTTTCTTATTACATATCTACCATATTAATGTTGGGTGTATTTTTTTGGCATTTCTAGCTTGAATTATTTCCATAAGATACCAACTGCTGACTTTGGCTGGAAAGAAACTATTTTCTGATTAATTAGATGTTTGTGATTTTTTTACATCCAGCCAAATAATATATATTTAAACTCAGAGAGTAGAAAAGGGGCAGAGAAATCTTCATGTTAATCTACAAAACTCTGTTGTATCAGAACAACGTGTGAATGTAGTATGACAGTCTTGAACCTCTGAACAATGCAGCTCAAAGTTTGTGTGTGTGTGTGTGTGTGTGTGTGTGTGTGTGTGTGTTTGTGTACCATCCTCCATCTGAAAGTGACAGTATGCATAAGAATAATTTCACAGCAATTGGTTATCACTGGGTCATTTTATTGTATTTTATAAAGTTTCAGTTTGCAAAAGACTCAGAGACAACTTTCATGACAGGTAGTATGAGAATTACTATTTAAAAGTCATGGCAAAGAATGGTTTGACTGATTGTGCGGTCTGAAGAAAAGATTTTAGAATAAAGACAGTGATCATGTCCAACCTCTGGAAGAGGCACTTTTCAGAGGCCCCAAGAAATAAAAGGGACATTGAAAGCAATGTTTAGGCTCTTGGCCTTGATGATGGCTTGGTGTAGAAGAAGACTGCTTAGGAGTGAATTCCATAATGATATTGTTTTCATGACCTCTCTCATATGAAGCAAGTTGTTCTAAGCTACCTACTATATGAAAATAGAAAGTAGCAAGAATAAGGTCGCTTTAGGGAGTCACAAATATTGATGGGAAGGTGGAGGCCATACCACATGAAGCTCTCACAGGGCATAGCCCTCCCAGCACAATTATAGCCAAAAGGCTATGGTTGTAAGCTTGACCTTAAAGTCCAACCCTGCAGTCCTAGGTAGCTAAGGAATGTATGGGCTGTGGGGGGTGCAGCAAGTGTTGCCTAAACAAAGCTTGATAGAGCTGAGAGAATGGCAACAACGGGAAAGAAGCAGATTTGAAACTGGAAAGAACATTGTAAACATCTTGCCTTTGTTTTGCTTTGTGTGATCTGACTATAAAATAAAGCGTCGGCTTACAGGCGTGTCACTGTTTCCTCATCCAGGCACAGTGATCCTACCTGGCCCCAACTGTATTCTCTTGTCTGTCTTTAATCCTTCACCACCCCTCCTCAGGCTCACCCCTGGCCATCCTGGATGCAGTTTATATAATATCTTATGGGCAATGCTTTTCCAGGGATGAGGGCCAATTTGTGGTGCACCAACAGCAGAGGTGGAGTAACAGCAAGTTCCAGATAACCGCTGACAATCAGACCCATGAACTCCAGTAGGATTCCTTCTACAACCACAGTATGTGGGCACATGGCAGTGTTTCAGAGGGTTAGAATGTATTGCAACCACACAACAACATAGTTTTTCTTGATGGTGTGTAAATAAACTTACCATTTTATGTTAAATTAAAATTATAATACCAATTTTTTAAGAATGTTTTAAAGAAATTTTTGCTTTAGGACAGGCTACTTTGATCCTCCCTTCCTGCTTACTCTTCTTACCTTTCTTCCCTATTTGCTGACCCCTCCTCCTCATCCCAAAGTACACTCTTTTACAATTATGCAAACTTGAAGGCAAATGTCTGAAGACTAATGGCCAAAAGTGTGAAGAAATGAGCAGCAGGAGAACTGACACTGAAGCCTGGCCTGGGGCTGGGATTAAAAATAAAATCTACACTCTGACTGCAGAGGACACTGTTATCCAGGCTGCTCTGGTTACATTCCATTTTTTTTCAATTGGAAGGGTTTCTCATTAGCATATAAATAAACCATTTGAGATGGGAATTTAATTCTATTTTCATTTTATAGATATTTAAATTAACTAAGTGTGTGTGGGGGGGAAGTTTATGGAATCAAAAGAATTAGGGTTTGAGTGTTGATTCTATCCAAACTCTACCAGCTTCCTCTCTTTAGGTGAGTCATCATTTTATCTCCTTCGTTTCCAAGGCAGAGATACCATATATGCTTTATCTAGTTCACAGAGGCTCAACTGTGATAAATATGCCAAAGCACTCTATCAATTGAATATTAATGTGAAATGATAGATATGTCCTAGTGCCACTACCATGCGCATTACCTATTAAATGAGTGCTTGCTTTCAAAATACGAGTTCAAAACTATCAGTATCTCTTTTTAGTGTGATAAAGGAGTCTTTGAATTTTCTTCTTTACAGTGAAAAATCATTTAAGGGCATGTTTTAGCCATAAAGTGTTTAATTTTAAAATTCTCAGACTGGTTCAGCAATTTTGAAAAGAGAACCATTGCTGGCATTTCTGAGGATGCTTCCTTCCAGAACATTTTCCTCTCTTGCCTGGGTTCTTAACAAGTAGAGAACAAAAGAGTGAGATTTTACTACTGACAGAGGGGTAACTGGAGGGTGTAGCCTCAGTGAGGCAAATGGGCCAAGATCACAGAACCCTGGAGGTGGCCAGCAGGCAGCCCCCTCACTCATAAGTAGTGCTTCCAATTCAGGAAGGAGCAGGGAACTTGGGCCCCATGAGCAGCCCAAGACACAACCCTCTTAACAATAGAAAGTCTGAGAGCTGCTTAGGGAAAAATCCTCTCTGGTCCTCCAAGCCCACTACCCTGGAAGCGAGGAATGTGCAGACATCTCTCTGTAACACCATCCATGAAGGGCTTAGGTTCATTTTAGTAAATGAATGCAAATCAATGCCACACAAAAATGAACCAAGTCAGTGTGGGTGTGTGCCACTGAAAACTGCTCTCTTTTCTTCTTCTTCTTCTTTTTTTTTAACTGCTTTCTTCCAACCTTTTAGAAACCAAATATTTAAAATTTGTTATAAAAGGAAAAGAAGAAAATCTATCCTGTAGCTTACTGTAGAGGTGTTTGGTGACAATGTGTTTGTGATTAGTACAATTTTACTTTCAGGTATAACTACACACTTTAGAACTGCTACTTTTTAAAAATATTTGCTTTTATTTTTAGGATAAGTGTTTAAACAATCAGATTCTTAAGCAGATTATCAACTCTCATAAGCCAAATGAAGACCTGTGCATCTAAAATACAAATTTTTCTATGGCATACCCCTCGACATCACATTTTTTAAAGTTAGTATATGTTCCAGGATTTTTCTTTCAAAACATGTACTTATCTTACCCACGAGGGTGATACCCACAAGTGTGATACTCACTCCAGTTATCCTTCCGCAGCTCATGGTCCTCTTTCCCTCCGATCTCACCCATTACCGATTTGGTCAGCTCCTTTAAGCTCTTGGACATTTGCCACTTCTTCCACAGCACACTCCCTTGTTGTATTGACTCTTTGGCCTCCGTCATCTTTGTTTCTGGCTCTTTCGCAAAACTTATAGCTGTTTCTATTAACAACATGGCATGTGCGTTACTGACAAAAAACTTGCATGCTACGAAATCATATGCAAAAAGTAACAGGACTATGAGAGCACAGGTTTGGAGCAAAAGACTTGAAAGCTTTGCAACTTCTAAACCAGAGCACTAGCAAAAATAACCATTGGCACGCCAGAAGATGACATGGATGACCTGAGCAGCCATTGGGCCTGGAAGCTGCCTCAGGATATCAAAAGGTAACAGGAAAACAGAAGCTTTATGGAGGTGAGACGTTACAAATAGGAAGGGGATTTCTGAACCACTGGGGCTGCTGTTCTCTTGGGTGCTGGAGGAAGTGCCGCCTGTCCCATGTGAGAATTATGAGTAGATGGGACCCTTCTTTCTGGAGAGCAAGCCCTGTGTGCAGGCACTTGTCTAAAATTGTCTTACTAGGAAAACAGAGCTGGAAAGGGATCTTTCTTGTGAAGCTGCAAAATTTGAAAATTTTTTTCTTAAAGCTATAATTCTACTGCCCTTGTTCCATATCTCTGTGCCAGGAAAAACTGGAAGACCTACCACAACTTCCACATTATGCAGACATTTTTCCCTCTATTTATCAATTGCACATGTTTTAATTGGTGTTATATTCTGCTTTGAATGAAATAGGTTAGTGCTCAAGAGTGTGGAGAAATGTTGAAATAAAAGGGAGACAATCAGGAGTCAATGTTGGTTGCATCAATATTGTCAAAATTGATGCAACCCTAGAGCAAGTTTTTCCAGGAAGTTTAACTTAGATAGATAAAATGGATAAATTTCTTGTAAAACACAACTTACTAACCTTGACACAAGAAGATATGGAAGAGATAAAAATCAAGACATATAGGATGCATATACGGTATGAATTTACCTGGACTGTGGCAGTACTTTCCTGAATGGTTTCCCCATCTCTATTCTTTCCCCCTTTAAATGCATATCTTTAAAAGTCACCAGGGGTCTGCAATGTAAATCTGACCATGGAAATACACTTTTTAAATCCCTGACCTCCCAGTCCTGCTTAGCTTAAGCAATGATCACAAATGATGGGAAGAAATCTTCCTCATAGGTATTTTGTTTTAAGGTCAGTGTTTAAATAACATTGAATTTGAGTATCTTTAGGTCTATGCTCACACTCCTCAAATTGGCCACCCATATCTTCTTCTTTACCTCTATTATATACTGTGTGAGTTCAAATATATGAATTCAAGAACAGGGAAAATTAATTCCTAGTGATAGAGGTCAAACTAGTAGTTACTTTGAAGAGGGAAATGGCAGGGAAGAGGAATGAGGAGGACTTTGTGGATGTATTAAGTATTTTATACCTTGATCTGAATTTTTATACATATGTGAAAATTTGTTAAGCTGTAGAATTGAGATTTGTGCCTTTATTGCATGAATGTTAGATGACAAGATCAAGCTCCTCAGAGCCCTGTTCTCCACTAGATCTTGTCCTTGGCTTAGGATCCCAAGAAACCAGAAACACCAATCAGAAAGGATATATGCATCCCTATGTTCATAGCAGCACAATTTACCATAGCTAAGATTTGGAAACAGCCTAAGTGCCCATCAGTAGATGAATGGATTAGAAAACTGTGGTACATCTACACAATGGAATACTATGCTGCTGTAAAAAAGAAGGAATTCTTACCATTTGCAACAGCATGGATGGAACTGGAGAGCATTATGTTAAGTGAAATAAGCCAGTCAATGAAAGAAAAATGCCACATGATCTCACTCATTTGTGGATAATAAAGACCATGATAAACTGATGAATAAAAATAGATACAGAGGCCGAACAGCATCGAACAGACTGTCAAACTACAGTGGGAAGGCCGGGGAGGGTTAGGGAGGGAGTAAGAGATCAACCGAAGGACTTGTATGCATGCATATAAGCATAACCAACGGACACAAGATATTGGTGGGTAGGGGAGGCTGGGGGAAGGTCAAGGGGGGGGGGAAGGAGACATATGTAATACTCTTTGTAATACTTTAAGCAATAAGACAAAATTTAAAAAAAAAAGAGAGAGAGAAAAAGAATTCCAGTTTTAGCAAAGAATCCTGCTAAACCCATTTATTGAGATCTAGAGGCCCAATGCATGAAATTAGTGCAAGAGAAGGCCTTCCTTCCCCCGGCTGCCGGCATCGGCTTCCCTCTGGTACCCGGGACCTGGGCTTCCCTTGCAGCCCCAGCTTTGTCCACAAGGACTTCTGGTTTAATTAACATATTATGCTTTTATTATTATAGATTGCCCTTACCCTTGATATCCAATTAAGCTTCCCTTTCTCCCATCTTTGATACTTAATCAAGTTCCTCTTCCTTAACCCCTGAGACCTATCCAAGTTCCTCTGAGTATTTTCTCTCTACTTTCTGCCTATTGGCTATAAATCCCCACTTGTCCTTGTAATATTCAGAGTTGAATTCAATCTCTCTCCCAATTGCAACATCCCTGACTCCTATTGCAATAGTCTTGAATAAAGTCTTCCTTGACATTTTTAACAAACATCTAGCACAACAATTTTTCTTTTACATATAATGTAATGTAATATTATTAATACATTGTAATAATACAAATGTATTATTATTAATACATTTAAATAATAAACATAATCTAGAGCTTATTCACCTTTGTATTCCTAATATTATTTAATTTCATCAATTAGAGGAGTAAGTACTTTAGGAGTTAGAATATTTTAAATCCCAGTGTTGTCACTTTTTATATGTATGTGACTTAGGAAAAATAAGATGACTCTCTGAACTTTGGTCTCTTTATCTGTAAAATGGAAATAGTAATGTTTGTGTCATAGTTAAAGGTTTGTGCTATAGGTTAAAGTGAGATACTAAACATGAAGCATTTTGAACAGGCTCCATCCCAGGATAACAGAATTAGGGTGATATTTACTGTTTAGATTATTTATAGAAAAGTTACGAAACATTATTTATGTAACAATTATTAAATTACTAGAGGCCCAGTGCACAAAAATTTGTGCACTGGCTGGGGGAGGGGTCCCTCAGCCCGGCCTGCGCCCATTCACAGTCCAGGACTCCTTAGAGGGGTGTCCACCTGTTGACTTAGGCCCACTCCCTGGGGGATCAGGCCTAAGTTTGCAGTCAGACATCCTTCTGGCAGCCAGGGAGCCCTCGGGGGATGTCTGACTAAAGGCTTAGGCCCCCAAGGGATCACGTCTAAACTGTTAGTTGGACATTCTTAGTGCTGCCACGGAGGTGGGAGAGGCTTCTGCCACCACCACTGCTCTGGCCAGCCATGAGCCAGCTTCTGGCTGAGTGGCACTTCCCATATGGAAGTGCACTGACCACCAGGGGGCAACCCCTGCATTGAACATCTGTCCCCTGGTGGCCAGTGCGCATCATAGCAACTGGTCATTCTGCCATTCAGTCAATGTGCATATTAGCCTTTTATTATTATTATAGAGGATGTCCCTATTTTCCCCCTTTTGCCCCCTCTACCCAGCTCTTGCCCCCCACTTCTCTCTGGCCATCACCATACTATTGTCTGTGTCCATGGGTTGTGCATATATTTTCTTTGGCTAATCCCTTCTTTAAATTCACTTCTTTAAATTTTTATTTTCAGATAAGTGCTTATAACTGCACTATTATATATTTTCTATTATATCATTTAGAATTAAGGTATTTTTTAATTGAACCCTTGTTAATTTTAGCACAATTTAATAAATTATGCTAGAAGCAATTAGGAGATTTTTCATGTAATGCAGATACATTTCAATTAATATTTTATTACTTTTTAATTTTTTAATATTTTTAAGATTCGTGCAATAGGCCTTCTTTCCCCTGGCTGCCAGCACCAGTTTTCCTCTGGCACCTGGGACTCAGACCTTCACTCTGGCCACCGCCTTCCATCTTCGCTCTGGACATAGTCTTCGCTGCGTCTGGAGCCTTCAGTCTTTGCTCTTTGCTCTGGCGGGAGTCTTCAGTCTCCAGCCAGAGCTGCTCCTGTAGCTCCTTCCACCCCCCACCATCCCCCTCATAGCTTGATCACTGCTTCACCTGCAGACCTCCCTGACGGGCTCCTGGGTTCCAGGGGGCCACCTTGCCTGCGGCCCGGCTTTCCAATCATAATCACCAACACGGGCCGCAGGCAGGGCCGCTCCTGGGTCCCGAGGGGCCGCCTTGCCTGCGGCCCGGTTTTCCAGGGGCTCCTGGGGTCACACACGGGGGTCTGGATGGCAGCTCCCAGTGTCCTGCCCTGCCTGCAATATGCAAATTAGCCGCCATCTTTGTTGGCAGTTAATTTGCATATCGCACTGATTAGCCAATAGGAGGTGTGGTGAAGGTATGGTCAATTACCATGTTTGTCTATTATTAGATAGGATTCTCCTGAAGATGTGCGAGTAGGAAAGCATGTTTTGGGATGTAAATGAAGCAATCACATATTGGTAAGAAAATACCAGACACATGGGCTGATGGAGGGCTCTGTCTGCATGCTGGGTTTGTTCCTGGCTATCTTGTGAATTTAGTAAATTACTGAGGAAATAATTATAGGTCTTTGTCCTTATTGGTAAGTTGAGAATAATATTATATATCAATGGGTTGATATATTAAAATAATTAGCATTTCACAGTTCCATGTCCAAGGCAATCACTGACTTTATAGCTATGATTCTTAACTGCCATTATTCATGTTTATGGTGATTAGAAAAGGTGCCAGATTTATAGCAGGATGTCTATCTTCAAGTTTGCATACTGCTACTTCTAGCCAGGCCATACCCTTATATCTTGTTTCATCTCTCAGTCAGTGGAGAAAATCATATCCACTTGATGGGAAATGTAAACATATGCTTGGTGAAAAAGAAATAAATATCTACTTTTTATAGGATTGTATGTGACTTTTCATAATCCATAAGAAAACAGATCCTGACATGGTTTCTTTTTACCAAGCATGACTTGCTGCCTGTCATTTCGAAGGGGTTACGGCCCTGAGGCCTTGGGGGCAGGCTCACTGACCTTCTTCTCCTCGCAAAAGGTTTTCTGACAGAGACACAGTCCCAGGCACGCTCTCACCTTCGGGTGTTTTCTTAATGAACCGGCTGAGGTAATGCAGACGAGCCTGATAAGCCTAAGGAACAAACATGATCAACACACAGTACAGACATCTTAAAGGTACTCAAGAACCAAACAAAAACAGAAAACACAGGGAAATGTGAATGACTGAGGCAGCTGGGACCAGGCTGGCTCTTGTTAATTATCGAATAAACTCAATTTCTAAACCATCCATGTTTTTGACAGCCATTTCTGAGAACTAATGAAGTGGTCCTAAAATTAATGCACTGAAATCCCACGTCTCCTGATTCTGAATCGCTTTCATCTTTCCCAGTTACCCTGAGTTGGGACATGAAACACACACAAATAATACTGTTTCACTATGGCAATGATTCTTATATAAAACGTAGGGAGAGGGAGACATGAGGTCTAGGGGGCAAAAGTGGGCTTACAGTTGTGAATATGTGGAACAGTTTATTCTTGTATTGTTAGTTATTAATTATTGTATTATTTATTTGTACTACAACTGTAAACCTACTTTTGCACACCCCTGTATATACTATACCACAGGCAGCAGCACATGGTTTTTATCTGCCTAAGGCTGTTCAAAGTCGATGAAAGCAGTTTTAGGCTGTCTTAGTTGGGAGGAGAGATAGCATTAAGCCTAGGCTATGTAAAAGAATGAGGTCACCCACAGGTTAACACATGGCACCATTATATGCTTTGCTTTTGCAAGTCATCAGGGTATTAGGACAGTGTGTCCAAATGTGGTCTTAACATCGAATCAATGTCTGAGAAAGTTCCAGATGCCATTCCTGAAGGAAAGACTATGTGGTTTCACCAACATGGCTCTTTCTTCCAACCATGCCGAGTAACAGAAAGGAAAAGTACAACTCCACAAATTCAAGAGACCTTGATGGCTCTTCCTGGCTCTGCCATCTCCCAGGCTTGCTTCATAGCTCGGATCTCATCTGCTCGTTCTGTATCTTTTTTCACTTCAAGATATTCTGCTTCGTTATGTTCAGTGACAACCCTCAAAATCCAGTAGGGTTTATTTGGGTCTTCTTGCTGGGAGTGTGCAGTGGGTATCTGATAAAAGAAGAGAAAAACCTTTGGGTCAGATGCTTTCCTTCTTTCAAAAGGGTTCAGATTTAACCCCATGATCCATAATTTCTCTATTAGGTAGTTACCCAAGAGAAATGAATACATTTATTCACAAAAAGACCTGGACAAGAACATTCATTATGGCCTTTTTCATAATAATAAGAAAAAGGAAAAAAAAGAAAAGAAACACTATAAATAACTGTTGATTGATGAATAAACAAATTGATATACATCACAGTATAACTGAATCTTACAGATTGACATTATACTGAGATAAAATTGAACACAAAAGAAAACTTCTTGTATGACTCATTTGTATGATGTTATAGGACAGGTCAATCTGTTGCCTGGGATGAAGTATGAGGATGACAGAATCCACTGCAAAGAGGTTTGAGGGAATTTCTAAGAATATGGAAATTGTCTATATCTTGATTGAGATGTGGGTTACATGGTGAATGCAATTTTCAAAACTCACTGAATTATATATTTAAGGTTGTTGCATTTCACTGTATGTAAAATTTACCTAAACACTAAACAAAAATCTCTAAATTACTGTTAGGCTTACAGCATCTCTGCAGAAAAAATGAGAGCAGGAATAACTGATCATTTCCAAGTCTGGATATTTTACTGGATATATATTCATTTTGAAAGTTAACATTTTGATGTTTTGTAAGGTCACTTTCATGGGCCTTAGGCTGGGAGAACACTGACATAGGACTTAAAAGTGTCCAGATAAGTGAGGCTCATTGGTGTCTGCCTGATCCAGTGAGAGGCTTGAATCTGATGTGGTTCATAGGCACTTTAGATAAGACAGATGCAGTGTTACGTATCCATAATTATCCATAATGCAGGTGGGGAAGTGGGTATGGGGAGGCCACTAAATAAAATTTTCAGTTTGGTTTTAATGTTCCCCAAAAAGACCTCCTTGCTCCTTACAATATTCTCCTAACAATCTGATGAGAACATAAATCTCAAAATTAGATTTTTAAAAATTTCTTCCTTTTAAAACACAATACATGAACTGTACTATATTTTATATTTCTGGATATATGAGTTTATCGGAAGCTTTTCTGGGATCAAGTTTTGATCAGGGAAGAGAACACTATGAAGAAGTAAGGGAAGGCCACATGTCTTATACGAATTTATGGATTGAGTTAAGTTTGTCTATTTTAAATTGCAGTAGTTTTTTTTTTTTTTTTTTTTTTTTGTATAAACACAAACTTAAATTTAATTGAAAACATCCATTAACAATGAAATTAACAATGCTTACCATCCTTTAAACACCATACACATTATTAATATACACTGTGTATTTCCAATCAACTCCATTCTTAGGCTCAATTTAAGAAACACACTTTTAACAGGTTTTATACAAAAAATACTTCACTAAGAAAGTAGACAAAATGCACAAAAACAGTACATGTATAATGTGCATAGCAAGATTAGCTTAAAGCATCTATATGGCTTTCTTTAAAATAAAATTATTTGGGGAATGGGCCCATTTGGGACCTACTGTTACAGTTGAAATATGTAAACTGTTTCACATCTTTTAGGCACTTGCTAATAATAGTGTTCAATCCCTGAAAAAAATGAATTTACACGAAAAAAGAAAATTCTACTTCTGAAATAAAAACCAAGAAAATAACATGGGTAAAGTCTTATATATTCCTTTTAAATTAAACAACCAGTTTTATTAGTGCATGCACAGAACTAAATTGGAAAAAAAATAAACTTTTATATCTAAAACTTCCTGTGCAAAATTTACACAACTGAAAATTACAAAAATATGTACAAGGTTTAAATTCTTTGTTATGTACAGAAAAGAAGCCCTGAAGTTTTCATTCAACCAATGAAAATGTCATAATACTTGTAGTAACAATGTAACAAAAAATTATATAGTATATAATTTTGCAATAAAAGGACTCCATTATCCAATTAACCAACAAAACTTGATCCAAACATACAAAGTGATAAGTTTAAACTGATGATTCTGTCCTCGCCATGAATATATCCATTTTAAAACTTTTACCTCTGTTGGATATGTCCTTTAGGAATCCATCCTGAAGTTTTATGCACCGCCACTGAATACATTATTAATGCTTATTTTCAACCGCCAACAGAAAGTAAATAATCTGCTTTGGGTTATGTCATACTGCAAAGATGCTAACAAAAATGGTTTGTCTCAATGTAGAGATGTTCAGACACTAATTAAATACAAAAATATTTCTCACTTTACTAATTTTGCTTCAAAATATTATTTCTGTAGAATTTTTAGGTTTTGAGAAAAACCATTCCCTTGAAAGTGTTTCTATGTTCCACTCTTTTTAAAGGGATGGCAACAACAACAAAAAAATCGGCAATTTGGTTTATGGGGGATAAACAATTTAAGTCAAATAATCATAATTCTAGGTAAGGGGACCACTGGAGAATTTAATCAACAGAAGTGTTCAAGTTCTTTAACTGAACTTCATCCTAGACCTAGAGAGTTTAATTCTTTCAGGGCTACCTATCTACTGCAATGTATCAGATTGCCATTTAGAAAATCACCTTGTAAGGAAGAGTGTTACAATCTCTGACACAGGCCACAGCTTATGAGAAAAAAAAAATTTTACTTATCAAAAACTACCTTCAAATGTTATGAATTGTCCTGTACTGAATTAGATACTCTCTCAAAAAAACCTATACCCTTCAAAAGAACTATACGTTTAGTAGATGTAGAGTAAGTTCTTTACCCAAGCTCTCTTAATATATCCTCACAAATGATGTGAAACTACTTCAGTTCCAAGGTGAAAGAGCTCTACAGAGAAACCATACTTATCAGATTCCTAAGGCTGGTGGAAGAGAAGGAATGGATGGGGCTGTCAGCCATTACCAAGTCACTGAAGAACTAAATTGGGAAAACATTTTTATCAAAATTTCCTTTAGCCTTAACTTCCCAAGAACACTTTTTTTTTTTTTAAATCAAATCAAGATACATCAGTGCTGTGATGAATTTCTTTCAAAACTTATGTGCGCACTAATAGCATTTTCAAACATCACACATAAAACCTTTTCTCCTCTATGGAATAGTCACTTTTGAAATGTTTAGCTTCAGGAACAATATTGAAGTAGAAAATGTCCAAATTAAGGTAATTAAATCCATCGTTTTCTCCTAAGATAATTTTTTCTTTTCCTTGGTAATTTAAACTACTCTAACATATTCCAGTCACGAGTAGCTTCCATTAAATGTCTCTGCCCATGACCAGCCCAAGCAATCCTGATTGTCAAATACTCTTCCACAATACCAGCAGTTAAATTTAGCCTTCAGAACATTTTCAGAGGTAGTTTTCACAATCCGGTAATTGTTTTTGCTTGTCTTTTTGAGTGTTAGTTTTAGTACAAATCTTTCTTGCACAGAACTAATAGGTTTAAATGTTTTGTGCCTCTTGGAAAAATCACAAGTTGTTTTAGAAGGCTTACAACAAACTGGTTTCAGTAAAGCACTGATAGTTCTTTCTGACAATGAAACCTTAAGTACATGTCCATTAAATTTGGAAATCGTTTTCATTACATTTACTACTTCTGGTGCATCTGCATCCGGATGATTCAACACTACAACTGGTTGATTTCTCCTAGGACATTTCACAAGCTGTTTGGAACTAAAGGGGAAAAGTCGCAATGTTCTGACTGAATCTTTTGAAAGCCTAGGTCTGCTGAATCCAAATGATTCGTGGACATCTTCAGGTTTAATCTTTTCTTTACACTTTCTATGTAATGATGTTTTTCTTGGAGGTTCTTGGTAACTATCCTTACACTTTCGTTTACAGTTTCTGTTTCTAGATACACTGACAGTTTCAGAGTCTTTACTTCTTACATGAGTTTTTATTCTTGAAAAATTTTGGGGTGAAGTCTTTTGTTTATTAAAGCTTCTCCCAATTGTACAATTTGTTTTACACCTCAATACCCTGGCCTCTGAATGGTCACTGGCATGTACTGGTTCCTCAGAAGATTCAGATGTTGCAGTAGAAGTTACCACAATTTCATTTGCTGGCATCATATCATCTATTAAGAAGGGTAAGGCATCTCTAGAAGAGTCTGGCTCTTTTTGCTCTCCTCCTGCAGTCTGATTAGATGATACATTGTCTTTCTCAGTTTTTACTCTTGTTATAAATCCAGTGGTGTCCAAACTCTGCAGCTGCAAATTAGCAGTACTGTCCTTTGCAGTATCTGACTGTGAGCTGGTTTATGTTACTTTAGACAAGTGTCAATCTCTGTGTCTCAGTTTCTTCATCTTGGGAGAGAAAGCAAGGGCTTGAGAGGAAGATTATATGGAGTCCCCTGGGGTAACAGAAGTCTCTGCTGAGGTATGGGGAGGAAAGGATGAATCCAAAGCTTCGATCTGGGTCCAGAGGCCACGCAGAAATTAGGGATTGCTAGCACCAGCTCTTTCTTCAAGGAACAAAAGGCACACAATTTAATGCCTGGACAAAGCCATAATCAGGAACAGTGATCACAAGAGATGATATCTGTCGTGGTCCCCATTGCCTGCGAGTCCCTGATGGCGGCCATTACACTTCCATCCGGGTATTCTGCAGTAGTTTTTTTACTTTTGTTAATGAAAGGGATATTTTTTCAATGAATTAAAAGGATTGCTTTTATAACAGTGAACAAAAAACTGGAGCTTCATCAAGAAAAGTTAACATACAGCATTATCTTGAAGTTTCAAGGAAGGGAAGTAGTTGATTGGAACTCCACCAATGTTTTTGAGCCAAACTGTTGAAACAAGCAAGCTTTGAAGTGAACACTGATTCTAATTCTTTCATATTTCAAATGTAATCATCCTTTGATAGATAAAAAATTATTATCCCACATCTGTTTAGATGATATTAGAGGAAAAGACAGCATTTGGATTGTAAAATAATCTAAATGCTAGTAAAAACATAAGCAATGTAAATTTAAGAAGAAATTAGCTTTTCCATCTGAAACAAAATCAATGATGGCATAAATTTCACATGATTATGATGACTAAAGCAAAAATACAAAGTATAATATGATAGTTTTCAGTTTGCTGTCTGGCACATACATTAATACTTTTTAAAACAACAAACAACATAATACCAATATCAATTAAAACCAACTAGCAAAATATTAAGGTTCCTAAAGCTTAGTTAATTATTAATGTCATAAAAACCTAATTTCCATATGAATTTTGGAACCCAGCATATAAATTGTCCAAGCACTGGCTTTTTTAGGATTCCCCAGAATTCACGAGCATTTCAATGGTAACTTTTTTGCTGAATCCCATAATTCCTTATTAAGTTCGGTGGAGCCACTGAACAGCCTTTCATTTTTGAGACTGCACATATATATTCATCAGAATTTTGCAAAGAATGTAAGGGTTCATATATGCCAGTTTTTAGGTTTATCCAATCATTAATGTTTGCAGAATTGGTTTTTCTTGGCTCAATATTTTTGCAAGGTTTTTTTCTTTTTTTTTCTTTATTTCTTTCTACATACTTCAACCTTTCAACTGCAGCTGATCCAGCTTTTCATTTTGACTTTCATCTACAGGTATGTTTTCAGCATTACAGGACTGAAGCTAAAATAGTTGTCAGAAGACCTTTTTCTGTATCTGTAGCACTGTTGATATCATTAGATAGGCTGGTTTCCAGGCTTGTGTATGCCATGGTATTTCTTATATTACTCTTATGATGTCCAATACCCAGGCTTGCTATGCATTCTAATGGGACAT
This sequence comes from Myotis myotis, assembly GCF_014108235.1. NCBI lineage: Eukaryota > Metazoa > Chordata > Mammalia > Chiroptera > Vespertilionidae > Myotis > Myotis myotis. Next base: position 31,603,281 of record NW_023416379.1, on the reverse strand, counting down.
CTGGCCAAGGACATCTAAGTCATTCATTCCTAATGCTGAGGGGTTGTACAGAATCAATCCTCCAACTTCAGGAAGATTATTTCCCAGATGAACACTCTGCAAAGCAGCAGATGAGACTCTAATGGCCTGCTACGTTTTATAACAGCAGCCTCCCACATGGTAAGAGTTGATTGCAAGAAAATGATCATAGTGCCTGAACACAAAAGCTGTTGGCATTATCCCTCTGTTTACCATGGTACTTAGTAGTAGCTACCGTAGGACGTGGGGGATTTCTTGCTGCTTTAATAATCAGTACGTATCCCATTCTGTTCTTAAGAGTATGTCCCCACATTTGACTATCATAAAGCACATGGCTCCAAGTCATTTTGACTGTTCCAACAATGACATTTTGTGAAACCTCACCTGACCCCAATTTCATGTGAAGTTCTTCACAATTATGCAAGGACATGTGAAACAATCCAAACAGGAAAGCTCAGATGGCCCCTGTGCTTACACCACAAATGCAATTAATGAGCTGGTGAATTGGCTCCTGAGTCAGTTCAGCTTCTTTTTGCTGTGGCTGAAGAGCAACCACACCCCTTGTTCCTACAGCATCGATTGCTCAAATTAGGATTCCTCTTCCTTTTAATGGATTCATGCAGCCAATTAAGGCCAACATTTCTCTAACTGCTGTCTGAAGAGTGTCATCCTTAATTTGTCTCAAGTAAAAAGTATGGCATAATTCTCTCCTTGGCAGCCACTCCTTTTCCCTCAGGAAACTCTAGAAGATGAAAAGTCAAATTTTTAACCCTGCTGATGTAGAGCTTTGGGTCAGAGGTCCCTAAGGCTTAAACTAACACCCAAATTCTGTCATCAGTACTCATGCTCACCATCTTTCCTGGTTGAAGAGATAAACACTTTTTCTCCTGTGTGTTTCTGTCTTTGCTTACAGCCTACTCAGCTTTCATTGCCACTTCCTGTTCTGACTGACTTCTCACTGAATCATGTGGAGAAAAGTCCACCAACATAACCACCTGCTCAAGGTTGGACCCCGTCGGTGTGATGAGAAAGTTAGCAGTACTTCGTTTAAGGGAAACTGGACGAGCCTCAGATGTCTCACTGGGACCTGCCCACTTGTGGTCAGTCTACCAAGAAGGTTCTGAGAGAGCCAAGCTCCTTATCAGTCCAGATACCCACATGGCCCATATCAGCAGAAGGGCATTTCCCTTCTTCAGTGCTTTTATCTTCAATTTCTCATTTGTCCTGAGAATGTCTATTTTCTTTGGGGCATTTTAGCCTCACATTTGAAGTATGAATTAATATGATTTGGTAAAAAGTAGAATGACTCTCCAAAATTTGTGGTTCAATTATTTGTGTAATGAAAGAGGCTTTGTTCCCTGTATCTTCATCTTCATCTACAGTGTGGCTTCCCTTTCCTGGAAAACTCTGCTCTTCTAATTGAGCACTGCCTTTTCCAGAGTTACAATGGTTTGTTTAATAATTCTCTGTTTGAACAAGTCACTATCAGATACCTTTTTTTTAAAAAAAGATATTCAAGAACTAGACTTACGTTGAGCTAAACGTAAAATCATTTCATTCTGATTGCCAAGAACAGCCTTTGAAACAAAGTTCACAGTACTTTCAAAATAGGGCAGGAATATTCACTTTTGTAAGTCCTGGCAAAGCAGAAGTGCTAAGTTTCAAAGCCCCTATATTTAAACCATAGTTGCTCAGAGAGTTACAGTGCTGCTTCAAATGCGTGCTGCATTTTTGGTCTATTTACACGTTATTTTGCTTGTTTGAGATCCTCTTTGTAGACTAATGTGTCTTACCATCCAATAATGTGGAGGTGAGCACATGAAAAGCAGTTGCTTGCTTCTCTGCTTTCCCACAAGACGTTTGCACTGTGGGAGGCAGGCTGCAACCACTTCAGCAGCGGTGACTCGCCTCTTCCTGCATTGACATGGACTGGGGATGGGCTGCATCGCTGGGTTTCTGACACAAACAGAAGAGCAGAAGCCTCAGGGCCACCCTCCTGCCCCCAGTGGAAATCAGATATGGCTTATTTACTTCTCAATGTTGCGGAGTGTAGACTCCAACAGCTAAGAAATGAAATCTTGGAGATACAAGTGCAGTCTGGGACAACTGAGTCATCGTCTCCTAATTTGTTCATTTTTCTTTAGTGTCCATTTTACTAGTGGTACTAACAGCCTATTTAGTTAATCCACCTGGAAACCTGGGAGACAGCCTCCATGTTTTCTGGCTCCTTATCTTCTACTTTGGATGAATAACTACATAGCCTGTGTGTTTCCTAGATATTTCTTGATTTGCCCTACTCTTCCTTTCTTTGGCCTGTACCTAATACATCTGACACTCTTTTACCTGGAGCACTGCGGTACCTTCCTGAATGGTTTCCCCATCTCTATTCTTTCACCCTTAAAATGCATACCTTTAAAAGTCATCAGGGATCTGCAATGTAAATCTGACCATGGCAATACACATTTTAAACCCCTGGCCCCCCAGCCCTGCTTAGCTTAAACAATGATCACAAATGATGAGAAGAGATCTTCCTCATAGGTATTTTGTTTTGAGGTTCGTGTTCAAATAACTTGAATTTGAATGTTTTTAAGCCTGTGCTTGCACTCCTCAATTTTTTCAACCACATCTTTCTTATCCCCATCATTATAATTATCTAACTGGCCTGGAAGGAATATGGGTTAAGGATGCCTGGGCTGTAAAAGATTCCCAGCTTCTAATGAGGCTTAAAGGCTCTCCTCCATCTGATACTTACTTACCCCTCCTGCTTCATATCTCATACTTTAATAATTTAAAAAAATTGTTAGATTTTGCCCCAGCATGCCCTTGCTCATTGACTCAGTTCAGGGCTCTGCTCCTCTAGGAAGAAGCTAGATAAGGGACCTATGCTTTCTACCACTGCACGTCTCCTCCATCAGACTGTAATTTTTTTCAGAGTGGGATGTGTGTAATGGTAATATTAGAAACCCAAGTGCCCCAAATAGTGTCTTACATATTAAAAGTTAAATTAATGCTTTTTGATACTAAATCAGGGAAGGCTGCTTGCAGGAGGTGTTCAAGGAATGTCTTTAAGCTATCTAGATGGCTGATGAAAACAGGGAGGTGGAATTTCTCACAGTTTTGTCTTCAGCAGAGACCCGATGGGCCAGGAGGGACCCGATGGACCTAAATGCATTAAGTAACTCCAATAAGAAAAAGTGCCACACCCACCTGAGACTCAAAGCGAGGTGCTTGTTTTTCTTTGGCTGTCTTTTCTCTCTCAGAAGACTTTTCTTTGCCTTTCCTTGTTGATTTGGATGTTCCTGAAGATTTTTGCCCCTCACTAATAAAATGGGAATCTGGGATTCCCAAGGAAATTAATTCCTCATGTCTCTCTCCATGACCTAGGAAGACATAAAATGGAAACCAGTGAGTCACGATAGAACAATAAAATCATGTCATGTAGAAACAAAAGGAGCAATTATTCAAGAAAAAGTGGTTAGTCTAAGGCATTTGGGTTCTCTTTTCTTTTAAACAAGCAAACAAATTGATCTTTTGTAAAAATCTGTGACTCTTTTATAAAACTGAGAAATAATTCACATACTAAAAACTCACCATTAAAAGATATAAATCAGTGGGTTCTGAAATATCCATAAGGCTATACACCATCACTGTTATGTAATTAGTTTCTAATGTGCATGTTTTCAGTTCATTTTCTTGCATAATTGCCTTGACTAGTATCTCCAGAACAACATTGAATTGATTCATGTCTGCTTTAATATTTATTATGACCTTTCTTTCGCTTAATTGGTCTTAGTGTTTCCTTTTTTTCCTAGTTTTCTAATCTTTTAAGATGGAAGTTTAAGTTGCTGATTTGAGATCATTTTACTTTTTATTTATTTTTATTTAAATATATCTCTTTTTAAAATTGATTTCAGAGAGGAAGAGAGAGGGAGAAAGAGAGATAGAGACATCAATGATGAGAGAAAATCACTGTTCGGCTGCCTCCTACACACCACCTATAGGGGATTAAGCCACAACCTGGGCATTGACCGGAATCGAGCCCGGGACCCTTCAGTCCGTAGACTGATGCTCTATCCACTGAGCCAAACCAGCTAGGGACATTTTTCTTTTTAAATATAGGCATTTATAGCAACAAATTTCCTCAGCATTGGTATCATTGCATTTCATTAGTTTTGGTATATTTTTTATTCATCTCTAAGTATTTTTAAATTTTTTCTTATGGTGTATTTTATTACCTCATGTGGATACAATTTACTGCCCAGTATTCTTCTATTTCAGCTTGAAGGACTTTCTTTAGTATTTCTCAAAAGGCAGAATTGTTGGTGACAATTTTTCTCAGTTTTGTTTTGTTTTACTTTTTGGAATGAGACTTTAAAAGAGATCCACTTCCATTCTACTCTTTCTGGTGGCTACTAACCTACCAGGCAGACAGGCTGTTAGTTTTCTTTTTTTTTTTTTTTTAAATTAAATCTTTATTGTTCAGATTATTACATTTGTTCCTCTTTTTCCCCCCCATAACTCCCCTCCTCCCAGTTCCCGCCCCACCCTCCGCCCTCACTCCCCACCCACTGTCCTCATCCATAGGTGCACGATTTTTGTCCAGTCTCTTCCCACATCTCCCATACCCCTTCCCCCCCAAGAATAGTCAGTCCATTCCCTTTCTATATCCCTGATTCTATTATAATCACCAGTTCATTCTGTTCATCAGATTATTTATTCACTTGATTCTTAGATTCACTTGTTGATAGATGCATATTTGTTGTTCATAATTTGTATCTTTACCTTTTTCTTCCTCTTCCTCTTCTTAACGGATACCTTTCAGCATTTCATATAATCCTGGTTTGGTGGTGATGAACTCCTTTAGCTTTTCCTTATCTGTGAAGCTCTTTATCTGACCTTCAATTCTGAATGATAGCTTTGCTGGATAAAGTAATCTTGGTTGTAGGTTCTTGGTATTCATCACTTTGAATATTTCTTGCCACTCCCTTCTGGCCTGCAAAGTTTCTGTTGAGAAATCAGCTGACAGTCATATGGGTATTCCCTTGTAGGTAACTGAGTTTCTTTCTCTTGCTGCTTTTAAGATTCTCTCTTTGTCTTTTGCTCTTGGCATTTTAATTATGATGTGTCTTGGTGTGGTCCTCTTTGGATTCCTTTTGTTTGGGGTTCTCCGCACTTCTTGGACCTGTAAGTCCATTTCTTTCACCAGGTAGGGGAAGTTTTCTGTCATTATTTCTTCAAATAGGTTTTCAATATCTTGCTCTCTCTCATCTTCTGGCACCCCTATAATTCTGATGTTGGTACGCTTGAAGCTGTCCCAGAGGCTCCTTACACTATCCTCGAATTTTTGGATTCTTTTTTCATTCCGCCCCTCCGGTTGGGTGTTTTTTGTTTCCTCGCATTTCAAATCTTTGCCTTGATTCTTGCGCTCATCTAGTCTGCTGTCGGGAGTCTGTATAATATTCGTTATTTCAGTCCGTGTATGCTTAATTTCTAGTTGGTTCCCCATCATAACATCGAGGGTCTCATTAGTTTTCTTGTAGATCTCATTAAGTTTATCGGAGGCTTCTAAACAGTTCTTGAGAGACCTTAAAAGTGTGGTTCTGAACTCTATATCTTCCATTGACAATTTTGTCCTGTTTCTTTGTCTCCGCATTTTGTTATGCTTTCTTGGTGCACCCCCTCGTGGTCTTTGTGCACAGTCTTGTAGTTAAGCCTTGATTGTTGTAGCTAATACCAGGGAGGGTTTGACCTCCAGGCCAAGTGGCTGTGAGAATCAGCTGTGTCTGCAGTGAGAGAACTTCTGTCCTCTAGGGAGGTGCTAATCTAGCCTTTGCCTGAGGCTATCCGGCAAATGCCTCTGTGCAGGGCTTGGGCAGGGCGGGTCGCACAGGATCAACAGGGTGGGCCGGAGAGAGCAGTTATGGCGGCTCTCAGTCCTGTCCCCAGGGGCTCTGCCTCTCTGAGTCCCAGCAACCGCTGCAAACCTCGGAGAGAAAGCTGCACTCGCTCTGACCGAAGCCAGACAGTCCCGCTTCTCCCGTTTGAGTCTGGGTCCCTAAATACTCACCCGTATCTGGAGCTCAGAGTCTGCAACTCCCTCCCGATTGAAAACGCCAACCGCGCCCTCCGCCGCCAGCCCGCTCCATGCACTCCACACCTCAGAATTTGACTTCAGCACTGCGCCTCCTCTGAGTGTCCATATGCGTTTCTCTTTCCTCCTAGTTGTAGGACTTCCACTCAGCCAGCGTTCCTGTGGTTCTGGGTGATGTCCGTTCTGTCTTTTAGTTTCACTTTTGAAGTAGTTGTTCAAGGCAGCAAACTCCGGCGTTAACCTATGCCGCCATCTTGGTTCTCCAGGCTGTTAGTTTTCAAGGCTACTCATGAACTGGAGACCAGGGGATGAGATGGGGGCAAATGAAAATACCATAAAGCTCACTGCTCTTAAAGAGATTTGGCTGTTTTTCTTGAATAAAGTATTTGTTGATTTCCAAAGTTCTGAAAATGTTGATTCTGATTATTTCTGCCACATTTTTTTATTGATTTTTTAAGGAAGAGCTAATTTTTGGAGTCCTTGCATTGTCATTTCCATTATTCTCCTGGATTTGAACCTCCTGGGTTAACTCTGCTTGTTGTTTGGGGCAGAATCCTGAGAGAATGACGAATCCACACAGGCTTGGTCTCTCAGAGTTCTCTATAGAGACCCTGTCACAAAAGCATGGAATTGCAAAAAACTCAGTGGAGGTAAGTGAGATTCTATTCTAAGTAGCTCAGCACTTAAGTGTGATAAGTAGAACCACAACTACAACAACAACAGAAAGGACTGATTTAACTTGTGAGCAGAAAAGCAAAAAAAATCAATAAAAATAAGAGACCACAGAAAGAAAAAAGATAAGGTTAGAGGAGGATGAAGCATACGGGTAGAGATGATAAGCCATTGAAAATGTATCGACTGAAGAAGGACAAAGATATTTAACGGAAGCCACGCAGCAAAATCATGTTTTATTAGAAACCCAGGATGAAAGGTAAGCGGCTGCAGAGGATACATTTTCCCCTTCGCTCTTTGGTGTCCTTTGTCAACCAAAAACTTTGCGATTGAAGAAACACTGCTTGTACAGAAATGGGAGCCCATGGATTCCGGTCTCCTCGTGCTGCCTCTGCTACAGAAAGGTGGCCTAGCACCAGCTCATCATCATCCCAAGCCCATATGAAACAACTGGGCTGCCTCCAGCTTCGGTGGCCACCGCCACCACCTCAGCTTCGTGCTCCTGCAAAATCCAGCTTCCAGAGATTTCAAGGCTGCATTTTAAATTCCCAGCTTCAACTGTGACAGCGATGCAGTGATTCACAATTTCAGTGAACAAAAGAATCACCCAGAAAGCTATAAAATGTAGATACTGGACCCCTAACCTAGAGATTCCAATGGCTTTGTCTGATATGGGCCCAGGAATGTACAACTTTAAAAACTACCTCAAGTGCTTCTGATTCAAATGGCCTGGAGAAACACACTTTAAGCAATGGACACAATACTCCCTTTTGCTAAAAACAAGTGTTGCGAAGGATGAGCTAAAAGGAAGACCAATGATTGAGAATTCAAGGAGGCTGGATTTTTCTTCGCAAGCCTGGTTCTGAAATGTTGGCCTGCATCAAAATCACAGAAAGGCTTGTTTAAAAACCGATTCTTGGTAGAACTCTTAACATTTCTGATTTGGTAGGTCTGAGGTAGAGGCCCCACATTAGCATTCCAAGTTCCCAGGGGTGCTGAGGCTGCTGGTCCAAGGACCACCTTTAGAAAAACCACTGGCTTACATTTAAGAGGCATCATTACCTTTTCTCAACACGAGGGGTTTGGTGGTTGTTGTTGTTTGCCTTTTATGTTCTACTGCTTCTAAGAACTAAATAGCCAAGTAGCAGGGGAGCAAATAATTTTAGTTGAATCCCTACTATGTTTCTTTCTCTTTCATTTCGGGAAGCATCCAGGAGGGTAAGTTCAGAGAGGTTATGTAACTCTCCCAAATGCTAAGAATTGAATCGGAATTCAAATACAAGTTTAAAGGACATGTTTGACCCTTTCAAAAAGTCTTGTAAGTCACCCCAGGTAGCAAAGTAAAATAGTAAGCGTAAAGCATCCAGATCTTATCAGATACTTGGTGCCAGTTACTAGGTACTTTCAAAATGGGGGCAGACCCTCCTGTGTGAGGGCAAAGGGACTGAATGTAAGCACCATGCATTTACAGGGGCGACTTGCTTTTCTCCAGCAATTCTAGCTGCTGAGAAGTGTTGTACTAGAGAAAATCTTTCAGCCAAATAGTCGAATGACTTGGAGGTGAATCCTTGATTAGCCAGCGGATAGGTTAACTATGGCAGGTTTATTACATTCTTTGAGTTTAAGTTTCCTCTATTTAAGGAGAAACTGACATCAAGCCTACAGGATTAAAATAATCTTTTAAAAATAGGATCATACTTAGTATGCCTTGGGATTTTAAGATGTTAACAAATGTCAGATGACATGGATTATCAAGCTGCCCATTAGGTATTTCTGGAACTCTTTTTTCTTATCCATAGGTCTCAGTGTCTGGATTCTATTCAAATTACCATATTCTAATATTCAAGTTCACATAAGTGAGCATCTACTAGAGTGTCCGCCACCTAGCAGATGTGTGCCATCTTCTTTCCTTACGTTGTTAATATATAGACTAAAACAATTTTCACATTTTAATGGCATATAGCATGGTAACCTTTTCTCCCATGATTTACAAGTTCTCCAAAGGCCAGAGTATCATTATATACTGCATTTTAAATTCCTAGTTTCTCCTACTATAATGCTGAACTTATAGTATGTACTCATTATGAGGTAGCTTAACTTTCATAGGTAAAGCTTTATAGGGACTCTGCCTGTGTTGGGAGTGTATATATCAGTAAGAGGTAGGAATAAGTATCCTATGGTTCAAAAACTATGAGAAATGTGACCCCACCCTCACATTGTGTATTCATGTAATTAGAAGAGGAAATGACCACTGAAATAAACTAATATACCCCTTGCAGAGAGGACCTGCCCAAGGAGGATCTGTTGATAAAATGAGCTTGAAAGGATCTTTAGCATTATGCCCTCAGATATCCCCTTACATTATCTTACCCATATCCAGGATACAACAGACAGAAGTCTTCAGTGAATTATAACACTTATTACAGGAATGTAATTTTGATTTTATTATTAAAATTCAATGCTTATATTTATACTAGAGGCCCAGTTGCACGAAACTCATGCACGGATAGGTTCCCTAGGCCTGGCCAGTGACCAGGGCCTATAACAGGGGTGGGCAAACTTTTTGACTCGAGGGCCACAATGGGTTCTTAAACTGGACCGGAGGGCCGGAACAAAAGCATGAATGGAGTGTTTGTGTGAACTAATATAAATTCAAAGTAAACATCATTACATAAAAGGGTACGGTCTTTTTTTTTTAGTTTTATTCATTTCAAACGGGCCGGATCCGGCCCGCAGGCCGTCGTTTGCCCACGGCTGGCCTATAAGGTTCCCCGCCTCCCCACCTCACTGCCTCCCCACCTGCGCAACCCCACCACATGGTTCCCCCCCCCCACCTCCCTGCCTCCTCCTTCCCTTGCCACCTGTGTGCAGTGCAGCCACCGTGTGGTTTCTCCCACCTCCCTGCCTCCCCGCCTCCTCTCTCCATCACTCCCTCAGTGCCCCACTGCCACTGCTGGTCACCTGCCATGTTCCACACCACCCCCTAGTGGTCAGCGCACGTCATAGTGAGCGATCGAACTCTCGATCTCCCGGTCAAACTCCTGAGGGGACACTTTGCATATTAGCCTTTTATATAGATATAGATATAGATATAGATATAGATATAGATATAGATATAGATATAGATATAGAGATAGATATAGATATAGATATAGATATATAGATATATAGATATATAGATAGATATAGATATATAGATATATAGATATAGATATAGATATAGATATATAGATATATAGATATCCAGGAGCTAAAACTACTTGGGACTTGAACATTAATGTAATTTCCAAACTAGCATACTTGTTTAAGACAAAGTATACATTTACCAATCACAATCATTTTGGTAAATAGAAACAAGAATATACATATAAAAATGGATTTGTTTCTTCATAGTCCTGAACTGAGAATAACAAAGTTTATATGTGTTTTTTGCAAAACCACTAATGACATATCACAGCAGATAATATTACTAAGTACAGTACTACCAGCTCAAGACTCTCCAATTCCGATTTTCTTAAGTGAGAGCTGTCTCAGTAAGCAATTTTTACCAAAACGTAGGTATAGAATTGTAACTAAAGGTGGCACTGTTGCCTCATGTTAACCAGAGGCCACGCTTTCTAAAATTCATATTTATGATACAAATATCCTAGGTTGCATGTATATCACTCTATTTCAAGCCTTACTTTTTATCATGCATAATGAAAGTGTAAATTTTTGAAAAGCATTCAATTATGTACCACACTTTTCATAGAAAGTAACTGTTGAGTTTAAATAAGTTAATGGGCCAAGATTTCCATTGACTTTAGGATGTACCTAAATTTTATTTATTTAAAACTTCTTTATTGATTGCCATATTACATATGTGTCCTTATAGGATGTACCTAAAATTTTAAATTGGGTCACCAATATATTAACAAACATAATGCCTGACCAATTTCTTCTTGATATGAATTATTCATAATTAAAAAGTAAGCTAAGTTATAGTCAGAAAAAATTAGCAACTTAATTTTTCTAAAATATATCAAACCTTAAAATTAAAGTTTGTAGGTTCTGAGTTGTAAATATAATTGTTCATAGAAATTGACATATTGATGACATGTTTTAAACAAATTACTGATCTAAAAGTTCACATTTATCAACATATCAGAGATATTATTCTAAATCCAAAAGCTGCATGCTTAACTTTCAAAAAGATTAACCCACATATTCTTTCAAATAGAAAATTTTCCTAGTTTCATTTTAAACACAATTCAATTCTGAATTTCTTTGCTTGCTGCTTTCAGCAACAAATGTATTATGCAATGCAAGGTGTAATTTAATTTTAGCAGCTGCTCATTTACTCATAAAACTGTCAAATGTGATGTCAGAAAAGAAGACAATTAATTCTGAAGACTTATTTTTTACTTGGAAAATATACTACTAATAATACCCTTTTTTAGTGCTACTAGGTTCTAGGAAATATATGCATATTATCTTGAAACTTCACAACAACCTTAAAAGATAGGAATTATCACTCTAATTGTACGGCTGACCAATAACCCAGGTTCAGGTAGCCAAAATAGGGCAGTTTAGTTGCTATGCTGCATTTCTTTATTTAATATTGCCTCCTTTTAAAAACTTAATTCATATTATAATTTTGTACCATTATCTAATTCTACGTTTTTGCACCATTCTATTTTATGAATTAAACCACTGTGTCCATTTCAGTTGTCAATATTTTTCTTTGGTTTTCCTCTAGAATTTTTAACATTTATTCATCAATATACCTAAATGTATTAAATATGGCAGTTTGTTAGAGTGGTTTGTTTACTGGAAATCCATCTTGCTGAATAACTTGTAGTTGAGAAGCTTAAAAGATCCTAAGGAAAAATATAATAAAATAATTTATACAACCTTTTATGTTCACTACAAAAATATAGGCAGTTCCCCCAATAAAGGCATTTGTTGAGGACACAATGAAGATCTGAAACTGGTACTACTGTACATTATTTTTTCCCTGTTCAAAAGCTTTCACTGAACAGTTAATTCTCATTCAAAATCATAGCTATGGCAGTAACTAGCTGTTACTAAACAGTTACTAAACAGTCTGTGCCTCAGTTTTCTCATCTGTAAAATATAACTTATAGCATCTACCTCATGCGTTTATTGTGAGGATTAATTGTGTCAGTGTACGTGAAGCCCCTATGAATAAGGACGTTATAAACATCGATGTAAAGGTTTGTGTATGGACATAAGTTTTCAATGCTTTTTTGTCAAGTTTTACTGAGATGTAATAGATATATAACATTGTATTAGTTCAAGATGCATAACATGATGATATGTATATACAGTGAAACAATTTCCACATTAAGTTTGGTTTACATCTATCACCTCACATAGTTTACAAATTGTTTCTTGTGATACGGACTTTTAAGATCTACTCTCATAGAAACTTTAAAATATATACTGCAGTGCTGTTAACTATAATCATCATGCTATACATTACATCCCCTGGACTAATATACCTTCTGACCACTTTCACCCATTTTCTCCACCCTTTTGCTCCTTCTCTGGCAACCACTAATCAGTTCTGTTTCTATCATCTCTGTTTTCTACAGATTCCACATATAAAATAGACCATACAGCTTTCGTCTTACTCCGTCTGACTTATTTCACTTAGCATAATGCCCTTAAGGTACACTCTTATTGCTGCAAACAGCAGGTTTTCCTTCTTTTTATGACTGAATAATGTTCCATTGTGTATATATGCCACAATTTCTTTATTCATTCATCCATTGATGGACACCTATCTTGTTTCCATATCTTGGCTATTGTAAATAATGCTGCAATGAACATGGGGGTGCAGTGATCTCTTTGAGATCATGATTTCATTTCCTTCTAATTTATACCTAGAAGTGGAATTGCTGGATTATATGGTCGGTCTCTTTTTAATTTTTTGAGGTGACTCCATATTGTTTCCCATAGTGGCTACATCAATATACATTCTCATTTTCTCCACATCCTTGCCAACGCTTGTAATTTTTTGTCTTTTTGATGACAGACACTCTAACAGGTGGGAGGTGTGTTTCATTGTGGTTTTGATATGAATTTCCCTGGTGACTAGTGATGTCGAGCACCTTTTCATGTACCTGTTGGCCATTTGTATGTCTTCTTTGGAAATATGTCTATTCAATTTATCTACCCATTTTCAATCAGATTTTTTCCCATTGAGTTTTATAAGTTCTTTATATATTCGGATCACTAACTCTTTCTCAGGTATATAATTCACAAATATTTTCTCCCATTCCATGAGTTGCTTTTTTAATTCTTTTTGGTGGTTTCCTTTGCTGTGGAAAAACTTTTTAGTTTGATGTGGTCTCACCTGTTTGCTTTTGCTTTTGGTATCAAGTCCAAAAAATGATTGCCAAGACCAGTGAAAAGGGGCTTACTCCCTATGTTTTCTTCCAGGGGTTTTATGGTTTCTGGTCTAATGATCAAGTGTTCAATTCATTTTGAGTTGCTAATGTTTTAATAATTACATGATAAAATTACTATTAAATATTTATATGAAATACTAAGTGCATAAATAATAATTAGGCTGACATACCTTTGATATCACTTTTCTCCAACTCTTTTAGTGCTTGAACAAACATCTGTTGATTTTCAGTGAGAGGCCAACTGTTATATAATACCAAACACTGTATAATATACTTGTAAGTCTGAAATAAAATGTAATGTTTAAGCAAAATCAATGAGAATAAACACATGTGCCTAAGAACGTATTATTTTAGGCATATAATAAGTGCCTATTTTTTCTGAGTCATACAATCATAATTTAATTAAATACTATCAGATGTTCCCCCAAATCTGTAAGACCACAGTCTATAAAAGTTTATCCTCACATCCCCACCAATACCTGCCATGATATATTCTAGTATTTATAATTTTTTATCCATGTTATAAATAAATTGTATTCATTTTACTTTTGTTATATTTATCAGTTTTTAATTAAGATTACATTAATCTCAGAAGAAAGATTGGAAAGTTTGTATTGTTTTCAGTTTTCCAGAACAATTTACTTAAAAATCTGTTAGCGCTAACCTATAAAGCCATCTGGGCCTAGGCTTTTTGGAAAGATAAGACTTTGATGATCAATTCAGTTTTATTAATTCTTCTTCTTCTATTATTTTCTATTTCCTAGTGAAGCAGCTTCCCCATCCTCCATTTCCCCCTGAAATTTATCATGTTTTTTTTACATATTAAATTTGTTAAAGTTGTATATAATACTTTTTGTTAAAAGTTGTTTGGAGTTGTACCTCCAGCTTATTTTTTTCCTATATTTGATTTATTTATATTTTCTTTCTTAATTGGTTTTATAAGTAGCATGAATACTATATTATTCTTTTAAAAATTAGGGTTTGTTAATCTTTTAAAACTTTGTTCTCAATGTTATTAAAGTTTTTTTCTTTGAGTTAATCTTTGGCTCTTTTTCTAACTTTTTGTTTCTATAGCTTAGCTCATTTTTCAACCTTTCATGCTTTCTAGTGAATTAGTTTAAAAGTCAACATTTCACTAAATGCAACTCTAGATGTGACCTACAAATTTTGATATGAAGCTTTTTATTGTTTTGAGTTCCTTGTATTTCATAACTTCTTTTTGCTGTTTTCACTAAAAATTATTTAGTATATTTTATTTTGTTTCTACATTTATGGAATTTTAGGCTGTTTATTAATTTCTATATTACTGCATTTTGTTCTGATCTATGTAATAGAGTTTGATTTTTTTATTGAGTCTTTCTGTGCTATGAAAAAAGTATTTTTCTTGATTATGAGGGGAGATGTTCATATAGATGTCGAAAGGGTTAAGCTTACACATATCTACATTTTTCAAATCCTAGTGATAATAAGTGTTTTGCTTTTCAGATTAATCTATCATTTGCTGAGAGATTTGTGTTAAAATCTTAACTAATAATTGTTAACATTAATTTTTCTCTGTAGTTCTAACCATTTTTGCTTTTTATCCTATATAATAAAAGCCTAAAATGCTAAGTATCCGGTCATCCAGTCGGCTGTTCAACCAATCAAAGCATAATATGCTAATGATATGCTAAGGCCGCTCCACTGTTCACTATGACATGCACTGACCACCAGGGGGCAGATGCTCCGACTGGTAGGTTAGCTTGCTGCTGGGGTCCAGCTGATCGGGAATGAACAAGACTGGCCGGACACACCCTGGAGCCTTCCTACAGTCCTTCCCTGGCTGGCCAATCTCCATGTCCCTCTCCAGCCCCAATCTTGCACAGGTAGGGTCCCTCGGCCTGGCCTGCACCCTCTTGCAATCTGGGACCCCTTGGGGGATGTTGGAGAGCTGATTTTGGCCTGATTCCACAGGCCAGGCTGAGGGACCCCACTGGTGCATGAATTCATGCACCAGGCCTCTAGTTTATTATAATATGTCATTAATTGTGTATTGAGATATTAAAATATCATCACAGCTCTCTCTTGTTTCAGCTTTAAACTTTCTGTGGATCCTGATTTTATCTAACTTTAAACATTTATCTTTTCAACTTATTAATAATCCATTTGTATTTATTGTATTACTGTCATATTAGAATCCATTTCTTTTTTTAGTTTTCAATGGATAGGCCATGTTTTTTTTTTTCCCATTGCTTTAAATTATATGCATTGTTTTCCATTTCTTTAACAAGATATACAACTCAGTTTTTATTAATATGTGACCCTTTTAAAAGTTATGAGGCCTTTTATAACTTAAGATAACCACATATGTAACATAAGATAATTATATTTACACTATAGGGTCAGTGTACAGATTGAATTTGCCACATATTTAAAATTTTTGGCATAGAGAAACCCTTCAATAATGTCCAGTTCAATTCTGATTATGCACCCATGACAGTGCATAAACAGGGCATTATATATTGACAATTTTTAGGAAGAGAATTTATGTGAGATTTTTAGGACCAGTGCAATTGAATACTTCATTTAAATGTAAATATACCTGCTGTGATATGACAACATTTTCATCTAGGGTGGGCGTATTGCCAGTTTCCTCTTCCAAAATAACCTGACCACTGTCCGCTAGTGCACTTCCAGGTCTACCTTTATAGGATCTCTGGCTTCCCTGGGAAATTTTCTTCTTAGCATACAGTTCTTGATCTTTCTTGGATGGAGTATGAAGTAAAAGAATTTGCTTGCTAGCTGGATAGAAAAAATATTATGCTTAAGTTAAAATATGTGAAATGCACAGTTATTACTGACTGTATTATTTAGTTATTTCCCTTTATAAGACATTCAAAAGGAAAGTCAATTTGTTTTGTTTTAATGAGATAAAAACCAACTGGCTTCTTGGAAATATTCTGGTCTTACAGAAACTTACTATAACAGTATCTGACTTGCATAGAGCAATGCATCTTCTGAGCAACCGCTGACTGCTGAAAGAATACACAGCAGTTCAACGACTACTTGTTCATTCTGTGCCACTCCAGTGACACCAATACCACACAATATGACAGCTTCAGTGTTTTATAGTAAGTGTGTATATCTTATCACACCTTTTAAAAGCTTTAATTTTAATTTCTACATTCATTATTTTGTAATTAACAATGAGTACACTGGGAGGGATAAAAATAAAAATGTGCGGAATATCATTTATTAATTCATTAAATGTGTATTGAGGGAACATAAGTGAAGAACATAGAGGTATTCCAATTTCAGCCAGGACATAATAATGGGCATTGGATTATCCTCATACCATAAAAATGATAAAATTGGACAAAATATATAAATCAACTGCTTGCAGTCACTGGGCAATAGACAGTCCAGGATTGGTCCTTCAGAGAAGGGAAACATACAAGATGATGGCTCCACTTCCCCAGATTTCCGCCTGTAAGAACCTTCTGAATTGCACAGGGAAGGAGGGTCCGGACAGGGAGCATCAGTGTTGTTATGTTCAGGAAGCAAAGATCGGAGTTTGTGAGACAGAGTACCAAAGGAGGTACCTGAGAAGCAAAGGAGCTCAGAATTATGCCTAGGGCTCCACCGGAGTTTTTAGCTGAATTCTAAACTTCATTTATACAAACACCTAACTGTGTTTGGCAAGCAAATTACTTTATGAGTCTCATGGAGATGCTTAACGTTGTACAGGTGGATTTGAATGAAAAATTACAGATGTGAATTGAGTACTGAAAATGACTCAAGAGGTATTCAGGGATGAAGGACCAATGATGGGAGAGAAGGAGACATATTAAAAAAATGCACAAGAATCTGCTTAACTTGCAATTTTACCCAAGCTCGGCCTCACTAATATGGTATAATGCTTGTTTTATAGTATGTAGAGCTTTAGACACTTCCCTGTATCTAAAGCACTACATTTGTGTGCTAATAGTGTCATCACAGTGTGGAGTCTTTTCAGTTCTCTGCTCCTCCAAATTTTTATTCCTATTGGGAAGGCATATCCATCGGCTACAATGACAAAAAGGGGTACAACTGCAATAATATCAACCTTACAATTTTTTTTAATAAAATAAAAATATACATAAATAAGTAAATACTTTTTAAAAACCAAGCTTACACTGGGAGCTCAGAACTTTTTCATTCCCCAAGAAGCTAAATACTGGGATTATAGCTTGGCCTTTCCCGGTGGCGCTAATGACAACCTCTTCACTCTCTAGAATCTGTAGCTTGATGAAGGCATCTGGCTTGGACACACGTACATGGATTGTAGCAAGGTGTGGTAATGCAGCTTTCACTGAATACCTATAAAGAAAGACACTCAATTTTTAAGCAACTGTATTGGTCTTTTCCTCAAATCAGTAAGGAAACTATAATTTGCTGATGTGATCATCTAAAAGAAAAACCACTTTGCAAAGTCAACTAAAATCCTGGAAATATTATAGCTATTGTACACTTGGGCAAAATTCCCAATAAGGTCTGGTACAATTAAATAAATATAGGACCTTTATTGTTATTATTAAATCTTAAACAGAAAATGTAACTTTTCGTTTAGATGTGGTAAGCATTCACTTATAAAACTTGACAGATCTGCAAACTAGTACCAAAATTGTCCAATACATCTTCCTTCTCTCCAGCTAGGCAAGGACCACAGCTGGCCAGAGCAGTAGGCCTCAGAGCTTTACTGTTAACAATGCTTTCTGTGATTCTCAAAATACAGAGAAATCAAAAGTGGTATCCACCGCCTGCACTCTCAACCTTTACTGTCCAGGTTGGGAACCTCATGCCGAAAACTGGACCATTCAGTCAAACTCCATCCCAACTCCTCCCTTAAAGCAATTTAAGAGGTTTTTTGTTTGTTTGTTTGTTTTGTTTTATTTTGTTTTGTTTTGTTTTGTTTTGGGTCCCCCCCCCCCCGCCCTCCCGCCTATTATTGAAGAATCCTTGCAAATGCTCAGAATCTTATCAACTTTCAATTTCTCTTAAAATTAGCTTTTCTGAATGTCCTCTCCTTTATCTTAACACCCCTCCTTAGTCCTCCTTGTTGTTGGTTTTTGTACACGTGCAGTCTCATCCATCTTAGAAACAGGTCAAAACAAAACAAAAAATCTTCAGCCAACCCTGCCATCCAAGGACTCTCACTCCTCCCCAGCTCACCATCTATGAGACTTGGCTACTCCACCGCCCTCGTCTCATCACCTCCCAGTCGCTCACAGCACTCCACTCCGCCCCCAACCCAGGTGTGAAACTTGCTCTTGACAGTTTCAAGCAGCTTGTCACCACCCTTTAGAAACTTCTGGTTCTCATGTTTGTTGACCTTTCAGGAGGATTTGGTAAGTTTGAATCAACCTTCTCTAAAACTCTTCCCCTATGAGCATGACAACTTTTGTTATCATATTTTCAGAAAGAAGAGGGGGCTGTAGGAAATGACCAGTACCAACAAATTGTATTTGGAAATTTCAGCACAGAGAAGTTGCTGTTGAAAATCATCATTAAAAGTGATTGATCTTTAAAAATAACAAAAATGAATCTAGGCTATTTCAAGACAACAGGAAAGGCACGGGCAAAGCAAACTCCTATGTCATAAATATCCGGAGATGGTGCTTACTTCTTTCAAGAGAGCGCACCATGTGCTTGGAGGCTGCGCAGGAGTGCTAAATATCATACCAGGCGGTTTGGATTGTATTCTTTAGTCAATGTCAAAGGTTTTAAAAAAGGAAATCACATTTCTAAATGTGTTAGAAAGGAAACCACTCTACTTTCTGATAGAGACGAGGAAGAGAAAGAGAGTAAAACGGGGAATACAATGGAGTTATAAATTCCAGAAAACAGCATTTCTAAGGCAAAATGTAATGAGACTCTGAAGTAGTGGAGGGACATTGAGAATAGAGAGAAGGGCTTGGAGATTAAAGGCAAGTCTGATTAGGAATCAAAAGGACTGATTAGAGAAAGAGAGTGGAGTCCATAATGAGGCTTTTCATGGAAAATATATAGATACACGTGAAAAGAAGGTTAGTTGGCAGATCAGGAGAAACCCACTAGTCAAAGAAGCAGTAGCACAAAAAGGAAGTACTAAGAGGAAAGGGTGTTATGAAGAATGCTTAATAAAAGTCAAATGATACTAAACTGGTATCATTACCAATATATGCAACCACATAGGTTTGATATCCTGTATACCATTTATATAATCAAATTACTCTCTAATTTAATTGTTTCTGAGAGAGTATATAAATTGAAGTTCCAAATGACTCAGAATTTTGCTACCAAATTTATTATTTTTAATAATACTAATATGTAAAAATGTAATAAAAGTAATATTTTAAGAAGACTGTATTTCCCCTTCTATCATGTACTGAATTATATTCATACCTGAATACAATTTTCTTATCATTGGGTATATAGTAGTCTCTGATTTCTTTTATGGCAAAGGTGCTGCATGGAAAATCTCGAGAGAGGCTTGGGAGTGGGTTGTAAGAACCAATGAGACGCAGTTTCCATCGTGAGGCTGATACATATGAGTCACCAGTGTATGCTTCAGCCACGAATGTGTATCCTTTCTATAAGAAAAAAGAATTACACAGAATGAAGTCACATTGTCGCTAGTTTCTTCAATGTATAATATGTGGCTTTTCAGTACTGAAATACTTTATCATCTTGATATTCATAAAGATCCCAAGATCTTTGACAAATATCAAATTAGTAGTGTTATTTCTTGAAATCCCTCCTAGAAAGAGCCATCTGACATGTTTTCAGAGAAAATGAATAACTTAACACTGATTTGTGTGATTCCCTACCTATAAGATAAAGTGATCAATGGTAGTAATAAATTGTTTTATTGGTTCTTAAGGCAGCTTTTCAACATTGCATCATCCTGGAGTACCCCAGCAGCTTCCTACTTGATATCCCTGTCTTCTCAGAATCATCTAAGTACAAGATGAGAAAAGCAGAAGAGATTATAGAAATGTAGTTCCTTTGGGAGGTAAAGCTAGCAAATTAACAGCAGATCTGGTTCCATGAAACCAAAATGTGAGTCTGGAGATGAGCTCTTTAGGCTGGAGAAAAGCAGCAGCTAAGGAGCCCGAGAAAGGGATGACATACTAGTGGATAATAGTTGGGTTCAACATAACTGGATATCTGGCCAAGGAGTCAATGAAGTAAGAGATGAAAATGAGGCACAAAGAAGCACAATAGCATAATGAGACACAAGAGCTCCAAGTAATTTTGAGTTTATAACTCCAGATACTTCTAATAAGAAAGAAAAAGATAGGTTTGTATTTCAGTTGCTATCAGATGAGAGGAAGCTCTCTGATGTGTTTAGATTTCCAGAAACAAAAATCAGGAATGCACAAGATAGAATAAATGCATAACATTGCAATAAATGTCCAGGAATATTAACTAGAATTCAAATACTCATAATGAGATGAGAATTGCAACACCAATAAAGACCTTTTGATATGTTTAGAGCAAGGAGAAAAGGAAAATAAATCCGCTATATGAAAGTATTTTTATCTGCAAATTGCAATGCAAAGATTTACTGCTATTTTCATTATTATTTGAACTTGTGTACTAATGTGTTAAAGAAGCAAAACAAAGTAAAATGACTCTTATTTTTTGTTGGTCCCAGCGGTTCTCAACCTGTGGGTCGCGACCCCTGAAAATACATCCTGCATATCAGATATTAACATTATGATTTATAACAGTAGCAAAATTACAGTTATGAAGTAGCAATGAAGATAATTTTATGGTTAGGGGTTACCACAACCTGAGGAACTGCATTAAAGGGTCGCGGCATTAGGAAAGTTGAGAACCACTGGTAGACTCAGAGAATAACTTTGATAGGTAAAAGAAGAGTTATGAAATAATAGGATAGATATTGGTTAGTGAAAATCTAAAGCTAAACCAGTGATAGGATTATAAAAGAAGACCTGGCTTATTCTAAATGATTTTAAGACTCTTGAGTAAAATGAGAAACATAATAGACTACTGCACAATGAAAAACTTCATAAATGAGTATTTTGAATCACAGTTTTTGAAATATTATGAAAAAATAAAACAAACAATCCCAAATGTTTATCCCTGTTTTATTTTTTTAAATCTAGAATACTGTTTTGTTTTGTTTTACATAAAACAAATGAATATCTTGAGGGACACTAGTTATGTGGACATACATTGAAAAATGTTGACCAAATGTTGAAATATCGTGCAAGTGCCAAATGCTAATGCAATCATGAGCTACAAAACAATGGAATAATGATCCTCCTTACATTTAGGTGGGTCAAGATTTTCCTTAGAGGCTACATTCAGGTCTGAAAACCACAATATGGAAGGAATAGAGATAATTTGGAGAAATATTCAAAGATCAGGAATCATTAAGAAAGGAAAACCATGCCACAAAAGGGACCAGTGAAGCTGCTATTAGACATCCTCCTCCTCGTTCTCTCATCCCCCTCCCCCCAAATTAGCTAAAATGAGAGGATAGAGAGGGGGTAGCTACCTTTGTTGCAATCCTGAATTTGCAATTAAAAATTATAGTTAAACTAGAGGCCTGGTGCATGAAATTTGTGCAAGGGGCTCAGCCCTCGCAGCCCCGGCTTCATCAGGAAAGTCTAATTAGCACATTATGCTTTTATTATTATAGATGGAAAATAAAATGGTCTTCTGCATATTGACTGAAAATGCATCATTTAGAGCTCCCCCATCAGGTCCCCAAATTCATGTTTAGTCACAGAAGAGAGATCTTCACTGGAGTTAATAAACACAAAACAAACCAAATCCAAAAAACAAAGTATGCTACCTGTAAATAAGTATCAGATTCATTTTTGGTTCAACTCAAATGGTCCCTACCAAAATTAGCAACTGTAAGTAAGTGTCAGTGACTAATATAAGTTTACTTTCCTAGTAAAACAAAGAGCTCATTTCTAGAGTTTGATGACATTATGACCTTGATAGAGTTGCCCCTTGAATGAAATCATCTTTTCCATATGAGTCTTTGTGATTATTTATTTCCAATAATCACAAATTAGATAAATGTTTCTATTCAAAAGGAAATCTAGGTCTTATTTTTAAAAATCCATAAAACAACTCAGAAGAGCTATTCGGTTTTTTTATGGAATCATTAAACTTCTTTATTTTTTCTATAAATCAGTACTCATTAGATAGGTATGTCTTAATTTCTACAAAATAATGCATAGAATCATAGACTGATGTAAATCTCAGAAGTCAGTTACAACCACAGCTCAGAGAGAAAAGTGAAGTTCATAGTCATACAGCTAAACAATGAAAGATCACAGCTAAAGTAGATTTCCTAGTTACCAGTGCATGTATACACTATTTTTTGTCATGATTTCCCCCCTGAGGAAATGAACAAAAACACAAATATGAGATTCAAATAAATAGAGAGGCCATGTGATTTCAGGGAGTGACAGGTCGTTCACACAGCAGGAGGAATGTGCCAAGTGCTCCTCTCCTGGGAAGGAACTGTAGCCCTAGAAAACACAGGGTGGCAGGCGCTGGGTGGCTGTGTAATCACAGTCATCTGAAATATTTAGAAATAGAATAAAGACCTAGTGGGGAACTGAGACAACCAGCTGATTTGATTTAGGGATAGGACTAAAGGAGCTCTTTAGCTCCATTTTCATTTTAAGGGTTTGTATGATTTTATGATTTCAATAATGAGAATGTCTATTGCTTTTCTTTCCTTATTTAATTTGGAGAGAAGAAAGAAGAGGGTTTAGAGGTGAATGTCCTAGCACTCACATTAAGGACATCCTGTTGTCAAATAATAGGACTTCTATCGAACAAGACCATCATCTTATTCCTCTGTTACGTAGATTGAAGGCATCTCCACTCTACCTCCTCGGGAAACCTCTACAAAGTGCAAGCTTCTCAATGCCATTCTATCGGACAGGGAGAATAAATTTTATACCTACCTTATTCTTGGTATAAAGATAAGGCACCACTTTTTGGAATAGCTTTGGCACTTGTTCCATTGTGTCATTATTAACAACATGGAGCATACAGACTGGAATTGTAGTATATACTTTGGGAACCAAAATCATATCTTGATGAAACAAAAATATTTCTCTGTAATTACAAAAGCATGAATTTTCCCTTGATACGAATTGTAAAGAAAGTTTGAAATTAGGTTTGATACTAAGAAATAAACACATAAGTTTAAAGTTCTGAATAACTATAAGGTGCACGTATTTCTTTCCTTTAAAATGATGATTAACATATTATTTTATCATGCCAATGCAAACCTTTTCAGAAATCCAATTTTGTAAGTAATTTATGACTTTTACCTAATATGCCATTGCTTAGAAATTAAATTATTTCTTTCTATACTAAAAGCACATCAATTTATTATATTATGGTTACCATACTCATAAAATGCTCTAATAAGTAACTTCACATTTTTTCATATTTTGTTTAAGGAAACATGAATAAACACTTCTGTACTATCTCATTTATCCATAGCAGATGTAGGAGACATTTTAACTAAGCTGTGAAAGCAACTTACAAGTTAATACATTTACTACGGTCATGAATAAAACTCTATTCATGTGACTATAGATGCCATTTAAGGGAGACATCACTTACCAATATATGAGAACCTCACCTGAATACTATAAACCAACTATTTGGTGGCTGGTCTGTATAAGTTACAGTATAGTCAGCAAAAGCAATCTTAGTTTCTTCATCTTGATAGCATGGATAAGATTCAATAGACTTGCACTTGTTTTTAAACATTAGTCTAGAAATATAAAAACAATTTAAGTACCAATGGCAAAAGCAGCCTTAAAAATAAATTCTATTTACAAAATAAGAAATTGGTGAAAATTAGCATAAAGTATGACAGTTATTGATCAAAGGGAGTTGTGGTGCTCATCAGTCATGGCATCAAGGTAGGGCAGACCACTCCAGGTCAACCACGAAAGATGTCACTCAAAGGTGCCCAAAGTAATCTGAAGTTCTTTGTCAAGGAAGAACCTAATTCATGATCTAGGGAGTAATTGTGTTTACAGGTGGAAAATCAGTACCAAAGTTTAAGCTGTATGGGTAGGAAAACTAGAATTAGGCATAGTAGCAACAAAACTTGGTGGCAGCCATGAAAATTCTGGAGTTGACATAGAGAAATCGATACTAGAATAGAGTTTAAAGTGTGGAATGGATTTGGAAAAATAAAGATAAAAAAACTAAGACCTTGAACAAGGGAAGAATGCAGAGCTTTTCCTTTAACATGATTTCTATTGCATGAGTGAGTGGTGAGTGCAACTGGTAAATTACGGGCTGAAGTGTCTGTGACATATTCCAGAACATAATGAAAGTGAAGTGTGGGATTCTATGGGTCCTATTCTTCTCACTCTGTCAGCAACTGGATCTAGCACCAGGAATCTAGGATTTTGCATATGATCTCTTTGGTACTGGCTGGGATAGAAGCCGATACCAGAAAATGGTTCCCTACTGGAGGTCTGGACAGAGCTCTCAGTGTTCTTGGCTTCTAGGTTGTTTAATTATAAAGCCATGGAGATTCTCATGGGGGATTGTATTTATATGTCCATGTGATCACATCTTTGATGGTGAGAGAAAATTGATAGGTTTATACTTGGAAGGCTTTTAAGCCTTTTAAAGTAGTCACAAGAACAAGGGCTGGCCGTATATCCTGGTTTACTTGAGGCAGCCTGGGTTATGCTCATAGTCCTAGGATAATTATAAACAGTATCTCCTCTGTCTATAAAAGTGTCCCAGTTTGGATGATAAATAACCTAATCATCCTAATGACAAACTATAATGTGGGAGTCTGACAATGTAGAACACCATCGCCTATCACCTGGGGCTGGCCTAATAATCACTGTTCCTGTCACAGATTCTTCCCTTTTTCATATACCTCGGGGAATTCTAATAAAGATGGGGCCAGCCATGTTCATTAGAATATCTTGATGAACCATGTGGAATATCTTGAATGACCTAGAAAGATATCCCTGACAGGCTTGAAAGATTTTGTTTTAACTTTGCATTCCAAGAAAGAGAGAAAGTCATATTAGTAAACTGAGCCTTGCCCAAATTAGACTTGGGAAGTTCTGCCCATTATGATCCTATATAATAAAGAGCTAATATGCAAATGGTCATTAGACCCTCACACAGTCACACCTTAAAGGCTCAGACACTCAACACTGGGGAGAGAGGAATGGGGACCAGCCAGACACAAATGAGCTCGTGAGAGAGGAATGGGAACCAGTGAGGCACAAAGAGCTTGCGAAATGTAGAGAGGGGCTATAGTGTTAAGCCATGGACTGATCTATGGCAGAGCCACAAACAAGTCCCAATTTAGAAGGCACAGCCCTCTTAACATAATTAAGCTTGACCTTATGATGCTCCCTAGATCTTCTCTGGGTAGCTAATGGGCTGTGGGAGGTGCAGCAAGTGCTGTTAAAACAAGTGAAACTCACAAGAACATTGTAACTATAGTGACCACTACCTTGTTTACCTTTGGCTATAAAATAAAGGCTCAGCTTGCCATCTGGGTCTCTCTCTGGCCTCAGCCAGGCACAGGAGATCCACCTCCAGGGGTGGGCAAACTTTTTGACTCGAGGGCCACAATGGGTTCTTAAACTGGACCGGAGGGCCGGAACAAAAGCATGGATGGAGTGTTTGTGTGAACTAATATAAATTCAAAGTAAACATCACTACATAAAAGGGTATGGTCTTTTTTTTTTTTAGTTTTATTCATTTCAAACGGGCCGGATCCGGCCCGCGGGCCGTAGTTTGCCCACGGCTGACTAGACCCAGCTTATTCTCTTTGTCCTTTTTTTCTTTAATTCTTCGCCGCCCCCACCTCAGGCTCAACAAACCCCTGGTTGTGCTGGCCCGGCACAGCGAGAGAGGAATGGGGACCAGCCAGGCACAAATGAGCTCACAAGAGAGGAATGGGGACCAGCCAGGCTGCAGCCCGGGAGAGGGACAAGCCGCCCGCCCCACAGTCCTGGGCACCAGCAGCTGTGGCCCAGATGAATTGACCCGCCCATGGTCCCCTGCGGCTGTGCCAGCCCAGGTGAAGTGGGATCCTGGGTGCCTGCGGCTGGCCAGAGGGAGGAAAACCCAGGTCCCCGGTGCCTGCGACCGACCAGAAAAAGGAATCCTGGGTCCGGGTGTAGGGCGAGGCAGAGTCAGTTAGGGGTAATCAGGCCAGCAGGGGAGCAGTTAGGGGCAATCAGGCAGGCGGGCAGAGTTGTTAAGGGCAATCAGGCAGGCAGGCAGAGGGGTTAGGGGCGATCAGGCAGGCAGGCCGGCAAGCAGTTAGGAGCCAGTGGTCCTGGATTGCGAGAGGCAGTTGGACATCCCCCAAGGGTTCCTGGATTGGAGAGGGTGCAGGCTGGGCTGAGGGACCCCTCCCCCCCGCATGAATTTCATGTACCAGGCCTCTAGTCTAAGAATAAAAGGCTCAGCTCCTGAACCTCAAAGTCCCCCATATAGTAGTAATAATAACAGCAATATTTATAATAGTGTACATATACAATTTATAGTAGTATTAGCTCAATGTGCAGCATTGTGCTAAATATGTTTCCTATGTTACTTTATCTTTACAACTATATAATGAAATGGTAAAATAAGCTAGATATTATCCCTAATATTACGGATGAAAAATAATTATAAGTTCAGAGGGAATAAGGAATTTACCCCAGGTCATACATCTGATAACTAACAGAGCTGAAGTTGGCATTAGGTCTTATACCAAAAGATGTGCTCTTGACTGTGCAATTAATGCCTGCTAAAATGAGGAGGTAGCTTTGGATGCTCCTGGCATTTAAATGTCAGGCTTGTCAGTTTCTTTGGTCCAATAGACATGGGTGTGGAATTCAAACTTTTGAAAGAAGATGTCCTCTATGTTGGATATTTGCTGAGTTTCTGGGAAATAAATGCTCTTGGCTATGGTGGGGAGGTCATTTGGAGAGAAATGCCAAACCCCTGAAGAAGTTATGCCTGTGTTTCAAATACACCTCCACAGTGAACTGATCTTATACCCACATAGGGGAGGTCATGTTTTTAGCACTTCATTTGTATGAAAGTAAAGCATTGGGTGTAATTTCTGGTCCATGTGAAATAAAAAAAAAAAAAAAAAAAAAAACAGAAACAAATCTATAAATACAGAGAACAAATTGATGGTTGCCAGAATGGGGTTGGATGGATGGGTGAAAAAGAGGAAAACATGAAGAAGTACAAATTGGTTGTTATAAAATTGCCATGGGGATGTAAAGTACAGCATAGGAAATACAGTCAATAATGGTGTAATAACTATGTACGGTGTTAAATGGGTACTAGACTTATCTGGATGATGATTTCATAAATTATGTAAATGTCTAATCACTATGCTGAATATCTGAAATTAGTATAATATTGTATGTCAACTATAATTTAAAAATTTTTAAAGTAAAAAAAGAAATATCATTATATTGTTTTACCTTAAGAGAGAAACTGCATACTGATCTATATTAACTTCCAATGGAACCCAAACTTTTTGAAGAATATCTGCAGCACTGGCATTTTCCTTTGTGTCTAAAAATAGCAATAAAAATAACAATATAAATGCTGTAAGTTTCCTGGAAGATTATTTTGTTCAAAGCCTTCTTTCTACAAAGGAAGTTGAAACTCATGAGTCAGGTGGTATCAAAGTTATAGGCTTTATTAGTAGCAAAATCATGGATAAAATATAAAGATATATCCCTCTAGCAGACAGCATTGCTCACCATTTTATGCTTTCACTTTATTTTTAGCTTAAAAAATCATAAAATATTCTCTTATCTAATAAAATACTCATTAATGAGTTCACATCAGATCTTCTTATTGCACCAAAAATTTGTTTTGAAAAGTATCATGTCAGAAAAATAATCCATCCAAGTTTTCTAAAAAGCAAACCAAACAAACAAACAAAAAAAACCAGTGGATAATAAGATTCCACTAAGTTCAACCTAAAGAATAATCCACAAGTGGCTTAAGAGTAAATGATTTAGAAAGAAAAATGCAAATCTGTAGTAAACACTTCAAATTTGATGTAAAGACTAACATATTTCTAATGACCTCATCTTGATTTTTTCAAAGTACTTACCAGTATCTGAAATTAGTATCTTAATATATTTACTTGTCTACTATTTGCCCACCACCAGTAGAACACGAGATTCATCAGAGCAGAAACCTTGCCAATTTTACTCACTCCTATAAGGCCAGAATTTGGAACAGTGCTACTCGTTATTCAATAAGTATGTGCTGAATGAAAGGCGTGCAAATACTATGAAAACACTTTTAAATTGCTCAAATTTTGTCTTCATCAAGAGAAAAAATGATCATATAAATGTAAATTTTGCAGCAATTGGACAATAAAGAGTATATATTACCGTATAGTTTATTTGACAAATTTATAATTATTTTCTAATAGAAGAAATATAAAAACCAGGTAACAGTAATATTTTTCTATCACGAAACTAAGCAATCTAATTAGGTTGTTCTACATTTGTGCAAGTATAGTTTTTACTGCTTAGGCAAACATTTGGATGATTCTCATTAATGTTGTAAGAGACATTTCTTACAACAAAATGTTTCAATAAAGTCAAAGAATTATACTAGAGGTAAGGCTTTTCCTATGTAAATGTAAACAAAATTGCAGTATGAAAATAATTGTATTAATATTTTGCCTCTTCAGTGTTTTACTGCAACGGGTTGTTAAACCTTTTCACACAATTGTTTATTTTGTATGCAAAAATATATTTGATTTAATAAATATACTAATACACTTAAAATGTATGTCTTCTAAATGTATGTCACCATGGACATACATAGAAGTGTCTTCATTCAGTTCATTCATTCTTTCATTTACCTATTCATTGAGTCATTCATTCATTCTCTCATTCATTCATTCATTATTTTAGCAAGTATTTGTTGTGTGCTTACTCTGTGCTAAATTCTGGAAGCAAGAGAGTGAGTGTACTGACAATGTACCTTGATCTCAAAGAATTTCAATATTTATAGAAATAAAAATATTTACCCTATTCATAAAGTAACATGACTCTAAAATATTTTTTATTAATACACGCACAAATATTCATTGATATATAGGCAAGTTCATTTTATAAGTGATTGAAAAATTATACCTGGTGTCCTAGCTTTCATAAGCAATCTCACGTAAGTCCCTCTCCATACGGCCTGAATTTTAGTTGCTGCTGCTATTGCCTCTTTACTATTTACTGGCATGAAATATTTCACTTCAGTGAATTCTGCTGGATAGAGAAAAATAAACTGTGTACTGAAAGTTATATTTAATCTCTTCCCCAATTTTCAATGTCTTTAACTACTAAAGCCCTCTGACATATAAGGCGCCACAACCATAGATTTATTATTTTATTTAACATTGTCCTCTGTACATGATCCTTGTTTAGAAAATAACTGTTCTGGAGAAGGTAACACTAAATACTGACACCTTAGTGAACTACTAATAAGTCTTCTGTGAAAGTAGCAAGAGGCTTCTCTCAAAATTA
Organism: Myotis myotis; assembly: GCF_014108235.1. NCBI lineage: Eukaryota > Metazoa > Chordata > Mammalia > Chiroptera > Vespertilionidae > Myotis > Myotis myotis. Next base: position 31,573,525 of record NW_023416379.1, on the reverse strand, counting down.
AAAGAAAATGTTAAAAGGGTGGAAATACAGTGGAGTATTGGGAGAGGCTGGAAAGGAGTATTACTTGGATCAGAAAAACTTCCAGAATCCCTCAAATCATATTGTATATAGGGTGTGCCAAAAATGTATACACACACTTTGAATAATAATAAAGGCAGTGTACACTACAATACATTTCATTTTCAAAACTGAGCTATCAGCTTTTAAAGTATGTATACATTTTTTTGGGGGGGCACCCTGTATATTAGGGAATTTCATACCTTTTAAGGTCAGGAACAAATGAAACAAGGAGATTTTGGATGTATGTGTGGTAGGGGACACACAAGAACCTTGGAGCCCTCTGAGAATCCCAGAGGACACCTTGAACTCTACAACTCCGCAAACACTTTGAGTGCACTTCTCTCAAATTATCTCTCCTATGTGAACCTGGGAATTTTTTTTGTCTAATAATTATCTAAAATTAATCAGTACCTACAGAAGGCTCTTCCAAGAAGGAATCGAGTGCATCCAAGTCCAAAACCATAGCACGAAATGCAAATTTAAAGTATGAAGGAGGTTTCGTTACTTGAGCTTTTTTCATTAAACGCCATAAGGAAGTGTGAAAACACTAAAACAGAAATAGGTTAGTGTATTTTTTTAAACCAAGAAAATACTATTACCTGGTCAGAGAGGTCTAAAAAACTTCAGATACTCTAAATGTTTTAAAAATATATTTCTCAGATATATGCACAATCTATAAAAAGACTCTTCAAAGTCTCACTCACCCAAGGAAGAAACCAAAATAATCATATGACTTTCTAATCTAATAAAATGTTATCACTATAATAATTTTTATAATATATACTCAATCAAAATATAACTTTAAACTGGTTGAAATGATTCAGCATAAGATAAAAAATATTATGGTCCTTGAGCTTAAGCAAGTTAAATACAGTATTTTATAGATTCTAAGATGCCATCTATTGTAAGAAACTATTATTTCATGTGCTACAGGAAAGAAAATAGACTACTTAGAGTTTTTTTTGTTTTTTTTTAAATATATTTTATTGATTTTTTACAGAGAGGAAGGGAAAAGGATAGAGAGTTAGAAACATCAATGAGAGAGAAACATCCATCAGCTGCCTCCTGCACATCTCCTACTGGGGATGTGCCCGCAACCCAAGTACATGCCCTTGACCAGAATCGAACCTGGGACCTTTCAGTCCACAGGCCGACGCTCTATCCACTGAGCCAAACCGGTTTTGGCAACTACTTAGAGTTTTTATCGCTTCCTTATTATCTATGAGTATTTACTTTTTATTGAAAAAGCTCTTTTAGATTTAGTCACAGTTTTTCATCATTTATCACACTTAAACACACATGAAAAATAAAAGAAGCTACATAAATTGGTTACATATTCCAAAAACTTATTCAAACTCATACTTTTACAAATTATTTTTTGATAATACTTAACATCGTTCTTTAATTTCCATAACTGATATTTTAACCTTCCTCTAGTTTTGTTAAAAACATGTTTTTTGCCCTAGCCATTTTGGCTCAGTGGAAAGAGCATTGGCCTGTGGACTGAAGGGTCCAGGTTCGATTCCGGCCAAGGGCAAGTACCTCAGTTGCAGGCTCCTGGCCCTGGTAGGGGGCATGTGGGAGGCAACCAATAGATGTATCTCTCTCACATCCGAGTTTCTCTCTGTCTCTCCCTCTCCCTTCCACTCTCTCTAAAAATCAATGGGAAAATGTCCTGGGATGAGGATTAAACAAACAAACAAACCCCAGCATGTTTTTCTTTCTACTACTTATAAAATTATTTACATGTTAAAAAAGAAAATACTTAACATCTGTTTTTCCTATATAATGTGTCCTTCATGTTATCAAAGGCTTTGAAGATGCATCATTGCCTAAAGAATATTCTAGTTTTGTCCCTGGGGTTTTCTGAAGCCACTGACCCTCAATCAGAAAGTGTTGGTGCTGGCTCATTTTTTATCTTGCTAAAGACGACTGATGGAATGATTTTAGACAACAATAAAAACGCATATTCCATCTTGCAATGTTGTTTCATGGTTTTCAACCTAAAATGCTGAGGGATTCCATTTATGCAGTCAAGCCACTGAGAATAACAATGAAACCACAACACATTTCTGCTGGTTTACTTTCAGTTATTTCCCTGTCCACAGGAAGCGCTGTGCTGGGTGCATTATGCAGAGCTCCTTGGGGTACCATTTGAGGTGACTTTTTGTCAATCACACCTTTCTCTCTTTCTGTTGTTGTTGTTTAAGCCTTTAAGGGAGTCATTTTGGTATGAGGAAAATGTCTCTCCCTTCACATTTTTTTGAGAATCTCTATTATGCCATTTAATATTCTTCCCAGAATGATTAGGCTTTTGTCAAATGATACACATAATGACACATCTTTTGAAGCAATGATGACATGAAACCTTATAAACAGGTCCACAAGCACAGAGAATTTAGAGGTCACCTGACAAGCAACAATTATGAGGAACCACCAATTATAGCACACACTCTGATTTCATTCTGACCTTAAAGCGTGAAATATGGTTCCTTCAAAGGCAAATGACTGTTGCAGTTCCTGCTTAGTGCACGTTTTCTGACAACCCTTCACTCCTCCCCGTATGTATAGAAACCGGCACCTAATCGCATAACCTGTATTTGTATCTGCCTCATCACCCAGCAATCGTAGACAATCCTGAGTGCAGGCGGTTAACCCAAGAGCAAATCATTGTCACTTTGGCCAATAATATAAATTCAGGACCAAGACATTCTAGACTTGCCTCATATGGGAAAAGGATGTAAAGTGGAGGAGCCATATTTTCCATGATATGAACTTAGGAGTAGAGAAAAGACATTTATAAATAGAAAAAGAAAGGAAAGTTCTAAGGGTCTTCTGTTCCCTCTTTGCAGTTCCTCACTGAGTCATTCCTATCCTTAGGTGTCAAATAATGTCCCCGTATCAACATATGCACATCCAGCTTCTTGAAGCTTTCTATGACATGCTAAAAATGTCCTAAATATTTCAACATTCAAGATAAAAATCGAAAAAATCAATATATAAGTATGTTAATCCTTTTACTCTGTTACACTTGAGAGCTCATAGTCCTTGATCATCTTCATTCTATAGTCCATCACTCTGGTCTATAAGTGAATGCTGCTGATTCAGTGAACTCTCTCTGTGGGCAGAAAGTGGCCAGTACTCTGAATTCATGATTAAGACACATGCATGCTAGAGAGTGGGGAATAATCCCTATAGAGATTCATGAATTTACCACATCAATGGAGATTTTAGGTGTCCAGAGGGCTGGATATGCTGAGACATCCCCTCTAAAGTAAAGCACAAGATATTGCAATGAAGAAAAAGGACAATGCTTGGTGGTCCTCTCTGGATTGTGGTGGTAGAATATTGTGCTTTGGGGAATATTATTCTAAAGAGCTTCTTGCACCATTCAAAGAACCATCAGCTTTGAGGGAGATCCAAAGCAAGAGAGCGGTCTGCTGGAGGTTCAGGCAGGCCAGGGAAGACAGAAAGATCACCTGGTTCAATTTTTGTCATAAACATGCTAATGAGAGACCTCCCAGCACACACACAAATGTGATTTCCTAGTGGGAGAGCGCTTATCCCTGGGATACTTATAACACAATGCACCTGATTTGTTGAGAATACCTTGGAATCTATTGATTTATGGAACTTGGCTCTCTGGAAAATGTCACATAGATGTGTAATTTTCAAAATATAAGATGAAGATATTTCATTACCACAATAGCTCCCTACTGTGTAAATGATGCATACACAAAGGCCCCTTTGGTAGCAGGGATAGTGAGTATGAATGGGCCCAACAGCGTGGGCCCTCTTCCACCCAGGCTGAGCTGTCTCACCTGTCAGCAGCAGAAACTGACTGATCCTTTGATATGGTGCTGTCCTCTGAGGAGCCCAGTCAGCCCCTTGGTGACAAGTTGTTCCAGTGGACTTCTATCAAGGGGAGGCAGCAAGCCCTTCTAGAATTGATACCTAACTCAGATATGAGTTTGTTTTTCCTGTGCTCAGTACCTCTGCCATCACTATCTAAACTGTCACAGAAAATCTGATTTACAAACACGGGATTCAGCCTAACATCTCTTGAACCAAGGGTCACATTATACAGATTTAACCACCGGGAAATGTTTGGAACCCATTGGTCCTAACATATGTTATAGATAGAATTGATAAAAATTTTAGGTAGATTGGAATGGCATATAAAAGGCTCAGCTAAAAAATAAATGCCTGGAGATGATACCCTGCATAACTGAAGCAGTACCTTCCAGGATGCAGGATGCATGTACAGAACCATAGGCCAATATGTAGTGCTCTATATATAGCAGCTAAAACAGACCTAGGATTTAAAAATGAGAAGTAGGACTGTCTCTCTCACCATCATGTCACTCATTTGCCATAATTAGTGTTTTCTGTCCCCACAACAGGGAGTTTGCTAGAATGGAGGATTTGATTCCTGGAGTTGGATAGCAGGGAAAGACCCCACCAGGCAACACAACATAACTTACAATAAATCTTAACTATGACATATGACTCATGCTGAGGACAAGACTGAGTTCTTCATCCTGGTGGACAAGCAGGAAAAACAGAACTAACATAACAGAGTTGGGGAAGAATAGGGTTTCTGCCACAAAATGGGGACAGGAAGAATTACGTCTGCATTTGCTCAGATACTTCTTGGTGCTTCTACAAAAAATGATTAATTGTAGCATTCACGGCCTGATAAGAGTAGGGCAGTCAAGATCTTGTATCTATCAGATGGGTGGTCTCAGTCACCCATCAGGCAACCAACTAGATCAGATGAAACACTGGCTGGAAGAAAGGGGAGATCTAGAATGGGATGGGAAGGAGAGGAGAGAGGTGTGGAAGACCAAACATGGCCTGGGGCCAGCAGTGGGCTCTATTGTTGCCTTGCCAGATAATGATTTAATAATTTTAGAGCTTGTGACTACCACCTTGAGCTACCATTTTAAGAGTGGATGACAGAGTTCACCTAAAGAAGGCACAATCATACTGGTTCAAGAGGTAGATCATGGCAGATATTTCTTGTATATTATTCATGCCCCAGGTGAATGTTTTTTGATTGGGAGTGATTTGTATCCCAGGTAAGATTGCCAAATAAAAACAATAGGATGCTGCAAAGGAAAATACAACTAAAAGAATGAGACACTGCCCTAGCTAGTTTGGCTCAGTGGATAGAGCATTGGCTGCAGACTGAAGGGTCCTAGGTTAGATTCCAGCCAAGGGCACATGCCTAGGATATGGGCTCGATCCCCAGTAGGGGGCGTACAGGGGGCAACTGATCAATGATTCTCTCTCATCATTGATGTCTCTCTCTCTCTCTCTCCCTCTCCCTTCCTCTCTGAAATCAATAAAGAAATATAAAAATAAATAAATAAATAAATAAATAAATAAATAAATAAATAAAATGAGACACTTAATTCTCTTATGAAAAATAAGGGAAGAGGATTCTGTCTTCCCTTTTCTTAGAGCATTTCCTTTAGAAAACTTATCATTGTAAGTTCTTTCTCTCTCTTTAAAATGTATGCAATTCTTTTTAAAAGCTAAATAAGCCCTTGCTGGCTTTAAGATACAGAAATAAATTTTTCAAGGACCTTGGAATCATCTTTTTGAAAAGTAATCTTTTGGGAGATGACAACACTATTTCTAGTATCTGTGGAAGGTCATCACTTAACTTTGTTGGTCATTTACCTCCAAGTTGCAAAAAACTACTTTTGTTATAAATACTAGAGAACTTTATTTTTCTTTTGAATAGAGTCAATTAGTAAACTCAGTCAAGCAGCCCCAATACCGAGTGCATTTAGTATTCACTCTGTGTGATGGATGGTGCTATCAAGTTCTTTTACTAGTGACCATCTATCTTTAGAACATGTCTGTAATGGGCTATATGTGCTTGGCCATGCAAGAGGGTGAGATTTCTTTCTGTCTTGGTAATCTGTTTCACAGATTGATGTGATGTGCATTTTATCCTGGTTTAATACTCATTCAATGACAAAATTATTTTCTTTCCCTTCTATTTTCATAGAGAGGTTTTATGACTTAGGAGACTTTGTTTTTAATTACCTTTCCCCAACAAAACCCAATACCCAGTTAAATTGGAATAATACATAAAATAATTTTTGTATAAATAATTTTAGTATATGTCCCATTTATTGCACATGTTGTTTGTTAATATAAAAATTAAAATTTAACTTGCTGAAATACCTTGAGAACATAGGCCTGACATACTTCTCAAAAATTAACTCAAAATCTACTAATGACAGAAATATAAAATGCAAAGCTATACAACCCCTAAAAGATAACCTAGGAGAAAATAGTGAGTATGGATATGGCAATGACCTTTTAGATGAACATTAAAGGCATGATTCATGAAAAAAAGAATTGATAAGCTAGAATGCATAAAATGAAAAACTCCTGCTTTGTGAAAGAAAATGTTAAGAGAATAAGAAGACAAACCATAGAAAGGGAGGAAATATTTGCAAAAGACACATATAATAAAGAACTATTATCCAGATTATACAAAGAACTCTTACAACTCAACAATAAGAAAACAAACAACCTGATTAAAAATGGGCCAATGAGCTGAACATACAACTCACCCAAGAAGACATGCAGGTGATATTAAGCATATGAAGATGGTCCACATCGTATGTCATCAGGGAAATGAAAATTAGAACAACAACCAGATAGCACTACACACTGGAAAAGCCAGGACGTGGGACAGAAACAACTCCTAAGGCTGCTGAGGATATGGAGTCACAGAAGCTTACTTTCATTGCTGGTGGGAATGAAAAAGCTGCTAAACATTCTTTTATTATATGAGCCAGCAGTCATGTAGGCTAGTATTTACCCAAAGTAGTTAAAAACTTATGTTCACACACACACACACCAGATGGGTCTGAGGAATAGATGTGTATAGCCACTCTATTCATAATTGTCAAAACTTGAAAGCAGCCAAGATGTCCTTCAGCAGGTGAATGGATAAACTGTGGCACATCTAGACAATGGAATATTATTCGGCACTAAAAAGAAGAGCTATCAAGCAATGAAAAGACATGGAGGAATCTTAAAAGTCTATTACTAAGTGGAAGGAGCTGATTTGAAATCATAATGTATGATTCCAGCTATAGTGTAAGACATTATGGAAAAGGAAAAACGATGGAGAGAATGAAAAGCGCAGTGGTTGCCAGGAGCTGGGGTGAGGAAAGAATGAGTAGGTAAAACACAGAGGAATTTCAGGTCAGTGAAAATACTCTGTTTGCTATCATAATGATGGATACATGTCATTATACATGTGTCTAAATCCATAGGATGTACACCACCAAGAATGACCCCTAATGTCAGCTAAGGACTTTGAGAGATAATGATGTGTGAATGTAGGTTGATCGATGTAACAAATGTCCCACTGTGGTGGGGATGTTGCTAATGGGGGAGGTTGTACCTGTGTGTTGTTTTGGGGGACGGCGGGGGGGGGGGTCAGGGAGAGTATGAGAAATCTCTGTAACTTGGCAATTGTGCTGTAAACCTAAATTATCTAAACATGTCTTTAGTAAAAAAAGGAAATAATATTAACCAAGTGCCATGTATTTTTATTTGCTAGATCTGGCAATGCTGCTGCCCAGGGGACATCTCACAATGTCTGAAGCCATTTTTAGTTGTCAAAACAGGATGCTACTGGCATCTCGAGGGTGTAGGCCAGCCATGCCTCACAACAGAAATCATCTGGCCCAACATTTCAATCGTGTCTGGATTGAAAAACCCAAACCTAGCGGGTACCACGGAGTCTTTCTGTTTCACTCCCTCAATGCTTTCTGTGAAGCCAGAATACTACTCAGCTCCCCCAGCCCCACCCCCGGGGAAGTTTGAACTGTGGGGAAGTTACATCGCCCCTACGAGTAACCATCTGTCAGTGGAAAAAGAGTTGAAAGAGTTGGTGGGTGTGTCACCATCTCCCATCCTTTAGTGGGACCCTTCTGAAAATATCCTAACTCATCTGCATCCCCTGGACAATTCAGCCACAGCAGCCCACAGCAGCCAATATCACATTCTTTTTTTTTTTCTGATTTATTAAATTTATTGCGGTGACATTTGTCAACATGAACACATAGGTTTCAGGTGTGAGTTTCTATGTTACAACATCTGTATATTGTACCATGTGCCCACCACCCAAAGTCAAATCTTCTGTTACCATATAGTAGGACCTTCTTCTCCAGCCCACTTCCCTCTGGCAATAAGTCAGTCAGAATACCACATTCTTTATCATCTCATTCTGCCTATTCCATCATTTCTGCTTCCCCCCAAATTGCCTTCATCCACAATATTTCTCAGGCTCTGATTTGGGAGTCACTTTCTATGAGAAAGTCTCCTCCTAAGAAGATCATGTGGTGAACGTGCTTACCCTGAAGTGCTGTGCAGTTTGCTCTTTGTTGTGGAGGGGCACAGGGTAGTGGGCTGTCTGTAGATCCTTCAGAGCTGCAGAAAGTTTGCCCTTGTCTTTGAAATTAGCAATAACATTTCCAACAGCCTTCAAAATCGTGAGAGCCTGCTCTGTAAATCGGAAGCTCTCCTGTGAAGACAAGGCATCGCAGCCAGCCTCACTTTCATTTAGTCAAGTGGAGTTAGGTTAACAACAATTTAATTTCTGTGAATATATTAAATCTCTATTACATGGCTGATTCAATAGTTACTTATGGAGAAGTTATTTCACCACGGCCGTTCGCTGGGTGGTGTTGTCTCAGAGATTTCAAACAAGGAAGTGGTTCCTGCTGCAGTGGGAACATATAGGAAGACTACGTACCTGATATTGGAGTTAGGGGGAGCTTCTCCACAGTATTAATATCCAGACTTAGTTCTGAAGAATATCTAGGGATTAGTCTGACAAAAAACAGCATGGGGTCTGAGGACAGATGGGCAGGGAAAGGTCCAGGAGAGAGCAATAAAGATCAAGAAAACAAGATGGTTACCCAGCCAGTGTGGCTCCGTTGTTGAGCATTGGCCCATGAACCAGGAGATATGCAGGAAGCAGCTGATCAATGATTCTCTCTCATGCATGTTTCTACCTGTCTCTGCCTCTCTCTCTCTCTCTCTAAAATCAATAAAAAATATATATTTTTTTTAAAAAGAAGAGGGCGAACTAGCATGGGATGCTGGTTCCTTCCTGCTATCAACTAGGAAGAGACAATAAAAGTCTGTCCCCTTTTGCTTTTTCATTAGAATCAAAGAACACTGGGCCTGGCCTTGAGTCCCAGTAATTTTATAAGAGGGAGGAGTTGGTAACCCAGGGAAATAGAGGTTCGCAGACCAGATTAACTAAGCACCTAGGAAGTTAAGCCACCAACGAAAGAAACGAAGCAGAAAATCCATGCGATCTAAAGCAGTTATTGTTTTAGAGAGAGAAAAGACCAAATAAGAATTTAAAATAAGCAGGGTAAACATAATGAAGGTAATGAGGGACCTCTATTAATAAAGTGGGCTTGCTGTTCTTCTCTTGTGTCCATTGAGCAGGAGGGAGAGGCTGGTGAGATGGCACAGCAAAGATTGGAGGCAACCATGGGGCAGCCTGCACAACCACTGTCCAGAGAGGCAAGAATGCATAACCTCAGCTTGACTGGGCCACGGAAATACAGAAGAAGGGAGTTGATTTTAAGCCATCTTGATGCTACCCTGACCAAGAGCTTACTCTCTGGCTGAGAAAATCCCATCTCGTTACTATGAAACTGTGCTATGTAGGAGATGGATTGGGGGAAGGGATAAAGCTGACTTTTGTAGTGGGAAGGCCCTATGCAAATCTGCCCCCCAAATGTACATACCTACATATCTAAAGAAGGTACCACTGTCTAAAACCAAGACAGGCCCTCGGGGGAGGTGCTGAATCCATTTACTGCCTCTCTTCTTTCAGAAACCAAGGAGAGGCCATGAGGAGGAGGAAGAGGAGATGAAGGAGAGGGACAGAACCTTCCATGATCCTCTCCTCCTGAATCCCAGGGACACACACTGCAGGTTCCTCAAGCCAAGGGAGAGGTATAATATCAAATTTTACACTGTCTTAAAAAGGACTGTACTGATCCTTTTACCTCCTGAAAGACCACTAATACTATGGAATCTATGTGAAATGTTTACAGATGTGAAAGAGGATTCAACAGAGCAGAGGTGAAGGTAGTTTTTAGAGAAAAGCTAAAATTATTTTATTTGCATCCCTAGAGAGTTTAGAGTGTTTATTGTACATGTCATATTCAGGAATTTCTTGCAGAATATACTCATATTAGTTTTAAAGGGTTAAATATGGGTAAGTCAAATATAAAATAAGGACATGGTTTACTGCAAATTCTTTGAAAATAAGACACACACACACACACACACACACACACACACACACACACACACACACGTCACAGTTGCTAAAATTATTTACCAGCTCAAAGTTGGGCAGCACCACATCCTCATCCCCGATGACAAAATTCACCATGCTGCAGATGTGTAAGGAGTGCCCGATGGGCGAGTACGCAGTGAGGAGCAGCAAATGCCTCCTAGAGAGAATGGAGAATGCTGAGGACCAAGGGCTTCCTTTGTTGGAATTCTTGCTTCTGTGTGTTTCTTGATGACAGTTTGTGCTCAAAGTTAATCATTAGTAAGCAATGAATTTTTTAACACAGATGGAATAAAGCCCTTTGAATTTTCACTGTAAAGAGCCATCAGATATCATAGAATCTACATTTCACTGTCAGACGAAAATAGTTACACTAAGTGACAGATGTACACACTGTGGTGATACCTCTCACACACTGCAGTCACATTGGGAAAGACACCTCTCCATGTTTCCTGAACAACAATAATTCACGGTGTAGGACTCTGTAGATTTCATAGTCACTTTCTCACAAATACATACTTTCATGAACGTGGTTTATGTCTCTCCTACCAGGTTGCAGGGTCATTGAGAGCAGGTGATTCGTTTCTCTCAGTTATTGAGCAATTAGAGCATGTTCAAAATACACATGCTGATAGTTGAAGCCCAGTGGAGGAAAACGTGAATATAAGAAAATTCTTTATTAGTTGCCTGACCTTAGTTGTCTCGATGAATGAGCACTCAGATAGAGTAAGATTTCTAAGAGACTCTCTCCATGCCAGAGTTTTTAAGGCAGATATAAGAATTATTGAAGTTTTAAAATTCATTATATTTTAAGAAATATTGTATGCTTGCCATAGATTACTTTAGCAGATGATTTTCTTGCTTCTGCTTTTTTTTTTTTTTGTACCAGAGCCATAGCTTGTCATTGATCACATAGAATTAACATTGTTGATTGATCTTGGGGAATCCAGGAAAAATATTTAATTCATCTAAAATATGAGGTAATATTTTGAATTTTATTTACCAAAATCAAAAACACTCTTTGATTATTCCTGTTTTCTTTAAAATGAAAAATGTGATGCAATTAGTCAACTTTATCTTAATGAAAAATAAAACTACAAGTAAAATGAAAAATAAACTGCAGATAAAACTATGGTTTGGCAGGGGAAATGCTCTCTTTCTTAATCTTTTTAATAAAATCATGGTTATTGCTAAGAAATATAATGAGATTTACAAGAAAACTAAAAGGATTTTTCAATAAATGAATTTTAGGAAATTCTGGATTAAATAAATTTAATCCATATGTTTTACTAAAGAAATTACTAGTCTGACAATTATGAATCTTCCAGAAGAGGTTTTTTGTACAGCATTTTTTCAATTTATTTGTTCTCAAGAACCATAATGATAGACTTGTTTGCCGGGGTTCTTGTTCCAGCATCTAGAAGGGTTCAGAAATCTGGAGAAGGGCTGTGTGTAACTTAGTAATGAGTCCAAAGACGAAGAATAATTTTGAAAGGCATTTTGGGGGTCAGAGGAGCCTAGCTAAAGAAACTAAGATCTCCTTGTTTCAGGATCCGATGCTTTTTATTAACACAAATTGTCCTGAGGCGAGCCAGGTTTCATTTACAGAGTCCATTGTCAGATTGGAAGAATTTGCCTACGGCTGTTCAGGTGCTTGGCCAGTAGGAGGCAATAACATGTAGATTAAGATGCCCTGAGCTGTCTGGCAGCAAGCAATCATACCTTTTCAGGTTTGGGGACATGCCCTTGCCACTCCAGATGATTCAGCCCTTGCTGACATGCTGGAATTGGCTCCCAGCACTTGTTCTTTATCAAATCACATTAGGGAACAATATCTGAGATTCCTTATTGTTTAATTACTTAATAATTAACAGCTTACAAGACTTTAAAAATTCCTACTCTGAGGAAATTAAAGTCATTCCATACCCAATAGGCAGGCGAACCATAGATGCCTTTGTGTTATAAGTATAAATCTTCAGAATGACGTCACGTGGCTTCACAGATTTCCAAAAAAATGTTTCAACTATAAGTAGTCCAGGCTCTACGTGGGGGCTGTCTTTTGTAAGAGCTAGAAAAAGTGAAAAATATTAAAATTTTATTGTTAGAGTGTAGCTGGCCTTCATTTCACAGCATTAATCATAATAACATCAGGAAATAGAGATGTTCTAATATTTTTGTAAAACATTAGAAATTACTCTGGGTAAATATTTATTGTAAATAATATTCAAGTGGAATCCAGATCTTCCTTCCTCATAGGCATCTCCTCAGGTGAAGAAACCAGGGATGGGAACGTGAGCAAACAGAGCAGGCAAGGACATTTATTGGAGTGAACCATCACTTTTATTATCTATGGCAGTAATTAGAATATACCTCTAGATGTACTTAAAAAAAAAAAAAAGACGTCAAGATTTTCCTAAGAAGGTGGCAAAGCGAGGTCAAAATAGTCCATTGTTTATCAAAGGTTTAACTTTTGATTCTTAGCTTTGACTGGGTGTAGAAATAGCAAATAATTAACATATATTTAATGTTAATATTATGTGTTTGCTCTTAAAATACATAAAAATACTATTGTTCATCTGTAGCTGAGGGCAAAATACATTTTAAATTTTTTAAAAAACGATTGAGATAAAACTGATATGTAACATTGCACTATTTTAAGGTGAACAGCATAATGATTTGATATATGCTATATCATGAAATGACTATCACAGTAAGTTCAGTTACCATCCATCACCACACATCATTTTTTTTTGTGATGGGGACTTTTAAGATTTACTGTCTTATTACTTTAAAATACACCATACAGTATTTTTAACTATAGTTAGCTCTGGGACTTATCGTTTTACCTTATTTTCAGATAATACTCAAGCTGAGTATATAAGGGTCCCAACATGACCCAAAGCACCTCTATACACATAGATTTTAAATGTTTGAGGACATGGTATGGCTTAGGAGCTCTTGTTTAGGTAGAACTACTAAGCCTACACCACTAAAGTTTGAAAAATTTATTAAACAAGTATTTATTGCTCACCTGCTATATTCTTGATACCATTGAAAACATTGGTTATATCTCAGTGCAAAGGCATAGTCTCTGCCCTCGATGTTGGTAGGACTTTCAATATGAAGCACTCAAAAATAGGTATTGTACTGTTAATTTTAGTTAGAGATAAATGTTTTAAGAAAACAAGCCAAATAATTAATATTTTGTGCAAATGTGCGATGTGTGTGCAAAGGGCTGGTCTTAGTGAGAAGCAGGAACAGTGCATCCCTTAGAAGAGGAGGGAGGCCGACTAAAGCTGAGGAGAGTCCATTATGGGAGGATGAGGCAGACCATTTCTGAATTTTTTTCTATCTCTTCAGTAAAAACATCATCAGTTGAAAATAAGTAAGGATGAGAGTAGGTAGAGAACATCTGAAGGGAGAGATCTGAAGGTCTAAGATAGACATCCAGAAAAACGAGAGTGGGAGAATAAACACACTTGAGAAATGTCATCGGTGCCCCAAGGCCTTTTTGAGATCTGTGGTCCTCGATTTAAAGTGAAGCTAGCTGATATGGTTATTTTTTTTCTTCAGTCACATTCAGCTGCTCTGATGTAACCACAGGATTGGTGCCGAGTTCCACTGTTGAGTTCACCCAATATTGTGATTTCTCCAGGAACATCAGGTGAGAGGGTTGAGGTACATGTGAGAATACTATTATAATGGTGGAGCATGGAAAATACACTGGTAATGAGAGAAATAAAGGCATGAGGAGATTAATGGAAAGAAAAGAAGTGGTAGAGTCAATGGATGGTAGTCCCAGTGAAGTCAAACAATTGTAGGAGTGAGAGTTCCCAAGAGAGTGAGCTGGAGAATCAGGGGGTGGGAGGTTGGGGGGAAGGGGGTTTGTAATAGAGCTTGAAATTGAGATGATGGAGATGATGCAGTTATTGGTACAATGAGTTTTAAAGTACAATCATGAAAGTAGGTGGATGAGAAAAAAAGATCTTTAGAATTGTCAAATTAAAGAAAAAACAGTTCATGTTCTTCAATATAGATTTTGAAAGAATTGAAGAACAGGGTGACTAGGCGTGCCAAGGAGGTGAACAGATGACTGTAGGAAGAGGTGTGGGTGGTAAAAGTGAGCACAACCCTTGATGTTTGGGGAGCAAGACTATTGCAGGAGATATACACACCATCTCCTATAATCGTCTGAAGAGGAAATAAGTTCCTTCATACAGAGCCTTAAAATCTTATTATTGTATTTCCCCTGGACTGAATGAAAGTGTGCTAGGCTTTAAGTCTATAATTTCCTCAGAGCTCTCTTACCTCCAGATTCTCCCCAGCGTACCAACACAGAAAAGCAAATGAGTAGTTCAATAGGTTTTAGACTATCCACAAAGAGATAATAGGACACACGTTCGTCTGAGAACTGCAAGAAATCAGACCAAACATTGAACTTAATATTCACCTATAAGTGCTGTATTCCCCACTTCTCATAATAATACAACATGTAACATTTACAGAGAACTTATTGTGTTCCAGACACCACAATAAGTTCTTTACAGGTTTCGTGAGAAGAAGAAAGTCATACGGAGTGAATGTTGGCAGGTTCTATAGTGCCTGTGTGGGATTGGTCCCACATCAGTGTCAAAGGTCACCTCCATGAGTGATGAAAGGGGTGTGCTTGTCCCAGAAATAGAGAGGAGACTGGACCCAGGCTGAGCAATGCTCAGAGAACGGGTCCCTGATAGTCAGAGAGGCCATGGAGTAACTTTGGCAGAGAATGGAAGTGTGTAATAGGGACGTATTAAGGTAGTTTACAGAGTGTAATGTCATATAAACCCTCTCTTCCTTCTTTCTACAAGATCTTCAGAAATATATACACTGCATGCTAAGGCACCAGCCTGCATTTTTGTTTTGGAGATGAAAGAAAGTACTGAGCAAAACCGAAAATTCCCTTAAAGGACAGCCACATAAGACTTACATATACATGATCTCAAGCCATCCTATATGGTACTAATAGCCATAACTATGGATGAAAAAAACGAAACACAGAAAGGGTAAGTAATTTTCCAAAGGTCACAGAGCTTGCAAGTAGCAAAACTGAGATTCAAAAGTCAGTCTTTCTGTCTACCTGACCCCAAGACTAGTAATCTTGACTATTGTGCTATTATTGCATCTCAGACTCTCAGTGCTTCAGCATAACTTTGACACATGGTATATGGTAAATATATTAAATTAATTTAACTGTAGCTATACTTTAAACACTTTTCATATTATTTTACCACAATATTTAAATAACCAGTTAAAATATGGAAGAAAAATCTCTAGTATTACTGTGAAAATGAAACCTTGCTATTTAATCAAATATGACAAGATTGCTAGGAATGCTTCATAGGAGTGTAACAAGGGTTCAATGATTGCTTCCCCAGTATTTTGCAATACTTAGCATTTGACACTTTATTTCCCTTGTTTCTGTTTAGCTATAGCATATTGGGATAGAGGCAGTTGTTTCAAATATTTGCTATCTAAACGTATGAAGGACCTTGGGTTGGCCAGCCCTGTGTGCATGCCTGAGTGAATTTTCTGAGTTCATTTGCTGTCATTTTTAAGGGTCTGAGAATTTTGGAGTGGGATGGCTTTGGAGACCATGTGAAAAGACTGCCCTGGTGCCACACAAGGCACCTTTGAGAGCCCCTGCCTCACCCCAACACTGAGCACCAAGGGAACATCTAAGGAAGGTGCCCAGGAGAGGCCTCAGGCTCCATGCCCTCAGCTCACTTGGTCATGGTGCTGGGACCACTAGAATCAGGAATCCTGGCCTCAGGTTACAACCAGTCCTGCCTTAAAGGCCATACTAAATGTCTTTAAGTTTGTGTTCCAATAATGCTAAGAAAAAGTTATCATTTTCTCACACCATTGATGTTAAAAAAAAAATCAGGGTAATGAAAAGAATCATATAGAGATATAATCATTTTATTTTACCAAGCTGGGACTTTAAAATTGAAACAATATATATTTACTATCACTTCTTAAAAATAGGATCAGCATAATGAACAGTTGGCCATTTTTCAAACACATATACCTATAAATATATTAGAATGGTTAGCCTATATAATAAAAGGGTAATATGCAAATCGACCGAACAGCGGAACGACAGGTTGCTATGATGTGCACTGACCACCAAGTGTTAGATGCTCAACACAGGAGCTAATCCCCGTGTGGCCAGTGCATTCCCACAGGTGGAGTTCCATTCAGCCAGAAGCTGGGCTGATGGCTGGCGAGTGCAGTGGTGGTGGCAGAAGCTTCTCCCACCTCCCCAGCAGTGCTGAGGATGTCCAACTGAAAGCTGCCTAAGCTTTTAGTTGGACATCCCCTGAGGGCTCCTGACTGCTAAAGGGTGCAGGCTGGGCTGAGGGAACAACCCCCTGCCCTCCGCCCAAGTGCATGAATGTTGTGCACCAGGACTCTAGTGTATACAATAAACACTCATATACAAACTGCCGTTAGTAATTAATAATGGCAGCCAACATTTATTTTCACTTACTGGCAGGCATTCTTCTAAGTATTTTACATACATTATCGCTTACCCTCCAACTTTATGGTGCAGGTCTGCTATTACTGCCATTTTACAGAGAAAAAAAACTAAGGCAAAGAGAAGTTAAGCAACTTGCTCAGAGTCTCTCCCCAAGTGGGACGCAGATTCAAAACCAGACAGTGACGCCCCAGAGCCACTCATCTGCTCCTCCTAAAGGCCCACCTGCGAGAACTGCACAGGCATCAACATAGTTCTCAGTTTTGCCACTTACTAGTTTGGTGATCTTGGACAATTAACTCAACCTTGATCTGCTTTAGTTTCCCTACCTGAGAAATGATCACAATAGTCCTTTCACAGGCTTTGCTATAGGAGCTAATGCAATGAAGAGCCCAGTTCAGTGATGGCAACCTAGTAAGCGCCTATAAATGACCATCATTTTATTTTTACCAATAGTTTGAACATGGATATATTGCTAAGTTAACTGTAAACTGTATAGTACTCTCACGGCACACTCTGGGTTCAGTTATTTGCAATTATAAGTTTTGCCTACCCCATCCCCAGTCATTACTACAGATTTGAGTCTTACTTTCAGATCGGGCAGCCGGCTACAGAGCCCCTCCTGAGGAATGCTCAAAAGCTTTTCTCTGCCTGTGTTGTCATCCAATCCAAGTCAGGAAAAGTCATTGCCGAGACTCCTGACTTCCCCCTGTGCTGCCTACTTCTCCCGGAGGTGTGGGGCAAGCAACATGCCAATTTCAGAACAATTTGGTTTCCCAGAATGTGTTTCAGAGTTTTCCAAAGAATTCCCCTCAAGGTGAGATTCATTCATTCATTCACTCAACAATATTTTATGGAGTGTAAGCCTCATGCCAGGATGGGTATTGCAATAGAACACAAAGGGGCAGCGCTCTTCTCCTAAAGATGCTGATATTAGTTGGGTGAGAAGGTGAAGGGACACCGAGAAGTAGTCAGGCAGTTAGAATGGAGAGAGGTCTGTCTTGGTGAGAATAGGTTCTACAGTGTCTGTGGAGTCAGGGAACTTGATCCAGATTTTATAGCCAGGGAAAGAGGTCAGACAGGGTCAAGGACATCCATGCTATCTATTATGAAGGATTTATAGGCATGAGTTAGATGAACGCAATATGAATAAAAGAGGATGAACTCCCAGCCGAGGGAAGAACATGGGCAAAAATAACATAAATGTTAGTGAAAAGTGTGTTATATTTTAGGAACTGCATGTGTTTCAGTAAACAATTGAAATCAAATATAGTGAATTTATTTGTGCTTCTCTTTCATATACTCACAGATCAAAATTTTCTTCATGTGAATTGATATAATAATGAACCACTACAACATAATCAGACAGATTACACTTGGGGATAAGACAGAGGTTCTCAACCTGTGGGTCGCGACCCCTTTGGGGGTTGAACGACCCTTTCATAGGGGTCACCTAAGACCATAGGAAAACACATATATAATTACATAGTGTTTTGTGATTAATCACTATGCTTTAATTATGTTCAATTTGTAACAATGAAATTGGGGGTCACCACAACATGAGGAACTGTATTAAAGGGTCGCGGCATTAGGAAGGTTGAGAACCACTGGGATAAGAGGTAGCAGAATTTTGCTTGTTATCTAGATAAGAAATAGCAGAAAACCCTAAGAATTGATTTTAAAATATACTTATGTCACAAATTTAGAAATGCTTGCTAAATTTAAAGGTATTTTTTACCAGCATGATTCTATCAAAGATTTAAGTATAAGAAGGGAAAGAGAAGAAGAGATCAGACTATTTACCTTGAATTCTGACTTTTGAAAGTTAAAGCAATATGAACTTGGTTTGTGGAAAATATATAGATTTCTGAAAAACATTATTTATAACAGGTTATTGTCATTATATTCAAAGAATTACTATTACAAGTTAAATTTCTTAGATTTAATTATAGGCAGAACAAAGTAAAGACAGATGAAAGTTAAAAAATAATGACACAGAGATAAGAAAAGTGGTTGTCAGGAATAGAGAGGTGGGGAAAATAGGGAGAGGTTGAGAAAATGGTACAAACTTTCAGCTCTAAGATAAAAAGGTTTGAAGATCTCATATATAACATGGTGACTATATGGATAATACTGGCTTGTATAACTGAAATTTACTAAGAGAGTAGAATTTAAGTGTTCTCATTTTAAAAAGGTAAATATGTGAGGTGATGAATATATTAATTAACTCGATGGGGGCGATTTTTCATGATGTATTTGTATATCAATTCAAAACCATGTACACTCTAAATACCTTAAAACTTTATTTATCAATTATACCTTAATAAATCTAGGAAAAAATAACAACTGTATTAAATTGCCTGAAAGAGACAAAAATGACCTCAGTGAATAAACTGCTTTTATTTTAATTAAATAAGTCTTTGAGGATAAACTAAAACTGGCCTAAAAATCGGCTTGCCTCTTACTGTCCTATGTGGACAATCAGCTCAGCCATTTATCCTCCTAACAGTTTTTTTTTTTTTTAATATTATACCAACACCAGACTAATATTGACTTAACTCTTTTAAACAATAGCTAAAAATTAATACCTTGCATATCCACTATGTTAAATGCACATGAAAAATATACTTACTGAAAGCATGCATAGAAGTCTTCAAAATCTAACCATATTTCTTTATTAACACTAGTATTCATATCTGTAATTTCCTCCTGTGATTTATCCAGTGTTACTGTCAGGCTGATCAGATCTTTTTCCAAACTCAATCCGTCAACTGGATGGGATGAGTCATTCAATGCAAGGTCTATCAGTTCATCTGTGCATGGCAGAAGACAACCACAGGTCAAACCCACCTATGTTGTTAAGTATTAAGTTATCAAGACATGGAGAATTATAGAGGGCAGTTCAAAGTCTACTTTTGAGAAAACATTTACTGAGATAATCATTTACATGCAGGCCTCAGATTTGTGGAGGTCTATACAGATACATACTTTCATAACTCAACATAATTTATTAATAACACATGCATAGTATAGTCTTTAGAAATTTCTAATTCACTTTGTAAATTTGTACACACATTCTTTAGAGATTATAAAGTTATAACAGAAATTAGCTAGCTTATGTACTTACATATTCATATAAGAGGGGATAGCTTGGATAACAGAAGGAGAAATGAAAACTTGAAAGATTTATTAGAATCAATGTATTTCAGTAAGTGACTTAATTGCTCCTACAGTCGGTGATTCCATGATCTTATTTCATGCTCATTTGGTAAATCCACAAAATTCCTATAGACTTCTTGAACCTAAATTTGCTACCTAACACTTTTGGGGATTTGGGTTTTGGCCAAGTCTTCTTTGTTCAAGAACTAATATATTTTAGTGCTTTGATCACATCATGTGTGCATTAAAACACATGATCTTTACTTATGGGACTAATCAGATTGTCTTTTATTTTGACTTTAAGCTTGAATTAAACAAGTGAGATTATCTGATTTTTCTAGCCCAGAGCAGATTAGCCTCATTACATAAGAAGAGACCCTGGAGAGAGGCTTCTGAGAGTCAGGAGGAGAGCTCAAAGCTGTCAAGAGGCAAAGTCGTGAGAAGATTCACTTACCTTTTCCGTGTATAACTTGTGAGTAAACATTACCCTGTGAATTTTTTAAAAAGCACATTAAGAAACCATTTATAAACAAAACATTATAGTTCTAAAGCATCACAGTTTTTAAAAGTTAATATAGTCTTTTAAACATTAGAGTAGATTTCTGAACATACTAAAGCATACAGTAAAACAGAGAATTTTTTTAACCTTAAAATTCAAGAGGTTGATTTAATTAAATAATTTCTTGAGTATTTAAATTTGACATTAAAATACAGAATATCTGAGGGCATTCCATGATTTAATTTTATAATAAAAGTTAAATTAAAACAATAATATCCCTAAGTAGATATATATATCTCAGTATGAGGCACCTGTTATTAACACAGATCGAATATAATGATGTTAGAATAGGCAATTAGTGGACAGATTATAAAAAAAACTGGTTTCAAATTATAAAAATGATTCCTCAAAATTTTAACAGGGAAATTAAGTTGAATTCACATTTACAACTTATTTTCTCTCAAACACAATTAAAATAAGTATGGAAGTTAAAATGGTGTAAATTTGTACATAGAAATGATGGGTAATGTCAACAATATTTTGGATAATGTAAAGTAGATGGAGGTGATAATATAATAGAGGTAACTGAATAACTAAGTGCTAGTGAGAAAGAAGTCCAGCCAAGCCTCAGGACACCAGAAACAATTAGCAGGTATCTGAGAAATAGAGAAAAGAGATATGGGCTGAAAACTCAGAAAGGGGTTGATATCTATATAAAGAATAGATAAATCTTCACTTCTCTCTAATCCATTTAACATCTATCCTGCTTCTGCCTGAACAAGACCCCGGAAATTGCTACATGTGAAGAAATTACATGAGAAACCTTCAGATCTGGGTTCACAGATACTGTGGGAAGCAGCAGAGTCTACAATGTAGAGAGGAAGTTCACATACTCAACCTTAATAGTCAGTAATCCTGTGCTGCTTGGCTTCAATAACAATGGATAAGTGCATGCCAATCCCTGTGACCCCATTGCCCCCCAGGAGAGCAATTAGAGGACCCTCAACTGGATAAACTGACCAGAGTCCAGGGAAATCTGACATTTGGAACTAATCCCACCTTCAAATGAAGCTCATTCATCCCCAATTATCCTGAACTGAAGCTTCCAGTTGACAAGGTCTATCAATGTCATTAAGTTGCTTCCAATGGGTAGCTCTTTAATGTCATAAATTCCGTAAGTGCATTTGTACAATAAAGTGTGTCACAAAACAATTGAGGAAAGAAGGCTATAGTGCCTTCCCCTGTTTCCTATCAAAAATACTCAACTAATACACAGAAAGAGATGATTTGCTTTCATTGTATGTTAAAATTTTAGAAAATTGACAAAGGAAGCCATGACATAAAAGTTTACCACCTCTGGAACTAAAAAAACTCTTGCGCATGTGTACAGGGACATTCAAGAATAGCCCTGGCCCTAACCAGTTTGGCTCAGTGGATAGAGCATCAGCCTGTGGACTGAAAGGTCCCAGGTTCGATTCCAGTCAAGAGCATGTACCTTGGTTGCGGGCACATCCCCAGTAGGAGGTGTGCAGGAGGCGGCTGATCGATGTTTCTCTCTCATTGATGTTTCTAATTCTCTATCCCTCTCCCTTCCTCTCTGTTAAATATCAATAAAATATATATATTTTAAAGAAGCAATGGATATGGTCGGTACCACTGTGAAAGTTATACATTAAATGTCTTTGACCACTGAAATGAGTGAACAGTGACCATGTGGCAAAATAAATGCATCTCATTAACTAGATTCAGTGAATGAAGGCCCAGGAGAATGAATGCAAGAGTCCATTTAAGCAGAATTATCTAACAGTTAAACCAAGATACACATGGCTTATAAATGTTCAGATAATTGGAAAATTAGAAGTATATGGAGTTAATTAATGCCAAACTCTGAATGGCAAATACAACTCAGAAGGGAGACACATAGGGGACTTTTTGTAAGCGATGAATATTCATTTTGCTAATATAGGTGATGGATGCATAAGTTATAAGAAGCTTCTTGTAACAGTACTCTTTATTCTGTTCAGATGCATGTTACACATCTTTTTTATGTAGAATATATTTCACAATGGAAGAAACATCTATTATAATTAAGAACTGGGTCAATAGTAAGAGTAGCATAGTTACCGGAGATGTAGTTCCTGTCACTTGACTTACTTCTGACTGGGTACAGGTTGTGCTCTCATCATTTTCAGGAAGGGAAGATAAACCAGATGCTGGAGGCATCCCTTTCTTAATAAAAGATTGTACGAAATGACTAATGGAAAGCAAAAACAAACTTGTTATCTTATCTCTTCTTTAACGTTACTGATCAACAACTGCAGTTTTTATTGCAATATAATTGGCATATAAGATAATATTACTTTCAGTTATAATTAGAAATTTGTATATATTGTAAAATGATTGCCACAAATCTAGTTAACTTTCATAGCCACACATACTTACAATTTTTTCTTGTGATCTACTCTCTTAGTAACTTTCAAATATATACACAGTGTTATTAACTACATTCACCATGTTACACATTTTGCCTCCATGACATTTATTTTATAACTGCAATTTCGTACCTTTTGACCTCCTTTACCCATTTTGCCCACCCACCAATCTAACCAACCTCTGCACTAAGTTCTCTGTACTTAAGAATTTATTTTTGGAGGGTTTCTTTTCTTTTTTCTTTTTTTTTTGTTGTTTGTTTCTTTGTTTTAAGACTTCATATATAAGTGAGCTCATATGGTATTTGTCTTTCTCTGTGACTTATTTCACTTAGCACAATACCCTCAAGACCCACCCATGTTGTTGCAAATGGCAAGATTTCCTTATTTATGATTGTTGAATAATGTTTCATTATATATTAACTAACTGAAGTTTGTCAACAACAGAATGTTGTGATTTTTTTCATTTCATCATTGTCATTATTTTACAAACAATAATATTTCTTTCCTGTCAACAACATTAAACTTCTTTCTATAAGACCAAAGAAATATCCTCTATCAGTTAATGCACTATTTATTTTAAAACAACAGCTATCAAGTTTGAATGTCGATGAACAGAACATAGGAATTTGACCACATTTAGAATTGATTTACCTAAGCATCAGAGTTATGTATGAGGGAAATAGAGCTCAGAGTCAGATTTAATTATGAGTGATGAGCACTCAAGCTAATAACTGAAACATCCATAGTAACTACCCAAGTTTATAGTATTTCCTTTCAAGTACCTAATTGCAGATATGACTCCAAATCATCATTGCATAGTGAGAAATTTATAAGCTCAATAAAAAGACATTTGTTTAGTATATATGTATACATATATGTTTTTAGGTGTGTTCAAAGATAAAATTAAATTCATGTATACAGACTTCCTAAACGTTTTGATTTTTTTTCCTTGCCAGTGTTCAAGAAAACTTCTTAATCCCCCTGATGCCACACGTCTCTGATTTCCCTGAAGCTTCCACTAGAGGGCAGCACACGCATATTTATGAGGCTTCCATTCTGACAAACAAGGCCAGTGGGTGAGTCTGGCTTGTTGCTGCACAGGGTCTGTTCCAATGAATAGCAATAGTGGTAGCAGTCACTTTCAGGGGCTTGGGGAAAAAAGACTTGCTTTTATGTTGACCTGAGAACTGAGATTCTACAGCAAAGCGGGAGAAGGGACATTACATTCAGATGGGATGAAATGCCATTCACGTTATCTTCGTGTTTGCATCTGACAGCTAAAGCAAATACGCTAGCAAATTCGTAACAGTTTCAAGTGGTGAACAGGCTAGTTGAATTAAATCAAGTGTTAGTCACCTGGACTTGGGTTATAGAAGTTAATATACCTTAATCAAGTCATAAAGCTGAAAGGAGGCATAGGAAAATCAAGTAAGAAAGTAGATTGTGGAATTCTGGTTATAAAAGAAACCTGTTTGTGGTCCCTGTTGACACAGGGATTTTAGATTCTCTCATAGAGATTTTAGGTGATGGCAAAACCTATGACACACGTGTCAGAGGTGACATGCGAACTCATTTTTTGGGTTGATTTTTCTTTGTTAAATGGCATTTAAATATATAAAATAAATATCAAAAATATAAGTCTTTGTTTTACTATGGTTGTAAATATCAGAAATTCTCTATATGTGACATGGCACCAGAGTTAAGTTAGGGTTTTTCAAAATGCTGACATGGTGAGCTCAAAAGGTTCGCCATCACTGTTTTAGAAGTCTGGGTGGCATTCTGAACCGTGAGAAAATTTTTCTCAGTGGTTTTCAGCCTCGGTTCTTATAATCTACAAAATATCTGACTAATATGCATTCTTAAGGTCCCCATTCTAATTATATTTAAGCCATTAATCAATTTAAAAAATTTGGTGATGTTTCTCATTGCACCCAAAAATTTAGGGCCAAATTTGGAGGAAGCAAAGTTCCTAGAAGCAGACAATATTGAGCATTGATAAAACAATAATCGGAACTGTGAAAGCAAAACTAAAACTACAACTAAACCAACCAAACAAACACATTCCAGAAAAGGCTGGTCGTCTGGGGCCATTGAGTGTTGGGTTAAGTAGTTTCTTGAAGTCCCTCCGACATAAGAAAAACAGCAGAGCAACAATACTCAGTATGATTCATTTAGATAAGGAAACCTTAGAGTTTGCTCTACTTAGGAAGAAAAGACATTGTATAATATATTCATAACATAAACAAATAGGTGACATAACACGAGTTTTTTATCAAATTAATGACAACAATGATGATAGCATTTGTGCCGTTTATATTATACTATTAGTTAGGACTATTTCTGTCCCAAAATGGCAGGAAGTCTAATTCATTGGTAGAATTAGTAGAAAAAGCAGCCACATTGGCTTTTGTAACTGAAAAGTCTAACAGGAATGGAAAATAATTTATGCAATATTCTCTTTACCTGTCTAGAAATCTAATAGGTATATAATTGTTAAATATATAAAGATCTGATACATAGAAAGACAGTGAAAAACTGAGGCATATTGCTTTAATAGCTTCACAGGTTAATCCTTTTGGGGGAAGAACTGTATTCATTTAGGAAACATCTTGGCAGAACACACTACTTGCTAGATCAAGGAGTAAGGGAAGGGTGAGGTAAGAAGTGGTTTGAGAACACCATCTGTGAGGAGGCAGCACAAAACCAAAACGGAGGGCTAGCCTGCTCTCTGAATGAGAGCTGAAGAGATGGAGAGAGACCAGCCTGAGGAGAAGATGGACAAGACTATGCAACATGGCGAGAAGCTTGGAGACTATGGAGAATGGTGGCCGATGGGATTTCCCAATAGTAGAGTGGCTGAACTATTTAAAAGCTGGAGTATCCAATCCTCTCTTTTAATTAACTGGGTTACTCAAATGGGACCAAAATATAATATTTCCCTCAACCTATCCTTACTTTCCATGTACCATTAAAAAAGTCTGCTGGATGCACAAATTTGGGAGTATTTTTCTTGTTCGTTTTGCTTTTGTTTGGTTGATTCTAAAGAATAAGAACTAGAGGATAATTAAGGTAAAGTGAATTCTGGATCCGATGGGTAAGGAGCAGAGAGGAGAGAACAGCCATGGCAGGTGAAATGCCAATGAGGGTGCGGGAGAAGCAGGGAATCACAGCCAGAGTTACACATCCAGCTCAAGACACCAAACTGAACACGAATGTATTGCACTCCTCCCACCTACAACCCCACTGGGGTCTCAGAAGAAATAAAAGCAAAATCATACAGAACTGGCAAAGTAGAGGTGCCATAATTAGAACAGTAACACATCCCTTAGAGCAGTGGCTCCCAACCTTGGCTGCACATTGGAATCACCTGGGAATCTTTTTAAAATCCTGATTTCTGGGCCTCATCCTCCGGAAATTCTGTTTCTTTGTTATGGGGTGAGGCCTGTGGGAAACTGATATAGGGTTGAGCCTCGCACTGACCTGCTGGCAAAGTCACAAACAAGTCCCAGCTTAGAGGGCTCAGTCCTCTTAGCATAATTAGGCTTGACCTTATAACACTCCCCAGATCTTACCTGGGAAGCTAATGGGCTGAGGCAAGTGCAGGGAGTGTAAACATGATCAAAACAGGTGAAACTCACAAGAACTGTAACTATGGTAACCACTGCATTGTTTACCTCAGACTATAAAAGGTCGATGTGGACTGAACAGGGGTGGAAGTCCTTCCTCTTGAGTTGGACTTACCCGCCTGGTCCCCCAATGTTTCCAAATTATCTCTTGTCTTTTCTATTTCATTTGTGTGCGGCTCCTCTTCCAGATATTGAACCCTGAACCACGTGGGACGTGGAGGGAAACATTTATGACAAGACCACAACATTAGTAACAAAGAAACAGAATTTCTGGAGGATGAGGCCCAGAAATCAGGATTTTAAAAAGATTCCCAGGTGATTCTAATGTGCAGCCAAGGTTGAGAACCACTGCCTTAGAGACAGATAAGAACAGGTTGATGGCAAAACCCAGCAAAGCAGAGAACCCCCAATCCCATTAGGACAAAGGGGAGGGCATCCGAAGTCTGTGAGCTTACCCTGGAGCCTCTCTGGTTGAATTTTAAACTGGAGGCAGCAGAGGCCAGGGGAAGACATGGGCAATGGGGCAGGAAATGATGGAGAGGGCAGGTGAGCTAACTCTCCAATCACCTCCTCAGCAATTGACTGGAACTTTTGGCCTCAGGTAAAGCCTCCATTGCAGCTTTGAAGTGCAGCTCTGAATTAGGTTATCTGTGGGTGATCCAGGGAAAGAAGCCAGGCAGGCCCTCACATACTATACTTCCGACAGGGAGATGAGGAGCCATGACATTTACAAAGAGAGCCACCTGTATCACAGGCTGGTGGCAAGTTCTTCCACCGCCTGCACAGTCATTGCCATCAGGGCTTCATTCGGGGTTCTAATTCTTTCTGCAAAATAGGTTCGTGGAGGGGCAACCATAGCACTTGGGACATACCTTTCTTATGACAATTATACTTCATTACAATTATTTCCTTATCCATACAGCTTCCCCAGGAGTTGACATCTCTGTGGGGCAAGACAGTGTGCTATCTTTCTATTTTCAAGTGAAATATAGTGCCTTGTTGTAGTTTTCTATGTTTGCTGGGTTGCTTAGATAATAATTTATTTTCTCACTGTTCTGGAGGTTGTCAGTCTGAGGTCAGAGTGACGACATGGTCAGTTTCTAGTGAGAACACCCTTCCTGGATGGCAGACAGCTACCTTCTAGCTGTGCCCTCCCATAACCTTTCCTCAGTGGATGGAGAGAGAGAGAGAGAGAAAGAGAGAGAGAGAGAGAGAGAGAGAGAGAGAGAGAGAGAGAGAGAGAGAACTCTGTCTCCTATGAGGGCACTAATCTTATGATCTCATTTAACCACACTTACTTCCTTAGAGGCCCTATCTCCAAAAACGGCCACACTGGGGTTAGTGCTTCAGCATCTGAATGTTAGCAGGGCTTAAACATTCAGCCCATAACACTCACACATAAAAAGTGAAAAAGACATGTTTGTTAATTAAGTAGATTAGTGAAATCACAAGCTGTACAAGATCCAAGAACTATCCTCTACTATATTTTATACATATATTTCACCTTTTCATTAAATTAATATTTTTCAAAATGCTCCCATTTAGTGTTATTTTTAACCACACAAACGATAAAATACTTTTTCGAGAGCAAGATGCATTTGTGGGAAAGAATGTAACATCCTTCATTTCTCCCAAGAAGACATACAAACAGCCAAGAGGTACATGAAAAGATGTTCAACCTCACTGGCAATCAGGTAAATGCTAATTAAAATACAATGAGATACCACCTTACACCAGCCAGAGTAGCCATTATCAGCAAGACAAGCAACAACAAGTGCTGGAGAGGTTGTAGAAAAAAGGGAACCCTCATTCACTGCTGGTGGGAATGTAGACTGGTACAACCACTATGGAAAGCAGTCTGGTGATTCCTCAAAAAATTAAAAATACAGCTACCATATGACCCAACAATCCCACTCCTGGGTATACACCCCCAAAACTCAAAATCATTTATATGCACCCCTATGTTCATTGCAGCATTATTCTCGGTGGCCAAGAGTTGGAAACAGCCAAAGTGCCCTATGATAGAGGACTGGATAAAGAAGATGTGGTATATATACACAATGTAGTACTACATGGCCATAAGAAAGGGTGAAATAGCATCATGTACAACATGGATGGACCTTGAGAACATTATGCAAAGTGAAATAAGTCAAACAGAAAAAGCTAAGAACTATATGATTTAACTCATATGTGGAATATAAAACTGAAACTTATGAACACAAACAGCAGTGTGGTGGTTGCAAGAGGGAGGGGGTGGGGGAAGAAAGGGATCTTAATATGAGGTGACAGGAGATTTGACTTTGGGTGGTGGGCACATGGTCCTACGGACAGATTTTGTAAATTAGTAATCCACACATGCAACCTATATGTTCATGTTGAGTAATGTCACCCCAATAAAAGTAAAAAATAAAATGTAAAATAAATAAATAAATAAATAAATAATAAATAAATAAATGGCTTTGAAAAAAAATAAGTAAAATCCATTCTTAAATTTTAAAAAAAGGAATGTAACATACTTACGTTTCTGTTGGAATTGTAAAGGGTGTCATTCTAAAATTCAAGAATGGACTTGATATTTCAAGAAACTGTTCAGGCTTCTTTTGTATTATTTCTGAAGAGAAAAAGGCAGTGTGATGTTCTTTTTCTCCATCTTCTAAGATTACATGTAATACTAATTACATTACTATTTACCCATCAAATTTCAATAGAGTGAAATAGGAATGTCCTAGGATACATAAGGTCGTTTTTCTTAAAAAAAAAAAAAAAAAAAAAGGAAAGAAAAGGTAAAAAGCTTATCAGTCATGCCAATATGAGATTCTTTAGCTTACTCCTCAGTTGCTTTTCAGGTTTGCAGCATGAAACAATGGAGTGTCAATGGAGAACATTAGCAATGGCTTTTGGAGTTATTACTTGGCATTTGCTATTTCAAGTACAGGAGTGGCTTTCTATAAAAGTCTTTTACTAAAAATAAGAAAAGGTGTTCTCTTGGCTAACCCCTGCGCAATCGCTTAGGACATGAAAAGGAAACGTGGACTAAGTCAGGGAAGTAGTAGTGGAAGAACAGAAACGTAACAAAGTGAAGGTCATGAGCAGCAAAGAAAGCAGGAGGTCGCGAAAGGACATGTGGATATTCCTAGGAATGTAAAGCTAACCTCGAAGGAATTCTCAGTGGACACGGGACACAGACTATGCACTGGCCTGGTGAACACTGAAATTAAACATTAAGGAAGGTTGTTTTAACAGAAGCTACTAGAACGGCGAAGGGATGCCCACTGGAGAGAAACTGAAGCTTTGACACATACACATGACTTTTCTGTGCTTGCTCTGGGGTAGCCTCTGAAATGATCTTTCTCTATTTCCTGTTAGTTTTCACCCTAAACATTAAACCCAATTGAGAGGAGAAAGACAATTATGTGTAAGCCTCGAGGTGGGACACTGTGACTATGGAATCCCACGATTCCTTAATTTTCTTGACCAGCTTACAAAAGCAGTCACTCACATAGAATTACACAACAATCAGTAGTGAAATAGAAAATATCTATATGTTTAATATTTTCCTTTCATTTAGCAATTACTTGATGATCTGGATGAACAGTGATTTTAAATGTGTCTCTGTGCATTTAACGAAAATATTGTGTTTAAAGATAAAAGAGTTTCTTTCCTTTCCAGTGTCTGATGGCACTTTTCGGCACCAATAGCCCATTGCAGAAACAAAAGAAATGTAAAGAGATTACTAACACAATCAAGCAGGAGGTAGAGAGGCAGATAGGCCTAAATAAAGAACAAATTGACCATTTCTCCTCTCCACCCAAACCAGACATTTCTTTATTCTTTGTTCTTTCTTTCTTGGCAAGAATAAAACATTTGTGCTAGAGAAGTCTTTGCTACCAGCTGTACTGGCTGTATGAACGTAGGCAGAAAGCAAATGTGAAGAAAATGACATGGCTAACAGTTGCTATTTATATTTTTAAAATGTGGAAACTATGGTTGGAAGTAGGAGGTGAGGAATAGGTATATATTCCAATACATGTGGCTATTGCAGATTTAGGACCCTGAGTACCACTGAGATGTTTGTATTACACTGTGACCGAGGTGTGCAATGAAGGATCCTGTCACCTGCAATGAAGGATCGGTGATGCTTGAGTTGGCACCGGGAGCGACACCAAGCATCACCGCCAGTAGAGGTACAAACCCTGGTACATGGGCTCAAAGGCTTGAAGCATATCGGCAAGCTTCACAGGGATGCCTTCTGTAAACTGGCACTTGGTATGTTCATTGTGGCTTTGGCTGTCTTGTTCCTTCAGGTGATAGGCCTGTGAACACAGCCCCTAATGTACTAACCTCTGGGATGTGAAGTACTATGGAGTGGTGAATGCACTTAGATATGATGAGGTCTTAGAAAAGACAAAGGGATCAAACGCAAAAGCAAGAAAATGAACACCAAAAAAATGACAAAAGCTGTTGTTATTATTAAACATAATTTAAGTTTGTTTAATAATAACACATAACACATATAACATAGCACTCCAGTTTTTTATCATCCTTCATAAAAAACCACAATTGCTAAAGTCACTATGGAAAGGCTCTGTTCGCTAAAACATTAATTATGAGTTATTCTGGTAGGTCATAATTTTTAAATTATTAGTGCTTTTTTTGTTTTAGTTCCATCTCCTTATGTGTGTGCTTCTACTTTAAAACTGACTTTTCAATTACTATTTCATTTCTTCTCTTGCCATCTTCATCTCTCTCTCATTCAGTTAATGTGCATGGAAAAAGACTTGTAAAGAAAAATATTGAAGAAGTGAAAAATTTGGCATGGGTTGTGAGGAATTTAGCAATGAGCTGAGAGAATAACAACAGGGTGGGAACGGTTCCCCTGCCCCACTCTCAGCCAGTGTGCATCTATTTCTGAGGATGAATGCCACTCCTTAGGTGGCTATATGATAAGGTTAACACAGGAGGGTATCCAGGACAAAAGTCCGATTCCTATAGAAGTTATAAATAGAAACCAGTTATTTCAAAGGTTATGTCCTACAGGGTAACCTAGAGTGATTTCCATATTAGAAATTCACTGTAGTAGTTTAACCTATGCTACCCAAGTTTCTGTATTATTTACTACAAACCACTTTTCTATCACAATAATAATCATAATGGCCTTGATATAGCGGGTCAGTTTACGCATAGACCAAATTGCCGTATCTTTTATGAAGAATTAATCATTTAAAGATATAAAATTTGCCGAAACCGGTTTGGCTCAGTGGATAGAGCGTCGGCCTGCGGACTGAAAGGTCCCAGGTTCGATTCCGGTCAAGGGCATGTACCTGGGTTGCGGGCACATCCCCGGTGGGGGATGTGCAGGAGGCGGCTGGTCGATGTTTCTCTCTCATCGATGTTTCTGACTCTCTATCTCTCTCCCTTCCTCTCTGTAAAAAATCAATAAAATATATTTAAAAAAAGATATAAAATTTAATGAAAAGCATATATATATATATATATATATATATATATATATATTACATTCAATATTATTTTGTATGTTTCAGGTATACCACATATTGGTGGTTAGATAATCATATACTTTACAAAGGAGACATAAAATTCAATGAAGGCTTTAGGCATAATGTTGGGTTGTTTGCGTTAATATACATCTTTCTTTTTTTTTAAAATTGATTTCAGGGAAGAAGGGAGAGGGAGAGAGAGATAGAAACATCAGTGATGAGAGAAAATCATTGATCAGCTGCCTCCTGCATGTGCCCTTGACAGGAATCAAACCTGGGACCCTTCAGTCCACAGGCCAATGCTCTATCCACTGAGCCAAACCAGCTAGGGCAACACAACTTTCATTACAAATGAAACTATGAGACTTGCATACAGAGTGACGTTGATTGGAAAGACTTTCAGACAATGGACACCATACCTTGAGGTTCAGCTGTTATCACAGTTTCCCTTTTTAGACGAATGAGTTTCCAGGCAGGCACTGGTGGTGGTTTCGGTGGTGCTATAAGTGGGCAGGACCTGGTTCTGGTGACCAGCACAGGATGGCTGCAGATGTGGGACAGGCCATATTCTCTGAGCTTCTCAGCAGAAGTGGTCTAACAGGTAGAAGGCAGATTTAAAAGGATGCTTGCCATTGCCTCATGCATTTAAAACAATACTACTTTTGCCATTATAGAAATACTGCCACCATTATAGAGATGTAGTGGTAATAATGGAAAAAAAATAAGCACCCATATTACTACGTCTCTTAACATAAGCACTATTACCTTTTGTGTTTTTAACATATCTTCATTTTTCTGTGGCCCCATTTCCTTATTTACAAAATTAGACTCAAGAACTATAAGCTACTTTTGAGTTCTAAAAGTTTGATTCTATGAGATTGTGAAAATCTTAGTATATTGGTTTTAGTCCAAAGTAATCAGTCGTGGTATTTATAGGTTTAAACTTTAATACAGGTACTTAATATGTAGTGTGTGTGTGTGTGTGTGTGTGTGTGTGTGTGTGTCCAGCAATAGCTACACAATGTTCATAAAATCTACCGCACTGAGTGTCTGGGGATAATCAGTTGCCTTGTCCACAGTTTATGCCCTCGCCCGCAAACAGCAGTTCCCCACAGGAAATCCCCGTGGTCCCTCTGACAATGGAGCCATTCATAGGACAGAGGAGAGAGTCTGCCCTGTATCCTGCCAGAGCAAGTAGATTCCCACACAGATGATGCTTCCCATATTCCACCGTTCAGATCTCCTGAAGCCACTCGGCTTTGGAGCAATTCCGAATAATACTGAAGCAGAACTTCAGTTAGTGACTGATGGCTGAGATAGGCCATAAGAACTCAAGAAGAATGTGAAGATGAAAGGAATTTACATTGTAGCCAAATTCTGATGCTCACAGTCTAAATGTTGAAACCGTTAAAGTAAAATAAAATATTAACTACATTAAAGTCAGTTTTACCAGTAACTGTTATTCTCCTGGCAATTTTGCATCATTGATCTCTATGGGAATTGAAATGCCTGAAAATGTAAATTTATAAAGCTGTCGTTAGGACCAGAAGCCCACCTTTCAGGCTACTCCAAATCATTGCCTCGGCTAGAACATGCCTTGCTCTAGTGACTCTCTCTATAGCTCAATCTAAATTTCAGGGAGACACCAAATAGGGAGGGGGTGGGCATCTGTAAGATAGGACAGTTCTTCCTGAATCCAGAGATTAGTTAATCATTGTAACAATAATTGTAAGGAGTCCATCCAGGTGCTATTGAGTATTAAAAGTGTTATAAATATTCAAAATAAAAAGACAGTGATTTTTTTTTTTTTACAAAAAGGACTAAATAAAAAATAAAACTGTCACATCCATTTAATCTTTTGTGAAATGTTAGTAATTTATTGAAAAAAATCAGAAACTCTGGAATTATGCCTAATAGTAGCTTAAAAATTACTTTTATGCATGTTCTAAAGTTTAACTTTTTTTCCTACAGTTTTAACCTGTCAAATTTTAGAAATTTCCCAATACTTTAAGTAATTCTTTTCATGGGAACTTATTATAAAATTTATGACTGCTATTAAAAAAGATAATGCCTCAGTTATTGTAACAAAAATTATATTGCTACAAAATCTACATTGAAGTAATATCAAAAATAGAAAACATACTCCAAGTGGTCTTTATAAACTGCATATTTCTAAGATAGTTTACTATTCATAAAATTTAGTGCAAATCTCAATCCCTTCTAACAATTTCAACCAAAATTGTAGTCTATTTACTTTCTGGTTTTGAGCTGTCAAACATTACAAAACAAAACAATTTAAAATATTTTGAAAGTGTAAGTTATTGTGTGAAATAATTAAGTTTGATATTAGTACATATTGCATTGTTTGAATAATCTGCAAAAGTACTCACTAGCCGGATTTAAGGTATGTAAGCCAATTTCTCATGTTTCATTTTATTTCTAACACACAATATTGCTGAATGATGTAAGGTAATGCTATTAGTAGTTATAGTTTGATGTTGAGAAGCTTTGTTAAAGGATCTCAAGTTTCCTTTGATTAGAATTAGGGACAGAGAGGAATTTAGAATAGTGAAACAGTCTAATGCAGCGGTTCTCAACCTGTGGGTTGCGACCCCTTTTGGGGGTCAAACGACCCTTTCACAGGGGTCACCTAAGACCATCGGAAAACACATATATAATTACGTATTGTTTTTGTGATTAATCACTATGTTTTAATTATGTTCAATTTGTAACAATAAAATTGGGGATTACCACAACACAAGGAACTGTATTAAAGGGTCGCAGCATTAGAAAGGTTGAGAACCACTGGTCTAATGAAATGCTAACTAGGCACTTAAAAATATTTAAAAATAATTAATGAATTGAAGTTTCCTTGCCCATAAGACCCTTTCACTCCCTTTTCCCAGCCCACCTCAAATATTCCAAAAGTAGGGTTTGAGCAGATGGGAGAGGCCTTTTTAGGACCCATTTAAATAAAACTAAATGCATTTAGAATACCCAAGAGCAGGAAGATGAGGGAAATGTGGAATGCTCATAGCACATTTTTCCTTCCCAAGTTTTGCTGTCTTTTCTGTATTCTGGACCAAAAAAATATAAGGCATTGTCTTTATTTTATATGTCGGGCTCATTATCTTTGGGGCTATAATTTTTATCAGTGTACTCCATTGAACAAAATTCCATTAGAACAGATATTTTTTTCCAGTAGATTTATCTTTAAGACATTACACCTCCATTGAATTTTGATTTTTACCAGGAGAACTAGACCATCCTAGTGGGTAATATAAAATAATTAGCAGTCAGGTTAGGAAAACTGTGACAGTACAGACAGTTCATTACAGCCGTGAAGTTCATTTAATTACTGCTACAGACACTGGGCTAATTCCTGAGCCTCGAGTCCCTGAAGCTGTTGTCAGGAGGAATAATAATTCTCTTTCTGTCCTGACTCCCTTTCACTTCTCAAGTTGCCTCTAAGACGTTTCCCTTGCCATCGATTCAACCTGTAGTCAGTTCTCTGAACCCAGTGGGTTCTCCTTCACCCTCAGGCTTTCCTCTGCTTTGAGCGTTTTTTCTATTTATTAGGCTAACTTCTTAAGGCCACAGCTTAAGCATTTCTTCTTTGGGAAGACTTCTGTAGCCAACCATTAGACAGGAAGATGTGTTTCTGCTCTGTGTGCCATATTCAGTTTCCTATCCATTCGGTCACTCATCCAACTCATTATTTGAACACCATCACTACCATAGGCCAGGCACCTCATGGGCTCTCAGACCAGTTTTCTAACTTCATTGCTGTAGTTTGCTTGTCTGCCTTCCTCATTAGACTAAACTTTCTGGGGGCAGAGAGGTGGGAGGCACTTTGTTAATCTTGTTCATCTTGCTCAGAGCCTAGCTCATTAGAGTAACAATAAATATCTGTTGAATTAATGAATAAATGTCATTTTTTTCATGTTTTAAGTTCAAAACTTAACTTTGTGCTTAAATGTTAGTTTTTAAGGAGGATGGCCAGAAAGAAGTTCACAGGGATTCTTTTGAGCCCTTTTCTTTTGGTAATGCCTTCACCCATCCTTACATTTTTCAGCTTTAAAAGTGTTTAAGTGGTTCCTCTACTTGAGAGCATGGACTCCAAAAGCATGGCTCATACTGTTTTGTAGCCCTTGGTGTTGGAGCATTTAATCTCTCAGAAATATCTAAGATAGCACCTTAGTCAGTGCCATAAAAAAAGAAATTAAAAACAACCAACTGAACAAACAACAAACTAGGGCTGAGATGGCCTATTAAGATCTTCACAAGAGGCTCAAGTTGGGGGAGGGCTGGGAAGCACACTTAGATGTACCCATGCTAAAGTGAATTAACTTTGAATTAAAACAGAGAAACTGGTACTATATATTCATAAAGGCACATTATGTCCTATTAGCCTGACGACATTGCCCTTGTTGTATGGCAGACTTTTACAGGAAGGAGTGGTTTCTATTTAAACCCAGATATGCCTTCTATCACAAGAAGTAATCACACACACAAACCATAAATGATACTGTGCCTCCCAGACGTGAGTACTCACCATCGTCTCTAGTGAAAAGATCCTCTTTTCAAACAAATAGAGAGGAATAAAGGTAGCATATACAACCATGTGAGGGGACTGTATTCCTGAAGAACCTGCAAAAGCAAGCATATATGGTGTCCTAATGGGTCTGTCAGTAGTTCATTCCAAAATTCCTTAATGAACATTAAGATAGAATTAAAGGTTAAAAAATTAGAATTAAAGATAATTCCTTATCTTTGCTGGTGAAAAATAGATAAGTGATTCTAAATTTTTAAAATAAATATGTGCATTCATTTTATAGAATATCTCATTAATTTTACCTTCATCATAGTACCATTTAGTTGCTTAAAAATCATTTTATCTCACTGTAAAAATGTTATCACATAGACCAGTGATGGCGAACCTATGACACGCGTGTCAGAGGTGACATGGGAACTCATTTTTTTGGTTGATTTTTCTTTGTTAAATGTCATTTAAATATATAAAATAAATATCAAAAATATAAATCTTTGTTTTACTATGGTTGCAAATATAAAAAATTTTCTATATGTGACATGGCACCAGAGTTAAGTTAGGGTTTTTCAAAATGCTGACACGCCGAGCTCAAAAGGTTCGCCATCACTGACATAGACTTACTAGTCATCAGTCAATCTAACTTAGGATGGTCTACAAATAATTATGTTCAAATGAATGATTTTAACATTGTGACATTTCTTAGCCTTCATAGCTAAAAAATCTTTATTTTGAATTTAAAGAAGTACAGGAGTTTTCATGTCATTTCATGACCCAGTGGTTGAGCATCGACACATGAACCAGCAGGTCATGATTCAATTGCTGGTCAGGGCTCATGCCCAGCTTGTGGGATCAATCCCCAGTAGTGGGCATGCAGGAGGCAGCTGATCAACGACTTTCTTTGTCATTCATGTTTCTCTCTCACTCTCTCTCTCTCTCTCTCTCTCTCTCTCTCTCTCTCTCTCTCTCTCTCTCTCTCCCTCTCCCTTCCTCTCTGAAATCAATAAAAACTAAAGAAAAGGAATAAAAAATTATAAATAAATGAATCCATCCAGGAAGAAGGAAAACATAAGTAACTTAGTTTGAAATGTTTAATGCTTTTAGACTCTGCTTCTGAACATCACTTATTTATTAACATGTTCCTTAACATCCCTGATATTTCTATATTTGATTGGGTGTCCTTTTGTTCTTTAAAGATTCTGACCAAAATAATAGAATTTATTTTCCTTTATTATTTTTATTTTTAATTAAAAGTTTTGTGTTATTTCTTTACTAATTTGAGGATTTACATTTAACTGTGCTAGATGTGTTAATTGAGAATAGTATCTTTAGAGACACAAAATATAAATTAGACATGAACCAGAATCTTCCTTAAATGGATTAATTGTAAAATATAATAAAGTTATAAAAACATATTTTTACATGAAAAAATTAAACTTTGTATGATTTTCATGGAGCAGGGATCTGAACCTAGGCAGTTTTATCCACAGCCCAAATTCTAAACCATATTCTGTATCTTTTTTTTTTTTTTTTTACAGAGACGAAAGGAGAGGGATAGAGAGTTAGAAACACTGATGAGAGAGAAACATCGATCAGCTGCCTCCTGCACATCTACTGGGGATGTGCCCGCAACCCAGGTACATGACCTTGACCGGAATCGAACCTGGGACCTTTCAGTCCCCAGGCCGACGCTCTATCCACTGAGCCAAACCGGTTTCGGCATATATTCTGTATCTTGAGATTAACCTTATCTCTTAATTTGGTAGGGAGAAAAAGACATTGTTAACTTTATTTTCCCAAAGAAAGAAACTCAGAGAAAGGTTTAGTCATTTTCACAGTGATGATGAATTATCGGTAACTTTGGGAATGTCATGCCATCTACTATCAAAAAGATTGCTTAAGGCATCAAAAGAAGAAAACAATTTTTAATACAGAATTTAAAATATGACTAGTGACTCTTTTCTCTAACAAACCACCAGACATGTTTCTGTAAGTATAAAAAGTCATAATTATTAAAATGTCCTCACAAAACTATAATAATGTGTTAAAGAAGAAGACAAAATGAAAAGAAAAACTAGATAAAGCATAGTGCTGGAAGAAAAGGGATGTGTTTCCAACCATGGAATGAATGGAAAGCTGAAAATTAGAACCCGCATTCTGGAAGCACCAAGATAGATGACCCAATAGTAGAAATATAAAGTCTTAAAAAAAGACAATGTGTATAATATGCCCTGGCTAGTGTGTCTCAGTTGAGCATCTTCCCATATATGGAGAGGTCACTGGGTCAATTCCTCTCAGGGCACATGCCTGGGTTGGGAGCTCGGTCCCCAACAGGTATTGTGCAGGAGGCAGCTGCTTGCTATTTCTCACTCTCTCCCTCTCCCTCCTTCTCTAAAGTAAATAAAAACATTTTTTAAAACAACAACAAAGATAATGGGTATATGTTATATAATCTTAAAATGTTATATATGCTACATATAATTTATACAGAAGACATATACTAATATATAATACATATGCTAATATTTATATACTTTGTATAATTGTATATTAATATATGTACCTTATATAGAATATATAACATATTTTACTTATGTAGAGTAATATAAATTTTATAATCTGCTAATATATAATATATATGGTAGTATATGTCTTCCTTCTCCTGTGACTGTTGTGCCATGAGAACTTGGACAGCCTTCACTATTGTCTCATATGTGGAACCTTACAGGCAACTTTACACATGCTTATTTAGATACTAGAGGCCAGGTGCACGAAATTCGTGCACTTGGAGGGTCCCTCAGCCCAGCCTGTGCCTCTCGCAGTCCGGGAGTCTTTGGGGGATGTCTGACTGGGCCTTAGTCAATAGTTGGAAATCCTTAGCGCTGCTGTGGACGCAGGAGAGGCTCCCGCCGCCGCTGCACTCACCAGCCATAAGCCTGGCTTCTGGCCTGTGGGAGCACACTGACCAACAGGAGGCAGCTCCTGTGTTGAGCGTCTGCCCCCTGGTGGTCAGTGTGTGTCATAGCAACTAGTCATTCTGCTGTTTGGTCAATTTGCCTATTAGCCTTTTAGTATATAGAATGTCTATACAGGAGATATGTTTCTATGCTCCACAGAGGTTCAACATTTCAGGAAACAGCTAAAGTAGTCCATAGTCTAGGAGACTGAGCGCTTACAGTCCGACAGAGACAGCAGAGAGTTCTGGACTTCTGATGAGGGTCTGGAACCATGAAACGACCATTTAAATTTTTCCTTTTCCCTTTCTCCATCTTTACTCCTCTTCTTCCCAATGTCTCTTATATCTGCTTTCTCTAACATATTAAAAAACATAATAAATCTTTTAATTATAAAACCTCAAACACAATAGCCACAAATTCCCTCAAACACTATTCACCTCTAATTAGAAACATTAAAATAAAGCAAGACAAAATTTTGAAAATCAATGTGTATTGTGAAGGACCTGCAGCACTATTTATTATTGACTACACATCATTTTATGTTCAATGTAGGTGATAATTTGATATATGATTTTGTATATAAAATTACAGACTATTTTTCTCATTTTAAAAGAAAAAATCAAAGTACAACAAATCATATTCTTAAAGTTGAGTTCTAAATGTGGAGAGACCTTTCAGATCTTTTTTATTTGGGGCTCTACATCTCAAGAAAATATAGACTGCTGTTTCCAGAATATCTTCTGGTGAAAACTGAATGCCAAACCCAATACATTATGGCCAAAATGACTTTTTTAATCACACCCTACACACAGAACTATATGCACCCTTTGAATTTTCATTCATAATTACATTTCTATAAAACGTGTTCGCCTTCAACTAAAAAAATAAATAAATAAAAGCTATGGTACATATACACAATGGAATACTACGGAATACTACTCAGCCATAAACAGGAAAGAAATCTTACCTTTTTGACAGCTTAGATGGACCTAGAGGGTATTGTGCTATGTGAGATGAGTCAGAGAAAGACAAATACCATATGATTTCACTTGTATATGGAATATAAAGAAGAAAATAAACAAACAAAATAGAGACAGATTCAAAGATACAGAGAACAGATTGGCGTTGTCAGAGGGTAGAGGGGCTGACAGCTAGGTGGAAAAGGTGAAGGATTAAGCAGTACCAATCGGTAGTTACAGAATGGTCATGGAGATGTAGGTTACAGCATGGGAATATAGTCAATAATATCGTGATGGCTGTGTATGGGGTCACGTGAGTGCCTGAAATATTGGGGGACCACTCTGTAAAGTACCTGATTTTTAACCACTATGCTGTACATCTGCAACTAATACAGAATAATATTGAATGCAAACTGTAATTATTTTTTCTAATTTAAAAAGAAAAAATTTAGTATAAAGATTGAAAATTAAAAATCCCAGATTTTTTATTCCCTAATGAAGTCAATTCAATTCTGAAACAAAAAATCATATTTCTGCCTTTTTATTCTTTCATCACCTGCTAAATTTGTAATCAGGTTATTTTTTTCAATTTGCATAAATAAAAACTGTGACATTAACAACCTGCACTATTCCTCACCCTAAAATGTACACCTGTCTTATATCTTAGCTTTTATAGTAGATTTAGCACCTATGCGAGATACAAAAGTGAAGATAATTGATAACTTTAAGTGCAGGAGGAGACATATAACTAGGAAACTAAAGTATAAATACAAGTTATCAAATTTTACACCTTGGGTTTCTATAAATATTTGATTTCACTCAATAAAATTAATTTTAGGTAGAAATATATAATTTCATGTATGATTTTAAAATAGAACTTTAAAGCCTTCAAACTCCTATTCAGAATTCAGAAAATATAATTTATAATAAAACTTACAAATAGAAAAATCACTCTTTCACATAGCAATTTGGATAATATACAACAGTGTTTACCCAAATGTGTTGCTCCTCTGCCATTTCATGCCACCCATCTAGCAAATATCACCTTAGGTAAAGTTACCAGCTGAGTCCTACTGGAGATAACCTTTCCCTAGCTCTGCAAACCTCTGCTACATCTGATTTAAATCACCATGAGAACCTTCATCTTCCACCTCCACCTCACTCCCGGCTCATGGATAAGCTACTTATATAGAGAGAAAAATAGAAGCCTTTAGTCAGAAACACTCAGCTTCTCCCTATGTCACCCATTCACCCACCAACATTTGCGCCTGTCCTCTCCCATGGCATGCACCCACCTGGTAGAATGGAGGAGCGCCTGCTCCCCTGGATGGGTCCAACCTCTCCCACCTGGACTCCTGTCCTCCTTTTCCTGCCTTCTCAGGAAATATACACTATTGCTGTAATCTCAGCTGGATTCCTTCATGTCTTTACTTAAAAATACTCAGTTCTCCTTCAATAGTTTAAAACATAAGTATCCCATGTAGGTCCACATACTCCCTGTCCGGTTCCTCTTTGTAGCTTTCCTATTCACAAACTTCTAATAGGTTTGTTTGGACATTATTTTACTTTGCACTTACTTCTTAACGCTCTCAATATGCCTTCCACTCCCATCCTCCACCAGTGCCCAATGACCTTCACATCACAACATTCAACAGGGGAATCTAAGTTCCCACCGTATTTCAACTCTCACTATTGGACACAGACTATCTTTCTGATTCTTGAAACTCCCTTCTTTGACTTCAGTAGCATCATGCTCTGCTGGTTTCCCTCCTGCTTCTCTGGCCATCCTCTAGCCTCCTTTGCCAGATCATCATTGTGTTCCTGGCTGTCAGATGCTTCGTTTCTTTAAAGCTCAGTCTCAGGCAGCCACGTCTTCTTATTCTATGCCGTCTTCTTGAGACTACCATTCGTAGTTTAACTTAGCATGCATTTGTCAATGATTCCAAAACGTGTATTACCACCCCGGAACTCATAGCCTATCTCAAATTTAATATGTTCAAAATCGTTTTATGATCTCTCCTCATAAAGCCATTCGTTTTTCAGTATCCACCATCATCTCCATTTCAGCTACCATGTTTTTTACTTTTTAAATATCTCTCAAATTATTCACATTATTCACTGTTACTACCCTACTACCCACTCCCAGTTACCATTGTCTCTAACATGAGCTGGTACAAGAGTCTCCAAACCGTTTTTTTATATACACTCATGTCTCCAAACCTCAAGGTCCCGACCTCACCCTGAGGTCTTTTCTTTTCAAAAAACCATCATGTTGTTTTTAAAATGTGATTTAGATCATGCAGATTCTAGTCTGTTCTTCATTAGCTGTCAGTTTTTCTTATGATAAAGATCAATAATCTTAACATGACCTAGAAGATTTTATTTTCTTTTTTATATATATTTTATTGATTTTTTACAGAGAGGAAGGGAGAGAGATAGTTAGAAACATTGATGAGAGAGAAACATCAATCAGCTACCTCCTGCACACCTCCTACTGGAGATGTGCCCACAACCAAGGTATATGCTCTTGACCAGAATCGAACCTGGGACCTTTCAGTCCTCAGGCCGAGGCTCTATCCACTGAACCAAACTGGTTACAGCAACCTAGAAGATTTTATGTGATCATTCTCCTACCTCCTTCTCCAGGTTTTCTCAAACCATCCTTTAATCCTCACATCCTTTCCTCTTCTAGCTAAATATAGCTTCTGCCAGGTCTTCCAAACTGTCATTCCTCCTACTGCCTCATAGCCTTTACTAGTATAGCTGCTAATTCCTCTACTTAGAATGCTCTTTCTTCCACAGCCCCCCATCTTCTTCTTGATATTCCTCTCATCTTTGCAAAATCAGCTCAAAATTCCTTAGGAAATTCTTTCCCTACACCATAGACTAGGTCCCCTATATTAACTCCCGTAGTTTCCTTCATTTCCATTTAAGGCTTATTTGTTAATAAGTGGTTATGATTTTTAAGTGAATATTAGTCTCTATCCCTAGACAATAAGATTCAGGAAGTACCTTTCTTATCTGATTTTGTTCAACAAGTTATCACTAATCCCTGGAACATTTATTGGAATTATACTCAGTAAACTGTATCTTGGATAAATGGGTGGCTGGGTGAATGGGTGGATAGATAAATGCTAATTTGTGATATGTGAGAAAGGGCTTGTCAGTTGAAATTAATTGGGGATATACTAGATAAAACAAATTTTATCAGGCTTTTTTTTTTTTGCTTTCTTTCATACTAGTGCATATTAGGTCATTTCAAAAAGGGCCTATGATAGGCAGATATCACTCACACACTTGGTCTTGGTATATTTTTGAGGAACATTTACAGTAATAATTTCTATGCACTGTACTGTAGATAAGACCCTGATAAGAAATAATTGGATAAAATGTCAATATTTTCTAAAACATAAATATTTGAAAGATCAAAATATAAAGACAGCTGAGTATTTTCTAGAATATTTAACCATCATTATTGTTTATTTACATAGCTATATAAAATATTTTGGAAATAAAAAATTACTCAGTACCTTTCCTGCCTTAAGAGAATAAATAATCCTACACTTGTAAAAAAAAAACAACTAGAATTTTTTCTTCTTAAATTTGAACTTCCACTTTACAATAATAATCAATGAATCATCATCTAATCCCTGGTCATTTCACATTTCCTGAAAAAATAAACAGGACCACTTTGTCCCTTGCTATTTTGGTTCATTGTACTCTACATATATAAGAAAGATGTATTTGATGAAACTTGAAAACTTAATGTCTCTTCCTATATTAATACTATGTTAATTTAGTATCATCAAATGGTATAATTTCCTTTGATTTCTAAAGAGAGTAAAATATGAAACAATAGTTAACATGTAGCAAATACCCTTAGAAGTTCTGAAATCCTATCTAGGAAGGATCTTAATTATTTCCACAACATTTAATACATGATAATAACAATGAAGAACCATTAAATTCAGCAGTGTTTGTAAAGCATTTATATACAATATCCATATTAAATAATGTATGATATATAATGTCTTACCCTTTGGAACTTTGTCACTTTTTTCAAGTGTTTTTAGTGTT
Source organism: Myotis myotis (assembly GCF_014108235.1). Classification (NCBI taxonomy): domain Eukaryota; kingdom Metazoa; phylum Chordata; class Mammalia; order Chiroptera; family Vespertilionidae; genus Myotis; species Myotis myotis. Next base: position 31,528,829 of record NW_023416379.1, on the reverse strand, counting down.
GTAACTGAAGGTTCAGGTTTGAATTCTTTGCCATCTTTCATTTCTTTGCCTTCTTTCACTTCTTTGCCATCTTTCACTTCTTTGCCATCTTTCACTTCTTTTCCTGCATCTTTTAATTTGCTATCTACCTCTGTTATTTTGCTCTCAGAGTTGGATTCATCTGTCAGCTTAAATTCAGGCAATATTTCTTTCAAGAGCTCCCAGACTTTGTCCATATATCGTGGGCTTTGATAAAACACATCAACACTAATTTTCAAATTAAGATTTAAACTCCACATCAAGAAATTACTGACAGAAAAAAAATAAACTTACTATTTTAAAAGACTAATTTCAAATATTAGTTTAAAACACCATTATATATTCATTGATTAAACAAATTTTAATTGAGTGCCTATGATGTGCTGGGTTTTGCTGATGGAAAGAGACCAAACAAGGAATTCTGGTTCAGAATGGAGACATAGGAGGACCCGGAATTCATCCATTCCCATGACTATCCTGAATCTACAGGTAGATATAAAACAGTTACCTCTAGGGGGTAGGGGGCGGAGGAGGAAAGTAACTGAGTGGCTCCTACACAGCTAGTGAATGAGAATGAACCCACATTGATGCAAGTAGGAGAGACTGAGACACAATATCGCCATAAACCCAGCATGGTGACCCACAACTGGAGGGAACTCACAACCCTGAGTTTACCCCTGAGGTGCAAAGGGTTTGAAACTCACATCTGACACCCAAACTTTTAAGGCCTTCACCTAATAAATGATCCCACAAAACATCTAGCTTTGAAAGCCCATGGGGATTGCATCCAAAGACCCATCCATGAGGCCATTGTAACCTCAGAAATGGTTCTTAAAAAGCTCCCGCAGACTTGCCCACCCCAAGCCCAGTGCAGAGGCAGCAAACTTTCTATGAAAGAGGCTTACTTGCTTATTTTAATGCATTGACCTGAGGGGCAGGCTTATAATTAAACACACATCGAAGGGCCAACTGTAATTCTCTCCACAGACCAGAGGGCAGGCGTTATCTTTATGTGCCCTTTGTCATGCATCATCCATTTATGATAAATATTCTCAACTACTTGAGTATAGAAAGAGCATATCTCAACGTAAAGACCATATATGACAAGCCCACAGCTAACATTCTATTTAGTGCTGACACATAGATCAATGAAACAGACAATGACAAAAATAAAAGCCAAGAATATACAATGTGGAAAGTATAGTCTCTCCAATAAATGGTGCTGGAAAAACTGAACCACCACATACAAAAGAATGAAATTAGGCCATTATCTTACACCATACATAGAAATCAACTCAAATTGGATTAAAGACTTGAATATAAGACCTAAAACCCATAAAATTTCCATAGAAAATATAGGTGGTGAGACCTTTGACATTGGTCTTGACAATGAGGTTTTGGATTTGACACCAAGGCAACAAAAGCAAAAATAAAGGAAAGTTACATGAAACTAAATGGCTTCTGCACAGCAAAGGAAACCAGCAACAAATGGAAAGGCAACCTATAGAATGGGAGAAAATATTTGCAAATCATATATCTAATATTCAAGTTATGAGGGCTGTCTTCAATCCCCTCTAAGCTGGACCCTGAGGAGTGGTAACATCAGTCAAAGATCAATCAATGATGATGCAAATTGATAACTGTATGTGGCTTTGATCTTCTTGTAAAAATCAACATCTGAATTGATGATATGCTCAAAAATACTTAGATTCCAATTTTATCACCTCCAGGAACAATATGAACAGCTTTGGTCAAACAATCTGAGTTTTAGTTTCCTCACTTATAATGATATATACCTGGTGATGGGGTTATATGGATGATTAAATAAGATAATCTTCTCAGGACTATGGTTTTTAATTAGAAATAATATATCAAAGTGCATAATGTCTAATAACATTATTTTAATATTTGTAATTCAGATATTATAGGACTAAATTTACAATATATATATATAAGGAAACAGAATTTATCTTGAAATTCTCAAAGAATTTTATATAAAACTATAAAATGTTGTTCTCCCCAACATTTTTATAAAATGTAACTTTTCTTGAAATTTCCCTAAAAAGTACAAATGTTTTGGTTAAAGAAACTTTACAAGGGGAGAAAGAAAGAAAAAAAATGCACAAGAAAGTTAATAGTCAAACCTACTGGAGAGGAATGACTTCCGGTAACCATCCTGTAAGTGCATGGATAATGGTGGACTCTCCCAGCTCTCTCTTCTCTGCTATATGGATGCTAAAGAAGCAAATGCACGGTAGTATAGTTAATAAAATTTGAAAACACAGAGAGGTATATAAGAAGTAGGAATCTCTATTAAATAGTGATATAATAATGAATGTAAGGGTCATACTGGTTAAACATTATAGCACAAGAAAATATTATTCCAACAGTCAGATTACTTGTTTTGGTAAAGCACTTAAGTAGATCCAATGATAAAACGTCACATCTGTTTACAAAACATGATTACAAGCTTTATTTTTAAAAGACATAAGACTATTGTCATATACATAAAACATATTCATACATGTGATATATGCTAAAATATATACAGATAATATATTATATATTTTATATATTCAATATATTATCATGTTCTTTTAAAAATAGAACAGTGACTTTATGTTTCTGGTTTTAGTACTTATTCTAAGATGTCTATGAAGCTGTGTATTGTCAGTCTCATATATGGCAGGTCAAGATGGGCATCAGACATCCTTAGTTAAATTATTAGATAATTTCAGAGAAACCACAAACAGCTCTTCTATCCTATACAAACCAGTGGATTTGCCACCATAGGATAAAATCAAATGACATTGTGATTGACCAAATGTCACTCTTCTCATTTTAGTTTTTGTTTTTTGGGGGTTTTTGTTGTTGTTGTTTTCTGACTAGATTAGTCCATTTAGAGCAACAGGCAAATCCCTCTTCTGCCCAGGAATCATAGCTTTAGTTGACCATATGGTGATGATAGATGGATTGATGTGTCTACATATCTCAAAGATAACAAGTATCTATTGAGATAATTCATAGTTTAGTCTAAATTCTTCTTTGGATAATCATATTTAAGAATTGACTGTAAAAGCCTCATAGAAATAATGTTTTTTTCCTTTACATATCTCACAGTGATATTGAAACTACTACTAAATATTAATTTTTAATGTACTAAGCTAAAACTTATATGACAATAAATATAATCTGAGAAAAATGTGTAGACAAATATAAGTTGTACCATTATATTTGAAAGCTTAAGAAATGTCTTACGTTTAGTCTGATCCTTTATTTCCAAGCTAGATTTATTTATTATTTAAAAATGACAATAATTATATTACTCAAGTTGCTAGAAAATTCTATTGAACTACAGCTTTAAGAAAGACAAAATGCTACTCCATTTACTCAGGTCATGCCTTTAATGCTTCACTGGCCTTGCAGCTTTAATTCTCAGAACTTCAAGTGAGGTTTGACAATTAGGAACATTAGGAACATTATTTTCTTTCAAAATAAACAAACATAGCCCTAGCCTGTTTGGCTCAGTGGATAGAGCATTGGCTTGTAGACCAAAGGGTCCCGGGTTTGATTCCAATCACGAGCACCTACCTCGGTTGCAGGGTCCTGCCGGCCCAGGCCCTGGTCTGGGCTCGTGAAGGAGGCAACTAATTGATGTGTTTCTCTCACATGGATGTTTCTCTCTGTCTTTCCCTCTCTCTTCTACTCTCCTTGTCTTTCCCTCTCTCTTCTACTCTCCCTAAAAATCAATGGAAAAATATCCTGTGGTGAGGATTAATAAATAAACAAATACGTAAATAAGTAAATAAATAAAATAAACACAGTTGTCACCAGTGTGAATACTTAGTAGTGTTCAGCTACCTAGAAAGATATAGGATGAGTATTTATTTATTTTACAGGAAGAAAATTTTTTGAACTTAGAGTTACTTTTAAATTATTTTTCTGTTTGTTAATCCTCACCTGAGGAGGATATTTTTCCATTGATGATTGATTTTTAGAGAGAGTGGAAGGGAGAGAGACTAAGAGAGAGAAACATCGATGTGAGAGAGAAACATCAATGTGAGAGAGACACATCGACTGATTGCCTCCCACATGCACCCAGAACTGGGGCTGGGGATTGAGCCTGAAACCTAGGTACATGCTCTTGACCAGAATCAAACCTGGGACCCTAGGGTCCATGAGCTGAGCTGACACTCTATCCACTGAGCCAAACTGGCTAGGGCCTTAGAGTTATTTTTATAGAAAATAAAATATAAATTAAGATTTACACCCTAGCCGGTTTGGCTCAGTGGATAGAGCGTTGGCCTGGGGACTGAAGGGTCCCAGGTACGATTCTGGTCAAGGGCGTGTGCCTTGGTTGTGGGCACATCCCCAGGTGTGCAGGAGGCAGCTGATCAATGCTTCTCTCTCATTGATGTTTCTAACTCTCTATCCCTCTCCCTTTCTCTCTGTAAATAAATCAATAAAATATTTTTTTAAAAAGATTTACTACTAATTAATAAATAGATTGACACTGGTCTCTCTCTTGCTCTGAATGACAGACGAGAAAACTTGAGGGAATCTCATACTTTAGAGAGATTAGTAGCATCACCATATTTTTTTAATTTTAGGATTAGTTTTATGAAAACTAGATTATAAAAACCTGTAAATCCATGCAAACTGTCACACATGAATTGCAGTGTGTCCTAGTACACCAAAAAAATTATGGGATAAGTCTGTTCTTTTAAATTATTGAAATGAAGCGCTGCAAGCTGGGTGAAACAAATTCCCAATAGGAAATGGAGGGTTGTTAAGAGAAAGGGGGGATGAAGAGGCTGGCAGAAGGAGTGGTTTTGTTGTTTAGCCTTAGGGGAGAAAAAGGAAGCTGAGCTCAAGAAAATCCAGGAAGAGCAGACCTGCCTTCTGACTGATCTTGCTGTGTTTACAGAAAGGGAGAGGGCTGGGCTTTGAGCAAATGGCAGATGCTATCTGTTAAAGCCTGTAGTGTGTTCTGTTGAAGTCTGAGATATTAGGACACATTGTGAGGGGAGGGGGGTGTCAAATTCAAGCTGGTGCAGTAGAAGTGAGCATTCTCCCACCAGGCAAAGGCACAAAGTAACCATGCATTGGCAACTCAAGCATCTAAGCCTGTTTGCGTCACTAGGGCCGAGATGGAATGACCACAGGTCTCTGCACGCAGAATCTGAGAGAATAAACAGAAATGCCTCATCTATGCTAGTGCACAAGCATGCAGGATGCAAGCAGATTTCATAAGGATATCGAAGAAATATGAATAGTTAACACCATGAATGTATTAAAAGGGACCAGTGTTATCAACAGCATGAGGAGCATCTTGGCATCCTTCAAAACAGTTCAGGGTTTTCAAAATTAGCACATTATTGTTGCATAGACAGAATTAACCCTTTAACTGGATCCCAGCATATTATTCAGTATTTGGATGAGCCAGTATTGTCCTCTACAAAACAACTTCTTTCTCTCCTTAAGCTGAAGCATTTATTTCTGTGATTGACTTTCCATTCATAGAGAGCATTGAGTATAGAATAGTTTTCTTGAATACTTTTACTGGGGGGAATTTTATTTGATTGCTGGCTAACCCAATAATTCAAATTAATGACTTTGGCCTATACATTTTTATATAAGAAAATTTACACTGTTTGAAAAGAAAGTTTTTAAAAATTAATCAAAAAAATAAAGCTGTGGAATACAGATGTGGTACTGTTGTTTTTACTGTGGTTTGCCTTTTTGTTTTTATACAAGTGAGTGATAATTCCACTTTCTACATACTCAACATTTGCCAGCTTAATGATAGCTTTAGACAAAAGCATGGGCCAGAGTTCAAGTTCATAAGTTGTAGCTGGAAGCAATAGATTGTTATCTTCATCAAAAGGCATAAAGTCATCAACGGTTATCTTTCTCCAGCAACCCTAAAAATGAGAAGAAAGAAATATACCATCCATGATTTATGTTCTTTTCACTCATACATCATTATAAAGGGGGCGGGGGGGGGGGCAAAAATAGGTTTGTAATTGTATGTGATACAGAGTTTATTCTTGGATTATTATTCATTAATTATTGTATTATTTTTCAAACAAACAACTGTAAACCTACTTTGCCCCACCTTGTATACTACTGACATTATTATTTACTGTTTTATATTTTTTGTTTTATAATTTTATTTTAACTTCTTACATATAAATAGAGACATACTAGTCTTTAATACTACTCTGGCTGAGGGTTTGGGCTTATTATTTTCCTTAATGTAATTACAGTGCATTCAAATAAGGAAAAAGATAAGCATCTGTCTTTATTTATGAGGTCTGGTAAGCATATCCTTGGATGTCCCATCCTACATAATGCAGTAAATTAAAGTGTTTCAAATAACAGAATCAAAACATATATAACCATGAATGAATTTGAGCATAATTAAATAATTTAATATAGTCATAATAAAAATTATCTAAATGTAACTTTAGTAATTATTATTTATTAAGCTCAGTGATCTTATGCTTCCAATGATCATATTACTCCCACTTGTAATTAAAGACCTAATTTTTAACATGAAGTTAATTAATACCTTATTTAATATAATCATTATACATTCACCTATATGCATATTCCTTCATAATTAAAAGTTTGAAGCAATGATAGCATTAATGATTATGAACTCCAAGTTTTTTGTTAATGTTGGTTTTACATATAGAATTTATTATAGAATTCTTCCTTTACCCAATGACTATTTTCAGCAGTGATATAAGCATTGTGAATCCAAAGACTGACATAACACATGGCCAATACCACTGAATTCTTATAGTTTAGCAAGGAAAGAAGTATATGCAAACAATATGAAATTCCATATGTTCAAAGTGCTCTAGGACCAGAAAAGAAAGTATAACTAATTTTGCTAATGTCTTCACAGAAAGGAGGCATTTGAAATTAAAAGTCAAGGAACAGTATATTTTACCCAGGTAGATAGGAGTAATAGAGTAAAAAAAATGCTTTCTTTGTATGACACTTGTAACTCTAAACTTATATTGGCTAGTTTAATGGTTATATATCTTTTTCTTTCTTTCCTAATAGATGATAAATCAAAATGGAATCCTACAAAATGTTCAAGAAACTCACAGAAGGACAGAAAAAGGGAGACAAATCCCTCCCCCTCAAAAATTAACAGACTTAGAACTAAAAGATGGAACGGACATCACCCAGAACCATAGGAAGGCTGGCTGAGGGGAAATTATACAACTAGAAGGAAAGAGAAAAGCATACCGAGACTCAGAGGAGGCGCAGGGCAGAAAATACAATGGTGCAGAGGTGCGGAGGTGCGTGCGGAGCGGGCTGGCGGCTGAGGGCGCGGTTGTCTGTTTCAATTGGGAGGGAGTCTCAGGCTCTGAGCTCCAGTTCCGGGCAAGTCTCTGGGGACCCAGACTCAAACGGGAGAAGTGGGACTGTCTGGCATCAGTTGGAACTCGAGGGCAGCTTTCTCTCCAAGGTTTGCAGTGGTTGCTGGGACTCTGAGAGGCAGGGACTCTGAGAGGCAGAGCCTCTGGGGATGGGACTGAGAGCAGCCATAACTGCTCGCTCCACCCGCCCTGTTGATCCAGTGGGACCCGCCCTGCCCAAGCCTTACACAGAGTCATTTGCGGGATAGCCTCAGGCAAAGGCTAGATTAGCATCTCCCTAGAGGACAGAAGTTCTCCCATTGCAGACACAGCTGATTCTCACAGCCAGTTGGCCTGGAGGTCAATTCCCCCCCAGTATTACCTACAACGATCAAGGCTTAACTACAACAAGACGGCGCACAAAGACCACAGGGGGTGTACCAAGAAAGCATAAAAAATGCGGAGACAAAGAAAGAGGACACAAATGACAGAAATGGAGGATATAGAGTTCAAAACCACACTTTTAAGGTCTCTCAAGAACTGTCTAGAAGCCACCGATAAACTTAGTAAGACCCTCGAAAAGACTGGTGAGACCGCCAATAAATATAGTGAGATCCTCAAGAAATCTAATGAGACCCTCGATGTTGTGATAAAGAACCAACTAGAAATTAAGCATACACTGACTGAAATAAAGAATTTTATACAGACTCCCAACAGCAGACCAGAGGAGTGCAAGAATCAAGTCAAAGATCTGAAATACGAAGAAGCAAAAAACACTCAACTGGAAAAGCAAAATGAAAAAAGAATCCGAAAATACGAAGATAATGTAAGGAGCCTCTGGGACAGCTTCAAGCGTACCAACATCAGAATTATAGGGGTGCCAGAAGATGAGAGAGAGCAAGATATTGAAAACCTATTTGAAGAAATAATGACAGAAAACTTCCCCTACCTGGTGAAAGAAATAGATTTACAAGTCCAGGAAGCGCAGAGAACCCCAAACAAAAGGAATCCAAAGAGGACCACACCAAGACACATCATAATTAAAATGCCAAGAGCAAAAGACAAAGAGAGAATCTTAAAAACAGCAAGAGAAAGAAACTCAGTTACCTACAAGGGAATACCCATACGACTGTCAGCTGATTTCTCAACAGAAACTTTGCAGGCCAGAAGGGAGTGGCAAGAAATATTCAAAGTGATGAATACCAAGAACCTACAACCAAGATTACTTTATCCAGCAAAGCTATCATTCAGAATTGAAGGTCAGATAAAGAGCTTCACAGATAAGGAAAAGCTAAAGGAGTTCATCACCACCAAACCAGTATTATATGAAATGCTGAAAGGTATCCTTTAAGAAAAGGAAGAAGAAGAAATAGGTAAAGATACAAATTATGAATAACAAATATGCATCTATCAACAAGTGAATCTAAGAATGAAGTGAATAAATAGTCTGATGAACAGAATGAACTGGTGATTATAATAGAATCAGGGACATAGAAAGGGAATGGACTGACTATTCTTGGGGGGGGAAGGGGTGTGGGAGATGCGGGAAGAGACTGGACAAAAATCGTGCACCTATGGATGAGGACAGTGGGTGGGGAGTGAGGGCGGAGGGTGGGGTGGGAACTGGGAGGAGGGGACTTATGGGGGGGAAAAAAGAGGAACAAATGTAATAATCTGAACAATAAAGATTTAATTAAAAAAAATAAAAATAAATAAAAATTAACAGACTTAAATTCCAATTTTATGAAATATAAAGTACACACAAATTAAAAGAGTAACTAAGTATACTTATCAACATTAAGAATTTGCGTGTATTTTGACAGAAAAATTAATTACACATGTAGAAATCCAAGAAAAAAATAGTCATGAAAATGGGCAAAGTTATATACGCAAAGATGCTATTTATTTTTGTATTGGTGAAACACTGGTCCATAAATGTCTGTCAATGTGAAATTAGCAAAATATGTGTAGTCATTGTTGTATTCAAACAATGGAGTACAAGGTAGATAAACTGGCATAAAAAAATGTCCATGGTTAGGAAAAAAGTACTTTACAGAACAATAACTACTACATGATATTATTGGTGCTACAAATTCAATATAGTAGGTTTGCTTATGTTTATAAGGAAAAAAGTTTAGGAGGATATACATAAATCATTTTCTGTGATTGTCTATATAGGTAGAGTCAGGGAACTTTCATTTTCTACTCTGAACATTTTAACAGTGTTTGAATTTGTTTTACTAAAAACATGTAGAATGTTAATAATAATGAAATAAGAATTTAAAAAATTTACATTTTGTAAAAAAAGTAATTGCATGTTAGAAAAATAGTTTATCATGGTATATATCTTGTTTATATGGTTTAAAGAACAACAAAATTGTCCCCAGTGGGAGAGATTTTGTTTCAAATGCAGACTGCAGGTTCTGCCCAGAGATTGACTCAGGGGGTCTGGGCTGGGCCATGGGAAGCACTTAAGGTTTTCTACACCTCCACAGTTTAAGAAACTTTGGATTCAGGTTCTAGCTGGGTAGCTTAGTTGGTTAGAGCATCTTCCCAACACGCCAAGGTTGCAGGTTTGATCCCTGGTCAGGGCACATATAAGAATCAACCAACAAATGCATCAATAAGTGTAATGACAGATTGATCTCTCTCTCTCTCTCTCTCTCTCTCTCTCTCTCTCTCTCTCTCTCTTTCTCCATAAAAATCTATAAAAAAATAAACTGAATTCTACAATAATATTGTCCTTAAAAAGTACAAGGTTTAATCTGAAACAAAAACTAATACATTTTTTTATACCAATAGATTGATGGCAACTGGGGAAAATTATTGGTCCCAATGTGTGTGTTTTCTGTTTCTTCAGAGACAAATGGAAGCATTGGGACAATCATGGAAAGACTGCCAAGAGCAATGAATATTTCAAGTGGAAAGCAATAATGAATTTGTTTCTTTCAAGGAGCCAAAAGAATGAGAATGCTGACATTGGAAAGTACATGACCAGACTGTATAGATCCCAGTAGTGGTGTCATCACTGCAGTGAAAGAAGAGAAAACTGCTCTGTTTCGTAACGCTGTTCTTTATGCTACTCAGTACATTCTTGTCTGGCTGGTGTCAAAGAACCTTGATGCTGTTTACTTAGAATCCAAACTGGAAATAATGGGAATACCTTTATGGGAAAAACTGGAATGAAAATCTGAACTTTAAATTTCATATAGAGAGGCTCTGAGACCTCAAGGACTGACTATGTTATCTATACATTTTTTTAAAAAATGTCTGAATCTAAGTAGGTTTGGGATAGTTAGGAATCAGTATAGTTAAAGAGAAATAAATCACATTTTTCTATGCAAAATGGAATGTAGTATTAATAAATGTTGATCCCTGTCTGGAAGGAAATTTGAAAAGAAGGAAGGATGTCAGAAAGCAGAGAGAGAGAGACAGCGGGGGGGGGGGGGGGGGGAGGGGAGAGAGAGAGAGAGAGAGAGAGAGGGAGAGAGAGAGAGATTGAGGTTGAAACTAATACCGTTGGTTTAATGTTTTGCTGATGCTGTTTTGAAATTCTTAATACCTTCAAACTCCATCTCAAGTCAGGTTTAGGTGAATGTGCAGAACTGGGGGCCAAATGCCCAGACATCTGACCTCCTCACTCTTCCCCTGTTTACCTTCTTTCCATCATCCCTCAACACTATCTACTGGGAATCCACTTTCTCAATGCCATAGCCTCCCTTTCACACCTCTGCACAGTCTACCTCCTGATGATAAATAGATAATAGAATTTAAGAAGTTAATTTCTCTTTTAATAACTTTTCAAAAAATATGACTTCATTAATTTCAGAGATAGGAAGGGAGAGGAGAGAGAGTGAAACATCAATGATGAGAGAGAATCACTTATTGGCTGCCTTGAGCCTGAAACCCAGGCATGTGCCCTGACTAGGAATTGAACTGTGACCTTCTGGTCATGGGTTGATGCTCAACCACTGAGTCACACAGGCTGGGCTTTTCTAACAATATTTTGACTTTCAAGGTCTATTGTCTTGCTGTGAATATCAAAAACAAACCCCCAAATCCTATTTTGGAAAATAGTAGCTAAACTTGTCTTCTTTACTTTCACCTTCCCACTGTAATGGTCCTTTTAATTCCTAAGCATTGGTCTTTCCACGTCCCGTATCCTGGCCAGATGGATGGCTTGGCCTCATTAAGAAAAAGTCATGTTCCTAGATATGTAGAATGGAATGTATAACTCTTCATGCTTTGCCCCCTCTTCCAATGTACAAGAACATTCTCAGTGACTAGGACCAGTTTCATAGGTATATGACCTTTCACACAAGACCCCACGCTCAGAAGGGCCTCATATTTGGTTTAAATTGCTATTACTGCCTTGAAATTTCTAACAATTTTTGAACAAGCAAATCCTGTAGCTGGTCTTACCTGGGACTCTGAGTCTTTAGAAAGAGAAATTTCCCCATGAACAACCCAAAGGTGTCTAATATAATCTAGCATTGCTACCTGTGGTGTGCGTCTACTTTGTCCTAATAACGGAGGGATTTTTGATTCTCTATTTGTACTTCTTACTATCCCACTGGCTTCCTTTTAGGCAGAGGTAAAACTTTCTGTGTCACTGTAAGGTTTGTTAACATGAAAACAAATCTCAAGTTTAGGACAAAAAACACACACCAAAAAACACAAAACAATGGGATCAGGTTCCTCAACAGCAGCAAGTGCCAGGAGAGGAGTGGACCATGCTCCAGTACTTCTTCCTGCTCATGACCCTGACAGCACATCACAGAGAAAAGAGGAAGGGAGACAGCCCCATGCATCCACCTGCCTGCGCAGCCTGCCTGCCTGAACCACAAACTGGTTCATGAAGCACCGGTTTAAAAAGCACAGGGAACTGGTATCACAGGAGAAACAACTGTTTCTTATTAATCCCAAATTACGAATGCAGGACATTTCCCCCCACTAGCTACCGGATTGATATCCTGCACAAACTACATAGTTTTATATTCTCCTAGGTATCAGCCCATAGGCAGACATATTTCAATATTAAAGAAAATGAACGTCAATGCACACGAACATGAACTTACCATCCAGTACAGTTTCACAATATACTTTCCGTAGCTATTGTACAAAGGCATGTGACCCTTCACAGCTTTGCACAGAGAGTAGATGTGTTCCCAGGGCTTCCAGATGGGAACAGGAGGTTCCCCTGTAGTCCCTTTAAAGCTATTGTTCAAAATAGCCCCATTGAATATCTTCCACACTGCATAGATTTCGCTGATAATCCATCTCATCAACTATAGACAAAAACCATTAGTGTTAATTAGTTAATTTTCAGTTGGCACTGTAATTTAGGTGAGAAATTAGTTTAAAACCTACTTCCAATAATAATATTAAATTCATATATAATGTGTTCACATTTTCATTTCTGACTTACAGAATAAAGTCATACATCTTGCTTTTGTTTGGGGGAAGTATTGTCATATTACAGACTAACAAATGTAATATTAAACATACTCTTAGCTAAGGTCTGTCTTCCAGCGTAAACTTTCAATGACCTCCATTTGACATTGACCTTCATTTGAATTCTGTGTGTGTGTGTTTGAGAGAGAGAGAGAGAATGCTCCTGAAAATAGTGATTTACTTTGGAATTAACTTTTTATAAATGAGGGAGCTACTTCTCTGTAAATGTTGAGAAGTTTGAGGAAAAAAAAATCTCTTATCAATAGGACTAATTAGACAAGGAATGAGACATGAAAAAAATTAAAATTGCACACATACTTAAATATACTCTAAACTCATATTTCATGTGTTGATCTATAGATGCAGAAATGCTCCAAGTGAAACTCCCACTTGCAGTGTTAAAACGGGCAGGAAGGCCCAGTGGGGAGCTGAGCTTTGGAGTAGAAATAGAGACCAGGATTTGAATCCTCCTACAAATCCTTCTGTTCTTGAGTAAGTCACTTCAGCCTCTATCAATTTCAGTTTTTCATCTATTAAATGTAGATTAAACTATTTATTTTTCAGCCTTCTTTGTAATAGAAACAATACATAAGAAATCTATGTGTCACAGTGGGTGTTGAGGAAAGCCATTACTACCCTCAGTACTACTAGCTTTTCTGAAATATTCATCTCATGTTTTACTGACTGGTATTTACAGATTAAATACTTGAAACTGATCTCATAAGGTTTATGTTTTTCTTAATTTGCTTTATCTAGGAACTTTCTTAAATTTTGGTTAAGTTGAAATAGGCCAATCAGATATCTTCTTATATCTATGAAAATACTATATATTATTTTATAATTTCCTCTCTTGAAAAATAAAAAAGCTAAAGTCTATATATGTTTAGGATTCATAAATTTGGAGATAATTTTGTTGAGACACTAAACATAAGAAAGAACAAAGGGTTTGAATCAATAATGACTATGCTCCACTCTTCTAACTGATCTTAAAACATTCAAAAATCCCCTGTCTCTGAAATAACTACCTTGGGGAAGTGGAACAAGTCTGCTTCTGATGGATAAAAGGCAGGGTGAGGAGGTGGGGAAGTGCATCCACACAGGAAGTAGGACTGCTGTGCTGAATATCTGGCTTGTTTAGAGGAGGTGTTGCAATCAAACCGCACCCCATGATTTCACCCACATTAGCAAATCAAACTATGTAACGCCCCCCTCTCTCTCAGAGAACAACTTAAGTCAATTGCCAGGCAAGTGGAGCTGGAGGAGAAGAGCCTATCAGGGGTGGGCAAACTTTTTGACTCGAGGGCCACAATGGGTTCTTAAACTGGACCGGAGGGCCGGAACAAAAGCATGGATGGAGTGTTTGTGTGAACTAATATAAATTCAAAGTAAACATCATTACATAAAAGGGTACGGTCTTTTTTTTCAATAGTTTTATTCATTTCAAACGGGCCGGATACGGCCCGCGGGCCGTAGTTTTCCCACGGCTGGGGCCCTAGATTGTGAGAAGCCAGTACCTGGGCAGAAGAGGGGAACAAGCAGTCCTGATACTAACAACTCCCACAATTTGCATGCTGAACTCAAAGGGGCTTCCCTTTCCCTTTGAATGTCCAGTGTATTAACAGCTCAGTTATACCAAAACTTAAAGGTGAGCAAAGGAGAAGTGAGACTGGGGATTGCTTAAGCTGGTCCGGAAGGCATTTTGCAATGAGGCTTTAGTTCGTGCTTCTGTACATACCTCACTGCAGAGTAAATGTTCATTTACTGAAAACAAGTCAAACGTGGTTTCATTCTTTACAACTACTGGAACCTGAAATAAAATATTTTAAAGAAGATATTATTCCTTAGAAAATAGAAAGGATATGTAGCTCATGCACTGTCCACAGGCCAAACCCAATTTCATTTCTCACAACCAGAGAATGATCTATCTATCTATCTATCTATCTATCTATCTATCTATCTATCTATCTATCTATCTATCTATCTGAGTAGACTGAAATAGAGTAAATTTTATATAGAAAGGCCATTACTGCCCTAACTGGTTTGGCTCAGTGGATAGAGCGTCGGCCTGCGGACTGAAAGATCCCGGGTTTGATTCCGGTCAAGGGCATGTACCTTGGTTGCGGGCACATCCCCAGTGGGAGGTGTGCAGGAGGCAGCTGATCGATGTTTCTCTCTCATTGATGTTTCTAACTCTCTCTCTCTCTCTCTCTCTCTCTCTCTCTCTCTCTCTCTCTCTGTCTCTCTCTGTCTCTGTCTCTCTCTCTCTCCCTTTCTCTCTGTAAAAAATCAATAAAATATATGTTTTTTAAAAAAAGAAAGGCCATTACTATTTTGCAGAATTTTTGTCTAAACTTTATATATGTCTATATTTAATTAGTCTCAGTATCAAATGTATTTATCACAGTGGACCTAGACACTAAAACTTGAAGAACACTATCTGAAGATTTCCCCACAGAGCAAGGCTTCCAGTTCTGTCTGTCCACACACCAACATGATGGATCAAAAGAAGTCAGTGCCCAGGGGGAGTAGAGGTAGAGGGATGGCAATATTATGATAAATGTTGGTGGAAGTATCATCAATAATAATCAATTAATTTATTTTTAGTATAAGTGTATCTCTCAGAAATAAGGTATTCTAAAAAGAACAAAATATGGTTTATAAAACTGTTCTACTTATTCAAATTTATGATACTCCCATTTCATGGCATTCATATCCTTTATTTGCATGGAATGCTAATTCTGCAGTTAAATTGAGCAGAGCTTGAATATTATTAATAATATCTTTATATTAAGTGCATTATATTAACATCATAAATTTGTAGTCTTTATGTCAACATTATTTAACATTGTAAGGAATTTATAGGCATGCTTCATGTATATTTGATTCCTTACATTTAAAATGTCTTACAAGTAGACATTCCATAGTTACTCTGATGAAGAGAGATGTATCTTTCCATTTCCTCATTTTAGTATTTTTAAATTTAGGATTATCTGACTTTATCATCTAGTAACAGTAATTAAAAAATATGGTGGATAAATTATATTTTCTTGCATTGGTAGTGCTTATAAAGGATAAAACTTTTGGGTTAAAATCATTTTGTGTAGAAACAGAGATTCAATGGATTCCATAATGTATACAAGAATCAGCTCCATTACAACCATTTGACTAGCTAACTAGTAACTAATTAAGCCTACTGATTTTCTATGCATTAAATAAAAATAATAGAAGATCCAAGAAGGGAAAAAAGGCATTAATGATAATTAAGCACTTGGAAACAACAAATATATTTAAATGAACATAGCTACTAGGAAGATAGACCAGTGGGTCTGACATTTAGTGTACATAAGTGCTATTTTACAGAAAGGTTTCTCAGATGATGTCTTAGACACTATGACGAAAGGGCTGGGTGTGGGGTCCAGAAGTGAAGGTGGCCCTTGGAAAGTGCTTCAACAATCCCTGGGAGAGAGAGATCCAAATGCAAGTCTTTTGCGCTTGAAAATTAAGGCTAATAAACACTAAAGTAAACAGACCTTCGTGCCATATAAGTTCTTGCTTAGTCTGTCAGAAATTAAGGGCTATAATGTGACATCATGGGGAGGAGAAAAAGAAAACTGGGGGCTCTAAACAAAATTTTAATATTCTTTTGGAAATCAGTACAAGCAGTATTCAACCATACTGATAGACATTTATTTCTAATTTAAATTCAAAACACAATTACTTATTATTATTATTGAATACCACAAGAAAAAATTATCCTAAATTGTTTAAAAATGTAGATTTTCATAATTAACACATTACATACCATCATTAATATGTATTTTGTTTAATAATAAAAATTCTTCTTACCCGATTAAATAAAAAATCCTGTGGACGTTTCCAGGAATAAACTTTCAGTGATGGTGGTAATTCAATCTTGCCTTCAGGGTCTTCAAAACAATGCTACATAAAAATATATTGAGTTTTATCTCCATATGGTCTTATTAAAATAAAAACAGCTCAATCTTAGGAATTAATAATGCATAGATCAACAAAAAGGCATTTATAGAGTATTGTGTATGTTTGTTCTCAGAGCTAGTTTATGGAGTATTTGGGAAATACTAGAAGTTAATGATTCTGTATTTAATTCATGAAACCTTGATTGCCGAGTAGCATTTTGATTGCAGATGAAACAGTACAAGCAAGCATGAGCTTCTTTGGAATGTGAATTAGGAATGGAAGGAAAACAATTTTGGATAGGCCAGATATGGAGTTACTTCCCACTGAAAACACTGTTTCGTTTTGTTGTTGTTTTTAACTTAATAGAGAAAATTGAACAAGTTTACTTGTCAACTGTTAGAATCCATAAACAAGACAATATATATATGAAATGTGTACCTTTGATTTGACTTTCATTTATTGTTTTAATTAAAGTTGTTATTTTGAGATAATTATACATTCACATGCCATTGTGTGAAATAATATGAGAGTTCCTGCTTTCTCTTTTCCCAATGGTAACATCTTGCAAAACTATACTACAATATCACAACCAGGAAACAGGCATTGACACAGTCAAGATACAGAACAATTTCATCAGCACCGGGATCCTTCCTATGCCCTTTTATAGCCACATCTACCCTAAACTCCACATTCAGTGCTTAATCCCTACCACCTAGCAATCACTAATCTGGGTCCTATTTCCGTAATTGTGCCATTTCCATCATGTTATATGAATTGAATCATAAAGTATGTAGCTTTTTGGACCTGCTTTTATCCCCTCTCAGCCTAATTCTCTGGAGATTCATTTCATCCAAGTTGTTGTATGTATCAATAGTTTGTTCTTGTTTATTTTTGAGCAATAGCTCCTGATATGGATATTTGTTTGCTTACCATCTGTCCATTGAAGAACATCTGGACAGCTTCCAGTTCGAGGCTGTTACTAATAAAGTTGCTATGAACATTTGTATATAGGTTCTAGATTCTATGTGAACATATTTACATGTTCCTGGGATAAATGCCCCAGATTAAATTAATTCAATTTTAAGGTCAGTTAATGAGCTCTGAAGAAAAAATGATATCTAAGAGTCTACTCACAAGTATTAGTGGCCTAGTAAATTAGAGAGGCAGCGACTGTGTAAAAGTTTTCACAGCTCATAAGGGTGTGTGTGTGTGTGTGTGTGTGTGTGTGTGTAACTCCTTACAAGAAATAATATGAAAAGTGGTAGGAGTACAAACAAGATACTTAAGAAATATGAACTATCTGCACAGGGAAAAGGTAACTAAATTTCATATGAATGAATGGGGATGAGGGAGAATAAATACTGTTTTGTGATGTTCATGGTAACCATATTTTTATCCCAATGCTGGAGTGTCCTGAGAATGGGTTATATTTGAGGGCATCATCTAAACTTTAAAGCTAAGTGTCTACCAGTATATATATCTGGAGCATGTGGTTTATTGACACATTTAAGATACTGGAATAATTTGGATGGAGACAAAGGCAACCCCAACATCTAGTTAAATGATTCACGAATGAGTTTTTTTAAATTAGGCTGAGGTTTCCAGAAGCTGTATTAGACTTCTGGGGTTCCCTCCCATTGTTTTTTCCCTTGCAAATATTAATTTGGTTAAAGTCCTCTATCTGGCAATTCAAGAATCAGAGTCTCCTGTGGTTCTGTTTATATTACCTGATTTTTCTTCTTGGTTTTCAGTTGCTTGTTCTATTTATCTTCATGTCTAGTAAAATTGATTGTATGTTATACACTGAACATAATTTTTATAGGCTCTAAATAATAATGTCTTCCTCCAGAGAGGAGGATTTTATTCTCTTCTGGCAGGCAGAGTCAAGACGAACTTGACCCAGTCAAGAATGGGCCTCAGGATTTGGTAAGGCTGGTATAAATTTGGTTTGCCCTTCCTCAATACAGAACACTATAGGCACAGTGGAGTCCTATCTGAAAGGATGGAGGGTTTATTGGGGTCCTTTCCCTTGGTGAACCCTAAATTCCAATTTCTGGCAATAGCACCAGGAATTCTCTAATTCTTTTCTCAGTTATTTAGCCTTCAAACTGCTAACTTTTTACTCATTTTCTCAGCAGCAAAAGCTTCAAATACATAGCTTAGAAGTTAGGCAAATGTAAAATAAAATTATATGCAAAATTTTCAGATCACTTCTCTGTAGTTACCTCTGGGATTTGGGACAAGTTCTGTCTACTTTGGCAGCCCTTAATGATTCTGTCCCTTCTGATATGAGCACCAAGGCATTAGTATGTACTTGGACTCTAATTACCATGACTTAAATTAATAAATGTCTTTGAGAGAAACAAATAAACTAAACCAAGGCAAATGTGGGCTCATCCTGGTTTGATTCCCCTTTCTATAGGATTTGAGCCCCTCACATTAAGTTAATGGTAACTTTTCCATTTCACTTTACTTTAGGTATCCTATCTAATAAAAGAGAAACATGGTAATTAGCATACATCTGCTACCCTTCCCATTGGCTAATCAGCGATATATGCAAATTAACTGCCATCCAAGATGGCGGCCGGCAGCCAGGCAGCTTGAAACTAACATGAGGCTTGCTAGCTTCGGTGATGGAGGAAACCAACGTTCCCCGCCTGCCTTGCCAGCCTCTGAGCTTGCAGTTTGAAACATTGATACAAATATAGAAGCTAAACAAAACCCCAGAAACCTGTTTTCAGCCCGCCGGGATCTCAGAGCTGGAGTTGATACAGTGTTTCAATTATAGAACCCAAACAAACCAGATACCTGCTTTCAGCAGCAGAGGCCTCAGAGCTGGAGCCAGAGCTAAAGCTGGCCCAGAATAAAAAAAAAAAGGAGCAGTTGGGAGCTTCAGTCACCCACCAGCCTGAAAACAGCCCTCAGCCCCTCACCAGACTGGCCAGGCACCCCAGTGGGGACTCCCACCCTTAAGGGTGTGTGACCAGCTGCAAACAGCCAGCATCCCTTCACCCAGGCTGGCCAGCCACCCTAGTGGGGACCCCCACCCTGATCTAGGACACCCTTCAGGGCAAACCAGCCGGCCCTTACCCGTGCACTAGGCCTCTATCCTATATAGTAAAAGGGTAATATGCCTCCCAGCACCAGGATCAGCGAAACTGAGAGGCCTCCCGGCACTGGGATCAGTGTGACAGGGGCAGCGCCCAACCCCCCTGATCGCCCTGCGGTTCTGTGTGTGACAGGGGGCGGGGCCACAACCTCCCTATCCACCCTGCTCTGTTCGTGACAGGGAAAGGCGTCCCAACCCCCTGATGGGCCCTGCTTTGTGTGTGACGGGGTAGAGCCATAACCTCCCCATTGGCCCTGCCCTGAGTGTGAGAGTGGTGGCGCCCCAACCCCCTGATCGGCCCTGCTCTGTGGGTGATAGAGGGCGGCACCCCAACCCCCCCTCCACGGGCCCTGCTCTGTGTGTGATGGGGTAGAGCCATAACCTCCCCATAGGCCCTGCCCTGAGTATGACAGTGGTGGCGCCCCAACCCCCTGATCAGCCCTGCTCTGTGGGTGATAGAGGGAGGCGCCCTAACCCCCTGATGGGCCCTGCTCTGTGTGTGACAGGGTACGGAGCCCCAACCCCCGATGGGCCCTGCTCTGTGAGTGATAGGGGGCAGCGACCCAACCCCCTGATTGGCCCTGCTCTGTGCATGACAGGGGGTGGCGCTGCAACCTCCCCATTGACCCTGCCTTGAGTGTGACAGGGGGAGGTGCCCCAACCCCCCAATCGGCCCTATCCTGAGCATGACTGAGGGTGGCATCGCAACCTCCCGATCCGCCCTGCTCTGTGCATGACAGGGGGCGGCGCCCCAACTCCGCAATCGGCCCTGCTCTGAGCAGGTCGTTATCTCCCGAGGGGTCCCAGACTGTGAGAGAGCACAGGCCGGGCTGAGGACCCCCCCCTCCCCCCCCGAGTGCACAAATTTTTGTGCACCAGGCCTCTAGTATTTCTTATATCCACCTTGCAATACTTCATCGTATACTTCTCAGTTTGGTACACCCATCATATCCTTTCATTGCCATCACTTAGCTGAAGAAGGGGACTAGACTCTGGGCTTGCAAAGAAGGTTTAGTCCATCTGAGGCTGATACCCTGATCACTAGCTTCACATCCAAAGTAGTGGCCTTCTGGAAAGTTTCAGGGATATCTGCTATGGTTTGATGCCTAAAGCAATTAATCCTGATTAAAAAAATCAATGTTGCAAATCACGGCTAAGAGCTCTTGTGCCAATATATCACAGAAATGTAAGCACAGCCTTGGAGTGTGCACCACTCATTCCAGTGGAGGGACTGCTGCTTCCCAAGCCATGAATGCTGACGTTGAGGAACAGAACTGGGGTAGGGGAGCAAGGTTCTTCCCCAGATGGTACCACTTGGCACTGTTGTAATAACCAGGATTTGGGCTGGTGTTCAACTGCTTCACTAAGGATTTGCACATCTTCCTGATGTAAACTCACCCACAGTCTCCATAAGTTTGGAACTGCTGTTTAAATATGTAAAATAGCCCTGGGTGGTATGTGTCACTTGGTTGGGCATCATCCCTTGCACCAAAAGGTTGCCGCTTTGATTTCTGTTCGATTCCCAATCAGGGCACATTGCCCAGGTTTTAGGCTAGATCCCCAGCAGGAGACAGGCAACCAATCAATGTTTTGCTCTCACATTTCTCTCTCTCTCTTTCTCTCTCTCTCTCTCTCTCTCTCTCTCTCTCTCTCTCTCTCTCTCTCTCTCTCTCTCTCTCTCTCCAGTCTTTCCTTTAATCTCCAAATAACAGCTCACAAATCTGCAGAGGTCTCTCATTTTCTAAATCACAGCTGGCTAAGGAAATGCCTGGCTCCCACCTCTGTCCAAAACCCACTAGCTCACCTGTCCTATCCATTTCCCTTTTGTCTCATTATACCTCTGTGGTCATCTCCCTCATCCCATTTATTCAAGGGTGATTCACCAAAGCTCAAGACCAAGGTTGGATAACAAGGTAGGATGAGGGAGGACAAAACAGAAGTTCTCTTTTGAATGGAGGCTGTGGAGAGAAAAGTACACTTACAGGTTAGCAAATCTTTTTCTATGGTAGAGTTAAAGACCAAAATGAAATCTAGTCACCTTCAAATTTACTTACAAATATAGGGCTTTTTCCCGCTTTGTCCTTTTCTTTTCCACCTTTGCCTGCATCCCACTTTTCTGCATTTATGTCAATTTCATTCCATTCTGGCCAGATTGGGAATTTCCACTTCTTCTGTTCAACAGTACTTTGTGTATTACTACCAAAAGGGTACTGACTAGAAACAGAGGGGGAGGGAGGTGGGTTAGTTTTAATTCAAATCTCTGAGATGAAATGTTAGATTAATTGCATGACATAAATGTAATTCTCTCGTCAGCAGTCATGGTAAATGCATTTTTCAATACAGTCATACCTATGGCCACACAGCTTCCACATGTTAGGGTTCTAAAGACTGAAATATCCTCAACAGACTATTCCATAAATAAATGTTGTACATTAGTCCCTACTTATTAATGCAGGACATTCATCATAAACCTATAAGATGCTATATATTTATATACAATTCCCACTTAAAAATCCTTTACATGTATAATACTAATAGCTTTTTGAAGATTAGTACAAAAGTAATTTTTATTTTTCTCAGGATAAAAGTACTATGTGATCATTATTTTAAAAGAAAATTTATGCCCTAACTGGTTTGTCTCAGTGGATAGTATAGGCCTGTGGACTGAAAGGTCCCAGGTTCGATTCCAGTCAAGGACATGTACCTTGGTTGTGGGCACATCCCCAGTGGGGGGTGTGCAGAAGGCAGCTGATCAATGTTTCTCTCTCATCGATGTTTCTAACTCTCTATCCCTCTCCCTTCCTCTCTATAAAAAATCAATAAAATATATTTTTTTAAAAACTAAATAAAAAGAAAATTTAACAAATCAGATAAATAAGAAGGGCATACCCAATCCATTCTAGAAACCACATTAACAACTGCCCATTTCCTTAAGCTAATATATAAGAATATACATCTTTTTTTTTCAAAGATGACATCATTCAGCATACTCTTTTTATAGACTGCTCTTATCCACTTATCAGCATATTGTTAATAGTTTCCAGATCAATAAGTATTTATCTAAATATGAATTCAATGATTGCATAATATTTCATTATATGAATATACTGCCTTTCCTTTAAAAGCTTCTATTTTGGAAATTTGAGGGTATTGACTTAAAATTTTTTCACTATTAAAAACAAGCTTAATGGCTATTTTTTTAATATTGACATGTATTATTGCTAAATATATGTATGCATTATTAATTATTTCCTTAGGATGGCTTTTAATAAAGAGACTTACTCTACCATAATATATGCATATTTATAGCTTGTGATATATTTTTGACTAATTTTCTATAGAAAAGTTGAACTTGCTTTATACTCTCATTATTAGTGTATTACAGTTTCACATCTCTAAACTTTGAGTTTTTATTTATATGAATTTTAAAGTTTTAACTACACATGAGGCTACAACCCTGCACTAGTCCTTGGAATAAGAAATAAACAAACCAAACTAAAATCTACCCTTATGGAGTTCATATCCTAGTGGGTGGAGACACAAAATAAAAAGCATAATTTAAGTAAAATATACAGTATATTAGAAAGTGGGATTGTTAAGGGGAAATAAAAACAGGACGAGGGAACTGAAAAGGTAAGATGCCCAAGTTTTAATACAGTGGTCAAGGAAAGTGTTCTATGACAGGGTAATATTGAAGTAAATAGTGAAAGAA
Source organism: Myotis myotis (assembly GCF_014108235.1). Classification (NCBI taxonomy): domain Eukaryota; kingdom Metazoa; phylum Chordata; class Mammalia; order Chiroptera; family Vespertilionidae; genus Myotis; species Myotis myotis. The sequence goes on along the minus strand of NW_023416379.1, from coordinate 31,505,221 downwards.
ATTAAAAAATCAAGCTGCGTGGATATCTGTGGAAAGAATGTTCTGGACACAAGGAACAGCAAGTCCAAAGAGCAAGGAAGGATATTCCAGATGCAGAGAGCATCCTGGCTTATTTGAAGAATGATATGGAGGTCAGTGTGGCTGAAGGGAAAGTGGGGGCAGATTATGAGAGAAAACAGGAGATGCTAAAATTGTAAAGATGATCTAAGCCAAAATAAGGGCATTGATTGTTAGTCTGAGGAAGATGGGAAGCAAAGGAGGGTTGTGAGCAGAAGTATAAGTGACATGGATAAAATTTTGTAATTTTTAAAAAATATATTTTAAAAATATTTTTGTAAATGTATTTTTTTTTTTATTGCTTAAAGTATTACAAAGGGTATTACATATGTGTCCATTTTATCCCCCCGCCCTAGACAGTCCCCTAGCCTCCCCTATCCCCCAATGTCTTATGTCCACTGGTTATGCTTATATGCATGCATACAAGTCCTTTAGTTGATCTCTTACCCCCCTACCTCCTGCTCCGCAACCCTCCCCGGCCTTCCTGCTGCAGTTTGACAATCTGTTTGAGGCAGCTCTGCCTCTGTATCTATTATTGTTCAAAAGTTTATAATGGTCTCTATTATCCATGAATGAGTGAGATCATGTGGTATTTTTCCTTCATTGACTGGCTTATTTCACTTAGCATAATGCTCTCCAGTTCCATCCATGACGTTGCAAATGGTAAGAGTTCCTTCCTTTTTAGAGCAGCATAGTATTCCATCGTGTAGATGTACCACAGTTTTCTGATCCATTCATCTACTGATGGGCACTTAGGCTGTTTCCAGATCTTAGCTATGGTGAATTGTGCTGCTATGAACATAGGGGTGCATATATCCTTTCTGATTGGGTAATTCTCTTAATTCAGGTGGTCACCTTTATTTGGGGTTATTAATATCGTGAATATATTTGTGTATAGTGCCTGGTACGTGGTGCCTTGTTGTGTTGTATTTTGTGCCTTTAAAACAACGCAGCAGACCCAAGCAACAGCAACCTCCTGAGCACCACACCCTCTGCAGAGGAACAGCAGCTGTACGTGAAACCTTGCCCCACCAGCCAGAAGAGCCACCACAGCTGTGAACAGCACCCACCAGAGGAGCTGCTGCCAACTGAAGAGCAGCTGCTACCGCAACCGCCCGAAGAGCAACCACAGACCAAGGAGTCACTGCCACCAAGGGAGCAGCCACTGAACGACTCAACGTCTAGATATGTCAGCGAGATCAAACATGGGTAGACAAAGAAACCCCCAAAGGAAAGAGAAGGAGGACTCTCCAGAAAAGCAGCTAAGTAATACAGAGGCATGCAACATGACAGAAAAAGAATTCAGAATAAGGGTCCTAGAGTAAATGTATTTTTAAAAAATACATTTTCATTGATTTCAGAGAGGAAGGGAAATTGAGAGAGAGATAGAAACATCAATGATGAGAGAGAATCATTGATTTGCTGCCTCCCACATACCCCTAATGGGAATTAAGCCAACACCACAAACATCATGACTTAAAACAATTATGAATTTATTATAGGCACTCCCAGAGACACTGTTCAAAACAGGTAACAACTGGTATGGAAAGAAAAATCTAAATGGACCCTGGTCACAGTGCTGGGTCATGTCCTCAAAGCTACCAGCTAGGCCAGACATTTATTCTTTACTTTAAGTGGTGGGTTGGGTATGTAAGGTCCTCAGGGTAGGTCAGGACCCAGGGCAGGAGGCAGAAATATCTGGGGCTCAGGGTCATTGGTAAGGTTATTGTTAAGGCTATTCACCAATCACTCTTTTCAGGATTAGAACTGTCACTATAGCTGCACATCTGCCCTGGCATTCTATGTTAAAAGCCAGAGAGAGTAGGAAGAAAACTGAGAAAAGCAGTCAGTATGATAGACAAAATAATGCCCCAAATTACATATATATAATCTCCACATCCTAATTCCTGGAGCCAATAGATATATGGATCTCTTTTTTGTGGCAAAGAGAGTTTGTAGATCTCTTTAAGCATCTTGAAATGGGGTGCTGATCCTTGGGCTATCTGGTAGGCCCAATGTAATCCCAAAGGCCCTTAAAAGTGGAAGGAAGAGACAGTAGTAGTCAGAGGTAGGTGTGACTCCTGAAGAACGCACAGAGAAAAGCGAAATTGCTGGTTTTGACGACAGAGGAAAGAGGCCGCGGCCAAGTCAGGTGGAACCCCTTCAGAAACTGGGAAAGATTCTTCGCTCCAGCCTCCAGAGAGGAACACAGCCTTGCTGACACCTGGATGCTAGCTTAGTGAGACTGCTTTTGGACTTCTGACACCTACAAGTGCAAAATAAATTCATATTGTTTTAAGTCATGATGTTTGTGGTGTTATGTTACAGCAGTGATAAGAAATAGTGAGGTAGAAAAACATAATAGAGGGCGATGCCTTGGACGTCAAGAAAAGCAATTCTTTTCAAAACTGAGATAATGAGCCACAGGTCTAAATGCTATTAATAGATCAAACAAGATGAAGTATAAACACATAAGTGTACTTAGCAACACGAAGGTTAAGGCCTCTCTCAAAAGTCACCTTGTGGGGTTGGGGGCAGGAGGAACTTCCCTGAACACCCTATCTTAAATAGCAACTCTCACCTCTCTGCGTGCTTTTATTGCTTTATTTCTAGAGTGCTTGACAATCCTTATTTATGTGCTTGTTGTATGTTTCCACAGGTAGGGTTTGTATTCTCTACATGGGTAGGAACATTGGGTTTTTTGTTCATTCCCTTCATCTCCAACATTGGGAAGAGTGTCTGAACAACATAGGCAATCTATCTGTCTCTCAGTCATCTATTTACATAAAATAAAAGAACCAATACCTTTATAGTTATATCATTTCTAATTAATACTGTTTCAAATTTTTTCATGTAGGTAAAGTTTGACCAGATGCTCACCAATTTTTTTTCCATTTCCTACATTTCCCATCGGTTCTTTAAAGCCAGATCTCAAACTTTTGCAGTCTCATCCAAGAGTTTCTATTTCTCGAGGAAATTTTTATTTTTTTCAGCCAGACCCCAAGCAGAGGAAAGCTACCTTTCTCTGCTTGTTTTAAAGAGAATTTAACTCTTGGAAAGACATGCCTTTATCTAAGGTTGGAGCACTCCTTTTCTTTTTCTGGGCTCAAGACCTTGATCAAATATGTTTTTAAAAAAGCTTCCACTTTCATAAGACTGGTAAGCCTTCCCTAGTGAAGCAGCAGCTTCAGCTCAGCCATGACATTCTGACCTCCAATTCCCTCCTCATTTCTGAATTCTAGAGATTTTTTTTATGTAAGCATTTCTAGATATTGTTACCTTCAAAATAAAATCTTAATCCACCATCTTCTTGGAGGAGAAATTCTGAGAATATATACATTGTAAAGGGCTGTCTCTAAGTAGCATGTAGGGAAATATTAGAAAATGATGAGAAGAATTGTTGTAGGAAAAGAAGGAAATTTTTCATATTAATGGAAAAATCAAGAGCGTTGGTACAACAGATAAAAGAAATTGGTGATTTTGTATCCATTCAAACCATGATAAAGTTACCTCATTTGGGCAGCTCAAATGAAAGCTATTTTTATAAAAGGAAGATCTACTTTCTTAAAAAACAAGGACCCTGCTAAGATCAGGTTTTGCTTTCCTCTTCATTCTGTCAAGTGTAAGGAACTGTTCTGGCTCCCTCCCTTCAGCTGTTCATCTTTGTCACTAATTGGCCTACTTTTCCTGTAACATGTCAAATGTGTTTCCATCTGTGTTGAAGATCATTTAAAAAGACTCTCGTTATGAGGCAAGATAGTAAAAAGCCAGAAAAATTGGCAAGTGGAATGGGGAAACTGAGACAGATATCTGATTTAAACTAGCCTCATCCAGCACCCCCACTCATCCGCCACCTTCTCCCTTGCAGGACCACTCCCTAAAGCATTAAGCCCTCAGACAATGAGGTTCTTATCAGCATCAAATAATGTTAGGAACAAAGCCTCGGATCTGTAGACCACAGAGACAGAGTTTTGGTCAAACTAGAGATAATATCCAGGTCTCAACTGTGTTTCAGCTGCAGGCCCAGAAAAGCAGCAAAACCCAATGAAATTATACGATGGCTGACATAGGACCAGCAGCACTGATGAATGGCCCCCTGCCCTAGCACTAAACAATCAGTAGAGACCACAACCTTGACCTTTTATGTTCATTTTGATGAATCAGCATATTAAAGGAAAAACCTGGAGAGCTGGTGAAATATTCTATTGAGACCCTTCCCTGAGACCTTCCCTAAAATGTCTGCCTTTAGAAACAAATAAAAACCCTAAAGACAAAGGATGCCATATATGTTCTCTCTTTAGAGAAAGCCCACACTTTCTCTCTTCAGCCATGTATTTCTTTTTTAAAAAATATATTTTTATTGATTTCAGAGAGGAAGGTAGAGGGAGAGAGAGAGAGAAACATCAATGATGAGAGAGAATCATTGATCAGCTGTCTCCTGCATGCACCCTACTGGGGATGAAGCCCTCAACCGAGGCATGTGCCCTTGACTGGAATTGAACCAGGACCCTTTAGTACACAGACCAATGCTATACCCACTGAGCCAAACCAGCTAGGGCTATCTTTGGTTTCTTTCTCCTAAGCTCTAAGGGTCCCCAGGAGACTTGCAACCAGGGGAGCAGTGGGCAGTGGCAGCTCATCCTGGGCTAATCCCCTGGACATCTCTCCAAGGGCCCTTCTTTTGTCTCTGTATCATATTCCCTGAGTCCACACAGCCCAGCTAGCTCACTTCTGCTTTTGTAACTTTCTTTCTAAAGGGCCAAAGCAGCTCTCTGAGCAGCCTGCTCAATCTCTTCCCATGTACTTTCACTTTGATGCTAAATAAACTTCCTCTTTCACTAGAGTTATTGGTTGTGATTTCTTTTTTTGCTGAACTCAAGAACCAAGGGGCGACATTGCTGGTAACAATTAGAGGTATCTTATATCAGTTCAGTAGCTCACCTATAGTGCTATACACACAATATAACCACTGTTCAAGTAGACCCAATGTCAAATATACTGCAGACTTCAAATGATGATGTACAAGTGTTGAAACTCTCTGCACAGTGTGCCTTTGAAGTTCACTGCCAGAGTACAACTACTGCTCTAACATAGTCTGGATCCTTTAAATATTTAAATCACCTAGTTCCTGGTCTCATCAATTCTGAGAACAAGATACTTTTTAAACACAAAAGTGGCTTAGGACTTTTGAAGATTTAAGAACTGATAATACTGGGAAATAAATGTTGCCAAATGTTAGAAAACATAAACATGTAAAGAAATCAAACCTGACACACCGGAAAAAAAATCAGGGATATACACAGTTATCTTACTCACAAAGCAATATACCCAAGTATTAGTAAATGATTCAATCCATTACAATTACAGTTTTATAAAAGATTTCAAAGATAAATCTATTCTCTTTATATATTGATAAATGCTCCCTTCCACACAGTCTAATTATGCTATTGAGATAGGAGGATTGTCAATGTCCTTTTTAGCAGAGACTATAAGTCTGTATATACAAAACATAGTTGTGAAAATTTATTTTATTTTATTTTTTCTTTATTGATTAAGGTATTACATATGTGTCCTTATCTCCCCATTACCCCCCCCCCATCCCCTTACCCCCCTGGTGTCTGTGTCCATTGGTTAGGCTTATATGCATGCATACAAGTCCTTTGGTTGATCTCTTCCCCTTACCCCCACCGTCCCCTACCTTCCCTCTGAGGTTTGACTGTCTGATCGCCAGAAATGTTTATAATATAAAATCTGTATATTCCAAATGTCAAATGATATTCCAAAGGAACCCAATGTTTGGAGGGAGGAAAAATTTCAGGAAGCCAGTCAAGAGGCTAATTTCCAGAGTAGAAATATAAAATATAAAGGTGCTCTAGGGAGGTTGGGGGTTGGGGGGAAAGAAACACAAAAAAGTACATTTACAACAGCAGGCCAAGTTGGACAGAATAGTCTGACATAAAAATGAATATGACATAAGCAGCAAATACAAAGATGATTTCATACATATATATGATTTATAATTGAAATTATTTGATTATGATTGAAAACCATTGAAAAATGTGAATGGCTGGTTGCTAGAGGCAGAGGGTGAGAGGTGGGGAAAATGGGTGAAGGTGGTCAAAAGGTACAAACTTCCAATTATAAAATACATAAGTCATGAGGATATAATATATAGCAAGTTGACTATATTTAATAATACCATATTGTATATTTGAAAGTTGCTGAGATTAGATCTTAAAAGTTCTCATCACAAGAAAAAAAGTCTTAATTTGCATGAGAAAATGAATATGCAAACTATACATGATGACATATATTAACTAATTATGATAGTGATCATTTAACCATATATACAAATATCAAATTATTATGTTGTACACCTGAAACTAATATAATGTAATATGTCAATTATATCTCAATTTAAAAAGTCAATGGACTAATGACAGAAAGAACCTGTAAATTGTGGATTGGGGGCTGAAATAGTGCATGAAATACACAAGTAGGTACAAGGAAATGGATTTGAGCAGAGGCAGTCCAAGCTTAAAAGTCTGTAAGTGTATTTTGGAAAAGTTGAATTTAACCAGTAACTGTCAGGTTACCAGAAGTAGGCCAGTGCAGGAGAGTTAGCCCATGCATATCCCAGCTGACTCCCTGAGTAGAGGAGAAGGAGATGAGAGTCTGGGGAGACCAAGGCAGGTAGAGTTTGCAGGACAGAGCACTAGAGGAGAGACCTTCACAGAGACTTCTAAGGGGGGAAAAAGCATCAGAATCTTATGCACACACACAAACTCCTATATATTCTTAGACCATTTCACTGTAAGGATATTAAAATTTCAATAGAATGAGGTTCTGAAATTTTGCCATTGTTTTCCTCAAGCATGCTGTTCAGGGTAAGGACATAATTTTATTCATAGTGGGAGGCAGTTTATTTCTGCAAAGTGCAATCAGCATGCCATCATAAGTAGTGTCAGCTAATATCCTGAAGTAGTGAAAATATGAATAGAATTACACAATTGACTTAATTTGGGTTAAGGGCATTCTGAGCCACACTCTTCAGAAATATTAAATATGTAAGGAAATAAATTGCAATCTCAGAAAAATTTTAAATTGTTAAAGCCAGATTACAATGTCGACCTTTTATTCTCTTGGTTTTAGTAGAAGTATTTAATTGCACATTTAATTTTAGAAGTGTGGTGATGGGGGATGGAGGGGAGTGGGTGGAGGTAGAAGAGAGCATAGAGGGGATAAATGGTGATGAAAAAATAAAGTAAAATTTTAAAAATAGAATAAAAAAATAAAAGTTCAACATTATCTGTTTTTTTAAATACATTGTGCTTATGTGAATACAAAGATCAATAAGACTCAGTTCCTAGTCTCAAATAACAAAATTAATGGGAATAAGTACACACAATAAGAAATGCAAAGGCAATATGAAGGGTTTAAATGAACTTAAAAACAAAGTGCTTTGTCAACACAGAAGAGGTGGAAAAATTGCTTTCAAGTTCAAAAATCAAATGATGGCTTCATGGACGAGTGGCTCTGAAACTAAGTCTGTGATTGGAGGTTGAGGGAGAGCAACTAAAAGGAGGATAGGAAGAGGCACGAAGGGAGAAAGTGGAGACTGTAAATGGTATGTTAGTATTTGGTTGATACAGAGAACAGGAGGGAGTTGAAACTGGTTGGGGCCCTGACACTTAGCTCACTCTCTCTCTTTTCTTTCTGTTATTCTTCAAAGCAGGAACATCCTATCATTGGAATTGTGTTAAGAAGATTACTTACAGTATCTATAATAATAAAATGGTAATATGCTAATTAGACCAGCTGTTCTTCCATATGTCCTTCCAGACAAAGTCGCGGGGGGGAGGGGAGGAGGCAGCAGAGGCAGCAGAGCTCCCCCCTGTCTCCCCCCCCCCCCCCCCCCGCCCCTCACAGCAGCGTGTGTGGGGGCCGGGGCCAAGGCTCTTGCACGAATTTCATGCATCGGGCCTCTAGTTACATATATAGTATACTGGGTAAGAAAAACCCTTGACTGAAGGCAAGGGAACTAGAATGTTTTCTCAATGGTTCTACCTGGAATTAATAAAGACCCAAACTAGAGGATGTCAAGGAAAACAATGAATGCTGGGCCAGGGAAGAGAAGCAATTCGGAGGGGAAATTCAAAGGGAAACCAACTGGATGGGATGAGCAGAGGAGAGGGAAAGGTCAAAGATGACTGCTCTTTAGACTTGAGGTGTCAGGGAAGTCCTGATAAGATTCTCTAACATGAACACGGAAAATACAGGGGTGGGCAAAAGTAGGTTTACAGTTCTAATACAATAATTAAACAAAGAGCAATACAAGAATAAGCTCTGTATTTTGGATACTCACAACTTTAGACCTACTTTTGCCCACCCCAGTATATGCATTCAGGAGAGAAATGATGACCTCCACTTTGGACATATTTAGCTTGGAGCAGATGAGCACATCCAAGTGCTCAATCACATGACAAGGACTACAGATGCTAACTTAGTCATCTTAATCAGGAATGCTTGTTTAGATGACCAGATGAGAGAGGAAAGGAGAGCGAAGTAAGATCTCTGGAGAATGACTTAATTCTGGGGAAGAGAAGAAAGAAACAAAGCAGGGGCAGAAAGACAGAACGGAGAACTCCAGGCACAAGACGGGGTGTAGCTGGAATGACACGTGTTCCCCTGCAGGCAGCTGAACCCTCTTGAGAGCCAGGAAAGGAAAACAAGCTGGAGCTGCTCCTGCTGCTCTGGTCCCAGTGCAGGAGGGCTGCTGGGATTGTAAATTAAGCTTCCAGCGGCAAAGCTGATGTTTATAAAGAGCAAGCACCGCACATGGCAGGCAAGAGCGTGAGTATCATGATGACGTCAACCAAACTCCAGAGGCTGGTGCATGCACAGGTTCCAATGAACTTTATTTGACACAACTCCAAATGATTTTCCTCATAAGCTCATTCTTTGCCCATGGTGAAACCAGTCCTAAATTCCCCCAAGCTCCAGCTTGTTTGTCCTCCTTGAATGTTTTGCCTCTAATTTCCAGTTCGGTATAATGGTATGCGGAAAGGGCTCTGTTGGCAGTGTGATCAGTCCAGCCTTCACTTTTGACCTTGGCCTGACCTGGTTAAAGTCTCATTGTTTGTGACTCAGATCTGGGGCAAAAGCCAGCAGAACATTTACAGTTCTCCCTGCTTTCTCTCCCTTTGCCAGTGTATCCACAAGGTTTGGTGACCTGTGTTCGTTTTCATTAATTGGTAACTAACCCAGATATATGTCCTCCTCTCAGCTTCAATATGTTTCCTCTGAACACCCTCCTAAGCGGTGTTTCTCAGACACAAGTGCTGCGGAAAGTGACGATGAGGAGAATTGGCCCTGAGTTTACCCTGACCTCTGAGAGTGTGGAAGGGTGGATGGAAGTCCCAACCCTGGACTGAAGATTAGAGTGAGGGAATGGGGGCAGAAGGGCACATTGATCTCCTGTGAACTTTAACTGAGGGAATATATGAACTTTTGGTAGTCATCAGGATGGACTAAGAATAATTACAAAATATTCAGACTATTGCATTCATTTTGACACCAGCAAAAAAGAACATACAAAATATAAATATTTGTTCATTTTAAAAATGTACCTTATGTTAATTCAGCCATACAAAATTAACACAGTTATAGCCCCAGAACCTGGAATTAATTAGCCTGGACTGACCTTGGGAAGGAATGTTAATAAAATTTTAATGCACCTGATTGGCTACTTTTCACAACGTATGTGTACCTTCTTTGTCAAGGGTAAAAATGAAAGAGAAATCTTTCCTATTATACAAAGTACACAAGTCATTTTAGAGGTATATTTTTAATCTATCTTGGATACAGTTTTTAATAATTTTATCTCACATTAAGTGGCATGACCAGTTTACAGATTATTTAATCCTTTGATTTAAATAATCTGTGACCTGGAAATGTCAAAGAAATATTAAAGTCAGTCAAAATATTTTTAAATAGTCATTTCTGATTGAGGCAATATTAATTTGCTAAATCTAGAAACATTAACAACAATACTGTTTCAAAGTATGAGTTTGATTATATTTTTAGGTAATAATAAAGTACAAATTCCACAAGTTTATAAATTTAAGTCTTTTTAATCTAATGTCTACTACACTAAAAATGCTACAGAGTAATTTGGAACCATTTTAACTAAACAGACTAAAAACTGAGTGATTAAAAAAAAAGTATTTTACTGCCAGAGACGATTCTTAAACTGTGTCAAATTTTAATAAATTGTTGAATAAATGTTCATTTGAAGACTATTCCAAAGGAAGACCTGAAGGCAGACCCCACTAAGACCAAGGGGCTACAGCTAACCTTATTAAACAGGGCTGTGGGGCTCAGTTTTTACATTTAAATATTGTGACATTTCTACAGTGCCCTCATCCATGCCAAGTGCTGCCCTGCATCCCTGAAGTGACTGACGGCCACTTCCCTCCGGCTTCCAGTCCCTGTCTGGTTCTGAGTCAGAGGGTTTTATGGCCGAGCTGCCATACCAGGTTTCCAGTTCAGCTCAATTAAATTACACACCATTATTAAACTCACATTGTGCCGGGCCCTGGAGAAAATGCAAAAACAAATAAGGTGAGGCATTTAGAAAATTGTAATTAAATTTTATCTACACTATTCAATGTTTTGTCTTTTTAGATGTGGTGGCATCATCACCTGGACATTAGAGCACATTTTGCCACTTCAGTTGAAGATCAGAAATTTGGCTCCTGTAGGCTTTGACCACAATCACCTTACAGGTCTGCTCTGCACCCATTTACCTCCCCCCATTTAAAAATATTCCTATCATTGAAAGTTCCCAGAATCAGCCATCCCTGCTCTCAGACCACCACCAATTTCTTGCTACCCTGATTCTTATCCAGTATGAATTCCATGCAGTTTTCAATTTATAGCTCATAATTCATCATTTTGATATTTAAAACCATCTGTGCTTGTCCATGACATATAGTTCAAAGTTTTAAATATTTAACTATAGCAAAATTCCCTCACTTATCATGGACACAGTGGTGTTAAAACTATATATATAATGAAACTCAAAGTTTAGAGGGAAAAAATAAATCAGAGAAGAGAGGACAGAATATGTTGGATTGGTAGTGATTTTAATTAGGTAGCCCTTCGTTTAAAGAATAGAAAATTGAATGTTGAAATAGAAAAATGACATGTCCAATATCACAAAATTGGTGTCAAAGCAAACCCTATAATATAGATTTTATTCTTCCCAAATACAGAGAAATAGAGAATAACTAAAGCAGAAATATGACAATTTGGTGTAAAACTGACAGCTCAGTTTTCTGGCATAATTTTTCTTGGGGATTTAAAGTCATAATTATTTACAAATTTGGTCACAACTGGACATAGATAATTCTGCTTTCTCAGTTGTAACATCTTAGTTTTTTTACTCTGCCAACAGTGAATCAGACAGAAAGGGAGAACTGGGCCTCAATCAAAACAGGAAAGAATGAAAACCAAGCTGGGTATAACTAAACTGTGAACTCATTTAACAAGCAAATGGTAACTGCTTATTATGTGCTAGCCACATGCTAGGCAAAAGCCAGACATGGTCCTTGTTCCCAATCAGACACATAATTTTAGAGAAGAAAGATATATGCTATAGATGGCAGCTCTAGGAGAATGAGACTCCCTGGGATGGCCATTTTCAAGACTCTGAAGAAATTTTCTTTTTTCTCTGTATCCAGTTAGGTAGAGTTAGTTGCATTTATTGGATCTATAACCACAAGGTGTTGTAAAATGGCATATAAAAACTCACTCTACATGTATATTCAAATGACAATGACAGCAGAGCCTTGCTGGACTTTGCTCTCTGGGCCCCATGCTGTGTAACATTTTATCTTTATTGATGACTTAGCTGGTATCTATGATTAGCCCTCCAGTGGAACTTAGAGGAAAAACTTGATTTATCATGAACTTGACAATCTATCATACAATGCTACAACAAAACCTAATGATTTGATGTTTAATGCTCAGTAGATAGTTTCTAGCAAAGCGTAGGTTTTGTATAACTATTAGCCTTTACTCTTCCATTTCCATAAATACACACATACGTTTTTATTGACATAATTCAACTCAGATATTTTCTGGAAAAGAAAACATTTTAAAAATAATATTATCATCTCAAAAAGATATAAGAAGTACAGGCAAGGAAAGAGCATCTTACCATAGGGGCATTATCAACCATCACAGGACCAAGCCACTACTGTGTTTATGGTATCTGGTTTGATCAGTTTCTTATAGAAATTAGAAATCTCATGTCTTCCAGGATATAAACTCTTTAAAGTCAAACATTTTTCCCCAAGTTCCTTAAGAGTTAAGAGCCTTCAATGTGCATTAATGCTAACCATCATTGACTTAGTTATTTTTAGTCTATCAAAATTATTTTGCAATAATTTTATAACTTCTTATTTAATCACTGTCATTCATTCATTCTATAAATATTTCTTAGTATCTACTAGGTATGACCCAGGAATCAGTCGAGGTACTAAGGATTCAATGGTTTATAAAATAGAAATGGAAAATGCCCTGCCTTTATGAAACTTACATTCTATTATGAAGACACATAAATCAAAATTTTTAAAAAATGAAATGTATAGCATGTTAAATGAGCAAAAAATTAATGAAGAAAAAAGCAGACGGGAAATAGGGAGTTTTTTGGTTTGAGCAGAAAAGTGAAGGTTGTGATTTTAAACCAATTGGCCGAAGAAGCTGGCATGAGGAAATAGCATTTAGGTAAACACCTAATGGAAGTGAGGGAGGAGAGCATAGAAATCTGGGAGGAAGAGCTTCCCAGCAGAGGAAACAGCCAGTGCAAAGGCCTGGGGTAGGCACAAGCCCTGGGTGTTCTAGGGCAGAGGAAGCTAGTATGTGAACAAGGGAAGGTAAAGCCAGAAAAGTAATAGGAGCTTGATCTTATAGGGACTTGTAGGTCTTGGACCTATACGAATGGAAGCCATTAGCAGGGGAGCGATCTTGTTAAAATTGTACTTATGTATGTAATACATTATCTAAAAATTAAGTTAAAAATGAATGTATTACCTGCCAGGTAGCAGGAGGCCTGCTTATGACAGAACTAGAAACTAGAGAATCTGGAATCACAAATATGGAAATGAGGATGAGAGAGGAGATTAGGGAGGAAAAATACTAGGGACCAGCACAGAAGTCCAATGTGGGAATTTTTAAGCAAGGAAGGAGGCGAAGAAATAGGCATCCAAATGTGAGAATCCAGTTAAAAAGAATGCCTCCCCCGCCCCCACAGGCACAGCCAGAAGAACATGAGTGATCCCACTGAGGGACACTTGGCAGCTGGCACTCTCTCATTACTGGAATGTAAGTTAGCAATTTTGTAACTTCAAATGACAGCCCGAAGTCTGTGCCATCAGTGACTGGGTATTTCTAGAGAAAAAATAAGACCAAAGGGAAAAAAATAATAAGGAGGTACATACACAGACACCTCAGATAGCGAGACATATATATTCCATAAGCTAGGCTCTGTATAATTTCTTGGAGTAAACATTAGTAACTACAGATGGGGGCAGACCTAAACTAGGGAATTAACATTTAAAGTTAAAGATTTTTCCTCTCTTCTCTCTCTCTCTCTCTCTCTCTCTCTCTCTCTCTCTCTCTCTCTCTCTCTCTCACACACACACACACACACACACACACACACACACACACACACCAGCAGCGAAAGCAGAGAAACTAGGGTCTTGGGGGAGGAGGTGGGTAGAAGCTGGCATGGGGGAAGAATAGGAGCAAGAATCTCCATCTCCTGATCTGAGTTCCCACAGAAGATAAAGAAGCTGGGAGGACGCCCGCTAAAATCCAGCTCTGGGAGTTTGTTAAGGAAAGCAGCTCGTGGACTAGGGTTAGGCTAGGGGTGGATGGGCCTGGAGAGGTCCCTTACTCTTTAGATTTATCCGAGCTATGCACCGAAGTGATACCATGCACCTCTTTCTTCTTGGCTTGTTTGGTGGTCATGGCAAAGGCTGGGCTCCGCTGGGACTGGGAGCAGGCTCTGCGATCCTGGGCTCCGCGTCTGCCGTTGCCAGGAGACCACAGCACGCGTCCTGTAGACACAGGCAGGGCTGGGTGGCAGGGGAGGGGGGCGAGCGCGTGAGTGCTACGCAAACGCAGAGGCCCAGATCTCTGCATCCAGGTGCAATCTCAGGGGTTGGGTGCCTGCGGAGGAATCTGGGCTTGACAGTAGGATTAATGGGCAGCTCTGATCAATTGGAGCTCTACCAGGCCCTATTTTTGGAACCATAGACTATATATATGTATATACACTAGTATATACTCTCTCTTGGATTTCCTGCTATTTGAAGAGGGATACTATGAGGCTCCCTCTCCCAGGTCTTCTCTGAACAAGTTCCTTCCAGAATAACTAAAGAAAAAGTATGAGATCACTGAATTTGCCTATGATTTAAATATAGTGGATGCAAGGGAATCCCTGCAGAGAAGGCAATATAAAGACACCCTTGGTTGCTTAAGGTTTTATGTTCATGATCAAATAAAGTCCAGTGTCTTGTTCGTCCATCTGAAAGAATAAGTCCAAGTCATGGAACCCAGTAGCCCTTGAAACGCTCACTTGAAAAGACACGGAGCCAAATGACATGATCCAAGCAAACCAAGACCTATCAGGCTCCAGTTTAATGCTCAGCCAACTGAGGCACACTTATTAGTATCTTGCCATGGGCGAGTTCTTCCTTTGAATCTCAGTTTACTCATTTATAAACAGGAGATACTATCCCTAACTCACCATTCTATTTTGAGGATAAATGAAATGTGTGTAAAATGTTTAGCACACAATGAAAGCCCTGCAAATGGGAGCCCGTTTGAGAGATGCGGGTTACCATTCATTGTCTAAGGAAAGAAAGAAAAACTTAGACTGGGAAGTTTTTTAAATTCATTAAAGCCAAAGAAAACATTGTGCTGGCCCAATTCAATCTCACTTCAGAGAGATTTGACTGAGGTTTAGAACTCCGGTCACTAGTTAGACTCTCCCATGAGCCTAGACATAAACATCTTTAAAAAAAGAAACACTCTGCTCTTGGGACTGGGCAATGCTCAGAGGCCCAACTAAGGGGGAGAAACAGCTTCCTAAAAAGCAAATCTTTCAACTGCTCTGACAAATGAATGTCCAGCCCTCTCCACTCAGTATAGCCTCTGCTTGGTTAGACTATCCCAATCTAATTGTTGTTGGGGGTTACAGATAACAGTCAAACAGCAACTTTGTTGTACTTCTCTCTTTCTTTTCAACTTTGTTGTATTTCTATAAGCAAAATAAATAATTTCAAAGTTAGTAGTGTTAATGTTATGGTGGAAGAAGGGCCCTACAAAACAACTATGTGAAGACAATGGAGATATCTTGAGGGCGCTCCTTCATTTATCCCATGAGTGAAATTTCCAGGGAACCCTCCTAGATAAGAGTAGAGGATCAAAATTTGAGAAAATATTATTTAATAGAAAAATCTCATCAGAGTAGTCAAATGCATAGCCATAATCATAGATAAAGACTATTGGGTAAAAAAAAAAATAGCAAAATTTAAGCAACCAACCCATGGACAGATGAGTTTCATCTTGAAACAGACCATCCCTGAAGCCATCCATGGTTAAGGGTTGTAAGATGCCAAGATATTAGAGAAGAAAAGTCTTAGAAATGATCAACAGCCTGCCCATATTTTAGAGGTTATAGGTGACCCAGACCAAGAGAAGAGAGGTGTCTTGCCAAAGGTTGTATAGCTACTTAGTGGTAGTGTTTGGAACAGAGCATGAAAGGGAGAGACACCAGTGTAAGCCCAACATAGCATTATTATACTCAGAGACTGCTTTTTCATGTAAAATTTGGATAAAAATAAGGGTTTCACATAAGATGGAATAAAGTTATAAAATATTTTTGAAAAGTTATAAAATACTTATTAATTTCTTTTTTATATAGTTTCTTCCCCCCCCCCCCCATCTTCCCACTCCCCACTCCTTTTGGCAACTACCAGCTGTTCTCTATATCTATGGGTCTGCTTATATTCTATTTTGTTTTTTTGTGGCTGAATAATATTCCATTGTTTATATATACTGCATCTTCTTTATCCATTCATCCATCAATGGACACCTAGGCTGCTTCCATACCCTCACAACTGTAAATAATGCTGCAACGAACATAGAGGTGCATATATGTTTTTGAATTTGTGTTTTTGTTTCTTCAAATAAACACCCAGAAGTAGAATTGCTGAGACATATGGAAGTTCTGTTTTTAATTGTTTGAGGAACCTCCATACTGTCTTCTATTCTGGCTATACCAATTTACAGTCCCACCAACAGTGTACAAGGGTTCCTTTTTCTCTTATTAGCTCCTAGTTCCATAACCCTTCACTTTTATTATATTATATATGCAGCATGCATATATGGCATTTCTTTTCTTTATGGAGTTAAACTCTGGTCAAGCCATTATACTAAGAGGCAAATATTTTCCTCAACAAACCTTAAGATGGTGTTTGTAGGTGTCAGTGTGAAAAAGGCAATTAGTCCTACATTGACCTTTTTTTTCTTTTATCCCATATTCTTAAGTGCAGATGATAATCATGGTCAATGTTATTTTTAAATGTTAATAATAGTTGTGATTTATTGCATTCCTGCTACATTCCAGGCTTAGGGAGTGGTTCTAGTTCCTTAGCATAGGTTGTAGAGACAGACCTGAATATAAATACTGATTCTTACCCTGTGTAAGTCATTTAAAGTCTCTGAGTTCCATTTTCTTCATTTGTGCAAAGGGAAGAATAGTATTTACCTCAAATTGTGCTTGGAGCATCATAAGCACTCAAATAGCGATAGCCAATATTATTACTATTTCACAGGTAAAAAGCCTGAAGTGCAGACAGGTAAGGACTTGCCTGGTATGGGGCAGGTGGTAGAGCAAGATCAACCTTACTGCACACCCTTTGCTTTCTGCAATTCTGCAGGCTGATGGTCCTTGCTGTGACCTTCAGAGTCACTTCTGAGCATAGCTAATGCAGGTGACTGCCCTGCAACCCAGCTTGGCGACTTCCAAGCTCTCTGCTGTTAAATAACTTTCAAAGGCCAAGAAAAAAAAACTTATACTTTATCACAGCTACTTAGAGTGGAGCCTCTCTCCAATCTATACTTAATTTTTTGAGGAAGAATTCTTTGGCTTCAATAACTCCTGCTCTGTAGAGAAGTGGTTAGAAATGTTCACTTCCCCATGCCAGCAGAAACAGAACAGGCAGGGGATCCGTCTTTAGACTGCTCAGGGATTGCTGACATGGGGAAGTGAGCTTCAGTAACCACTTCTCCACCCTTCCTTTGGAGTCCCAGATGACTGAAACCAAACAGGGATAAGGGTACGGTTAGGGCAGGGAGAGGGGAAGCATTTCTGTTTCTTAAAGTCATAGTTCTAAGTCACTTCAAACACTTGGAACCACAGTCACAGGACATTTTATTGGTAGTGCTGCTCAGCCACCTCTTTGCAATTAGGTCAATTATAAAATTGCCTAGAACTTAACCAACCAAATGAGCAAACATAAAATCGACATGTATCATTACTTTTTCCCTGGCCCCTTCTCATTTATTAAGCTATAAGGGCCCTTAGAGCAGGACCTGGTTTTACTTTTCAGCAAATTCAATTCAAACTTTGCAAGCCCCCTTCACATCTAATAGAGCTCACATTTATTGAGCACTTGCTATATGCTTGGTACTCTACTAAGCTCTTTTTCTGTGTTAACTCAATCCTTACAAACACCCTAGGAATTTGTTATTATAACAATCTCTCTTTTGTAAATAAGAATACAGGCAGAGAGGTTAAATTAAATTGGTGAGGATTCAAGCCTATGAAGTCAGCCCAAACCAGTCCTCTCTATAACCATGTTATTCTGCCTCCGACTCCTTCAATGATCACAATCCTATGAGGTGTTACAATCAGCCTATTCTATAGAGAAGGAAAGTGAGCTTTAGAAAAGCATATCAACTTGTCCAAAGTCCAAAGCATGGAGGAAGTGGAGCCAGGATGTAAAAGCGAGCAGTCTCAGAGTGCCAAGTATTGCATTGTATTGTAGTGCATTATGTTTTCCATTATGGTAAGAACACTTAACACACTTTTGAGTGTACAATATAATATTGTTAATTATAGGTATGATGTTATGCAACAGATCTCTAGAACATATTCACCTTGCATAACTAAAATTTTATAGCTGTGAACAGTCTTAAGCTCTCTGCTACACTGCCTCCTTCAAACAGTGGGAATACAGAAAAATGTTTACTCTATGTCATTGAAAATATTATAAATTGCCACTTAGTTCTGTCTCCTAATGTTCAGGTTCCTCAGAACCCACTAGTTAGGGAGGACATGGATCCTGCAGATATGAAGTCAATTGTCCCTACCAGAGAAAGCCTCATTATCCTAGCAAACCCTAACTTACAGTTTAGTTATCTTTTAAAGGAAATTCTGAAGAGAGAGTTTTACAAATGGGATAAGTAAATAATTATTAGCAAAAAATAATTTCTACTTTCATAAGCTATTTAAATAAGAAGCCATAGTTTTCCTGACTGTAATAAAACACTTCATCAGGGTGCAAACTACCCACATTTGTATAATGTTGAAATCAGCCATGTAGCAGATCCAGTGGTACTAATCCAGATCCCCTTCCAGACAAAGGCACTCCCCACCAGAGGAAACCGCTTCACTCAACCCAAGGTTATGCCTTCTCCCTGATGGCCTCCTGCGTCTCACTAGGGATATAACTGGGACAGCTCCGAAAGGTCATTTTCTCTCCAGAGCTCCCTTATTATTAGTTACAGCAACTTTGTGGTTTAACTTCTTGTTCTATCCAATCCTGCGTGCCTTACATCCTTAGAGATGTTACAGAGAACACTGTCCATGCAAATCTCAGCATTAGGATCTATTTGCTGGGAACTGGCCTTGACCAGTTGATATCTGGGAAGCCGACTGTAAAATGAGATTTGGGAAGACTTTTGCTTCCAAACAAGATGAGGTAACAGGGAGTGAATTTAGCCTCTCACATGCAATAACCAATAAATAAAATGAAATATAGGAGGACATTGGTGAACAGGCAATAAAAGGCAGTGATCCCAGATAGGTGGAAAACAAAAAAGGTGGGCTTTATCATTGTCCCAGCTTACTGTGAGGCTCTGGCATAGGGCCTGGGAACTCAGGCATGCCTGATGGTGGACCTGATTTGGGGAGATGGAGCTGGAGTCCAGTGAGAGTAGGCAGCTAAAGAGCAGAGGATGTGGAGGGGAGAGTAGCAGGGAGCACACCCTCAGAGGATAGGCCCTCGGTGCCACCTGAATACTGATCTGCACATGCGCCTGAGGAAATGCTCTGAGGCCACAGAAAGAACCACATGAAAGGATTAAAAGGAATAACTTCTCTGAGCTCTCATGGGCCTGTTCTCACCAGCATGATGAGAAAAACCTCATAGTTGACAGGAAATGGGGTATGGAGCTTTGCTGCCTGGGTAGTGGTGAAAATCTCATCCTAGACTAAATGCTTCACTGGTCCCATCTAACAAACCTTAAAAACAGGATTGAACTGACCAAACTATTTCCAAGTAAGTCAATAGCTTCCCGGAACAAACCTTAAGAATATTTATAGGCATACCACAATAACCAGCACCCAGCAGGTAAAACTCAAAATAAATGGTGTTCAATACAAATTATTAGGGATAAAAAGAAGTAGAAAAATATATCCCATTAAAAGGGGAAAAAAATCAACCAATTGAAAATGACTCAGAAAAAAACACAGACATTAACATAGTTACAACTGTATGCCATATGTTTAAGAAGCTAGGAGAAAGATTGAATGGTAGGTTCATCTTAAGAACTGTGAATATAGTGTTGATGTTGAAAAAATAGATTGGATGGCAATAATGGCAAATTAGTCATTGCAGAAGAACAGATTAGCAAATTTGAAGACAACAATAAAAACTATTTAAAATGAAACAGAGAAAAAAAAGACTTAGAAAAGAACAATAGAGCATCAGGCAGCTATGAAACAACTTCAAATGGACTAATATACATATGGTTGGAGTCCCTGCATAGGCAGGGAAGGTGGGTGGATAGAAGACACTGAAAACTAATGATGGAAATTTTTTCAAATTTTGTATAAGCTATAAACCCTGAAACTCAATAAACCCGGAGCCCAATAAACATGAAAAACAATAACAACAACAACCCTACAGGCAAGGAAATTCATAATCAAATTGATTAATATCACCGTAAAAGGAAAAATCTCAAAATAGAATTTCAGGGCTAACCTATAGGTGATGAGTCATCACTGGTGGTAGATGGAGCTCTGACAGCCTTGACATGAAATGGCAGTGCTATTGTTCAACTTTGACCTGTGGTAAACTAGGACCCAGTATTAGTGGAAGAGGATGCACTGACAGATGCACGTCAGGCCTGACAGTTTGGGGGAAACAGTAATTATAAAGAAACTGGAGGTCTGTTGCCATCTTAAAAATATGAACTATAGTTATAACTTTTAATGACCTATTAAATTTATCATCTATACCATTTCTGGGTCAGTTCAGTTGATTTAAATTTCCCCCTCTTAATGGAAAGTATTTTCCTGCTTATCTGATACATTTTTTATTAGCTGTAAGGTATTGTGAATTTTACCTTGTATGATGCTAGCATAATATCTATGAATAATAATATTTGTTTCTTTTACAATTTTAATGTAATTGTATTTATATGGAGGTTTAATTTATCTGGAGATTTAATTTTATGCATTGGGTATTACTAAACGGATTAATAAGAGTTGGTTCATGCCCCTGAAGAACTCATAATCTTGTGGAGAAAACAGAAACTAGAACCGATACAAAACAATGCAATGAGCCCAGCCAGTATGGTGCCATGGTTATGATTAGGCATTGGCCCATGAACCAGGAGGTCACGTTTTGATTTCAATCAGGGCACATGTTCCAGTTTCAGGCTCAATCCCTAATAGGGGTGTGTAGGAGGCAGTTGATCGATATTTCTCTCTCACTGATGTTTCTATCTTTATCTCTATGGTGCAGGGGGGAAGTTTAAAATATTCCTTTAAAATATTATTTTATTATAAAATTATTAATTTTGGAATTATAAAAGTATAAATACAAGTTTTAAAAAAACACATCTCTACTCCCATCTTCCAGAAATAGCATCCAATAGCATTTTGATGTATTGAGTCTTTTCATCACATACACAACTATTTTATAAAATTGAAGTTATACTACTTGATTTTTTTAGTTAGCTATACTGCCAATATTTACCCATGTAATTCAGTGATTTTTAATAGCTGCATAGTAGGTCATCATTTGAACCAATGTCTTGTTATTGGACATGTAGCTTATTTCTTATATTACATTAATATGAAAACAGGGTAATGAAATACAGCGCAGTAGAGATTAACAGGAATGGGGAACTGGAGGCCTGGACTCCAGTGTCAACTCTGAGAGGTTTGGTATAAGTCATTTCCCCTCTCTGAGTTCCAGTTTCCTCACTTAGAAAATTGTCAGGCTGAACTAGATGAAGTTTCACATCCTATTTAGTGCTAACACAGACAACCAAACGCACTCCCAGGATTAAAATCACTTCAGTGGGGAAGGTCTTAGTAGAACTCTGAACTTAATAGATCGTGAAGACAGCATAAGGACCTACACTTGGTGGGTTGTTCGAAGAAGTAAAACAGCAAGAAGTGAGCATTTGCACTGGGAAAAGTGAGAAAGCATCAAACTACCTCTGACTCCACCAGCCCTTTCCTCTCTTCTGAGAGCTTACAGTGGTTCTCAACCTTCTGGCCCTTTAAATACAGTTCCTCATGTTGTGACCCAACCATAAAATTATTTTCGTTGCTACTTCATAACTGTAATGTTGATACTGTTATGAATCGTAATGTAAATATCTGTTATGCAGGATGGTCTTAGGCGACCCCTGTGAAAGGGTCGTTCGACCGCCAAAGGGGTCACGACCCACAGGTTGAGAATCGCTGGAGAAGGATTGACATCCTACTTTTTCATCCAACCTCTAGATTTCAAGCATGTGCTTGCAATTGAAGGATGATATTTACAAGTGTGATTGGGCACTTTACATTGTTTGTATTTGTGCATATTTTCAGCTTTATAAAATGAACATTAATGTAAAGGTGACATTTAAAATAAATTTGTTTCGTTGAGTCTTTTTTAATGGAGCTAAAGTTAAAAATTAGAAGAGGAAGAAGAGCATTAGAGAATATAAATATTCTGCTTAATAAATAGATTCACTCATTCTTTCATTCAAGAAATATTTATTGAACATATACTATGTTCCAGTCCCAGTTTTAGGGGATGGAGAGATATAAAACAGACAAAGCCCTAGACATCATGAACTTACATTCTAGGTGAGGGAGCCAGACAGTAAACATACAAAATATATTGTGTTGTTACCGTATGTCAGATGGGTCTAATCACTAAGCAAAGGAGAGGAATGAGGGTAAAATAGGAAATACGGGAACTAGGGAGGAAGTTGATATTGTACATGGAGAGCACAGGAATGGCTCCTCTGGTAATGTGATGTTTGAAGAGAGACCTGGTGTGTAAGATCAAGCCATGCAGATCTCTGAGGCAAAGAGTATTTTAGGCAAGGTCAATAGCAAGAACTTTTTTGAGGTAAGAGGGTATGTGGTGTGCTCTATGCCACCACGAGCAGAGCAAAAAAGCAAGGAGAAAAGTCATGAAACATAAAGTAAGAGAGGCAGTGGTATGCCAGATCCTACGGGCCCCTAAGAGAAACATTGCATTTGTTCAGAGTTCGATGGAAGCAATTAGATTTGGGACAGGGAAGTGACATGATCTGATTTAGGCTTTAAAGCAATCTTTATGTATGCTTTGTTAATAATAGGCAAGGGTAGGTATTGAGAAGTGAAGAGAGAGAAAGCTAGGAAAAATTAATTAAAATGTTATTGTGGTAATTCAGAGAAATGCAACTGTCTACACTGCAGAAGTGTGGAGGGTGAGAATGGGCTGACCTCAGCAAATATGAAGGTATAGATAGAAAGATAGGCTGATAGAATGATGTGGGCTATGAGATAAAAGGGATAAAGGATGATAGTAGGGTTTTGACCTGAGCAACTAAAAAAAAAAAAAAAAAAAAAAAGGAACTGTCATCCACTGAAATGAGAAAAACTGGAGCAGTAGATTTTAAAAGAAAAATGAAGAGTTTAGCTTTTAACGCGCTTAATTTGAATTGCCTATTAGAAACACAAGCAGAGAGGCAGTTAGATATGCGAATCTGGACTTCAGGGGACTGGTCTGAACTAGAGATAGAAATTTGGGAGTCATCCTCATAAGACAAAATCCCTGAATTACTTTACCCATCTCATAAAATATTTTTAATATTACTAGAATGTATGGAAATAAGCTCAATTAGGTCAGAAAATAATTAAGAAGAATTTGTGCTTGAGTCTTCTGGCAAGAAAAGTTACCCTGGTTATTATTTTTAAGTCAATCTGTGCTGCTTAGATGAGATTTCACTTTAGAACAATTTCTTTTATTGCTTTAGATGATTACTCTAGCTTATGAAAAACACTGCTCTACTGTTCTCCCTCTGCACAGAGCAACTGTTAACTTAAATGAAATTTGTATCAGCAAGGAGTGAGGTTTCACATGCAAGCCTTATATTTTAGAGCTGGAAAGGTCTTAGTGACCTTGTTTAATCTATGAGTTCATTTTACAGAGAGAGGAAAAAACAGAAGTTCAAAAGGCAAAGTGAGTTTCCAAAGTCATTCAGCTAGGATAGTATACTTATTATTTACTTAGTACAGCAAATATTTACTGAGGACTAGGTGCTAGGTGAGATGTTTGAAGGGTTGAAGATAAAACAGTCAACAATAAAAATAGTCTCTGCTGTGTGGAATTTACAGTCCCTTTGGAAAAGCAAGTCTACAATATGACACATAAGTAATAAGTGCCATGAAGAAAAATGAATCAGGATAAGGTTGGGTGATAAATAATTTATTGTTCAAATTGGGACCATTTTTAGAATAAAAGGAATTGAAAACTGGATCAGATGCCAGGTCAGCAGGCATAAGCTGTGGTGTCTATCCGGGTGAATGAAGATGTAAAGTCACACAGATAAATTGGATTGGTAGTACTGAGGTGGTGAGTCAGGTTTATCTCATATCAAGTGGTCGGTCACTAGTGAGATGATATGGTGACATCTGAGGAGAGACCTGAAGTCAGTGAAGGAAGGAGACATGCATATATTTAAAGTAGACTGTTGCAGGCAAAGGAAACAACAATAAAAAATCTCTGAGGAGGGAGGTATTTGGAGGAACAGCAAGGAGGTCAGTGTGGTTAATAAAGAGAAAACAAGGGGAAGAATTTGTTGTAGGCAATGAGGCAGGATGATGTAGGAATTTTTAGGCTATTAAAATTATTTAGGTTTACTATGCCTGATTAAAATAAAAAAGCCATTTGTTAGCTATGAAACAAGGAGTGACATTATCTAACTTATTTTAGTCTAATAATCTGGCTGCCCTATTGAAAATATGTCAGCAAGAAGAACTGCTTAGTAATAAAACAACAAAAGCTGTACAGGGTTTCTACCTGAAAATTTTATTGCTAAAGTTAAAGAAGACTCCAATGAATGAAGAGATACATCATATTCATAGACTACAAGACTGAATATTATTAAAATGTTAATTTTCCCCCCAGAATTCTATAGAATCAGTGAAGTTTTCAATGAAAACTCAAGCAGGTTATTTTTTTGTTATAAATTGACAATCTGATATTTATGTTTATATAGGTAGGCCAATGATCTAGAACAATATAGTCTTTTAAAATTGTAAATCAAAAAAAATTTGGAAGATTTGTTTTATTTCAAGAATTACTATAAAGCCATAATAATCATTGCTATGGAACAGAAAAATAGATTAACCAAAATAGAAAGGCAGAAATAGATACATATACAAGAAAATGTAGTAAATTTATTTTTAAAAATGTACCAATTAAATTTAATATGGATAGAAAAGATTATATGTGTTTTTCAACATATAATACCAGAACAACTGGACTTCTAGATGGAAAAAACTGTAACTTGATCCATACATTACTCCATATACAAAAATGAACTTGAAACAGAATGTAGATCTAAACAAAAAATTCAAACTAAATGGTTTCTTAAAGAAAATATCAGACAATATCTCGGCAGCCTTAAGGTATTCAAAAACATTTTAGAGCACAGAAATTACTAACCATAATAAAATTATTTGATAACCAAACTTCATTGAAATTAAAAACTTCTGTTTAAAAGTCATTATTAAGAAAAATTAAAAGGCAAGCCTTAATGAGATAAATGTATTGCAATATATTTATGCAACAAAAGATTTGTACTTAAAATATTTAAGTATTTTTAAAATTCAATAATAAAAAGACAACAAAATTTGGTACAAAATTCTGGCATTTACAAAATAAGGTATATAAATAGCCAATAAGCACAGTCACTAGGGTAGTGTAAATTAAAACCCAAAGAGGAAAAACAATGAGATATAATGAGTAGATATAGATCTTCTACAATGCTAAAATTTTTTTAAAAAAAAACCCCTATAAATAATATAGTGGATTATTCTATGCCAACCTGGTCAACTTGAGGACTACATTTCCCAGAATTTCCTTTTCTGTTTTTGATTTGGCCAAAAGAGGTACTTATGTATGATTTAAAGCATACAAATGAAACAGTGGCCATTACTCTTGTTGGTGTCAGATTTAGTGCTAGAGTGAAACAGCTGTGTCCATTCGGTCACAGTATGATCTTATTTTGCCAAGTTGTCCAACCTATTGTCCAGGCTGATCAACAGTAGTCCCAGTTCTACCATCAGGTACTTGATTGTGGATCCCCAAAATGGTAACTACACCAAGGCAACAACTTCCCATAGAGCTTGCCATGAACTTCCTCTTCTTGGTCCTACTGCAGTGGCTGGATATTCTTGTTTCACAGAATTTCCTGCAAGTTCTAACTTGTCTGCCTGCACGAGTACAATAGGTAGACTCATTGGTGACTCTTTTTCTGATCCTTCCACACCCTGTCCATCTAGTCTCACTTTTGTGTAAGGCCTAATTTCTATAATTAACTCTTTATCCAATAACACTCATGTTAGCTTGATTACTTGGCACCTCATCTGCATTTGGATCTGATTTAAATAAATATCCTCAACTCTGAGTCTGATGTCAACAGTGAAATGAAACTTGGGAATTCTGAAATGAGAATGATTATATTTTTTCATGTGAAGAGAATAAAGATGATTTGTGGCTAAAGACTGGTAGATTGCAGAAAGGCCTCAAATATTTTCTATCCCAAAGTGACCTTTCAGTTCTTCCCATTAAAGGTGGAGTCTATTTCTTCACCCATTAAATATGTTCTTGACCACGAGACTTTCTCTGGCTATTGGGACATTAGCAAACATGAACCCAGAGGAGGGTTGGAAAGTAAAAGTATATTGGAGCTTGCTTTCGCTTGCTAATTTTGTAACCCAGCTGCCCTGTGGATGACTAGGCCAAGCCATGCCTGTCATCCCAGTTGACAATGGGGTACCACCAAGTACACAAGTGAAGCCATCCAGTTCCAATAAGCTGGCTAGAGCAGTATTATTTTTTGGCTCAAATTTATGTAGATGTTTATTTTGAAGCAAAAAACAAACCAATACAAATATTGAATGTTGAGAGGAGGCCAAGCAACTGCAACTCTAAGTCACTGATGATGGGAAATGACTCTGCAAAACTATTTGTCAGTTTCTTATAAAGTTAATCACACACTTACCTTAATATCCAGCAATTGCAGATTAGGCATTTACCTAAGAGAAATGAAAACACATGTTCACATAAATGTACATGTAAGGAAGTGCACAGTAGCTTATTCATAATAGCAAAAATTGGGAATAACCTAAATTTCCATCAATAGGAGAATAAACAAAATATAACTTCAATAATACCATTCAGAAATAAAAAGAAATTGACTATGTATAAATAAATATACGGATAAATCATAAAAACATTAGGTTTAATGAGTAAAGCAAAGCATAAGAGTATTTGCTATGTAATTCCATGTATACGAAGTTTCAGGAGAAATAGAGAAGGGAATAGAAGCAAGGGAGTAATGATACAGTTAGTCCCCCTTTATCCACAAGGGATGCCCAATTGGATGCCTAGTGGGAAGGTTCTGAGGAGACCATTAGATTGCAGGCACAATTGTTGATATAGGTTACATTTACTAATTTTCTATTTACTCTGCCATCTGTAACACTTAACTTTGAACACAAGTTAATATACATCTTTATGCAAGATAATTATTTTGAATGGGGGGATAAGGACACATATGTAATACCTTAATCAACAAAGAAAAAATATTATTAAAAAGAAAAGATGATTATTTTGATCATCTATTGCTGTATAACAAACCAGCCAAAATGCAACAGCTTAAAACCATCTTTTTATTACTCCTCGTGGTTCTGTGTGTTGATTGGGGTCACCTGGGTAGTTCTAGTCTGGAGATGTCACCTGGGGTCACAGTGAGTGGGTGGTTATCTTTGGCTAAGATATCCCAGATGGCTCACTCACACAGCTGCCACTGATGCTGGCAGAAGGCTGGGACTCAGCTGGGCATGTTGACCACAGCACCTGGCATGGCCCCACATGTCGCCTGGGCTTTCCACAGGGTGGCAGCTAGGTTCAGAGAGGCAGAGTTCTGGGAGTGAGCGGTCCCAGAGAGAAGAAGCAAATGCTGCCTGTCAGACCTCTGTAGGGCTAAGCCTAGAACTGGCATGGTGTCAGTTCTAGGGCTTATGCAGTCATAGGGCCAGACTAGATACAGGATGAGGAGAAAATAAACTCCAGTTCTCCAAGGAGAGAGTCACAAAGAAATTGGGGCCATCTTTAATCAACTACATCTTTTGTCAATAAATAAAGCTATGGATTACACAAAAATATTTTTTGGGGAAAATTATATGTCTACCATTTTTTTTCAATGTTTATCTCAATGGTATGCTAGCTATATCGCGAATAATGCCACATTTATAATCAGATTATAGTCCCCATTCTATGTTCTTTTTTTATAGGGATTGCTTACTTCTTTCGTAGGGTACAACTTTAGCAAACATATTTGTTCCTTCATTATAGGCTTTCTCCCCATTTACCTGTGTGGAATCCAAGTCAGAGCTACCAGAATGTCTTTCACATCATAAAGCAAGATCTCTCTACCAGTAGAGATTAAATGTGAACCTGGATGACCTTTTATTATTTATTCTGAATTTCTAGCCTCTGCATGGTAAAATTATAACTGCATGGGAAGCAATCTCTGTTCAGTTCAGAATTCTGTTGCAGTCATTCAAGTAACTTGCCCATAGCAACAGAAAGAAGCTTCCATGTCACACTTGCAGCTTAACACTGAATTCTGCAAATTACAGAAAAAACTTTCTTTTTCATAGAGATGAGCAGTTCAAGTGTCAGAGCAGAAATAATCCTATATGAGCTGATTTAATATACAAAGTTATACATTCAAACTTGGGATTTAGTGTTTTCCCTTTCATTAGCATTTACTTCTTATTGGAAATTATTTTTTTAAATGCCCCATCAAACATGTTACTGTGTTTTGCATGGAAGAATTTACTTATTATAATCAATTAGAGGTAAGCTTTTGATTCTGATGTTATCGGCAGCTCAGAGGTTTCTATATATGGTTTTTTGTGATATTTATTTTTCAATATTCTATAACTTTAGGTTCAATTTTCCTCTTGGTCTGAGATGTATGTCCACGTTAATTTTAATTTACTTGGTTTGACTGTGTGCCTCCTACTGTTTTCTGATCATACTTGGTTTGTGATGAATGTTATCGATTTCTTTCAAAATTTGAGGTTTCTCTATGGCTAGTCCATGGTGACCTTTGTGATTGATTTTTCCATGGTTATTGAAAAATTATATATTTTGGGAAGAATGTGTGTGTGTGTTTGCAGAGGATCTATCTTATTTTGTATATGATTGAGAAAAGTTCAACTGGAGTTTTATACTACATTTTATCCTAATACTTCCTAGAATTTGTTTTATGAATATTGATGATTTGTGTAACAACATTTATAACTTAAATTATCATCGTGGATTCCTTTCTTTGTAGTAACATGTTCTTGTTTCACACTTGGCGTTTTTTGCCATGCATTTACTTTGATATTTGTGCCTTTTGGGGTTTGTTTGCATTGCCCTAATTACAGCCGTGGGCAAACTATGGCCGAAAAAGACCGTACCCTTTTATGTAATGATGTTTACTTTGAATTTATGTTAGTTCACACAAACACTCCATCCATGCTTTTGTTCCGGCCCTCCGGTCCAGTTTAAGAACCCATTGTGGCCCTCGAGTCAAAAAGTTTGCCCACCCCTGCCTAATATGTTTCTGCCCTATTATTTTCAAACTATGAATCACTTTAGTTTAACATATTCTGAGCATACCAATTGTTAGAGTTCCATTGTCCATTCTCCCTTTTGCTCTCTTATTTTTTAAAAAATATTTCCATTTCTTTTTGTAATTTTTATTCTATTTCTCTTACCATTTTTTTTGATCCTCACCCGAGGATATTTTTCCATTGATTTTTAGACAGAGTGGAAGAGAAAGGGAAAGAAATATCCATGTGAGAGAAACACACCGATTGGTTGCCTCCTGCACTAGCCCAGGGCCCGGACTGGGGAGGAGCCTGCAACCAATGTATGTGCCCTTGACTAGAACTGAACACCCGGAACCCTTCAGTCAGCAGGCTCACAGTCTATCTACTGAGCCAAACTGGCTAGGGCTCTCTTACCATTTTTGATGGAAACAGACTACAGTAATAATTGTTTTAGTGAAGAATTGTTATGAAAAGTGAAGATAGCGTCCAGCATTTGTTCTGCAGCAGCCATTGCAGAGGCAATGTGCACTCAGGCGGTGTAAGAGAGGCCCCACCAAGCTCCCTCCTGGGAACCACACAGTATCTCAGCATCAAGGCCTGTCATCGCTCTGTGAGCATCTATGCTTCATCTCCATTTATTTTGCGCATTCCTGCTTTCACTACAGGTCAGTGTTATTTTAGGTTGTATATGTTGTTTAGCATGATTTGGTAAGTTAATTTTTGTGTCTGGGACAGCTCAAAAGTTTTTCCATATAAATTGATGGTAATTGCTTCTTCGCTTTCCACCATTTGGCTTAGGAAAGGTTTCATAGGAATGCTCTACCTCGAGCTAATGGGAGCAACCTGTATATAAACACTTAAACCTCTAGGGCAGGTTTGGCAGTGAAAAGAAAATTCAAAGATATTGGTTTGATATGGGAAATGCTAATAGACTTGTAGGGCAATACTAGATGGTATTTAGGTAATAGTTTGGAGGCAGTAGATTGAATTACTAACATTCTAGCAGTTTTTTAAAAATATGTAACTCTAACCTATATCATCCACATTTCTACCTCTTCCATACAAGCGTAAACACACAGCTTGGAGAATAAAATAAAAAGAATGGTGGCTTTATATATTCATCTTTCAATACAAAATCCTGTACAAAGAAATGGGTAGTTCATATAATTTCACATGCATATGAAGCCTGTTCCTTAAATTGCACAGTTGTCATATATATATATATATATATATATATATATATATATATATATATATATATATATATAATTTCAGTGAGGGAGAGGGAGAGAGAGATAGAAACATCAATGATGAGAGATTATCACTGATTGGCTGTCTCCTGGCATGCCCCATACTGTGGATTGAGCCCAAAACCCAGGCATGTGCCCTGACCAGGAATCCTACTGTGACCTCCTGGTTCATAGGTTGATGCTTGACCACTGAGCCATGTTGGCTGGGCAAATTGTCCATTCTTGAACACTGGCTAAAGTGAGCAATAATAAAACATTCACCCTATGTGAATGTAAATGTACATTTTTAACTCTGAGCTGAATAATTCCAGCTATTAATATTAGGAAAGTTAATTGATTTAGCAAGTGAATTAATATATGTACCAAGAAGGTCAAAATCATAGGCAGTGTTATTAAA
This sequence comes from Myotis myotis, assembly GCF_014108235.1. Taxonomy (NCBI): domain Eukaryota; kingdom Metazoa; phylum Chordata; class Mammalia; order Chiroptera; family Vespertilionidae; genus Myotis; species Myotis myotis. The sequence continues at coordinate 31,474,041 of NW_023416379.1, read as the reverse complement.
TGTAGTAAAAAATAAAGATAATTCAAAGTGGTTTTTCTCATAGATGGATAACAGTATGGCTATTACCAAAGGGGAAGGGGGGATTTGGGAGAGATAGTAGAGGGTAAAGGGGGAATAAATGGTGATGGAAGGAGACTTGACTTGAGGTGGTGAACACCCAATGCAATATACAGATGATGTATTATAGAATTATACCCCTGAAATTTCCATCGGAAATTTCATTAACCAATGTCACCCCAATAAATTTAATAAATAAATCATGAGGCAATTCAATAAATAAATCATGGGGGGACTGGGTAATGGCTATATGCATTATCTTAAGTGGTTTCATGGGTGTACACAGATATAGAAAACTTACCATACTGTAAATAAGTGTAAGTTCTTGTATGTCAATATACCTCAATACAGCAGTTTAAGAAATAAAAAGGCCAAATGTTACCTGTGAAGAACTTCAAAGTGTTCATAGGCTGCAAAATATCAGACATATGTCATAGCAATATCTTTAATGATACAACCCCCTAGGGCAATGGAGACTAAGGAGAAAATACACAAATGGGACTACATCAAAATAAAAAGCTTCTGAACAGAAAAAGAAACCAACAAAACAAGAAAGCCCATTGCATGGGAGAACATATTTGCCAATGTTATCTCCGATAAGGGTCTAATCTCCAAAATTTATAGAGAACTCATACATCTTAACAAAAGGAAGATAAACAACCCATTCAAAAAAAAATGGGCAAAGGACTTAGACACTTTTCGAAAGTGAACATACAGAAGGCCAAGAGACATGTGAAAACATGCTCAAAGTCACTAATCATCCGAGAAATGCAAATCAAAACAATGAGATACCATTTCACACCTGTCAGAATGGCTATCATCAACAAATCAACAAACGAAAGTGCTGGTGAGGATGTGGAGAAAAAGGAACCCTCGTGCACTGCTGGTGGGAATGCAGACTGGTGCAGCCACTGTGGAAAACAGTATGGAGTTTCCTCAAAAAGTTAAAAATGGAACTCCCATTTGACCCAGTGATCCCACTTCTAGGAATATATCCCAAGAAATCAGAAACCCCAGTGAGGAGGAATATATACACCCCTATGTTCATAGCAGCACAATTTACAATGGCTAAGATTGGAAACAGCCCAAGTGCCCTTCAGCAGATGAATGGATTGAAAATCTGTGGTACATCTACACAGTGGAATACTATGCTGCTGTAAAAAAGAAAGAACTCTTACCATTCATAACAGCATGGATAGACATGGAGAGTATTATGCTAAGCGAAATAAGCCAGGCAGAGAAAGATAAGTATCACATGATCTCACTCATTTGTGGAATATAATGAACATAAACTGATGAACAAAAATAGATCCAGAGAGGGAAGGCAGCAGATGGGAGGGACAGTAAGAGATCAACCAAAGGACTTGTGTGCATGCATATAAACATAACCAATGGACACAGACAGCAGGGGGGTGAGGGCATGTGCTAGGGGTTGGGGGTGGCCAGGGAGAGGTCAATGGGGGAAAAAGGAGAAGTATGTGATACTATATGTAATACTTTAAACAATAAAAAATTTTTAAAAAACCTTCAAAGTGTTGATTGTAAAGGAAGACCAATAAATAAATGAGGAAAAAAAGTGTTTTTTAAATTTTAAAAGTATTATGTTCCCAATTGGAAGGCTCCTTTTGATTTCAGTGACAGTGCAGGGAATATACTGATAGGTTTAAAATGAAACTGTACCATAAAAATGTAAACCTTATCTAAAAAACCCAAGTCAGCTTTGACCAACACCCACAATTCTAGCCTTTACTTGAGGTAATTGCAATAAGGAATTTGGTATTTATCTTTCTGAATGGCTCACACAGCCTTTAATTTTTAACACACATTTTTATTTAAATGCTACTATACTGCTGCACAGTATCTCCTTGTATGGGTATTGTTAAAGAGCAAACCACAGGCCCCAAATACCATCACTTATGCTAAAGCCTATGACACCAAACTTAGATTTAATACCTGACCTATTGCTGTTTCAGTCCCTCTCAGAAAGGTAATCTTTGTTAACCACTCCAAAATTCTCTGGTCCATGAGGTAATGTGTGACCTGTGCCTTCTCATCCCCAGCCCCCATCTCCCATTGAAAAACGAGGCAATTTACATATAAAAAACTCCGGCTGTCCACCACTCCCCCAAAATGTCTTGGTCTAAAAATGATCCTTTCTCTTCTTTTGTTAATAGCTCCCTTTCTTATTAAAACTGTCCCTTTTTTATAGCCCTTTGGAGAACTCTTCTACTTGCTCAATGGGATGCTGCTGGACTCATGATTGTTTAATACAGACAATTAGACCTTCTAATTTACTTGGCTAAACTTTGTTTTTTAATAACAAACACTTGTGCATTTTATTTTTCCCCTACAGCTAAGCATTTAGTGATTGTTATTTACTATTGCTACTGTTAACTTTTGTTTTTTTGCATGTATATGCAAGTGATGGGCTTCTCTATATTCTCCCTTGTACACATAAGCAAGTGTTTATCCTGGGTTGATAGTAACGGAAAATACAAATTAAAAATAAGGCTTAATTTTCCCTGTTGAAAATAAGGGAAGAGACTTTATCCACCCCTGCCTCCTCCCCACCCTTTCTGAGAGTATTTCATTTGAAACTTGTAGGTTCTTTCTCTCTTTATGTATGTAAATTGGTTTGAATGCTAAATAAGCCTCTGCCAGATTTCTCAAGGACCTTGAATACATGTCAGAAAAGGCCAAAGAGTTACTTAAAAATGTAACATCCTATATAATAAAAGGGTAATATGCAAATTGTCCCCTTAACCAGGAGTTCGACTGGAGTTCGGCCAGGGCACAGGGCAGGCCTGTCAACCACCCAAGGCCCCTCCCCCCGGCCATGCACGAATTGTGCACTGGGCCTCTAGTGTAAACGTATTTGTGATTCCCAGGCAAAGCTCAGTTGGTGAGAAGAATGAGCTCCATTTTACGGACCATGACTACTATTTATTCCCAGATCAAGTATAATTCTGTGTCTCTCAGATCAAGTGTAATTCTGTGCTAGCTTTTTTTTCCTGCTATTAATAAATGCATGGATCATTCATATCCAAGTTCATAATAATGTATAAGACATTTTTTTTCATACCTCATTTCACATTAGCTTTGGATTATGTCACAAACACCTTTAAATATCCCTCTGAAAAAGAGAAGTTGCACCTTTCACATGATTATCATTAATTCCTTAACAATAAAAGTAAAAGTAAACAGACAGAGTTTTCTAAGGCATAAAAATATACCCCATATTACCTGGTAGAGCTACATTAATTCAAAACAAAGACATCAGTCAAAATATTTATTCTGTTCTTAATTGGACTGAATGGTAATACAAATATTGTGAGCCAGATGTATCTTCCTTGTGTATTATATTTTAAGTGCCCAGAACTTTATATAAAACCACACGACCTTGTTTCTCTCACAATTCATACTATGGAAACTTGGATCTAATCTTTGAATAACTTCTTTCCTTGACCATGACTTTTATAGATCTGATAAAACTAGCTCCAGTTAGAAGTTTTGAGGGAGAAAACCTTGCTAAACAGAAACTTCAAGCCTTATGTGGCTAACAGTCTAAAAGCCTCCCTCAAAAGTGAAGATAAAATACAAAAATATAGGCTCGTACAATTACTCTAAGACTGCTGGGAAAGTTTATTACCACCCCAGCGCTTACACTAAGAGCCACAACTTGAAACTCGTACCAAATCCTGAGCATTGTCATTTTCAAAGATGTTAAGAAGGATGTAAACATTATCCTGCACCTGACGGCAGCAGCAACAACAAGAGAGGTCCAAGTGCTCACTCTAAGGTGTAGAGCCATGCTCAGGATAGACACCGACACCCACTTCAGCTAAGGCTCCCAGAGTGCCTTCATGGTCACGTTAAGCACAGCTCTGGGAAGATCACAGAGCAGGCCATCCACCACCTCAATCCTTTCTCAGGAATTTGCTCCAAATGGAGAAATCAAGTCAGGCTGCATCTGGTGAGCAGGAGAGGAGCTGAAGCCACGTCAGCAACACTGGGATTTGCTCTCTGCTGGCAAGGCCTTCTCGTGCAGTTTAATTCTGTCCCCATCGTTGTCTTCATTGGGAAAGCTTTGCTGGTTCATGAGAATGTTCTCCACCAGGAAGCGGGCTGCTTCCTCTATGTTGATGTTGTCCTGTAGAGCAGAAATAAGGAACAGGATCAATTCTGAGGATTAATCCACAGAATAACACTTGAAGAATATTCACAGGAACTAGGAAAGTTCCTCATTGGGGACACTGTAAGTACCCAGCTATCAGCTTCTCCAACACTACAGTGTTAGCCAAGAGCTCAGTGCTACTGAGTAATGTGGCTATGGAACCCTCTTCTTTTTACAAAAGATCACCCTTTAGGATGTTCCTATTTTAAACTTTTTGCCACTGAGGTTCAAAAAACTATTTTGATGGTTGCAAATAAATATTCACCCCCCTCTGGGTTGCCACGCACATAAATGGAAGCAATGAAATGAAAAACATCCCTGCCCTTGAACATCTAATTCAAGTATTCTGGATATATTATGAAGAAAAAGGTCAAGGGGCCACACCATATTAAAATAGGATAAATCCATCATGTTGCTCCCCCATCTCTGAGTGATGCCAGAGGGGTTCTTGGCTCCGCACAGGTAAGAATTCAAGACATGAGCCAGACAGAGAAGAGGTTAACGTGGAAAAGCAGGTTTATGAGCAGAGAGGACAAGCAGGAAAAGCCACTCCACAGAGTATTCTTGTTTCCTTCTCTTGTGGAGTCTCACGAGAGAAGAAGAGACTCCAACCATCTCTAGAGGTTAAGCTTATATCTGTTATATCTGGTTATAGTTTCTATGGAAAATTGCTGCTATGGGGAAACAGAGAGTGGGGAAAAGTTGGGATTAACTTTAACCATTACTAGGTATATTTTGTGACCTTGTGCTTTCCCTTTAAGGCAGCGGTTCTCAACCTGTGGGTCGCGACCCCTTTGGCAGTCCAATGACCCTTTCACAGGGGTCGCCTAAGACCATCCTGCATATCAGATATTTACATTACGATTCATAACAGTAGCAACGTTACAGTTATGAAGTAGCAACGAAAGTAATTTTATGGTTGGGTCACAACATGAGGAACTGTATTTAAAGGGCCAGAAGGTTGAGAACCACTGCTTTAAGGTATGGGTAAACGGTAATGTACGAGTGAGGAGCTATTCATCAATCCTTGCAGGAGTTTTCCCTGTCCAGAGGCTCTTCCTGGTCTGCTTAAACCTCTGGTCAGCCCAGTTCCGTGTCAGGCAGCACGAGACAGGCCCTGGACTTAGTTGATTTATATAGTCCTCATGCCCCCTCTCCTGTATTATTAGTGAATAATTAATTTTAGATGTCATATGTAAATTGACCTGAAACAATGTTTTAGGTGTGATGTCCATTAACACTATCCTAAGGAATCACTACCTATCACATTTGTGTAATAGATTTATAAGTTGTCATCAAGTAGACAATCAGTAACACATAGCAAAATCTGTGATTTTTAAAATATTTAACTTAATATTTTAAAATAATTGTATTTACAAAAACATTGCAATAATAGTAAAAATTCCTAAACACCCTTCACCCATATTCCTCAAATGTCAACATCTTAGATAAATGGAGTACAACTATCAAAATCAGGAAATTAGATAATAGTATTATCAGCATTATTCTATCAACCTTATTCAAATTATACCAATTGTCCAGGTGAGCAGCTGAATTTTGTGGTCATGTCTCCTGTCTCCTTTAATCTGGAACAGTTCCTTAGTCTCCTTACTTTCATGAACTTGACATTCTCAGAGAGTACTGGCCAGAGAATATCCCTTAATTTGGGTCTGCTTGATGCTTCCTTGGTATTAAGTTCGTTATGCATTTTGGACAGGAATAAGGCATGAGTGATGTCTTTGTCAGTGTATGAGGCCCACTCGCTTAAAGTTCTATCTCTCAGGTTTCTCCCTGAAAGATTCCTCTTCTTTTCTATGTATTTAGTAAATAAAATATGTAAATATCCTATGTTTCACCATACTTTTTCCCATTAATTTTAGCTTCAATCAATTCTTCCCTAAAACAATTATTGCTGTGGTGTTTAATGGTGATTTCCTATTTCCATAATTCCTTCTATATTTATCAGCTGTAAATTCTCTTCTCTACCACTTATTTATTCATATCACAGATTATTATTTTATTCTGTGTACATAATATTACAATGTTATTTACTTTGTTGCTCAAATTGTCTTAGATAAGGGGGCTCCTATAGGTAGGCTCCTGTGCCTTTGTGACATGTCTCCATCACACTTTGTGTTTCTTACTTTCTGGCACCACAAAATATCTCAGGCATGTCTTTACTTGCTTGTCCCATGGTCCTGAAACCAGTCATTTCTCCAGGAAACCCTGGTTCTTTTTATTGGAGAACAGCAGCATTTAAAATTACTGAGAACTCTGTAAGCTATTGGTTCTGTGGTGTCATTGCTTCTAAGCCCTCTCAACAGACATACAGTAGATACTTGTGTGTATCCATATGCACATCCAGATCTATTTCTATGTTTACCTCTCTGTTTAACCTCCAGTGGACACTATTTTTCCCCATGACTCCATCATCACTCAATGTTATTCTGATCATAAGAGGCACCAAACAATCTTCCACTTTTAGAGTGAGTTTTGGGTGAAGCTAAAAACAACCTGGTAGTACGTAGGTGATTAGTAAGTACAATGCTTTTTTAAAATATATAAATAGGAAATTCACAGAAGGCATACTAAAACCAGGAATTGTGCTAGGATTACACCAAACTTATGGTTTTGAGTTTGTCATCACAGAGTTTCTCAAACATAAGTCTGATTGCTATTTGACCTCTAAAGTGAAACTTCCAACACACATAAACAAGCACCCTCCACCCTCCAATACTTTGTGCTTGTGATTTTCACCTTTGCTTTCTTGTATATCTAGGCTGTTAAGGCTTTCAAAAGTGGCTTGTGTGTGTGTTTATTTTATTTATTGGTTTGAGAAAGAGAGGAAGGGAGAGAGGGATAGAGCAGTGATGGCGAACCTTTTGAGCTCGGCGTGTCAGCATTTTGAAAAACCCTAACTTAACTCTGGTGCCGTGTCACATATAGAAATTTTTTGATATTTGCAACCACAGTAAAACAAAGATTTATATTTTTGATATTTATTTTATATATTTAAATGCCATTTAACAAAGAAAAATCAACCAAAAAAATGAGTTCGCGTGTCACCTCTGACACGCGTGTGTCATAGGTTCGCCATCACTGGGATAGAGGGAGGGAGGGAAAGAGAGAGAGAGAAACATCAACTTACTCAGCTTATTTATGCATTCGTTGGTTGATGCTTGTATGTGCCCTGACTAGGGAGCGAACCTGCAACCTTAGCACATTGGGACAACACTCTAACCAACTGAGCTACCACACCATTAAGATCAAAAAAACATTTTATCCAGCTTCCCATATGGGTCAAAGAAAAATTCTCACTCTACTATTCATGAAGAAACTTGTCACAAATATTGATACTTTCTTCTCGTTCAAATTATTTCATACAGTTAATATAAAACTCGTCAAATATCATCCAAATTCATTCTCTGACTTTTTCAATGCCTTTGCTAGCCTTGCACATGAACTACATCTTTACCAGCGACATGGTCCTAGGTTTGTTAGCCTTCTGGAAAAATTAAAAAAATGCTTGTGCTTCATCCCATAAACTCTAGGTGCATGAGACTTCCTTTAAAGACTCAGCTCACAGAAAATGGTATTTGTTATTTACTCTGAATAATAGCTCATTTTCATTTTAATGTGAAATCTTTCCTGTTCACCTCCCACAAACCAATTTTGAAAGCATTAAGCATTGCTGCTGTTGACTGAACTTTTTTCCAGGCTTCCAACCAGCACTCACCGAAGTCCACCTAAATACTTTATATTTACAAGCTCACAGCAGAGCGGATACTCAGGCAAAACAGATCTCACCTTTGCGGAGGTTTCAAACCATCCAGTGAAGCCATGTTCTTTGCAGAACTGGTCCATCTGGGCAGGAATCTGGCTACCTTCCTTTTTCTGGTCACATTTATTAGCTAAGAGAACAGCAGGAATAGGGTCACCACTTGGAAGATGGACTTTACTATCCAGGTCACTTTTCCATTTTAAGACGGCCTCAAATGTGGAACCTCTCGATATATCAAAGACTACAAAAGCACCAACAGCTTCTTTATAGTAGACTCGGGTCATGTTGCCAAACCGCTCCTGCCCTAGAAAAAAATATAATAGAGGTTAAACATTCCTAATTTAAACAGGGTCCCAATTTAGATAAAACCCCTCTGACCCTAAGAATAATGCTATAAACACATATCTCCCATTCCACAGCAACATAAACTGTGAGATTAAGGACATACACACAGAGCTGACTCACAAAGCAGAGTGGCTGATCATGTGGCCTGAGTACACAAGTAACTCATTTTTGTTCTGCCCCTGTACAACACAGTCTCCATAACCATCAAGGTCAGTATTTAAAGTACAGAGTCCATCACTTTCCTCTCCCCTGGGTCTAAGAGAAGAGAGGTACTAAAGGGAAAAAAAGAAAGCTGGGAATAGAGGAAGAAGAGACAAGAATAGGAGAAAATGAAGCTTGCAGGAAGAAGATAAGTATAGTGGGTTAAATGCTAACGAAAAAGATTAGGACTGGACATGAGATAAAAGATTTCATGCTCAAAATTTATCTTTCCTTCACATCTCCACCGGATTTTGACTCGATATACAAGATTGCTCTTTTTTAAGACACATGCAAACCTACTACTTTAGAACAAAAAGTGGCACCATGGTTGTGCTATTAAGAGAAGGATCAAATTACAGAGTTCTTCAAATATTGTACTTTTAAAATAATTTAAAGGTTAAAAATTTTGGGGAAAAAAAATCTACTGCCTACCATATCATATAGGACTTTGCAGAGCATGCTCTTACTATCTGATATCACACTATTCTTGGAGTAGAAAGGTCCTTATCTTCATCTGACAGATGAAAAAACACACAAAGAGCTGCTTGACCAGGATTCAGTAGCAATGACTAAAGAAGATGGGACTCGAACCTGGGTCTCCTGACTCCCACACACCTATGGAAATATGATGCCAGCCATTCTGAACTTGCAGTTGCCTTGACTTTTAAAGCTTATATCTTCAATCGGCCAAGTTACAGAGGAGAGGACTAAGAAAACATGAGTGGCAATCAACACTAATCTGAGATTTATAACTCTGACCAATGTTAAAAACACTGTGATAGGACATTTTCCAGTAAAACACATGATGAAAAACATGCTTTATCTACATTTTATTGATAGTAACAAATGCAAAGCTACCCTGAATTAATATATTTCTACTTGAAATTCTACTATGCCATTATGTAATTTTAGATATTGCTTGATGGAATAATGGAAGGATAGAATAAGTTTAGTCCCCAAAAATCTTTATTATCCTGAGATTCTACTTTCCACAAATACATAAGTGAAATTCCTGCAACACTGAAAGCTCCTGGGTTGTGTCCTGTGACAGGAGAGGACTGGGCAGAGAAGAAAGCCACAGTTATTCACTACAAAGACAGCTGCATAAGTACTGTTTTGTGTGGTGTGGGTCTGTTAAAAATCAAAGTTTACAGCAATATGGAAACTCAGCAGGACCTGGGAGATCTTCCTCTTTTTTATTTCATTTTATTTTATTGATTTCAGAGAGAGGAATGGAGGAGAGAGGGTTAGAAACATCAATGATGAGAGAGAATCATTGATCGGTTATCTCCTACACACTCCTTATTGGGGATCCTGCCCAAAACCCTGGCATGTTTCCCTGACCAGGAATCAGACCATGACCTGCTGGTTCATGGGTGGACACTCAACCATTGAGCCACACTGACTGGGCGAGAGATCTTCCTCTTAATAGGTCTGAGGAAGTAGTTCAGATGGTAGGAGAACTCTTAAGCAGCACCAACTTCTTTGACCAGTCCTGTGGCTATTTCTTACTGGAGGGAGGAGAACACTTTCATGCTTTTCTGACAAAACACTTAAGTGGACAATATTATAACTGGAAGACAACAACCTGTATTATCTAGCCAAACCTCTCTTATTTTGTAGCCGAGAAAATAAAACCCCAGGGAAATAAAGTTCTTCAAATATCCTAGGCTGGTTGGTTATCTAGTGTGCTATCTGATCTGTTAGCCAAATATTTTCTGGATATACACTGCTCCATATGTCCCCATGTTTCCCAACAGACCCAAGGCAGTAAGTACCATAGCACAGCCCTAATACAGGCCAGAGATGCTTTCTCTTATGATTTTAATCACTGGTTTCCTTTAGTTTGTTAAGGTTTGTCTCAATAGTTTATGTTCACACCCTACTTACTAAATAATCTAAATGTTTCTTAATGCTGTTTGAAACTAAAAATATAAATTTCACAATGACAAATCAAATCAAGAACTAGAACAATTGGTGCCTACTTTTCCAAGTATAAGTGCTTAGTTTTTCCCACGCACTGAGTATCACTGAGCTACATATTCTTGCTCAAGGTGATTGTATGAAAATGCATAATTTCTAATTAGTGCATGTAAAACCGTTTACAAAAATCCTTAAATCTCATTGTGCACTTCAGAGATGAAGCTCTTCTAACAAGCTGATATGGTTGGCGGCTGATAGATCAAGACCCAAACTTTAAGTCCAATCATTGGTTCTAAAAGGAGGATTATATGTCCATTTAACACTTTATACAGCTTGATTTAGGTAATAATGTGATGTTGTAATGTGTCTTGGGTTTTACATGTAGGAGGGCTATAATTCGTAACCACATGAGTATTTTTTCTATTTTTAGGCATCAAGTTTATGACTCATTGTGCTACTAATTTATCAAGCTATTATAAACTTGCCCCAGCATTACACTCTAGTATTTAACATGTTAGAATTATAGGTACTGTTAAAAGTAAAAAAATTTCTTAAACAACTACCATAATAGTAACCAATAAAGCGATGTGAGATAGACTGTACTGCTACTTGCACATTCCCCCTGTCCCCTGCACTGACTTGCATAATTTTCCATAAAATAAGTGTATTATTCTCAGTAAAAGAAGTTTAAAAGATAATGCATCAAATTAGCACCATCTGAGTGTAAATTTGATATGCACTGAATTTCAGTTTAATACTGTACTACCAAGAAGGTAAAAGGAGTTACATGTTATAACACAATTCCATTCATTTCTCTGATTTTATTTTTTAATGTGTTTTTATTTATTTTTTTAGAGAGAGAGGAAGAGTGAGGGATATATATAGAGAAACATGAGATGAGAAGGAAACATCATTGATAGGCTGCCTTCTGCATGGTCCTTACTGGGGACTGAGTCCACAACCCAGGCATGTGTCCTGACTAGGAATGGAACCGGTGACCTCTTGATTCATGGGTCAACACTCAACCACTGAGCCCTATGTAAAATGATAGGGGGATAACATACCCTTTGATGCAGAAATATCTGGGTCCATCCCCTATCCCTGCAATTTGGTGACATAACAGCTGTCCTCAACTTTAGTATAAATCAGATCACCCATGGGGCTTGGTAAACTGCAAATTTCCAGGCCTCACCTCTGGGAATTCTAATTTGCTAAGTATGGAGGATTGCTAATTACCTACCCCAATATTCCATTACAGAATTTTATTTGGAGAAGCAATATCAATTTTTTTTAAAAGCCCTGGATTCCCTAGCTGGCCTCGCAGCAAGGCATGTACATTTGATTGAACCGCAAAAACATGGAATATGGCCAAGGAATAGCTGAGTGGTGAAACATCAGCTTTAGTCCATTAAACTTCATAGCTCTGCTCACCAACCTTGGATGGCCCAGCCACATACTTACTAGGTGAGATAACTGACTTCATGGTGATGTTTGGCACTTGAAGCTAAGTCTGTTGATACAGTTTGATGCTAAATAATCTGCATTTTAAGCACCTCCCATGAGTCTGATGGAGGAGGCACCATATAGCCACACACACACACACACACACACACACACACACACACACACACCCTAATAGATTTAGCTTAATTTCAAGAAGCAATTAAAAAAAATCACTGCATAAGATGCTTAAAGCAAATATCTGGATAGAAGTTAATGTAAAGAATGGGAAGAAGAGAATGTAAGGTGATCTATCAGTTAGAAAGACCAACAGAGATCCTTAAATTAACCCCCTGTTAGGCATTTATTTTTATGTGGTTCATCTCATTCAAAAGAAGAGTGAGGAAATTACAGATTCCTAGTCTCCTAGATTGCAAAAAGTCAAAAAGCTTTTTTGACAATATAGTTGAATAAAATTCTAAAGCACTTTTTTTTTTTCTTGAACTTGTATGTCCTCCAGAAATTTCCCTACATTTATGCTTTCACTATTTTTATCATTCAAGAGAAGATCTCTACAACCATAATACAACTTAAACTTGTCAACTTACCCACTCTCTATTAGGTAAGTGTTGTTTAAGTGTGAAATCCTTACTATTTTAAGAATATGCTATTTTGGGGTTACAAATCTAAGACCTTCAAAGTCTTCCTCTTTTCAAGTATACTTTCAATCTATTTTAATAAATGCCTAGAAATATATATTAGTCATGCTTTTTATTTTCTACATTTTATGAAGCTTTGACATCTTAGGGCCTTGTGGACTTAAGGTAAGGACTGACCCTCCCAGGGTTAGCTAGTTCTTAGAGACAACTTGCTGAGAGTATGTCTTTGATATGTAAGCCAACCAATGCAGAGTCCATACCCTCCATCAGCCTCCTGTTTGCAGGCTCCTGCAGTCTAGGACTCTATCCTCAGGCCCTAAATCACCCCATAGCCAGCTATTAGACAACTAGGGACCACCCTATAGCCCCACCCAATGAAATCTTTCCAACTACCCAAACTTAAGTTTGCTCAGCTTGTCTATGCTGCCTTGCGCATCCCCTCCTACAAAAACCACAATCAAGGCTCTTGCCCATGCTTTCCCCTCACTCATCTTGCCACCTGACCAAGGAGGTCCTGCAGGCTGAGGCCTGCTCCCTCATCTTGGGAACCCTAAGTAACAAACTTTTTTACAATGGCTATAGTCTCCTGATGTGTAGACCCCATCATACCTGAATAAAAATGAAGTCCTGGGAACACTTAAAAATAGAATAAGAATCATTAAAATTCCATATCAAAAGCTTAAGAAAATTCAAAGATCAGGATAACACATAGGTGATGGATAAAAGTTCTCCTAAAATATATTTGAAAATAACACTGCATCTCTAGACTAATGCATGGCTTTACTGGTTTAATCAGTGATGTCACAGAGACGACCAGATAAGCATCTATTACCTTGCTTTTCCTGGGTGTGTTCTGCAACCATATACCATCAAACAGTTTTGTTATCGTCAAAAGCCCATAGTTTGGAAATGCACACACACAAAAATTATAGAGCCAAACAAAAAAGTATCTACCTTGGAAGTAATAATTAAGAGAAGTATAAAAACTGAACATTCTGGATAATAACATAAAGAGATGATCATTATAATGGGTATAAAATATGAGTCATACACTTTAATATAAGAATGATCAGAACATTTGCAAATTTAGACAAGGGTTTATACCGCTGTTATATCACCAGTGAACCCCAAATCGGACATATTATTAATAGCTGATTGTTTTCATATCTCAGTCATGAGACCTGTCTCTGTACAGTGCTACTGATACCTATGTTTTCTTGGTCAAGTTACTACACCTCACTGTATTTAGACTATGGGATCTCCAAAAGTTTATAATTTAATTCAAACAATAGAATGATTAGGCAAATGGTTGGGAGCAAAGTCAAGTTTAGTACTTTTTACCAGCTGTCTGTCTATACACCTAACCTGAGCATCTTTTTGCTTGGGTTAATTGAGGCAACTAAGAATGGTAACAGAAGAAAGAAAGAAAGAAAGAAAAGAAAAGAAAGAAAGAAAGAAAGAAAGAAAGAAAGAAAGAAAGAAAGAAAGAAAGAAAGAAAGCCAATAGACATATCATTGTCAAGGAATTTCAATATGGGTAACACATATGTTATCATGCTGACCATCCTATCCTGCCTGTACAAGTGTGAATGCACAGTGCAGACTGGGGTGCCCAAAAGTGTCTCAGGACTCAAATACTGAGGAAGATTGAAAGATGTAAAATGAGACAATAAGCTTTGCTTGTAATTCAGTAAAGCAGTCGAACCTGAGTAAGACTGAGGATGGCAAAGTTGTACGGGAGTCAGATGTAGTAAATCTTTTTAAAATCCCTATAAATGAGTTATAAGTAATTGACCACCAATAAGCCCTTGGAAAGTTACTGTAGTTTTCACTGTTTAAAACAGAGACTATAAAAACTACATAGACTAAGTCCTCAGAGCCCTGCTTCTTCTTATTCAGAAGAAACTTGAACATTAATAATCCCTGGTTTTATTATATTTTGAATATCAAGAATATGTCAGAGGGAATATTCCATATTTTGTTCATAAAGGGTTAAAAGTTATAAAATACGACAAGAAGAGGCCAATAGATATAATAATTGACATAAACAGCGGTTCTCAACCTGTGGGTCATGACCCCTTTGGCGGTCGAACGACCCTTTCACAGGGGTCGCCTAAGACCATCCTGCATATCAGATATTTACATTACGATTCATAACAGTAGCAACATTACAGTTATGAAGTAGCAACAAAAATAATTTTATGGTTGGGTCACAACATGAGGAACTGTATTTAAAGGGCCAGAAGGTTGAGAACCGCTGATATACAAGCTGGAACAAGAAAATCAAGGTCAACATTCAAATTTAGGATGGGAATAAAAAAATACACACTAAATCTAAGTATGGTTTATATAATTTAAAATGTCTTCCAAGCATGCATTTTATGTTTTGGTTAATAATATTTACATGAACTTCAGAGTAGGCTATTGCTGATTTGTTCTATGGCCCAAAGGAGTGTTACTCAGATTTTTATAAAGGAATTTGATTAAAATTCCTTTATAAAAATCTGAGTAACACTCCTTTGGGCCATAGAACAAATTGCCACTTGGCATAAGGATTACCCAAAATGCCACTTGGCATAAGGATTATTTTGAAATAAAGGCATCTTTTTGTTCAATTTATATTAAAATATTTATGTTTTGTCCAGTTGGTGTGGCTCAGTGGTTGAATGTTGACCCATGCACCAAGAAGCACATGCCCAGGTTTTGAGGTCAATCACCAATAGGGGCTGTGCAGGAGGCAACCAATTGATTTTTCTCTCTCATCAATGTTTCTATCTCTCTCCCTACTCCCTTCCTCTCTAAAAAAATGAATTAATTTTTTTTTTTTTTTTAAAAAACTATGTTTTGCTACATGGGTTTCATTTCCTTATGAGGGCTCTTGGGTCATGTAAAACTTATATTAAGTAAATTTCTACTGTTATCTTACATTAAGTTGATTCTCAGGCCCAACTGAAAACTCTAGGAGGATAGAGATAAAAAGCTGCCTCTCCTAAAAATTCAAATCACTTCAATGAATACATGAAGGCTGAATTATATTAGATATAAATGGACAAAATTTGTTTGTTTGTTTATTTGTAAAGATTTAGCCTAGACCAGCCATTCAACCTACATGGAAAATTCTATAGTTGCTAATAAGCTTATAATAAGTAGTAAGTCAAATACTACTTCACCTATAATATATAATAAATGAAGATTAGAGACATCTCTTGCTACATCTTAATTTAGTATGCGTTTATTAAACTCTCTTTAACACCTTGCCAGAGACTGCAATATCCTATATAATAAAACCCTAATATGCAAATTGACCAAATGGCGGAACAACCAGTCACTGTGATGCGCACTGACCACCAGGGGGCAGACGCTCAATGTAGGAGCTGCTCCCTGGTGGTCAGTGCACTCCCACAGGGGGAGTGCTGCTCAGCCAGAAGCTGGGCTCACTGGCAAGTGCAGCAGAGGCGGTGGGAGCCTCTCCCACTTCCTTTGCTGCAGGCGGGCGGTAAGGAACGAGGGGTCCCAGACTGCGAGAGGGCGCAGGCTGGGCTGAGGGACCTCCCCTGCCAGTGCACAAAATTTTGTGCATCGGGCCTCTAGTTTTAATATATTTCAGTATGTGTTGAGCAGCAGTCTCAAAACAGGTATGAGTTAAGAGACAGCAATTGCCTAACACAAAAATTATATTAAACTGCATCTGTATTTTAAAGCCACATTCATTTGATGGGTTAAGAAAGGATTTCCTAAGGCCTGTACCCAAGAGTCACTATTTTTCTTATTTTGAAGAGTTTAGCTGAAACTGCTTGGCCGCATTTACAAAAAGCATTTGGACAACTCCTGCCTGTCACACTTGCCAAAGCTCTCAAGTACAGAGAGTGGACATAATCTCTTTATCACATTTCCTCACTCTAAATTAACAGAAAAATTAGCTCGTAATAACACCACACCTTAGGTAAGTCATATCAAGTGGCCAGCTCTACTTACTCTTTTCCAATTAAGGACTATTTCTATCCTTTGAGATTTAAAGACTCAACTTAGTTACTACATAAGGCAAGTATGTTTGGCCACAAGGGAACTTTTTGGAGTGGCCCCCTGTTTGCCTTCATTACATCATTACTACTTAATTCCAATGGTATGAGTTAGGATTCAAATACCCAAACCAAACACAGTTAACGATGTAGCTCTTTAAACCTTAAGTTAAAGCCAAGTTATATTTGTCTCTCGTCTCTGAAAATCTTATTTATAAGGTGACCCTAATAATTTCCCATCACCTCATAAGTTTATGTCTAATCTTGTTAATTGCTGGTGTGTGTGGTGGGCTGAATGGTCTCTAACATCCAGGAATCCTGTGTGTGTGTGTGTGTGTGTTTTAAGGCAAAAGTGCAAGGATATTCTATCTGGGCTGATATGTATCAGAATCCAATAAAGACTATGTGCCCTTCCTAGATGTATAGATCTTTAAAGGAAGAATGAAAAAGGAAGAGGTGATACCCAGGAAGAAAACTCATGTTTTGCTTTCCCAAGTCTCTAAACATCAGCATTTTTCCTTGAAGATTAAAAACTCAACTATGCTGTATAAACCTCTTATTTGCCTGCACTGGGACCTAATCATAATTTAATAGCTAAATACCACGTTATTTAAATGAAGACTAATGCAAAGTCAACAAGCCTCCTACACAGGGGTTTAAAATCACCTTCATGGCAATCTACAGCTACCCTGAAGATTCAGGGAGAATGAATATCACATGGCACGACCACCGTTAGGACCCAGGACAGTCATAAAGCAATGCTACTGTTCAGAAGTGTTCTATGAAATAGCAGGAAGTGTTTCGAAAGAAGCCTCTGGCTTCAAAAGATGACTTTTCAAACGAACTTTTGGTTTTCTGGAACCGAAACACCCAGCTGATGATCCCCCTTTCTCTGAGGGACTAATGAACATAAATTTATTCTCATATCTGAAGTTGGGAAGTCTGTTCTTAAGTAAATGAGTACCTGGGTTATAACTTTTCAATACTTTCCCATATGCAATAAGCTTTGGATGAAAGTGCACTACCTAGTGCACAGACCTGCATCCCCACAGTCCCTGTCCTCTACCGGCTGGGTGACCATAGAAGGTATGGGCTTCGGTTTATGCATTTATAGGATCAAGGATGGCCTCTCCAACCCTGAACATGCTCCCAGGCAAATGCTGAGCTTCTTAGCACCGGTAATAATTGAACAGGATACCACTTCCATATTTAAACTTTCCAAAAGTTGACATCTTTTTTAATACCCACATCCCAGCCACCCCACCACCCAGAGTTCACAAATTAGAGCAAGAAGAGGTACCCCTCAGAGAGGGGTGTTATGCTCCAAAATGACAGCTGAAAGCAAATGCCAGGAAAACAGATGGGGGAAGCGGGTGCAGGGGTGGGGCGCTGGTTTAGAGAGAGGAGGAGGAGCAACAAGTTTCCAGAGATGCCTTCCAAAACCTTCCCCTGGGTGGCCTCTCCTAGAACTGAGAGCAGTACTCGCAGAGGGTAGTTTCACTCATGAAGCTGAGTCTGGGATCCCAGGCAGAGGGTGAAAAACCTTCGGGAAAGGAACCTGGTCTCGAGGTTGCTTGTGCCCCTACCTAGAAGCGTAACTTTGGGTAAGTCAGGGACTTCAGTTCTCATCTGGGAAGGTGGAAGCTGAATGGAGCAGCCGGCCCCCTCCCGGGACTCCTCCTGGTGCTTATGAGAGGGTCCACGTTCTGAGTTCAAACTTCTGGAAAGGCCTCTAGGCTTCCTCGCCTGGGGCCAGGCCGGCCCGGAGCGGAGTGGAGGGCTCTTTTCCATCCCAGGGATATGGAAGGCCCTCCGCAGACTGGGCAGAGCATCTCCGCAGGCGCCTGCTCCCTGCACTGACTTCCCTGGTCCCGCCGCTGACTTCCCCAGCTCCCGCGCGGCGCACTGTCCTGCCCCCCTGGGTCCACCCGACCGCGTCCCTCCCCCGTGGATTTAGTCTCTGTTCTAACCGTGCCCGGCGCGCCCAGGCCGCGGCCGGAGGACGAGCGGAGACCGAGCAGGGTCCCCTGGCCCCTGGGTCCCGGCGGTTGGCGAGCCTGGCGGACGCCCCTGCCCCGAGGCCGCCCGCCCGCCGCGGGCTCCCCGCGTGTCCGCGCCTCGGGCGCCGCTCACCCGCGATGTCCCACAGCTGCAGGCGCACCAGCGTCCGGCTGTCCCAGCTGAGGACCTTGAGCGCGAAGTCCACCCCGATGGTGGCCCGGTAGTGCTGGGAGAAGAGCTGGTGGACGTAGCGCTTGATGATGCTGGTCTTGCCCACGCCCAGCTCGCCGATGACCAGCACCTTGAAGAGGTGCTCGCGGGTCTCGGGCACCGCGGCGGCGACCGCCCCCCGGCCCAGGTCCCCGGCTCCGCCGCCCGCCATCAGCGCCCGGGCCCCGCTCCTCCCGCCGGCCGCTCGCCGCCGCTCCTGCCCGGCGCCCGGCCCCCGCCCGCCGTCGTAACTTCGCCGAGGCCGCGCCCGCGACGCCGCCTGATGGGTCACAGGACCCGGAACCGGCGGCCGCTCGCAGCCCGTGCGGGGCGGGGAGAGGGCCGGGCTGGCCTGGGGGGCGGTCCGGGCTGGGTGGCCGCGCCCGGGCCCGCGCTCCGCCCGGCTCGCGGCAGGTCCTCCCCTCGGGGCGTCGCCAACCCGCCGGGGCGGCCCGGAGCCCGCACGCCCCCTAGTGGCCAATCCACCGGCCACTCGCTGATGGCAAGGCGAGTCCCGGCGGTTCAAGGTCAGCCTGACAAAGTGCAGAGGCCACTGAGCCAGCTCCTAAAGTCTGGGTCAGAGCGAGGAGGGTGGGACGTAGGGACATATGGAAAAGCCTTTCAGAGGGAGGGAAGAAGTCCATTAGAGTGGTAGGGTAATGGAAGCAGTGGAATAAATCTCCATCCCGGGTTCTGCCTGCCCTGAGAGGGACTGACACCTGGAGATCATCGACTTCGCTCTACCTCTAGGGTCCCCTGTTGTCTGTGTCTGTGAGTATGCTTTTAGGGTGTGTGTGTTTTGTTTTTGCTTAATCCCTTCAACCTATTTCACCCAGCCCCCGGCCCCCTCCCCTCTGACAGCTGTCTGTCTGTTCTCTGTATCTGTGAGTCTGTTTCCATTCTGTTTGTTCATTTATTTTGTTCATTCAATTCCATGTAAAGTGAAATCATATGGTATTTGTCTTTCTCTGACTGGCTTATTTCACTTAGCATAATGCCTTTCATGTCTATCCATGATCTCTCAAAAGGTGAGATTTCCTTCTTCTTTTTTTTTTTTTAACAGCTGAATAATATTCCATTATCTTGATGTACCACAGCTTTTTTATCCTCTCGACTACTGAGGGGCTCCTGGGCTGATTTCAAGTCTTGGCTGTTGCAAATGGTGCTGCTGTGAACTCGAGGGTCCACCTTAGGTGAGGTGAAAGGGAAGGGCAGGATGGCTCTGAACTTGGTAAAGGATGAAGAACGCTTTAGTGTTTAAATGAAGGCATGAGTTTGAGGAAGACGACGAAGGGTCTCATGGGTATTTTACTATTAAGCCTTCGGCTGGTAGAGACTCTGAGATAAATCCTAGGAATTGATTGAAAAGCAGTAGGTAGTATTGAGGGTTTTTATTTGAAAGAAGAAAGTCTTACCTTTCTTGAATGGGGGATGCCCTCCTCCCTACTATTTAGAAACACTGGAAGCTAATACCCTCCAATGTCTTCTTAAATGAACCCAGCTAGTCTCACTCCACCTGGCAACCACTGAAAAGTGTTTTTTCAGAGCTGGAGGCGTTTTAAAATTTAAAAGTCAAGGTGGGAGTAAAACCTTTATTAGAATAGCTATTGGAAAAAAAAACACATGGATTTATCTCTCAGGTTTTATGGCCAACCAGCCTATGATTTTTATGTTCGCCCAACTAGAGAGCCTTTCCAGTATTCTCCCACTTGGGGGAAGGAACCCTCCAGTTATTGCCCCAAGTGCAGCATATTGTCCCATACATACATATTACCATAGGTTCCTCCTTCTCTAACCCTCCTGGGGCACCACTGACATTAGAAGTAGAATTGTGCTAAAATGATATGAGACAAAGGATTTGAAATTAAAAATGGTCACAACTACCAGTGAAGGCAGGATAATGGCTTGAATCCAGTGTTCCTCAAAATTGAGTGGCAGGGGTTTGTTAGGACAGATTATTAGGTCCCCTCCCAGAGGGGTTCTGATTCAGCAGATCTGGGTGGACCCAGGTAATTTGCATTTCAAACAAGTTCCCAGGTGATGTTGATGCTGTGGGTCTAGGACAGTGGTTCTCAACCTTGGCTGCACATTAGAATCACCTGGGAATCTTTTTAAAATCCTGATTTCTGGGCCTCATCCTCCGGAAATTCTGTTTCTTTGTTATGGGGTGAGGCCACAACATTAGCAACAAAGAAACAGAATTTCCGGAGGATGAGGCCCAGAAATCAGGATTTTAAAAAGACTTCCAGGTGATTCTAATATGCAGCTGAGGTTGAGAACCACTGGTCTAGGAGCACATGGTTTGGATCAGTGCTTGCTTCTCAAACTTATAAAGTTCACATGAATCATCTAGGATCTCATAAAATCACAGATTCTGATTCTGATGCGTGGGGTGGGGCCTGAGATGTAGAATTTCAAAAAAGTTCCGAGGTGATGTGAATGCTTTGGTTGGCAAGGGTTTAGATTAGAATGTAATAGTTCCCACTTTTCTTTCCTCTCCCCTCCCCTTTCCTCTGCCAGGGTTTCCTTTACTTCCCAAATGAACTACTTGACACATTATCTTCACATCAGCTTCCGAAGAACTCCAAACTCAGGCATGCAGTAAGCATAATTCAAACATGAATGGAAAATACATGCGTGCAAATGTACCTGATGAGAATCCGTCTTTCAAAGGGTTCTTGTTTCTTCCTGTAAATGATGTCTCACTTCTGCTTTATGTGTTATGTCCTTATTCAGAAATCTTCTCCAAACTCTCAAAAAGACCTATAAAATCTCTCATAAGGTAGTCAAAATTTTATCAGTTAAACTATTAGTTCCATTATTTCTTATGAAGCTATTCCTCCTGGAATATCGTTCATTGTATTTTCCTAATTTGGATTGGAAATTCTTGGGCTGGCTGCACAGCTTTGTTTTGGAACTTTCCTTTGCCCTTATTCTGGATTCTTTCCCCAGTTCTCTAATATGTTGGAACTTTGACACCGTGGGTTCCAGGTCTACCTCATCTTACTGGAGCATATTCTTTACTAACTTTCTCAGAAAATGTGCTTTGAAAGTAAATGTTTCTGAGTCCTTACAGGCTTGAAAATACTATTACCCTACCATCACACTTTATTTAATATTTGAATAGTTACATAATTCTAGATTAGAATTTTGAGCCTTTCGATTTTAATTTCAACAGCATTTGTTTGAGTTCTTTCTTTCAGCACTGTTCTGTTAAGTCCAATACCATTCTGATTGACACTTTTCCATATGTGTTTATTTTGTCTGAATGTTTTTTCCTTCTCTTTATTTCTGATGGTCTGAAATTTCAAAAGATCTGCATCAGTGTGGATCTTTTTGATTCATTGGGCTCTTTTAATATGGAAATTTAGATCACTCAATTCTGACAATTTTACTTGTATTACTTACTTTCTATATTATCCCCTTATTTTTTTTGGTTTTTCTCTTGTGAAACTTCTATTATCTGGTTGTTTAAATGTTTAGATTGAGTCTTTTTTTTGTATTGATTTGTATTTACTTTGTCTTATATCAGTCAACAAACTTCTCTGGAGCTCAGTGTTACACAGAAACAAGCATTTAATGTTCCCCAGTCTGAAGTGGGCTAGGGCTCTGCAAAGTTTGGCTGGACCTCACAGAAGACGGTCATCTGCCTCTTGTATTTCTCATCTTCCTTGGACCAGCAGCTTCTTAAATGGCAGATGTTCAAGAAATGTGCCTGTTAAGACTTTGGTTTGGAAGGAATGCATGATCACTTCTGCATACATGTTTTTGGCCTTGTAGTCCTAGCCCAGCATCAATAGAGTGAAAAAATGGCCTCTGCTCAGTGGGGAAAAGGAGAAAATATTTTCTGAAAAGTAATTTATCACACTTATGTTATTTTATATTATTGCTTGTGGGAGGTTCTTCTTTCTGAAAGATTCCCTGTTGTACTTCTCTTATAGTCATCTTTTTTATTTCCAAGAACTCTTATTTGTTCTTTATTTTTTTTCTAAAAGCACCACTTCTTTTAAACAAAACAATGTTTTTTCTCATATCTATCTGAATTATAAACTGCTTTTTCTCTTTAAAACATGTTTGTCCTGCTTTCTATATTTTCTTGGAGTTTTTTTTTCTTTACTATGTTTCTGTCTTACATAATAGAGCCTATATTTAAGTGTCTAATGATATTTCACTGATTCAAGAGTGAGACACCCTCCTTAGATGGAATTCTGTGAGCATAGGTAGGGATTATTGACTGGTAGGTTTTACAGCCAAATAGTTGGATGGGAGATCCAGCTACTTTGTTGCCCTTCTTATGTCAATACTAGAGTTCCAGTGCACGAATTCAGATGTGGGTGGGGGTCCCTTGGCCTAGCTGGCGATTGAGACCATCAGGGCTCATCTTGCCCAGTCCTGATTGGGGCTGATCAAGGCCAGCTGGCCTGGGAAAGGGACCACGGGAGTTTGGCTGGCCACAGGAGGTTGACTATGGGAGCGCACTGACCACCAGGGGGCAGCTCCTGCGTTGAGCATCTACCCCCTGGTGGTCAGGGTGCATCATAGCAACTGGTTGACCAATCATTCAGTTGATCAGTCCTAATGGTTGCTGAGAGAGAGAGAGAGAGAGAGAGAGAGAGAGAGAGAGAGAGAGAGAGAGGTTTTCTATTTGGCTGCTCTACTTTTCAAGAAAATAATTTTCCCGTCTCCTCTCTGAGAGCGATAAGTCTGGTTGCTTAGAAGTCTTGGTGTTCAGCATATAGACATTCACCCCCGAACCCTCTCTTTATTTTTTTTTAATATATTTTATTGATTTTTTTACAGAGAGGAAGGGAGAGAGATAGAGAGTTAGAAACATCGATGGGAGAGAAACATCGATCAGCCGCCTCCTGCACATCTCCTACTGGGGATGTGCCCGCAACCCAGGTACATGCCCTTGACCGGAATCGAACCTGGGACCTTTCAGTCCGCAGGCCGACGCTCTATCCACTGAGCCAAACCGGTTTCGGCCCGAACCCTCTTTTTATGATGGCAGTTTGTCCTTCATTACACCATGCCTGACATCCTCGCCAGCATAATTTCTCCTGATAACAGGCCTTATGTATTCTATAGGCATGTGTTTGGGTAGTAAGCTATGGTACAGGATTGCAGAGAGAATCTCGAGTAATTGAACTTCAAAGTGACAAAAACTCACTTTAAGGCAGTTCAGAGGCTACCTTTTGACTCTACTATTCCCCTCAAGGGACTCTAGCTCCAGTGCCTGACCTTTTCCTTGTTTACACCATGAACTATGTTGTTTCTTCTGGGCTCCTCTCTTGCAAGAATATTTAAAATTCTCCCCTGTTGCTACTCTTTGCATATTTTACATCTTCAAAATATTTGTAGCCATTTTTCACTTCCCTTTGTCTCTGTTCTTGGTCTATTCGATCTTTTGGTTTTTTTAACTTTTAAATTTTATCTGTTTCCATGTTACCAGAATTTTGGGAGCAAATGCAGGTAAACACATGTGTTTAATTGGTCATATTTAACCAGAATTCAGAATGATTTGTCTAAAGCCTAAAATCATGTGTCTACCCTGTTTAAAAATCATCAGTAGCTCCACAAAAAAACTAAATTTGAAATCTAAACTTTGTAAGATGGCACTTACTGCTTCTCAATAATGCTACTGTCACTCACACTAACTCTACTGCTCATTATAGAAATTTATCCTGTTTTCCTAAAATGCTATGCTTCTTTCTTTTTTAAAAAATATTTTATTGATTATTTTACAGAGAAGAAGGGTGAGGGATAGAGAGTTAGAAACATCGATGAGAGAGAAACATCGATGAGCTGCCTCCTGCACACTCCCCACTGGGGATGTGCCTGCAACCAAGGTACATGCCTTTGACCGGAATCGAACCTGGGACCCTTCAGTCTGCAGGCCGATGCTCTATCCACTGAGCCAAACAGGTTAGGGCGCTATGCTTTCTTTTATCTTGGGGTGTTTGCTCTGAATTCCCCCCTTTCCTCTCTCTTCCTTTGTCTAGCTCCTAACAGTCTAGCTCTCAGTTTCAGCATCACCTTCTCTTTTCACTTCCCTGAAACTTAGGATGGCTGCCCATTTTTTTTTTTCCCTGCAATAGCATCCTGTGCTATGTCAGTCACTTTGGCACTGCATTACAATGTACACTTAGTACTCCGTGTCCCCCTCTGCAGTAGGAAGGCTACGCAGGGGCTTGGTCTTCTTTGCTATAAGAACCTCAGTGTTTATGTACAAATTTGGTAAGTGAATACTGAATGAACACTCCAGTCCAAGACTTAAGTTTACATCTTAGCTTTAGCCATTGGCCAACTTTGTGATCTTTGAATAGATAAAGAGCATAGGATGTGGAAGTGGTGAGGTCAATTTCTGACTCTGCCATTTCTTATGTGATCTTAGGAGATCACAATCTCTCCAATCTCCATTTTCTCAGCTTCTCTGTCATCTGTACAAAGTGATAATATTCATAAATATGTAATATATTTTATAAACGTATAAAACATACTAAAAATCAGTCTCACTTTAAGGAGCTATTTAATACCTCGTACTGTGTCCCCTGTCAAGTTCTTTGCTGTGCATGTGTAAGTGTGCTTTGTGTGTGCCTTCCGTTTAAGTAATCAGCCTCTCATTTTTCTTGTGTCTGTAGTATCTAATGTGATTATGAACAAAAGCACAAAGTGCCCCTGTTATTAATATAATTTTAAGTAATTATAAATGAATCAAATATTTAACCATATCAGAAAATTAAATCTTGCAATATTTTACCATAGGTTACATATTTCTATTTAAACATTATCATTTTAATCCATATTCATTTCATACATTTTTCAACAGTAAATGTAGAACAGCTTGGCAAAATAAAAATGAAATTCTAGGCTGTTTGGACAATTCACTGTATTGCCTTCTGTTTCTATATTGTGCAGGGTAATCTAATATTCATGAGATCACGAGCCAAATACAATTATAATCTCTTCTCTGTTAATAAATTGTATTTTATATTGCAGACTTCGTGCGGTGGCCCCATAGGTGTCACTTTAACTATTTCTTCTCATAGCTAGTTGGCACACTCTTCTAGAAAATGCAAAGTAATCAAATTTATGGCTGGTTCTGGTACTAAATTGAATATCATCTTTGAATCCACCAAAGACCATTTGAATCCATTTATTTACCTTTTTATCTGCAATATGATTTTCATGTCTAAACTAGTCATTGCAATGTTTATTCAATTGCCTGGGAATTTTGGAAGGAAATAGAAAAGATAGGAGAAAGAATATTTAACAAAGGCCACTTTTCTCTGAACCATTCAAGGACATTCTTTGAGAAGATATGAATATTTACAAGACTCGGATTCCCATGTTTTCATGGGAATGTCATCATAGTTTGATGGAGACTTTTATGAAATATGGCTTGGAAGGCACATTTTGACATAGATTGTGTCATGTTTTTAAACTTAATTTTATCTGTTTCATATATATTTTGAAATGTTCAGTTGGTAAAGCACGGAGCCCCTTTAGGATTAGTACTGTTTGTCTAGTTAATGTATATAGCACTTTAAGGCAATTCTGTGCAGACTCATTCAGAGTCACTGTAGATAATGTAAGTTCACCTTATTTGAACACTGCCTCTGTGGCAAATAATATTTTAAGCTCTATACAGGTATTAATACATTTAACTGAACTCCCCTATCATATGGGTATTTTTATTATCCATACATTGCAGATAAGAGAATGAGCTCTAGATGACACAGATAAGAGATGGTTGGTTCCAGACACAAACTGACATCTCGTTCCATAAGCCCTGCTCTGCACTGTTGTGCTGTAGATTCCAGCCTCCAACAGTTAGTGGCTTAAAGGGGGCAAGTAGACTGTTCTCTATTATCTAGGTCTAACAGTTTGTGGATTGGATTGGAACTGTTTGGCCACAAGAGGGCAAGCTTTGCAAATTCAGTCCTGCTGAACAGTGACAGAAATGTCCTGGAACGCATAATTTACCAAGGAATTTCCTTGTAACCAACGACCACAAAGTCTCACCAGCGGGTGGTTGTTCAGTGTATGTGGTCATGGCATTTTGAGTCAGATAAAATATCAAGGGGTTTCAAAATTTCTTACACATTATTTAAATGTGTGTTAGTGTTGAAAGATGATATACCACAAAACGCCTTAGTCAAAATTTCCAGATTCTGACCCTTTGAAAACAAAACTACGAGACCAGAACCAACCTATTTATCATAATTGGGCAGAGGTGTTGTTATATTTGATACATGAGGGAATAAGTTGAAAAGGTGAAATGCTTTGTCCATGTCACAAGGTGAGTAAATGACAGGAAGACAATCCAATCTAAGTGGTCTCACTCCAGATTCATAAATATTCGTAAGTTTTATGGAAGACCTCCTATGTGAGAGGCACTGCTCTAGTTATAGAGGATACAAAGATGAAAGATCTGATTCCTACTGTCCCCACACCACCATCAGAAAAGCAGTGGAAACACTACAAATAAAAGAAAGAAATGACAGAAAGCAATGGGACAAAGGATGTTGAGTTTTATTTCTGCGTCGCCACAGAAAAAAATGACCTGAAATATAGACAACTGCAGAGAAGATCAAGAGGAAAGAAAAAAATGATATTTAGAGTGTGAGAGGGAGGAGTTGTGAGAAATGCCGCTGATCCCTAAACACCCAGCAGGAGTTGTCTGCGTAGTTTCGAAGACAGAAAGAACCCTCACTTCACAGGTGCTTTTCAAATGAATCACATTGAACTCAAAGGAGAAATTCTAATATAGAAAATCATTAAACTTTTTTTTTAAAAGCTCAAACTGTTTGTTCCTGAAGCAGAAAAAAAATAATTGAATATCAATGGGTCAAAGAAGGGCATTTTATAAGCAATATAATTTCTGAGGATGCAGCCTGCTGGAAGGGCCCTGTGCAGCTGGCTTACCCAAGCTTTGAACTATGGTCACTTGGAAAGAACTTGATTTGCCTTTCGATTTGACTATGTCTTAATATTTAAGTATCTCGATTATTTTTCAGTGTAAGAAATATTTTACACATCCAGAAATTCATTAGTGATTCTCTGTCCATGTACACTTTAATAATGTGGCCAATTAAGTGACTATCAGCTGCATAAAGTGTACTAGGTGGCTTTGTTCTTTAAACTCCCACTCATGACACTGTGGGCTGTTATTGAGTCAAACATGTTTTCAACTCCCTGTTTAGAAACCAGAGAGGATGCAAAGATTGCTTCCTCAAACAGGGGCCTCTAGGCTTCAGTGTTCTTCATTCTTCAAGGTGAATCACTTCTCTCTTAGCCTTTACTCAAAAAAGCTGTCCCTTCTGTCAACAAGCTTTATAACCAGCAAATAGTGACTCATGCCTTTTCCTGCCCTGTATTATCTCACTACCTCTGGCTCACTCTACCCACCCTACCTGTCACCCAGTTTGAAATCTTACTTCTTTCCCGTTGTCCTGATTAAACCCTTACTTCTCCATTCAAGTTTTCCTGATTTGAGGCATCAAACGTAGTCACCACTTTCTGCATTCTGCTCTATGTGTGGGTCGCTATTGGCAGGTATAGTATTTCTAGTGTTGGTTGAGGGCAATAATTCTACACTGCAATTCCCTCCTCCCCAATTTCCCCCACTTGCCCCCTGCATAAAAAGAAACATACAGTGGGAGGATCAGCAGCTACAAAGTCAATTTGACAAATCTTGCAAGAGTAAAATTGGAAAAATCTACGAGCAGGAAGGGCAGTTTAAAAAGAGGTGAAAGGGGCAGAAATAAAATATTGGGGACCAGCTATAATTGTAAGAAATATTAATCATGCTCTGTTAACTGATTATTTTGTTCTGATTAAAGTAGGCACATTCTAACCTGACACATGGGACCTGGGAGCTCACCTGGAAATTCAGCCCATCTTCCCCATCAGGGAAGTGCCTATTATCATGAAAAAGATTAACAACTTTGTTGCAGAAACCAAAGCCACCAGCCTTTGAAGACCCTAGCCTTTGCATACCTGCAGGCCTTTGCAAATCTCCAGCCCCCCTTACCTGTAAACTGCCCGTTTGGCATAATCTTTTGCCTACTTCCGCATGTAATCTTTGTCCTTCTACCCAATATAAGCAGCTGGCTTATGCTGGGGGGCAGAGCAGATTTTTGTGGATGATCGGCTGCTCTCCTATACTGCCGGCAGTATTGGAATAAACGCTCACATGATTCAACCCTGCCTCTGCTTAATTGGCTCAAGTAGTGACAGGCAGCACGGACCCATTGCTTGTCCAGTTACATTTGGAGTAATAAAAGGGGAGAAAGTTTCATGTCCTTTTGAATTGGGGTAGGGAAGAAGGAGGTAGCAGTAAGTAGCACAAGAGGGACAATCTCCTCTGGGCTGAATCCCCCAGAGGTTCACCCATGAGTGCCTGGGAGTTCCCAAGTGGCAGGACCACCCGCCTCCAGAAAACGGGAACCTTGGGCTATGGAAAGGGAATGGAAAAGAAGTGGCTACAACTTCCAGATGTAAGGATTGGAAAATTGCAGTCTCTAAGAAGAGGAAAAGTGGGACAAGAGGAGAGGAGGGGCCATCAGGAGCAAAAAGAAAAAAGAAAAGGTGAAGGGGATTAAGCGGTCAAATTTCTATATATAAAGTAAGTCACCGGAGTGTAATGTACAGCACAGGAAATATGGTCAATACTCTTGTAATAACTTTTCACAGTGACAGATGGTTACTAGGTTTACTGTGGTGATCACTTTGTAAGTTACGTAAAATCTAATTACTATGTGGTACACCTGAAACTAATATAATATTATGGGTCAACTAAAATTTTTAAAATACAGAGAACAGACTGATGATTGCCAGGGAGAATGGGGGGCTAGGGATCTGAGTGCAAAGGGTAATGTGATTAAAAAATACAAATTAATAGTTACAGAATAGTCACAGAGATGTCCAGTACAGCATAAGGAATATAGTCAGTAATATTGTAATAACTATGTGTGGGGCCAGGGGGGTAACTGGAAACATCGGAGGGACCACGCTGTAAAGTACCTGGTTGTCTAACCACTCTGCTATACCCCTGAAACTAATACAGAATAATGTTGAATGTAAACTGTAATTGAAAAAGTAAAAAAGTAATCTTGGTAAGCACAGGGGGCTCAATGAGCAATGAAATCTCTGGCATAACCAGATCTTAGTATCTAGTTATGCCAGAGGTCTAACCCTATTATAATGTCTTGGTTAGAAGCAGAGCCCAAGGTAGAAATCCCAGCTATGCCACTTGTAGTCATGCATTTTGGAAATTTTACTTATACGCTTTAAGCCACTCTAAGTCCATGCTATGGAAGTTGTGTGAACATCTAATGTAATAAAGCATGTTGAGCAGTAGCATAATGCCCAGCACAGGGCAGCACTCAATCAGTGATGAGCTCCTCCTGCCTCTCTCAGTGATGGAACAGGTGGCTGTGGGGCGGTGCTAGGACAGCTTGGATAGTGGATAAAGCACGGACTCAGAGTCAGATAAAACTAGATTCAAATCTAGTTTGAGTTCGACCTCGATTAGATTCAGACCTGCCCCTTGCAATGGTGCTATCTTCATCAAGATACTAGGTAAACTTTATGAGCCTCTCTTTTCTCGTTTTTAAAAGGTGCTTAATAAAGTTTATCTCAAAGAGGTCTTAGGAGGATTAAGTAAGGATTAGACATATTGTATATGTAGCTCTTAGCATAGTTCCTGTCATAGACTAAACCCAATAAATGATAGCCAGTGTTATCAGGACTCTAATAATTTCGTAGGCTTTTGGTCCTTGATTGAGCTTTCTCAGGCTGATGCTTTGTGAAACAATTTAGTTCCACAAAAATATATTTGTATTCTTACCATGGGCAAGGCACTGGCAAGACACTGATGGGATTTGAGGAAGGATAAAAGATAATGCCTCTCTTCAAAGTATTCCCAGTCTGATGGGATGAACAGACAAGTACATATCAGCAGGAAAATGGTCCCCTTGCAAAATGCATGAAGAAGGAGTTAATTCTTATTGTAGAGATCCATAAGTCCCCAGGAAGCCAAATCAAATCGTGAAGGATGAATAACATTTCAAAAGCAGAGAATTGGGGAAGGCTGCCTTGGGGAGTTGGAATGGCTGTGCAGAAAGCTGAGATATGAAAGTGCTTGATGTGTTTGTAGAATAAGTAATATGGGGCTTGTGTGAATGTGTGTGTGCGTGTGTGTGTGTGTGTGTATTGTGGGTAGCTATAAGTAATTGCAATCTTGATTCTTGTTTTTCTGTTTTTCTTTTTTTAATCATGAGAACTATTTCCTATTCAGTTATGTATTTCACACAACCCCACGTAGTGTCTTCCACGAGGTAAAATTCAGTGAAATAAATTGAAGATGAGATGCTTTCTCATTAGATTTTAATTTTCCCAGTATCCTAACGTTTATTGCTATTTTTGCATGATACGTGTATTTTATAATACCATTCCAATTAATATGCTTAAGTGCCTGCTGACAGTGTTTCAGAAATAATAATGGCATGATGTTTAAAAAAAATTAATGGCAATTTACTTGGCTTTAAATAACTCAGCCTTCATACCAGGTTCTGTGAAACTATGTAACAATATAGCCACCACCCAGGCTTTAGAGTCTGGTGATAATTATGAGGTTTCTTTCTGTCAAGGAGTGGGAATAAGAGAAAGCCTCCTCAGCCTCTTTAAGGGAAAGGACCTGGAGGGGGTTCTGGAGAAGAAGCCCAGACACAGGCCGGAGCTGGTCCAGAGACAGGGGGGAGCTGAAGCAAGAATGAGCGAAACACTGGAGACCGACGTCCACATCAAATGAACTCAGCTGGATTATTCAGTTCTGACCTACAGAGGAATGAAGAGGAAGAGGGAGAAAGAAGAGAGGGCAGGAGAAGAGGGGGCACCATAATGCTATTTGTTTTACGTGTTGCACAGGCAAGAACACACTTTAGAATTGGAAGTACCTGCTGGTGGGAGGGACCCAGTCCTCAAATGTATTCAAAGTTTGTTTCAGTAAGAACATAAGTACAGAAAAAAGAAGTGTAAGATTCAAATAATTATTAATTCAATGCTTACTCTCTATTTCTGGTGAAATATTGAGCTGACCTTGAATTTTATGTAGCTCACTCTTAAATCATTCTTCTTCTTTTTTTTTCTCACTACTGGACTGTTTCCTTGACCCCACACTCCCCTCCAGCTACCATCTTGTCCTCCCTCCATCTACAGAAGGATAATTTACAAAAGCTCTTCATATTCAATTCTTCTACTTGTGCTTCTCCCATTCTCTGTCACGAGGATAATAGTAATCTTCCCACAACTAGTCCATTGGTCAGCTCTGAGCTCTCACCTCACTGGACCTCTCACTGCCTTGGCACACGGAGAAGCCCTCCTCATCGACACATTCTCTTCCCTTCTTGCTGGGCCATCACTCTCTGCTTCTCCTTCTCCTTTTTGGTTACTCTTTCTTTCTCAGATATCTTTTGTGATTTTTCCATCACCCTTGATACCATGATATGGTGTTGTCCTCAGGGATCCCGGCTCTCTTCTTTATCTACATTACTAGCTGAAATCATCCATATTATGGTTTTACATACTGTCTGTGTTTTATTGGCTCTGAGATGTTCACCACTTGTATCCTGAACTCCAGACTTTTTACCCACCCACCTATATACCATGGCCAAGACCAAACTCTCAATTCCCACCCCAGAATTTGTTCTTCCAAAGGTTTTACCATCTCAAGTGTCATCTCTGATTTCTGGTGTTCAGGTCCCAAACTTGGAGCCATCTTTGACTCTATTTTTTCTCTCACTCCCACATCTAACCCATCAGCCAATACCTTCACTCAATATTTTTAAAAATACGTACTAAGTACCTGCCATGGTAGTGTTCAGGAAGCTGCAGATACAGAAAGAATAAAGCAGACAAAAACCTTGCACTCTAATTCTGATGACTTTAAAATAGATCCATAATCAAGTCACCTTTTATCTCCTACACATCCGACCAATATTACCCTAGACAACATCACCCAACATCTCCTGGAATTATTGCAACAGCCTCATGCTTCCACCCTTGTCCTCCATAGTCTCTTCTCTCCATACTGGTCAAAATGATTATTTTAAAGTGAAAATCAAATGCCTCGTCTATGCTAATAACACTCCAATGACCCCTCATTTCACTCAGAGCAAAATCCAAAGTCTTGAGCAAAACCTACAGGCTCTACATGACCTGGGCCCTGCTATTGCTCTGATATCCCCTCTAACACCCCCTTCTTCTCTGACTTTGCTCCAGTCACATCAGCCTCCTTGCTCTCCTCCCAACACCACAAACAGCCTTCAACCCATGACCTCAGTTCTTGCTACCCAGCACATTCCTGTGCTTCAGATCTTCCCTAAAATATTGCCTTACTGAGGAGGCCTTCCCTGCTCTAAAATAAAATAGCATTCATGAAGTCTTCATCACTCTCCATTCCCCTTGCCCTTTGTATGTATGTATGTATGTATGGTATGTATGTATGTATGTATGTATGTATGTACACCATGGCAGTCTCTTCCATCTAGTATGTAAAACTTTGAAAGCTAAGACTTTGTTTTGCTCACTGTTCTGTATCTCCATCTCCTACAGCAGTGCCTGGGAAATATTATGCACTCATTAAATATTTATTGAATTATCTTCTATCCAAGATTTTTATAACTTTTTTAATTTACAAGTGTGTTAAAAAGTCCCCTTTGATCAAGGGTCTGCATTTGTGAGCCACCTAACACTAGGTAAGTGTCCCACTTATGGCTCAGGAACAGGGAAACTCAGCTTTCCTGTGACCTCATTAACATTCCTTTTTATCCAAATTAAGTGTACACTTTCCAGTCTAAGATTAAGTATCCCTTCTTTTGTTGTGACTAGTTTTCCATTTTTGCTAAACTATTAAACAAAGAGCCTGCTGTAAATAGGCAGTTGCAAAGCCCTTGGGAGGTAGTACAAGAAATTAGCATGCAGTGGTTTATGGCTCTCTATATCAAATGAATCCCTTTGAAACTAGGCATGTGGATAAACAATGCAGTCAGGTGAACTACATATGAGGGAAATAAATACATGCACTCCAACCCTTGGGTAATGAGCTATGTAGGACACCATTTCTATATATCTCAGAGGCTGGAGCCATTGAGAAATCATGACTAAAAATAGTCACATGCAGATATTTCTAGACAGAATAACTTAGGGGCATAGAAATGAATAATTAAATAAAAGACAGGGTGTCCATGCAATAAGAGCACTGGTATCCTATTTAACTCATACTGCTGACCTACTGCCACCTAAGCCCCAGCCATGTGGAACATTTCCCATGCTGTGTCTTCTTAGCTCTGAACTTCAATACGTGCTTTCACGTACTTGGTCTGTCCTTGAGTTATACACTGCAAATTCTGTCTAAAAGATCCAGTTTCAACATTCCCTTCTTGGTAAACTCTTTTCTGAACACTTTGATAGATTTAGTTGCTTTTCCTCCTCTGTTGTCATGTCCATTGGCACATGTGCCTACCACAGAATGCCCCTGCATTAATTTGCTTATGACTTGACCTCACTTCATCTCTGCTGCCTCTTTGAGGATAAGAAATATTTTGCTTTTTGAATCTCCATCACCGAACCCATTGTTTCTTATAGTGAAATGTCTTGTCATAATTTTGTCTGCTGAAATTTAAGAAAATAGCCTTAAGTATTATGCCTTCTATAAAGTGTTCTTTCAACTTAAAAAGATTCTAGGATCTCATATAATGCAAGCATGTTAATTATAAATAGATACATTAGAGTAATCTCATTTCCTATTGCAGATACACAGACTAGTGTAATATAACATTTTTAAAATGTTAGTGTCTCCTTAGGCCACTTGTTTACAAAAGGATCAATAATATAAATACCCTTTCATCTCTTTTACTGCTGAAGAGTCCAAAACACTATGTTGGTATCAATTTAGTCACCTTCATGAAAGTCTCCATTAAATAGGAGGGAAATGGTTATTTCCAGTTTGTTGGATTTATAAATGCGAGAACAAAAGCACTGACAGGCAGAAGCTTGGTCAGTTACTTACTAAAGCATAGCGAGAATGACAGCTTTTAGAACTCCATTCCTAGTTTTGTACTTATCTTGGTAATATCTAAGCATTGAAAAAATTTAATTCCCAAACTGAGAGTTCATTAATTGTTCCTCAAATGTCTTAGAAAATATCTCTCGCTTTCGTATCTATTATTCTGCTTTATTATTATTATTATTATTATTATTATTATTATTATTGACCAAATTCTGCTTTGTATTACATCATTACTACTAGATTTTTAACTCTTTCCTCTCTGTCTGGCCTTACTGTTCCATGTTTACTGACTCTGTCCCTGGAAAACAGTGCTTTAGGGACAAGGACTTTCATTTATTTCCGGAAACCCCTAAGCCTAGGCCCTTCACCGTGTAAGTGCTACCTGTGGGCGAGACCATCCTTAGACTCTTCTGGATCTTAATGAGACAGAAATCCCAGGACATTAAAGAGAAATCAAAAGCTTATGCTCTCCCTTCATTCCCCAGTAACCACATTGCGGAACACTCCCCAGCCGGTGCTTGCTGTGTTTTCAGTCCACTCCTGCCGATGACAGCTTTCACCGCATCAGGGTGGGAGGAGATGCCTTGGAGAAGTCAGTTGTTTTATCCTCAATCTGTAGCCAAATCCCACAGGGAAGCCCACTAGCAATGGTTCCTGCAGAGAGAGATGTTCTTGTTACTTCTGTTTACATGTCCCTGGATAGCATCCAATCAGAATTTCCTATTGCCTTATCTGATCTACAAAGGGACAAGTCTTTCCCCAATATTTATAGAGTACAAAATGCCAGCAAGTATGGTTTCTCAACAATACTCTTTAAGTAGCTTTGCAAACACTCCTTTTTTGTCTCTCATGGCAGATAGGCAGTCCACCTGGAGGAAGGGGCGTGTGAACTGTACCTGTTAACCTTCCTCGTTGCTCTGAGGACAATCATTACCCGGTTTGTGGGCCAGGGTGGGGGGTGGGTGTGGCGGGGGTGGGGGTAGGAGTGGGGAGGTCAGATCCCATATAGGATATTTTCCACAGCATCTCCCTAATACAGTGATAGCGAACCTTTTGAGCTCGGCGTGTCAGCATTTTGAAAAACCCTAACTTAACTCTGGTGCCGTGTCACATATAGAAATTTTTTGATATTTGCAACCATAGTAAAACAAATATTTATATCTTTGATATTTATTTTATATATTTAAATGCCACTTAACAAAGAAAAATCAACCAAAAAAATGAGTTCACGTGTCACCTCTGACACGCGTGTCATAGGTTCTCCATCACTGCCCTAATACCACACTTGATAAATATTGATAGAATTAAAATATTAATCTTTTCATGCCCGTGCTCATCTCTGCTTCTCAGCTTACCACAGCACTGAGCTGACCACAGTACCCAGTTCTGGTGCTTACATTTGTTAAATAAATAAAATCTTCTAAAGGGCTGCTGAAATTAATACCTGCAGTTTGCATATTCTTCATATGATTTTTTAGCATGGTCTATTTTTCTCAATGGATCATAGATTCTGACTTTATGGTGATTTGCATTTCAGCCTAAGCAACAAAAAGAGAAATTACCTATTCCTTACCTTGCAGATCCTGTTCCCTAGGAACCAATGGCATGTCTCAGGGCTTCTTCCCCTGACCTGGAGACCCACAATATCTGAATATCTGGATACATTCTGTTAAACTTTTGACCTTTTAATTTTGTCCTGGTTTCCCAAGGCAGATACAATTATATGTGAATCTAGATTCTAAATCTTAATGTAATCTGGCAAATAGGTGAAACAAGACAACTCCTGTCTCATGGGCCAAATTCTAGGGACACCTGGTTTATTTTTAAATGGAGAAATTCTCACTGGATTCACCATTAGGCATAATTTAATATCATTGCTTGGGACAAGTGCTCTACATTGGATCAGTTAGCCAGCCCTTGTATTCACCAGAATTCCAGGGAACCACATCTTGGGCTGTGTAGAAAACAGTCACTTCCCCAAAGCTTACCTTTAATAACTAACACTGGTTGTAACCCTAATTCTACTGTTGAAATGAGGCTGTTGAGTTGACTAGATTTGGACAAGGCTTCCAAATTCTGTCAGTGATTTACTGCACTGTGATGATCTTTGAATCTCTCACTTGATGCTTCGAGAGAGAAAAATTCCATTCTTCCCTTCCTAGTAGATCCTAGGTTTAAAAATCAGTCTTCATTGTTTGGGGAAATGTGGATCTCTCCTTCTGTATAAACAGCAATAATAGTAGTAGCAATGTTGGACAGGTGATTCATGGAGTATTATTTGAAGTGAAGACAGAGTTCTTACAACTGTATCAAATTCAAATCTTAATGTAATATAAAAATGAAAAATGAATCCTTGCAAGATGTTTGGGGACGCTTGTCACAAAAATCGAAGTAGATTTTTGGTTAGAAAGTTTTAAGGCATAAATGGAAATTGATTTGTGGAGTCTGGGTGGGAGGCTCTTATTTTTCTGTTTTAAAATCCTAAGACAACTGCCCTTAAAAGTCAATGTTGTTCACTTGGGTGAAAAAGGCTGCTTTTTCCCCTGTACTTTTTCTGAACTATCAAAATTAAATTAACTTTATGAAGATTATTTTAACATGCAAAATCATTGAATTACATGAACTCCAAGCATCATTTGATATGGTATCACCTGAATTAGTTCCCCCTGGGAGAATTTAGGAATTGACACCAAGGCATCTCATGCCAATTGCTAAGATAATCTCATCTATTTTAATTGATTTGGGTTATGCCTGAATAATGATGATTAGGGCTCTCTATTTAGAACTTCATTTAGACTTACCCACAAGGAACAAAAGAAAGTTAATACAGTTTTGAACTGTCTCAATGCACTGAAAAGCTGAGAGCCTTGTTTTATGGCCCTGTGCTAAAAACCTAGGCAGGGGGTAGATTTAGACTACTAGCATTCCTGGTTCTCACAAGGTGTGAAACTAAGTCTCAAGCAAGGCAAACTTTTTTTATGGTGCTGGCATCATCAAGGTGTTCAAATTGGACCTAAACCTTTTGTACTTAATCTACTTTTCCTAATCACAAGAATAAATTGTGGTTTAATCAGCTATGGTCTCATAAAAATCTCCTGGATATAATTTTTCTATTTTAAGAATTATTTCACATTGTTCTTCGTTAATTTTGAATTATCCCAAAGCACCGCTCCAAGAATCTCTTTAATATCTGAATATTTCTGTAGGACAGAGGAAATAGGAGACAATCAGACGGGAGACGAGTGTGTTTACATTACCTCTTGCAGTCGTTTTGTTTTGTGTTGTGTGTTTTTTTCTTTCTCCCACATGGATTTTTCTCTTCCCAATCTCAGTTGCAACCATCCTCCTCCCTCTCCTATATCTCTGTTCAGGGTATTATGCATGATTTGTCTCAGGAGTCACATTATTTTCAGTAGCTCAGTCAGGGGTTTAGGGACATATTTTGAACAAATGCTACAATTCAAAGAAGAAAAACCCTCAGTATCAGGCTCCCAGGCTTCCGACACTGCAGCAGCGAGGCAGGGGAGAAAGAAGGCAACACAAATCTCACCTCATTTATGAAGACGGCCCCAGCAGGCTTCTGAATCTCCTATTTTACTGAATCCCAGATGTCTCTCCTTATAAAAGTGTTCTGGCCTGGCCATAGCTGTTTGGCTCAGTGGGTGGAGCATTGGCCTGCAGACTAAAAGGTCCCAGGTTCTATTCCAGTCAAGGGCACATGCTGCCTGGGCTGCAGGCTCCATCCCCAGTGGGGGGCATGCAGGAGGCAGCTGATCAATGATTCTCTCTCATCATTGATGTTTCTCTCTCTCTCTCTCCCTTCTTCTCTGAAATCAATATATATATATTTCTTTTTTTTTTAAAGAGTGTTCTGGCCTGGATCCCTCATTTCCTTTTCCTTCCAGAAGTTTGACCACTCCTCATGCAATGTATCTCCAGGAGAGAAAAATCTTCAATGCAGAGGGTTTTCTCCCACAATGGTCTCCCAGAGATGCTTGGAGGTGGCAAGAGTAATAGATGTGCCTTCCAAAGAGCAGCTCCTCAGGAGGATGTATCGTAGAGCCAGCAGCATCTTCTTGCTTTTGCTTTAAGGTAGGAGCATTTCCTCTGGCAACCTTTTATAACCTACTCCAGGGGGTTCCCTCAAACCTTCCATTTAAGAAAATGGATAGCAAGTGGAGCAGAATCAACTTAACCAGATGAACTCTCTTACTGGCAAATTTGTACTTCTAAGATTGGTCTACTTGTCTTCTCATTACTTAAGGAATTGTAGAGATCAGGCCTTTAAGTGCCGCACTGCTGCAGTACTTCTGAGATGACTGATTTGGTATTTTAGAAAAGCTCTGTTTCTCAGAACCTGATCTTTAGTCTGTATCTTTCTTTTGAGCTCCAGTCCTTATTTTGAGGGGCCTGCTTATATATCTGTACTTGGCTATCTCATTGTAATCTCTTTCTCTCTTTCTCTCTCTCTCTCTCTCACACACACACACACACACACACACACACACATTTCCTTAAATTTCCTTAAATCTTTTGCCTAAGCAATTCTATGGGAAGTTTTGATGTTGACCAAAAGAAAACACACACTTTTCCTGCCGCACCCTAAGAAACCATGCCTTTCTTTCCATGTTTATTGAATCTGACTTTTGAGCATTTCTCATCCCTCCCTTTCATAGGGAGCAGCTTCATATGAATTTCTCCCAGCCCTGTTATTCTATGAATGTTCCCATTTCTGGAGACATCAAATTTAAGGGAGCCTGGACAGCTCCAGCTTCTTTGATACGGCCAAACAATCTTAGTCAATCTTTCCTAGGAAATATTTATTTTAGGATAGCAGAGGGAAACTCTCTAGATGTATAGAGAGAAATTAAACTCCTAAGGCACATTTCCCTGCATAATGATCTGAAGTAAAAATCGTTCTATTACAAAAGCACTGTAATGAAGTGGCAATCACATTGATAATTCCCACGAGGGATGTCAGTGGCATAGGCTGGTTTGTGAAAAAACAGTGCAGCCTGGCCCCTGTTCTTCATTGACTCCCAGGTTAGCTAGTTTGTGATGGTTGAATAGATATACTCAAGTATGAACAATATTCAAGTACTGGGTTCATGTCATTCTTAATGAACTATCTTAATAATGCATTGCCCTCTTGCATTACTGCTACTTGAAGCCAAATTCTTCTACTTTTATGAGCAGTGATTAAACACACCCACTCAGTAATCATGTGTATACAGCGCTTTCCTGAATAAACTGATGACTGAAGATAAACATCTGTTTACACAGGCAGAGAATATCAGGAGCAATTCCACTCTGAAGCCATAGCTACTAATTCAGAGAAGCCCTTGGGAGAATGGACCGTCCAGGGACTATTCTTCATTGATTAATAGCTGCTCATCTCTCAATTCCACTTTGCACTGGTGTTGCTTGACACTAAAAATCTGATCAATATTGTGGGTGTGGTCAATATTTTTGTTATGGTTTGGGAAATGCTATAAATTTAGACATATAGG
Source organism: Myotis myotis (assembly GCF_014108235.1). Lineage (NCBI taxonomy): Eukaryota > Metazoa > Chordata > Mammalia > Chiroptera > Vespertilionidae > Myotis > Myotis myotis. The sequence continues at coordinate 31,433,646 of NW_023416379.1, read as the reverse complement.
TATATCATATTAATCACATTTGGAGCAGCTGTTACTGGTGTGTAAATGGTTTATTTCCACTTTTTCTATTGTGTCATAGTTAAGAAAAATTCTTCCTCTCATTATATTGAGGTAACTTCTTTCCCTTTTTCCTCTCAAAATATGAGGGAGGAGTGAGAGACAGAGAGAGAGGGGGGAGGGGGGAAGAAGAGGAAAAAGAAAAAGAAGAAAAGCAGTAGGAAAAGAAGAAAAGAGAGATTCACAGATTTCATCTGTGATAATATAATTTCTTTTATTTTTGCAATTCATTATAAGAAGAGTACTACAATTCAGACTCCTTTTGCCAAGTTGTCATCATACTTTTAAAGTATAATCCATTTATTCAGGGCCCTGGGCTCTGTTGTAAACTTTAGTGTGCAAAGGGAAAGAGGAGACTGGAGAAGAGACTAGAGGATGTAACATATGTTAAAAAATATAGGCTGCCCTAACCGGTTTGGCTCAGTGGATAGAGTGTCAGCCTGCGGACTGAAAGGTCCCAGGTTCGATTCCCATCAAGGGTATGTACCTTGGTTGCGGGCACATCCCCAGTAGGGGTTGTGCAAGAGGCAGCTGATCAATGTTTCCCTTTCATCTGTTTCCTTCTCATCGATGTTTCTCTCTATCCCTCTCCCTTCCTTCCTCTCTGTAAAAAAAAAATCAATAAAATATATTTTTTAAAAAATAAAAAAATAAAGGCCAACAGGTGAAATGGAGCAGGCAACTGCTGATATCAGATGTAAACATGAGATGTGACTGACTCTGGCTATGGGGTGTTGAAGTAGAGAACAATTCTTTATTTTCCTTCCAGGATTATTCAGTTAGAAATAATATAAAACAATCCAGCTGTTCAGAAAATTATATAATCTATTAATATGACCCCAAGTTCTTGGGAAAAATGCCATGACAACAAAAACAGGTTTGCCATTTACCTAGTCTTGTACATAGTATATTAAACTAGCTTATCTGAAAATCTCTAAGAATCAATACTTTTAGATTTGTGGTCATGCTTTAATATTCCTGATATCCTAAAAAGGTTATCTATTGCTTCTTACAAAGCAAGAGTAGCAGTATGTCTATAGTTCTTAGAAACAGGGTGTTTTATTTTAGATTCAGCTGCAAAGTGCATGCATAATAGTTATTTGGAAGAATTATTTAAGTGTCATACACGATATATTAGAAAAAAATAATGCTGTGCTAATTTCTATCCCAAGAAAGTCAATAGGCAATTAAGGTTGCATCTCAACTCCTTTGAAAACATAATTCATTTAGTGTCTGCAATGCTCAAAAAGAGTACTCTAATGTAGCACTGAAGAAGGAAATTCTCTCTTTAAACTTGAAATCACGAACATGGAAGCATATCTAAGTTTTTCTTAAAGTGCTACCTGAATAGAATAAAAGCGCAGACTCCTGAACCTTGCTCCAAAATAACCAACAGTAAAAACTACCTTGTAAAGAAAGAGATGCCCACATTTAACACTAGGTTTCTTAGCTCGATCTCATATCCATTCATTCATTCATGCAGCACATGTTTATTGAGCACTTACTAAATTCTAGGCACTTTTAGACTTTGGATTTAAAGGTAAATCAAACAATTTCTGCTCTAGAAAAACTCAGAGTTTTTTTGTAAGAACACAATTCAAATTAATGCCATTAGAAATACAATGGCGATGGCCACCAGGCAAGGTTGTATATATAAAGACCCACAGGATGGAGGATCCAGTGGGCTATCTCTCCACCCCCTTCCCCCAGGTGCCTTTTCTTTGCCTCTCTCTTTCTCCTAAGCTCCAAACCTCCCACCACACCACTCCCCCCCGCCCACCCCCCTGCTTTTTTTTTGCCTCTGTAACTTGTTTCCCGAGGCCATTTCTTTTTTCTTTAGTATATTTTTATTTATTTCAGAGAGGAAGGGAGAGGGAGAGAAAGATAGAAACATCAATGGTGTTAGAGAATCATTGATTTGCTGCCTCCTGCACACCCCACACTGGGGATCAAGCCCACAACCCAGGCATGTGCCCTGACCGGGAATTGAACCATGACCTCCTAGGTTGATGTTCAACCACTGAGCCACACCAGCTGGGCCTGAACCCATTTATTTTACTTCTGTCTTTGTGATTTTCTAAATAAACTTCCTCTTATAATTTGAATTTTGATTTTGAATTGTTTTTAGCCAGAGCTCAAGTACCGAGGTAGCTGGACTGAGGTCTGGTCCAATATCATTCGCAAGTAACAACCAGTGCCCTGTCGTGGCTAACAAAATGACTTCAGCTTTAAAAAAAAAAAAAAAAAAAAAAAGTAGGGCAGGGCACAAAATCATAACTCAAATGGGCTAGGGGCAGAGGATTCTCATTTTTCAAGGGATGGGAGAACCAGGCAAAGCATGGAGTGGACTACAAGGCAATAGCTTAGACCCAAACCCTGATCAATGGGAGGCCAGAAACACTGCACTCTTCCGAAGAGCTCAGATCTTTTTGATTAGGAGGCAGCTATGGAAACACAGGAAGATCTGGGAGGCCAATAATTGTGCCTGGGCGTGCAGCATTAAATACTGACTTACAAAACCCCACAGTGGCCTATAGAAGTCAGCATTGACCTATAGAACTCAACATTGAAAACTGACTCAATTCCACATCCCAGTGGACAGGGAGCATGGGAGTTCCCATTGCATGCCCTCCCTCTTCTAGGACTGCCCCAGGAGTGGGGAGGCCTGAGGCTGTATCTAGATCTAGCTACAAAGAGCTATGGAAGGCAGGGACCAGGATACCTGAGCCTCACTCATTAAATGGCTTATTACAATATTCACTTCCCAAATGAGGGCATCTGGGACCCCCCAATTTTTCTAAAACATACAGCACTTTTCCTCTTGCATCCCTCCTGCTTCTGAGATCCTCTGGGGCTGCAGCAAGGAGACTATAAAACATTTTGGTGATTCAGGTGATGAGCAAAATCTGCAACTTTCTTTTGAATGTTTTTTGGGGTTTTTTTCCACCAGAAAAAATCGCTGGCACAGACAGGCAGTATTTAGAGTTCCTTATTCAATGTTCTTTCTCCAAGTACTCAAACATATTCATCTTGTTTGATAGGTTTCTCCATTGAGATAAACTGGCTCATCCTCACTGAGGCTGGCACTGGCCTCTCTGGCAGCCACTTCCCACGCACTATCTTCCACAGCATCTGCATGGTTCCCCTCTCTCTGGCTTTTGGATTCAAAGTCAAAACAAAATTGCAAGCTTACAGTCTCCTGAAGGATGAGCTCACAGGGCTCAGGAGCATGCTTATTGTACTTGTTGCTCATTAAAAGTTCCCCTCAGGCAGGGGACATAAAAGAAATGTATAGGCAAAGCTATAAATATAAATAAAAGGACTTGTTCTTAAGGCTGATTTTTAGAGACATCTGAAACCCAGATAAAATATGGACACCTTTTTTTAAAGAATAGTAATGATGTCTATAAAGGTCTGTTCAGATTCGAGGTGTAATGGCCAACAGTGTAACAACCATCTGAAGACCTTAAACACATACATTAATAATGTCTGGAATATTTTGCAGGAGAAAATAAACCTAAAGGTATTGAAGAAAGCAAAGGGGATACAATGAATAGATCAGAATCTTATTCTTAATAAGCCTTCAGGCTTAAGCCTGTTGGCAGGTATGGCTCAAATACTCTGTGTGGCTCAAACACTGTTGCACAGCAGAAATAACATTGGCCAGGGTGAGGGGATGAGTTAAAATAATTCACCTATTTGCCTGTGCTCTTCAATTGTTTTCTTGTTCAGAAAAACTTGTAAATAGTCTTCATCCTCTCTCTTGGAAAAGCCTGAACAAGTTTGTTAACCACAGAACTGTCAGACACGATATCATTAGAAAAATGTGCTGCCACAAAGCTCTTGGTCACGGGAGGTAATTTTGTCTTGGTTTAGTTAGATGACTTTTCTCAATGTTGAGAAGTATAGCCATAGGGGAGCATGCATTTCCTTTAATTAAAAAATAGCTGTGAACCGAAGGAGTCATTTAACCATGTGGAAATAAGTAGAGAGACTAGAATCTGTTTATCTCCAGCAGGATAACAAGTTGCAAATAAGTGCAAAACATTTCAGGGCATGAATAAGCTGAGGATTATTCATGAGATCATATATTAGGGATATATTTCACAAATTATATTTGTGCTGTCAGGTGCCTCGTTCTCACAATCCCATGAAAATTTCTTGAATTGTTTGTAATCTGAGTGACTCAGAGCTAATCCTCAAATCTTCCCTTAAAGATGGTTTTTAAAGCTGAAGTCACTTGAATCTAAGAAAAGTCAGATATTTTTGATTTGTGGATTCTGAGTATGCCACTTGCTATGAGAACATAAATAAAGTACAAAAGCTTTCTGAATCCTATCATTGTTTTTCTGTAAATGGTATGTGAGGATTTAAGTGAAGTAATAAGAATTAAGATAATTTTGTTCTTGTATAAGGTCAGAGATGGATATCTTCTTTTTCCCTTCTTTATGGCCAAGGCCATTTTCCCACATTGGTCAGCTACCCAAGATGACAAGCCACCCTTCTAATGGCCTATGCTATTGGTAGAATTGCAGGCATAATGCCTAGAGGGAAGCAACTTTTTGTTCAAGGAGTGTATCTCCCATTGTTTGTGAGATTCTGTGAGATCACAGGGTGTCTTGCTCTGGGTGAACTTGCTCTGCGAGGGGGAAGTCCTCAGTGGGGAACAAAGGCGCTTTCTGACCTAAGAAGGCTTGATAGGGATCCCTGTGTTAAGCCGCTTCCAAACTTTAAGATTCTACAGACAAGCAAATTTTCATATAGAACAGAGGAGGATAAATGTAGGGGTGTCAATTTTTGCCATTAAAGAAACACAAACAAAAATCATACCAACTTCACTGTAATTTCATAATATAAAACCATTTTAACACGAAAAACTTAGACATACATTTGGAGTAGGAAAACTTACCTTTGGATGGAATAAATTTAATTCTATTGTACTGAACACATTTGATTTATTTTACTACAGACTAATGGAAACTCTGTGAAATCAAGTGAGTCTGTGGGTAGGCACAGGTCCCATTGTTCTAAGAAACCTATCCCCTAGTTTTACTGATGGAACTCCCTGTCAGTAGCTTTTAGGCTTAGTTACAAATGTGTTTTTAAAGATATCTATCCTATATAATAAAAGGTTAATATGCAAATCAACTGAACGGCAGAACAACCAGTTGCTATGATGCGCACTGACCACGAGGGGGCAGATGCTCAATGCAGGAGCTGCCCCCTGGTGGTCAGTGTGCTCCCACAGGGGGAGTGCCTCTCAGCCAGAAGCCAGTCTCATGAGTGCAGCTGGAGTGGGGAGCGGGCCTAAGCCGTCAGTCAGACATCCCCTGAGAGCTCCTGGACTGTAAGAGGGCACAGGCCGGGCTGAGGGACCCCCCGTGAGTGCACAATTTTTGTGCACTGGGTCTCTAGTCTCATATAAAAACTCTTTCTTCTGTTAGTATCTTACATTGGTGCATGCCATTTGTAATAAATAGTGGTAGCCTTGTCTTCTAAAACCCCAGAAATGCAGCCTAAGCTAAATTCCACCTTTGTGGCTATGTTCAGAGAAGTAACTAACAATAATATTGACTAAAACCAAATGTGTTCTGCAATGACATGACTTTCTCAGAGAAAGAGAATCTGTTGTGTAAGATGCAGCCAGTTCTCACAGCCTCATAACATCCTAAAGATCCCAGGATCCTTAGCTGGGCAGCTGTCTCACTAAGCCCAAGTGAATAACATCACAATTTATTTAATGTTCATAATACCAATCTGTTGCCTATAGTCTTCTTGTCATAAAATTGCTGTACAAATAATATATATTTCAAGTCATGGTCCCAAAACTTCCTGTTTTTCTATGACTGTATACATGAAAAACAAAATGAAAGAGATAAAAAAAATTGGGAAATATCACTGTTAGGAAACCACTAAAGAAACCACCTATAAAAAAGATTTACATTAGAAAACAGAGGCTAGTGAAGATGAAATTTAAATGCTACCATACAAAATTTCAACAGCAAGGAAGTGAATCTGAACTCTCCAAAACATAAAATGGGGATTCACAGATATCTTATACAAAAGTGAGGAATGGGGCTTATAGAACTTAAGCACTGGGAAAATACTTCAATAATGCTTAATGAAAATAACTTTTAAATTTTTGTTATTTAATCAATACACTGCTGATCTCCTTTTTGCTTCCAAGTCATATGCTGTTCTGCAGATAATAATAGTGTACACTCTACAACACTTATTTATGCTAATTACTGAGTGATCAATCCTATATGCCTAACACTAAACAAGTCCATTTATTAGCTACCAGTTATATCCAATTTTACATAAATGATTATAGTTGAATGCCACTGAATAGTATATGATTATATTCCTTTTTCCTTTAACTGTAGCCTGTGCTTTGATTTATCTGCACTGCAGCCTCTTCAGTTGACGAATTTATTTTTGTACAAAATTACTTAGGAATGATTGGATAAAATTTAACTCTTAATTAACCACTAATTGGAAAGAAAATATGGAATGTCAAATCTGGAGTTTTTTCCCCCCATAATAAATTCTACATTTTCCTAGTAAGTTACAAATATCAATTTAAGAAATTATACTATCTCATAAAATTAATAAGCATTATCATGAGACAGATTGCCATGTTGGGACACTAAGAATCCCAAGAGAAGGCATGCTGACTCACTGCCACCATACCATTTTGAAAAGCCGTATGCACTTAAACCTGAATTTTTATAAAGAAAAACACTGCTAATGGAAAATGACTTACACTGAACCAATTTCACTTTTCTGCACCCCTCCCCTCTTTTCACCTTAGAAAAATACATTTTCTCTTCTGAAAATAATTTCCCTTATTTTGACTGTATACTGCTATTTCATCCATTTAAATATATATATATACTAGAGGCCTGGTGGACAAAAATTTGTGCACTCGGGGGGGTCCCTCTTGCAGTCTGGGACCCCTTGGAGGATGTCCACCTGCTGGCTTAGGCCCGCTTCCTGGGGGGATAGGGCCCAAACTGGCAGTCAGACATCCCTCTAGCAGCCCGGCAGCCCTTGGGGGATGTCCACTTACCAGCAGGGAGCAGACCTAAGCTGTAGTCGGACATCCTTAGTGCAGCTGAGGGGCGGGAGAGTCTCCCACCACCACCGCTGTGCTGGCAGCCATCAGCCTGGCTTGTGGCTGAGCAGAGTTCCCCCTGTGGGAGTGTACTGACCACCAGGGGACAGCTCCTGCATTGAGCATCTGCCCCCTGGTGGTCAGTGTGTGTCATAGTGACCAGTCATTACCAGTCATTCTGCTGTTAGGGTCAATTTGCATTTACCCTTTTATTATATAGGATAGAGGCTTGGTACACGGGTGGGGGCCAGCTGGTTTGCCCTGAAGGGTGTCCCAGATTAGGGTGGGGGTCTAGCTGGCTGCCTGGCACAGCCTGGGTGAGGGGCTGATGGGTGTTTTCTGGCTGGTCACACCCCCTTCAGGGTGGGGGTCCTCAATGAGGTGCCTGGCCAGCCTGGGTGAGGGGCTGATGGCTGTTTGCAGGCTGGTCAAGCCCCCCCAGCGGGGACCCTCACCCCATGGAGGTTTGGCCAGTCTGGGTGAGGGGCTGAGGGCTGTTTTCAGGCTGGCCAAGTCCCCTGGCGACGGAAGCTCTCAGACTTTCTTTTTTTTTTTAATTCTGGGATTTATTTACGTTCTATAATTGAAACTTTGTAGCCTTGAGTGGAGCTCAGAGCCGGCCAGGGCAGGGCAGGAAGCTTGACTTTCTCCATCGCCAGGGGCAACCCATGCCTCCTGCTTGCTCCAACTCCATGGCCACGGCCAGCTGAAAGCAGGTATCTGGGGTTTATTTATCTTCTATAATTGAAACTCTGTTGCCTTGAGTGGAACTCAGAGCCGGCCCTGGAAGGTGGGAAGCTTGGCTTCCTCCATCACTGGGGCGACCAAGCCTCCTGCTTGCTCCAGCTCCATGGCTGCTGGCCGCCATCTTGGTTGGGTTAATTTGCATATAGTCACTCTGATTGGGTGGTGGGCATGGCTTAAGGCATAGTGAAGGTACGGTCAATTTGCATGTCTGTATTTTATTAGTGTAGATTTTGTCAGATACACAGGCATACCCATGTAAGTACGACATTTGGAGTTCAGTATAAGACAGGAAAGACCACATTGGGAGCTATTTGTAATCCCTAGACCTAAACCACAGTCTTTCAACTGTAGCTACATTCTGGAATCTCCATGACACTTTAAAAATAGTGATATAGTGATGCCTGGGTCCCATGCCCAGAAACTCTGACTTACTTGGTCTGGGTAAATTTTGCAAAAGCTCTTCAGGTGATAGGTGATTCTAACCTGTAGCAAAGCTGAGAACCACTGAACCACAGCAGTTCCCCTCCAACTTAATGTGCATACAATTTACCTTGAAAACCACAGATCTGGGGGTGGAGCCCGAGATTACACATCCCTAAGAAGCTTCTAGCTCCCAGCAGGCTCCTGACAAAGCTTTCTTTAAGCAACTAAGGTTGCTAATCACTGGATTTGGAGTGCAGAGTCCAGGGAAGAAATTGATGGCACTAATGATAGAGTCCAAATGTCACATTTTCTGGGCAGATTATTCTAGCAGCTGGAGGTACTTTCTTTTCTCTCTGAACTTCCCTGCCTTCAATCTCTATCTCTCTAAGAACACTGACCACATTCTGACTTTATGATGACTTTTTGTGGCTTTATTCAACACTCTTTAGAACCTATAACCTCTGTGGGCAGTAAAACATAAAAAACAAACAAACAAACAAAAAACTTCACGAAAGGTTTTCCCTAGGCAGTGTCCTTAAAAGAAGTCATTTTAAATAAAGGTATGGCAAACTGAGCATGTGCGGCAACCAGAGCATGTGCCCTGACCGGGAATCGAACTGTGACCTCCTGGTTCATGGGCCGATGCTCAACCACAAAGGTCCAGATGTTGGTTTAACCTTTTGGATTAGCATTTTACACATATTGCTCTCCTAGAGAGTTCCAATGCCTACTGCAAAAACAACAACAACAACAACAAAAACCTCTAAGGTATTCTATAGTAGGGAAGTGTCCTTATTTTTGTTTAACTGAGCTTTTACAAAATATTTTCATGTAAAAATACTATTGATATCTTGTTTTTATACACAAAATTTTGGGAAGGTAATTCTAGTGTAGAAAAGAGAATGGGCTTTTGGTTACAAATCCAAGAAAAAATAATACCACAACTCATAATGTTGTTATGAAGGAGTAAGCTTAATAAGGTAAGAAATGATAAATATAATATGTATTAATAAATTAAATGACATGATTTATGTAACATGTCTATTATAGTGCCTGATGCTGTGAGCTCCTTTCTTTTTCATCTTTGTAGTGTCAAGAGTACCTAGGACAGGCATTATGTTACACACACACACACACGTACACACACACACACACACACACACAATTTCCATAAGCCATGATCCTAGTATATTTCTTTTTAAAAAACAGTAAAAAAAATTTCCACAATTCATAGATAGTGTCAGATACATTAATGCCGCCTAACTTGACCACCTCTTTTACATGTACTCTATTACTAATGGTTATTGAATAATAAGGCATCTTCCCTTTGAAATTCAGCATTTATTAGTCATTTATTGATCAGGTATTTAACTGGGCAATTAATGTGTGCAAAGCCCTCTGGGAGTTAAAAGCATCAATAAGTCATGGTCTAATTAGGGACGCCCCAAGGTGCCTCGCTGCACAGCTCATTTCTGTGCGGACGGTCAGGTGGGCTGATGATGCAGCAGACACAGGCGGTGGTGGTTATGCTTGCTGGGCAGGGCAAAGGCTTGGAGCTGCCAGATCCAGTCACTGCCACTTTTGTGCTCCTGGACATTTTGCCTTCGTGTCTAGTTTTTGCATTGCCTGTGAACTCTTAGCACAATGCATGGCCCTTTGTGCATTCTTCATAACTGGCTCCACATGAATCAGTTCTGGATTCATTCTGATAATACAAGAACTGTAAGGAGTCTGATGGAACTCAGATGAAGAGATACTAGTAAGTGTATCCGTGTCTATGTCAAGAAGAAAATATGAGGAATAAAACCAGTGATGTTGTTGTTGTTATTGTTGTTGTTGTTATTGAAGGCACATAGAGTCCATCTTCCAATACTGCCTCTCACATTCCTACCAGCCTCCTTTGGTGTTCAGTCTATACCCCACTCCCACTGAAGGATGCTAGTTCCAGTTGGAAGGTGAAAAGTAATGAAGACAGGGAAGAAAGTTCTTCATTTCCTTCAGAGTTGTTTATTGTAGCTTTTCTTCTTCCATTTGGCAGGCTCTATGAAGGCCTCCTAAATTGTTTGTTATACAAAATGTGAGCCAGGATTATAAGTAGGAGCATGAGGTTTAAAAAAAAACAAAAAATAGGCCCGGCCAGCATGGCCCAGTGGTTGAGCCTCGACTTATGAACCAGAAGGTCATGGTTCGATTCCTGGTCGGGGCACATGCCTGGGTTGCAGGCTCGATTCCAAGTGTGGGGCATGCAAGAGACAGTCAATCAATGATTCTCTCTCATCACTGATGTTTCTATTTCTCTTTCCCTCTCCCTTCCTCTCTGACATCAATAAAAATATATTAAAAAATTAAAAAAAACAGATTTGTACAACTCTTGAGAATTTCTTTTTCTTCTTTTTTAAATCCAGTGTCTCTGCTTATATTCTTAAGACAATGATTCTCAAACCTGGCTGCACAGTGAAAACACGGAGCGACCAGGCCCCAGCACATGTAATGTATGTTTAAACCCTCTGGCTGCTTCTAAAGTATAGACTGGGTTGAGAACCACTGCCTGAGAGGGACCCCAGTGAATATTAGTGAATATTTTTCACATTCACTAATGTTAAGTGATTTATCTAAAACCTGGACCTTGAAAGACCCCTAGGATTTTGGTTGTCTATGTCCAACAATGAGAGTGTGCTTCTACAGGAAGAAAGTAGTCGAAATCATTAGGTTGGGAGGTTCCCATCCTGACCCATGATTCTTAGCAGCAAACTGCTAAATGTGAAAAATATGGTGATATTCTTTTGTATCATAAAGGTCTCAAGGAAGAAATGAGCCCCAATCTTGCCTTTGTCCAGGTGACACACAAAGTAGTTCAACATTTTATTTGAAACCTCTGGAAGAGCTTCCAACAGCTCCCCGAGCAGTGGTGGTGCATGCATAAGTACTCTTTCTAACTATATATTTGAATAGAAAGGAGAATGGTTTTTGCTAAGGAATTAAATTCAATGACATATCAGGCTTTATTTCCAATACCTTGAGTGATCCTATGATTTCCAAAACGTGCAAAAGATTTTCTTATCCTTCCTTTAACTTTGGCAATGGAGGTGAAGTTCATGTTTAATACTCAACAGTGGTTCAGGACACTTTCTAGACTGCAGCTTAAGGGGAATCAGCTCAGAAATATTATTTTCTTGGTTTGTTTTAAATATACAGAGATGCTGTTTCTTAAGCCTTTCAGAAATGTTTTTGGAGATAAAATTAAAGCCTGTCTCATATTTATGTTGTTTGTAAGAATGAGGAACATAGATACTTAATGGTTTGAAGTGAAACTGCTTTGCACATTACACATAATTCTCTGCAGTATCATAATTTTAACACCAGAGCCAGAGAAAAATACAGCTTGCCATTCAATTTTACCTGCCAAAGCCAACAGGAATGGTAAACAGCAAAATGATAACTGGAGAAAACTAAATCTTTCATGAGTGTGTCTTTTTGCTTTAGTTTAGCCTTTATATTTATTTATATTTTTAGATATATTTTTATTGATTTTAGAGAGGAAGGGAGAGGGATAGAGAGACAGAAACATCAATGATGAGAGGGAATCATTGATCAGCTGCCTCCTGCATGCCCCCCGCTGGGGATCGAGCCTGCAACCCAGGATTATGCCCTTGGCTGGAATCAAACCTGGGACCCTTCAGTCCCCAGGCCAACGCTCTATTCACTGAGCCAAACCAGCTAGGGCATTAGCCTTTATATTTAGACAAATTTAGAATGATCAAATAGGAAGGGAAAGGTGGATAATACTTACAGACCTCAGATCTAGAAGTTCAATCCATGCGGGGGAGGGAGGGAGCAATGAGAATCAACAGCTTTGTGAAGGTTGAACAGACTGGAACAATACAGCATTTGACCAGTAGACCAGTATTTGACTACCTGTTAAAATGCGTAGGATTTGTCTGAAGATCAGTGTAGCAGAGAACCTGATAAAAAAAAAAAAAAGTGACAGTAAATAATGCCTTAAATGACATCCTTCTTGTATCTCGGCAACAGTCATGTCTCCCTACAGGATCACTAGGCATTGTGAGTGTGGGCCAGTGCTCAGTGCCCCTTCATAACTCCCATCTCTCTGGGTCTCCCGCCCTACAAGTCTGAGGCTCATTTTTGCAGGGGAGGCTGAAGCCACATTCTCCATTAAAGAGTATGTTTTTCACAGGGAAATAAAATGTATCTAAGCAGGTGATAAATGCTACCTATTTCTCCAGGAGAAATAGATTGTATTTTAATCAATCCAGATATTACCAGCCTGAATGAGCAGAAACTGCTCATCTCTCCTAGAAAAGTATTTCATTCTATCACTGGGGTTCTGCAATAACCCTGTGGATGGATGCATTTCACCCCTCCCCCAATCTCATAATGTTTAACTACTTATTTAACAAGTTAGGCAGTAAGAAGTTAATTTGCATTTGATTAATAATTAGAAGAAAGTTAGGAACATTAATGATTTTCAATCATTTAAAAGTGTTCACCACCCCCATAACCACTACTTATGGTCAATTAAATACCTCATTATGGATGAACTAGAGGCTCGATGCACAAAATTCATGCAAGAGTAGGCCTTCCTTCCCCTGGCTGCCGGCACCGACTTCCCTCTGGCACCCGGGACCCAGGCTTCCCTTGCAGCCTGGCTTCTTCTGGAAGGACGTCCAGTCTAATTAGCATATTATGCTTTTTTTTATTATACATTAAGGTCAAGTCATGTTCATTTACTTGGGGTGGTAGAACCTTCCCTGAAGGCCTGGTGGCACTCTTTATTATCAGAGTGGGTTTTGATAGAAAGATTGGTCACAAAAATCTATGCAAAAAAATTCTGCCATGAACTAGTCTATATGGCTTCATAGGAGATCATACATTGTAGCAAAAATATGAAAAAGGTAAACAAAAGAATCTGCACACGCAGGTGCTTTGTTGACGGGGTGCAGTGCAGGGGGTGAAGCAGACTTAGTGGTCTGCATGATTGAGTGTTCTCTAAGTGAGCCCTGGATTCTGGCTATCCTGTTAATTTTGTCATCATCACTTAAGAGATGTGGACCCTGGTATATCTAAACCCCAGTCTTCTTGTTTGTACGTTGAGGAGAATAACTGGCAAAGGCGATGACATGTGTTCATCATTTCCATTCTTAGGCATTAAGAGGACTACATTTCCCAGCCTCCCTTGCAGTGAGGTTTCAGGGAACACATGATGGGCTCTAGAGCTAGGGAGTGTGGGGAAAAGGAAGCCCTCCAGTTGCCATCTGGCTCTTACAAAGCTGCAGTGACACATTTCCCTGACTGCAGTGACAGAGACCTCATGTTCCATGTAGAGTTGCTACGAGGATGAGGGATGGTGGCCCATCCTGTGTGTGATTTTACATATGTGAGCATGAAATAAATGATATTTTATTAAGGCACTGAAGTTTCAGTTGAGGCTTTCACCCTCCCCTTATCCTTCCTCCTTCCCTCCTTCCTTCCTGATACTATAGCACAACTTAGCAAATCCTGATTAACCCATACTTTGCACAGTATATAGATTAAACAACCTCAAGAATATAATGCTGGGGACACAGAAGTGCTTAGTAAGTCTTTTGATACATTTATTATTATTATTATTTTGTATGATCCAAACTCATTATTTTAGAGATAAGATAAAAATGCTGAGGCTTATAGAAATTAACTGATTTAACAGCTAATTTGGTATATGGCTAAACATTTCCAATCTAGGATTCTTTCATATACATAGCAATCTCCCCCTAAGCCAGATGTACCAATCAGTGAAATAAAAATTTAGATACAATGACTCTGTTGAGTTTAGTCTATTAAAAATGAGAGCTGAATTTATTTAAAGAAAGCAGCTGATTCGTTGACGTTTTAGAGCAGTGGTTCTCAACCTTCCTAATGCCCGACCCTTTAATACAGTTCCTCATGTTGTGGTGACCCCCAATTTCATTGTTACAAATTGAACATAATTAAAGCATAGTGATTAATCACAAAAACAATATGTAATTATATATGTTTTTTCCAATTGTCTTAGGCGACCCCTGTGAAAGGGTCGTTCGACCCCCAAAGGGGTCACGACCCACAGGTTGAGAACCACTGTTTTAGAGCTAACCAAACAATGCTGATCTCCATTTCATAATTGTTAAATGACTCTTATTAGGAACTTAGCTGATTATCTTTACATCCAGTCAAGAAACTTTTTTACATTTTTGAAGAGAGGGATCATTCCTACCTCCTTTTTTCCCCCCCTTCTAAATTCATTTAATAAACATTCTAGAAGTAATAATGACTTACTAAAAAAAGAAAAAGAAAAGGAGTAACTCTTTAAGAAATTCTCAGTAAACATGTTACTTTGAATGAAATATAATTTATTAAATTTCAGAAACAAAGAGGATATAATAATTACCATAAATATTTTTTTTACTTCAAGTACTTTTCTAATACCTCTATAAACTACTATAATTAAACAGAGATTTTTGAGTTAGAATTTCTTTCTCTTTGTAGCTTTGCATTGTGAGTTAATACATGGCATTGATTCTGCTTATGGAATCAGGTAAATTTCCCTAATTCTGTGAAATCCAAAGCCCTTTGGGACATAATCCACACTTACTTCCCAAGTTACAACTCTAGAGCAGGCAATATAAAATTTTCATTAATTTGCTATTCAAACTAAGTGTGCTTATGTATCAAGAGCTTTCAGAACAGTTTTCAGTGTAGCATTTTCAACATAGTATTCAGCATAATTTTCAGCATAGTGTGGTGGTTCAGAGGAGGGTGGGGTCCAGGGAGTGTACTGATTGCTCTATATCCAACCATCTTTGAGATCTTAGGTAAGTTACTTCATCATTTTTAGCCTCAGTTTTCTCATTGATAAAATGAGAATAAGTCTTACCTTAAAGGATGTTACAAAGTTAAATATAATGTGAAACACATATTGTTTCACAGGAAATATATAATCATCATCATCCAGTAACTGATAGCATAATCTTAGAAGCCAGACAAAAAATTATATGAAAGCTTTGGTGTGAAGTAATTCTTTATATTATCCATGGGATTCAAAAAATTATAAACAATCTAAGTGTCTAACTAGGGGGATGGTTCAATAAATTACAAGATACCCACATAACGAAGTTAATGGAATATTTTTGCTAATGTCAGTAAAAAATTCTTTTAATGTTTTAGCTTGTGGATACTAAGTAGGTCACTTTGATGCTTTGCCTTAAGCCCCTACAGGCTGCATGGCAAATACCATGACATCGCCCAATTCTGTTGAGTCTTTGAAGAGAGAGTATTGCCTTTCATACAACTTGCACACAGCCTGCACCTCTGCCTTTCTCAGTTTCAGCTTCTGTTTTGGCTGTTGCCTGCAGTTCCTCTACTTGTCCTTGTGGATGATCCCCACTTCTCTCCACAGCCACATCTCTTCCTACTTTGGTTGGTGACACTGACCCACATGGTGACACTGACCCATTCTTGACCTCTAACATCCTTTAAGGCTGTTTTCTCCTGCTGTTGCTAAGAGCTCAGTAGCACCTGCTCCTCATCTCTGTTTTGATGTCACCTGCACCACTTTACTACCCCACTGTAGGCCATACCTCGGCTCCGCTGTCCCAAAACAGGAGTTCTTCCTCGGGATCTACAGAGCTTATCTTTCCTGCTGGATATTCCTCCTCTTACTTACGACTTAGTCTAAATTTTATCTGTGGGGGTAGGAAAGTGGGGGCTGGGAGACTCAACACACCTTTGCCTCTTGTTTTTATATCTTTATCTGTACTGTATCTGCATCTGTATGATTGTATGCATGTTAGTATCTATCTATCTATCTATCTATCATCTATCTATCTACATGAAATATCTAAAGCAGATACTATTGGTGCCCTACCACCTCCTGACTCTCACCTTCCCACACCGCCCAGCTCTTAGGTTCCAGCTGCCAGCATCTGCAAATCTTTGCCTGAAGGCTTTCTCTGGAAATAGGAGCCTGCACATGGGACATGCGGGAAATAATTGGGATTAACGCATACCTCCCTCTGCTGCAGCCCTTGACCACGACAGTGGGGAGTGGGGACAATTAAGAGGCATGTTCTCCACTATCTCCAGCAGGACTGAGTTCCGCCATGGTGACATGCATGGAAATGAACCCATGTTGGCTGCCTGTCATTTGCTGCCTCATGCCCACTGGCTTATTGATGCTCCCAGGGATCACCCCCTAATACACAACTTGCACTCAAACCCTCCTCTCACGGTCTGTTTCTGGAGAAACCCAACCCAATAAAATAGTCACATTCATATCCCTTTCCTGCAGTTCATATGAAAATGCCTTAAGGGTGACAGCTGGCTCTGAGCTAAGTGTGCACTCAGAATGTGGCAAGTCTGCTAACAAAATGAACACACTCTTAGGCAGCCACACCAGAATAATGATTAATGTGATCAAAGTATTTGTGTGATATTATGTCTAGCTCTGGATGCACCATTTTTAAAATATACTAAAAAATTGGAATATGGCCATGGCCTGATTAGGAGTTTAGGAACCTAATATCAAAGGAACACTGAAAGGAAGCAAAGCTCTCTGGCTAGGAGAATAAGCCAGTAACTAATGGTATAATCACTGTATTCAAGTGGCTGAAGGAAGTCATATGCACATGGAATAAATTTGTTCAACCTTTTCCCAGAGGGCAGAACTCTAATTGGACAACTGTTAGAAAAAGGCACATTTTTAGCTCTGGAAAGTGAAGAATTTTCTAACCATTAGAGTTTCTTATCAAATGCAAGATCCTAGTCTACAGAAATTGATAAGCTGAGGACTAAAATCACCTAAATCCATCCCATCCCTTAAAATAAACCAGGTCCCACAGGTAAACCCCTGTGGCTGTCACCAAAAGCTCATGTTGGTCACCAGCTTTTGTCTCTGGAATGCTGTCAGACTACTGTCCTGCCATGTGCCTTCCTGGGCCTGCGTCTCAGAATTCCTGGTCCTCCGACACCTTCATCCTGGGTGTGTGCCTTAGCTCTGTTCTCTAACCAGCCTTATGAATTAGTCAAAATGTCATTTTGGACTGGCTCTCCCAGTGTCCAGGGCGATCTTCTCTCTCTCGTTGCACAACTGCAGGCAATAGGCATTGTAACCCCTGGCCCTCCCCTGCCCTACCCCACTCAGCGGTGGATTCTCACCTGGCCCCGGCCTGGTATAGAAAGAGAAACAGGAGCAATGGGAATAGAATCCTAAATGGGGTGAAACGTATTTTAAGTGACTTCTAAATTCACTTCCAACTCTACGAAATTATTGGGGCAGTTACTCATGTATCATTCTTTCCCTTTTCAGCCTTTGCTATCATTTTCTAAGTTTCATTTCTCTTGCTTATTAATTTACAAATGTTGATTCTCAAACTACCTTGAGAAAATCAAGCCAGTTTTTGGTTTAATGGTGCCATTATTTCAACTCCCTAAACAGGCTCCATGTTCTCCCAAGCCTCGGCGACTGGTTTTGCCTTTCACTTTGTCTGAAGATGCGTATGTACTTCTGTGTGGAAGGAACCCGCCCAGCCCATGCTTTCCCCACCGATGACTTAGTCACCCTCATTTTAATCAGTTTTCTCTTTAACAATCGTCTTACCTGGAGTTTTCCTGCAGAGGACGCTGTTCCCCGGGCCTGCTACTGCCTTTCCAAACCTCTGGCTGGACTCTGTGGACACTGAATATCGCCAGCCTCTTCCACAGGCACTCAGACGTGCTGCCCAGTGGGACAGCTCTCTCTTATGCCAAAAAGAAAGGTTGTTTTTCATGAAGGAAACATGTGTCTTTCCAGTCGGCAGAGTTAGAACTAGTGGGTCAAAATTTAGAGCTCTGGACCCCATAAATATCTTGAAATAAATCTTCAGAGAATTGATCTGGGACAACTAGATGGTGTTATAGCACCATTTCCTTTCTTAACAAACATGGACTGAGTCTCCACTTTGTCCTGAAGGCTCAAAAATTAGAAAGAAAAATGGATCTCAAGCAAAAGGTAATTTAAAATCTACTGAGAAACAGAGACCTGTAAACTATAATGTTGTCAGGGATGGGAATAAAATGTGGTAGGAAATGCCAACTCCTGTCTACTATCCTGGGCTCTGGAGAGGAAGGGAAATTCACAGGCTTAGGGTGGGGGGTGGAATTCCTGCTGGGCCACTTAAAGCAGAAATAATTCGGGCAAGTTACTTCAGTTCTCTAAAATACCCATGTGGGAAGATTAAATGAAAATTAATGCAAAGAACCTAGCAAAATGTCTGGCAGAGGGTAGGTTAATAAAATCTTGCTTCCCTTGTCTTTGATTCCCTCTCAGAGGGTTTTCTGTAGAATTTATTGGGGCAGTTACTCACATATCATCTGTGGTACCTGGATTACAACCGCTGTCTCTCCAAATGTCTTCCTTATGGTGAAGCTTCTGGAGTCTCCAAATGGAGATCCTCATGACTTACTATAATATATGGACTACACACTTGAAATATTTTTATTTTTCGTCTTCTTCTTTTTTTTTTTTACTCCTTTGTTTCTCATTTTCTTTCCTACTAGAGGCCTGTTGCACAAAAATTCATGCACTCAGTGGGGGGGCAGGGGTTCATTAGCCCAACCTGCACCCTCTTGCAGTCTGGAACCCCTTGGGGGATATCCATCTGCCAGCTTAGGCCCACTCCCTGGGAGATTGGGCCTAAGCTGGCAGTCAGACATCCCTCCAGCAGCCTGGGAGCCTCGGGGATGTCCACTTGCCAGTGGGGAGCAGGCCTAAGCTGCAGTCGGACATCTTTAGTGCTGCTGAGGAGGCAGGAGAGGCTCCCACCACCACCACTATACTGGCAACTGTCAGCCTGGCTTGTGGATGAGCAGAGCTCCCCCTGTGGGAGCACACTGACCACCAGAGGACAGCTCCTGCATTGAGCATCTGCCCCCTGGTGGTCAGTGTGTGTCATAGTGACCAGTCATTCCCAGTTTTTCTGCTGTTAGGGTCAGTTTGCATATTACCCTATTATTATATAGGATAGAGGCCTGGTGCACAGGTGGGGGCCGGCTGGTTTGCCCTGAAGGGTGTCCCAGATCAGGGTGGGGGCCCCGCTGGGGTGCCTGGCCAGCCTGGGTGAGGGGCTGAGGGCCGTTTTCAGGCTGGCCACAGCCCCTTCAGGGTAAGGGGTCCTGCTGGGGTGCCTGGCCAGTCTGGGTGAGGGGCTGATGGCTGTTTTCAGGCTGGCCAAGCCCCCCTGTGGGGACCCTCACCCCATGAGGCTGTGGCCAGCCTGGGTGAGTGGCTGATGGCTGTTTTCAGGATGGCCAAGCCCCCCAGCAGGGACCCTCACCCCATAAGGGTGTGGCCATCCTGGGTGAGGGGCTGATGGCTGTTTGAAGGCTGGCCATGGCCCCAAGCTCCCAGTGGAGACTGGCTGGAAGCAGGTATCTGGGAATTGTTTGTCTTCTATAATTGAAACTTTTCTGCCTTGAGTGGAGGCCATACCCAGCCAGGGCAGGCGGGAAGCTTGGCTTCCTCCATTGCCGGGGCAACTAAGCCTCCTGCTTGCTCCAGCTCCATGGCTGCCGGCCGCCATCTTGGTTGGGTTAATTTGCATATAGTCACTCTGATTGGCGGGTGAGCGTGGCTTGGAGTGTAGCGGAGGTGCGGTCAATTTGCATGTTTCTCTTTTATTAGATTAGATGACTTTTCCTCTAAGACACTAAGCTCCTATTTCATGATCTCTCACTCTATATTCTGGGCACCATGAAGAAACCCCTGGTATCTCAGCCCCTGAGTCTATAATTCTTTCCTATACAGAACTTACTCCATTTAAACACATCATGATCTCACAAATATGGCCTTTGCACCACCATATTCTCTCCTTGAATGACACTGGGTAGATGGCTTACTGTGCAGGCATTTATTGGCTGAAGATGTGAATAGCAGAGGCTCCCTTGTTATGAGGACCAGTGGAGTCTCCATGAAAATTTAGAGGACTAGAACTTGGGGTGAGCAAGAGAATATCCAAAAGGTAAGACACCAGGCCCCCTAGAGTGTGAGCCTTGTAGGGCACAGGTGAAACAAAGATGGGGCTCTTAGAGGCCTCTGTGTCCAGAGTTCTGCTGAAGATCCAGGAGTTCATCAAGCCTCACACTTTCTGTCAAAAGACCATAACAATGTCTGCCATGGTGCTAAAAATTTAAATTTTGGATTTCTCCTTTTCTTTTTTAAATTGTTTTCAGAGAGGAAGGGAGAGAGAGGGAGAGATAGAAACATCAATGATGAAGAGAGAATCATTGATCAGCTGCCTATGGGGATTGAGCCCACAACCCAGGTATGTGCCCTGACTGAGAATCGAACTATGACCTCCTGTTCATAGGTTGACACTCAACTACTGAGCCACACCAGCTGGCCAGGTTTCATTTTTAATTGTCAGAGCCTGAGTTAACACCTCCCTCATGGTCAAACTGTACCCCTCTTTGTCACCTACCCCGTCTGTAGATTTTGTGTGGTGCTCTTCATCCACCTTTTCAGCCATGGTCCAGTGAGTCACTCTCTCCCAAGGGAAACAGGTGAATATAGAGAGATTTACACAAGACAATGGCAGCAGCTGAACATTTTAATTTTCTAAGGTGCTATATCTAAGAAGAGCATAGGACAGGAATTCTTGTTCCAGTGACCAGAACGGCAGGACGACTGGAATGACCACTGGCTATGACACACACTGCAGCAACCAACCAGCCTGATCTGGGACCCAATGGGCCCCTCCCCTGGCCAGCCTGGGCCCCGATTGGCCCCCAACATCCTGATTGGGGGCAGAGCTGACAGGCGAACTGCCCGCAGCCCCTCCCCCCTACTGGCCCAGCACAATGGACCCCCACTGGTGCGGGCCGGCCAGACCCCACCCATGCACAAATTCGTGCACTGGGGCTCTAGTTATTAATAACGAATACAACGTTTGCTAATGACTGATTACTATAATAGTGTTGCATTTATTTCCCTTATGCACCTTACACACAGGTGTACCATTTCTCTCCACTAATACTAGCAGTGAATATTTTAGCAGCTGATTGCCACGTCATTAGTCTTGGACTGACTTGTTTGGTGTGCACAGCAGGAAATATTTCACTTTTGGAGAACAAGAAAAATAGGTTTATTTGTGTTATGCTTATTTCTGCAGTTATTCAGTGTCTGGTAAGTTAATGTTTAAGAAAAAATATTAATTTTTATTAAAATGTTTTATTATTTTATGTTAAAAATTATTCATTTATTTCAGCTCTTTGTATTCAGCATGTCTCTATTGAAATAAACCTACATTTCTATGAAAATTGAAGCTTTTTTTGTGTGGCCCACATAAACTTAAACCTTGTTTATTTGGTCTGTATTAGCCTTTGAGTTTGACATGCTTGATCTACATCCTGGAAAGGTGTGTCTTCTCATCAATAATGACAGCTTCAAATGCAGAAGACAACTTACATTTTATAACAGCATGTGGGAAATATGTTCCTTATCATGAGTTCTGCTTTCCACGAAATGGTGTGGAATACATGAGCTTCTTCATTGTACAAAGAAATTTGCTATAACAATTTTCAACCATCATGACATTTCACTTTGATTATGCATTTACAGCATGTTAGCCAGAGGTTTGAGGAAACCCAAATATGAACATCTATAATCAGTTCAACAGGAATTATTCACTGGAATGTCCCATCATCATAATTAAAAACTACCATTCAATCCCACCAAGTTCTGTTTATGAATTAACAGAGAACTTTCCCATTTAAATGAATACAGCCATCTTCCAATGAGTGTCCTATGGGGAAGTAATCCTTCTCTGGCTCAGTAGCTCCAGATGGGCCCCTATCAGGCCCCAACAATAATTAATTCTACCACAGTGTATGGATAACAATGTGTTGTTGTTTTTTTAATCTTTAAAAGCAACATGTCTCTGCAAGGAAAACAACAGCTTGCTCTGCACTTAGACAATAATCAAAGGAAAAGGCCTCCTGTCATTTGAGCTAGGCAGCCTGGCACTGGCCGCTGATGGCAGGTGGGTCTATAGGATCATGCCACGGAGTGACAGTCACTCTGGGACAGCTGTGGGAAGGTCCCCCAGGACCATCATCAAGGAGAAGACATACAGTGGGGTGGCAAAGCAGCACGCCTTAACCCAGAGAAATGCCTTGATGGGGGGAAATGATTCTTAAAAATAGATGGTTATTATGTCAGGCCGATTATTGGCTAGCAGGGCCAATCTCAAATGGAACAGAGCTTTTCCCCCTAGATGTGGTTCTAAATGAATTCCAGCAGGAGGCATGAAAGGGATGAAATGGTGCCAGCATAGGGCGTTATCAGTGTGACCTGGTTCCAAAGGTTCATCTGGCTCCCCTTCATGGAATCCAAAGTGTTAGCAAAACATTCTGTTCCTCTGAGTGGAGGTAGCAACAGATCAAAACTCCGTGTCTCTTATGGGTCTGCACAACAGCGAAAGCAAGTGGAGTGTCTAATCCCAATAGCTACAATGCAGCCTTTCCACATAAAATTTTCTCTGGTTGCCCTTTGTTTTTATCTTCACCTGAGGATATGTTTTACTGATGAGAGAGAGAGAGAGAGAGAGAGAGAGAGAGAGAGAGAGAGAGAGAGAGAGAGAGAGAGAAGGGGAGAGGAGGAGGGACACACACACACACACACACACACACATTTAATAAATAGAAAATATTTATTATACAGCATTGCCAAGATTATTTGACAAAAGGCAGTAACAAGCCAAACTAAAACACATTTACAAGAAGCTAAACAGCATGTATAAGCACATATATTAAGGAGAAGAGTTTCTGCTCTTTGGGTGTCAGGTATGCATATGTCCATTTCCAATTTTGAACAATTATAAGACCTAATATTCTATTGTATTGAGGAAAACTTTTAATCATAATAGGAGGCATTCAGAGTAATTATGTGACCAATGTTGAATGTGTTCACCAAATGTCTCAAAAAACCTCAGAACAAGCTTACATCTTATAGTATTTTAATAGCAGAAGCAGTTTTCCTGGTCTATTCTTAAAAAAAAAATCTGAATGCACATATCAAGGACATGGGTTAGTGGCCTTAAGATAAAAAACTTGTTTCACTAATATTAAATAGTATACATTCCCTTGCTGGTTTGCCAATTAGTAAACCACCTAATAAGCATAGGAACCATCCATATTTCTCATTCTGCTTCATTACAATGAAAATATGGAACTGAAACCCATGTTTTAATCATAAGGTCTTTCTATCAAAGGTGTTATAAATGTTAAAGGTGTTATACTTTTTAAAAAAGAAATACAATCCATCCTTGATGTGGAACTGACTAAACTTGGCAGTAGAATATGGGGGAGACAGGAGAAACATGAGCCTCGGCCACTGGAGTTGATGTTAAACTCTGAACAAATGATGTAGCATGGATTTAAAGAGTCTAAGATAAGTTTTGACTCAGAAATCACAAGCTTCAACATGAAGGAAGCGTATTACCATAAGACTGAACATAAGGCATCAACAAAGATGTTAAGGGGGAAAGATTCATTCCATAAATAATAGAAATCAAAAGCAGCAAGTAAACCTCTTTATTTGGGCTGAAAAGGGGAAGGCAAAAATAAAACAACTGGCTTGCACATACATGGATATTACACACAGCAAATAACAAAAACCTAAAGAAAAGTATGGCCATGGAAATATAGGAACAAGAATACATGGAAATAAAAATTAAAAGAAAGCAAAAGGTGGTAAATAATTTGAGAAATTATGATCAATCTTAGAAGTTATTGTATGCTTTAAGCACATCAAGCTCAAGTAGCTGTGGAAAAGCTTTTAAAAAACCACCCTAGAGTAACCTGAAATCACCTAAATACTGTCATTTCAAGCTTATGTTTTAACTAGATGCTCAGTGCTCAAATTTGTGCACCAGCGGGGTCCCTTGGCCTGGCCTGTGGGATGGGGCTGATGTGTGCAAGTTTATAAAACATACCTTTTTATTTTTACCCACAGTTCTTGAGAACTTTCACTATAACAGATTTTCAAACCCCTTCATTAATAACGTTTCCAGATCATAAAATATCTGAAAAGTAAGTGTCCTCTTAGAAGAAGAAGGACCGTCTGAGCAGCATATGAAAAACATTGGACCACACCACTCAAACCTTCAAATAGTTCCTGTAGATATGAGGATGGTCTATAAAACATGATTGGAACATAAAAATATCTATGTCATATCGGAAAGACAATCTTCTAGTTGCAGGTAGATGGACATTACATTGCACAAATTTTATTATCACATGTATACAAGAACACGTTCACTCGCTAGTTACAGGGACTTCTGTGACAATAGGAAAGAATTATTCATCATTAAACATTTAATTTGCCAGTAGTAGTTGCTATGAGTACACCGTTAAATTCAGAGATGGATTTGTTTCTGTACTTAATGGGAGAAACATTGGCACCAAATACACATACTGCATCTTAGAAGTTCGACTGGTTAAGTATTATTTGCTACGGTAAATGGAAGGTAACAATTTTGCCACATGGTTCATTCTCTGTAACTGAAGGGCAAAGGAGAGCCCTCCTGGCACTAACACAAGTTAATCCACAAAAGGTCTTCAGCAACTCTTGATACAATCTCTCTTTCTGGCCTTTCCCCCCGTCATCAGTCAGCGAGTATCAGACATGGGAAGCTGAATGTGCTGATTTTGTTCAAAGCTCCATGCTTATGTATCTATTGTCTAGTTTCTCGTTGCACCCTTCCCTAGCTCTACTGATGAAGCACTTTTTGGTGATAATTTTGCTCGTATTTCTGTTGTCCCGAACACAGCGGCAGGATGCCCATGCACCTTTCTCTAAGTGTGACAGCCGGCTGCACTGTGTCAGGTGCAGTGGGAGAAGAGAGGCCCCTAACCCCGCCAGTTCCCCGGTCTCCTGAAGACCAGGGGTCTGTGCCCCCACCCTCGGTTCCCTGCGGGGGTTCCTGCTTGCCCCTCCCTCACCCCCCTGCTCTGTCTGGCTCCACCAGGCTCCCAGGAACACCATGAGGGGAACTCATGATTCAACCCGATGGTCCTCACCTCCTGCACCTTTCCAAACTGGCCACGTGTGTGTGGGGGCTTGCAATTCTATGCACAATTGTCCAAAAAAGGGGAGATTGTTTTTGTCGATTTTATTTTGATTGATTTTTGTGATAAAAGTCACATACTATATCGGGATTGTGCTTTGTCAGAGTTCCCTTTCTTCCCAGGGAAGACTTTGAATAATTCAAGAATCGGAATTTTCCCCCTCTGACCTCCCTCCGGGTAGCAGCAGCTTTCTCTTCCCTCCTGAGCTCGCCCTCCACTCCCAGGCGCTCCCCAGCTTTCTGCACCCCCTCCCAGGCGCTGGTGCTCGCCGACTTCTCCTGCTCTTCCATGTGGACACCTCCTCCCCTACAGGGTGGAAGAGCTTTGCTTGTAGTCCCTCAGAATGACCGAGGCGTAGGTCACGTTGGGAGGGGTGCAGAGCACGGACTCGGACACCGGGGAGCTGGGCGCCGAGCTGCCCGACGCCACGGAGTCGCGGAAAGGCGACGGGGGCGTCAGGGCGGGCGAGGCCTCGGGGGTGGGTTTGCTGGCCGCCTGCGGGCCCTCCTCCTCCTCGTCCAGCTCGTCTTCCTCCGTGGTCCCTTCCCGCTCGTACAAGTACTCCTGGAGCAGCTGAAACCTCTCGCTGTCGTCCTCGTCCTCGGCCGCGGGGGAGGCGGGCTCGTCCCCCGACGTGCTCAGCTGCAGCGGGAGCATCTGCAGGTGCTGCGGGGGGGCCGGGGGCGGGTACAGGCACCGCACCCCGTTCCCCGGGCCCCCGGGGCCTGCGAGCACCGCGCTGAAATCCGGGGTGCCGGTGCTGAAGTTGTTGACCACGCCCTGCAGCTGGTCCAGGAAGGATTTCTGCGGTGGCGGCTGCTGCGGCTGCGGCTGCGGCTGTGGCTGCGGGAGCAGAGGGGGCAAGCCCTGGGGGGCGGCCGGGTCGGCCAGGAACAGGGGCGTCTCCTCCGCTGTCAGGTGGGGCAGCAGCGGCGGGGTGCTCACCGCCGTGGGCACGCGCCGGTGCACCACCATGGAAGGGCTGCTGGGAGGGCTGAAGCCCGCCGGCGGGGCATCCTCCTCCACGTTGTACAGGGTCTTGGTGCTGGTATCGGACAAGGTCAGGCTCTTGCCAGAGCCTTGGTAACTTTTAGTAAGGGGCTTGATGACGGCCGTTTGGTTGCAGGCCGTCTCATTGGTCTTCACGTGCACAGAGAGGCGGTGCCACATGTGCTGTCCCTTGGGCACCTGTCTTCCACCTGGTTCAGACCATGACACAGACTTGCCATTAGAACTATGAATAAAATAGAGATGGGTTTATTTGCAGGTATTTCATGCACACGGATGAAACACATATACATCATTTTTTTTTTTTGAAAGCCCAGCTCAATGCAATTGGATTTGCCCCTCAACTGTCTCCCCCACCCCCAGTGTCTCCTTATTCCCGATTCAATGCTAAGAGTTCCAGTGACCCCAGGTTGGCTCCGAAACTGCCGCTGGTGGTTCCATCCACCCCAAGATGAGGCAGGACCTTTTGACCCTGAGAAAAATTAGAGGGGAGAAAAGCCAGCTGGTTGTAGAAGCAGCTTTTTAGGTTTAAGATTTCACAAAGTTACTACACAACCACACACACATACACACACACACACACATTTCTAAGGCAATGACAAAATTATTGCTCAATGCACGTCTTTAAAAGACTCCAAAACTTAGTTACACGTGAATAACAGAACACGGAGACCTCCCTTTCTTCTTAGTTTTCTTAGTCCCTGGAACAAATTCATACCCACAGACAAAGCTACTCTCATTGTCCTGCAGGGTTATAGCACACAGCTCTCAGCTGCCCATTCTGCCATGCAGGCATTTCCTGCTACCACAGCGGCATGCTCACACGCATGGTACCTGTGCGGGCGAGAAAGAAAAGCAGATGATAGGAAAACCCAGACCCGTTTCAGTGTTTCATAACTACCCATGTTCCTTTTATTTCCAAGCATCGCTCCTGACACATATGATGGATCGCAGCTAACATAAAGGCCCTGCTTAACAGCAGGTGGTGTGGGGTTTTCACACTGGGGACTTTTAACCAGGTGTATTTGAAAAGAGATAGAACCGGGAAGCCCAGGAAAATGCAGATGCTCGGATCCTGCTTTAGTTCTCCGGCATAGTTTGATACCAATGAGACAAAATGAAGATTCAGACAAAGCAAAACTTACTGAGACCAAAAACCCCTCCCTGGCCTTTTCCTGAATGAACCCTGATGAAGTAAAATCCCAGGGCAACAATAGCCCCCAGCCTTACCCATTCCATCTTCATGGGGACCTCATAAAACCAGCTACATAGAATAGAAGAAGAAAAGGAAATAGACTATGTGTGCCCACTACAATTTCTATTCTGTATGTTGTAATAACTATGATCTTATTTTTGGATCCTTGGCTTATTTTCTATGTAGCTTTTTAGCAGATGGTGGTAGTTTACCATAGCATTTTAATAACAACAATGTTAATACTTAAATCAGGAAATACTTTCTCTTCTGTTTAATTAGGAGTTTTTGCTTCTGCTATATCCATGAAAACAAGAAAGTAGCACAAAAATAACACGTGGAGACATTAAAAGGAATAGGTGGATGTGTAAAATAGATTATTCCACATTATAATCTTTTGTTTGAAAAAAGTAGGAAATGATCAATAGTTAACATAATGGCTTATTTAATCATTTTGAAAATGCAGGTATGAATGCTTCAAAAGTTATATGTGAGTGTCACATTATGATGAGCATAATATTTTGACATTTCATACTTTATAATTTGAAAAGTGAAGTGAGCCAAGTAAGTACCAATTCTTGTAAGAATCCTGATATCTACTATAGAAATTCTAGATATCAAGGTTCTAAAATAGATAATAGCTAACATTTTGATCACTATTTGTGCAAAAGGTAATTCCTCCATACATAATGATCATCTATGCTGTATTTTTAATTGTCTAAGAAAAATCTCAACTCCAAATTGTTATATTAAATTTAATATTAAAACTATAGGTAAATTCACCTCCCACTTTCATCTTCCTTAATCTCCTCCATTTCCACTCAACTCACACTGTTTCTTTATGAAGTCAATATACTCCTTCCAGAAAGTATAAAACATATTTGCCTCTGGCCTTGCTCATATATGGCATGTCTTACTTGGTGTTCCATCCAACCTCAATGACTTCCGTCTTCTTTCAATGGAAACAGAAACACTTTTTCCTTCTCCAAATTCCTGCCTCTCAATGCTCATTCAGAAAACCCTTAAACTAAAAAAGATGCCTTGTGTCTTCATTTAGATATGTGTGTGTTTTATAAAACAAGTCCCTTGAAAACAAAAACACTAACTTGAAAAGACCTATGCACCCCTATGTTCATTGCAGCATTACTAGTAATAGCCAAGGCAACTTAGATGTCTATCAATAGACGAATAGATAAAGAAGTAGTATATACATAATGGAATATTATTCAGCAATTTCAAAAGTATGTAATCTTGCCATTTGTGATTACACGGATGGAACTGGAGGGTATTATACCAAAAGAAATAAGTCATATAGAAAAAGATAGTATCATATCATTGCACTTATGTGTGGAATTTAAAAACAAAACAAAACAAATGAACAAACAAAATAGAAACAGACACATTGGTATAGAGGACAAGCTGATAGTTACCAAAGGGGAGGGCTTTGAGAAAATAAATGAATGAATAAATAAATAAGTAAATGTCCCTTGAGAACAAGTCTGCCCCAACTTCA
This sequence comes from Myotis myotis, assembly GCF_014108235.1. Classification (NCBI taxonomy): domain Eukaryota; kingdom Metazoa; phylum Chordata; class Mammalia; order Chiroptera; family Vespertilionidae; genus Myotis; species Myotis myotis. The sequence goes on along the minus strand of NW_023416379.1, from coordinate 31,404,456 downwards.
ACCAGTCTCCACATATTCTAGCCCAAAGTGATCTTTGTCTTCCCATATACTAGCAAAAAAGGCATCCTTGTATGCCTGGGACTGACATTACTCACTCACAGTGATTGTTTTCCTCATTGCTCAGGATTTGTACGTGGGCCTCTTTCAAAATCATGCACTCCCATGTGTTAAAGGTATTATCAACCATCTTGCAGACAGACATAATCATAATTTAGTTCCGTTTTAATTTGATACACTTTTTATTCTTTTGGTGGGAGATTCCCTCCCTTCCCCCACCTTTCGTCAAAATTAGCAGCTGTCCTTTCCCTAGAGTCTTGCTCTGAGTCTGCTGTAAAGTACTGTTTAATTAGGAAGCAATCCTAATCCCCCAGGGCATTGACCAGAGTAAGAAAATTAGAATTATTTTTCAAGGACAACATAAATGGTTTCCTAAAATCCAGAGATAGTGGAGGAAAAAATGTATCATCTTGTATAACAGTGGTCCTCAACCTTCCTAATGCCACGACCCTTTAATACAGTTCCTCATGTTGTGGTGACCCCCAACCATAAAATTATTTTCATTGCTACTTCATAACTGTAATTTTGCTACTGTTATGAATTGTAATGTAAATATCTGATAGGCAGGATGTATTTTCACTGTTACAAATTGAACATAATTAAAGCATAGTGATTAATCACAAAAGCAATACGTAATTATATATGTGTTTTCCGGTGGTCTTAGGCGACTCCTGTGAAAGGGTCGTTCGACCCCCAAAGGGGTCACGACCCACAGGTTGAGAACCGCTGTTCTATAAAGTACAGTACAAAGTGTAAACTTTGGCCCCTGGAGTAGTTATTTCTAACCTGCTGTTCACAGACAGCTTGAATTGTGAATTTACATGGACATTAAGCATGTAATCAATAGACTGAATCAATAGTATGTCCTTGTAGATTAGGCACTGGGTTTTTTTGGTGTGTTTTTTAAAATATGTTTTTACTGATTTTAGAGAGGAAAGGAGAGGGCAAAATAGAAACATCCAGGAGAGAGAAACATCCATTGGCTGCTACCTCCTGCACGCCCCCTACTGGGGATCAAGCCCATGACCCAGGCATATACCCTGACTGGAAATCGAACCTGCATGGGAATCTTGGTGCATGGGATAATGCTCAACCAACTGAGCCACACCAGCTGGGCTGGGCACTGTTATTTTTAAATGCACACAAATGCTGTTGTGATAAATGTACTGCTAGATACAAGTGCAACTAAATCCCGAGGAACTTTTTTTGTATTTTGTGTTCAAGTGGCCACTAGTAAAGGTACAAATAATATCATAGATTTTGTTGAAGGTTTAATATCCATTTTGGTTTGTAAAGCAATTATCCTATTTGAAAAGGTTTGGAGCCCATTCCTGATACCAAGAGGAGAAAAATGTATAAAATATGGGGCAGCAAAAGGGATAAATGCACTATAAAAATAAAATGTTACTGTGAAATAAGACTATTATTTAATTTCAGATAACTCCAATACCTTATCAACGCCACCAACTTCTTTCTTCTATTATTTGATTTGACTCAGTTTCCTAATCTTAAGAAAAGCTCTCTAGTCTAGAACTACCACAAAATTGATACAAAGGATCCCATTCTTCTTGCTCTTTCAAAAGACAGGTATCAGGCCTAAACTAATCTCATATTTGAAGATTAACTGCAGTAGTATTTGGTGTAACTACCTTGTGTGGCTAAACATTTTTATTGATATGGAAGTTATTGGAGGAAACCCCTGTTAGGTCTGAGAGTAGGGAAGGGAAGATATACACCCATAGTGTTCAGAGCTAAGCCCCCCAAACAGAAAACCCAATATTTACAGCACCACAGAGACTCATTGGAAGTGGGTGGTGCACACAGATCAGTATATCTTAGCGGTCAGAGTGATACTGTCTCATTTGTCTTAGTAAGTACTAGTTACATCTGCCAAGAACACTGCTCTCTGCTCCAGAGAGGTCTAAAACGGGAATAGCAGTGGGTGGGTGTTGAGATCAGGAGGAAAGCATCCTGAACAAGCTGCCTGAGGGGGAAGCTCACACAACACCTGTCTCCCTTATGTCCAATTCAAGGCTTAATAACTTCCCAACAGACATAAGGATGGCATCCAGAGAGCCCACAGACGAGGAAAGACCTTCACAGGAGGGGGAGGGAAGACACTCCTAGGAGCCCGAGGAGGTTAGCATTTGTTTCCTCTGACAAGGAAAATGGAAATAGGAAATACCATTGGGCCACAGCCTGGAGAGAATGGGGTACCAAGTTAAGAAAACAAGCCAAAGCCAGAGACAGGCGTGAGGGTGATTCTGCCCAGGCCTTGCAGCTATGGCTGAGACAGGAGACCTTTCGAGGAAGGGGTGGTGCTGTCTCCATGGAGACACGCCAAAGATCTCACCTCTACCTACTTCAGCGCACTGGTACCAAAATGCAGTTGAGTTTGTAGAATCTCAGCCACAGAAACTATTTAAGTCACTTGAATCAGACAACTGTTTTCCCAGGCAACCTCAAGCTAGTCTTTGATACAAACAACTCCCATGGAATCCAGTTCCACTTCTTGAAGACTTTCCAGAAAAGCCTGCATATGCATTCTCAGGGAGCCCATCTGAATGTAATTAAAATTTCTCACCTTTTGACTCACCACTAGTTGTAAAATAGAGAATCTGTGACTGTGTTATTCAAGACAAATGCTCTTTGATTACACAAGAACCTGGAATTTCTGCTGATATTAAATTTTAAACAGCATTGTGAAGTTTATCCTTCTCTTCTTGAGTCTCACCTCATCATAAGCAAGCCAGAGAACTATTTGGCTAGCTGAAATTTACCATATTACAAAGTCTAAATATATGGTTCCCTCAGCAATATTTGACTTTGAGTGGTGGGCACATGGTACAACATACAGATCTTGTAATACAGAAACCAACACCTGAGACCTATGTGTTCATGTTGACCAATGTCACCCCAATAAGTTTAAACAAACAGTCCTTTAAGAATCTTTAGATCAATCACACTCTATATCCTAAAGTTATATGATACTGGATTAAACACACACACACACACACACACACACACAAACAAACAAACAAACAAAAAAACAGCACCAAGGAAATCAGTTTGCCTTTATTAAGCCTGAGCTTTCTTCAATGAATTAATAAAGAAATTACCTCAACAAGGTCAATAAAGTAAGGAAGGCCCCATAAACTTTGGACATGGAGTCTACTGTCTTAATAAAATTGACAACTTAATTTGAAACTAAAGAGCTGAATTCTGATGGTTACTAAACTTTTCCTAAGCACATATTAAACATGACTACTGGCTGATTGAAGGAATTCTCATGCCAAAACTTATTTAAAATATCATATTGTATAGAAGCATTGTTTTAGCAGCCATATGCCAGGTGTAATTATATTCCTCCGGAAAGTAGAGATGAACCTAGATTATGCTCCCTATGAAGAAATGTCAGGTCAAGCATTATCATTGCTTCTATGGTCCATGGTACCAAACCTATAATTTAAACAGCAACTCATTTGATGCTCTTCAGCTCTACCTGGAGCCCTCACAGTTTACCCTGGAAACATAGGGCAGTTACATTGCTCAGCTGAGATTATTCCTCAGACACAAACAGATCTCAGAAGACCATAATGGTAGTCACCAGTAGTCACCTTTATTTCCATCACTAGTCCCTTCACCTTTCTTATTTACAAAAGCTATGAGAACTGAAGGTCACAGAGAGTGTGTATTTTCCCTTTTCTTTTCAGGAACACCCAAGGCTAAAATTAGCCAGTCTTAGTCTGTTGGTAGCTTCAAAGCTACCAATATCTTCTTTATCCTGTATAGTCTCCAGAAAGAAAGCTTCAATAGATCCTGATTTGAAAGTTCTTAACCAACTTGCTGGCTTTGCTGATTGCTGCATTCACCTTCCAAGGCTGTAGCCACTCTCAGCCTTTGTTTTTAGGCACTCACCTTTATGTCATGAAATGTTAGGAGACTCTCTTCTCTCTCTGGCTCTGCTGTCATGACAAGACAAGTACATTTACTCTCCCCATCAATACATTTTGACAGGCAGCCAGCAGCTGTCATAATGAGGACTTCCTTGCTATGTCCTTGATCAGACTCAATGTCTGGCACAAGAAACACTCAATGGATTTTGACTGGGGAGAATTTTTTAAAAATGCATCCAAACAGACTAGAGTGGCTTTGATCTATAAATACAGGAGCCTTCAAACCGCCACGTGAAACATATTGACATCACTACTGTATTTTCCCTCTAAGAGTCAATATAATTTGGTTTCTATTTGGGCTTTTTAAGGTTCTAGAAGAACACAGACTTCCCAATGCACTCCACTGAGTCAAGAGAAGAGATGCTAGGGCCCCATTCATCAGCCTCCAAGGCCACGTTCAGTAGCAAACATTTGAGCAGATTAGGCCCTTCTCATCTGAAGAGCAATGAAGCCACAGACACCTCATCAGTGGGTTCCCTCCTGCTGCAGGAATGTGTACCTTTGACTCTCCCAGGAGTTTGGAGGGCTGTAAAGGAACAGCTGAAAATGACCACAGACTCCGTGCACAATGAATTGAACATGGTCTATGTTCTTTTGTTAACTTAAAGAGACACTGTCAAGATCTAAAGGTCAAAAATTGGACCAAACATGCATCGTTTTTATCAGATAGGGAAATCTGATAAAAGCACTCAGAATCCTGGGAAAACAACTACTCTGCTTTTTATAAAACTTACTTTTTGTGGGGCTCACAAAACTTTTGTTTTGTGCTCCCCAAGGCAAGGGAGGCCCCCAACAGAGGCTCCTGTGAGCGCCCACCCCTGAAACCGACATTGTGGAACTCTTCCAGAAGTTCAAGTATGGCTTTACTTTAATGCAGACAGGATCAATTTCAAACATTTGTGCAACAGCTAAAAGGCAGAAAAAGAAAAGAAAAGGAAAAAGCTCTGTTTGCCAAGGAGAAGCTGACAACTTTGTGAAGGGGGAAAATTCACTTTCAAGCTTGTGAGTGGGAGTCACAAACAAAAGCAAATCTCCATAATCAGAAAAAGTGTTGCATCTTGCATCGAAACATAAAAAAGCGAAACGACTAACAACTTGACAGTGTCCTTTTAAGAAAGATGGACAATCAAATTAAGGCAGTCGTGCAAACCATGGCACGTAAATGGTTCTTCATTCTGGATGGCATGCACCACATCTGTTTCCATGTTAGAAAGTGGAAAAACCCAGGAGAGAGAAAGCAAGGGCAAACCACTCTATTTTCCATGCAGCTTCTCTTACACATTCACTGCAGTGTGGGGGTTTTCAAAGCTGCACATGTGCCGACGGACACTGGCTGGTGGGCGAGAATTCTGGCTGCCTCTTCCTGAAGATTGAAAAGAAAAAGACACCCAGTGAGTGAGTGGTTATGCATGTGTACAGATAAGGTGGTGCCTGGGGCTGAGGCAGGGCCTGGCCTGGCTCCTGAGCCTTTCTCCATGTCATCTCCACCTCCGTGTCCTGTAACTTCCTTACATATGGCTGTTTCTCCATCTCCGTGTCCTGTAACTTCCTTACATATGGCTGTTTCTCCACCTCCGTGCCCTGTAACTTCCTTACATATGGGTGTTTCTTACAGCCAGGCTCATTTCTGAAAGCCACATCAGTGGAGTGCATTCTTTGACTACGTCTTTCCAAGTAGCAGACATTATTCTGTTGTGTTTGCGTCTGTACCAAATTAGCTTTTTCCCTCCCCTCTTGCCATCTCCCTTTATTCCCAATGGTGGTTCATGGTTTTATATCTTACACCACAGCTGTTAATTTTTCTCCATATCATGTTATCATAAAAGCATTGTTGTCACTTTATATAAAGTCACATGTACCTCCTGATCTAATGGTGGGGAAGAGGAGAGCGGCAAGAGGTTGAAGGCACCTTTCACAGGGGAGGATGCCACTTCATTCCTTGGTTGGATGCCTCCTTATAGAGCATATAGGATAGATTGGGCAGGTGAGAGGAGCACTGACTGGACAAGACAAGCATAAAGGAGCAGTCATGGGCAGTCCACCTTTCCATTATTTGTTGGAGAATAAGTAGGTTTCCCATGAACTATGTAGCACTTCAGAATGTAGTGGGATCAAGCCATCTTCTTGTTACTCCATGTAAGAGGGCTGCCAGTTACAGAGAAGAATTTCAGGAACAATATGTTCAAGGTGAACCATCAGCAGGTACTGTGGTATATGGATGAGGTTGGTTGAACTGGGGAGAATCTCCCATATTAGGGAACTCTGCAGTGATGAAGTCCCCTCTAGGGCTCTAAAAAGCCACAAATGTTCTCTATGAATCAGCATTGGACCACCTACCCTAAGATCTTATTGACAATGATCCATTGTTAATCAGAAGAGGATCACAACAGCTCCAGGCTAGCCAAAGACCTTGATCATCTCTCCTCTTTCCCCATCAAAGACAGAGGAGGGGGAACTCAGAAGAGCGAGAAGGAACTTACCATGCCCCTTCCCATTCCAAGTTTTTCAGGTTATGGCCTGGCATGCTGGGAAGGAGAGGTGTCAGTTTGAAATTTGAAACAGAAATACACAAGAATAGCTTTTTAATACCTTAAAGCAAGGAAACTGATCTGAATGTAGAAGGTAGGGAAAAATATTCTCCATAGGACAGTTGATGTTAAGAGAGAAAATACTAGAATTTATCAATGTGTGTATTTCCAGTTAGGGCCATTCAATAAACCATTTGAAAATGTCCACCCAGAACAATTTGAAACCCCTCATCTAGAGATAAGAACTTGCGATACCTTGGTGTAACCTCATTACTCCTGCAGTAATCCATTTATTTAATATAGGTAGACAAAGAGATAATGATTGCTTTTGAACTTGTGAAAACAATATACTTCTGATCTTTAATATGCCCATCTAAAATTACAATGGTCATAAAAACAATGAGAACAATAGCAAGTAGAGGACATAAAGTAATAAAAGTATGATGTGTGAGTATGCAAAGGAAATTACCAGTAAGAAAAATCATTTAACCTGAAAAATAATATTACAATTCAATTTTTCATGACAGAGGCAGAAAATATATGCAAGACCTTTGGCTTTGCCTTGCTAACCTGCCTGCATCCCCTTGAATCCTCTAATTTTACCCATAGATGATGTTTACATGTTGTCTGGTCCAATGGTCTGGGGAGCCAAGACCCTGGCAGAGCTGGCTTCATGGCCCTGTGACTAATGCAGACACCAGGACCCTCATCAGAAGAGCCCTGTACTTGGGGTTTAGAGCTCCATAGTCATCTTTTTGAAATTCATAATTTTATCTCATGATTTGTGTTTTGTGATGTTGGAGAGGAAAATGGAGCATGCGCTTGGGACTTGGAGCCTCAGCTCAAACACAGTCCTGCCTCCTGAACTCCCTAAACAGATCTTTAGTTTCTTGCTCTCCTGCCCCCTGGGACTTGAGTCAGCCTAGTCTCCCACTTCCTTCCTCAGCCCTGGGATCACGGCCACCCTTCATGCTGTGAGGGTTCTCTGGGTACCAGCAGAGATGATCAGGGTCCTGTGCACGTGTCCTGTAGTATCCGGAGGCAGCCAATGGCCAGGGCCCTCTCCTTCCTTGACTGGCAGGGCAACTGTGCCTCTTGCCCATCCTCAATGCGAGTGCCTTACAGGTCCCTGAACTGTTGTTGCAATACCCTTGGGACTCACCTGTCTACTACTGGCTGAAGCAAGAAGCTCATGGGAAGGGGAGCTCCCTAATTCAAGTTCTCAGTGGCATCTGCTCAGTGATTGGCTGGATGGGAACGTGGCAACCTGAGAACTGTGCATGTGCAAACTTGCACAGTGGAGGCTGCAGCTCACAGAAGGGCCTGCACTTACCCTGTCAATGCCCTCCCTCCCGCCCGCCCCCCCTCTTATGCACACACAAGTGGAAGCATAACTTTACATAACTTTACAAGTCCCAAGTCCCTGGCAGGTAGCAAGAGACACCACAGAAGAAAGGAAAGAGTTTCATATTTTAGTCCTTTTAATGCCTTTCCCTCTGCATTTTGAACTGCCCGCCCCCCGTTTTCATTTTGCACTGGTCTGCCCAGATGATGTAGCTAGTCCTGTGTGCTGGGATGTATGATGATGAAAACAACGCAGAAACCTTTTGGGCAGGCAGAGTGTGGGCAGACACTGCTGTGTCTCCCAAGCGCTGGGGCAGGGAGCTCTGTGGCCTCTGCGGCTGACCTGGAGTCACTCCTGCAGCAAGTGAATGGTTCTGTGGGTCCTCAGGGAGTTTCAGCTGTACTGACAACCAAACTTCACAGAGCAACTCTCAGCAGCCCCAAAGCCACCTTCATTATCTGTGGATTGAAACGGTTGAAAAACTACAGCATCTCCTTCATGGTGTCATTGCTTTAGTCCCCGACCTTCACTTTGTGTTGAAGTGTAAATGACGTGTACATGCAGACACTGCTTTTATGAAAGGAGTGGTTTACTAAAGGGCATAGGCTAAGCCTTGCAAAATCTGCTGCCAGAGTGGCCAACTGCATAAAAACTGGGAGAAGGAGTTTGACTTCAGAGTATTTTTAGCAACTGTAAAACCACATATTTAACCAACCACAGATTCCAGAGCCAGAGTAAAAGCTTGGAGGGAAAATGGAGCATATGGGGGCTTGTCAATTATAAGTCCCAAATCTGTGCTTGAATCTTTTGGCAGCAATTGTGGATTTAAAGAGACCCCAGAATTTTAGTTAGAAAGATTCCTCTTTAATTTCTTTGGAAATTACCAAGCTTGCTTTTTGCTTTCTTTCTTGTTCCTTTTTAAGTAAAGAGTCACTGCTTGTCATAAACTCATGGAATGTGCATAGCTTTTCCCATGGTCTAAATAATATATATATTTTTTAAGTACACTCCTTAGGTGTACTTTGTTTAAATGTTAAATGCATTCTTTTCTTGAGAGCAGGTTGCCCATACATCAGTTGCTATGCTAGGAATTATTCTTTACATGAACTTGAGATGTTATGAACAAGCTTAATTCATTACAGCACAGCAGTAACATCACTGGGTAGGACTCAGGAGACCAGGCACATTCCAACTGTGTATTTTCCCCTTTCAGACCCAGTTTTATCCTCCATGAAGAAGGATTGCTGAAATAGTACATGTAAAAGCTTCCAAATAGCAAAGCGCTATCCCAGCTTAAGCCATTACTATTGAAACCTTTCCTCTGAAGGGTGGAGAAACAAAAGCAGAGACAAAAGACCCAGAGGTTTTTAAATCTCAGTGTGTATTTAGATGAGACTCATTCACAGTAGCTCACACTACACTTGACTCGTGGATTTTAGCTACTTTCCTTATTTAACATCTAGCAGAAAATAAGCTGAATTCTGTTTGCTCTCTGGATTTATTTATTTTTATTTATTCATTTTTGCAGGCAACGTTAGTGACATTGAAAGGATGTGTCAGGAGCAGGTAAAGGCCAGGTACACAGAGTCAGGCTAGCTGTCTGTGTCTGAAGTTGCCAGCCTGAGATAGGTTTGGAGGTGAATCTACTTTTAGCACAGAAAAAATGGTCTATACAATTCCAGATGGTCAGCTCACCATGGAAATAATAATGTGGCAGCTGTCCAAAGTAATCATAAAGAATGACAGCAACCACTCAAGACCATTTTAGCAGACTGCTGTTACTTTTTTTTTTACAGATAAATAGGATAATCTGTAACTGATTGTTTTTAAAAGCCAAATGTATTTTTCCTGTTATCTGAATTTACATATTTATTTCTCACCATCCATTTGTCAGAGTGGAGAATGGCGCTCTGACTGTGTCTAGGTCCTCTCTAAATGCTAATGTCTTCCACTCTGCCTTTTAACAGATGCACATCTAACATAGTCCATTGAGGCTCTTTGTAAACACACATAGTGCAGTTTCTCCATATAGGGGTAAAATATTGCTCTCTTTTTAAAATTCTTACTTATAAAGGTTTCCAAGCTAATAAGAGATTATGGAGAATGATTTAGTAAAATTCAATTAATTAACATCACAACATTAACATTTTACCTTTTTAAAACATTAAGAATATATTTCAAGTTCTCTGTACATTATCATGAAAAATTATTTTATCATTTTTAAGATATACTTTACTATGTATTATTTATTGGCATACTTAATGTTTTTACAACATGCATATGCATATGTGTGAATAAATAATATGTTCAGCATATTACTGGACTTTATATACATAGCATCACACTATATTTCCATCCAGCAATTTTTTTTTACTAAAGCTAAATTGAATAATTATCACACTATAATAAAATAATTCTCCTATAGATAGTCACTTAGGTTGTTTCCTACATTTTTCTATTTTAAGCAATGCTACAGTACACATTCTTGGTCATCTCCTTGCACACATATGGGAGACTTTTTCTATGGTATGGACCCAGATTCAAAATTTGTAGATTGTTGTACATGCACATTTATTTTTCTTAAATATTAACAAATTGTTTTGCAAAGTTCTTTCACAATTTACACTAATAGGTGAGAGTTCATATTATTCTTTCAAATTCTGTTTTTCAAGCATCTTTAAATTTGACTTTTTATTATGGAAAATTTTCCAAAATATATAAACATAGAGAAAATGTTAAACTGAATACCTATGTCCTTATTATCCAGCTTCAATACTAACCAATGTATATGTGAATCTTGTTCATTTATAGCCCCACTTACTTATTTTAGAACAAATCTAAAACATTATGTCCTTTTACCCATAAATAATTCGGTGTATGGCTACAATATAGGTATACATTTTTATAATAAAAGAAAAAATGATAATGCTATCACACCTAAACACATTAATAGTAATTACTTAATATAATCAAATATCCAGTGAGTATTGGAATTTCCCTGATTGTCTCATATATTTTTATTTTACTTTTGATTTTAAAATCGGCATTCAAATAAGATCTGTGCATTGTCTTCATTGAGTCTCTTGAGTCTTTTTAAATATATGGATATTTCCTTCTCCTTTTTGCTTGCTATTTATTTTCTGAAGAAACATTGATTATTTCTCAGTTTATGGATTTTACTGGTTAAGTTCCTGTGGTGTCATTTAACATATATTTCTGTCCCATATTATTTCCTATAAATTGAAAATTAGATATGAAGGTTTGGTCAGATTCAAGATTGATTATATGGAGAGAATAATTTATATGAGGTGGTGTTTATTTCCTATTATATAAGACTGGGAAGCACATAAATTGGATTGTCTACTAACCCCATTAAAATCGATCAGTGGGTTCAGGTGTTGTCAGCCTGATGCATACATTATAAAACTCCCCATCAGTCTTTCATCTGATGGTTTTAGCACCCACTGATAATCATTATGTGGATCAATTACTTTATTACAAAAGTATAAAATGGCGACATTATAATTCTATTATCCCTTCTATAACTAGATGTTTTTACTAAAGAACTTTCTCTTGGTTATTTGAATCCTATGAGGTAGAATTCAAAAGAAAATGCAAGCCAAATGGATGCTTTTCCCCCCTTATTGACCCATGTTCAGAATAATGATTTGGTTTTCTAATATTCTTCTTCAACATTGATCAGTATGTCACCTGTGCATCTGCTTCTATTGTCAATTGTTTCTGTTGGATTTTTGATTATATGGTACTAACTCTTGAATGCCTAAACATAGTTTATATCAAATAAGACATTGTATATCCGTGGTCGGCAAACTGCGGCTCGCGAGCCACATGCGGCTCTTTGGCCATTTCAGTGTGGCTCTTCCTAAGCCTTAGGAGTACCATAATTAAGTTAATAACAATGTACCTACCTATATAGTTTAAGTTTAAAAAATTTGGCTCTCAAAAGAAATTTCAATCATTGTACTGTTGATATTTGACTCTGTTGACTAATGAGTTTGCTGACCACTGTATAGATGTATATTTAAAACTAGAGGCCCAGTGCATGAAATTCATGCACTGGGGGGGGGGGTCCCCTCAGCCCAGCCTGCACACTCTCGCAGTCCAGGAGCCCTTGGGGGATGTCCAACTGACGGCTTAGGCCTGTTCCCCACAGAGCGGGCCTAAGCTGTCAGTCGGACATCCTTAGCACTGCTGGGAGGCAGGAGAGGCTCCTGCCACTGCCACTGCGCTCACCAGCCATGAGCCCGGCTTCTGGCTGAGCGGCGCTACCCCTGTGGAAGTGCACTGACCACCAGGGGGCAGCTCCTGCATTGAGCATCTGCCCCCTGGTGGTCAGTGCACATCATAGCAACTGATTGTTCCACCATAAGGCCGAAACCAGCTCTCTGATATCCCCCTAGGGGTCCAGGATTACAAGAGGGCACAGGCCAGGCCAAGGGACTCCACCGATGCACTATTGGGGCTGGGGAGGGACGTGGGAGGTTGGTCAGCGGGAGAGGGACCATGGGAGGGCTCCAGGGTGTGTTCGGCCTGTCTCGCTTAGTCCCAATTGGCCAGACTCCAGCAGCAAGCTAACCTACCAGTTGGAGTATCTGCCCCCTGGTGGTCAGTGCATGTCATAGAGACTGGTCGACTGTCTGCCTCCTGGTTGTCAGTGCATGTCATAGCGAGCGGTTGAGCAGCCCTAGCATATCATTAGCATATTATGCTTTGATTGGTTGAACGGCTGACTGGATGATCAGGCGCTTATCATATTTGGCTTTTATTATATAGGATAGGATTCTGTGAAGGCTCTAGATGGTCTAATCTCAACCAGAGTTGCTTCACCACTTTCTCTGATAAGTAGAGGGAGACATATCAACTTAACCCAATTAGGAACAGAGTTGAGTCAAAGTTAGTTTGCAATTTGGATAGAAATCAGTCCACAGTAGGGCATATCCTTTCAGGACTTTTTTTTCTTTTTATTAAATCTATTGGGGTGACATTTGTTAGTAAAGTTATATAGGTTTCAAGTGCACATTTCTATGACACATGATCTGCATATTTTATTGTGTGCCCACTGCCCAAAGTCAAATCATCTTCCATCACCATATATTTGACCACCTTTACCTTTTACTAACCCCTATCCCCCTTTCCTCTGGTAACCACCATACTGTTGTCTGTGCCTATGAATTTTTGTTTGCTTGTTCCCCTTGTTTGTTGCTTTTAGTTTTATGTCCCACATATGAGTGAAATCATATGATTCTTAACCTTTTCTGTCTGACTTATTTCACTTAGCATGACATCCTTCAGGACTTTTAACAGAGCACCTGGCTGTGTACTAGTATTCTTCATCTAGTGGGTCTCTATCTCCTCAGCATTAAGAGACTGAGGAGATTTCATCCCACTTTTCAAGGATTTTCAGTTTAGATTTTTGGCCTCCTGCCACATGCAACTTTAGAATTAGACACATGCCTTGAGAAGGAACCTTGACCACTTGTTAGAGTGCCTTTGGGTTTGTCAGTCCAGTCTGTCTGATTGCTAAGAGTATTTTATAGTTCTCTCCACAGGTGGATCTGTGTTTCCTCAGCATTGAAGTACTCTATGAAAATCGATTCTGTATGTCAGAAGTGTTTGGCTTATCTTTTAACCTTTGTAACCTACCCAATTGCAGACATCAGCAAATATTTTGAAAGAAAAGCTGGGCACGTGATAAAATCTCTTATGCCTTTCATTTTACCACTCCAGCTTCAAGTGGACACAGGATCTCTCTGCCTTCCCTGCTCCCTCCACTGACTCTCGGCTTGGGCCAAGTATGTGTGGATACTCAGCCTCTAGCGGCTAGAGGCTAGCCAGTACCGGGAATTGACAGGTGCCCCAGGGAAAGCAGCTGCAGTTCTGCTCACTTCTCGGTTCTCCTGTCTCTGTGGCTTTAGTTTCCTTAATCTTCCCTACTTCAGCAGCTTTCTGGTACTATAAAAAGATAGCTTTTGTATTTTATATTGCTTTGCCACTTATTCTTGGCAAGAGCTGTTCTACTACCATGTATTTTGATTTTACCCAAAACCAAAAGTCTTGCCAGATTTCTTAATTTCTTAATCTTTGCCATACTGATGGTTGTAAAATGATAGTTTTTTTCCCTACCTCTCTTCTTTGTTCATGATATTTCCTGAACCTAAAGAAATCTTACTTTCTACAGTTTAGTGCATATTTCCTTCAGAATTCTAAGATGTTTATTAAGTTCTTGAGCACATTTCAATATATATTATATCTTTGCATCTTTCCTGTGATCCTTTTCAGCTTTAATATATATGTATATATACTAGAGGCCCAGTGGACGAATTCATACACAGGTGGGGGCCGGCTGGCCTGGCCCCAATTGGGGTGGATGAGGGCTGAGCCTGTTGGGAGGAGGAGATGGCGGGAGGTTGGCTGGCTGGCCGGCCTGCCCCCGATTGGGGGTAGGGCCAGCCAGGGGGAGGGGCTGCAGGAGGTTGGCTGGCCAGCCCCACCCACTATTGGGTTGGGGCGTGTGATCAGGGGCAGGACTGGCCGGGGGGAGGGGCTGTGGGCCAATCAGGGTGAGGTGAGCTGATCGAGGGTAGGGCCAGCCAGAGAGAAGGGCCGCGGGGGGGAGAGAAGGGCCACGGGGTGGCTGGCCACCCTGCCCTCAATCGGGGTGGGAGAGACTAATCAGGGGTAGGGCTGGCTGGGCGGAGGGGCCGCAGGAGGTTGGCTGGCTGGCCCCACCCCATGATCAGGCCAGTTCTCTGGCCACAGTGGGTGTCATAGTGACCAGTCATTCCAGTTATTATGGTGTTCCGGTCACTGGCTTTTTATATATATAGATTTGATGTTAATTCTTATCTTCTATAGTAGGTAGGCCACAGGTTTCTGAGGGCAGGATCCATGTCAGTTTGACTATTGTGTGTTACTTTATCTCCCTTTTACCTGCTTCAATTTTTAGAAATAAAAGGAAACTATATAATTTTTCATGAAAATTGGTTACTTTTAAAAATAAAGGAGTGCTCTTAAAAATTATGTCATGATAAAAGGCATAAACTGAGACTTTCCTGAGTTTACAAGGACATATGGTCACTTATCCTATCTAATAATAGACAAACATGGTAATTAACTGTACCTCTGACATGCTTCCCATTGGCTAATCAGGGTGATATGCAAATTAACTGCCAAACAAGATGGCGGCCGACAGCCAGGCAGCTGAAGCAAACAGGAGGCTTGCTTGCTCCAGTGATGGAGGAAGCCAAGGTTCTCCGCCTGCCGTTGCCGGCCTCTGAGCTGCACTCTAAGAAACAATGTTGCAATTATAGAAGCTAAACAAACCCCAAAAATATGCTTTCAGCCAGCCGGGCCTCAGACCTGGAGCTGCAACAGTGTTTCAATTATAGAAGCCAAACAACCCCAGATACCTGCTTTCAGCAGCCAAGGTCTCAGAGCTGGAGCCAAGCCTGAGAGCTAAAGCCAGCTCTCAGTTCCAGTGACAGCCATAGAAGGTAAATAAATCCCAGAATAAAAAAGGAAAAAGAAAAAAAGGAGAGGTTGGGAGCTTTAGTCACCCGCCAGCCTGAAAACGGCCCTCAGCTCCTCACCCAGACTGGCCAGGCACCCCAGTGGGGAACCCCACCCTGATCCGGGACACCATTCAGGGCAAACCAGCTGGCCCCCACCCGTGCACCAGGCCTCTATCCTATATAGTAAAAGAGTAATATGCAAACTGACCCTAACAGCAGAAGGACTGGGAATGACTGGTCACTATGACACACACTGACCACCAGGGGGCAGACACTCAATTCAGGAGCTGCCCTCTGGTGGTCAGGGCGCTCTCACATGGGAGGAGCTCTGCTCAGGCACAAGCCAGGCTGATGCTACCAGTACAGCAGTGGTGGTGGGAGCCTATCCTGCCTCCTCAGCAGCGCTAAGGATGTCTGACTGCAGTTTAGGCCTGCTCCCTGCTCGCAAGTGGACATCCCCTGAGGGCTGCCGGGCTGCCAGAGGGATGTCTGATTGCCATCTTAGGCCCAATCCTCCGGGGAGCGGGCCTAAGCCTGCAGGTGGTCATCCCCTGAGGGGTCCCAGACTGCGAGGGACAGAGGCTGGGCTGAGGGAACCCCCATCCTCCCCGAGTGCACAAATTTTTGTGCACTGGGCCTCTAGTTTATGATAAATGGTCAACAAATGATTGAATAAATCAAAACAAAATGGAGAAACATTCTTAATATGAAAAAAAGCTTGAAGTAGTTCTGAGCTTCTTCATCACTGTGGTAATTGCAGGAATATCAAAAGCACCTATTATATTGTTACTAGAGGCCCGATGCATGAAATTTGTGCAAGAGTAGGCCCTGGCAGCTCCGGCTGCCTCAGCTGCACTCGCAGCCCTGGCTTCATCTGGAAGGTCATCCAGACAGTTGTTCCACTGTTCAGCCATTCAGTCAATTTGCATATTATGCTTTTATTATTATAGATTAATTTCTAAATTAATTCTAACATTAAAAATTAACTATCATAAAATCTCCAGCAAAATTTAAATTTAAAAAATTAGTAAAAGTAATGTATTTATTTGTGTGCATGTGTGTATGTGTAAAAACTAGGATATACATAAAAATGTTAATGGTGTTTTTTGTGATTATTAGAATTATAGGTAATTTTTATTAGCTGTTTTGTGCTTTCCTATATTTAAAAATTTTCCCATAGTGAATATTTATCCCTTTTTATATGAAAAATCGTGACTGCTAATACAAAAATAAATTTATTATAACACATAATTCAGAAGTAAAATTCCCTCTTTTCTTTTTAGTTTTACCCCAATAAACTAAGGTATCATATAGGAGCTATGAATATATGTAATATATGTTCTTTTTCTCAAAAAAGAGGTAAGGTAAAAATTCTAAAAATATATATTAAATATGATAAAATACTAATGAGAAATATCAAATAGAAGTTAATAGAATCTGGAAATCCATACTGATATATTTTATTTAAACCAATACTGAAGTCTTTCTTATTTCAGAATTCTATAGTAGAAAAAATTTAGTCATTATGCCATAAATAAACTATTTTATTGTACATATATTTTTAAAATGTTTATTCTCACATGTAGGCATGTTCACTAATAAGAAAATAGAAATTTAAAATTAGAGAAAAGACAAGTTTCATAAAAGGAAAACTATCCTGCTATGTTTCCAGATAGACTTAGGTACCCAACAGGTAAAGTGAGTCTTTTTATTATTTTACTCTGATTTATCCACACAGAAAGAGGGGAAAAAAAGAAAACAATGAAAACACTTGCCCAAAGCTAAAATCTTCACCTGTGAATGTTTTTTTTTTTAAAAAAAAACAAAAAACAAATGATTACTTTTGTAAAGAAGCTTAAAATTGACTTTGTAACAATAACAGAAAGGACTTACATAACTTAAGTCTAAAATTTTGTGAGACTTCTGATATTGTTGCCTAAAGCACTGACATCAATATTAGATATATGTGTCCACTTTATTTTATGCTATCATTTCTCTATAAGCAGAGGCATTAATATGCTCATGTCACCACCCATCAAACCAGAAAATAACTGAATAGGCAATTATCATACAACTAGAGGCATGGTGCACAAAAATTTGTGCACTCGGGTGGGGGGGGGTGTTCCCTCAGCCCGGCCTGTGCCCTCTCGCAGTCTGGGACCCCTCAGGGGATGTCCACCTTCTGGCTTAGGCCCACTCCCTAGGGGGTTGGGCTTAAGTTGGCAGTCAGACATCCCTCTGGCAGTCTGGGAGCCCTTGGGAGATGTTCACTTGCCAGTGGGAGAAGGCCTAAGCTGCAGTCGGACATCCTTAGCGCTGCTGAGGAGGCAGAAGAGGCTCCTGCCACCACTGCTGTGCTGGCAGCCATCAGCCTGACTTGTGGCTGAGCAGAGTTCCCCCTGTGGGAGCGCACTGACCACTAGGGGGCAGCTCCTTCATTTGAGTGTCTGCCCCCTGGTGGTCAGTGTGTGTCATAGTGACCAGTCATTCCCAGTCGTTCTGCTGTTAGGGTCAATTTGCATATTACCCTTTTATTATATAGGATAGAGGCCTGGTGCATGGGTGGGGGCCGGCTGGTTTGCCCTGAAGAGTGTCCCGGATCAGGATAGGGGTACCACTGGGGTGCCTGGCCAGTCTGGTTGAGGGGCTGAGGGTCGCTTTTAGGCTGGCCAAGCCCCCCAGCAGGGACCCTCACCCCATGGGCGTGTGGCCAGCCTCTGTGAGGGGCTGATGGCTGTTTTCAGGCTGGTCATGCTCCCTAGCGACCCAAGCTCCCAGCCCCTCCTTTTTTTCTTTTTATTTAATGGGATTTATTTATCTTCTATAATTGAAACTTTGTAGCCTTGAGTGGAGCCCAGGTCCCTCCCTGAGTGGAGGTCACGGCTGGCTGGAAGCAGGTATCTGGGATTTATTTATCTTCTATAATTGAAACTTTGTAGCCTTGAGCAGAGCCATGGGCCAGCCAGGGCAGGTGGGAAGCTTGGCTTCCTCCTTTGCTGGGGGCAACCCAAGCCTCCTCCTTGCTCCAGCTCTGTGGCCACAGCCATCTTAGTTGGGTTAATTTGCATACTCACTCCTGATTGGCTGGTGGGCGTGGCTTGAGCATAGCAGAGGGACGGTTAATTTGCATGTTTCTCTTTTATTATATAGGCTTTCTTTCACAATAGTAGAATAGTCACCATAGCCCCCAAAGAAATCTTAGTCATATCACAGCCTATTGAGAAAGAGGAATGGGAGATATTAAAATTGGTATAAGAAGACTTCTGCTTCTGGCAGATATGGCACGTTGGGGTAAAGCAATTATTCCTCTGAGAACAACTAGAAAAAAACAGATAAAATATTTTTAAAAACTCTTTAAAGATATTAGGAAACTGTCATGGCAACCAGAATCCAAGGGACCAATAAATCAGAAAGAAGAGAACTTTGAAGAAGTTGATAATCTCTAAGCTCTATTTTCCCTTGGGAGATCTGATCATTCTTGGTACAGGAAAACGAACTGAGAATCCAAGCAGAGGGTCTTAACTAAGAGATAAAGAAGCAAGAAAAACTTGATACATTCACAGGACTACAGACACAGAAATCTGAGTTCAAGTCTTCCAAGGCAGCCAGGAATTGAGGAGCCAGGATCCTAGAGAAAGGAAGGTCAAGAAAAGTGAGACCAACATTTGATGGGTTTGCAAATTTTACGCTGCACAAAGCACAGGGTACAAAGCTAAGCAGAAAGATGCTAAAACTCAGTGAAGTTTTTGGAAGTCTCATAGCATTGAAGAATCAAAATAGGAGTTGAAGACATTTTAAAGAATGAGAGACACAAGAGTTGGGACCCAGGTTCTTATTCAGGATCCCTGGGTAGCTGTACCCTTGGACAGGATGTACCAGGGGAAGCACAACAAGCTTTGTAAAACTGCAATACACACTCACACCAGTTCAGTCCATAATTGGAATACAACATAAGGAAAATATGTGGGAATATATAAGTATTGATTATGCAAAACAGTAATAGTAATGTAAAATATATGCAAAATTAAAATGCACTACACAAAAGCACAAAAGTTGACACAAAGTAAATGCAGTTAAAGTGTTTTAAGATCTTTGCCTTGTTTGAAAGTGATAAAACTGCTATGGTAATTTATTTGAGATTATAAAAAGTTAGAGAATACTTCTTGTAGTCGCTAGGGTAACCATAAAAAGAATAATAAAAGAATATAAAACTAACACATTAATGGATTGGAAAGTTGAATATTAGAATACTAGATTAATCCAAAGAAGGCAAGAAAGGAGAGGAATGGGGCATTTTTAAATGGAAATAATCATTTCAGAGAGACAAGTAGAAAACAGTTTGTCAGCATTTTTATCAAATGTAAGTGAACTAAATATTCTAATCAAAAGGCAACACTATTAGACTTGCTAAAAAACTCACTCTAACTTTGTGCAGTTTATGAGGGACTCCCTTACCCAGGATCTGGTTCTCAGCCTGGCAGTCACTGCTCCCAACACTCACCACCCAGGCAGGTCCAGCAGCAGAACTTGCTTTGTTTGCCCAATAAGAATGATACATCATCCAGAGTAAGACTTCTATTAAACAAGTTCATGTAATAAGATCATCATACACCAGAATTCCAATTTCATTTGCAATGGGAAATAATGTGCAGGATTTAGGATACTAAACTATGCATAAGTAGACCCATAGGTAGGAGAAGACAACATTGAGTAGTTGCCTGTTCCCAGGGAATCAGAGAAGAGGTGGAGGGTTGCAAGTTTCAACA
Source organism: Myotis myotis (assembly GCF_014108235.1). NCBI lineage: Eukaryota > Metazoa > Chordata > Mammalia > Chiroptera > Vespertilionidae > Myotis > Myotis myotis. Next base: position 31,384,272 of record NW_023416379.1, on the reverse strand, counting down.
CTTAAACATTTGAGGGCATGACACTAAGATAGTTTGCTTCATCCTTTTAGTCCTAGGGATCATCTTGTCATTTGGACTTACATTTTCAAAAATGCCGTGGGTCACAATTTCCTTCACCCAACTTCACACCCGAGAGGTCTATGGTCATTTCCATTGTTTGTTTCAGTGACTGCTCTTCTCTTTTTGTGTCTGATAAGTCTCACCCTCTTGTAGGTCAATCATGCTTTAGATGTGTTAACACATTATATCTGGTCATAATTCAAATATCATAGGTTTGGAGCCAAACAACCCCGAGGTGAAAGCATATCTGTGCTTACTGTTTGCGGATCTTAAAATAGAGTTTTGTAAAGCAACCTTACTTTTTTATTTTTAGCTTTTAAGCATTTATCTCTGTTCACTGTCTTCACCCCAACTGGCAAAGCCTTAGGTCAGGCCACTATCGTCTTCCACCAGGACGCTGTGGCAGCCCTCCCCAGCCCCACTCCCACCCCAGAGCCCCAGCCTCTCACCTTGCTCTCCTCACACTGAGCTTGGGGTGCTAGTTCTAACACACACACTTCTCACTGATCGCACTGCACCCCTGCTTTGTCACTTTAGCAGCTTTCCATTGTTCAGAGGACCAGATCCAAGCTCCTAGGGCCTGTAATCGGGTCTCAAGTGATCTGATCTCAGCCGGCCCTTCCAGTCTCTTCTCATCACACTTGCCTTTTTTCTCACCTCCAGGCATCCTGGAATTATTTCATTTCCTTTAGCCATCAGTGCTTTTTCCAGCTTATAGCCCTTTACACTTTTATTCCTTGACTTATCTACCCAGTCCCCGCTTCCTTTCTTAGCTAACCTCTTTGCTCCTTTAGAAGTCTCAGCTGAGATAAAACTTCTTTGGGGGAATGTTTCCAGCTTCCATGCACTAAGACTGGTAAGATCCTTCTAATCCTTAAAAGAACGCACTACACTTGTGGTTACTCATTCAATTTCTGGTCTCCTGGCTAGATTTCAACTTCCACAAAGCCTGGGCCAGATCTGATTTGTTCACCACTTATTTCCTGCACTTGCCCCAATGCCTCATAGTAGGTGCTTTAAAATCATTTCCTGAGTAAATGAGTCTTCAGTGCTTCTCTTCCCAGTCTTAAAAAGTGGTGTCAGACCTTGAAACCATTCCAACCATCAGAGAAGAACTGATTTTATACTAGGATCAGCTCTAGAATAACTTTTGGCTTTAAACATTTGATGCTAAACAAATACTTTCTATAGGAAATTATAGTCAGCCCTATGAAACCTTCTTTTTTTTCATTTTGCTAATATGCTGTGATCTCTATTGCCTCCTCATTACCCCCTTCCCCTGCTCCCCACATAGCCTCTGCCTAGAACACTCTCTCTGTATCTTCCCCCACTTAACCCACCACTTGGGGTAGCTTTTAGCTAATAGAACCATGGTCATAGTTCTTTTTTGACTTAGTATTGACTTTTGAGGCCTTCTCCAACTCAAAGGTCAATAGTAGAGGCCCCTGCTATATATCTCTAAAAGAACATTCTCCCCCTCCTCTGACATAGGACTTCATCCTGTCACAGGATTATCCTCAGGTTTCTTGCTGGTGTCCTCCACTGCACTTGAAGTTCTCTGAGGTCATGGACCATACAATAGATCTTCACCAGCAAATTGTCCACAGTCTGTACAACAATAACCCCTCTGTATATTTTTTAAACAAAGGACTGTATTATGAAAACTTTACTAAAATCACCTGACATGCCTGCAAGAAAACAATCAATGGCTAAGGTCACAGAGCTGGCTGCTGACAGAACTACAGCCATCCCTCTACTCCCTCACCCCACTCCTGCCCTCTTGTCATAATTTTTTTTTGATTTTGATCATATAGGTCTTAATTTTTTTCCTTCGTTAATGTGTTTTTTACTCCTCATCCCATATCCACCTAAGCCAAATAACATAATCAGTGCAAAGTCTGGTTAAGTAGAAAGTGACACTAATTCTCACAGTGCTTGAGAACATTTACTAGGAGCAAGATAACAGTATATATTTTCATAACTGGAAAGTCAGGGAAAAGAAAGTATTTCCTATTGTTATTGATTTCTTTTAAGCAAGTTGTTTTTCAATATGGTTAGCAGTATCACTAGGGACTTGGCCTAATTTTGTTAGCAGTAGACTCCTCATTTATCTTAAAAATAATCTGCATAGAGGGTATTAAGTTGCCTTCAACTATAGGAGGTTTCTCTTTACCCCTTTAAAATAAAATCAAATAACAGACATTTTGGGGTTAACTTTATTAAATATTAGCTAATTTTCTTTTACTATTCTACTCGAGGCCCGATGCACAAAGTTTTTGCAAAAGTAGGACTTCCTTCCCCTGGCTCCTGGCACCGGCTGCCCTCTGGCACCCGGGACCCAGGCTTCCCTCTCAGCCCCAGCTTCATCAGGAAGGTCATCTAGAAGGACGTCCAGTCGAATTAGCATATTATGCTTTTATTATTATAGATTAAGGACAGTTAGCAAGTAATATTTCATTGTTGTCCTGTAATTTGTGACATATTTTAATTCATTCAGAAAATAATGTTGTAATGCTCTGTTTTCCTTTAAAATAATCTTTTGTCATCCTCTTTGTTCCTCTTTTTTTTTCTTTTCATTTTGAGGCAACTGAGGAGCATTTTATAGCCAGGAATCTCTAGAGAAGGTCTGGTTGTTAAATTTGTTTGATTCTACATCTCACACCTGCATATAAATGGTGTGCCAGAGCCATGGTGTTTTCTTTCCCTCCACTGGCATAGGTACTGGAATTTGGGATATTACTCCTGTTTTGCATGGATAGGTGATTAATTATTTGGCTGGCTGGCTAGCCACCACTATGTAGGTTTTGTAGCTCCTTTTTGTCAATGTTTCTAAATATAAAGTGCTGGTACTTACAAGTGACTTATTCAGATGGCAAGGGAAAAAGGATAGGGGTTGGGTGGAGATGGGATTACCCTGGTTTAGACACTTACAAGGCTTCTGCTCATCTCAAATCATACCCCTCTCTCTGTGAATTGCCTCCCCGATCCTACTCATAGGAACAGGAGTGATACTTCTCTGGAAGACAGTTTTATACTCAGTGACTCCACCCTTTGTCCATTACAAACTTGGCCTCAGCGGATAGACCGCTGAGCCCAGTTGAACCAATCAGTCTCTCTCTGTGTTCTGTAGAACCACCTGGGTAGAGGAACTGAAGCAGTCAGTTCCTCTCCTCATGGTGGTCTCTCCTGAGACTCACCATGAGGGTCCAAGAAATGAACAAAGCAGATCTATGAGGAGAACATAAGAAGGCATGCAGGGAGACAAAGATGATATCCAGGCCTGGAGCCTTTCTCATTAGGAATCCAGTCCCATACATGGCCCAGAAATGTTCCAAACCTTGTTACTGGGAGATACCTGAAATTGTTCCTTATATTATTTCTATTAAACACTCCACTTTCCTTTGCTTAGGCTATTCAATTGACTTCTATAACTTGCAGTCAAAGGATTCTAATTAATGAGCCTATAGGCTCTGTTCTCATGATCTGAAACTTCCAAATCTACTGGTACTCTCTCCTTAATTTCTTCATTGTTCAAGTTGCTAACATTTTTACACTTGAATTAGCTTTAGAAACACATTGTTCACATGTTACCCTTTTGAGTAGGTAACACTATACTAGTACATTGGGCACTAAAACTGACAGATGGAATGCAAATGACCTCATCTTTCTTTAGCTGTGGCCAAGCATGGACAGGTTGCCAAGCCATGTCCAACAGGGTGCCCTTCCTCATACACATCTCACACAGAGTAACACTTGCATGCCTCCACTTTCAGCAGATACACAGCTCCTCCGTTCTACACAGCATGGATATTCTGAATTGATAATAATGATGCATGCCCTCAGTTTTTAGAACTCTCTGTACATGAAGGTGTAATGCAGAGTTCTATGTTAGTATATAAACTCTATATTAATGAGTCAGGCTTCCCAGCATAAACCATATGATCTCTCTTATATTTTCAATGTTTCTTTCTCTATAGCAGTGGTTCTCAACCTTCTGGCCCTTTAAATATAGTTCCTCATGTTGTGACCCAACCATAAAATTATTTTCGTTGCTACTTCATAACTGTAAAGTTGCTACTGTTATGAATCGTAATGTAAATATCTGATATGCAGGATGGTCTTAGGCGACTCCTGTGAAAGGGTCGTTTGACCACCAAAGGGGTCGCGACCCACAGGTTGAGAACCGCTGCTCTATAGGCTCCTTTCTCAGATATTACAAACAAGCTTTAATTTCTCCTCTATTATACCACTTATTTCTTTTCCTTGGCTTCCTTAAATACTATCTAAACATCTTAATTCCTTTAATGACAAACTCCTCAACTTATTGCAATAAAAATTCTACCCACATTCCACCCTTAAAACCAGTCAAAAATAACCATAGTATCTCCATCCTTGGGTATCTCAAGGATCCCAAGTTTTGACTTCTGTTAATGGACTGAATGGTTGTGCCCGGCCTGCTAATCATATGTTGAAGTCCTAACTCCCAATGTTATGATATCAATAGATAAATCTTTGGGAGGTAATTAGGGTTAGAAGCAATCATGAAAGTGAGGGCCTCATATGGGATTAGTGCTCTTGTAAGAGACACTAGGCAGATCTTCCTCCCTTTCTCACTTCCCCTGTGCCTACACAGAGAAGAGGTTATGTGAGCACACAGCTAGATGGCAGCTGTCTGCAATCCAAGGGAAGAGGTCTCACGAGAAGTCAACCATGCTGGCACCCTGACGTGGACTTCCAGCCTCCAGAACTGTAAAAATTATCTGTTCTTTAAGCCACCCAGTCTGTGGGATTTTACTATGGCAACCTGAGCTGCCTAAGACACGGTCTCTTCCTTGGTTTCCATGATACTGCAATTCCTCTGTTTCCTCATTCTGTTTGATTCCTTTTTTTTTTTAACACCTTCTGACTGTCCTTATCTCTCAAGTGTGTTTCCTAATGTTCTTCCTTCTATTTTCTTCTTTCCTTATGTCATATCACCGCTTTGGCCTCTAAATATTCTAACTGAGCCCTCAAATCTAGAAATCTGGCTCAGACCTTTCTCTTGACCTCCTGACTTAAATTTCTAAATAACTTAAAATGTTTCTATTTGGATGCTTTTATAGCATTTTCAATAGATAAATCTGAAACCCAATCATCAACATCTCCCCAGTCTTACTCCCATAGTTCTGATCTTTTTTTATGGTAGCTGTATTTTTTCTAGTCACCCAGGCTCAAATCATGAGAGTGGTATTCTATTTTTTATTCCTTCCTTCCTCTTCCAAAATCAATATTTCAATTCTAATAAATGAAGTTCAAAAAACTCTTTGCATATATGATGCTTTGGATTTGACTTTCATTTCACTACTCTAGTTTAAGACTTTTATCTTTAACCTGTCATTTGGATTATTATAGCACTCTATTAAAGCATCTTTCTACAGTCGATCTCTTCCCCCAAAAAAAGCTTACTCATGATCATAACACTTCACAAAAATCTTTACTGCATCTTGTAGTTTATATACACAAGTATCTAAGCTTCTTCTTAGAACAATTGATCATTATCTGTAATGTGTCCTCTTTCTGCACTGACATATTTACCCACCACTATACTTCTCCATGTACTTCATTCATACCAGATTCCATGTTGTGGCCTGAAAATGCATTAACGTGCTGAACTTTCACTTACATTATTTTCCATATGAGAAATGGTCTCATCATAGCATAGTTTCTCCTGTTGAAAAACAACCTTTAAGGTCAACTTAAAACTCCACTTTTATTAAGAAATCTTTTCTCTTCTTTCCATAGATACTACTCCACTAGCTGACCTTAATCTCTTTCTTCCCTGAACACTCATAAAATTACATTGGTCCTTTATTATGGCACCTATACCAGTATACTTTGTCAGGGTTTTAAATGTCTCCCTTACTATGTTGCAAGATTGGTGCAGTCAGTTTCTGCCTCTTATATCTTTTTTTATCTTGAATATTACCTAACACTAATATTATAAAGTGCTTCTAAGATTACTGTTGAAATAATGATTGATTGAATATATGAATGAATAATCAGTAGGTATTCCATAAATATTACTATGAAGCAGTAAAATTTTATGACAAGTACTTTGTTTTGATATATCTTATGTTATTTGCTATAGAAGTAAGTGAAGAACTGTAATAACTTTTAATGCCATTTATTGTGTTATTAAGGGAAAAATAACTTCAAAATGACAGATTTTCTCATTTACAAGCTAGAATAGTAAATGAGTTCTTTCTATAAAAGAGAACCTGTTATTTCTATTTGATTGTGATGTCTGTTGGCTTTCTATCATATTTCCTTTCATAATCAAAGGAGGAAAGACAAATTCAAATCCTTATCCAAGGCATAATCACTAATGCTGCATGATTACTTACTTCTATTTGTGGACAAAAGTGTTTCTAGCAGACCAAGAGTAAAATTTCTTCATAGCATCACTCCATTTAGTATTACACTTAGTTCTTGTACTCAGTAGAAACATATATTGAAATGCTTAAAAAACAATCATAAGAACATAATAATATTCTATTTTTAGAAACCTAAGTTTTAAAATTATTTGCTTGCATCATTCTAATGCATTTTTTATTGTAATTATTTTAGTTTTGCATAGTTATACAGGTCATAGAAGTTTATCATCACATTTTAGTTCCATGTGCCATCAAATTATTTGGCACTCATTGAGGTTATTTATCCAGAAAATAAATAGAAATGTTAGTTTGACATTTAGTCATTGATATAATTTTTCTTAAAGGAAACATGTCATTTACATAATATTTTATTTTTTTCAGTTGCATAATGTTAACTCATTTTGGCTTTAAAGGGAAGCGATAAATCACTTGGATCTAAATAATTTAATTGTGAATATCTATGAGTTTATATCTTTCTTCTACTGCCAACAAAGAGAATTTTACCAATATCTTTACATTAGGTTAAGCCTGGATATTTTCCCATTCAAATACATTAACCTAACAGTTAAAGAAATTGCAAATGTCAAGTCAAATATACTATTCAGTTAATATTCCAAGGTAGAATTATGTTTATAGGACTTCTGACTATAAGCAACTCAAGTAACCCAGACAACCATTTTATTGATATTACATTTTAGAATATGTAAAACAAGTGCCCAAACCTTTGGTTGAGTCAGATATTTGGCTGTGAATGAAATAAAAAAAAATTGAAGTAAACTTTGCAAAAACAGACCCACAATGTCATCCCACCCATGTATCTCAGAAACAGCCTGTTATGAGAATGCAGTCAGACTTGTAACTCCTCAGAATAATATTCAAACAGATAGATCAGTTGGAAGCTTTCATTACAGCATCTGTTCTGTGTTTATAGCTATATCTGCAGACTGCTGAACACCCTCGGTGCACCATAAACGCAGGAATTACACATCCAGAATGGTAATAAACTCACTGGGTGATGTGTTTGTTCTCTAGAGTTTTCAGCCCCTTTCTTGTGTTGGCAAGACTGCTAGATTTTTGTTGCTGTAGAAAATATTAGATTGTTTGTAGTTTTTGTGACTCTGGTGACAAACCAGGAAAACATAACAACAATAAAATGGTAAAAACACAGGCACTGAGATTATTGTTACATTTTAAAATTACAGCCTCAGAAAGAGTTACAAGAGAAGCAACAGTAGAATGAATAAATAAGACACATGAGTAAGTGAATGGTTGTTTTCCATAGAAATTTAGTCTCAAATACCCTCTATGGGTCAGCTTAGCTGTGTGGCATACCTTGGAGAAGCTACAGACTGTACTAAAAAGCTGCATGATATAATTATTAATTAGAAGTATCTTTCTTACTGTAATAATCTGATAGTGCCTGATCAATTACAGCCAATAATTAAGCAACTTACTGGTGAAACCAGCATTTCCTAGAGAACCATTTCAATTTAGACTAAGCTGATTTTTCTCTCAAAAGCAGGATCCCAAATGAAATTACTTTCAAATTCAAAACAGTGAAGGGAATATTGTCAGCGTATGAGGAAAGCACCTGCAGGTGTGAGAAAGTGATCAGAATGTACTGCAATGCCTGGCTGCGATAGAAGTGCTAAGCCTCCTTAAAGTGACATCGGCCAGCTTCATCTTTTCCCAGCAGCCAGCACTGTGTACTCTCCATCAGCAGTCACTGCTCTCTTGGGCAGGTCCCAATACTGTCTGTACACAGAATCACGGGGAGAGCTCTCATCAATGCACGTTCTTGGTTACCAACACAAGCTGTCTCGATCACATAGGTTCTCTCTTTTCATTAAGTGGTTGGAAGCACAGCTTTCATTAATGACCCCTGCCCAAACATCAAATGAAAGTTTCTGAAGAGCCATAATAGAGGCAGACAAGTTAGGAACATGGAGCTAGATATGGGTGGATGGTGGGATGGAATCCTCATAAAGCCATATGGGATGTGAAAAAGAATGTCTCTTAATTCCTTTAAATACTCCAGTTTAAAGAGTATTTTCTCCCTTATTTTCATTTCATTTCCTCTTGTTCCTTTCCTCTGAATGAAAACTGTTATGCCACTTTACATCTGGACTCTGTGGTTACGGTCTATTTTTTTTCTCATTTAATGGCATTGATGGTTTGCTCTCGTATCGCTGGTAATCCCCTGCCAGGAGGCTGCTACTGAGGGGTGCTGGGTAGCATAAAAACCATGGCAAGGGCAAAAAATGACTAAGCAACTTGGATGATCAGCATCCTATGAAGAACTTGAAATTGATACAAAGAGAACTAGGTATAAATTATTGTCTTCATCCACAATGCTAAAAAAATTTAGGGATGTCCTTATTTGAAATAACCTTATGGATTTCAAAAATATATTTTTCCATAGACTGTCTCATCTGATCATCAAACCAATGACAGGATTTCTGTAAAAGATGCTCATGGTGCTGCTTGGCAAGTAAAAATACAAAACTAGAAATTTAAGGCATGTAGATTTTTTGACATATGTTAAGATGAGAAATGTTATGCCAGTTAAGACATAGGCAAAGAATGGCTAAGTGAAATTATACTTCAGAGTTACATAAATTCACAGTGTCTGTTTCCTCATCTACAAAATGGAGAAAAATAACACCAATCCCTCTTATCTTGCTTACTTGTCAGGTAGGTGAAATAGTTATAAAGCAATGTATACATTATAATAATTACTACTAAAAGTCTTCATTTTAAAGGATTGTTTCAAAAAGTAAAATTAATACTGTTAATGGGGAAATTTATCTTTGGACAATTCAATTACCTTTAGAGCTTCAAGCATCCATGTCATTTTCAAAATAGTTAATGTTACATGAAATTTACTTCATGGATCTCAGAAAAGATGACTCATGCAAAATTTAGCATATGCTTATTTGCAATGCAGAGTCAGGAAGAAGGTAGGAAAGTGTTTATTATGTAAACTACTCAGAAAAATTACCAGAATAGAATAATCTGGAGTTTGATGTTCACACTGATTCTCAAGTTTGGGGCTCATCACCTTTATGTGGTTCTTAATTCTTTTGATACTTTATGGCTAAGAAAGTTCTGATCATGACCTTGCAGTTGAGATAATTCAATTAATATAAAGAATTATGGAACATCTTTATTACCGTATACATTAAAGTTCAATAAATAAGAGGGTCATGATATTATAGTTGCTTAAGGGAACTTAATTTAGGACATACTTGGTGCTCAGTTGTAGTCAAATTTTGAAAAATTTCTCCAAGTGCTTAATTCTCTTCCTCTCACCCCAGATTAGTGATGATGTGGCTGTAGAGTGATAAAAATAAATCACAAAAGATCTTCAACCATAGTCTAAACTAGAAATTAGAACTAGAGTTTGCACCTCTGACCCAGCCCCATAGAGGTGTTGATGTTCCATAGAGAGAAGACCCACATGAAAGGGAAAACATTATTGGAAGAACAGAAGCTTCAGATTCTAGGTCAGAATATGTTCAGCTGGTTGGTGCTTCATGCCCCTTGCTCTTTCAAAGGAATGAAAACAAGAAGATAATCCTAATCCAACAGAATGTGAGATTAGGAAAAAAACAAGAAAATGTTAATAAAAAACATTAGGAAAAGTGAAGAACATGATTTAGTCAAATAGAGAAAAAAAGAAAATGAGAGAGAAAGAGAGAGCGAGCAAACCCGATCAGATTACTCACTTGGCATTCCCTGCCCCTGGTTTCTTTCTTCGGAAAATGTTGAGGAAAGTGTTGGAGCGGCAGGGCAGCTTGCCATCGCCAACATGCATGCGGACTACATCAGAGGTGGTGAAGGCACTGCGGACGTTCCTCTCCGGCTTGGCAATAATGATGTACATCTTGGGAGTGAACATGCACCCCAGGGCCACCGTTACACTGAGGCTCACTGCAAAGCAGGTAGTGATGATCTTGTAGTTGCTTCCAAAGTAAATGGGCACAAAAGCCAGCCAGATGATGCAGGTGGTGTACATGGTGAAGGCGATATACTTGGCCTCATTGAAGTTGGCGGGCACGTTGCGTGTCTTGAAGGCATAATAGGTACAGCTCATGATGAGGAGTCCATTGTAGCCCACAGGGGCCACCACACCCAGGTTGCTGGTATTGCAGATAAGGTAGACTTCCTTGATACTTGGGTATGACAGAATGGGCATGGGGGGCTCCATGATGATCAGTGTTACCACCAGGGTTAGCTGCACACTAATCAGAATTGAGGCAATGATCACCTGGGCCCAGGCACTCATGAACCTGGGCTTCCGGGTGCAGATCTTCTTCTTGCTGCCAGCTAGGATGCGTGCAATGCGATTGGTTTTGGTCACTAAAGCAGAGTAGCACATGGCAGAGGAGAGGCCAACCAAGAGGCGCTGGAGGTAGCAGGACGTGGTGGTAGGTTTGGCAATGAGAGTGAAAGGGCACACGTAACCCAGGAAGATGCCAGCTAGGATAATGTAGCAGAGCTCTCGACTGGAAGATTTGACCACTGGTGTGTCCCGGTACAGCACGAAGATGAGAGTGACAAACATGGTGACAAGGATGCCCAGGCAGGAGAAGGCGATAGCTATGATGGATTCTATATTGCTCCATTCCAGGTAGCGGACAGGGATAGGTTCACAGCCTGTGAGGGGAAAAGTAGATTTAAATTGAATCTAAGATTTCTACTGATCAATGATAACAGTGCTTTCTAGTTACTAGAGGCATAGCTAAATTCACATCTTCCATGATTTATGTTATCTTAATGCTTTTAAAAATGCTTCACTATTACACAAATAAAAATACATTATTGTTTTCTCTGGACAGTTATGTTCTTAAACCTAATTGCATTACAATCCTAATATGACATACTTGAATCTATAAAAATGATCCTCTTTACCTAATACCAGCATTATAAATGAATGACACTCTATCGGTGAAACTTGGTTCTACACTTTTAGAAAGAGAAAGACTATGTTTTCAGTGGGGGTTAAATGGTGAGAATGTGTTAGATAAGTTAGTAAGAAATAAACTAATACAATTTTTATTTTCATGTAGTTGTTGCCTAGACAGTGATGGCGAACCTATGACACGCATGTCAAAGGTGACACGCAAACTCATTTTTTTGGTTGATTTTTCTTTGTTAAATGGCATTTAAATATAAAATAAATATCAAAAATATAAGTCTTTGTTTTTACTATGGTTGCAAATATCAAAAAATTTCTATATGTGACACGGCACCAGAGTTAAGTTAGGGTTTTTCAAAATGCTGACATGCCGAGCTCAAAAGGTTCACCATCACTGGCCTAGAAGCAAGTCCAGCTTACAGACATTTTTTTTTCTTGGCCAGCACAGTGTTTTAAACAATAATTTCACTTCAATTTTTTAGAAGAATCCACATTGTCCTATTTGTCACATATCATATTATTTATTTCAAGTCTCACCTCATTATTTATGTCTGATCTGTATGTGGCAATTAGGAGCCTCTTAGTTATCAGCCTCTACCAGACATACCAAGGAAGAATGAAATCTCCCTTCACCCATCTCTTGAAAAGAGAGACAGAGCTGTGTTCCTAAATGCCTGGCTAATCTTTTCCTTCGAGATGGAAAATAAAGTCTTTTTTTAATTTCACACTGAGAGAAAAATGTCTCAGGTCCTGGAGACAACTCCTTAACAGAATTTTGTGTTTGGTCTATGCCTGTATTTCCCAAATTGTGAGAATAAAAATATTTCCACAAATTTAGAAGACATTGTTCTGTAGGCATGGTAACCTGTTCAGTTAATCAACACCACCACCCCTCGGTGACCATGGTGACCATGTTTTTAGGTGCCATCCAATCGGTATCAGCACTTGTTTCTGATAAACACCCAATCAGGAGCAGATGCACATTTAACAAGTGAGTGCCAACTATTCGCAAGCACAATCTCTTGACTGATCTTAGTGGCCTCTTTCTTGTCTGTCAGGGTTTGTCTATGAAGGTCTCATCCTCTTCTTGGAAGAACTTCTGCTTCCTATAAAAAGTCACATTTTAATTTTAAATCTTCTAATTTCCTTGATGAGTCTGTAAAAGATGATCCTTTTTTTTTAAATACCAGCATCAGAAAATTTAGAAAGATGATTAAATAGAATCTTTATAATAACAATGATCATTAGGGAGAACTTTTGATATGACACAATAAATTAAAATATATGAAAGGTTTTGTAGACAAATTAGGAAATAAAATACTAAATAGTTAATATTCAGCTTCTTAATTGGCATACTGAAGTTGCTAAATAAAATTTAAATTCCAATGTAGTCTTTGTCAAAGCCTAGGTAACCTTTTGAAAGCAACCCTCTCTGCATTTCTCGTTTTCTATGTAACTTTACCTGATGTTTTTTTTAATGAACTGTTCTGACATCAAAGTTTTCATTAGAAAAGAATATTATATTTTAAATTTGGAGAACACAAGTCATACCTGTGGAAGTTGAATTAAAACCCTGAGCCAATTTAAGAGCTATAATTAATGGTTTTCCTAAATTTTAGAGCTACAGGCAAAATATTTTCTGCAAAATTCAGGAATTTTATTAGATATTTATTGTTACACTCTATAGATATATACCAACTAATTCAATTAATTGTTAGCCTCATGGAGGAAAATGTTTAAAGGCAGCAGATTAGAAAAGAGAAGATTTAAATAACACAGTGGTGTAAAATTTTAAAAATAAAAATGCATTACATAAGGCAATTTCAGAAGCTCTTCTTTGGTAAAGATTCAAAGTTATAAACTAAATAAAGATTGAAGACAGGCTTTAGGAAACCTTCAAATAATTCTGGGGTGGGCTCAACAACTGAGAGAAGGACTAATCTTCTCTTCCTATAAGTGGGCTCAAACCTGAATTAGGGGAATCAAACCAGAGAAAAATGTTAAAACACATAATTACTGACTCATAGATATTCTATATGTGACTAGACATTTAGATAGAATATCAAAGTAAATAAACTAGAAATTAATGTAATTGTGGATCTTTAGGTAAAGCAACAAATAAGATAATGATTTTCATCTGGGTAACCGACTCTCCTGCCATGTTGCAAGGAACCGAGATTAGTCCCCATCCAACAACCAGGAAAACACTGAAACTCTAGTCCAACAACCTTTGAGGATTACATTCTCACAATTACCACACAAGTGGGATTGGAAGTCTATCCTTCAGATTAGACCCTATCCCTTGCTGACACCTTGATTTTAGGCCTGTGAAAGATCATGAAGCAGAAAAGCCAGCTAAACTATGTCCATATCCCTGACCCATAGAAACTGTGAGATAATGAATGTGTGTTTGTTGTAAGCTACTAAGTTTTGAAGTGATACAGCAATAGATAACCAATTTGCCCATTAAAATCAATTTCTTAATTCAATAGCCAATGCATAAGGACAACTGCAGGCATAAACTGAATTGGTCAAAATATGTTTAGGTTTTGTACAAGTTTGTTTAAGTGTTATCATAAGTAATAAAACCCTATTAAAACAGCCAACATTTTCTACTAGTTAATTAGCTAATTATGAATTGTTTCTTCTTCTTCCCATATTACTATCCACTGATATAATATTCACATATCTTAATCAATGTAGAAAAATCTCAGGGTTGTGTTTATGTCACTTAAGAAGTGCCCCTACCCAGAAATGAATTTTAAACAACCCAGTACTATTGTTCTTATACTAAAAATAAAAAGGAAAACTACCAGACTTAATATATAATAAATAGTCTAATAAGTATTACAAAATGCAATACTACCACAATCTAAACTTTTCTAAGAAATAAATTGTGCCCCCCCTGTGGCATAACAAATTGTTAAAAGAAAATAACATATATATAAACTAATAGCTGGGATGCTTTCAGAATAATTCACTTATTTAACATAAGATAGGAACTTTTTATAAAAAAGTCTTCAGATACTTTTTAAAAATTTAAAATAATGTCACTTTTTATACATTGATACTATGTAAAATAATTGCATTCAGAAAGCAATTATTGAGCTCTGCAGTAAAAAGGTACTATAAAAACATCTAAAAATATATAATAGAAATGTTTTAGAGATGATCATGCTAAACAGACTGCTCTGACTAGAAATCTTTACACAAGGGCCTCACATAAAACAACAAACAATTTATTCCAAACTCTCTGGACAAATGAAAAGGAACCTTAATATTGCTGGAGGTTAAATCCCTTAGTGATTTTAATCTGAGTTTCTTTTTTCTTTTTCTGAGTTTAGAATTCAAACCTTTATTTGTGCTACTAGAGGCCTGGTGCACAACATTCATGCACTAGGGGGTGGAGGGCCCCTCAGCCCAGCCTGCACCCTCTCACAGTCCAGGACCCCTTGGGGGATGTCTGCCTGCTGGCTTAGGCCTGCTCCCTGGGCCTAAGCTGGCAGGTGGACATCCCCCGAGGAGTCCTTAGTGCTGCCACAAAGGCACTCGCCAGCCATGAGCCTGGCTTCTGGCTGAGTGGTGCTCCCCCTGTAGGAACACACTGACCACCAGGGGGAAGCTCCTGCATTGAGCATCTTCCTCCTGGTGGTCAGTGTGCATCATAATGACCAGTTTGCATATTAGCCTTTTATTATATAGGATAATGAGAAAGAAAAAGGATTAGTCACGTACATGAGGCAACAGTACTAGTTCTTACCAAACAGAGCAACATACAAATACTTCTCACCACCTATTTTTACAGTTTCAATGGCACAACAACATCCCAACCTATTTTCCCATATGTGCATAACTAATACTCTTTAAATCTCAAGGATAGTAATTGTGCCATGCCCAAGTCACTGATTAAGAATGGAACAATCAGACTCACATGTTTTAAAACATTTTAAAAAAACAACACACCAGACGACAGCAAAAGCCCAAGGGCAAAATGTACTGTGGATTTAAAATTTCTAAAGTGAAATTTAAGGGGAAGAGGGCCATGATTTAAAAAAAAAAAAGCCACTGGTATTACTTTACCAATTCAGTAGATCATTGGTTCTCAACCTTGGCTGCACATTAGAATCACCTGGGAATCTTTTTCAAATCCTGATTACTGGGGCCCCACCCCATAACAAAGAAACAGAATTTCTGGAGGATGGGGCCCAGAAATCAGGATTTTAAGAAGATTCTCAGGTGATTCTAATGTGCAGCCAAGGTTGAGAACCACTGCAGTAGAAACAAGTGATATCATAAAGGGTTTTCAGATCCTTCCCTACATTTTTACAGTCAGATCACACCCCATTTTGATCCTATCCCCAAACTGATTTTGGCTGATAGTTTCCCCTCTAGTACTGGATCACTTAAAAAGCAAAACTTTTAAACTAAAAATATGATGGATGCTAACCTCTAACTTGGTACATGGATTGTTTGCTACCAAATATTACAGTCATTTTACAGTGACCACAAAAGGTTATTTGATTCTCCTTGTTCAAATGACTTTGAAATGATAATATTAAGCAAAAACTGTTGTTGCTATTAATACTTGCCACAAAGAAAATACAAGTGATGTGTTTATAAGGCATGATGTAACATAAAAATTCCTTTAGAAATCCTTGTTTTGCACTTTGCTCAGAATTTTCAATCACAAAATCACAGTGAATAAAAACAAGTTGTAACCCAAGAAGAGTAACTCAAAAGCATATATCTAAACTCATCTTAAGTGTATACCAAAATCTCAAATTTAAATACCAGTAGTTTATCTTTTTTAATCTTTTATATATTTTTATTGATTTCAGAGAGGAAGGGAGAGGGAGAGAGAGATAGTAATGTCAATGATGAGAGAGAATCATTGATCAGCTGCCTCCTGCATGCCCCACACAGGAGATAGAGCCCACAACCCGGGCATGTGCACTAACCTTGAATTAAGATGTGACCTACTGGTTCATAGGTCAAAGCTCAACCACTAACCCAAGCTGGCTGGGCTCAAATTTAAATACTTTAAAAGTCCATAATTTGAGCATTTAGTCTTTTCGATGACTCATCTTCACAGTTTCAGATACACCACTTAAGAAGCTTGCAAAGCAGTGAAGGATGTTAGGACCCTGCTGATACAAGTTTGTGAGACCCATCTTTCAAATGACTGATACTCAGGTTTTCAGTTACACCTTTTCAGTCTTTCCCACCTTGCAGCAAAGCAAAATAATTTTGCTTTTTTCCCTTGCACTGAGAGTCCTAAGTGCTTTAGAATATATCCAAGGAACTTTTGTGCTTCCAAGCAACAATTCAACTAGCATTAACAATTTACTATTAACTTGTATTTGCCCGCAAGTTCTATTAAATTCTCCAGAGTTCTGGCCCATGATATTTTCTCCAGAGAATTCTCTACAACCCACATTCCCTACCACCCGCATCCTCTGCAATATAACTAACCACCCCTTTCCATTTCTTCACTCCCACCCCTCCTAGTATCAATGTCAAGCTGTGCCCTCCCCCTCCTACAACCCTCACCTCAGGGTCCTTCCATTTGAATGCCAAGATTACTTTGAAATCTAATCAAGTAAAATTCAAGTTAAAAAACATAAAGCGAGATGAGTCAAAGGTCACTATCAGTGCCCCACCATTCCCTTCTCTTGGTAATCTGCAATGTAATCAGAATGCCAAAACAAGACCCATCATTCTGACAGAATTTGGCTATGACCAACTTGTACCCTCCCAGACTGCGGCACAACACAATGACCACCCCTCTCAATTAGCTTCATTCAGGCATTTGTCTAAGGTACTTCAAACGTGAACATTTCCCCACAGTTTTATCATCACATTAAGAATTCACACAGGCAGGCAGGTAGGTAGGTGAGTAGGTGAGAGGATCACTTGGATCCATCTACAGGCATCACTCTGCATTGTGGCATCAATGTTAAAATGTTCATAGCAGAGAACTAGCATGACAGGAGGCTCAATTGAGAAGATGAAGCATCTGAAAAAAACTACCTAAAAAGGGAAGGGTGCCTGCTGGCATTCATGCACCCAGAGGTTGGTGCTCCAAGATCAAAATTCAAATAAACACTGCTGCTGGCCCAGATGCATCTGATTTGGACTTTTAAAAATTGTCACCTCAGAAGTTCATCTGAAAACCTTACGTAATGGCTTCCTGAGTATAAGGCTTCCTGAGCAAGGCCAGGAAACATGACTTGGAGAATTTTCTCCTCCTAAGACTCTGGAAATTCAATTGGCAGGCTTCAATTTAGGCAGGCTCTCTCCTTCAGGATCTCCCCTCCTGCACTGTTAGGGCCCACACTGGCCAGAGCTCCATTTGTCCTGGTGCCATCTGATTGCCATGATGAACAATGCACGGTCCATGAAGCACTTTTGTCTTATTGTGAGGTTTCAAGAGAAGAATTATCCAACCTCCAAGTGTATTTGGGAATCCCAAGACTAGAAGGGGTGGAGGTTACCTTCAACATGGGTGAAAGGTATTCTGAGCCTACCTGAGCCTCATCCAAAAGGAGAAGTCATTACGGGAGTTGTGCAAAACGTATTTAAAGTCCTGGAAACTTAAAAACCTGACAGTTTCCATGGTTAGAGTCATCTCAGACAATCCAGAGCCATCGGACAAGTCAGTTTCCTTCAAGTAAACTACAAATTTCTGAGCAAAATCCAAGAGAAGTGGTAATAACTCTGATCTGAGGACCAGGGATTATTCCTAATTTTTGAACCAAGTATTGGCTCACCTGTAAGATCCAAATGCATTGGAGGAAGCTAAAATTTAATATTGGACTTCTTTTCATTTAGGCAAAGAAAACAATATGAATCAAGAAGTGAAGAAAGGCCACAATTATTCTATCCAAAGTGTCTTGGGCATTTAATAACATTTACAATAACACTTCATGATTACATAAGGTTTCATCCAAATGCTTTCTTTAATGTTATTACATTAATATGAAGTGCCTATTTAGTATTCACTGTTCAACTCAAATGTTCCTTCCCCTGTGAAGGCTTTTCTCTTCCCTGGAAAAAATAATCCCTTTTTTTATTCTATGTTAATATGATATTTTGCACATATTCTTATTGTAGGATTTATATAACTGTTTACATGTCTAATTTCATATGAAGCTCATCCCCCAGGATATAAACCTTATTTAATTCATTCATATGACCCCAGTTGCTAAAAAAAAAAAGAGAGAGAAAAAAAAAGACGGGTATAAAGCAGATGATTGTGTATGTATAAAATTAAATAAATAAATAAGTAGATAGTATGAGAGAGCACTGCAACTACTTTAATGAACAAAAATGGTTAATATTAGTTAATTTTGATACTTTAGTATTGTCTTTTAAAATTTTTCATTCATTGACTTTTAGAGAGAGAGAGAGGAAGAAAGAGAGATATTGATTTGTTGTTCCACTTAGTTATACATTCATTGATTGATTCCTATATTTGCCCTGACTGGGGACTGAACCCTCAACCTCAACCTTGGCATATCGGGACAATGGTCTAACCAACTGACCTACTCAGCCAGGGCTTTAATTTAGTATTTTCTATTTTTTAATGATTAAATTTAGTGTAGTATAAGAGGAATTCTCTTATACTATTTTACTTTTTAAAAGAAATAAGTAGCATTAGATTATATATAATTGTCCCATGAATTGTTAAACTATTGTGAAGTTATATATTATGGCAGAATAGATCCCTGTTTATGCATCATAAAAAAATAAAGTGTAAAATTTAAATGTGCATTTTTTCCAAAAAAGAAATATGACAAACTTATTAACAGCTTCAGAAATCACATCCTCTAAGAAATATACCAATTTTTCTTCATAGCCAAAAAACATATGCTAATAAAAATAAAAACTCACTTATAAACATGCTTTCATCCATTAATATTAGAGTCTTTGGAGCACATATGGAAAGCAGCTATCTCACAAAAGTATTTTAAACATATCTTAAGAAACTTTCTCTTCAATTTAAAAAAGCACCATTTCTCAGAAAAGAATAGTTTATCAATTTTAACTGAAATTCAGTAAAAAAGATCTACCCATGAAAATAAAATACCTACTTAAAAGCAATGCATTTACTCCTCTGAGTATTTCTAGTGATTTTGGGGATTCTCTGCCTGTGGGTTTTCTTTTTGAACAATTACTGCTACCATGGCAACAACCAACAACACATTGTCCTGTACTGCACCCTTGCTCTGAGCCTGACATGGCACAAAATAAGTGGCAAATGAGATCTCATTTTCCATTCATGTATAAGACTAAAAGATGCAGAAACAACAGATGGCATTTAACACTAAGTATAAATTAGTGTGAGAAATGTATATTCTAAAATATCCTAAAGAAAAGATTGGAAAAATATGGATATTTGTATATATGAAACACTTGGCTATTGTAAGATAAAGACAGTCTGAGCTATTGCTGGCTCAACTCATTTGAATGTTAAAGTGACTTTTATATATATGATGGATTAAATTCTTTAAAAGGATAATTATATTAATATTCATCTACTTATAGTCAAGGAGGATTTTTTTTTAAATATGTCTTTATTGATTTCAGAGAGGAGGGGAGAAGAAGAGATAGAAACATCAGTGATGAGAGAGAATCATTAATCAGCTGCTTCCTACATGCCCCACACTGGGGATCAAACCCGCAACCTGGACTTGTGCCCTGACCGTGAGTTAAACTGTGGCTTCCTGGTTCATATGTCAAAGTTCAACCACTGTGCCAAGTCAGCTGGGCTATATTTTATATTTTTACATGTTTTTTTCCTAATAGATTTTTTTAAATTTCTTTATTGGTTAAGGTATTACAAATGTGTCCTCATTTCCCATTAACCCCCAACCTCCCCTCCACCTCCCACTCATACTCTCATCCCCCTGCTGTCCGTGTCCATTGGTTTGGCTTATATGCATGCATACAAGTCCTTTAGTTGATCTCTCCCCCTTACCCTCTCCCTCCCCTAATAGATTTTAAGCAAAACATGGCTAGGACTATATTTCACTTATCTTTGTATCTATAGGAAAGAAGTTCAAATATAAATTCAAGTGATTACAAATATCTTCAAATGAAATTTTTAAAAAGAAACTAAACAACTGGCATACTAGGATTCACTGTCAATACATTTTTAAATTTAGGTTTAAATAAACTTTCCTTTTAACATAGATCATGGAAAATTTATAAGAGGTCTGTGTATACTCTTTGCATGAGCCTTAGAGAGTGCATACTGTAAATGAACATCAAACAGGTCATGAGCTGATCGCTCACATTTTAAACATTGTGAAAGGGCCAATCACCAGAGACAAGGTTTACAAGTACAACAGCTCCTACCTGTGAGATCTGCATTGGGCCACCACCCCAAGTCACAGGCTTTGCAGGTGAACTCGTCTTGCACATATTCATTCTCTTTACAGGCTGTGCAAATCCAGCAGCAGCTCACTTCTCCTTTCCGTATAACCTGTAACATAGCAATATTTCACATGCCTAAAGAAGGTTTCTCCAGAAAGTCTGCTATTTCAGATGACTTGTTTTCATACTGCAATAAAAAGGTAACTTTAAAAAAAAATTCTATATGCTGGAGACAATTAAGTACATGGATTAAAACATACCTGGTTACCTTAGAGTTCAAATGTGAATTTCAATTCATTTCATGCTGGATTTGGAAGTTTCTCAATAATAATTTCTTTAATAAAGATAATTGACTACATTATCTTTTACAGAGTTAATAATAAAACAGGTGAATTTTATTCTTATTTATATTAATAGGTATTAATTATTCTCAGAAAGTAAAGATAGAGCTTTCTTCTCTGAAAGAACAAGTAATATTTAAACAAAAAAGTTTCTATATAATAAAAACTCATTAAATCATAAAAACTGAGGTGTTATGGAATGCTTATTATAATTATGAAAGTCTGAGAAATTTTATATAGATAAAAACGGACTGATGGCTAAGAAAGTATAGCCCAGTTATTGGTCTTGCTATTTGCTCTAGTGAATTCAAAAGGTTACATAAATTGTTGGAAGAAAAATGACTAGCCCAAAATTACTGAAGAATTGCTCATTATCTGAGCAGTTTAAACTTTCTCCCATTTTCAAATTGTTTGGTAAGCACTTTTTCACTTACACAATACAAAATAAACATCAAAACACACTGCATTTAAAGCGAGCTTCTTGTAAACAGCATATGATTAGATATTGCTTTCATCTCCAGTCTGACAATTTCTGCCTTCCTATTAATGTGTCATTTATTAAAATCATTGGTGTGATTGGATATGCATCAATCATCTCTTTTTTCTATCTATTCCATCTGTCCTATGTTTCCTTTTCCTTTTATTCTGCCTTCTTTTGGATTGAGAATTTTTTTAGCACTTCATTTTATCTCTAAAATTGGCATACTTGCTAAACCTCTGTGTTGCTTTTGTGGCTGTTGTAGGATTGAAAATATGCACCACTAACTTATCACAGCCTACATTCAAATAGTATTATACCCATTCATTTACATTGTAAGACCCCTACAATATTCTTCCATCTCCCCCTCTTATTGGGTATTGTTTTAGTACATTTTACTTACATGTATTTTATAATCCCCTATGAAATTTATTTTTGCTTTAAACAATCATCTTTGAAATGCACTTTTGGAAAAAGAAAAAAATTATTATATTTTACTAGAGGCTCAGTGCATGAAATCCGTGCAGGGTGGGGGGAGGGCTCAGCATGACCTGCACCCTCTCCAATCCAGGAGCCCTCAGAGGATGTCCTACTGACAGCTTGGGCCTGCTCCCCGTGATTCTCTGCTCTCTGTGGGGCCTGCCTGCTCCACACCATGGCGATGGCCAAGCAGGCCCTGCTGGGTGCTGCCCACAGGCCATGCTCACCTGCTGGGCTCACACTGCCGGGGTGACGTCGCCAGCGTCCTGTCCCGGCCGCTATGGGCGCCACCATCTCTGTTGTGGAGTGATGGAGTGACGGTTAATTTGCATATTACTCTTTTATTAGATAGGATATTTACCCAATAAATATATTTTAACATCTGGTGCTTTTAAGTCCTTTGTATAGACCCAATTTTCTATCCCCTATAATTTTCTTCATTCTGAAGAACATTTCTTAACATTTATTGTAGTGCTGGTGTAAGAATTATGATCTTTATTCATTTGACAAGTCTTCATTTTGGCTTAATTTTTGAAAAAAAAATATTTCCACTTGGTAGGAAAGTTTAAATTGGCAGGTTGTTTTTTTTAAAAAAAAGTTCTTTTAGCACTTTCTGCCATTCCATTGTCCTTGGAAATAGAATTCTACATTAAAATATTTTTTTTCTTTTAACACTTTAAACATGTCATTCCTTTCTTGCCTTGTATATGGTTTCTGATGAGAAGTCAGCTGTAATTCTGAGTTTGTTTTATGTCTGTAACAGAACTTTTTATTGTGGCTGATTTTAAGATTTTCTTTTTTATCACTAGTTTCTAGCAATTTCATTATGTGTTCAAATTCTTTGGGATTTGTTGAGGTTCATGAAATAGAGTTTACATTTTCATTACATTTGAATATTTTTCAAGTAATTATTTCTTTAATGATTTTCTCTAGCCTGTCTCCTGAGTCTCTAATTGTGCTTGTAATATACCTCTTGACTGTATTCTGCAAGTCACTGAGCATCTGTTTATTTATTTAACTTTGTTTTCCCTCTGTGTGCCTCATTTGCCTATTTCCTGTTGCTATGTTTTTAACTATTGATATTTACTTCTATAATGTCTAATACCTATCTGTTAACCCCATTCATTGAATTATTATTTCTTATATATTTTAGTTTTCATTGTATAAGTCCCATTTTGTAATGTTTTAATATTTTTACTTGCCTTCCCATGATATTCATGTTTTGTTTTAAATTCTTTAGTATGTACTTTAAGTAGATATTTTAATATTTTTGACTGCTAATTTCTTCATCAGTGTAATTTCTGGGAGTGCTGCTGTTGCTGGATTTTCCTTCTGGTTATGTCTCACTTTTTCTCACTTTGTCATATATCTGAAGTTTATTGACTAGATGATGACCATGTGTGGTCACACACAAGGTGTAGAGCACTGGAGATTTTTTCTTGAAGAAGTACTGTCCTTCCTTCTGGCAGGCAGCTAAATGACTTGTGGCTCAGTTTGAGTCATGTTTTTAATCTTTTAGGGAAAGTGTAAAATAGTCTCTATTTTATGAATAGTTTGGTCTCATTATTAAGGTGTGGCCCCTCTGGGGTCTCTACTTAATTTCTTGTGCATTCAATAAGGTGTTTCCACTCTGGCTTGTGAAGACTGGAACAATTTCTGGCTCCATGTGAGCTTTACAATCCAGCTACCCAGTAATTATTCTTTATCCAGAATTTTTAAAAAATATATTTTTATTGGTTTCAGAGAGGAAGGGAGAGAGAGAGAGAGAGAAAAACATCAATGATGAGAGAGAATCATTGATCAGCTGCTTCCTGCACGCCTCCTACTGAGGATCTAGCCGGCAGCCTGGGCACATGCCCTTGACCAGAATCAAACCCAGGACCCCCCAGTCTGCAGGCCAATGCTATCCACTGAGCAAAAACAGCTAGGGCTACTTGGACTTTTTGAATTTTATCCTACTCATGTTCAAATCGGCATTCCATCAAATACTCAAGGGAATTCGCAGCCAACTTCTGGGACTTCTTCTGCATAGATCTTTCCTCCCCCTTACTCTGCATTACAAATTCTAGCTGCCTTGGCCTTCTGAAACTTCGAGTTTCTGTCTTAAATTAGCAAGATGGCTAAACTCTGTTTGTGTTCTCTCTCAGTGAACAACAACCAGGAAATTGCCTCCAGGCAGAATGCCTGAATGATTTTAAGGTTCACCTTGTTTGTCTCCCCTCTGAAATCAAGGTCATGTGCAGCTCCTCAACACGGGAACACAATTATTTCATATATTGTGTCAAGTTTTCAATTGTTTACAGCACAAAGCAAAGTCTGGACTCTGCTAGTCCATCATGACTAGAAGCAAAGTCTCTGCCCAACACATAAAACATTATCACGTTTTCATATGTAAAATAAAAAATTAAACTGCAAATATTGGCATCCCTCAAAGTCATGCAAACTGTAGCCTTTGTAAAAATAAAATTATATTTTCTCAGATCAGGTTGAATTTCATACCACTATTTTAGAATTACATTTAAAAAATCAAATGACAGTATATTTTCAGAAAAAGTAAAGGTTTCCTTCTCCTTCTTTTACATTCAAATAACTTTGGAAAGGATAATCAAATTAAGTCTTTTTGAAAAATTCATACCTACACTCAAAAGAAGTATGGGGAATTTACATTACAGATGACAAAATTTTCTAAATTATAGAAGAAAAATTAATTAATAAATTAATGTTGCTTTTAAATCTTACTTACTATTAAAAGTACATTAAGAACCACCACAAAATACTGTATATCTCTTCAATCAGTGCTATCTTTTTCTCTCACTATAAAATTAATACTACTAATTAGACAAATCCAAAGATGATAATGCTAAACAAACTTATTTATACAAGATGACTATAAAGGTAGATCCTAGGGGTAGCTAGCACATGGAAAATATTATAACTTAGGGTTTGAATGACTGAATAAATGAGTGAATAAGTGATTAGCTTATACCTTTAATAAATAATTAAAAATGAAGCTTCTTAAATGGAGTAACTTTTACTACTCTTTTATTCAGCTACCAAGTATATGTAATTTTGCCAAATAATGTCTATAATATGGAATTTTTATTTTCTATTTTCAGCCACATTCTAGACTGAGATTTTATAACTTTACACCTGAATTTCGGTCCCTGTTGCCTAACCATGTAATAGGTCTCCAATCTCTTCTCACTCTAGAATGGTATACACAGTTGACCAGATCATCTGTATGGACTGTGTACTCCTCAAAGAAAGGGACTTCCATTGTTTTTAGATCAAAGTCATCAAGGTACAGAACTGAACCAAGAACGCACAGTAGGCAGCCAATGAATGAGTGTCAAATTGAATCTTTTAAAAAATATATAGTTAAGCCACTTAAGGAATTTTAGTGCCTCCTTAATCCAACACTTTTGAAATATAATGCCTGCTCTTTGGTCAGGCATTCACTTTGTCCTTGATCCTTGTTTCTGCACCCAACCTTATTAATTTCTTACATAATTCTGCCCTGAAGGACATTCTCCATGCCAACCCCCGCATATGTCCTCATTAATGTCCACATAACTCGGTTTGCTTTATTTGTTTTGGAGGGAGATTTCAAGTAGAGTAGATACATTATCAAATTTGTAATTCATCTGACTTTCTTTTCAGAAGGATTATTCTGGTTGCTGTATAGAGAATATACTTTAAGGAGGGAAAGAGATAGAGGGGAAAAATAGTGTGTGTGTGTGTGTGTGTGTGTGTGTGTGTGTGTGTGTGTGTGTGTTTTAACCACCAGCTCTAACATAGAAATATATAGAAAACAAATAACTATATTTTAATAGAAGAATGACTATTATTACCTTTTTCTATTTCAAATGTCATCTTTCCTCCTACAGTTTATCTATGTCACTACTTTCTAGAATAGGCATAACATCAAAAGTTGCAGCAAGTATTTCTAGAGCAATAAACCCTTTGAAACATTACCTTACTTGAAATTTTCTAATAATTAAAATATAGTTGGTATCTTGGTTACCACAAGTTAGCTTTTGTCCTCTATTTCATGTCTATATGGTAGATATGTTTCTCTTCAGATACATTTTTTAAATTCTCAAGTTATTATGCTTAATTTATGTTTTAATCTCTCCAAATCATGAATATTCTTCATTATTTTTATATCCATAATACTCATTGATTTTTTTTGCATACGGTATACATTCAATAAATGAATAATATTTTTTCATATTTTTTTCACAGGAAAACACTTCCTATGACAGCTCTAAGTCATGATAAAAGTCTTGATGTTTCATGGAAACTGCCTTGGAAGGACCAATGCTTAGTGAGGCAGAGAGAGGATCTGTTGCTTCTTTTCCCTTCATGTGTACATGGTGCTGTACTTATTGTTAGTGAGATCAGGAGACCTGCTGCTGCACACAATGCTATGATTCAATGCCATATACACTGCAGGAGTCTTGAAGTATTTATGCCATAGGAAACCAAGTATTCACTGTATGACTAAATCTCTGAAGTGATTTGTAATGGATTTTTTAAAATTAAGGTTTTATTTAGAAAAAGGAGGAAAGAAAACAGCATCAAGAGAATATAATGAAGGAAAAGTAACTATAAGTTAAAGGAAATCAGAAAATATTTCTTCAGAAAGGAAATACCTGAGAGACTAAGAAGGATAAAGGAATTGCATCTACTCAATTAAGACTGTAGAAGAACCAGCTGCAAGAGAGAAGGTAGCCCTGCCCTCCTGTGTCCCCACAGCACCCTCCATGAGAGCTCGGACAATGATCAATTTTAATTGCTGGTATGTTTTTCTCCAGCTACACCATGAGTTCCTCGAAGAAGAAGTTGTGCTTAAGTTTCCTGTGCATTCAGAGTGCTGGCATAGTTCTGGGCACATATTAATTACTCAATAATGTATATAAAAGAAAAGAAGGACATAATATAGAATATGACATAAAGAGAAGAAATGGAAATAAATAATTCAAAGAGAATAAAAAGAAAAGGTAATTGAAGAGAGTGTTGTAAGAACTAAATAAGAATATCAACTTAGGGAAATCCTACATTTATTATAGAAAAAATGTAATAAAATGTTATAGGAATACAAAACGATCACAAGTATAGACATATACTGAACCAGCTATGCATGAGTAGTTCTGTACAGAATGACACAAAATTATACTCCATGGGGTAAAGTTAATTATGTGCATTTTTCAGCTAGAAAACAGCTGCAGAAGGGATCAATACCTTGTGCAAATCTCAGTCACGTTATCTCCAGTTATTTCCAAGAGTTAGGCTCTTCTTAGTGTAATAATGGCTGGCAGAGTGACGACATGTTATGCTGAGAACCAAAATTATATCTCAGAGGTTGGCAAAAACCTTTTATTCAGTGGCCCAGTATGCCAGATACAGTGCTATGCATAAGAACAAATAAATGAAAAGACCTGATCATTGAAGTTAAAAAGCTCAAAACCTAACATACTGCATTAAGTACACTGCTAGAAGGAGGAATGAAATGCTTACACAGAGAACATACATTTAATCATTCATTCATTCATTTGTGAAAGGGCTAAAGAGAATAAAATGGGGATGAGAAAAACTTATTGTGCTTAGCAGATATTTTGCTGAAAGCTTGCAACCTTAAGCACTGCATAGCTCAGATAACCACTAGCCATCTGACACTGGGAGGAACCAAGCATGAACCGGACCCTTACATCAGCAGGAATGACTTGCAGCCAGCAAAAATTAATAAAAACCTTTCCCCCTCCCTGCTCTCTTTGCTGATGCCTTTGTCGGTATCAGCCCACCTGCACCCAGGTGCCTGGAATAAAATCTCTTTTGAGACATTATGGCCTCATGTCATAGGTGCACGACCCCAGCCCACTCTGAACATTCTGATTTGCAATGTGTGTTTAGAGTGCCTACAATGTGCCAGGAACTATGTGAAAACTAGAAATAACCAGTGAACAAAACAGATAATATCCCCATCCTTGAGGGGCTATCATTCTAGAGAAGGGCTTTGAGAAAAGAGCAGCAAAAAGAGGTATAGGGTTCAGGACAGGCACCAAAATGATGTAAGTGCAGTGCCTAGGGACCACATTTAAAGAGGCATGCGCCCTCCATGTTGAGCAACGACCCACCCTGCACTTGCAGGACCTTGAGAGTGGGTGCCTCCTTAAAAGTCTGTGCCCTAGGTACCTCATTTGCCTCACCTTGGTCCCTGTTCTGATAGAGAGATACCTGGAATAGAGGTTGCAATTTTGCATATTGTGGTCAAGTAAGGCCTCACCAAGACAATGCCATTTGAATAAAGATGTGAGAGAGGGAAAGAGAGTATGCCCTGAATATATCTGGTGGCAGAGTGTTCTAGGCAGTGGGAATGGCTAGAGTAAAGACCAGGTAGGATGAGTACCTTGTATACTCATACAATTGTCTTCCTCCTCTACTTTTCTGTACGAATGTTATACTTCAAAACGTTTACTAAGAAAAGTAAATGGGCTCTGTTTCTACTGCGACCACCTCCAACACACAGCAACCATGTGTGCTCCTGCTCTGCCCACTATTATGTGATTCAGCGGGAGCTCCTATGGAGACCTGTCCCTGAAAGTGGTGGGCAGGCTGGGTACAAGGTAAGATGATCACCAAAAAGTTCAGTAACCAAGAGATCAAAGCATGAGAAGTGAAGATGTAGGTATTATGAGTGGCTATGGATAAATTAATGATAATTCCATGAAACTTCTCATTATAACCAGTGTTTGAAAAGTTTCCTCCTCATCCAAAGAAAGTACAGTAACTTTCTGTTTACACATGCACAGCATAATACCAAAAAAAAAATTTGTCTTCTACTTTTTTCAAAATTTTAGCCAGTATGTTTTTTAGCAGCTGGGACAGATCACATCATCATTATGTAATCATAGGCTTCTCAGATAAGGATTTTAAAAAATATTTTTATGGACAATTTGTATTGAAAACCTGCCACCCTACTGCAGAGTTTAGAAAATATTGCATCATGGAGGAACCACATTGTTGTTTCACTGGTTGCCAAAATGGTTATATTAACTATGAACAATTTAAATGAATAGTATTCTTTGATTCACAAAAAGAGAACGTTGAGATGTTTTGGGACAGTTACAATGGATGACGTTATTGATAATTTTCTTAGCCAGTCTTTTGGCTATGAGAGAATTGTTCTTATTCTTAGAAAGCATAATTTGAAGTGTGAAAGTACGAAGCTTCATAATATTTGTACCTCGCCTTTTAAATGGTTCAGGGAAAAATAGTTAACCCAATTCTGAAGTTTATAGATTGTAAGATATGTGTAACTGGGCTTTTCTCCACATGCATAAGGTGTACTTTACTACATGACAATATGGCATGTGCAATGAGGAAACATTTATGATATATTCCATGTTCCCCTAATGTCTCCAAAATTCTGTCAGATTGGTCAGATGAGATTCGTAGGAAGTAGTGATTTTTCTCCACTCTCCACGTCCAAACTTCCAGTCCCCAAACCATCAACTTGTAGTAAAGAATCCAAAGACAAATTTAAGAGGGGAAACAAAGAGGAGAGTAGGGGAAAACAAGAATAGAAGGGCAGTGAAAGCAATCTGCAGGGTCCTTTCCCGTGATTTCTCTGCCTGCTGCCATTTCTAACAAATTCTCCCTACCACCTTAGTTCTAGATTCTGTTCCTCCGGCATTTTAAATGTGGGCCTCTGCTTATAATTTTAGTGTGAATTGAGAAAATAAGGCTTAGCAATCAAAATTTGCATTTGTAGGAAACATATCGGTTCATATAATGAAAGATAGTAGGACAACATATGGCTGTAGGGTATAAGAGCTTTGGGTTGGCACCAAGCCCAGCTCTGGCACTTCTACTGAGAAAGCTTGGAGCAAGTGAATCAACCCCTCTGCACCTCAGATTCCTCATTTGTAAAATGGGGGTGATGATACCTGCTTTTAAAGAGTTGTTTCAAGGGGTAATTGGAATGATGATGCCTGTAAAGCATTATTGTATTTGTACAAGTATAAGCTTGATAAACGTTAGTCCCTGACCTCACCCATCTCTTTTCTTCTTTTCACTTTCCCTTCCTTTGCCTCCTGTCCCTTCTCCCCTCTTTCCTGCCCTTCCCTACACCATGGAAAGCCACAGCAGGCTTGGTAAGGGAGAGTATCATATGTGCAGAACACTTGCTGTTCACTTACAGATGTACTCTCCACGTTTTATGTGCCACCTCAGATTCACTTCACTAGTCTCATGTGAAAGAATTTCATCGGGACAAGAATCAGAAATGTATTCTTGGGGAGAAGCAGTGCTGATGTTCAGCTCATACACAGTGACTGTGTTTACACAACTGAAACACGTAAGCACTGAGAGGAAACTAATGGTATCTTTAAGCCTCCTCAATACCCCACGCTATGTGAGCGTTATAGGACTCCTCGCTCAAATCTCCCCATGGGTGTGGTGGGTGGCCTCCAGGACCCCGTCACAGCACTAAAATGAAGTCAATTCTGATTGGTGAGTTGTCATGACAATTATTAAATCCTTTCATCATCATATTGCAGAGAAAGCACAAGATACTGAAAGCTAGGATGATTTGTCTAAGAAATCTGTTTCATCTTCGAAGTGGCTGGTGTCAGTGGGAGGTTGAGTCCATCAGGACAGCTGCCAAAAGATGTTGCAGGTGGCAAATCTCTATCTTCTTTGATCAGCAGAGATAAGGCTTTCCCAGTTTCCACACCAACACTTCTGCATGAGTCGCCTCTTTCCCTAGACACCTGAGTGTTCCTCACCACTGCGTGGGTGGTGCACAGCTCATGAGAATGGCACAGCAGGATGGCCATGGCTCATGATGAGAGGGTCAGAACCACACAGGGCACCTACTCCAGCTCCAGCTGTGCAGGGCGACATTTA
This sequence comes from Myotis myotis, assembly GCF_014108235.1. Lineage (NCBI taxonomy): Eukaryota > Metazoa > Chordata > Mammalia > Chiroptera > Vespertilionidae > Myotis > Myotis myotis. The sequence continues at coordinate 31,353,291 of NW_023416379.1, read as the reverse complement.
TGTGACAGCCTGTTTGCTCCCAGAGATGGATCACAGAAAATTAGAGATAGAAAGACCTGTTAGGTCATTTAATCAATACCTTTGCCAGCTCACAATCATGCCCCCACACTCCATCTCCGAGTGCATTACCCAGATTGGTTTTAAACAGCACGGGATACAGAGAGCACTGTCTTCTTCACTGAGAATTCTCTCTAGCACATCTGGCTAAATGCTCATTATTTAATGTTTATTTACTCTAGTTTTATGTATGGAGTCATATCATGGTTACTTACAAGTTGGGGAAAAGGCATCTGATAATAGAAAGTGAGGACTCTCTCGGCTAGAAAATACTGGTTTCAGGAAAAGCAAAGGAAGAACTTGGTGGAGAAATGATCAGCAGTACTTCTGTGTTACCTCATTCAACTTCTTTTATTTTAGTTATGTGCTTATTTAGCAATGTTCAGCTCCTGCTTTCTTTAACAATAGCTAGAACTACAACTAAGCAGTATCATTTGTTTTGGTTTCCACTTTTACATCTGTTTCAGTTTTCAAATCGATCATGCACCCCCCTGCTTTCCATATTGCATTTTAAAATCCTGTGTCATCATTGTGATTCAATTAAAGACTATTCCAAATATTTAAATGGTTTTCCTATTCCATTTCCTAATCTTCCTTTATCTTTTCAATTTTAGCTAACCACAAGCACAAAAGCAGTAAGCCTGGTCCATGCTTCCTGGATAGTCTTGTCTAAGAAAAATATCTGTGCATTTTTTATTTATATCCAGGCAGGGGGCCTCCTTGTGAACAGCGTCTGAGAATGCATTTGTGGCTGGCTTACCTTAATTTGACCCTTTAAGCAAGGCTCGCTGCACACAGACCGTACCATCCCACTCTTGTTCATCTGGATCTTGTAGTCATCAATGTTCAACACCCCCTCGTGCCAGGTTCCCACGTGTACATAGTCATAGCGATTAGCTTCAGTGTACTGCAGATTCATGATGTCATACCTACAAAGAAAACAACATGTGTGTCTTGGAGAATATGGACATAATGTACAAAGTAAAGAAATTTGGTAAATCTATACTAACAAAGAGGAGGGAAATAAAGGCTGAAATCATCTCCTGTCCTAACACCAGCTACTGTTGATATTTCAGTTTATTTGTAATGTTTCCATTGATTTTAAAAAATGTGTATCCCATTCTCAATTTCTGTGTATTGTCCATATTTTCTAAAGAACACAGTATTCTTAGGCTTTCTCTATGTGTGTTTTCCAAAATAATATTTCTGTGTGCTGAGTTGATCATCTCCTTTAAATCATTATGCCCTACATCATTGTTTGAACAAGTAGCATGTCTGGAGAACATTAACTCCTTGACTTAACTACTTTTATTCCAATTTTCCTTTTTACATTCAATTGCCATTTTCATTACACTGGATTGAAAGAGGTGAATTTTACAAAGTTTGGAGTCTCTTTTAGGTGCGATTAGAGCAAGAACTCTGAGAAATGCATCTTTAATTAGCAAGGATGTTGGGGATTTATCATCTTGCACATTGACATTTAAACGGGTCTTGTCCCTGGTTAGGAGAAGCATTTCTGAATCCAAATAAGTGATGCCAGTTGATTTCAGTAATTTCAAAAGCTGCAATGCTACACAACAGCAAAATCTGCATTTAGAAATCATCTCTCCAGCCTGAGTGTGTTCTGGGAGCCAGACTTCAGCAACTTCCACTGTGGGCAGTGGAGAGCACTCCCCAGTGTGATGGAAACAGGTCAGGACTTGGCATTGCGATGCATGAGCTGGAATAGCTTTTCTAACATTTATTTCTACCTTAGGTTAAACCACTTAGGATTGTCACTAAATTTCTTAAGGATCATGGGCTTCTTGTGGGGATTTATAATCATAAGGTATGTAAGAAACTATTTCACAGGTGGAACAAAGGCATATATGTAAGACAATATCAATGTATCAGTCATATGTGTATTTCTATGACTGCCCTACAATACTCTGGTTATTTCTATGATCATAAGAAAGCGGGAGAACATCTTTGTGCTGGCAATGCCATTTACCCCTCAGCACTGAAAATGTTCTGGCATTTCTCAATCTTCTCTGCATGCTGCTATCGACTCCAGGTAAATTGTAACTCATGAAGGTCTGACTCTGCTGTGCTGATTCTGCAAAGTGGGATGGTTTTCTGCAGTATCTGTGATGAGGTTTCAACCTCCCAAGCTAGAAGGTGAGAGGCACTATTTCTTGCTCTTTGCTCTTGATCCAAACAAATTGATGACAATTAACGAACACATATTTCTCTTCCTCAGCTCTTTTCCCCCTTCTCCCAAGGCCCCTACCTAATCCATCCTGGAATTCCTTCGAAACTGGATTCAGACTCAGAATCCTCCTCAGCCTAGAACTCCAGGAAGCTACCTTAGTTGGTTTCTGAAACCTATTGGCTGTATCTGGCCTAGTTCTTTATCTACACAACTAATGTCCTTTATTGGCTTTTCTTCCTGCTTTCAATGTGCAAATGCTCACAGGGTAGCTAGTGGCTTCTTCACATCCAGATTCTGGCAATGTCTATAAATAGCAGTCCCCTACAGGGAGAGGGGAGACTGAGTGAAGGAAGTTTTCCTCCTACTTTTCCAGGTGAACAAAACCTACCTACAGTTTCATCTCCTGGCTGTTCTGACTTTTGGCTACCAGAGGGTTCTTATTTTCCTGGCTGCTGAGACACACCCGAATGTTCTTCAGAGTAGCTGTCTGAGCAATATCCATGTATGTGTTAACTGGGGGGTGATGGTTCACACTCACTCTACCGATCAATGATACTAATCTACACCTCCAATTCTTTTCCATTTTAAACTCATGGTTATAGCATCTGCTGTGAATGTTCACTAAGAATGGTTTCCTTTTCCCCATGTCCTTTAATTTGTATGTTTTACTCCATATTACATCATTAAATCTTATGTAGGTACTTCCAATGAAGGCTTAAATGCAATGCCAGCTTTAGAATATCTTTTCCCCATAAATTACTTTCCTAAGATTTTATTTCAACTTCCTCATTTGCTCTTAGAAGAGGAGAAATCAGTTCACACTTCATTAGCATGCAAAACCTGAAAAGCTCACAATTTTTTGGTATGAAAACATGTTTTTTAAAAATCCCAAAAGCCAGAGGGGGAAGAAAAAAAAAAACACACTGATAGATACCAAGGGAAAAGTACTGTCTTACTAAAGAGAGGCCTCCGCCTTTGCTGTATGTGTTAATGAACACTGCTCTTTTCTCCTGACCCCGGTCCCTGCCTGCCAGCACGCTGGCATTTATTTGGAATATTCCTCATGCTGTAAATTACAACTTGACAACATCCTCTCAATGCATCCGGTTCATGTTACATGATGATTAGCTAAAATAATTACAGGAGGATCCAAAAGCTTGGACGGTGTTGTGACAGGAGATGGAAGCAGAGGGAGTTGATTGAAACAGAAATTGATCACAGAAGATGATCAATTTCAAGCATGAAGAAATAATCCTTGAAAAGACACCCAGGGGAAAGCCCATGACTTAAATATACAATTAAAGATGGAGAAAGAAAAAAAAAACAAGCTAACCTTGTGTCCTAATATTTTGAATAATTTACAAATAGAGAGAGGAAGAGAAAACGCATATTTCTGGGGTATCTAAAATGCAGTTGGCCCTTTGCCGGAAGGGAGGTTTCCCTTCCAAATCTGATCCTTTACAGAGCCCAGTTTCCAGTGGAATGCAGCATTATAACCATAGGGAAGTTCTGTTCTGAATCTCAGATCCACTGGATCCTCCTGGTATTACTTCCTAAGGTGCTCAGCACCTGGAAACCTTCCACGTGCCCAGACCTTCCATCATTCCATCCATCTCACTCACATGTTTACCTAAACTTGCTCCCGCCTAATGGAAGCTTGGAAGAAATCTAATAAATTCGTTATTTAATTGCTGACAATTACTTAGATGATTTATCTTTCCAAGAGCTGTTGGATTTTAACAGGGAGAATCCAATTGGCCCCACAAGGCACGCTCTAAATGTAGAACTTCACATTTACATGAAAGGAGGAGATATGTGGAGAATTATTTAGGGTATCTTACAGTATTCTCTCCCAAATAGTCTCTTACAGTGCCTTTGAAATGACATTGAGAACACTGCCAGAAACCTTGCCTAATTTTAGGATTAGCTAAAGGTAGAGTGATGTGGCAAAAAGATTACAAGCCTTAGACTCACACAGCGCTGCCTTTATCAGCTACTCTCAGTGTGATTTAAGGTAAATTTTTTAGTTTCTCTGACAATCGGCTTTATCAGATGTAAAAAGGATAAAGAAATGCTTATAGCAAGGAGGATTAAATGACTTGATATTCCATTTTAATACAGCATATGTTTTCCCAAAATCTTTCTTTCTGAAAAAACATCCTATGAGAGAGAGAGAAAAGAAAGATTGTGAGCATCCTGTGCAGCAGCCAAGCCAAGGGCCTTTTTCTTTCCTGTTGCAATTTTTAATTCCTATGTCACTATTCTGATTACTCCTTGTCTATGAAATGTCATATGAACAAACATAACTACTCTTTATACTGACATCACTCTCTATGTACCAATGAAATTTGAGCTAACTGATATTATAAAACAGACTAAATATAAAATGACTTAGGGGAAAATATATATATATATATATATATATATATATATATATGTAATTTTCCTTTGCTTCTTAATTCTTTGGAAGCCATAGAGACTCAATACCACAAAGAAAATTCTTTCCTTTCTTGTTCCTTAGCCTGAGACAAAAGAATACATGTGTCGGACTTCATTCTCCCCATATATTAAGCTCTTTAAGCAGGTGCAATATTAAAATATTTTAATTGACTGGCCTTGGGACCAGTCAATCAGAAAGCTGCTCTAGCCTGGAGCTGACAGTGCCAGGGAGAGTCCTGCTGGTGAGGTGCCATCTCTTTAGTTTCTGGGGCTCACAGGAGGTCTAGGTATTCTGAGTGATAGCTGGGTAGGGGTGTAGTACTGGCAAGATGCAGTATTGTGCATGTTTACAATAAGTGTTTCAATGTTTTAAAGTATAATTTCCATGTAATATTAGCCTTGTCTCTTTAACTTCTAGTTGTTTTGCTCATGACACCCAGAAACCATAGAACCAAAGCTAGCCAGAGTTGCCATCTGTCTGGCTCAGGAGGGTCACAGGTTATTAAGATCCATTATAGAAAAGACGGCTTTACCTTCCAGGAGCGTCTCCTTTCTCATCAAACCACACCTCCTCTCCAGACACACCGATGAACGTGGACTTGATGAGGAAGTCCAGGAGTTTGCTGCCGTCGATGGGTTTCATGGCATCACAGAGGCCCACGTGGCCGGGGCACAGGGCATGGTGCATGTTCTGTAGCCCGTGGGCCATGGCGTAGATGGCATTGATGACAAAGCCCATCTTACTGTCCTGGACGTAGTTTTCTTCTAAGCTTTCATTGCCTGTAACATAAAATCAGATCGCTGCCAAGGCTGCAGTAATGGAGTCTAGGCCTGCAGGTGTAATTCTCCAGTGCTTTTCAAGGCTCTCAGAGGAAGGGAAAGCCAAGCTCTCCTGTTCAAGCTTGCAACTAGCTCTAGTATATTCTGTGTGCAAATAGTTTATTCGGTTTTATTTTCTAACTTCGATAATGGTTTTATAACATATAAAACAGACTCCATAGAGGTGAAAATTTAAGAAAAACAAAAACAAAACCTTTCAAATATTGCAAGAAAATCCTTAAGGAGCAATGGGAATAGCGCTTATTACCTCTTGGTTCATGGAGACTTATATTAAAATTCTCCCTATATCGTAGTACTGGAAAAATATTCTTGATAGCCTCTATAGAAACTCACACTCCACAGTAAATCAATTTGTGCATTATCAAAACCCTGATATTTTCTTTGGGTGATCTCTAGGGTCACAGAAACCCAGAGCAAGAAGAAGAGCTACATAGTATGAATCTCTTCTTATATATGACTGACAGTACAAAAATACTTGAATCAGATTTGCTTGTTATTAGAAACTCAGGTAAAATAATTTATTGATGTAAGAGTCCTACTATATACCTTAGCCTTTAGCTTTTACCAGTGAAATTCAAAAATCCTGCAATAATCTCTGCCTATGTCACAGGTGATCAAAGGCTCCCCAAGGGCCAAGCAGTTTCTAAAGAACAGAACTGCATTATAGATGAGTTCCATAGCAGAAATCTAAACTTCAGCACTTACACATGGATGAGAAATTCAGAGACCAATTGGCTTTGCTGAAATAAAAGAAACGGGTTTGGGAAACAAAATAGATTTGGAACACACCACTGGCATAATTCAGAGGTTTTATACTTAGTTCCAGAAATTTGCCTCTCTCTATAGCGGGCTTTCCCTCCCCACTTGACTTGATAGTGAGGGGTCTACACAATGTGTGATCCAGGTGCGAGAAGCTGGGAAAGTTGGCGAATTCATCTGCACGTGGGGTTGAGAACAACGTGAGGCTCTGGGCACCCCGGCCAGCTGACATTTGTGTTCTAGCCTAAATAGGCCGCTGGACACTAAGGTGCCTGAACTCGAGAGCAACACAAAGTATTAAGGAAGCTGTTGCTTAATAAGAAATTGTTAAAGTGTGATTTGCTAAAGTATTATTTTTCCAATTGGAAAAAGAACATTTTCTGAGAGGAAATAAGGAGAAAGCGAGGCAGAAAGGGTATTTTAAAATCAAACCACACAAAAATAAGTATAGAGAGTTCCATAAAACAGAAAGCAAACATCCTGCAAAAACTGTAAAGTCATTGAAATGGGGTAACTTACGTTTGTCAGCCAGAACCCTGGCTCTCAACGTTAGTTTGCGTGCCGTTCCATCTCATTTATATCAGGACATAAAAGAGATGGATTGATGCCCTGTGTTTGATACATTTTCAGCATGCCTTTAAAGACTGCCCCAAACCCCCAGGTGCTGGAGCCAAATGTTAAAAACTGGTCGAATTAGAGAAATTAGCAGGACTTAAAGAAGGAAAGGGAAAAAATAGACAAAAATTGAGTGGGAAAATTGCCTTCAAGGCAGCAGCCACTTCAAGGGTTCTCGTCAATACTAAAGCCATCCACTGGAAGTGCAGCTATTGATGTCGATCCAGGCGCAAACTAACAAAATATGAAAATGAACACATGGAGTTCTTCACCAAAAGGAAACTTCCCTATTTTGGACAAGCCTTATGGACACTGAGTTTGTTTTGGGGTTTTTTTTTGCTGTGGTAACTGATTTAAATAACTTATATATTTTAAAAATTATGTTGGTGTCCCCAGTACAAATTTCCTAAGCTGTGGTTGTCTAGTGGATGTGTTATTCATCAGCATAGAGGCTATAAGAGTTCTTGGCTTTCCTGAGGTCAGTTTTCCTTTTGATCCGTATCTAGGGTGATTACATAACTATTGTCCAAACTGGGTCACTTTTGAAAGTGAAGCAAGCGAGTGATGATTATTCTGGAAACACAGGGGTAAACAAGGTAAGTTGGTCAAATGGTGACACATCTCTTGAGCCACGCTGCTCCCTAACTGTATCTATTTAGTGATGTTATACATATGTATATATACATACAGATGCAATAAAAATCAGTAAAAATATTATTAATTTAAAATTTTTACATGTATCTAATTTTAATAAGAGATGAACACATCATTATACTTGCTACTGTTTGGTGTTTGCATTGTACGATACTCACAGAATGAGTTCACGATAATCTTGCCAAACAGACATTCATCTTGCCATTTTCGAGTGAGGGAAAGGTGGTGGCATCCAGATGCCCCTTGACTCTTGGCGTTTCTGTTACACCCAGCAGCAGCACAAGTGCAGGTACAGAAATCTAGAGAGGCGGTGCTCTTCTGGTGACAGAGGGCAGGGCATCCTGCTGTCACCAGTATTGCTGTCAAGCTGGTTTGGGGTTTCTCCCTGAGATTGTTTCAGATGTGCACAGCTGTCTCTCTGACTAGAAGCACTGGTGTGCAATCTATCAACCGCAAACTATGACAGAGAAGCCATCCTGTCAGTGTTTATCCTGCAGACAGCCAGGAGGCCAGGCACATGTTTCCAGGGAATATTTGTAACTCATACCATTTCCAAAATAAACACAAAGAGCTTGCAGAGCTTGTCAATCTGAAGTGAGCCCATGCACTTGCCTACCCTGTCAGTACACTGGGTCCACACGTGAGGAGGATGCTGCCATCAGTAAGAACTCCTCCGCTCCCACCCAGCTCAGTAGGAACTAACATTTGGGAAGGAGTGACAGAGAGAAAATCATCTGGCCTTTACAGGACCATTCTCTTTGCCATAGCAACTGCCCCAGATAATGTTGCAAGGATCTCTCATCAAACCAACAGAATATGTTACAGGTTTTCCTGACCGGTGTGAATAGAATATCCAAACTAATAATATCGTCACTTGGTAAGAAGGGGAAAACATTTTTAATTCCCTAAGGTTTAGTGCCTTTTCATAACACTAGTCTAAGCGTTATTAGAGAGAAGGGGGTTTTATGATTCATTTTTCTGTGGTGTATTAACTGTTATAGACCACTAGGGTGTCATTAAGACATTACCTTTTCTAATACACTAAATGGAATCAAATAATTATACTTTACTGTGTTTATTTACCTTCAAAAGAATACCTGCCTGGTACTTCACAATGGATTGTGAAAATATCTACTTTGATTCTAAAATAGCAATCTTGTTCTCATTGTGAACCCACAACAAGGGCTATAAATTGTTGCCTGAGAGCAGCAGCCTGCAGGGTCTCCATGGGGTAGGGACCTACGGTGCACCCTCTGGAAACAGGAAATTCATGGTGGTTGGGAGGAGGGTCAGCAATTCTATCCACTGGCAGTTAGGACAGCTATTCAGCAGAGTGGCAGAGCAGAAAGAACTCTGGGCTAAGCATCTGGACACCTGGGACCCAGAGGCAGTTCTGCCATAATATGTCAACAATGAGCCACGGAACTTGGACAAGGGTCTACACCTCCTTGGGTCTCTGTTTCCCAATTTAAAAACAAAACAAAACAAAACACCACAAGCGGATCAGATTATCTTTCTGAAGTTCTCTTTCCCGGCTAAAGTTTCTATGCTTCGCTTCTCCAATTCCACATTTACTGGTACTTGGCAAAGCCATTCCCCTACACTAGTCTCAGTGCTACTAGGATCTTTTTTAATCCTTGCACGGCTGTGTAAGATAAGTTCTATTATCACCATTTTACAAAGGAGGAAGACTAAAGCACAGAGAGGTTAGGAAAATATGCCCTCCTTTCCCTTCAATTAATGCCGTCTGTTTTTGTGAAGAGGCGCCTGTTGAGTAACACCAAGGCTTTTTAGCTCACCTAATGGGAAGAAAAGGGGACTCATCTTATGGGGATATTGACAAAAAGAAACTGGGCATGCTCAGCTCAGCCTCTTTCTCTCACTGGGAGGCAGACACTTGACAACACTCAAAGATTCTGGTTGGTTCTCTGGCAAATTCTTTTGTTTTCTATGCACATAATCACATGACTAATAAGACATATTTTATCATCATTTGACTCCTGGCTCTACTTCTTAGTTGGATCCAAATTTGGAAAGGAATTACACTGGCTGTCACACTGAAATCTCATGGGGCATGAATTCAAGGTCACACAGCTAGCAAGGACAGAGGCAGTGGCCTCCTGAGCTGGACCTGCGCCCCCCAAGCAGCACTGTGCATGCAAGTAGCATCCTTACCCAAGCACTGGAGCAGTCCAGTAACAGACAAAATGTTCCTTAAAACAAAGAAGTATTACGGGAAACATTGGCAAACATAACTGTCCCTGGAGAAAATATTTTTCTGATTCCTTGGCATTTGTAGCTCTCCACTGCCTTCTTTTATCTGACAGCATTATACACTCAATAAATAATTTTGTATAATCTCAATTCATTTCGAAATACAAAGAGGGTTGTAATTATTTTATATTGTTAAAATATCAAGCAAAGAAAATAAGTCATTCTCCTTTAAAGGACCCAAATGTTAAATTAATTGAAGGAAATTGAATCAGGTAATTTTAAAATAATTACCTCAAAAAACTAAAATGCCCTCATTTTTTCTTGAATGCCTAGGCTGATAAAATTTTTTAATACTTTTCCAGAGAGAATTTACATTCTCAATAGTCTAGCCCCATGGTCAGCAAACTGCGGCTCGAGAGCCACATGTGGCTCTTTAGCCCCTTGAGTGTGGCTCTTCCTACGCCTTAGGAGTACCCTAATTAAGTTAATAACAATGTACCTACCGAGATAGTTTAAGTTTAAAAAACTTGGCTCTCCAAAGAAATTTCAATCGTTGTACTGTTGATATTTGACTCTGTTGACTAATGAGTTTGCCGACCACTGGTCTAGCCTCATCCATGCTCAAGTCTAAGGCCTATGAGTTTTCTGTTTCCTCTGACTCTGTATTTTCTTTTTCCTCTATAAAATTTCCTCTGCTCACATCACAGAAAAATATGACCCTTCCACTATTTCTCCTTTTTCATTTATTAAAATGTAAGTAAACCCCTATGTAGGATGGAAGAGAAGAAAAAATATCATTTAATTGAGCACATGTTATTATCACTGTTATTAGTTGAATTTTTATTGCCTAAACCCACCTGCTTCTAACATATGTGAACAATATAGACATTTTTTTCTAAACACATCATCACAATCTATTGTTAAGAAAGAAATCCCCCAGTTATATAACACATGAACAGCATGCTCCCTGCAAACTGATGATAATTATGGTAAGCTTTCAATTCCCTAAAAATACAATTGTATTTTAGCTAATGTGTATTTCAAAAAATATGGTGTATGTGAAAAAGAAATGAGGGCAATCGCTGGTATGTTGAAGTGATGCTGAGGATCAGTTCATAGCATTCCGTGGAAGTGGGGGGCTCTTTGTTTGTCTACAGAGAGAAAACAAGGGCAGTTGATGTGTGCCTTTGCCTTTGTTATTGATCTGGCATAAAACAGTGGAATGGAGTTATAAACCACTCCCCCTGGAGTAACTAATCTTTTGCAGGTCTGCAGTAAGCATTTGGCAGGTAATTGTAGAGATGGAGTATGTTACAGAGAGCTGGCTGCTTTAGCCAATGTGGGAAGTTAGAATGTTGTTAAAATTCATCAGGAACCAACTCCCTTCTCAGCAGCCTGCTGGGTCAGAAGCCTTGCCAAGCCTCTCCCAGTCTCTAAGGAGGCGTATCTATGCTAATAGCATCACTTCTGCTTATTTATGGGTAATAGGAAACATGCTTTCTTTTACATATGTAAGAGATTTTCATCATTTAGTGTGATTATGGTTCATTGTGAGTTCTTGTCAATGGTGTGTTTCTTTTTATTATCTCTTGTTTCATGCTACCGTGATTAGATTTAACTAATAGGTCAGAGTGGGTTTTGCAGAAACACAAGGACTATTTGTGAAAACTCTATCATTGATGTTCAACCTTTTTCATCTCATGGCACACATAAACGAATTACTAAAATTCTGCAGCACATCAAAAAATATATTTTTTTTCTGATATGACACAAAATAGGGGTAATTTTGATTTATTCACACCAGATGGCTATTGTTGTGTTGGCGGTTGTCATTTTTTATTTGACAACCTAAGAGAAAAGAGATCAGTGCCCCTGATTAAATAGTCAGGTATTGCATGTTTTAAAAATTCTTGTGCCACACAGGTTAAAAATCACTGCTACTTATCTCTTATGTATTTAATTAGCATCTAATATAGCATCTTCTGGTAACCAATACAGAGTCTTGTTTATTACAAAAGCAAAACCATAAAAGTATAGCATTGTAAATCTAGTTTTATGATTGACTTCTGATTAATACCATACAATTTCTGTAATTTGACAAAATGCTGTACATAAAAAAGTCTACTTTTGGACATATTAAAGAATTTCATATCCTTCAGCCTTTTTCCTGAAATTCGTATGCCAGGTAGATAAAGCGAGAGTCTGGAATAAAAGCCTGGATGACTCTGAGGTTTAAATACAGGCCATAAGGTAGGTAACCACACCTGCATTACCTAAGAAGGGGACATAATGTGAATTTTCATTTGGAGTTGGTTTCTCCAGGGCACTATCAGTTGATATTTTACATTGATATTGTAGGTGGACTTAGGCCCTGTAGGCCACAACATTATCTGCCCAGCGTTGCAGTTGTTGGGATTTCTGGAATGGCATGTTGCCTTTTATATGGTGTTTCCCAGCAGCATCTCTTGAGAGAATAAACTTTGGAATTCCTAAGGGCCTAATAACTCATTGCTAGTGAGACTTTAAGTCAATATCTGTCACAGAAATTAAAAGAGTAGCTCATAAGATTAATGTTGTCAAGAGCACAGAGGCCAAGAGTTCTTAGCCAGATCTGTTGATAAAACAAATACAGGGTCCAGACTTTATCCGGATCTGCATGATATATCAACCACTCTCCTCATGTTGTGAAGGGCATATTTACAGAGTCAAGAATGCCAGATATTGGTTCTATAATGAAGGATCACCTTGAGAACTCAGAAGGCTAATCCAAATCTATAAAAATTATATTTAGGAATGAAATATAAACATTATACCTTAGTTGTTCAAATTATTTCTCATGGGCTATGAGTTAACAATTCTGAAATATATGTACTTATAAATCAAGGTTGGATAAATAAATGAATGGAAGGCAGCCAGCAGAAGCCAAGTTTATCACAGTTGGAGTGGGAAAGCTAGAATAAACCATGTGGTGTTGGTGTCAAGATGAAGGCATCAGTATGAATTTAAGTTTAGCTTAACATATATATATAATGAATTTATATAGAAATAATTATGCATGCATGTTTAGATGTGGATTGGTATGCATATATTTCCCAGCTCCATCTATTGTAGCAACAAGCACACCCAGTGCCCAGATCTAGGTTTCTAATGCCATCCTATTTAATAAAAGACAAAAAGGGTAACTGACCATACCTCACTAAGCTTCCCATATGCTAATCAGCATCATATGCTAATTTGCATACTGCAGGCAGGGCTGGCCAGCGCCAGACGCCACCCCTGTGCAGCCCTGGGCGGCGGGGCTTAGGCGGCGCAATCGCGTCACCTAAGACCCGCCCCAGCCGGGACCCCCATGTGCCACCTAAGCCCCGCTGCCAGCTGGGACCCCATGGCAATCCCAGAGCAGGCAAGTGCGGAGGGCGGGCAGCCACCAGGTGGGCCTGCTCCTGGGATCGCCATGACGATCCCAGAGCACGAAAGTTCTCCATAGGCAGCACCTAGCAGGGCCTGCCCCTGTCTCTGCAGTGATCTGGTGGTCCATGAGCAGGAAAGTGCAGCCTGCAGGCAGCACCCCGCCCTAGCCACAGCTCAAGGGAGAGAAAAACACACAGTGGAGGCCAGGAGCCTGAGAGATCAACACAGAGTGGCGCCTGCTCCAAGCCTCCACAGTGTGGCTGGGGGCAGGCCCCCAGCAGACACACACACTCACACACACACACACACACACACACACACACAGCGCCTGCTCTGAGCCTCCAATGCGGCTGGGGGCAGACCCCCAGTGGACACATAGACACACACACACACACACACACACACAGGACGCCTGCTCTGAGCCTCTGCTGCCAGACTGTGGATGTCAGTAGGACATCCACTGAGGGCTCCTGGACTGTGAGAGGGGCAGGCTAGGCTAAGGGAACCCCACCCCCCAGTGCACTAATTTCATGCACTGGGACTCTAGTTATCTAATAAAAGGGATTAGGACTCTTTTGGAGAAATAACCAACTAAATAATGCTGGGGTAGAAAAATATACAAGCTAAGCCTGGAGCATCTTATAGTACCAGAAAGTACTTTAAAAACAAAACAATAGAGATATGTCACGGGAATACTAGAGGCAACTGAAAGCTCCCAATGGGCAAAGATATAATAATTTGAGCAACAAAATAAATAATACAGAATTAGATTGCAATATAAATACTCATGAATCCACTCTGATAAAAAAAATGTTAATTAAATTAAAAATTAAAAAATGTGGAGAGGAGAGAAATCTGTACAGAAAAATTACAATTTATGTAGATACTCTTCCCTTAAGAAAGTGAAGCATAATTCCCCACCCCTTAAGTATGAAATACACTTAGTGACCCCCTGTCAAAATGTACAGCATAAAAGGGGGGATTTAGAAAGACCTAGGAAACACTACCTTAGCCAGGGTATCAATGCTAGCCATCATCATCAGTGTTAAATTAATAGGGTGTACTCTTGATATGCTGTTAAGAAAGACACTTCACTTCTGTGGTCTTCCTCCCCCAAACCCCTATAATCCCAATCTGGCTGTGAGAAATACATCAGACAAATTCAAATTTAGGGACATTCTACAAAATACCTGACCTAAAAACTATCAAGGTCATCAAAAACAAGGGAAGTTCAATAATTTTCACAGCTGAGGAGCCTAAGGAGACATGAAAAAATAAATATAATTTTCAATATTCTAGGTGGTATCTTGGGACAGAACAAAGAAAACTGATGAAATATGAAAAAATATGAAATTTAGTTAATAATAATGTACCATGGTTGGCTCATTAATTGTGGTAAACATAACACAGCAATATGAGATCTTAAAAATTGGGGAAAATGGGAGCAGAGTATATGAGAACTCTCTGATATATATTTGCAACTTTTCTTTAAAACTATTTTAAAATACAAACTTTATTTTTTTTAAATATACAAGAATTAGCATCAAAACCGGCCCAGAATTAGGTAAGAAGAGATAACATGATCACTTGCTTGCTATGTGAGAAGAACTTAATTAGGTGTTTTACATGTATTATTCACCTCATAATAACTTATGAAACAGGTGATATTACTGATGGAAAATCCAAGGTTTAGTGGCTCAAATGAGTTGTTCAAGATCACACAGCTGGAGAGTGCTGGTGACTATCCCAACACCCAGCTGGCTGATTCCAGAGTTCGATCTCTTACTTAGTCACAGCCCTAGAGAGGTATTACATTCAGCAGGCTCATGGGAAGATGTGGTATTTGAAACTACTTTCATAAATATTTGTATGTACAACATGAAATCTGCCTGAATGTAGATTCTGTATCATCTATAGAGAGAACTCATACACATTTCCTAATGTGATTTATTACAGTGGATGATGCTGATACAGAGGCAGAAATTTTTGCATGGTTCTTTCATATTAATGCTCCATTTATTACTACATAGAAAAGGTTAAAACCAACAGGCAAAATTCATTTGGAAAGAAGCACACTACTAAAAATAAATATTCTATATTCTACGACCCTCAGACTTACCTTGCCACAGGAAACTATTAACCGATTTCCCAAGGTTATATGAGTTCCCCGAATGCTCCAGGATCGATGTTTTTTTAGACACAATTGTTGTCCATGCACTTAAACAGCTAGAAGTGCTTTTTCTTTTCTAAGTGGAAATACCCACTGAAGGTTAACATAAGAATCTAATTAAACAAGTGACCCTGGAGGCAGGCATACAGATTTGGTTGGCAAAAATCAGTTTGGAAGCCATGTGATAAGAACAAACTATGAGGAAGCTCAAAAGTACCACAAGGGATTCTCTCAAGCGACATCCATGCTCTATGCGTGTAGTTGACATAGACTGCTAACCTCACTGTTGGGGTCAGGTCTTTGCAAACTAACCTTGCTCAAAATTATCAAAACACACTCATCAAAAACACTCTTAAGGAACATATGGAATTTAGCATCTCTGCACCAATATTTCTGTTGACTGTGAGACTTTTAGTGCCTTATGGGAACTTTGCTTTCTAGGATGCCAGGTGTTACACCCTTTTTGGATGATGCTTCAATCATGGGATTCAGTTCAACGGAAATAACTGGGCAACATATCAAGATTCCCCTCCCCCCCACCCGCCATGGTTTCTAGTTATTCTTAGATGAAGATATATGAGACAAGCACAAATGTAGTCAAGATAATTCTTTGTCTACACTTATTCCTTGTTCATTTTGGTACCCAAAGTGTAACAAAGACAATTATCTCCCATTACACCTTGGAATTTGGATGAAATGAGTATACCCCCCACCCCTCTATGTATTTATTTGATTCTCAAAAACACATAAACAAGTATCCAACTCTAGAGAGAAGGAGGAGCACAGAGACCTTAACACACACTACCCACTAAGGTTCAAAAGTGTGATAGCAGAAATGATGGACAGGGTTAGTCATAACCAAGGCTACATTAAAGAAAAAAATAATGGACACCTGTAGCTGATCATAAAGGTATAAGTCTAGGCTGATGTACAAGATTTAGACCAAAACCTGTGTTGTTTGAGGTGCATCCTAGTTCCAGCTGTAAAATTCAGTGATAGTAGAACTTTTTAATACTGTGTGTGTGTGTATGTGTGTGTGTGCAGGATTGTGCTTGTGTTCACTTGCATATGCTTTACATTAAATATTGCTATGTGTGTGTGCATTCAAAGAACTGTACTATTTTGAGCTCTAATATTTTTTCAAAATTCTTCAAATGAGTTTGACATAGAAGAAGAAGCTTCCTTCTAATTAACACAGGGCATGCTGAGCCGTCATAGCACTCTGATGAAGTTAGAGATTTGCCATTTGTCCCCCTGAACTGATTTCTTACACAGGGAGGAACAAAAAGGTATCAGCAGAGATAAATTCCGCCATTAACTAAAAAGTCAATGTAAAGATTAGTTTGCTGAGAAATGAGCACTGGAACCAAGGTATGTATATTCACCCTGCATGTGCTCAGAAATATTTGGGAAGAGAAAACCATGAAATAGACTGATCAGCATGACACTGCCACATTGATCTAGAAGTTTTTCTAGTGATGAGGTCAACAGGAAAACCATTAAAAGCATATCCTCTAAAAACACTGGGCATTGATTTTTGAGCTGTGCCCCCTGATAGCTCAAGAACTATAAAATGAAGGCAATGATGATTTTCCTTCGTCTCAACAACTGCTGAATCAGAATCACCAGGTATTTCTACAACTACTCATGTAGACTGAACAGCATAAAATTGCCTCAGTGGATTTTTTAAAATTATATTAGTACAGAGAGAAAAATACTCTTTTGTGTACCAAGGAATATAATGGTTTATTGTTAAGTTTCTATTGTCCTCAGCTTCTTTGAATGCGATGTAGAGATACATTTTTTTTAAATATATTTTATTGATTTTTTACAGAGAGGAAGGGAGAGAGATAGAGAGTTAGAAACATCGATGAGAGAGAAATATCGATCAGCTGCCTCCTGCACATCTCCCACTGGGGATGTGCCCACAACCCAGGTACATGCCCTTGACTGGAATCAAACCTGGGACCCTTCAGTCTGCAGGCCGACGCTCTATCCACTGAGCCAAACCGGTTTCGGCGAGATACATTTTTGATGTCCAGAGTAGCCTTGGATATAAAGAGCAAGGATAACTGAGGGCCATTTTGCTTCCAGAAATCCAACACAACACATCCCCTATGCCTAATTGCAAAACCACTATCATATTGTCAGAACAGACCCACGTGCAATTGAACTATACCTTGCTTGTTTTCATGAAACTAAATAGCGTTCTTAGACAACAATCCTATATAATAAAAGGCTAATATGCAAATCAACTGAACAACTGAATGGCTGGTTGCTATGATGCACATTGACCACAAGGGGGCAGACACTCAATGCAGGAGCTGCCCCCTGGTGGTCAGTGTGTTCCCACAGGGGGAGCGTCGCTCAGCCAGAAGCTCTCCTGCCTCCATGGTAGTACTAAGGATGTCTGATTGATGGATCCTCTATTAACATGGTTAATAAAGATAATAATAATCGGTATTTTTTATTAAATTTTAAATAGCCAGTCAGAGGATTTTAAATTTGAAGCAATAAGTCAAAGGAAGTCCCTATTCTTTTAGGCCTAATTTCCTTGATGGCTGTCTACAGCAAATATTCTAAGCATCCATAAACTCATGAGTCTTCTTTTAAGCCATAGACACACATGATATCCTGAGGAAGATGGGTGAACTAAGCAAGCAAAGAAAGCAAAGTTAACATTTTCCCATTTGTTGAGCTTGGGCCCCACACCAAATTCAGATTAAAACAGACAGGGACAGGCCACATAGAAGCCTTCTTAGACCTGAGCTTCTTAGACCCAAGTAATTTCAGCCCTGATCCATCTTTTCCCTACCCACCCAACCCCAAACTCTCTTGCTCTCTAAACCTCCAAACTTTGAGCTTGGATTATACCATCATTGAAAATGGCAACTCATACTTTACCAATAACATCATTGTGCTGTAACTTACAATAAGAATTTCCTGCCAGGAAAGTGATTATAGGCAGTGCTTTTTAAATTTCTGCCGTAGCAAACACAGACCCTAAATTCTATGTAAAGCTGGCTTCCCTCCCTCTCCTTCTGTTGAGAACACATCTCAATAAATCATTAGCAAAAGAATCTCTGCCTCTGTTTCTACCTCTCAGGAACTCAACCTATCCTAAGACAAATGACCTGTTATATACGAAGCATAGGTCATAGGCTCACGATTCTAAAGCTCTTTCCTTAGGATTGATCATGAGGCACTTTTCTCAACTAATATCAGCATTGGACCCTTTGAAGGTATTTGCTCCAGTGAAGATTCCTGCCTCCACTGTAGATCCACTAAAAAGAATCATGTTATTGAGGCCCAGAGCCCCCTGGAGAGACCCACACACTTTGAAGATTAAGAATGTAGTTCCAGAGCTTGGAGTAGAAAGAGGGTATTGATGGAAACTAGGGGGTGGGCAAATAAAGAGAAGAGGGACACAGGAGCTGGGAATTGGGATGAAGCAGAAGTTGAAACAGAATGAATAGTAATGCAATGTAATGCAAATAAGAGGCTTCTCAGTAGTGACAGCAACTTCCCCAGAGAGGGATTCAGAGCTGGGAAATACCTACTAGAGAATTATGTGTCCTTCATTGACCCTTAGGGCTCCTACTTATAAAATGCAGATAGCGAGGCCTTCCACTTAACAACTTTATATTCATGTAATAGAGACAGGCTTAAACAATGTACAAGTGATTTAAACCAGTTGAAAAAAGGACATTACATAAATACAAGTTATGACACTATTAATACCTTCCTGGAGGAGTTTCAAAACCACTGCCAAGTTCTGAAGCCTTACAATCTGCATGAAGCAATAACAAAGTTCAAGAGGTTTCAGATTTAATCTGCAAAATATCAGTCAATGAAAAGAATTTCTTATTCATTTCTAAATTATTCCTAACTGAGTGCAGATAGTACCTATAAAACTTCTGCATCTGAAGACTCTTATTAGCTTTAAGAGTGAGACTGCACAATAGATATTTTTTCTCATTAAATTTTAGCTGAGTTTCAAAGGAAAAAAAAGGGCTTCTAAATGAAAATAAATTCTTTACAGAGGAATTTGTGCAAGAATGAGGTCTGGTCATATATCAACGGAATATTCTTGGGCTGAGAGACAATAAGGTTGTCAAGGCAAAGACCTCATGTTTATAGTGATTTATTAGTGGAAAATAAGGCATCATGGCACTCTAGTGGTGTGGAAAGATGCAGATAATGACATGTCAGGTACTTTCCACACCATATACCACTCTAGTACAGCATATCTGCTTTCCCTACGACTGTTCCACACCTGCCTGACATAAACTGGTGGGAAGCATGTATGGAGAAAACAACAGACTTACTTTCTGGTCTTTGCTTTTTCATAGTGGCCAATGGAAGCTAGTCATAGTAACTGTAAATCAATCACAAATTCTGGCCTCAGCTTCCCCATATGTATCCAGGAGGATAACAGGCTATTATATGAGAAAGTTTACATGACATTTGTGTTGTGTGGCTATACACAGACAATAAATCTTCTGGGCCCAACTTCTTTATCCTGTAAAATAATCTGAATTCTAATTATGCCCAGATCTTTATATTAAAGGCCATCCATAGGTTGAGAACAAAGCCACTCAGTTACCCATGACTGTCACAGGCATTCTAGGGATTAACAAGGATGACTGAAGAGCCACACTTTCTGGTCACTGATTTTTAGTTTCTCATTCCCCAAACCTCACACTGGGGCTAGTAATTAGGCTTGATGTACCCATATTTCATTTCTCAACCACTGTTCAGTCCTGTTAGAATCCTAATTAGCAGTGAAATGGTTGAAGGATGAGAAAGGCAAAGGGAGGAATAATAGAAAATTAGCCTAAGATCAAGGATTTGATAATAATAATCTGTTTGACTTTTCCCCCATTGTATTTTTCTAGACTTATAGGAAATACATAATAGAGAGAGAGAGAGAGAGAGAGAGAGAGAGAGAGAGAGAGAGAGAGAGAGAGAAACACGCCAGAATCAACATCTCAGGATTTAGGCTTTTGTTTCTGAGATTTTAAGCACTCACAGCCATTATTGCCATTGTTCGCACCCGTATGAAGAGGAGCTTAACTCCTTCCTCAATGACAGCAAAGATCTATTACCAGGGAACCCAAGTGTCTCCTACCAGCTGAATCCTACCTAATGATGACAGATGATTCAACACAATACTTCCAGGAAATGGAGTAAATCTACTTCTAATTCCTTTCCTGACCATTGTCCCAAATAATGTGTACAGATAAGTATTTAGGTTTAATGAAGCACAGTTATCAATGAAAAACACATTTTTTCAATTTGGTAATCTAGGAAATATTTCCTAGAACTGAGAACCATAACAGAGATAGGGGGAAAAGACTTGTTAGTCATGTTAGGAGAAAACACACACACACACACACACACACACACACACACACACACACACACACAACAAAAAAACAAAAACAACAACAAAAAACAACAGCCCACAAGCAATCACATATGTGAGGTAAACCAGCGTCTGCTAAATGCCTGCAAATACTCCTATGAGAGATGATATTCCAGGCCTATTAGATGGAAGGGGTTGCAGTGATCATTTAACTAAAATAATAAAGGGTCTTTTAGGAAATAGATAAGGAGTAACAGTTTTTAACTTTTTGTGGTAAGCAGAATGGCCACCTACAGGTGCCCAAATCTGGAACCTGTGAATGCTATCTTACATGGCAAAGGTACTTTGCAGATATAATTAAGATTGAGGCCTTTAGAAATACAAGGATTTCTCTGTATTATCCAGGTGGACCCATGTAAACCACAGGAGCCTCACAGGCAGAAAGCTTTTTCTGGCTGGAGACAGAGAAATGTAACAGAGCGCATATTGAAGAGATCTAAAGCGTGAGAAGAACTTGGCCTACCCTTGCTGGAGCAGACATATGGGAAGCATGAAAAAGCATGTGGGAAACTTATATAAACAGCTGCTGACTGACACACCGCAAAGAAACAAGGACTTCTGTACTACAACTGCAAAGAACAGAATTCAGTCAACAACCTAAATGAGTTTAGGAAGCATTCATCCACAGAGCCTTCTGAGACACTACACAAGACTCAATTGAGCCATGTCATCCTGTGACTTCTGACCTACAGGACTGTGAGATACTAAAAGGGTGTTATTTTAAGCTGCTAACTTTGTGATTATTTGTTAAGGCAGCAGTAGAAAACATACACCTCTCATTAGCTGTTATGCATGGTGTATTAGCCTCCAGCCAACTGCAGAAAGTAGAAAATAAAAGACCCCCATGGCGAAACCAACTAGCTTTCTTATTGCATGAAATTGACCTTCACAATAAATATTGCATTCATCTAAAAATGCTTCCCTCTGAATATTTAAGAAATAAAGAAATATTCATGTCCCTGAAATGATAGACAGTGTGCTGTCCATTCTAGTCCTATGATTTTTTTCTGACTTCCAAGTTATCACATACACTGAAAGGCCATTTTTCAACCAATCAGCTGACATTAAGGCCATCCTTCAAGGGCAATTGTTATCTAGACTATATATTTTACTGCCACTTACCAGCAGCTCAAAGTCATCTTCATAAACATATAGCTACTGCAAGATCCAGCCATTCTACTTCTAGAATTTGAGCCAAAAGAAATAAAAGCATATTTCTATACGAATACTTGTATATGGATTTTAAAAGCAGCTTTATTTGTAATAACCAAAATTTGGAAACAACTTAAATGCCTATCACCAGATGATGAATGAATAAATTGTGATATATCCATATAATAGAACACTACTCGGAAATTAAAAGGAATGAACTACTGATATATGCAATACAATATTAAATCTCATCACAATAATTATGCTGAGTAGAAGAAGGCAGACAGAAAAGAGTTTACAATGTACAATTTCATTCATATTAAAGTGCAGCAATTGCAAATTAACTATAGTGACAGAAAACCAATAAGTGATTGCTTGTGGGTAGGGGTGGGGAAGGATAGGGAGTGTTTGGAGGGAGGAATTTTCAGCATGTCACAAAGGAATCTGGCGGGTGATATTTTCATTATTTTGAGAGTCATGATTGCTTTTTGGGCATTTACATATGTCAAAATTTATCAAACTGTGCATTTTAAATATGTGAATTTTACTATATGGCAATTGTCCTCAATAAAACTATAAAAAAGGTAAAATAGTGTAAATGAGCCAAACTCCAAGTATATTTGGTCAGACCCATCATAAGAAGGACTATAACATTTTATGATGGCTGAAATTACAATTTTTACTTTGTGTGAAATTCCCCAGCAGCAAATGTGTACAAGACATGAAATGAAGAACTGTACTCCTGGTGAGACGTAAAAATTAATAAACAAAAAATCTCATTTGAAATGGAGTCGGGAGGCTTAAAGTAAAAGCTTTCACCCACATGTCACTCAAGGCACACTACTGACACCAACAAGAAGAGATGTGCTTTAGTACAGCAATTCATACTACCACTCCACCTCACAGGAGGAAGAAGGGACTCCTTCTTGCCAGTAACAGCTTAGCCACTGGGCGACTTCTGTAACCCAGACAATAAAAAGTCACTCTATTTGAAATTTCAGTTTCTTCCAATGAACTCTTTGTTTAAAAAGCCCCTCCCAAGTTCATGAAAGGAGTCCCCTCCTTTGTTTATCTGGACTTGAGTATGGATCGCCATTAGAGCACATGTCCTGAAATGCAAGTCTTTGTTGTTCCCGAAGAAACACATTTTGCTGGAGAAATGGCTGGCTCTCTCTTAACTTAAGGTCACAGAAGTAACACAACATATAAGATGTGGAGTAACCCTGTTTGGGACAACCTAAATATATACTTGACTCTTATGCCAGGTTAAACTCTTTATGAAGAACAGCTATAAGTTTTAATCATTAAAAGCATTCACTCTCAAAATTGTTTAGGAAGTAGGCTGGACCATAAAACTTTGGAAATATATAAGTTGATTATTATGGAGAAAATTGATCTGTCAAAGAATTTTTTAATGGATTGAACCAAATTCTAGTAATCATGGGTATAAGAACTTTAAGCCATCTCCAAGTAAGTAGTTTGCAGACATCGTAACAAAGTTCACTAGCATATCCAATATTATGCAACTGTAAGTTAAATGTTTCTATTAAAAGATAAGTGTTTCTATTAAAAAATAAAACATAATTCAAGGCCTTTGAGAACAGAATCAAGGTGCATGTACAGTAAAAAGATGGAAAACTTATGTCCATGCATCAACTTTTATTAGTTTTAAATGATAGAACATGTACATGTTTCTATAAATCCATCAAATCATTAAAAATGGCATGGAATCATCCTGGTCAGTATTGCTCAGTGGTTGGAGTGTTGTCCCAGTCACTGAAGGGTCACATGCTCACTTCCTGGTCTGGGCACATACCCAGGTTTTGGTTTCTATCCCCAGTCAGGGCATGTGCTGGACACAACAGATCAATGTTTCTCTCCCACACTGGTGTTTCTTTCTTTCTCTCTCTCTCTCTCTCTCTCTCTCTCTCTCTCTCTCTCTCTCTCTCTTTCTCTCCATCCCCTTTCCTCTCCCTCTAAAATCAATAAAAACATATCCTTGGGTGAGGATTTTTTAAAATGGTATGGAATAAGGAACGATATTAAATTTAAACAGGTGAGTGAAGATATACCTGGTCTTTGTGAGAATCAGTCCACCTTATTTGGTGTGGCTGCTCTATGGGAATCACCAAGCAAAGTGCAAGCCTTGTCTCATAATATTTTTCTGCTGGTGTAGTGGTCAGGATATTTAACAAGTGATCATGCTCAAAACATTAACTTGTGAATTAAATCCAAATAACCATAGAAGCAGTCAAATTTACTTTATGGAGTTAGAAATGTAGGATGCAGGATTGTTCAGTAGAACTTTCTATAATTATGGAAAAGGATGCATCTGTCCTGCCCACACTGTAGCCACTAGCCATATGTGGCTATTGACACATGAAATGTAGCTAATGAGGTTGAGAAACTGCAATGTTTAATTTTATTACATTTCAATTATTTTAAATATAAGTAGACACATGTAGCTATTTGCTATCATATTTGACTTCACAAGTCAAAAATACTAATAAGAGATAGGCAGACCAAGACTTTGCTTGTAGTGTGATATTATTTTCAGAGCTTCATCTATGTGTGATAATTAATGTGATTTGTCTGAGAATTATAATGTCCAGATGTGACACAGGCAGGGGTAGTTTATTTTTATTGTTCCAACCAAAAGATATAGACACATTTGCTATTGACTGAATGTTTGTGTACTCTCAGAATTCATGTTTAAACCCTAATCCCTAATGTACTAATAATTGGAGATAGTGTTTTTGGAGGTAATTAGGTCTTGAGAGAAGTCCTCATGATCGGATCCATGCCATTATAAGAGAGCTGGCTTCCTGTCTCTCTTTCTCTACCACGTGAGGAAACAGGAAGAGGACCCTTACCAACATCCAACCATGCTGGCACTCTGATCTCTGACCTCCCAGCCTCCAGAAGTGTGACAAGTAAATGTTTGTGGTTTAAGCCACTAGTCTACAGTGATTTGTTATAGTAGCCCAAACTGACTAAGATGACATTCAAAGCTTTTGAAACATTTTTTCATAAAGTAACTTCTACCAGCATTGTATGAGAACCTATGACTACTTTGTTTTGAGGGTGTTTGTTTGGCTCAGCACAAGCAAACCCCATTGGTTAATACTTCCTGTATGCACACTAGAATTCCCAAGTATAGTAGTTTTACTGCCTGGGGTCAGGGAGTTTTACATCCTGTGCATTGCAGGATCTATAAAAATCACTGGCTTTGTTCCATGAGATACAGGGTGTATTATTGTACCATTCTTCTTCAAAATTTTTTTTTTATTGATTTCAGAGAGGAAGGGAGAGAAAGAGAGATAGAAACATCAAGATGAGAGAGAATCATAGATCGGCTACCTCCTGCATGCCCCCCACTGGAGATAGAGCCTGAAACCCTGGGCATGTGTCCTGACCAGGAATTGAACCATGACCTCCTGGTTCATGGGTCGATGCTCAACCATTGAGCCACCCCAGCCAGGCCCGTTCTTCTTCTATGAGGAAAGACTCTAGCATTGAGTTGAAAATCTAATTAAATTAAATTAATTAAAATATTTACTTAAACCAGCTATATTGTTCCTCATGACAGTTATGGATTATAAGTCTATGAAGAACCTTTATCAATTATCTATTGCTACATAATGCTGCATAACAAACCACCCCAAGGCTTAGTGGCTTAAAATAACAACTCTTTTATTTAGTTTATAAATCAGGAGGTCAACTGGGATGTTCTGCTATTCTGGATTGGATATGACTCATCTCAACTAGGCTTGCTCATGTATCAACAGTCAGGTAGTGGATTGACTGGGGGCTGGCTTATCCAGGATGACCTCAACTGAGAGGTCATCCTTTTTATGCTCCATGTTATCACTCATATGTTAGAAAACTAACTCAGGCTTGTACATATAATTGGGAGAGGATTCCAAGAAAATGAATGGAAATAAGTCAAATCTCTTTAGCCTAGACTTGGAACTGGTAAATTAAAAGGTCAATCCAGATTCAAGACATAGGGAATAAAACTCTATCTCTTAATGCAAGGATCTGTAAAGTCATATTTCAAAGAGCATAGACATAGGGAGGGGTGGGGAATTGTGAAGTCTCCCACAATCTCTAATTAATAGTACTAATTTCCATGTTGTAGGCAAATAATATTCTCTAGGAATGCATATTGGCATTTGAGCCAAACTTTCAAGGAAAAGAGAAGTTATTACCCTAGGATAGTGATGGAAAACCTTTTGAGCTCAGCATGTCAGCATTTTGAAAAACCCTAACTTAACTCTGGTGCCGTGTCACATATAGAAATTTTTTGATATTTGCAACCATAGTAAAACAAAGACATATTTTTGATATTTATTTTATATATTTAAATGCCATTTAACAAAGAAAAATCAACCAAAAAAAATGAGTTCATGTGTCACCTCCGACACGCGTGTCATAGGTTTGCCATCACAGCCCTAGGAACTAGTGGGCAGAAATAAATAGGAATCTATCTCAGTTTAGAGTATTGTAATCTGGATCAAATGATAATAGACCAATCCTATCAAATCTTACATAGTAAGGTAATTCAAAATGGAAAGTCCATGAAGCTTGAGATCTAATCATAAAGCAAATCCTATATAATAAAAGGGTAATATGCAAATTGACCCTAATAGCAGAATGGCTGAGAATGACTGGTCACTATGACACACACTGGCCTCTGGGGGACAGACAGTCAATGCATAATCTGCCCCATGGTGGTCAGTGTGCTCCCACAGGGGGAGCTCTGTTCAGCCACAAGCCAGGCTGACGGCTGCCAGCACAGCGGTGGTGGTGGGAGCCTCTCCCATCTCCTCATCAGCACTAAGGATGTCCGACTGCAGCTTAGACCTGCTCCCTGCTGGCAAGTGGACATCCTCTGAGGGCTCCTGGGCTGCCAGAGGGATGTCTGACTGCCAGCTTAGGCCTGATCCCCCGGGAAGCAGGCCTAAGCCAGCAGGTGGTCATTCCCCGAGTGGTTCCAGACTGCGAGAGGGCACAGGCCGGGCTGAGGGACAGCCCACCGAGTGCACAAATTTTTGTGCACCAGGCCTATAGTATATTATAAAAATTAGTACCAATCTAAAATTTGTAAATGGTGGCCTCCAAGCTAATGGAGCAAGAGTACTCATGCTTGAAGATGCAAATCAAAATGACAATGAGATACCATCTCACACCTGTCAGAATGGCTATCATCAACAAATCAACAAATGACAAGTGTTGGCAAGTATGTGGAGAAAAAGGAACCTTCGTGCACTGATGTTGGGAATGCAGACTGGTGCAGC
This sequence comes from Myotis myotis, assembly GCF_014108235.1. Taxonomy (NCBI): domain Eukaryota; kingdom Metazoa; phylum Chordata; class Mammalia; order Chiroptera; family Vespertilionidae; genus Myotis; species Myotis myotis. The sequence continues at coordinate 31,326,061 of NW_023416379.1, read as the reverse complement.
CACTGTGGAAAACAGTATAGATTTTCCTCAAGAAATTAAAAATGGAACTCCCATTTGACCCAGGAATCCCACTCCTAAGAATATATCCCAAGCCGTAACCGGTTTGGCTCAGTGGATAGAGCGTTGGCCTGCGGACTGAATGGTCCCAGCTTCGATTCCGGTCAAGGGCATGTACCTTGGTTGTGGGCATATCCCCAGTGGGCAGTGTGCAGGAGGCAGCTGATCGGTGTTTCTCTCTCATCGATGTTTCTAACTCTCTATCTCTCTCCCTTCCTCTCTGTAAAAATCAATAAAATATATATTTTTAAAAAAGAATATATCCCAAGAAACCAGAAACACCAATTAGAAAGGACATATGAACCCCTATGTTCACAGCAGCACAATTTATAATAGCTAAGATTTGGAAACAGCCTAAATGCCCATCAGCAGATGAGTGGATTAAAAAACTGTAATATATCTACACAATGGAATACTATGCTGCTATAAAAAATAAATAACTCTTACCATTCACAACAGCATGGATGAACCTGGAGAGCATTATGCTAATCAGAGAAAGATAAATATCACATGATCTCACTCTTTTTTGGAATATAATGAACAACATAAACTGATGAACAAAAATAGATACAGAGACAGAGAAACATCAAACAGACTGTCAAACTTCATTGGGAAGTGGGGAGTAAGAGATCAACCAAAGGACTTGTATGCATGCATATAAGCATAACCAATAGACACAGACACAAGGGGGTAAGGGCATGTGTTGGGGGATAGGGGTGGATGGGGGAGGTCAATGGAGGGGGGAAGAAGACATATTAATACTATACGTAATACTTTAAAGAAGAAAAAAAAGAGTACTCAAGCTTGGAAGTATTGAAATTTTGTCACATCAGACAACCTATCATTATTTTATAAGTCCTGAGCTGTTGGTCAGCATAACAGATGCTATCCAAATTCTTTCATTATGTCTTGGACAACAATGAAATACAAAGGTATATTAGCTTTAAAAAGCATTGTGCCCATCTGATCCCAATTGGTACAAAGAATAAGGAGAGAAAGTAAAATTATGGCTGTAAATTCACTAGGTTGTATAAAAGGTTGCTGAGGACATCGTGAACCTGGTAAACTCATACAGGTGATATACTGCTTGCCACAGCAAATCTTAATATCGCCATATTGCAAGATAATGGTAATACATGTTTTTAAGAGATCCCAGAACTGTCAAGTTTGTGGATGACATGAGGGAACAATTTAAAAACAGTAAAAACAACCATCAAAACTTTTTGTACCATATTCACTGTTTATTTTTTTATATGTAAGAAGGAAATTGGAAGCAAACTAAATGTCCAAAAACATAAGAATGGCTAAGTAATTATAGTGTTTTCATTGAGTAGAATATTGCGGAACTATTAAAATGGTTTTTATAAAGACTATGCATCAACATTACAAAAAGTAAAGTATAATTCTAAGTGAAAATAAGACACAGAATTATATGCACACTATGATTATAGCTATGCAAAACAAAATGATAAAAGTGCACAGAATTTCATGCAGTGCTAGTAGGAGTTGCCTTTTGGAACTCCTTATTTTTGAAAGCCTTAGAAATGTTTATATCTTTTCATTGAGTAATTCAGCTTCTGAAAATACATCTCAAGAAAATGATCTGAAATGTAAGAAAAAGGTTTAGGAAGAAGAACTGTTATTATATCACAGCAGCTTTTTCTTTCTTTAATTTGTGAAGAATTCTAAACAGCCTAAATGTGTAGGAAGAATGCAGTGGCTAAATAAATTATAGTTTATCTGTTTGCAGAATGTTATGCAGCCATTAAGAATTTGAAAAATGTAATGACAAAGATAAATTGATAAATTTAAAAGAAAAGGTAGTGTTCATTTTAAAAAGTAGTATATAAATAATATTGCTACATCACTTAAAATTAAATAGAGAAAGATAAAAGTACACCAAAATTTAATAGTGTATTTAGTAGAAATATATGTTTTAAATTAACAGTGATTATCGGTAGTTGCATAAGGGCAACTTCTAAATGATCTTTCTCTTTATTATGCTTTTCCATATTTCCAATTTGCATATGGTAAAGCATATGCATTGCTTTGATAATCAGAACAGAATTATAAAAGCTACATGGGAAAATATAAAAGAAAATATCTAATTGGCATTATGTAAGGGTAACTGGTGAAGTGTCATGTGCTTGTTTTTTTTCTAATTTTCACATCCTGGACTGTAGTTATTTTAAATTTATAACTTCAAAAATTATGAATTTTAATTATATCACCATGTCATATCTTATTTACTTTCTGGTGAGATGTGAAACTAATAACACTTTATATTCTGCTTGTATTATTTCATTCAATTCTCACAACACCTGTGTGAAGTAGAAATTATCATGTTACAGTTGGTAGACATTGAGACGCAGAGGTCCACTAAGTCATGCAGCAGACACCTAACTGAGCCAGTGCGGGACCCAGCGGTGTGTTTCAAATGCAGTACTCTCACAGCCCCCATGGAGCCCGCTAGCAGTTCTCATCAGGCATGATGAAGCACTATGTCCTTGCAAACATGACCCAAATGCTGTAAGCAACTAAGATGTTTACTGAAAGAGAATGACTTTGATTTGCTTTATAACTGCTCTTTCTACTGTCTTCATAATGATTCATGTTTTTAGAAGTTAGTCTTCAATGTTTCAATTAGTGCTTTTCTAACACATCTCCAATCCCTTGATATTCTCAACTAATTAAGCAGTGATATATAGTATTTGTATGAAGTACTATTTAATTAACCACAGTGATTCCCAAATTATTCAGCCTGGATTCAGGACCCTTAATATTCAAACTGACAACCTACTACACATGATTCTTTATTTAAATAGTGACATCTGAGATGAAGCTCAATAAAGGTTTCTATGATATTGCAATGTCAAAACTTTCTAAGACACCCAAAATGACCCAATTAGAAGAGATACACATGAGTGAGAAACAGCAGTTATCAATAACAGTATGGAAAGGCTATTTCCACTTCCTCACACTAATTTTCATAAATGTGTCTGCAATATTCATTTGAATACTATGAAGTATATTTGATGCTCAAGGATCTCAACTAGGTAAGAATGATACATAAAGTGAAAGTTTATATTGTTCTTCAATAACATGGAAGCTAATTTTATAGAACTACTGAGATTAACACTGAAGAACATGAAAGTATACACATAAATATAGAATAGACAAACACTGCTAGAGATAAAATTCTACAATTTCTGCAGCAGAAAATATCAATAAGTTTGATGAATTAGTTCCAAATAGAAAAAGTTAAATAAGCCTTTTGCCTTCCTTAGAATTAAGAATAAAGAGAAATAGTTGCTGAATGTGACTCCAGGATGAAATGCAAACATAAACATGCTTATTAAGGGTTATAATCACATAAGAAGATCTTAAAAATAGCTTTGAAAGCCAAACATAATATATAAAAGTAATTAATACATTTTCAGATTGTTAATTGCTGCTATGAACGTTAACCAAAACTTTGCATGACATTAGACTTCAACCTTGACACTTGCATGTGCAATGACATGCAGGAGTATTGTACATGGCCTCAGAGTTCTCACTTTTCTTTGAGAGTTCAGGTCACAAAATATTTTCTTGGAAATCCTCATATAAAGACATACAAGCATCTCTCTATATATATAAGCCTAAGCAACTGGTTGACCAGTTGCCATGACATGCACTGACCACCAGGGGGCAGATGCTCAGTGCAGGAGCTGCCCCCTGGTGGCTCAGCTGACCAACGGGCCCAGAAGCAGGGATCACGGCTGGCGAGTGCCACTGAGTCGGTGCAAGCCTCTCCTGATCTGGACTGACTGGGAGCGAGCCTGCTGCAGGCACAGTAGGGCCGTGATTAGTGGGAGCAGCAGGCAGGAGGGACAGGTGGCATTGGACTGCAGGTTTCAGCCTAATCCCCAAAGGGCATGCCTAGGGACCTCACCGGTGCACGAATCCGTGCACTAGGCCTCTAGTGTTTAGTAAGTACTATTCTGAATTTTTCTAATAAACCACAATGGCAAAGTGGCATCATTAATAGGCATATTAGACTTGTCCAAAATCTAGCTCCTGATTCTTCCCCCACCTGCTTTTCGTGGAGTCTTCCCCATCTCAGCAAATGGTGACACCATCTTGGCTGTTGCAGACTAGAGTCATATATATATATTTCAGAGAGGAAGGAAGAGGGAGCGAGAGACAGAAACATCAATGACGAGAGATAATCATTGATCAGCTGCCTCCTGAACACCCCACACTGGGATTGAGCCCACAACCCAAGCATATGCCCTGACCAGGAATTGGACCATGATCTCCTGATTCCTGGGCCAACACTCAACCACTAAGCCACACTGGCTGGGTAGACCAGAGTCATTCTTGACAATTCTGTCAGCAAATCCCCTCAGCTTTTTTTCAAAATGTACTCAGAACTCAGCCACCTCTCTCCATCACGCTTGCCAATACCATGGCCCCATTCTTACCTGCCTTATTTAGTGCTGCTTCCTTCTGCCTTTACCCCTCTGTTAAAGTTTAAAAACTACAGAAAGGGTGATATTTTTTCTTCAGAAAAAGCTGGCAACCATGTCTCTGCTGTGCTTAAACTTCCAATGATTTCCACCTCACTAAGAACAAATCCTCAGAAAATCCTCACAAAATCCAGTTAAGTCCTGCAGGATCTGTGCCCTTCTGTGCCTCTCTGATTTACCTCCTACTCCTCTACCTACTCACTGGCTCCAACCTGCATGGGCTCCTTCCTGTTCCGCTAAGCCAGGCATGCGGTGCTTCTTTTTATTCTCTACTCCCTTGCTTGAGATGCCCTTCTCCAGTGTTCACATGCCCTTCACAGGCTCACTCCCTCACAGTCTCCACATCTGCAATCAAATGTCGCCTTCTCACGGAGACGTTTTATGGTCATTCTCTACTGCAATCTCTCTGTCCAACCTCCCAATCCTCATTCTTTACTTCTCCAATGCCCTTTGGATCTACTGAAGAATGTATATTTTTAAATTTATTTTTGTTTACTATTATTTCCAAGCCTTAAATGTAAGATTATTGATTTCACTTTTTTTGCTTTGTTTGTTTTCTGCATTTCCATCTCCTAGAATAAAGCCTTGCACATATTAGGTACTCAATAAATTATGGTGAATGAATGAAAAATATTTTATTTTAAAAATAAGAGTCCTTAACTTTTATTTTCTTTAAAGTGACTCATTGCATTCCAACACTGAGAGAATATAAATTAATTCATTAGTTGGCTACTAAGAAATGACTGAGATTTCAATAAATGTACAAGATTCTATGAGGTTTGCAAGTGCTATCGATCTTTAAAGATCTCACAGTTTAAGATTGAAAACAAAATTCATTAGGGAAAATTTAGAGAACAATAAAAATTATATATTACTAAATACTAAGTCAAGCATTGTGGTATTGAGGAGGTATGCATTTGAATTCCATCGCTGAAATTAATGACATGCACCTAAGGAAACTGTTGCCAAATCCACCCTCAATGTCTTTATTTTGCAAATAAGGTGAAGGCACTAGGTAGTTTATTGGTTCATTAGAGTTTTTAATTTCTGTTGGCCTATTAGTTGAGAGAAAGGAGAAGTCAGTTGAGATTCATGTGTGGAAATGGGTTAGCTGTTCGGCACCTCTCTTCCCCACTCCTGGCTCTCAGCCTCCGAAAAAGCCACACTGAGGAAGCTCTAATAATCGTGATTGACTGAAAATACGTGCACAGCAGACAGTTTCTCAGTGAACCCTGCTGAACCTCGGCAAGTCAGACAAATATCACAGAAGTTAAATAGATGGGTGTTTTAAATAATTTCTAATGTCAAAGTGTGAATATTATTAACACTAGAAATATTTCATGTAATTAGCCGTCTTCTTTTCTTTTAAAATCTCACTGTCTTTGGTTGTGATTTATCTCTATATCATGTGTATAATGTGTTTTGACTTGCCCAGAAAGCAAGCCAAAACACATTTCTAGGTCTGGCATCATAGACTCCCTTCCCTTCCCTTCCCTTCCCTTCCCTTCCCTTCCCTTCCCTTCCCTTCCCTTCCCTTCCCTTCCCTTCCCTTCCCTTCCCTCCTCTCTCTCTCTCTCTCTCTCTCTCTCTCTCTCTCTCTCTCTCTCTCTCTCTCTCTCTCTCTCTCTCTCTCTCTCTCTCTCTCTCTCTCTCTCTCTCTCTCTCTCTCTCTCTCTCTCTGCTGTATACATTGTTATGCATGAGGGTTGTATGTATAGATGGGTTCTAGAATTCTCTGAATAATATCTCCTCAGCCTAGTGAAAGGAAATACATGTTATACAACTATGCTACAATATAAATTTGGCCATGGCTGTACATCATGGTATGTTATCAACCTAGTATAGACAACTGGCTTTGAATGACCCCAAGGTAGATCAAGGATAATCTATCTTTGAGCATGGACAAGGGACAACAATAACAATGTCTCTATGCAGTAACCATAATACTCATAAAAGTTAGCATGTTAAGACATATAAATTATAGTTTTGGGGGGAGGTCAGGGATGAAGAGGACATTGTGTGGAGTGCACCTAGCCCCTGAAAGACCTGGAACAATGTGCCAGGGAGCAAGGCACAAGAAGCTCCAATTTGTATCGTCTTTCCAGTTTACAAATGAGGGTGCAGAGTTTCTTGCCACATATACCCATGCTGGTGGTGTGGCCCTGGGTGACATTATTTCATCTTCTCCTGACTTGTATATTGAAGCAATTAATAAAGAAGAAAGAAAAGGATAAAACCAATGCTGTGGCTAGCACCTCCTAAGCTATAAAACTTCTTCCCTCTGGAATACCTGAATTCTCAGTTTGCTTTTCCTTTACTGATGTTACATCTTCTTATCATTTGTCCCACCAGAGACCAAAGCAGTTCTTTCCAGAATATAGAAACATGATCTCTGGGGCAACATACACACACTCTCTCCTCACTGCAGCTATTTTATAAATTAATATGGCAATTTAGTCTTTGCATCTCCAGCCTTAGCACATTATAACTCTCATTCAACAAGCTGTAATGGGGTCATAAGAGACGACCACACCTCTAAGTTGCGACTTTGTGAACATGAGTTACCTGTGCAGATTCTCTTAAAGTTGGGATTTTCCAGAAGGTGTCCTGGTAGGCGGCACTGGAACCGGTGTTGCCAGAACTCAGGGAACCAAGGATTCCTCGTATTAGTGTCCAGCCTTAGTTTCAGGAAATAATCATCAAACGACCTGACCTCTGGAGACTGCAGCTTTATCGTGATTCCCCCGTTGGCTTCCACCTCATAACCTTCAATGACTTCATCTCTGTCTGCCCATCCATCACTAAAAGAAACCAGGGGTTGGGGTGGGGAAAGAGAAAGATAAACATCTCACAAATAGAGCTCAGAGTTGTGCATGAATGAAACAATTCAGCAAGGCTAGGGTCTAGTTTAAGCCAGCATCGCTACCCATCAATGACATTTGTTTGGCAGAGAGCACAAAGTTGTGAAGTCATAATAATCTTGCTTAATTTTCAAAATAGTGAAAGTGATGATGAAGATGCTGATAGTAACAGTTATAAGAACTAATATTTATTGGGCACATACTAGTCATCAGATGCTATGCTACTCACTTTTACTGAGTCAGGAGATGTTCTGGGACCTAGGTGAAACCGGGCTGCTATCCAGGCAGCCTGACTCTAAGCCCAGTGCTCTTTACCACTAGATCACAAAGCCCACCAGTTCCTAGCCAGACCACCAGGAAACAAGACTCAGCAAGGTTTCAAGGTTGCCATCCAGACCATTATACTAGCTGCATTACATGAGGTAGAATATTGATTTAGCTCAGAAACATGACAACCACAGATTTTGTTCCTAGACATTGTTTAAATTTGCATTGCTTAGAAATGACCAATGCTTTTCCCCTCCTGGTGCTGTTTCAAAATAATAGCAATAAAAGAAAACAATCTCTCTCCTCAAAATAAATTATTCCTCCGTTCATTAAATGGGAATTCACTGATATTTTATTCAATGGGTTTGAATTTTTATTTGTTCACCTTCTAGAATGTTCACATCTGCCATGAATAATGTAACTCCAATTTAATTCAAGAGTATATAGAAGCCAGGCCAACCCTCATGTGAGGGGTCGTGATCCTTTTCCAAGAGGGTGTCAAAGAAAAATTGCACTGAACAGAGTGAAATAAGCAAAGAAGACTTTATTCAAGATGTGCTGGGGGATTGTGAGGGGAGCTTGGTCAATGTGATTAGCCATCTGTATTTGGTAATTGCCACTTATCTAAGTTAGGTTCCCACCTTCCCACAGAAACTAGGGAATAGACGTTTGCTATCATTTTTGGTGATTACATTTTATAGGGATGGCTCCCAGGTCACTGAAAAGGAAATTTCTCTGTTATAAAACTTTCAAAAAGCTGAGAGAAATTTTATATCTCAAAGTGACAGAGAAAGAATTTACAATGACATGTTTATGAAAATAAATGCTCTAAGAAAGGGGAAATATATCCTTCCTTCCTTCCTTCCTTCCTTCCTTCCTTCCTTCCTTCCTTCCTTCCTTCCTTCCTTCCTTCCTTCCGTCTTTTCTTTCTTCAGAAAACACATAATACCCACTATGTGCCAGGTGCTCTGCTAGGTTCAGAATTCAATTGAGAATGAGACATGCTGTCTTTTGCTCCTACTGTTACAGACTTGTGGGGAAAACACACACTAAACAAGAATTACAAATGCTATGTAGGGAAAGGAGAAGTGACCAGTACTATAGGGAGAAGGGGTCTGGGGACTTGACTTAGTCTGGTGTGTATGTATGCATGTATGTATGTATGTATGTATGTATGTATGTATGTGAGTGTGGGTGGAAGCAGAGTAATTAGAAATGAATTTCCTAAGAAAGTGATGTCTGACCTGAGATTCAAAGGATTAGTCCAGTGAAGGGGGGGTGGGGGGAAGGTTGGCATAGAGGTTCCTGGTAGATTATCTAATACAGAGGAATGAGCATGGCTCAGTCGAGGGATTTAGAGTCAGTAAGGCCGGAACCTAGAGAGAACAGTGCAGGAGATGCGGGTGCAGGCATAAATCCTAACCTAGGAATCTTAGCCTAAAGGCTGCAGGAAGTCTTCTAGGTGTTGAGAACCTATTTTAACAAGGCCACTCTCTCTGTTCCCTTGTGGTAAATGACTTGAGTATTTTTCTGGCAAGTTCTCTCTACTCACCATCACTGAATATCATGGCCCGTCAAATTGATCAAAAGAAATAAAGACAAACTCACTTATCTTTTTACATACTCAGTGTGCTTAGAAAACTTTGAAGTACTTTAATTATTCAGATTTATTCACATTTATATCATAACTACATCTACAGCAATTTGAAGACCTCAGCTACAGTTCATGTCATGCTGAAAAGAAGGGTAAAAATAAAACCAGTTAGGCTTTCAAAAATTCTGCCTATGAGTATAAATTTAAAATCAAGGTGACATAACTTGAAGAAAGAATTACTTTTTGACACAAAGTTTGGGCTTGAAATGTGTTTCTCCCCAAGGTTTAACATTATATGAGACGTGTATGTTCGTAGTCTGAACAAGAAATCCACAATTTTTGAAGTCTACAAAATGAGACTTTTAAAATGTTTATATGTATTTCTTTTTTAAAAAATCTATTCTCAGTTTATAAAAGCATATATCGCATGTGAGCACTAGAAGCAGGATGTGACTTTCTGTTTTTTTGCCCATCCACAGAAAGAAGCACATCACAGGAGTAAACCTTCATTTACAAATATAGATAATTATAATAAAATTCATATGGTTTAGTGGGGTGGGACCCCCAAGTCCCCTTTGCAATCGGTCAAAATCCTTCCTCCTCACTGTAGATGATCCCTTTTCCAAAATTAGGGTTGGTGTTAAATCTGAGAGGACATACAATCAAGTAGAACCAGATGTAATAGAGAAAATATTCAACTAGGATTAGTTGGTAAATATCTTTTTAATATATATATATTTTTTGTCAACACATATACTTATATGGTGCATATCTTTTGAAATAAAGATAAAAATTTGCTGAGAAATGTCCATAAAACAACTCCTGGGTTTTAAAAATTTAAATTATTTTGTCTACCTACCATTTGTCAGATGTATGTACAGAAATTTTTGAAGGATTCTCTCTGTTTAGTTTTACTGGGATTTTTTAAACGAGGATATTGGTTTGTGAACTCCCTGTGAAGCACACTTGTAAAGAGAGAGCCAGCAGCTTGCCGGATACCTGGGGTAGGATTTTTCTTTTATTGGTGATGGTGACAGTGGAATAAACTGTGCTTGACCAGAGATGACCTGCAGGCACCTGCTGGCCCTGTGAGTGGAGTGAATCCTGCTGTGCTGGGTGCTGACCAGCCGTGAGCAGTGCTGAACTCTCTAGGAGGCCCATTCATAGCCTCTCACAGCTTCTGCTGTTCCATCTGTTTCCCAATTATTAGTTTCTTTTCCTTTCTGAGGTCTGGAAATAAAATTGCATGATATGGATGAACGGGGTGAACAGTTACCAGAAAGCTGCATCTCCTAAGTATTCTTCACAAAATTACAAGAATCTTTATTTCCTATCCCCTCCTCAACATTTACAGTATATGGACCAACTATTTCACAAGGCTGTTCTTCCTTTCCCATGAAATCATTGTTCTAGTCTCTGCAAAATATCACCATCCAAACATGAATAATAATACTTCTCCTACTTATAAATTCTGATATTAACAACAGGAAATCATTATTTCTAATGCTACCAATTATAACTTGACAGGAGCTGCATGAGTGCTACTTTTGTATCATATCAGTTAAAGTAATTTAATAAGCAAATCAATAGTAAGAAACAGAAATACAACAGTATTCATTTAAAAATTGTTCAGAAACATTTTATAAAAACACATTTACATTCAATTAAAAGAATTACAATTGAGGGAGTAAAGCAATTTTATTTGTTATGAGATTAAGTAATTGTGTTTACCTGATAATGAAACTATAATACTTTGAAAGTATTCTAGGATTACAATATAACTGGGGGGAAAAGAAAATCATAATAAAAAGAATATTTTCAAAATCTTATGTAATGAAGCACACATTCTGTAAATTACAATGCTAATCATATTTACAAAGGTTGAAGAAATGTAGCATAATATAATTTAAGTTAGGTAATGTCAATTGTGGAAAATTTTGAGAGAATGGCAGTGTTTTCAATAATAACTCAGACTGGCTTTATTCGCTCAATGTTTATTTACTAAGAATCTTGCATGAATTAGGCATTTTGCTTACTGAAAATACATTGCTAAAATGTACAGGCAAAGCCCCTATCGTTAAGACTATTACAGAGGTGGGAAGTCTGGCCACTGAATATACAGTAGCCACAGAGAGTTGCAAAGGAAAGAAAGACAGGATACAGGAGCACAGAAAAGGGGCAAGGTCTCATGTCAAGGGAGATTCTCTCCAAGGAGAGAGAAGTGACATCGAAGATGAGGCTTAAAGGATGAGTTGCAGTTACATAGGTAAAGAGAGAGATAGAAGAGTGAAATATTTAATGATCTTTATATTTCCATGAAAAGCAAGAATTCCGTCTTTTACAATTAGAAGCTGATATCAAAGGGCACAATTAAAAGCTAGAAAATCTGAAAAAAAGTTTTTTTTATAGATTGTTATCACATCTTGGTATTATCATCTGCAAAGTGTTGGCAGCAAACACTATGAATTTGACTGCCTTAGTCTCCTTGGGCTGCCATAACAAAATGCTGTCGACTGGTGGCTTTAATGACAGAAATTTATTTTCTCACAGCTCTGGAAAATGTCCAAGATCAGGCTCCCAACTGATTATTTTTGGTGAGTGCCCTCTTCCTGGCTTGCAGACTATGTCCTTACATGGCTTTCCTGGTGCGTATTCCACCCCCACCCCACCCCCACACAGTGTGTGAGAGAGGGAACAAACTCTCTGTTGCTTTTTTTTCTTATAAGGACATTAATCCTACTGGATTAGGGTCCCACCTTATGACTTCATTTAGCCTTAATTACCTTATTCAAAGGTCTTATCTCTAAATAGCCACACTGGAGATTGGGATTTCAACATATGAATTGGGATGCAAGACACAATTCAGTCCATAGCAGATGGAATGTTATTAAATGTATTATTCAATTTAAAAATTCTCATATAAGAAATCAATGCACCCTGGGGGCAAAGGGGGAGGATGAGGGGCATCTGTAATACTGTCAACAATAAAAAAAGATAATTTAAATTGAGCTAAAACCCATGCCATAAATTATTGGAACTGGCTACTGATAAAATATTGGAGATGACTTTTGAAAATGCAGCATCACTTACTTTTCTTGGGCTCAAAATTTAAAATGAATGCCCCATACTTGCTGAAATTTTAAGAAATCTCTGCTTTCATTTTTATCCACAGACTTCTGTGAAGGTGGTTATTTATGAGGAATGTTATGAAAATAAAATAACGAAGTAGTTTACATATGCATAACCCTATGAAAATATTGTTAATCCAACCAAGATTAGATAATATAATAAATTCATATTTATTTAGGATATGTAAACATTGATACCCATGATGTTTGTGCAAAGTGTACAGGCATTTAATATGGGGAACACCTACTTCATTTGTAACTTTTTAGCTTATTTACAATTATGGAACATCTAAAATTTATTATATAAGATGAACTTTTTCTGCCTATCACCTATGCACACACTTTCAAAAATGAGTATAATTTTTGTAATTCTTGTGTCCTTTGTTTTATTTCTATTATATTTACTGAAATGAGATTTATGTTCAATCTAGTACTACAACTTTGGGCTTGTATTCTGCATGATCCTATGCTATATTTGATTATTTAGTACTTTATCTTTACTGTATTTTACCAAAATACAATTTCACACTAAATTGAGAAATTTTAAAAAAAGAAGAGAGTTTGAGAAGCACTGTTCTAGAAGGTCTCTACCTTTGTGTTTTAGGAATTGGTAAGGTAAAGACAATGCTATTACAACAGTTCAAAAAAGGAACCCCTCAGAAACCCCATCGTAATGCTTTTGATAAATGGAGCCAGGACTACCAAGTAGAGACTTTTATTTTGTTGGAAGGCTGTGGCAGCTTCATTCCTTAGTGTAAAATTTTACAAATCTAAATTATCATTCTTTACACATCGTTTTAAAACCATGACTGTTTTACTGCCTTTGAACCTTTATTTTCCAGGTCCCTATGCCATCCAAGTGAGAGGCTGCATTATACCAGATAATTGTTAAGGACCAACTGAAGGGAAGCAAGAGACCCATAAGAAAAAGAATGCAATAAGGAGCCAGAGGATTCTGATTAAAGCATAAATCAGATCCTTGCATTCCTCTGCTTGAAACCCACTAATGCCTTTCCACTTCACCCAAAGCCCTTCAGTGGGCTTTAAAAAGGCCCTGCACTCTCTCATCTCTGCTCTTCTACTCTTTGCTCTGCTCTAGCCACACCTCGCTATTCCTCTTGAGTTAGGGACAGGTGCCCTGGCCTTAGGCTCTTTGCACTGGCTCTTCTCTATGCCTGGAATTCTCTTCACTTGGGTATTTTACATGGCTCATTCTTTCACTTCCTTCATGTCTGCTGAAATATCACATTCTCAGTAGGTGCTTTTTAAATTTAAAATTGTGTCCCTTATCTCTATCCCTCTACTCCTTTTTTCTCCTTAAAACCTATCACTATTTGATAATCCGTATAAATATATTTTCTGGCCTGGCCGGTGTGACTCAGCGGTTGAGTGTTGACCCAGGAACCAAGAGGTCGCTGATTTGATTCCTGGTCAGGGCACATGCCCACCAGATTGCAGGCTCAATCCCCAGTAAGGGGCATGTGGGAGGCAGCCAATAGATGATGTTCCTCTCTCATCGATGTTTCTATCTATCCTTCTCCCTTTCTCTCTTTCTTTCTCTCTCTCCCTCTCTCTCTCTCAAAAATCAATAAACATATTAAAAAATATGTTTTCTGTCTTTCAGTAAAATGAAAGTTCCACATAAACTGAGAGATGAGATTCTTATTGTTTTTGTTCACTTCTATAACACCAGAACTTATAAGAGTTTTTGGCTCATGTTAGTTGTTCATTATATATTTGTTAGATGAATTAATTAATGGATAAAAACTCTGTCAACTAATTTCTGTTCAAAAAATTTATGTAGAATACTATAATCAGTGTATGCAGGAGGTGGCTCATATCAGCTGGCAAAACTGTTAGTATTTTTTCCCGGCTATGCATTGTCACATCATGTTGATACACTGAAACTGGCCATAATGAGAGTATTTACTTTATGGGTACATCAGATTCCATAACAAAGCACCACAATCTAGGTGGCTTAAAACAACAGACGTATATTCTCTTATAATTCTGGAAGCTAAAAGTCTGAAATCAGGCTGCCAGCAGGGCCATGCTGTCTCTGAGACTTCAGGGAGAATCCCTTGCTTTTCTGAGTTTCTGCTGGTAGCCACCAATCCATGGCCCTCTGTAGCATGCAGCTGCACCAGTCCAATCCCTGTCCCTGTTGTCACATTGGGTTCCCCTGTGTGTGTCTGTGCCCATGTCTCTTCTCCACTGGTTAGGATATCAATCCTGTTGGATTAAAGGCCTGCTTACTCCAGTCTGACTTCATTTTAACTAACTACACTTGTAACAATTCCATTTCCAAATAAGGCCACATTCTGAGGTGCTGGGGATTAGGAATTCAAGGTATCTTTTTAGAGGGCGCAATTCAACCTATAACAATGAGCAAACACTAAAGATCAAGGCTTTATGGTTCTGTTTGTTTCATTTTGTAAGAGAGTCAGTTGTTAAACATTTAGCAGCATAGCACTAGCTAGAATGTGCTGGGAAGTTTTCTCTGAAATTCGAGAGTAGTTGTGAACTTCTGACATGTTAGATGAGATGAAGGTGATTTAAATAAATTTTGTTTGGTTCCAAGTACCTATAATAGAAATTAAGAGCTAATTTTTTAAATAAATGGTTATCCTTTCTGAAAGCTATTTTTACATGGTTTATACATGTGGATCATTTTACTTTTTTCCCTCAAGAGTATATAATTACATAAGAAGCATAAAAAACTATAAAACGCCCCCAAAAACCTGACAGTAGCACTGATAGCCCAACAAATACTATTAATTAAAAAACAGATTTGTAGTTTTTCCTGCAGTTATTTGAATTTTGGAACAATAATTGAAGCTCTGCATTAGAATCGGACATGTGCACTTATCTATACTGTAGGATTGAATTGTTCTTCTTGATAAAGTAATGAGTTGAGTTGTATCTGGGACTTAGTAAATTATTCTAATAATATAAAAATTAATATAAAAATACCATATATATGTATGGGACTTTTAATTTTACATTACATGTAATTCATTTAGAGTACATTTTTAGTCACTAAAGAACAAATCTGGATTTGTTCTTTAATGATTCAAAATTAAATCACAATGCAATATTAATAGATTCTAATCTTTTGCATTCTTTCATTTAACAAATATTCACTGATATCCTACTTAGGGCCAACAACTTTCAGGTCCTGAGAAGGCATTAATGAATAAGATAAGAAATGTCTCTACTCTCATTTAAATTCATAAGTTGGATTTCCCCTTCCAGCCAAGACAGAGTAACAAGTACCAAATATATTCTTCAGTATGAAACAACTAAAACACTGGACAAAATACATAAAACAATGTCTCCCAAGACACTTTCCATCAGGCAATGAAGGACAGTGATCTCTGTTAAGCGAGCCCTACAATTTTTTGCGCTTTCTGCCTAGATGTTTCCAAATCATGGCACACAGCATGGGGAGAAGGAGTGGGAAGAAATAACTCAGGCACAGTCCAGTGGATTCACTGAGTCAAGTGGATGGAGCTGGAGCCAGCAGAAATCAAGATTGGCCAGAGTTCACAAGGCAAAATACTGGAGTGAGGAGAGCTGCAAAGAGTGAACAGTCTACAGTGCTTCTCCCTAAAGTATTCAGTTGAATATTACAGAGCCCACGCTTGTGATAAAATTACCTAAGGCTGGGGAAACAACCAACCAAAAGGATTTGAGGGAATCATGCCTGGAGAACACAGAGAGCTAAGAATAGTAGCTATTTCCAGTAGGCAGAATGGAAAAGCTCCTGTTTCACAAGGAATTGGCTAAAGTCCTTAGAAGGGTCTTATCTCAATGGTCAGGAAAAATTAGCCCTAGACTAAAAATCAGCCCTGTGACTCTGATCTTGTCTAGTAAAGCCAAACGTAAGATGCAAAAGGACCAAATTATTTTTAAGAAACTTCATCTCCTCCAAGAACTAGCTCAAGAATATTTTTAGAAATACAAAATATGAGTACTCAACAAGGTAAGATGCACAATGTCTGGTATCTAGCAAATATTACCAGGCATATGCATTCATATGTAGAGTGAGGGAGGAAAGGAGATATTAAAGGAGCAAATAATAATAATAATAAATTACCCCATGGTGATGTAGATTAGGTAGAGGGTTTTTAAAAGAATCAACTGTTAAGGATAAAGAGAAGTATATCTTACATCATGTGGCCAGGGGAAGCACTGGGTGGGCAGGGAAGCATCTCTGAAAAGATGACACTTAAGCTGAGACCTGAGCTGTGTACAAGACATGAACCATGTGAGCATCAGAGGGAAGAGGACTTTAGGCAGCTCATGCAAAGGTCCTGAGGTAGGAAGAAGCAGTTGCGACTGAACATTTCCCACTTGTGACAGAAATGTAGGCTCAAAATCTTTCTTTACATTTATCAGAATAGAAAATACTTGGATAGATATTTTTCCATTTTTCAGCTGTCTACCATACATTTTACTATTATTCTCTAATATATCTTAAAATTTTAAGTATTTTCAGTTTTTTAAAGTTCTTGTTAGGGAAAAAGAATATTTTTTAATGAGAAGGTGGTCTCATTGTAATTACATAAACTAATGAGTGACCCTGGAGAAACCGTAAGACCATCAGAGCTTAGGGCAAGTCACAGCTCTTACTTGCACCTCATGCAATATGCCCAACTTTCTCTGTAATGATGAGTCCAGAAATACCTCACTGTTCAAGTCACAGAGATATCCCAAGTGCCACTCAGAAAAATCTTAAAATCATGTTCTGAGGGAACTCGATATGGCTCCTAAATCATCTTGTGTTATAGTAACCTATTGGCTATAGAATTCCACAAAGACTAGGTCACAACTGACCCAGTTAGAGCTTAAATTCTTCGAGGTTTGAATAGAATTAGAAGCTTTAGCTTTTTACTTCACTAGAGTTAAAAGTGAGCTTATCCAACAGGCTCCACCTCAACACTGAAGTTTCCCTACCATTTATCTCTTAATGTCCTCCGGTTCTGAAGCAGTCCTGGGGTTAAAAGGAGGGCTCCACTTAGAGACCATGGACTGGAAGTGAGGCCTATGTGCATTCCTTGATGGAGGACAGTAGATACCCATTTGATTTAATGCCATTTGGGAAAAGGGCATAAAGTATACGTGGAGGCAGATAAATAGGTATCATGAATAGTAATCAGTGAGAGGTTTGTAAAATGAAAGAATGAATGAGTCATGAAGATCTTGAGTTATTCTCAGAAATTGTTTTTACTCTGGGAATTTCTTGCATTACAGGGTCACTGGATGATTAAAGTGGAACTCCCAGATGAGAGCCTATAGGTAAAAGAATAATTCATCAATGCTACAGATAATATAACTGTGTTCTCAGTAACTATTTGTGGAAGAAAGGAAAGAACAGAAGGAGGAAGAGACAAAGAAGGACTGAGAAATGAGCATATGATGTCCACAGTCATGGGAAAGTTATCAGGACACATATGGAGAGCTAATTTTTCTATGCTGCTGTCTTATATTCTGAGATGCAAGCCAAGCTGTCAGGATCTTTTTTTATTAAACTAATTTATTTTTCTTACATGAACAAAAGGTCAAAGCACAACAATTTGTGGTTTTTCAAAAGTGAAGCCAATAATTTAGTAACTTCATAAATGAACTCTCTTAACAACCCAATGCAAATTACTCTACTCTCTAATTTATATCATCCTAATGGTTCAAACTACTCCTGATTTTTTACATTAAAAGAATTATTTTTAAAAATTTGATAAAATGTTCTAAATGAGGTCAACTAAGTTGATACAGATATCACTCTTACTACAATTACCTAGAAATACAGAATAAAATATAGCCAAATAACAAAAAGGAATTCCCAGGAGCTAGAAAACGGTAAGAGGAATCGAATCCAGCCGAAACCGGTTTGGCTCAGTGGATAGAGCGTCGGCCTGCGGACTGAAGGGTCCCAGGTTCGATTCCGGTCAAGGGCATGTACCTGGGTTGCGGGCACATACCCAGGGGGTGTGCAGGAGGCAGCTGATCGATGTTTCTCTCTCATTGATGTTTCTAACTCTCTATCTCTCTCCCTTCCTCTCTGTAAGAAATCAATAAAATATATTTTTTTTAAAAAAAAAAAAAAAAGAGGAATCGAATCCAAACAATAAGCATGAAGTAATGGAACAGCAGTCCACAGGGTTTGGCCTCCATAAAGGAGGCCCTAGAGAACTGGAAATGGGTTCTGATATCCATCTGTGATATGACAGATGCTTCATGAACTGCAAAGTCAGGGTCCTCGCTAGGAGACTCGATGGGCTGCAGAATCCATTGGGATGGGGCTTAAAGAGTGGCCTACCAGACTGAGGAAACTTGAAGTCAGCCCAGGAATTAGGATTGAAAAACATCGGAGAAAGTCACAGTCACTTATATAATGTGTGAATTTATATATCCAAATGGTACAAGAGCCATAAGCACAGAAATTATTTTCAAAAGCTGACCTCAGATTATTACAAACCCGTAGGTTGCAAAAGAAATGCCACTGGAAGCCAATATTTAAATTTACTGTTAAAATCTAGGGAACTCTGAATCCTCATCAAAAAATTGAAGCTCATAATAATGCGCGCGCGCACACGCGCACGCACACACACACACACACACACACGCCAGAGTATTAAACTAATATTAAATCCACAAATGAATTAAACTTCACTTTTAAAAGGTAATTATTCTAAAACTAGATTTAAAAACCTATCTCTATGCTATCATAAATTCAAAAAACAAAGTGATATAAAATGGTTGAAAGCAAAGGGGTCAAGGATCCTATTCTTGGAAAAATGGCAAGAACAAAATTAAATACTCTTTGAGAGATCAACTCCTAAACTATCCATAGAAGGCAGGAAATTAGTATGGAGGAAAAACATTGAAAAGATAGAGTGAAATAGCAAGCATAAATTTAGATGATGGCATTAATTCCCAATATATCAGCAATTACAACTAAATTCATCAGGTAAAAAAGACAGATTTTCAATTGGATAAAAACAACAAATAAAACTCAGAAACAGTTATATCTTGTTTATAATAGATCTACTTAAAATATGATTATTAAATGTTAACAATAATAAAGGAGCGTAAATAAATACTAATCAAAGCAAAGTATAGGATGCTATATTAATGTAAGATAGCAATTTGCATTCACTTATAAGTCATTATCAGGAATAAGGAGAGTCAGTATACTTAGAAGATACAGTAATTCTAAATTTATGTACCAAATAATATAGCATCAAAATACACTATAAACTAGGAAAAAATCTACCTTCTCTGTATGAATTTCTCTTTTTTGCTTAACAGGTTCGATTCTGGTCAAGGGCATGTACCTCAGTTGCAAGCTCTTTAGCAGCCCAGGCCCCGGTCAGGGCTCGTGCAGAAGGTAGCCCAGCTATATGTTTCTCTCACATCAATATTTCTCTCTGTCTTTACCTCTCCGTTCCACTCTCCCTAAGAAATCAATGGAAAAATATCGTTGGGTGAGGATTTAAAAAAAAAAGAAGAAGAATAAAGTGTGGTAGCAACTGGGAGAGGTCATAGGAGCCTTCGTGGGTGCTGCTGGTATTCAATCTGCTTACCTCAGCAATGATTAATAGGTGTTTCCACTTTGTGAAAATTCACTGACCTTTGCTGTGACATTTTGTGTATTTTCATGTGTTAATATTATACTTGAAAAATAAGTATATTTTAAAGTAAAACATAAAATCAATTCCCTAGAATAATAATGAAAGCTTTTCTAAATATCAGAACTATACACACACATTCACAAATGCACATGCACACTAATGAAGCAGAGCAAATAAATACCTAGTGAAAGGCTTTTAAAAGTATAAAATAAATAAAGCAATATTATGGCATAAATTTGACTAAATATATCTGTTATTTCAGTAAAAGGAATATTGGCTTAACTCATGAATTATAATCAAAATTATGTAATGAATTAGATTCCAAAGAAAGCTTGACACTATGCTAGATCAATCAGACCCACCTACAATAAATTTTTTTCATAAAAGTTGAAAATTAAAAGATGTATAACAGTACACCAGATATGTAATTGAAAAAATATAATTAATACAGAAAAATACTTTTTTAAAAAAGAGTACACCAGATAAATGTAAACAAAAAGAAACCAGGTAACATAAATTTAATATCAGAGAAGGAATAATGCAAGACAAAAAGCCTATCTTAAATTCAGCTGATTAGCAATCTTAATTCTATCTGAAACATTAATTCCCTTTGTCATGTAACAATATATTTACAGGTTCATAAAATGTAGATGTGGACATCTTTGGGGGGGGACATCATTCTGTCTATCACAGTGTGCCTTCTGATACATAAAAATTCACATCTGTCCCACATGCAAAATGCATTCACTCCATCTCAGCATCTCTAAAAGGTGTCAACCCATTACAACATCAAAAGTCCAAAATCTCATTAGCTCAAAATGCTCACATTTTATCATTTAAATCATCTAAATCAGGTATGAGTGAGATTAGACCTGATCCATCCTGAGGCAGAATTTCTCTCCAACTCTAAATCCATGAAGTTAGGAACAAGTTATCTGTTCCCAAAGCAGAGCAGTGGGAGAGGCATGGAGTACCAGTTATAAACATTCCCATTCAAAAAATATATAAAATTGGGTGGGAAATAGAGTCATTAATCCCAAGAAATTTTGAAATATATCTGGATGAGCAACATGGATTTGAAGGCCTGGGAATAATCCTCCACGGCCCAGGCTCTGCCTTTGGTCTAAGTCTTTCTGCCCATAGAGATATCCTTCCTTTTGTGTAAAGTATAGCATATGTTTGCAGCTGAAAAGTTGATGAGCCTTTTCCTACCTGTATATGTTGTGAGTCTGACAGTTTTCTTTTACTTCATAGTCTCTTTGTCCCTTGTAGACAAGGCTGTCAATGTTGCATGTTGGTAAGGACATGCTCAAAAACCCTGCAGGTCTCTTGTGTATGTCAAGAAAATTTGTCCCACTAGACACGAGGCTTCTCCAAAGATATTTCCTAGATAATCCTGTCTCTATTTTGTCTTCTCCAGAGATAGCTAAGGGAATAATCCATGGGTAGAATGTTGAATCTCCTCAAAAGCCTAGTGAATGACTAAGTACTCTGATCTTTGACCCTTCTGATGCTCTAGCCAAAGGTTGCCCAGCCACAATCTTGACTTTCTTTCAGAGCACACTTTCCTGACAGCTAAAATCCTAAGTTTAGCATACTTACAATCTAAGTAGGTTGAGGACTTCTCAACTCCCTCATTTTTTTGTCCAACAGTTCTTTCCTCAATTTATCTCCTTCCTCTTGCATTTTACTATAAGCAGCCAAAAGAACTAGGATGCACCTTTAACACTTGCCTTGGGCATCCCCTCAGCTATATATCTAAGTTTATAATATAAAGTTTTGCTTTCCATATAACTTCAGGAAACAATTCAGTGAAGTTACCTGCCAGTATATAACAAGAATCCTCTCTCCTTCACTTTCTAATAACATGTTCTTCATTTCCATCTGAACCGTCATCAGCAGTGTCTTAAACATTCCTATTTCTACCGACTGTCTGTTGATGATGACTTAGGTATTCCCTAATACAGACAACATATGTTTTCTCTACCAGGCTCCCCCTCACATTCCTCTAAATCTTCACTGGCAGAGTCACTAACACCCATATTTCTAATAGCCTACTCAAGGAAATATAGGCTTTTTCTAACATGCTTCTTAAAAATTCTTCCAACCTCTGTCCATTGCCTAATTCCAAGTTCATTCCACATTTTTATGTATTGGTGCATTTTTAACTTCTGCTCTAACAAATGACCACAAAGTTGGTGGCTAAGACAACACAAATTTATTATCTATTTATACTAGAGGCCCAGTGCACGAAATTCATGCACGGAAGGGAGGTGTCCTTCAGCCCAATCTGCACCCTCTCCAATCTGGGAACCCCTGGGGGATGTCCGACTGCCGGTTTAGGCCTGACCCCACAGGGATTAGGCCTAAACTGGCAGTCGGACATCACTCTCACAATCTGGGACTGCTGGCTCCTAACCGCTCACCTGCCTGCCTGCCTGATTGCCCCTAACCGCTTCTGCCTGCCAGCCTGATCGCTCCCTAGCCACCTAACTGCTCCCCTGCTGTCCAGATCGCCCACAACTGTCCTCCCCTGCCAGCACAATCACCCCCAACTGCCTTCCCCTGCCACAACCTGCCTCCTCTGCCAGGACCCGCCTCCTCCACACAAGGCAGCAGAGACGCCAGGACTGGCCTCCTCCGCACCACACCTAGCTGCGGGACCCCCAGGCCTCACCGTGTAGACAGGCTGCCAGGCCCCACCTCCGCTGTGCACATGGTCATCTTGTGGTGGCCATCTTGTGCCAATGTCACACACAAGGGCATGGGGACCACCTAGGCTTTTATTAGTATAGATAATTTATTATATAAATTAAATTATTTGCATATTGTATACTTTATAATATAGTTATATAGGTAAGAACTCCAAAATGGGTCTCACTGGGATAAAACCAAGGTGTTGACAGGGATGTATTCCTTCTGGAGATAACAACAAAAAAATCTATATCTCTCTTTTTCCAAATTCTACAAGCTGTCTGCGTTCCTTGGCTTGTGGAACCTCTTCTACTTTCAGAGCCAGAAATTTCATCACTGTGACCTCTTATTCTCTCATTTACCTCCTCCTCTAACTCCCTTGCCATCCTCTTTCCCTTATAAAGATTCTTAATCAGCCCACCCAGATAGTACAGGATAATCTTCCCTATCCTCAATTTAACCACAGTTGCAAAGTCCCTTTGGTCATGGAAGACAACATACTCCCAGGTTGTAGAGATTAGGTCATGGACATCTTTATTATTTGTTTGTTGTTTATATTATTCTGCCTACCATGGAAAGCAAGTGAGAGGAGGTTACTGTTGAGGTGGGTCTTGGGGTAAGAGTTATCAAGTTAGACAAGTTGGGGGGCATGCAAGTCAGGAGGACATAGTATGAATAAGTAAAATACATAAGGGGAACATAGCCTGGAGGATGAGGTTCTAGGAGAGGTTGTAAAGCTGAGAGGCCAAAACTATATTGTAAACATAGGCTAGGTCACCATTATCAAGGGGATGGCACAATAGGCTAGGAAGCTCACACCTTATGCTGGATACAATGGGAAATTGAATATTCTGAAGAAAAAAGAGTAGCATAATAAAATCCATTTTAGAGATAGCTCTGGTGGCCATACAGAAGATGGCTAGCGTCAGAATATTAAAGCCTATACAAATAGCCATAAATAGTTTGATTTCTGAGTTGAGCTAGTTTAATTAATATGATTTTGTATGTGCACTTTAAGACCCTATTAAAGGTGGTAAATAATTTTAAACTGTAGAATAAGTCAAGGGATTGCCCTAAATTGATTTCATACATCCCTTATTTTTACAAAATAATAATAATAATAATAAAACTACCTTTTCCATTAAAAAGATACTCTTTCTTCACCAACAGCCAATGGCTTTACACCAAAATTAAATCAATAATCTAGATTATGTGAGAAAATATTTCCCTCAAACCTCTGAAGCTGTATTCTTGTTTCTTCTGAGTTAAATTATTGGATTGCCTGTCTACACTAATTAAACATAAAAAATAATTGATTATCTCATCATCTCACTTAGTGTTCATACATCACTAAAATACTTCACTTACATTATATTTTCCCCTAAAGGGATAATATGCCTGCCATTTAACAATATTTTCCTTTGAGGTTCTTTCTAAATTCTCAAAAATCTATACAAGAGGCTGTCAGGTTTAAGGCGTCTTTTCAAGAGCAGCACATTCTATCAGGACTTTTTATTATTATGTATTTTTTTCTAACCAGCAGAGGCCATCAATGTCAGTTGAGTCAGGTTTTTTAAAGCCTATTTTCAAATCCCTTCCAGAAAAAACTTGTTAACAGCTAAGCTTTTCAATGCTTCTGTTCCTTCCCTATAACTAAACATGAAATCCTTTGAGTCAATACATTGAAAACTTAACTGAAAGTGTATTTCTCCGCTGACACACTGGAAAAATCTGAAAATATATTCTTGCAAAGATTCCAGTAGTTCATTGAAGAACTTGAATTACTGTATTAATGCAGTTCTTTGATTTAGTTTATTAAAAAATTCCTAAAATTTTGTCAATTAATTAAGTTTCTAAAAAGTAAGCAAGTAGAGATGCCATGTTGTAGTAACATGCTATTTAAAAGTAAAACTCTTTTAAAGCAAAATACCACTTGGTAAATAAAAAAGTGCATCTTGTTTAGCTCTTTTTCATTTTGTACCTTTAGTCTATTGAATTTTCTGAGACGAGACAACTTTTGGAAATTTGGAGGCAATTTTAAGTGTTTGGTTATCATATATTTAGATAGCAATGACTTTTTAAATTATTAGAATTAATAGAATTTTTAACATTTAAAATAATTTAAATTCAATATATTTACAAGAGACTTGATAATGAATTCAAGTTGATTAAGTTTTGATGGCAAAGATAAACATATTTATAGGTATAACTATATAAGAGACTATAACTTAGTTTGAATGTTCATAGGACCAGATGTTTAGATGGTAGATAAATTTCAACTAAATACAAAAAGTAATTCTCTATAGGCTAGAACTCTCTAAATAGAGATTTAATTCAACATATATTTAAAAAATATAAAATCACATTTTTCAGGTATTGTGTGCTCTATGAACTGTTGAAGAAAACAGATACAGCCCTGCTCTCAAATTCTAAAACAGGAGGGCATAGAATAAGAAGTATGTACCTATCTGCTAAGCACAATTCTAATGTTTTATCAGTATTATACAATTTAATCCATAAACAACCTAAGGTAGGAATGGGATTGATATATGAAGTAATCAAACAAGGTCATCATGGATAAGCACTATGCCAAGAGATGAGGACAGCAAATAATGCAGGCACAAAATTTATGGTTATTTCTAATTACTCCTCCTTTCCATTGAAGGGAGAAGTTTTTTACAGAAGAAAGTAAAGGATCTGATTTACATTGAAGAAAAATATTCCACTCTGACTTGCTAGGAGTAGAGATTGAAAAAGTGCAAGGACACAACCAGAGAAATTCGAGAGTGTCGAATCTGCAGAGACGAGAGATTAGGATGCCTTGGACTCAGTTTATGACACATAGAGAAGTAGACACATATAGAAACGGGGACATCAAAAAGATAGTTGAAGTTAGACTTAGAATGACTTGGTGATCAACTAGATGTGAAGGATAAAGGGAGTGAGGCAAAAATGATTATTTATTTATGACTTGAGCAACAGGTGGGTGGCAGTAAAATTAACAACAATGGGGAAAGTCAGGAAAGGAGAAGTCAAGAGTTTGTTTTGGGACATGTTAATTTTGAGAGAGCCAAGTAAATGCATCAGATTGGACATACTCCAGATATGGTACATTTCTCTTTCAGAGGAAATTCAAGAATCAAATAGACGTTTGTCTAGACGACAAGAAAGTCTCCTTCATCTTTACAATTCTATGATTGTATGAAAAGAGGAAATGAGAGTGATCTGAAGGGAATATCATGAATATTAAATTTGTTATCATTGAGTGAGGTGTTCAGGACCAGGATTTGTTCATTTTATATCTTATTTGCTCTCATGGACTTAACTATCACTAACTAAAAAGCAAATTGGCTAAAGCTAAAATTTCCAATATCTGCAAACCTAAAATTCACAGCAGTCAATTTTAAAAGCCTCTCTTTGCATTGCTTTTATAATGAATCACCAATTATTACTTTAGCATCAAGGACAAAGAGCACGCAATTATGCAAGAGGTACTCTGTTTAATACATATGTTTATAGATAAAAATACCTGTATTTGTTCACTAAAGAAAAATAACAGCATTGGAGACCATTTTTCTTTCTTTCTTTTAAAAAATAACTTAAAATATGTCATTGCTCATCTTCATTAGTAAACTGGTATATTTACATTATTGCTATTACTAGTATTATTATTTTTAAACCAACATTTTCTCTCCCACTCCTTTGTGCTGATCTTTGACATCCTGCTGAATAGAAGAAGCCCAAGCAAGCATTTCACAAATACTCAGAGCAAAGGGATATACTCAGAACACCTGCCATTAGCAAAACTTAAATTGCTGAAACTATAGTATTTAAAATCAATTTTGAGCTATTTGGAATTTTTGAAGGAAACAGTAATGAGAAGCCAGATGTTTCCATATCATATGTGAGTAATATATGAGTCATATGCAAGAAATATTCCAATACTGCATTGTGATTAAGCATGTAGATCCTGGAGCCATGTTGTCTGGTTGGATCATTTATGCTACAGTCCAGCTCTATGACTGTGGAAATCTTACTTAAGAGTTGGGTACCTTACATTTCTCATCTATTAAATGAGAATAATATCTCCATCTCATATATTTATAGAATCCTAAATAAATGATGAGCTCCTGGAACTGTGCCTATCATAACAAGTGCTCAATTAACATGAGTTATAATTTTCTCCAGTCTTTTTCTAAAGACACATGATTTAACACAGAAGATAAAAACCACAGTCTGACCCAAAGCTCTTCTAATATGCTATACTAGCTGTAAATTACCAAGCAAATGTGACTAGTGAGGGCAGAACTTGCTACTCTTCTTGCATAAAAACCCCCGTCTTGTGCATTTATAGCTCACAGGCTCATTTGATGTTTTCCTAAATATCTTCCATATATCCAACAGCATAAGACCAAGGGTCTACATTTACTTTTAAATGTATCAATCCCAGATTTTAACAGTGCGTTGGGGTTTGCATCTGGCTGTTTTTTACATTCTGTTAGGTATATGGATTATTCATGAACTATAACAAACACCCCTGAAATCAGTGGCTTAATACAGTACTAGTTCATCCTCATTCCCAAATCTGCAGGAAGGATAGGTTTGGCTGATTTAGACTGGGCTCCACTGGGATGCTCTGCTTCAAGCTGGCCTTGCCATGCATCAGGCTCAGGTCTGCTCCTTAGGTATTCATCCTGGACATGGTCCGGGGGTACAGGAGCAGCAGCTATTTGGGGAAGCTCTGCTTGTGGTGATGGCAGAGCACAAGAGGACAGGCCCAACTGTGCAACAAACTGAAAATCTCCTTATGTTAGGTTTGCTAATGTTTCATCAGCCTGAACAAGTACCATGACTGATCCCCAAGTCAAGAGATGGAGAAGTACTAGAGCAAGGAAGGAGGTGAGTGAATATGTCTGTCAGTTATCTCATCCATCACACTAGATTATGCTGCTGGTAATGCTATAATCATGATTGCATATATTGTGTATTCTTACATTTAAATGATTCATTTTGAGACCTATTAATTTGTATAGTTCAAGCTTACTGACCATCTATAGAAATAAACAAAAATGCTTTTCCTAAACAAGGAGAATATTCTTTATTATATATCATGAACTCTAAGCTGAAACAAAACCTGACTCAATAAATACTTTCTGAATTAATAAACATGAAATACTGAGAATAAGATTTTTGTACTAATAGCCCAACATTTTCTTTTTTTGGTGAGGGAAATAGGTGAAAGCAGAGACATTTAGTCTCTGGTTGCTTCATTCATTAAGCCTTTCTTTCAATCAACAAATGTTCTTTGAGTGTCTGCTATGAGCCAGGCGTATTCTAAGTCATAAGATCAAAATAGTCAGGTTCTTACCATTTGGGGAGATAGACAATAAATGATGATACAACAAGTTAGTTGTGGATAATGGTAAATAGCTAAAAAGTAAAACATTAGGAAATGAAATTATGAAGGTGAGACTATTTTGGATGAGGTGAACAGGAAGGCCTTAAAAAAGTGACATTTGAGCTGAAACTTCATGATAAGAAGGAGTCAACCAAGTGAAGATATAGAGAAAGAGAATTCTAGTCACAAGGTGCAACATGAGCAGAGATTCTGAGACAGGAAAGAGTTTGCAAAGAAGTCAGTGTTGAAAGGAACTCCATTCTTAAAATGAAAACCCATGCAAATTTCTTAAATTTGATTTCTTGCCTTTGATTCCCTCGTGTCTTATGCACTGATCACCTGGTTTTGTAATAACTGGCTGCCCTGTCAATCTCCTCCACTGGAACTGGAGCTCTTTTAGTATAAATATCAGTATCTTAGCATTTTCTCATTCACAGTGCCCAATGCAGAGCTTCAAGGCTGCCAACACAAGGCTGCCAAGTGCACACATGCACTAATGCCAGATTTTCATTGTATAAGGATCAGCCAAGGGGTAGGCCCAAGATGGGATCGACTTACCATCCAGATGAAATGGCTGAAAGGGGCAATGAGATAGTCATAGGAAAGGCTACATTTTGAAAGGCTACAAATTTAATACATGAAGGGATTTTGGCCTTCATTCTTCTTTTCCAGAAATATAAAAATATATAAAAGTAAGAAATAATTCAAGATCTACTATGTATAAGAAACCATAGGAACATAAAAAATTAATAACACTCTATTCTGCCCTCTTCAAATAATAACTAATTTAGAAAATTATATTATTAAAGCAGTTTAAATATTTTCTAAATGCTTACAAACTTGTTACCACATTTTCTCCTTTGTTGACTTTAAAAGGTCATTTTTAATAACTATACTTTCTCTCAGAGTCTGAGTTAGCTAGCTTGGGAAAAAAATCATTTCAGGTGCCTTTAATATCCAAGATAGAATTTTGAGTTGAAAGGGACATTTGAGAGCATCTAGCCCATTAAGAATTTGGACACTAAGACAAAATATGTAAAGTAACTTACTAGACAGGATCAGAGTTGTGGATGGAACCCCCATCCCTGACAACCTGATTAGTTCACTTTCTATTACAGTAGTCAAAAAGAAGCTGAGAATTTGGTTTTTAATGAAATTAGCAACCTCAACATGAGACTCAGAAGAAATTACAAGCAAAAAGAATGTGGAGAAAAAACAGTACTAGTCAGGAATTAATTCTTCCAAGTTTTTTTTATTGCTGTTGAATTTTTTAAAAATTTGAGCACTATTTCAAATGTTAGTTAATCCTTACCTAGGTAATAAAATATCTATAATCAAAGAAAGTTTTCTTAGTTTAAAGTTTTTTCCCACAGGCAAGAAAAAGTGGGTGAGTTTGGTATGAAAAATAAATAAGCACATAAAAAATGTAAAGAAAGTAATTGGTACAGTGGAGATGTAATCCATTACATAGACATTCACATCTTCAACAAAGAAAAAATATAATCCTGGGTCCACGTTTATCTCCGTCTATAAAGGGATACAACTGTTAACCCAATAAGGCTGGCAAAGAATCATGGTCAATGCCATGATGTGAGACTTCCTCAGTCTGACAACTAACAAACAAATGGAAGTACTTGAGATCACATAAGCAAACTAGAATCATTCAGGGTCCGAACAGAGTGACAGTTATGAGAACAAGTTATGAAAGAGTAATAGTCATCCTGTGTTAACTTCTCACTTTAAACAATAAGAAAAGTGAACAAATATGTGTGCCTCTCTTTTCAAGCTTAGGGCAATAGAGAGCTCTGACCACTGACACAGGGGAACACAGAAGACCTCTCTACATCAACCTCAGCATTCTGTAGGGACCATTATCCAAATCACTGAAATGGGCAGGAGAGCCTAACCCAAGAGCTGAAGAAATAGAACTGAGACTCTAGGGTAGCAGGCACTGGTGGGATACGTCAGGCAGAGTAACATAAATAGGACAGCTACACTAAGAGGAAGCTCCACACATCAGCAAAGGAGTCCACTTGAGTCTCTAGCTCAGTGCTAAATTGAACATGCACAAGGCAAGACTCCATTTTGCAAAAATATCTTTTGCAGAAACATCTTCAAAATACTATAAGAATAATGAGCAGCAGTTGACAAAACCTGTCCTAGTCAGAGATTTTGTAGACAAACTATACACCTTATGCACAAAATGAAATTAAACATCACGTTCACAAATTACTCTGCCTATTTCCCGGGGTTGTGGACGTTATATTCTTTGCAACATTCTTAGAAAATAGTCTATATAATTGGTTTATTGAAAACGGCTCACATGTCTGGACAATATATATTGCATGTATGCAATTTTTAACTTATTTTTATGTTAATTGAAATGAAAGCATTCAGTTGGAATATAAGAAAAACATAGTGACATAGGTTATTTGTCATTATTTTTCCATAAGTTTTGACTCATTCCAAATATTCCTGTGTTTGGCTCCTCTTTACTTGAATGGCTGAAATAAAAAGCACGCATATGTATACCTTAAGCACTTCAAAGCCACATCCTTATTAGAGTTAAATAATGGAAGAGACTTTACATTTGTTAGAACAGGAGAAAGAATACAGAGAGACTGACTGTAATACATGCTTTCCTACTATACATCTGCATAATCATATATTATTGAAGAACATTTTAACAAAAGCATAAAGGCTGGAATTCCATTACCAGGAACACACAACAAACACCCATGAATGCTTTAACATTCAAATTAAAATGAAGGCAGATTTGTCCATAGCCTCCTCATAATTGCCTTTTCATTTAACTGCTTCTAATAACCCTCTGACAATTATCTATCTGGAAAAAAAGGAAAGCAAGTTCCAAAACATTGAACTCAATCCTTTGTACTGCTGAGCAGCCTCCTTTAAAGGGGGCATTTTGCATTTACCCTCTGATTTATAAAAGGAGCCCTTTCTATGTCTCCATCATAGGAAATCAAACAGAGACCGATCATGTGACTAGCAGTGAAAATCTATGAGAATGGTGCATCTTATGCCCTGAGCACCACTTAAAATTTGTAAGGGCAAGAATCAACTGAGCGGGTGTTTCTGCTCTTTCACAATACGGCCAGATTTCAAAACATTTAACTGAGATTTTAGAAGACACAGGGAACAGTACTAACAATAAGGTCATTTAAGATATAATCACAGATTCTTTTGCAGAGTGTTTGCTTTATGTTTGAAGAACACTTCCTTCAATTGACTTATTTTCTCACATAAATAAACTCAGTGAATTTTTTTCTCCTTCTCCCCTGGGTATGAGCTCTACACCAAGGAAGTCCCATATTATTCACTGGACCATCTGACTATATTTACCAATTGCCTTGTCTAATAAAAGTGCCAGAGAACAAGCAACGCAGGGCATTCGACTTTGGGGAGAAAGTAAATTTGACACAGAAATATGTTTTATGTAGACAATCAGCATTCAAATAACTTATGCAACATTCTTCCTGGACTCATTGAGCTGTAGGCCAATTTTATCAACTCGTGCTGTAGAGAAGACTTGCCTTTTGGCCCCAAACCATTTTATATTTTCTTTTCATCTCAGGTGCCTATAATCTCATTTTGATACTATGATCAAATAGCTCCATATTGCTTATGTTGAGAGTAATGTTCCTTGTCACATATTGCTTATGTAAAGGGTCCCTGTTCCTTACAAGGTATTTATTCATAGGACTCCATTCATGGTCAGAAGCCTCGTTTCCCACTTCCTGCCCCATACTTTACTAGAGCCTCTAGGGCCTAGGCAATTTACCAAATGGGATCTACAGTTTTATTTTTAATCCCTGGGTTTTGGTTTTTACTATTTATGCTAATAGAAATTCCATGACTTTTCCCCACAAGATTAATCCTACCCAACAATTAAGGCATATCAAAACATCTAGGAAGCCCGTATTAATTATCTTCTGCCTCTTTTCTTTGCCAAAACAGTTTTAGCATTCTCATGTTGCTCATAATGTTCTGTATGGCTCATAGATATTTATGTGCATGAGGAATCTACTGGAATCATTCAGTATTGTATTCATTCAATAAATGCTATCCACTAATGCTACCACTCTACATGCTATAAAAGACACTCCACCTTTAAGAAACTCACAGTCCGGCTGTTTAAAAGCTATTCAGCTTTTACTTATGTTTGTGCAACAAAAAGTAAGTAACTTTATATTCCAAACACAAAATGTGGCCAATAAATGTTTGCTGAATTAAAATCCATGTGATCAAATCAATCTCAGCTAAAGTATTAGGAGATTATTGTACTAATTTACTAAAGAGAATTTACATTTTTAAAAATAATGAGCTCAAATAGATCCCCAGGTTCCCCCCAGTGAAATGGTTTGGGGAAAATGGTCTTTCTTAGAGCTTCTCAAATTGCAGAAAATAACCAAATGCCTACTTATTGCACCCCTCATATCCACAGAGGATGTATTCATATGTACCCACAGGTAAGCAGAGCTAACTTTACTGTATGTCTGAACACAGCCTGAGAACACTATAAGCACTGATGAAATGTAGGAAGTGGAGGATCACTGGACAAAACTGGAAAGGAACTGCCATTTTCTTCAGATGTGTGGCCACATACAAGAATATACACCCTGATAAAAGCTACAAATTATTAGCTCAATAAAAGAACACTGAATTTTATAGATAAGAAATTGTTTTACCTGTTCATTGAAGACTCATTCTTCTAATGGGTGATATGGCTTATAAATCATAAAGCAGCAATAAAATGGCCATTTAGTGGACTGTACTCACACCCAGAGCAAATGAGTTCTCTCACTTGGGCAGCTGCTCTTCATTCTTTTCTACAAGCAAGGCCAGCAATTTTCAAGGTGACAAAAAGCCTACATTTAGGAAAATATAATACTGTGCTTACAAAACGTAATGACAGGCGAATCTCAAAAGATGTAGAAATTTGGTGTGAATGAGATAAACGTTCAAAAGACCACCTGCCTATCAAAAGCCTTTCTGAACTCTCCGTCTCCTCCCTTCTCCGGGTTCCCTAAGTGCTCCTTTCTCCTTTACACTCCTCCTCCCTTAACCTCTTCCAAAGCCAGAATAAGTCCCTTCCACCTTATTAATCGCAGTCTGAGCCCAGGCTCTTGGCCAGGGAGCTCTGAAAACCTCCCATCTGGATATCAATAGAGCTCTACTTTATTTAAAAAATACTCTTTACGGCTAGAATATTAACAACTTAGCAATTAAGGGGACCCAGAAGTATGTTCTTTCTCCAAAATGATGCTCCCGAAGCTGAATTTGTAGGTTCAATTTCTAAGTGGTTTAAACCAGTTCAGTTTCTTCTGGACCAAAACTATGACCGGCCATTTTAGGTGTCACAAAGCAGAAGGGGAAGTGGAGAGGTGGAGGTGTGCAAACTTTCAGCAGGTCATCATAACTCCTGCTCTCAGTATAGAGAACAGCATATCTTTCATTGGCATTTTTCTGCCTTTGTTCTAGAATTCTTTCCCACTAAATTTAAGGAGAAAAATCATTGAAAGGCATCATTTTTTTTTCCAATGTTGTTCTTAAAATATTGACACCATGTAGAAGGTTCCTTTGCCAGAGGTAAACAATGTTTTCATGAAGAATTTAAAGGCTTTAAACCAGATAAAAAATACTTACTGGGTTCTGCATTACTTCATTTTATTTTCAAAATATTTTTTATGCCAAGAATGTCTTTTTAAGAGAGAAAAGGAAATAAGAAAAAAAAAGGAAGAGATAAAATTAAAAATGTTGCATTCTAAATCTCTTCTTAGGGAAATCATTTTGATTAGTGCCTCTTTTCTTTTTCTTTTTTGAATTCTTGAAATCACGTGCTATTCAGGAAAGAGTTCATCTACTTAAATATTATTTTCTCACTAGCAAGTTCTTGTGATGAATTAAAGCATAAAATGTTAATTTACTATATGCAAATGATATGTAAATTTAGACTTTCCCAATATCAATTTGTGTCTGAATTTCATGCAAATTGCTTATCCACCATTTCTTAATTCATATTTGAGGTCAGTTTCCTATACAACATTATTCTGTACTAGAGGCCCAGTGCATGACATTCTGTACTAGAGGTCTGGGAGCCCTCGGAGGATGTCTGACTGACAGCTTCGGAGGTGGGCCGCTGCGTTCGCCAGACTTCAGCCTGGCTTGTGGCTGAGCCGCACTCCCCCTGTGGGAGCACACTGACCACCAGGGGCAGCTCCTGCATTGAGTGTCTGCCCCCTGGTGGTCAGTGTGCATCATAATGACCATTGTTCTGCCATTTGGTTGATTTGCATATTACCCTTTTATTATATAGGACTAGGGGCCCGGTGCACGAAATTTGTGCACTGGGTGTGTGTGTGTGGGGGGGGGGTGTCCCTCAGCCCAGCCTGCCCCCTCTCACATACTGGGAGCCCTCAGGCGTTGACCCCCATCACCCTCCAATCGCAGGATCGGCCCCTTGCCCAGGCCTGACGCCTCTGACAGAGGCGTCAGGCCTAGGAAGGGGACCCTCATTTCCCCCCACCACTGGTTCTGCCCCCAGCCCAGGTCTGATGCCTCTGGCCCAGGTGTCAGGCCTGGGCAGGGGACCCCCAGACCCCTCCGATTGCTGGCTCTGCCCCTTGCCCAGGCCTGATGCCTCGGCCAGAGGCGTAGACCCCCATCACCCTCCAATCGCCTGATCGGCCCCTTGCCCAGGCCTGACGCCTCTGCCAGAGTTGTCAGGCATGGACAGGGGACCCCCATCTCCCCCCAATCACTGGCTCGGACTCCCGCCCAGGCCTGAGGCCTCTGGCCCAGGAATCATGCCTGGGCAGGGGACCCCCATCTCCCTCTGATCGCTTGCTCCACCCCCCGCCCAAGCCTGACGCCTCTGACCCAGGCTTCAGGCCTGGGCAAGGGGACCATCATATCCCTCCAATCCCCGGCTCTGCCCCCCACCCAGGCCTGATGCCTCGGCCAGAGGAGTTGACCCTCATCACCCTCTGATCACCAATCACCGGATCGGCCCCTTGACCAGGCCTGAGGCCTCCGGCAGAGGTGTCAGGCCTGGGCAGGGGATCCCCAGCTCCCCGCGGTTGCAGGCTCCGCCCCTGCCCAGGCCTAACGCCTCTGGCCGAGGCATTAGGCCTGGGCAGGGGACTCCCATCTCCCCGCGATCTCCCGCTCTGCCCCTGCCCAGGCCTAACACTTCTGCCCGAGGCATTAGGCCTGGGCAGGGGACTCCCAGCTCCCCGCGGTTGTAGGCTCTGCCCCTGCCCAGGCCTAACGCCTCTGGCCAAGGCATTAGGCCTGGGCAGGGGACCCCCAGCTCCCCGCGGTTGCAGGCTCTGCCCCTTCCCAGGTCTAACGCCTCTGGCCGAGGCGTCCGGCCCGGGCAGCGGGGACCCGCAGCTGCAGCGGCCCCGCGATCGTGGGCTCCACTTTAGGCCCAGGCAAGGGACCCCTAGCTCCTGGGACTGCCAGCTTTGACCGTGCCCAGCTCCCATCGCTGGCTCCACCCCTACTTCCTGCTATCACTGGCCAGGGCGGCAAAGGTGCCTGATTCTCCGATCAGCTCTTAGCTCCCCCCTGGGTTTCCGATCACTGTCAGTGGCAGGGGGCTTCTTCCTGCTTTCCCTTTCGCCTCCCTGCATTGTGCCTACATATGCAAATTAGCCGCCATCTTTGTTGGCAGTTAACTGCCATCTTAGTTGGCAGTTAATTTGCATATAGCCCTGATTAGCCAATGAAAAGGGTAGCGCCGTACCCCAATTACCATTTTTCTCTTTTATTAGTGTAGATAATCCATTTTGACAAGTATTCAACCATTTCTCCTGGGTTTAAGTTCTCTCACCATCCTGGTGATTGTTCCCTGGACTCTGGTTTCCTTATCTGTGAAGTGAGTGTGTACACATGACATCCATTGTTCCTTTGTGTGTGTTTTTTTAATTCTATGATAACTCACATGGTTATTGTGAGGATTAAATAACATATGAGGAATGAACTCACTTTAAAATATAAAATGACATGCAAATATGAATTAGAGACATGCAAATTTATACATTGATAATTATATTTTGATACAATGGGAACTTATGTTGCAGAATCTAGGATGGGGTATGTATCTGATAGGTCAATTGATAGCATCATAACATTAATATCTCAAGTACTTATTTCACCTATCCTGCTTCAGGAGTCTGGGTGGTAGAAGAAGTTTCCTTTCTTGAGGAAAACACATTTGTATGTGTTTTTTTCGTACTATACTTATCGATCTTAAAGATCTTTTATAAGTTTGAGGGGAAAAAATTAGAATTCTATTGAACCTTTTTGTGCAAATGATGAGGTTTCTTATCTGTTGTTTATTTTCCCCCTTGGGCATGTCAGAGCACCTTGAATATTCACTTGAAAATGGCTGCAGATTATATTGGCTGTGGCAGTCTACAACAGTCATGTCTTTCAGATTTTAATTCCAGCTATTGTTTAAATAGCTCTCTCAGAATGAGATGAATTTTACATTTATTTTAGTACTATAGCTTCACTGTAGGTGAAGATTGAATGCATTTATGAGATTATAAATGTACTATTATTATGAAATGTACTATAATACTTTAAAATATGGGTAACAAAATATCTCAAAATTTTGTAAAATAATGCAGAAACATTCACTTAGAACTATATGGCAGGTAATAGAAGTCATGGTCAGGATGCATTTTGATTGGTATTTAAAAACTTTCAGAGTGAATAAAAAGGTTTTCTTTAGAAAATGATAAATTTGCAGATACAAAATATAAGTGCATTTTCAATAAATGAGGTTGATCTTATAAAATAAATCATTCTACAAATATTGCATAGTGGCTAAAATCAAAGGCTATTAAAGAGTCAGTCTTTCTAGGCTGAAATCGCTACTGTTATTTCCCAGCTTGTTTAATTGCCCTGTGCCCCATAAGTAATTAGGTGGTGTATTTAAAGCACTCACCAAAGAATATGAACTCAACAAAAGAAGTAGTTATTATATTATTACCTCCAAGTTTTTCATTTAGAAAGTGCAGAAAAGATACCTGTCTACATGTTCACATTAGAAAGTACATAGCACATTTTTTTTGGTAATGATTTTTTTAAAAAATATATTTCATTGATTTTTTACAGAGAGGAAGGGAGAGGGATAGAGAATCAGAAATATCGATGAGAGAGAAACATCGATCAGTTGCCTCTTGCACACCCCCTACTGGGGATGTGCCCGCAACCAAGATAAATGCCCTTGACTGGAATCGAACCTGGGACCCTTCAGTCTGCAGACTGACACTCTATCCACTGAGCCAATCCAGTCAGGGCTTGGTAATGATTCTTGAGTGAATTAAATTTGTATTATCTAGCAAAGCAATTCTGGCTTTATTTTCAACATATCTTTTTTTTTCACGTTTACTGAAGTATAATTGACAAATAAATATTATATATGTGTGAGGTGTTCCTTAAAATAATCATCATATAATTTCTTTTCTGGTGAGAACATTTAAGATCTACCTTTTTAGCAAATTTCAAGTATACAATGTTAATTATGGTTACATTGCCCTACATTAGATCTCCAGGACTTACTCATCTCACAAAACTGGAAGTTTGTTCACCATGACCAATATCTCCCCATGTCCTTGCCCTTCAGGTCCTGGCAACCACAATTTAAAAAGAAAAAAATAAAGGTTTAATCTTCTAGTATAAAATTTTATTAATATTAGCAATAAGATAACCTCATAGATAATGTTTTTATTTTTTTATTTTTTTAATAAATCTTTATTGTTCAGATTATTAAAGTTGTTCCTCTTTTTTTCCCCCATAGCTCCCCTCCACCCGGTTCCCACACCACCCTCTGCCCTTACCCCCCCCCCCCCCACCGTCCTCATCCATAGGTGTAAAATTTTTGTCCAGTCTCTTTCCACACACCCCAGACCCCTTTCCCCCCGGAGAATAGTCAGTCCACTCCCTTTCTACACCCTTGATTCTATTATATTCAGCAGTTTATTCTGTTCATCAGATTATTTATTCACTTGATTTTTAGATTCACTTGTTGATAGATGTGTATTTGTTGTTCATAATTTGTATCTTTACCTTTTTCTTCTTCTTCCTCTTCTTAAAGGATACCTTTCAGCATTTCATATAATACTGGTTTGGTGGTGATGAACTCCTTTAGCTTTTTCTTATCAGTGAAGCTCTTTATCTGACCTTCAATTCTGAATGATAACTTTGCTGGGTAAAGTAATCTTGGTTGTAGGTTCTTGGTATTCATCACTTTGAATATTTCTTGCCACTCCCTTCTGGCCTGCATAGTTTCTGTTGAGAAATCAGCTGATAGTCATATGGGTACTCCCTTGTAGGTAACTGACTGTTTTTCTCTCGCTGCTTTTAATATTCTCTCTTTGTCTTTTGCTCTTGGCATTTTAATTATGATGTGTCTTGGTGTGGTCCTCTTTGGATTCCTTTTGTTTGGGGTTCTCTGCGCTTCCTGGACTTGTAAGTCTATTTCTTTCACCAGGTAGGAGGAGTTTTCTATTATTATTTCTTCAAATAGGTTTTCAATATCTTGCTCTCTCTCTTCTTCTGGCGCCCCATTATTCAGATGTTGGTACACTTGAAGTTGTCCCAGAGGCTCCTTACACTATCTTCATATTTTTGAATTCTTTTTTCTTTTTGTTTTCCCGGTTGGGTGTTTTTTCCTTCTTCATATTTCAAATCTTTGACTTGAGTCTTGCGATCCTCTAGTCTGCTGTTGGAACTCTGTATAATATTCTTTATTTCAGTCAGTGTATGCTTAATTTCTAGTTGGTCCTTTTTCATAACCTTGAGGGTCTCACTAGATTTCTTGAGGGTCTCACTAAATTTATCAGCAGTTTCTAGAAAATACTTGAAAAATCTTAGAAGTGTGGATTTGAATTCTATGTCCAATAATTTGCTTTCCTCCATTTCTGTCATTTGTGATCTGTTTCTTTGTCTCCGCATTTTTTATGCTTCCCTGTGTTGATAGAGTGGCTTTCTGTGCTAGGTGTCCTATAAGGCCCAGTGGCTCAGCCTCCCCAATTACCTGAGGTGGACACTCTTGGTGCACCCCATTGTGGGCTTTGTGCACAGTCTTGTTGTAGTTAAGCCTTGATTGATGTAGGTATCACTGGAGAAATTGACCTCCAAGCCAATTGGCTGTGAGAATCAGCTGTGTCTTCAGTGGGAGAACTTCTGTGCTGGAGACACCCTTCTGGGGCAAGTCTTGCTTCAGTGGGGCTTTGGTGCTTACTGAGTCTGCCCCCTGAGTGTGTCCCTTACGGATCTGAGGAGTTTTAATCTGGATGGTCCCACTCTGACCACTGGGTACACTGGCTCTTGGATCTCTAAGGAGGTGCTAATTTCGCCTCTGCCTGAGGCTACCCAGTAGGAGCTATGGAGAGATCTGCAGATTCCTCTTCTTTGTTTGGGGTTTGGAGGTGCCCATATGAGGCCCAGTTGTGAAGCAATGCAAGCTGCTGTGGGGCCTTGGGCATTCTTTTTAAAGTTCTGGGTCTCTCTGACCCAGCTGCAGTTTGTTAGGTAATTTTCAGATTGCAAAGGACCAGGCCTTTCATATGCAAAAGCCTCTGCACACAGCTTGGGTGGGGCGGGGTATCAGAGATCAACAGGGTGGAGCAAGCATTTATGGCTGATCCT
This sequence comes from Myotis myotis, assembly GCF_014108235.1. Classification (NCBI taxonomy): domain Eukaryota; kingdom Metazoa; phylum Chordata; class Mammalia; order Chiroptera; family Vespertilionidae; genus Myotis; species Myotis myotis. The sequence goes on along the minus strand of NW_023416379.1, from coordinate 31,286,229 downwards.
CAGTCCTACCCTAAGAGGCCCCACATCTCAGTGTCCCGGTAATCACTGCAAGCACCTCTGAGAGAAAGCCCCCTCGAGTTCCAACTGATGCCAGACAGTCCAGTTTCTCCCCATATGAGTCTGGGTCTCCAGAGACTCGACTGGAACTGGAGTTCAGAGCAGTTGGGAGCTTGAGACTCCCTCCCGAATGAAAAAGACAACCGCGTCCTCAGTTGCCAGCCCTTGCCACGTGCGCCTCCATACCTCTGCACTTTACTTCTACACCTTCTCTGAGTCTCAGTGTGCTTTTCTCTTTCCTTCTAGTTGTAGAATTTCCACTCAGCTAGCTTTCCTGTGGTTCTGGATGATGTCCGTTTTGTCTTTTAGTTGTATTTTTGAAGTGGTTGTACGAGGCAGCAATTTCCAGTGTTTACCTATTTCGCCATCTTGGTTTACCAGCCGTGGGCAAACTACGGCCCGCGGGCCGGATCCGGCCCATTTGAAATGAATAAAACTAAAAAAAAAAAAAAAAGACCGTACCCTTTTATGTAATGATGTTTACTTTGAATTTATATTAGTTCACACAAACACTCCATCCATGCTTTTGTTCTGGCCCTCCGGTCCAGTTTAAGAACCCATTGTGGCCCTCGAGTCAAAAAGTTTGCCCACCCCTTCTCTAGATACTGTTTTTAAATACTCAGCATAATGTTTCAATGAATTTCTGCTAATTATAATAAATATCTTGATTATGATAAGAATTTTATTGTAATTCTTAGTGGCTGGGCTGAATCTTTCAAAGAAACTAAATTTATGGCCGAACTATTGTTAAAGTTCTATTTACCTGAGGAATACATTATATTTAGTTATCACATTCTATAAGTAAATTAGATCACCTAATAACTCATTTGAGAGCACTGAATATGCTTATCTAATTTACTTTATGGGACAGTAAGCAAAATTTTCAAGCCACATCATCCTCAAAATAAATGCATTTTTCCCTTTAATAACAGCCTTAAGTATCAGTGAGTACAGCAATGCTCAGTTGCAATGTAGGACTTTCCAAGCCAATGCTATTTATTTAGAAAAAAATTGAATTACTTGATTTATTTGGATTAAATTGCTTCTTAGGGACAGGAACCGTATTAATACACAATTTTCATTAAAATACTAATTTATTTAACATTACTTAACTCTCCATTGAGCACACAAATCCTATAAAGAATAGCATTCAGAAGTAATGTAATTGCCAAATATTCCCAAGAGTATAAGAAATGCACACTTTTTAAAAAATTGATTTGTAATGGCATTATAGCAAAAGGGTAAGAAGTTAAGCATTAGCCTATTTTTTTTCTCATAACAGAATAAAGATTCAAATATAAATGAGACTTAAGTTTTCTATAAATGTGTACTTTGTATAATGGACTAAACTAGCCATTCTATTATTTTGCTCTTGAAATATTATAGAGATTTTAGTTATTGAGATGCAAGCAAATCAGGATATAATAGGTGATAATGATGGCATACAGATAACAGCAATTATTGTGTTAAAGCAATCAATAAATGTATTCTTTGTGCAAGATAAGGATCTAATTTAGATTGTTTCTAAATTGCTATTTATCAGCACACTATTTACTGAATAATTCTTCCCCCCTATTTTGCAATTTTTAATTATATATTTATAATTTTACATATAAAGTTCCACTATCTAAAGAATAGTTGCAGTATTTAATTCTTTGCAATCTTACTGTATGTATTTTCGTAAACTTAAATCATACTAATAATTTTGTATGCATTGTTGTACTTATGATAATATAATAAAAATGTTCCCCACATAATAGAAAGTTAATGTAACTAAAAAAGGAATAGTTTCTACTATGTGAGGTGATAGAGAAGTTAATTAATCCTACTTCAGTAATCATTTTATAATTATATATGTAAATTTAATTATAAATATTTTAAATGAACACATTATACACTTTAAACTTACACAATGTTATATGTCAGTTATATCTCAATAAAGCAGGAAAAGAAATAATCTTTATTTTAATCTTTATTTTATAATTATCTTTTCATGTCATTTGCCTATATCTATTTGATATTTGTTTCGCATATGTTTTATATTTATTACATCACTAGAGGCCCAATGCACAAAATTCATGCAAGAGTAGGACTTCCCTCCTCCAGCTGCTGGCACTAGCTTTCCTCTGGCACCCGGGACCCAGGCTTCCATGGCAGCCCCAGCTTCGTCCAGAAGGTTGTCCAGTTTAATTAGCATATTACACTTTTATTGTTATAGATTATAATGCGTGCGTATACACACACTATGTGTTGTACATGTATGTCTATATACATACAGACTTAATATACATGTTGATACTATATTCCTAGTTTGTTTTCTTTTAGAATTTGGTTTATTGTGATTTCTGTTAGCAAAAGATATTCAAACAAAAAATTTTGTAAATACCTTTTTCTCAGATTTTTTAAAAATATATTTTTAGTGATTTCAGAGAGGAAGGGAGAGGGAAAGAGAGAAACATCAATGAGAGAGAATCATTGATCAGCTATCTCCTGCACACCCACCACTGGGGATTGAGCCTACAATCAGGGCATGTGCCCTTGACCAGAATCAAACTCGGGACCCTTCAGTCTGCAGGCTGATGCTCAATCCACTGAGTCAAACCGGCTGGGCAAAAATACTTTTTCTTTAAATATATTTTTATTGATTTCAGAGAGGAAGGGAGAAGGAAGAGAGATAGAAACATCAGTAATGAGAGAGAACCATTGATTGGCTGCATCCTGCACACTCCCCACCAGGGATCCAGCCTGTAACCTGGGCATGTGCCCTGACCGGGAATCAAACCATGACCTCCCTCCCCGTTAATAGATTGACACTCAACCACTGAACCACACGGGCCAGGCATAAATACTTTCTTTTTTGATTCATACCATTTCCTTGAAATATTTATCTATATTATCTTTTTGTATACTGCTAATATAGCACATATTAAGTAAGTCAGAAATAGATGCAGACACACATATGGTAATCTAAGATATATTTGAGATAAAAATCTAATGACTATTAAATCTAGTCATATGGAGAATATCCTATCTGATAAAGAGGGAATATGCTAATTGACCCTCACACCATCACAAAGATGGTGGCACCCACAGGCAATAAGGAGGGAATATGCTAATTGGCTGCCATGCCCTCAAAGATGACGGTGCCCACAGCCACAAGACCCAGGACCCTCAGCCCTGCTAGGACCCGGCCTTGCTGCACGCCTGCCTCCAAAGTCCCCCAGTTCCCTCAGCCCCTTAGCTGCCCAGGGCCGGCCCAAGGCACAGGCAAGCCTTGGATGGTGGCTGCCCAGCCAACGCCTGAGGTGCAGGCAAGCCTTGGATATTGGCTTCCAAGCTGCCCAGGGCCAGCCCAAGGTGCAAGCAAACCTAGGATGGCAGCTGCCCAGCCAACGCCTGAGGTGTAGGCAAGCCTCGGATATTGGCTGCCCAGCCGCCCAGGACCGCCCGAGCCTCAGGTAACCAGGGCCGGCCGAGGCTTATGCTGCCAGCAGTAGCAGCAGCAGAGGTGTGAGGGGGCATCGTTTTCCCCTGATCTCTGGGTCACTTCCCACCCTTGAGGGCTCCTGGACTGTGAGAGGGGGCAGGCCAGGCTGAGGGACCCCCTCTCCAGTGCATGAATTTTCATGCACCTGGCCTCTAGTATTAGTATATTTCTTCAGCAGGTTATTAAGATGAGATCTTAAATGAAAATGTTTTTCTTTTGCCTTCACAAGAGGCCAACATCTTGGCTGGTCACAGACAACAAACTGTATTTCACAAAATTGTATGCACTTTTTGTTTTCATTTTCTACTATCATACAAATCTGAAGCTATACTTTTGTGGCCAGTTTTCTTTGTTTTTATTTTGTTTTTTTTTATTATTGCTTGTTGATTCATAAGAATATTTTATACTTTTGAAACTCATAGACATTGCAGGCATGCCTCTTTTTCATTAATTTTAGCTGAAGGAAGGCCTGCCCTTTCAATGGGTCTTTCCTTGTAACTGAAGACCTTTTGAAAATTATGCTATAAATCATCACTTCTGCTCTAATGGCCGTGGCCTCTCTCAGGAGAATGACCATAGTTCTTATTTTACATTTCCTTTTTATTTTCCCCTGTATCTATACTCTGTTTTCTCATTACTTTTACTTATTTGCTTTTTCCTCTCTATGTTAAGAAACCATGCAAGCCTATCTCCTAAAATGAGATTAAATGAAATCAATGCATGCCAGAAGTTCTCAGCGCTGGTTTTTTGTTTGAATCACTTGTGAAAATAAATAAATAATAAGGGCAAGGCCTAGGACTACTTGCATTGCACAATTCATGAGATATTCTGTCCCCTGTTGGCAGTGCCTGCTGGAGCTGTGCAGTGATTGGACCTGCCTGGTCCTGCCCTACACCAGTTAAATCTGAATCTAGGTGTGGAATAAAACACTGATAATTTTTTTTAATCTTCAGTTGATCCTAGTGTGCAGCTATGATTAGGAAGGAGGAGAGCTGATGGCACATGCATAGGGCTTAGCACAAGCTCTGAGACGTGTCAGTGCTTAATGTTGGACACCCTCCACTTCAGCATCAGCTTCAGCATCATCTAATTATCCACGGTGTCAACTGAACTCTTTAGCATAGATTTTAATCTACATTTGCTGTTCCATTTTTTTTTGTTTCCTCACTCATAGTCTCATCTTTTGGCTATTCCTGGCTTATGAAGATCATGGGTGTTTTTAAACATGTATATTTTAAAGGATATCAAGAAATTTCCTAAACTTACTCGGGCCGGATCCGGCCTGTTTGAAATGAATAAAACTAAAAAAAAAAAGACCGTACCCTTTTATGTAATGATGTTTACTTTGAATTTATATTAGTTCACACAAACACTCCATCCATGCTTTTGTTCCGGCCCTCCGGTCCAGTTTAAGAACCCATTGTGGCCCTCGATTCAAAAAGTTTGCCCACCCCTGGCCCCATGGACTGCTGAGAAAATCTCATCCGACCTCCAGCTGGAGTGTGGACCAGCATGCACAGCTCCCCCAGCATGCCTCTGCCGAGTTGGGGGAGCTCATCTCTTAACACCTCTCTCTGGTTCTCTGACTGTACGAATATGTTGTGTACTCTACACAAACATGTACTGAAAACAGGACATACCAAATCCATTTGTTTTTCTTAATTTATCATTCAACAAAAACTTACAGAGTGCTACGTCTTGTTGGGTAATATCCTATCCTCAGTGCTAGGGAATGTAAGGGTGAGCAAGTTAGACTATACCCCTGCTCTCATGGAACTTACATGGTAGAGCTGGAAGCAGATAACAAGTAATTAAATACATGAATAAAATAATTTCAAGTAATGCTATGTCACATAAGGAAAGAAAATACCATAGAAGGAAACGTCTGGAGGGGAACAGTATTCACTTCCTGGAAATTCATTTCCTAGAATTCCATGTGCCACTACCAGCACTCTGCTCTGGTATTTCCTAGGACACAGTAAGTTGTCACATGGTTATAGGGGGGAGAAGTTCTCCAGCTACATTGTAAGACATTTACAACAGGATGGATGCCCAGTTTTCTGGTTCATCCAGAGTCAGGACCTCTTTGACAGGAAGTAGCAATAAAATATCTCCCTATTTTCTTTCAGACCACTAGGGCTTGGTCTATTCTAAGTGAGAAAGTATGTATCAGTTGCTAGGTAGCTCCCAATTCAGCCCTAAATGTTATATTAATGAAGATTTATCCAAGGCTGGCAAAACCTTTACAGTAAGATCTAGTTGGACAATTATTGTGTTCTTTTCTCTCCAAGTTAAGGGACACTTTGTGGGAAATTCAGAACAGCAACATCTGTCCAAATGGAATGAGCCCGCTTAAACAGTTCCCTTCTTTCTGCACTCTCGGTTGAAAGCTCTATAAAACAAGCCTTTGGCTATGTTCTAAATCCTTCCGCCTCTTCATCCTACCCTCCTTTCCTGCTATTTTTTAATGTTGCTGTGTCTCTACTTTTAGTGTTCATTGCACTGTACCCACTTTTGCCCATCTTCTTCGGATATTTCAGTTAAATTGTATCCTGGGCACCTTATTCTGGCTTCATCCTTAGACATCGACCTTCATTTCTTCCATAATCCCACAGTGTGTTACCTGCCAATCAATCCTTCCTGACTCTCTCACTCAAATCAGACATCCAGGGCAGGCGACTTGTCCAGGCACACTGGGATTCCACTTGTTCCCATGAGTTCAAGTGAGTAGCCAGGTTAAGCCAGGGTTCCCATTTAAATATTTTAAAGCGTGGCTTTTAATCAGTGTCTCTACCTTGGCTTTTGCCAAGCACAGTGTTTAGATAGTGAAAATATAGCTGTGAGCAATGCAGAAAATGTCCCTGCTCAAACAGAAGTAATAGTAAAGAGAGAAACAGATGAGTCAACTCACAATTTTAAAGAGGTGTGATAAGCACGGTGACTAGAAAAATGTAGTGTTATCTGAGATGAGGCACCCAACCTGGACCTGAGTTTTATGAAAAGCAATTGTCTAATGTAGGACCTGAGGGATGAATTAAATAGGAGTTAGCAAAAGGAAAGTGATGGAAGAAAAATAGTTTTCTAAAAGCATTAACTTTTAACCCCGAGCATGCCCAGTTAATGAGAACAGTACAGCTTCGCTGGACAGACAGCTAGTAGCTTGGAAGGAAAAATATTCACCAGGTCTCAGGATACAACCAGAGCAAGAAGCCTTCATTATACTGGACTAGGGGCCCGATGCACAAAATTCATGCAAGTATAGGTCTTCCTTCCCCCAGCTGCCGGAACCAGGTTCCCTGTGGCACCCAGGACCTGGGCTTTCCGCCGGCCACTGGCAGGCAACTGGGACCTGGGCTACCTCTGTCTGCTGGCAGGCACCCGGGACCCGGGCTTCCCTTGCAGCCCCAGCTTCATCTGGAAGGACGTCCAATCTAATTACACATTACCTGTTTATTATTATAGATCTGACTGAGGGGCCTTCTTCATGTATTAGCATTATTGTTAATTTACTCGGCTAGCAACTATATCTACTATTTCAGTGCAGAACCTCTTTCATGGATTTTACTGCTGCCTTGCATGGAGTCACATCTACTTCTGGGCTGCTTGGTTCAAATGACTTCTCTGAAGTCAATTTGCTGGAACAAATTCACAGATAGGTAAGTCAAAAATAAAATAAAATATGTAGGAAGGAAGCAGGACAGGATATCTAAAAAGCCTTAAATAAAATTTTAGAAAGGCCACTAAAATAAGTAAAAGAAGGAAAGGGAGAAAGAGAACAGGAATAATACATTAACATATTTATTTATTACATTATTACATAATGATGGAGAAAGGCAAAGTACCATGAAAGGATTTTTCAGGTACAGCAGGCTGCCCACCTTTGATATTAGAGTCTTTCTAAATAAGGTTTTCAATAACCAGAATGTCCACTCAACCAGTGCCTTGCACAAATAGGTGCATGTCAAATATTTTATGGGAGAGATCAAAGAAAATAAGCAGCACAGGGCATTTTTGAGTGCTGAGGAGATCATTTTCAAAGAAAATTTTTCATAAATCTTACCGTTGCCATGAAAACCATCTGCCTTCAAACTAGCATTTCAATGCTATCGCTGCCTTTAATTCCACTGTAAGTTATAAGACCTTAAATCACCATTTCCATCCTGAAATATCTTAAGAAAATTACTGACACAACTGTATCTTCTGTGCCATTTAGTTAAGAAATGGCTTATTATTGCAACTAAAATCAAAGTTATCTTCTTGAAAATAAACTATTTTAACAAAACAAAAACGGATAGAAAATGTGTTTCATGGGTATTCTGTATTATTTGTAAACTTCAATTTAAATGACAAAATACTCATTGAGCACTTACTAACTACAGGGTCCCATGTTAAATGCTCAATAGACACTAAGGAGTTTAAACAAGAGGGGATGCTTTAGATCCTGTCTTAAACACATTGTGATCTTATTGTACAAGGAAAATAAAATAGTCCCATTATAAATTTGAAAATAAGGAGATATATATGCAATAAGAGAATTTAAAAATACATGCAAAAAATACGGGTACTAGGTGAAAGTTGGAGGTTAGAATCAAATGTAATAGACCAAAAGAAGCAGTAAGCGTTAAGGTTGGAGGGACACCAATGAATTGCCATCCTTTGTTTTCTGGTGAAGTTCTGGATCAACTGAAATTAATAAGGGAGATGGGCAATGACTATAAAAAGTGTTGAAATGCAGCACTAGGGTTCCTACTATGGAACCCTAGCATTGGCTAGACTTATCCAAATGCACACTGCCCTACAAAAATTAGGATGTAAAGGAGGAATGCAGAGAGAAAGAAAACTGGAGGGGGTTACACTAAATGCTGAGGCCCTTTCCCCAAACACACCAAGGGAGGAGACAGTGACGGGCTAAATAGAGGCCTGGAGTGGTGGAATAGAAGAGCCCTTCTCTGTAGGAAATTGGCAAAAAGTGATTCCCATTCCCAAGAGAAGGGTTTTTATTTTATGGGAACAGCAAGAAAATACCTGACATATGCTACTGGCTACGTACTCCTTAAGCACTTTACTGACACTGTCTCATCTAATATTCAAAAAACTCTAGGATATAGGTACCATCATTATTTCCATTAGGATTGTAAGAGATAAGTAAATTGGGCACAATGACACAGCTCCTAGTTGTAGATCTTGAGTTGAATCTAAGGCTGTGTGATTCCATAGTCCATGTACTTAGTACCTAACTGCTATGCCAAGAGCAGATGTCAGGACATGACTTTGGGAAAAGCCTGCTCCTTAGGGTACAGCTTGAGGACAAGGTTTCCAAGATGTAGTTAAAGAACTGGAATAGTGCAACACCTGGGAAACCGACTAAAACACAAACACTCTGGATATCTTGTCACAAGGGTACAGAGAAGAGCTTCAGTAAACTAGTGCAGGTGAAAGCTTGATTAGGAAGACACAGGAAAGAAGGAGTGTGAAGAAGTGAAAGCAACAACTATACATATTCAAGAAACATAGCCTTTGAGGAAGAGGGGAGTTACAGTGTGAGAGCTTATGCCCTATGAGAATAGAAAATCTGTGTGAAGGTGTTTTGGGTAGTTTGTTAGGGTGTCTGAGAAGGTTTATAAAAAGAGAAGAAACTTCCAGTGGAAAAGAGCAATTTAAAGATGCAAATGAGAAGGGACAAAGTTCAGGGACTTCAGTTCTAGAAGATGCAAGAGGCAATGAGATGGAGAAATGAGAGGAAATGACATACCAGTACCTTAAAATCCGAGAAACAGTCATTTAAAGAGAGAGAAAGAGAGAAGTCTCAAGTAGGCGGGCTTCAAATACAAGCTAGAGAAATCACTCTAGGTTTTTACAAAATAGATTAAGAACCAAAGGCTTGAATATAGGAGGTATGTCACAATGCTCCTTGAAAATGGGATAGGAAAACAGTAAAAATATAAATAAATAAAAGATTGCTGAGAAGGGAGGACCAGCGGAGAAAAACTAATATGGATATAAGTGGACCCAATCAGTTGGGGTAACCCTTTTGAGATGGTTCAAAGACTTTACAGAACCAAAAAGTCATATAGAATATTTCAAACCTAGAAATTCTCTTGTGTTTGAAGTACATAAACAGTCAGATTCAAGTCCTTGAGGGCAAACCTATTATGAACCTAATGCTTTGGTGGTAGACTGACCACACACACACACACACACACACACACACACACACACACACAAACACACACAATAAAGAATTGAGCCAATAATTTTACTAATCCAAGACCCTATACCGCCAAACCAATTAATTCACTATTTTACACCAAAATATATTTTCATACTCAGTAATATGTCAGATAGATATTTCAATTCAGGGAAAATTGAGTAAAAGTGTGCTTAGTCTAAGTCTTTTTCCAGAGAACAGCAACAGATGTATGTGTGGAATAGAAAATTATCCTATGCTATTTCAAGAAGGAAATTTTAGTTTTGCTGAGGTTTAAGTCATAGCTTATTCTCTTTGTTTTATTATTTCTTTTTCAATACTGTTGTTATTTATAGTCCACATATCCTTTAAATCCTTTTGTAAACAGAGCTCTATTCTTTAGGAAAATATGATTAACACTATATGCCACTATAATGAAAGAGGCTTCAGATATCTTGGTTATTCAGCTACTGTCAGCAATTTTATTAGGTGGGAGAGTGGGAGGCAGAATAAAGGGGGAAAGATGGTGTGAGAGAACTTGAAATTTACAGAGTGCTCATAATCTGCAAATATATACACTGTAATAAAAAAAATTTCAGCCTGTGCATTGCACTTATTCAGAAGTCATGAAATCAAGTTGGTAAGCCGTACCCAGGATTTTAAAAAGTGAAATAGGATAAAATAAAACAAAACAGAGTGCAACAGTGTATTAAGAATGAGTTTGGTTTACAGAAACTTTTGTCTTGGTTATGTATCAATGCATACATACATACATGTATTTCTGTGGATCCTAAGTCATGATGTCGTCTCACCGTGGATTACAATCAAAACAGCTCTGAAGCCATCAATGTAATGGGTCACTTAAAAGTCAACAGTTGAATGTTTTTGGCTACCAAGAACCTATTCCACTTCCCACAGCAGCCTGATTTCCTTTTGAGGTCACATTGAGATGGAAATTCTCAGGCTGGCCTCCTGGTATGGAAGCTGGAGGGGCCAAATCAGCCCATTAAATACTCTTTACTGAGACTTAGAGTCTTGAGCAGGTAACGCAAGGATGGAAAACAATAAATAGTTGGCACACACTATAAGCCTGCACCATTGCCAAGGCTTTCAAATTATATCCCTAAATTAAGCCCCAATTTCCAAATCCATACTTTCTAGAGGTTACATCACTCTGTTTAGGCCATGAGACCACTTCTGTGATTCCCGCTGCCTTAGTCCTGCCCATTGTCTCTAGCTTCATGCCCTGACTTTTTTCTCATAAATTCTTTCTTGCTCATTAGCTAGAGTTAATTTATATTATTCTAATCAATGCATCCTAGACTTATCCATATGTGCTGTCTCATTTAAACCTCAAAACTATCCCGTGATGTCAGTATTATTTTTATTTTACTCATGGGAAAAGTAAGATTCCTGATAAGCTGGTAACTTTGCCAAAGGTCATCATGCAGGTAGAGAATCCAAACCAGGCCACTGTGACATAAAGTCTGTGTCCTTTCTATGAAATAATGTACACTGAGCTGGCAATAGCAGAGTGTGAATAATTTTACACAGAATACAGAATAATTTTATGCAGAGAATTTGTCAGGGAATAGTTCTTATTTTATTTGAGTGAATAAAAATCAATACTTTTCTATTAACTTCAAGATAAAGCTCAGGCATCTTGAGTTTTATAGGTTTTAAGATTTTGCATGTTGAAAGAAAATGTAGCCTATAGACTGTTTTGTTGCTACTTTCATTGGTTTTTAAGAAAGGTCTATCATCCAATTAATTGTATCTCCTTAGCAATAAACCAGCATTCTGGAACTCTCAAGATCTATCAAATGAAGGTGAGCAGCTCAGTAATTATCCCAAGTAATGAATCAGTGTCAACAAGCAAGACACAGACTGGAATATTAAGCTGAACAATCCTATTTTCATCAACATTAGAAATCTAATTTCTCTATCCTTCCATCTTCCCTTCACAAACAAACTCACACACATTCAATCAGTCCCTTATTTCTGTTAATTATTTTTGTTACCACCCTTCCACACACACCTAGTAGTATAATCCCTTATCTTCTGTTAGCCTGTGCCATTGCCAAGGCTTTCAAATTGTATCCTAAATTAAGCCTCAATTTCCAAATACATACTTTCTGTGCTGCCGGAGTAGAGCATGATTTTCTATCATTCATGCTTAAACCTCTTGATGGTTTCCATTATTTAAATAATAAATTCCATTTTCCTTATTTCAATACACAGTGAAGTTCATCAATATTGTAAAGCTTTGAGTTTTCCAAACACATTATATGGTTTTGTGTCTGTGCCTTTGCATGTGTCATTTCAACTGGTTACAATGTCCTCTTTCAAGTTGCCCTCCTGGAAAAATTCTATTGATTCCTCCATCAGGAAGTCTTTCCAAATGCTTTCTAACACCATCAAAGAGTTAATCACATTCCCTTTATTATCTTTATTTTGTGTGTGTGTGTGTGTGTGTGTGTGTGTGTAATTGCTCATCCATTAATTTAACAAATATTTTACCGAGGTACTGTTCTAGCTTCTGGGGATTTACTAGTGAATAAAACAGACAGAAATAGCTATCTTAACAAGGCAAAATAATAAGAAAAGTAAGTAAAATATATCAAAGGTATGATAAATATAATTTCTTAGAAAAAGGGAAGTAGGTATCAGGAACGAAGTGACAATTCTGAGGGTGGTCAGAGAAAGCTTCCCTGAGATGTGTCTGAAGAAGGACATAAAGGAGATAAAGGTGTGTGCTTTGGAAATGTCTGAGGCAGAACATTCCAGGCAGCAAGAACTATAAATGCAAACGTGCCCAGGTAGAAATGTGCAGGGCCAAATCAAGGAAAAGCAACTGGCTTCAGGGTTAAAGATGCAGTCTAAGGGGACCAGATCATGGAGGACTTGTGGACGAGCTCTGAATGAGATGGGCAGCCACTGGAGGGATCCAGGTGGATACGATGTATGATCTGAGTTTATTTATAATGATCGCTGTGCACAAAATTTGCCCAAATCAAGCACTGAGACCAGATTAGACAGACAAGGTGCCTTAACTTGCCAGCAACACATCTAAACAACTGTGAAAATAGAGCATCAGCTGTTTTTGACCTAAGGTAGTTTTCAACTAAGACCTGCCATACATATACAGCAAGTCTAGACGTCCCTCACTTCTATATTTGAATTTTAGGTCACAAATAATTCAAAGGAGAATAATGTATGATCTACTTTCTCCAGGGCTGGCCATTTGTGAGTATGACACTCACATCTGAAAATGAAATTAATGCAAGGACAAACATTAAAGGATCTTCAGGTTTGAAAAGCACTATGCAAAGAGGATTGGGAAACTAATTTGGAAGTTATTTGACTAATGGAGCTTTAGGGATTTAAGCCAATTAATATTAGAGTGGGAGACAAAAAGGATGGCATGGAGTGGATACTTAAGATGCCTGATTGTGGGAGGGTTAAAGGGGAAGGTCTATAACATGTTTTTTTATAGTTTTAATGTAGGAAATTCTTTACCTGTGATCATTTAAATGGTCCTATTTTAAAAGAGATAGATGGCTGTTTTAGTTTCAACTTTGACTTAGAATATATTCTTCCAAAGATCTTGTTTTTAAGCCTGAAAATTAGGGAAACTTCATGAATCAAATGATTGCATCTTAACTGAAAAGTAAAATGTTAGAAACCCTGAAGTTCTTTAAGACATTTTTCTTGCTAAAATAGTCCCATCTGTCACCTTCGAGCTAAGTGAAGCACAGGAAATTGTGTTATGCTTTTCTTCACCTTTACATAATTCTTAGTTCTCATTTATTAAAATATTTCCAGGAATATGTTCCTTAACTTTATCAGCTACATAACTTATTGCCAGTGTACCTGCACAGAAAAGGTAGGCAAGGCCTATATGAAGTGCATAATGCAGTGAGCTCTGGAACAAGGTGGTCCAGTTCTGGCTCTACCACACACCGTGTAATTAACATTGGACAAGTTATTTAACCTCTCTGTGACTCAGTTTCCTCCTGTGTAAAAAGAGGCTAATAACCTACTGTCTAAATTATGATGTCAATTAAATGGGATAATAAGTAAAATGCTGAGAACAGTGCTCACAGCAATATAAGAGTTCAATCGTAATGTTGACTATGTAGAACGTATATAGGAAACTTTGAGTAATAACAAAATACCTGTGAAATACAGTAAATGTGCATACAAAAGTCTTCAATGTCTAAATCCAATTTAAATAAATACATTAAGTCCTCTATTCATCTGCCTGCCTCTGTTATAATTATTGCCAATGCAATTTCCCTATCTTGGCAGAAATTTATACAGCTTTTTCTCATATCTTTACCAATCTTTTTGCTCATGAGGTCTCAGTTTTTATCAGCACCAGGGCATTTTAGAATGGAAGATGCTACCCCGCTGTGGGTTACCTTATAGGAAAGAAAGGGGAAAAGTGAAGGTAGAGATGGAGCAGGGAAGAGAGGAAGCAAAGAAGGGAGCCTGTATTAAGCTCCTGTTCTTGGATGGAGACCTAGTGCTTCACCAGAACACAAGATCTGCATCCTTCTTAATAATTAATACCAGCATCCAACAAAAGATTCTTAGGGGAGATGACCTAAATATAAGATACAAAACAATACATTACATTGGAGAAAATATAGGTACTAAACTTATGGACCTTGATCTTAGAGAAGAGTTTATGAATTTGACCCTAAAGGCAAGGAAAGTAAAGGCAAAAATAAATAAATTGGACTAAATAAAACTAAAAGGCTTTATGCACAGCAAAATAAACTGCCACAAAACAAAAAGGCAACCAACCAAATGAGAGAAGATATTTCCAAACAACAGCTCCAAAAAGGGGTTAATATCTAAAATATATAAAGAACTCTTACACCACCAAATAAACAAACAATCCAATTAATAAATGAACAGAGAACCTGAACAGACATTTCTCCCAAGAAGATATACAAATGGTCAACAGATATATGAAAAGATGCTCAAATTCACTAGCTATTAGGGAAATGCAAATCAAAATTACAATGAGATACCACCTCACACTTGTTAGCACTGGTATTATCAACAGACAAGTAACAACAAGTGTTGGAGGGGCTGTGGAGAAAAAAGAAACCATTCGGTGCTGGCAAGAATGTAAACTTGTATACCTACTAGGGAAAACAGTATGGATCCTCCGCAAAAATATTAATAGAGTTGTCATATGACCCAGCAACCCTTCTTCGGGGTATCTACCTAAAAAATTTGAAAACATTTACTTGCAAAAATATGTTCACCCCTATGTTCATCGCAGTATTATTCACGGTGGCCAAGACATGGAAACAACCAAAGTGTCCTTTGATAGATGATCTGATAAAGAAGATGTGGTACATATTTACAATGGAATACTACTCAGCCATAAGAAACAATGAAATACTGCCATTTGTGACAATGGCTGGACCTTGAGAATATAACATTAAGCAAATAAGTCAGACAGAAAAAATTAAGAATCATACAATTTCACTCATATGTGGGATATAAAGCTGAAAGCAACAAATAACCAAGAAAAACAAACAAAAACTCACAGACACCGAAAGCAGTATCATGGTTACCAGAGGGAAACAGGGTAGGGGTGGGGTAGTAAAGGGTAAAGGGGGTCAAATATATGGTGATGAAAGATCATTTGAAATATGCAGATTATGTATCATAGACATACACATGAAACCTATATAGTCTTACTAACTAATGTCACCCAGTAAATTTAATAAAAAATAAAATAAATTATAATAAACCTAGCTTATAATCTTTTTCATAAGCCTAAGATTTTATTATATCTTGGTCCCAATATCCAGGTTATTGAACAAGCCAGACCCTTCAGCATCATAAAAAAGAAAAGAACAATAAAACATTTACTGTCTGCAGGTCCTCAGTAGGTATTTTATAAAATTACTGAATAAAATATCTCCCTGCCAGGTGAAAATGGCTATCAGGAGGCAGCGTAGGAGTAGTAGAGGTAAATTTATCATAAAAGAATAAAAAAACTGAGTTAGAATAAGTTATTCAAAACAAGGCTGCAAGCCAATGGGGAATCAGCTGGGGTTGAGGAAGGAACCAAGGTATGGATGTAACTGGTGGAAGAACTCTGGGAATCTAAGAGAAAGCTTTATCAGGTAGGAAGAGCTGAAAGGATATAGATACAGCTTAAAAACAAAATTTTAATAGATAGGTAGGTAGGTAGATAGATAGATAGATAGATAGATAGATAGATAGATAGATAGATAGATAATAGATAAATAGATAGCTATTACTAGATTAATACATACATACAAGATTGTAAAGAGGTACCAAAACCTTTATCTAATCTATTATTATTCCCCTTTAAGAAATGTTTCATTTCTGATTCCTCCCACAAGACAATGAGCTCCTCAAAGGCAGAGGATGCCTTATTTTTCTCTGATTATCCAGGTAGTTCTCAAACAAACGTTTATGAAAAGAAATAAAATGTCAGTTGTCTTGCACGTGTCCTGTTTGTTGAAGAAAATTACACTGAGAGAACGTCTCCCCCTTCAACTTTGCATTTAAGTAGAGAGCATCTTTCTTTCAGAAGAATGATTCTCATTTCCTTCAAACATCTCAATCTTATGATGAGAAGCAGGTGCTCATATCATTTCTTAGATGGATAAATTACAAAACAAAGAGGTGAGCAAAAGGCTCAGGAGAAACAGGCATGGATTTTGGTTATTCTGTGTCTCTGGCTAGCAGGCCTTGCATGCTGATTTTCCTGATAGATGGACTCAAGCAAAACAGCCATTTGCCAGAGTGGAAGCTGTGTCTCCTGTGCAGTGAACCCACATTCGGAAGTCAAGTCCAGGTTTCACTGCCTGCAGTGTTTATTTCAGAACAAAATGAGAAAGTATATATATGGATTCTTGGCCATGAATGCTGTGCCACAGACAATGTCAGTAATTTGGGGCAATTTATGTTCATTTGGATTAGCCCCAAAGCATCACAAGCTATCGAGACACCATGCACATCAAGTACCCAGCATAGGGTGGAAGCCCAGTAATTGCCTGGATGTGTTCTGATTTCTCTTCCAGAGCCTTTCACACTTCTTTGCCTGCTCTGAGTTCCCAGAGACTGAGTTTTATGAATTGATTCAACTGGGCTTCCTTGTCCTCTGTCCTAGCCAATGTGGTCGCCAGCAGAAAATTAGAGTAGGAGGAGGTTCATTCCAGACTCCTTCCTGGCAGGCTGCAGTATGGCCACTAGCTCTGTTCCTTTCATTGCAATGCAGCTTCTGTCAGGTGGCCTACTTCCCACAGCAACAGGTGGTACCTTGTTTCAATAGCCACTCCAATCCCTTGATCTAGGAGGCCTGGCCTTGCTTCATGGTCCCTTGGTGGTTCCTTTAACTTTGCCACACCTTTCATTAATTATGTTCATTTAATCTTTTTTTTTGTGCCTCTTGTGTTTCTTGTAAAGATCCTGGCAGATATGTTCATGCTTTCTCCTTTCCAGTATAAACAGCAGAGCTGGAGGCACCTGCTTTCCATGATACTGAAAATCTGGAAGTCAATAGCAG
The DNA here is from genome assembly GCF_014108235.1 of Myotis myotis. Taxonomy (NCBI): domain Eukaryota; kingdom Metazoa; phylum Chordata; class Mammalia; order Chiroptera; family Vespertilionidae; genus Myotis; species Myotis myotis. The sequence continues at coordinate 31,268,931 of NW_023416379.1, read as the reverse complement.
CTCAAGCTTCTATTGACATCATGGTTGGGACTCAGACAAAATTGTTAAGGGAAAGGTCTGTCCTTGCCTGGCTTCCACCAAACATGGTTTCAACTTGACTACACCTCATTCCATTCAGTCTCATCAGAAGTCCCACAAGTAGAGATCATCATCTGTACTTTACCCTGAGGAACTAAGCCAGACGTTGGCAGGCAGCTGACAGGTGACTTCAGAGACTGTGTTCTTTTCACAACATCACACGGTTCACTCCACTGGGGCTGATTACTCCATCATAAAATGAGACTGTTGGACTCCATCAGTGGTTCTCAATCCTACAGTTGAATCACCTTAGAGCAGGGGTCCTCAAACTTTTTAAACAGGGGGCCAGTTCACTGTCCCTCAGACTGTTGGAGGGCCGGACTATAGTTTAAAAAAAAAAAAACTATAAACAAATTCCTATGCACACTGCACATATCTTATTTTGAAGTAAAAAAACAAAACGGGAACAAATACAATATTTGTATTTGCATGTGGCCCGCGGGCCGTAGTTTGAGGACCCCTGCCTTAGAGACTTAAAAAATATATATCCCAATTTAAGAAATCATCCTAGACCAGTTAAATTTATAAGCTTCTTGTGTAATTCAAATAAGAACTAAGGTTGAGACCACTAGAATAAATGCTCCATAAAATTTCTTCTAAATCTAAAATGTTATAATTCTAGTATTTTTAACTTATTGCTTTAGTTTTGGCTAATCATAAATTAATATTGCTATGTTTTTTAATATAATAGTTTATTTTTTCCCTTCTAAGTTCTTGTAAAAAAATACTATTACAGAAATCATATAGGCAGACACTTGTATAAAATGATTTAAAAGAATCTACCACATACTTACAGAATGCTAGCTAGGATCCTTTCCTGTGTGATGAGTGGGACAAAATCCTTGTCCTCAAGGAACTCACAGTCTAATGGGGAAACAGACCCCAAACCATCTACTTCTACTGTAATGTGGCAAGAGGAGTGAAAGAGATATATATCAGTTTCAAACTTTCTACATAACAATAATGCTATGACCTACACCTTAAAATCTTAGTAGAAAAATCTCAAAAAAAATTTTTTTCAGAGGAGTGGGCCAATTTTATCCACATATGAATATAAACAATTCAGCCCATCTGAGCTGTGATGCAGGTTGCTTGGCAACAGCTTTTACAGTTGTGTTATTTGCTCTGAAATGAGAGAATCTGGTACTTTCCTCTTTAAAACAAAAGAATATTAATAACAGCAATGATGCTGGGTATTCATATGTTTTTCTTTGTGTGTAAGATATACGAACTGCATAATACTTTAGTTCCTGCATGCTTTGGAGTCAAAGTTAGGTATTTTTTTGAAAAGTAAGAAGGTTGAGGGAGTGTTAGCACAGGTAGCTAATTAATTAAGGAAGGGAGGAAATGGGATCAGACATTAAGCCTAACCAACTAGGGAGCTGAATCGAACATTAAGCCTCATTCACTAGGAAGCCATAGCATCCACAGACTCTCCAGGGGACTGTCACATCCTCTGCCAAGGGAACCTCATCCCTGCAGTGGGCATAAAGAATCAGTTACTGGTCATTAGCCAACATTTCCAGGGGAGGGTGGGAGAAATTCCTTTGCTAGGTGCATACACAGTAGAAAAGAGATGACACAGCAACACTTTGGGGCATGTGCAGTAAGAACCAAAATGGCAACATAAAGGGGCGGAGGCTAGCCTGGGAACATCTGGAAGAAGAATCAGAGAGGATAAGGATGCAGAACATCGAAAGATCTAAGAAGGGATCGTATAGGGGGAGGACCCAGCACAAATCCACGAAGGATTAGGAAAGAGATCGGTTAGTTTAAAAGAAAGCTGGATCTTTTCCAAGCCTGAGGTAATATAATCAAAGCTTAAATAAAGGCCCCCCTGGGTAGCACGTGCTCATTTGTGCACTCACCCATTTGTTCACATATTTTCACTCTGTAGCAGTCTTAGGGACCTAGCAGCTGCACGGGCCCAGGCATGGGCTCCAAACATGGCTCCAAGCATGGGCCTGGGTGCCACAGTGCAGTGCCAGCAGGAGTGCAGCCAGGGACAGAGACTAAGCTAGCTGAGCCAGGACAGAGACTGAACTGGACTAAGCTTTGGCATGGACTGAAATGAACTGCAAAGCTTTGGATGCCCTGCCGATGCTGGGCCAATGGCCAGACTCTCTGGAACTTGGCCCTTCCTCTGTGCTTGCTGAAGACGAGGTGGACTTCTTCCAGAGCGGGATGGAGCTGAGCCACCTGGTCATGGATTAGACACCAGACACCTAGGGACAGTCCTTTATTTCTACTCCAATAAATCTTACCACTGTACTTCATCCTGTCATGTGTGGGTCCCCGAAATGCTTTTCTCGTGACTCTATGGAAGAGCCTTATTTCCACTGGCAGTAGGAGTGTCTCGTAGCCAAATACCATCATTAATAGAGTATCCATTGGTCAGTCAGCTGACCTGTTTCATAAATCCAATGTGCATCCCTTATGTTTTTTATGCTTAACCCTCTCTATACAAAAGTGGAGAGAGATAAATATGTGTGCTTGAGAAGGAACACAAAATGGTCAAATGCATATTCTCTTTGATTAAGATATTTCATCAAATTCTTATATCTTTCCAGTTGATTTTACCTTAAAGAAAAAATACAGAGCATCTTGCAATTACAGCTGTACCATCACAGAAAAAGTAATGGGCAGTCATCAGGGGGAAATGCTCTATCTCCTAACAGGAATAACTAAGGGTCTAACATTTACTCAAACCCACCTCTAACTTACAGAGAAAATTTTCTAACACAATACCTCAGTAACTCTTGTAAAAAAGTGTCCACTGAAGGGTGGATTTTTTTTTTCATTAAAGTGTTTTTTAGATCAGGAAACGAAATACCAGTCATACCACATCTCTACGTTTTCCTATAAAAACCCAGCTCCAAAGAGGGAGGCAGATTCTTTATTTCCTATTTGTATAAAATATGACAGCTAATTTATTCCAGAGCATTGGATCCTTTTGGAGAGAGGTAAGTGACTTAAATATAAAATGTAAAGCAATCGTAATGTGAACAAATGTCCTTTTAAAAATATTGCTGTCATCATACAGTTCGCACAGATCATCCCAATTTCAAGGTCCTATTCATCTATCATTTATTTACCATCTCTAAATGTTAACATATTTGTAAAACCAAATGGTAGAAAACAATTTTGAATATCTGAACAATGTTTCCTGCGTTATGTTTGTCATTTTGCTTGATACTGAGCAGACAGATGGGATCTAACTTGTCACAGCAAGCTCCAGCAAGAAGCAACATGAAACACACCCAAAAATGATGAGTGTAATGATGTTATGAGTCCATTAGTTAGTAGCTGTGATTTGTAACCTGAGGTCATTGCAAGAATTCATACCTGGAGGTAAAAGTGTCAGATTAGAAGTAATTTATTCCAAATGCTTTGGACATATATGTTTAGTGCCCAGAGTAGCTGGCTACATGAATCTTTAGTACATGGTCTGAGCTCATTCTCTTGTAATGAGAGCATGACTTCACACGCCTGAGAGGAGTAGAGATTGCCACTGCCCTTTCTTAATTGCTTGCTTACCATGATACCAATCAACCTTCATTACTCCCTTCACAAAGAAATGTATATGTCATTGATTCCTATGTGCCAGGAAGTGGTCAGAGGGGGCATTCTCCCTTTAAATGGGATATCAGCTTCTCTAGAGGGGGCACTGTGGTATGAAAAAAGATATTTAACCATATAATTTACATTTTGAAAAAATATAGAATCCACTGTTTCTCAGTACAAATTAAAGCATAATAAAATATGACTTAAGAGTTCTACAAAATCTAGCATTAACTCTCTGCATATCAGTGACTTTCAATGAGGTGCATTAGAGATTCCACAGGAATATGAGTTCTAGTTATCAAAAGTAAGCAACAGAAATTGAAGTTTCTAATTGAGATGCAGAAAGCTGAAAAGTGTCATTTCCCCATTTACATAAAAAAAAACACACACCTTCCCAGAGATTATTATACTGTGAATACCTCCCCCATTGTCCTGGTCTTTCTCTATGGGAGAGTTCAACATATGTCCCTGGATCTTGTTAGACACCATGTCTGAGCCATTGAATAGGTAAAAGCCTGGAGCTTCCTATGAAAGAGAAAGAAAGAAAGAAAGAAAGAAAGAAAGAAAGAAAGAAAGAGAGAGAGAGAGAGAGAGAGAGAGAGAGAGAGAGAGAGAGAGAGAGAGAGAGAGGAAGGGAGGAAGGAAGGAAGGAAGGAAGGAAGGAAGGAAGGAAGGAAGGAAGGAAGGAAGGAAGGAAGGAAGGAAGGAAGGGAGGAAAAAGAAAGTATGAATCACTGTGTCAAAGGCACAATGATTTCTGTGGATCAGACATTGGTCACACAATAGAAAAAATAGGGCTGGACTTTTCTTAGATCTTCCTAGAAGTGCTACCTAGAAGGTTAAGGAAATCTTAGCAGAGAGTTGGAAGTGTACCTAGATGTCCAGGGATTATGGAGGAAACAAATTGGAGCGAATGCCTCTGCTTTGGGGGTTGGAGGGAGGGGAGCATCTCCATAGAACCCATGAAAGTGCCCAAAGAGTAATACCAGCTTTGATCCCTGAAAGCCCTCTGCAGTGGTTCTCAACCTTCCTAATACCGTGACCCTTTAATACAATTCCTCATGTTGTGGTGACCCCCAATTTCATTGTTACAAATTGAACATAATGAAAGCATAGTGATTAATCACAAAAACAATATGTAATTATATATGTGTTTTCTGATGGTCTTAGGGGACCCCTGTGAAAGGGTCGTTCGACCCCCAGAGGGGTCACGACCCACAGGTTGAGAACCGCTGCTCTAGAGCATTGCTACTAATTTACCAGTATCAGTCAAAAAAGACCTGTTCTGCCCTGACCAGTTTGGCTCAGTGGATAGAGCATTGGCCTGCGGACTCAAAGGTCCCAGTTTGATTCCGGTCAAGGGCATGTACCTTGGTTGCAGGCACATCCCCAGTAGGGGGTATGTAGAAGGCAGCTGATCGATGTTTCTCTCTCATCGATGTTTCTAACTCTCTATCCTCTCCCTTCCTCTCTGTAAAAAATCAATAAAATATATTTTTTTTAAAATACCTGTTCTACCTTCTTTTCTCCCTACCTCCCTCCCACCCTAAGAGGCAGTTAGTTGAGGAGATATTGTTGGCAAAAGAAAAAGTGACAAAGCCCTCCTCCAGCCAGAGTGCAGACTCCTACTGTTATCAGGCTCTCTGTAAAGGGAGATAGATGCTTTCAACTTAATAAAAATTCAAAAGTTGTTTATTATCACACTGGACTGGACATTTTAATTACTAAACAGAAACTCTTTTGAGATGAGAAGTGAATGTGGGGCTCTTTATCATCTAAGTTATGAAACCTAGCCTGAATATCATTTATGGGCTGAGACAAATAAACATCCTTTACTGCAAGATTAAAAGGAGAGTTGTAGTGGAAAATAAAGTTCATTTATGATGGCACCCTCTGAGTTTTGCTCTTTGAACATAACAACAATGAGCCTCTTCTATTATTAGGAAGGGAAGCATAGGATTTATTTAGCTAGTTGTACTTAGCTCTTTTAAACATCATTAGGATAGTTGTTTTTTTTCCACTAGGATATATTTTCAGAAGTCATTTGCTTCATTGTTTTTTAAAAAAACAATAATTTTTGGCCAGTCTCCTCACCCCCCACTTCGATATTTCCTTCTTGATAAATCATGTTTAACGAATTTTTTAACTACTGAAAGTAAAGCACTGAGGAAGTGTTATCTGTAACCAATAATTAGATGATTCAATGTTTATTTGTATTAACAATTCATAATAGAATGGTTGAATTTTAACTTTTCTTGGGTGATGACATCAGATCTAGGCCAATGAGGTTTCTATAGTAACACAGCTGGATTTGGGGCAGGCCCAAACTACTCATAAGTAATGAAGATATTAAGGGATATTAAGGGCTTTTTTCACCCTTAAAAATGGATCTGTCATAATTTTAGGAATCTTCACTATATGCCTAGGCCCTGAGGATGCAATGAAAACTATATCAGAACAATATACTGTGATCTTAATTATACTTAAAATGATGAAAACTCACTGTTATAGGTGTATAACATTTGAAAGTATTTCATAATGTGCATGTTGTATGCAAAGATTGTAAATGTAATTCTAAGAGCACAATACACATTGCACTGTGACTTCTTTTAATGTGGTATATAAAATATATAGCACAATGTGGGTAGTCCCAAGACAATGTGATTGCTTTGTCTTTCCTCCACAAGTGTTATTTTGTGAAAGCATATTTTAGTGACATCCCTGACAAAAATGGAATTTCCAAGGCTGTTTCATAAATGATTTTATTGCATTCTTCAGTTTTGCTCATGCTTTTTCCAACACACAACCTGAGGCTAACAGAACCAATTTTGGTCACAGGCCTACTCTACCTCCTCCTGATGTGAAGGATGATGTTCAGGGAGCATCATGATGTCCTGCTGAGAGCCTTCCCCAAAGGAAGAGGGTCTCTGTGGGCCAAGGACAAAATCAAGGACATAAAATATGCCCTTTATATGAAGATCAGAAGTTTTTCTCATAGTTCATTCTTTTTTCTGTTAGAGGTTGTTTAGATAAGCGGGTGAGGGGTACAGGGAGCAGGGAGACTGTTTTTAAGAAGAGTACTTGTTCTTGGAGAATTGAATAGTAACACTGATCTGTAGCTGCTTAGCCCTGGCTCTACCCTGATGAGATGATGTGGGGATAAAGGGTTCCTGGAGTTTCGATATTGCTTAGCTCCCTCAGGCAGGCCAGCAAACTCTAGGTGAAATAAAGTGCTTTTTCTGGTCTTTCATACATTCCCATTTTTTTCTGGATTTAATATGTGCTGTTCCTCCGTCTAAAGTTTTCTACTCCATCCCCGAGAACTCTACTGTTTAGCTAACTCATCTTCTGGATTCAAAGGAGTTGATCCAGACCCTCCAATCATGTCAGTTCAGCTTATAAACTCTCTTGTTTACTGGAATGCTTAATTTTATATGTCAACTTAAATAGGCAATGGGTTCCCAGATATTTGATTAGATGTTATTGCTGGGTATGTCTGTGAGGGTATTTCTGGATGAGATTAACATTTTAGTTCCTAGACTGAGTAAAGCAGATTTCTCTCCCTCATGTGGGTAGAGCTCATCCAGTCCACTGAAGGCCTGAATAGAATTAAAAGATTGAGTAAGAAATTCTCTTTCTCTGCCTGTCTTCACGCTGGGACATTGGTCTTCTCCTGCCTCTGCCATCAGTTCTCCTAGTTCTCCCACTTGCTGACTGCACATCTTTAGACTTCTCAGCCTCCCAAACTGTGTAAGCCAATTTCTCATAATAAATAAAGCTCTCTCATTTTCTCTCTCTCTCATATATACACTTTTGCCTACTGCATCTTGGTATATGAGTCACCAAGGAAAACAATGTAATCAAGCACTGGATGAAACAACACTTCGTTTACATAGAGAAGAGATGGAGCAAAATCAGCTTCTGTAATTGGCATTAGTCGCCCAGTACCAGCAGGCCCCCCAGTACCAGCAGATCCCCCCGGGCCAGCAGGTCCCCCATGGCCAGCAGGTCCCCCATGATCAGCAGGTCCCGCTTGGCCAGCAGGTCCCCCATGATCAGCAAGTGCTCCGTGGCTAGCAGGTCCCTGCTGGCAGCATGTCATTTATGCTACAGCAGAAGGACCCCATCCCCTCATCACAGGAGACAGATAGAATAGTGGGGTTGACCAGGTGCCCTATGATAAATATGCTTAAGCAGAACAAAGAAGTACAAACTGAGTCTGAAACAGGAAAAGATAGTAAGTCAAGCATTGACTGTATATTTGAGAAAGTGTTTGCAGGCCCAAGGCTCATTCTTATGTGCCTGAGAGGGTGTGGAATAACTGTGTGCATGAGCTGTATATAAATATCCCCTATTGGTTCTGTTTCTCTGGAGAACCCAAACTAATATATTTCTTTCTAATAATGTATAATTACATGCATTGTTTTTATATATTCATGTATTTAATATCTGTTCCACTATTAGCTTGTGAGGACACTGTAGGACTTGATTTTTAAAGAAGATTAATTCCCCTTAAGCATATCAAACATGAATATAAATATGCATTTCCCCTCAAAGGCATCAACTTAAGAGCCTTTATAATTATACTCAACAGTTAAGCCATCTTTGTACTCTGCCATCAGAATTAGTCACAAGCAAAAATTAACCCATGCCCCTTACTCTGCAGATATCCTCGTGCACTGCCCATATGTTACTCCCTAGTTTTCACACCGGCTTTTTCTCTCAAACAGGGGTCAGCACACTGGAGCCTGTGAACCAAATCTAGCCCAAGCCAGTTCTCCTATGACTTACAAGCCAAGAATCGTTTTTAAATGCTTGGGGGGGGGGGGGAATAAAATAGAAAAAATTGCAATACATAAAAAATATATGAAAGAAAAACTTCCATGTCCTAAAATAAAATTATATTGGACATAATCAGACCCATTTGTTTATATATTGTCTATGACTGTTCACACTCTCACAGCATTGAGTAGTTGCAACAGAGACCATATGGCCCACAAAGTCTAAAATATTTAATATCCAGTATTTTACAGAAAATGTTAGTTGAATCTGGTCTAGAATCTACACTGGACTTTGAGTGTCCTTGAGCTGTTTTCACCAATATACTCCTTCTCAAGTAGAAATCAAGTGGAACCTGCTTGAATGCCATCAGCAGCTATTCGTTGTTTCTATGATACAACTCAGATTCCCGGTTTCAGCAGCTTTCATGTAGAGATGAAGCTCTCTAGGGTCACCTTTCAGCTCTCCTTCCCATGTTCATTTGTCTCCTATTCTATGCACATTATTCCTTTGCCTCTCACTTTCTGCACCTCACCCCAGCTCCGACTTGCTTTGCCATGTGTTTCTCATGTTTCAGGTGGCATCTTAGGTACCATTTGATCCAGAGAACTTCCCCAAGCTCCTAAGTCTAGGCTAAATGTCCCTTCTGTGTGCACTTTTAACCCGGGCCCTTCCCATTTACTGGGAGCTTTATGCAGACAGGAATAGTGTCTGCTTTATTCACTACAATTTTCAGCGTCTGCCACCTGGGAGAAACACCATATATCTACAGAAAGAAAGAAAAAAGAATAGAGGGAAGAGATGTTGAGAAGAAAATAAACAAAAAATAATTGTTACAATGAAGTTACTAAACGTTCAGCAATTTCTGAACTGCTTCTAAAATAGTTTAATCTATAAGCTATAAATTGTATAAAACAGATAAAATGATGCAAAACTAACAAAATATTGGAGTATGTATAGAGAATGTCACATACACTAACACAAGCATAAACTTTTCAGATTAAAGGTTTAGTGAAAAAATATTTAAAATAGCAAACTCTGACAATCTTTCTGAAAGCACATTAAATTCAGCAATGTGAAAAATTCATTAAGAATAAAGTAATAGAAAATAAAAATAAAATGATTTGAGCATTGGACCTGATGTTACATATTCAATTAATTACACATCTCATTTCAGGTAAGAGAATTTAAAATCAAAGTGAATGATTTAATGAAGTACTGTGTGTTAATGAGTCCTTCCCTTCCTAATGTAGCTACTTGAATTTTATTAGCTTCTAATCTCAAGATGATGTTAGTTAAATGTATCCAAAAATGTAAATGCCACATCTATTATCCTATATAATAATAGGGTAATATGCAAATTGTCCCATTGACTGGGAGTTCGACCAGAGTTCAACCAGGGAGTGGAGCTGGCCTGCCAACTACCCGAGGCCCCTCTCCTTTGCTGGCCCTGATCAGGGAAGGCCAGCCAGACCCCACCTGTGCACGAATTCATGCACTGGGCCTCTAGTATGTGAACATATGTAAGACATTTAAACATGAATATATACTTAGGGTATCTACACTAATAAAAGACAAACATGCAAATTGACCGTACTTTTGCTACATCTTAATCCATGCCCACCAGCCAATCAGAGTGACTATATGCAAATTAACCCAACCAAGATGGCAGTTAATTTGCATATACCAGGTGGGAGTGAAGACTGAAGACAACGTGGAAGTGAAGCACTACAGAAGGGAGCAAAGTAGAGGCGGTGGAGACAGGAATGGAGCCAAGGTGGTGGAGGCGGGAGGCGGGAAGGAAACCCAGCCACAGCGGAGCAGGAGGGAAACCCAGCCAGGTGGCAGGAGTGGGAGGGGAAACAAACCAGCCGGGCGGTGGGGAGCGGGAGCGAAGCGGGTTTCGCTCCCTTCTCTGCTTTGCTCCAGCCACAGGAAGCCCTATTCTTGCAGAAATCTTCCTGCAATGGGCCTCTAGTATATCTATAATAATAAAAGCATAATATGCTAATTAGACCAGACAGCCCAATGACCTTCCGGACATCCTTCTGGATGACCTTCCGGTCAAAGCCGGGGCTGAGAGGGCTGAGGCAAGCTGCCGTGGCTGTGAGGGCCAAGCCCCTTGCATGAATTTTGTGCATTCTAGTCTATAATAATAAAAGCATAATATGCTAATTAGACTGGACGACCTTCTGGACGAAGCCAGGGCTGCATGGGAAGCCTGGGTTCCAGGTGTCAGATGGAAACCGGTGCCAGCAGTCAGGGGAAGGAAGACCTATACCTGTACAAATTCCATGCATTGGGCCTCTAGTCCTATATAATAAAAGCCTAATATGCTAAGTGTCCAGTCGTCTGGCCAGCCGTTCAGCCAATCAAAGCATAATATGCTAATGACATGCTAAAGCTGCTCAACCGCTTACTATGACATGCACTGACCACCAGGGGGCAGACAGTTGGCCAGTCAACAGTCACTATGATGTACACTGACCACCAGGGGACAGATGCTCGACCAGTAGGTTAGCTTGCTGCTGGGGTCCAGCCAATCGGGAGTGAGAGAGATGGGCTGGATACGCCCTGAAGCCCTCCCACAGTCCACCCCCAGATGGCCAACCTCCAGCATCCCTCTCTGGCCCCGACTGTGTACTGGTGGGGTCCCTCAGCCTGGCCTGCACCCTCCCGTAATCCTGGACCCCTCGGGGGAATTCAGAGAGCCAGTTTCAGCCTGATCCTGCAGGCCAGGCCAAGGGACCCCACTGGTGCATGAATTCATGCACCGGGCCTCTAACATTAATATATTATCGTACATTATATTATGATAATTAATCATAATACATATTAATATATATTAAATATTTTTCTAAGTTCTTGAAACCCTCCCTACACACTACACACATCTGCATGTGTGTGCAGGTACATGAACACACACAGGCACATACACAAACAACCACAAAAAAACTTCATTTGCATGAAAGTATTTGTAAACAAAGTAGAATTGACTCAAGTGTTATCAATGGAGATGAAGATTTACAAAGTCTTGATTTTATTCTTCCCACAATTAAAACCATAACCCACAATTGCCAAAACCGGTTTGGCTCAGTGGATAGAGCGTCAGCCTGCGGACTGGAAGGTCCCAGGTTCGATTCCGGTCAAGGGCACGTACCTGGGTTGCGGGCACATCCCCGGTAGGAGGTGTGCAGGAGGCAGCTGATTGATGTTTCTCTCCCATCGATGTTTCTAACTCTCTATGTCTCTCCCTTCCTATCTGTAAAAAATCAATAAAATATATTTAAAAAAATAAAAAATAAAAAATAAAATAAAACCATAACCCACAATTAATTTCTCTGCTCTTTAGATTATTGTTCAGAATTTACATTTACAAAGATTTTATAAGAAATATAGTTACCAACTATACACACACGTAAAACTGAACATACACTTTACAAAGCAATGATCTTTATTATATATGTTTATATTTCCTAAAAACAATACTTAGTATCTACTACATGTTATGCACTGATGTTTTCTATTCTCTTTTATTTTTTTTAATGGCTGGTCACCATCCATTGATTGAATCTACGGCCCATTGATGGGATATGATCTATGGTTTGAAAATAGTGCTACCCTGAGAGACCATTCTACCTCTTGTTTCATTCACTCTTCATTTTTTTTTAGTGTTACTTTTTTTGGCATAAAATTTGGGCATAAGTTCTACCTGAGACTCCAAAGCTTTGTTTCTACCCCTAGGTGGTTTTGTCAAAGCCTCTGTTTAAGAAGGCTGGTATCTTTCTACAAAGGTTTTCTCACACCAGCTGCTATAAAAATAATGCATCCCTTTATCCTCACACATTTAAAATATTCCCACGAGCAAAAACTTCATTTAACAAAAGCCTTCCATCCAGATTCTGATTTGAATGTTATTTCTTAAGGAAAATGTATTTGATCATATTATCTCAAACTCTAAATGAGAAATGAGTGCAAAGAAAATCGAAAGCTTTTAAAAATAACCAAGACTTTAGCAAACAAGCAAATTAGAGAAAAGGGGACTCACAAAATCATTTTGAAAACATAATTCAATTTGTCTCTTCAAAGATGGAGAAATTAGGCAAACTGTGGGAAGGTGGCTCCAAATCTTTCCACTAAAAAAAAACTAAGAGAACAAGTTTAACTGTGATTGCAGCAATGTTGTTGTCCTTATATTATTATTTCTAGAAAGATACTTTACAATAATACTTATGATAGGAAACATGTCTTCTTTTCTCAGTTTCACTTGTATTTAGATACTAAATTTACCTAGTGAGCCTCCAGAAATTGCCACACAATGTTTTAGCAAAAGGTGGGATGTTAATCTGCAATTGTGGATGTTTTCAATGATGCTGTGTTATGGCAGGTGTATTTTATGACCTGTATAATTAAAGCAGGGTCTGGATTCTTTCAGTTTCATTCTTCTGATTTATTTATGTTTTGTTCAGCAAGGAACTGATTTATTTATGTCTGTTCTTCTGATACTAACTGACTTTGTCAGAATCTTGCAAGCATATCTCTAGTTTATACATCATCTATGACTTCTCAAAGTTTCCTTAGTAAATTTAAGACTCCATACTCATATATAAATGTCAGGGCACTTATTTCAGAGGGCATCTTTATTCCAAATATTTAAAAAGTAGTATTTTGCACTTGCAAATGACTTTATGCTTTGAGTATTTCACAAACACACAAAGGAGTTTGTGTCTATAATTACTTAGGAAGCCCATCCAGGGCACTGTGAGGAATAGAAAAGAAATATGTAGACTTGTCCTTAGTCTCAAGATCTCTAATCAAAATTAGAAAACTGTGGAGTAAACTCCACTCACCTGGGCCAGAAAATAATGTTAAGTTTTCCATGACCATTTTATCTATTTAGTATCTCACCCTCACTGTGAGAGATGGCTTAGTTTTAGTGGTTAACAACTCAGAGTGTGAAGTAACTCCCTCCACACCCTGGCTGGGGACCTTGACAAATTACTGAACTCTCTGTTGGGTAGTTTTTCAGTCTCTAAGACGGAGATTTTTATGGTGCTGACTCACAAGGTTATTATGATAATAAATATATACTATAAAGAAATAAGAGATGCAGAGTAAAATACTTGGCAACATGTATATGATAAAAGAGTTTTGCTAGTATTACAATGCAGTTTATCTGCCTTGCAAAATCTATTCTTCCTTTAAGATTCAGCTTAAAGGTCACTTTCTCCATGAAGCCTTCACCTTACAAATATTCCCCTATTCTTGATGCTCCCAAAATATGTTTTACTTGCATCAGTTACTACTTTCATTGTGTATTGTAATTATGTGTCGACTAGTGGCCCGGTGCATGAAATTTATGTACATTAAAAGGGAATTAATTAGAGGAAATATTTTCATATTGCTATTTGCCCTTTCTCTGTAATACAAGTGTCAGAGATGAAAGGAAATGAGTAAAATGTATATGAAAATAATATATGAATTTATTAATAAACAATAACAAAATGAAATAACAACAAAGACAATATATAAAACAACAAAAACATGATGTAAAAACAACAAAAACATGAGAGAACTCCAGTGGCTGGCACATGGAGCAGCCAGCCCAGCCTCCACTGTTGGCGCCGCCATCTTGCGACTGTGTGATGGAGTAAGGGTCAATTTGCATATTACCTATTTATTATATAGGCTCTTTTCATATAGATTGGGGTCTCTTTAAAGGTAGAGGACATATCAGAGTTAATATTGCATTTACATGCTCTACTATAGCATTTGGCACACAATAGGTTCTTATGTTACTCTTCAGATTAAATCAAAGAATGACTCCATTGTTGGCATGAGCTGTCTCTTACTCTGAAAGTTATGATAGCGCACTAAATAACACTGACTTTTCATTACAGGTCATGCCATTTTCTAGTTGCTCAAAGGAATGTTATTAGTAATTTGGGGTGTCTTAAAATATTAGTAATCAGTAATTGCACCTCTGCTAATGCTTGTGAAACATAATTTTATCTGTAAGCATAATTTTATCTGTAAGCATAATTTTATCTGGAAGGATTACCTAGGGCATGTTTATGAAGCACTGTGTCACACTAACATGTTCCTGAAATCTGGAACCTGGATTACCTAAGAGTTACTGATTTGTGACACAAATGAAATTCAGATGTTAACTAATCACCAAATGGATAAAAATGAATAACTGTTGTAATTCTTCACTTTTGTTTAGAAGGGTTAGGGGATTAGCTACAATACTGTGGGGGGGGGGGGGAGTCACCACTATATATTACCTGTGTACCGGTTAATAATGTGGATTTTGTAATCAAAGAAAACATGATAATTTCAAGAGAAACATCAAAAGTGCTTTATTCAAAGTAATGTCCATTACTAGCTACACATTTCCCCCATCTTTCAGGTAATTTGTGGATACCATACCAAGAGAACTTTTTTTGTTTTGAGTCAAACCATTCAGAGACCCAATTTTCCACTTCTTTGTACGTTTTGAAGTGCTGCTCAGAAAGTGCATGTGCCATTGATCAGAACAAGTGGTAATCTGAAGGAGCAAGGTCTGGTGAATATAGCAGGTGTGTTAATACTTCCCAGGCAAGATATTTTAACGTGTCTTTAACTGGTTTTGAAGTATGTGATGGTGCGTCATCATGAAGCAAAATTACTTTGCCCTGTCTTCTGGCACATTCTGGTCGTTTCACGATCAAAGCATGGTTCAAATTGATTATTTATTGTTGGTAGCATCAGTATTAATGGTTTCACCTGGTTTTAGAAGCTCATAATACCCCACACCTTCCTGATCCCACCAAACGCAGAGCATTGTCTTCTTTCTGAAGCAATTTGGCCTTGCAGTGGATGTTGATGGTTGACCTGGATCAACCCATGATTTGTGCATTTGGGATTCTCAGAATAAATCCACTTTTCATCGCCAGTCACAATTCGATGCAAAAAAGACTTTCATGCCGTTGAAGCAACATTTTACTGATGACTTTTCGGTTTTCCATTTGTCTTTCGTTCAGTTGATGTGGCACCCATTTTTCTTCCTTTAAAATCTTTCCCATTGCTTGTAAATGATCTGAAATTGTTTGTTGAGCAACGTTTAATCTTTCTGCAAGTTGTTTTTGAGTTTGACACACATCTCCATCCAATAATGCCTGTAAATTGTTGGTCTTCAAACTTTTTCAGTTGACCTGGATGTTCTTTGTCTTTCACATCGATATCATCACTTTTAAAGCTTTTAAACCAGCGTTCACAAGTATCTTGAGATGGAGCATGTTCACCATAAACTTCCTGAAGTATTCAGGAGCACTTTTCTTCAAAATAAAGTAATGAATTAAAACTTCCCGCAAATGCTCTTTTTTTGGCATGAAATTGGACATTTTTAAGTGTAAAAATATCTATTATGTTAACACCTTCAGCAAATTTGACATATGAAGTTCTGAAGCTTGCTGTCAATACAACAAAATAGCATACATATCAAATCACATATACTATATCAACATATGTGTAACTCCATCTATTGAAAAAAATCCACATTCCGCATTATTAACTGGTACATCTAATAAATCAGGAAATATCCAACTCATTTTGAATTCAAATAACTGTCAGAGAAGACTCATCTCAGTTCACCAGTCTTTAAGATGAAGATTCTGAACAGAATGCTCCAAAGAAATCTTGATGAATAAAGTCAATGTACCCACTGGAATTACTGCTCCTTGCATGAAAAACCTGGCAGTGAGCAAGCAACCACTTAGTAGTCACAGTGAAGAAACTTCCAACAAGAACAAACACAAAGGGAACTTATTCTACACTTCATCAGCACCAAATCTTCTCCAGCTTTACAGTGCTGTAGGGTCTAGAAAAAATGCCTTTGGAACTAAAATTAAGTGGGCTACTTATCTGAGTACCATGTTGCTCAGAAAATAGGTGGCCTCTAGCAGGTGATGGTTATTTGGGAAAAGGTCCCTTAAAAGACTCCACTGCCAATGGAATGTTCTCAACAGTTTATTCAGTGACAACATGACTGAAGTGTGTGAAACAGCTCATGAGAATGCGGTAACTCTACCGCAAATGTTTGACAGCTTAGAGGGGAACAGCTTAGAGGGGAAAGTCTCTTCCATGGTCAATGCTACACCTTCACGCCACAGTTTCCAATAGTCCCAGAGTCTTTACACTGCTAAACTGGCTAGCCAGCTTTTAATAAACCTCTTTAGGAGAGAGAGAGTCAGCTGGAGAATATCTTTTCACTGGAGGCCAGGGAAGACTGAAATTTAGATCAAGCTGTTGACATAGCAACAAAAGCTCTCACCATTCAAAAGATTACAATGTAGACCAGTGATTTTAAGTGTCATTTTTGAGACAGGAATGTTTGATACTGTTCTCAGGGTAGCAGCCTACTATGTTTTTTGTGCCATTAAATTATCCTCTCCAGGTTTATAAATAGCTATAAGTTTATGGATATGTTTAAAATTAAATTTAAAAGAAGAAAAATACATTAACATTCTACTTTTCCACATTAAAATTCTTAATGGTAGTAGGTATATTCCTGATTTTCAGTCTCTAGAGTTGGTTATGTTTATATAAAAAGATAAAATAATTTTAAGGCACAATGGTATTAACACATTTTTCATATGGACAAATCTAATACATACTGGAGTCAGATTTATAACAGAGCATTAGAATGACTTTTCAGGACCATCAGGACAAGGATGCTTACTGTTTTTGTTGTGAAATTTTTAAAGTGAAAAACACACGTTAAGAATATCGTGATAGTGGCTGTTCTTTATTTTTAAGAAGGTCACTACTTACAGGAAGGACATCCTAATAAGATGTTAGAGGAAGGGCAAAAAACTTGGATGATTCTACAACATTATTTACATATATTTATTGCTTATCTGAAGGACTAGTTTACTAGGGGAGAAGGCATTTATAAATTTGTATAATAGAAAATATTATAGAGAAGAAGAATAGAGAAAGGGAGTTAGAAAATAATTGAGAAAAAAACAGTCAGGGGTAAGAGAGAAAATATAAAAAGAGATCCTACATATATGATACTATATAGATGGGGGGGTACAGGGACTTGTTTGATTGTCCTAGGCCTAGCTGTCACTAAAGAAGGGACCTAATTAGAAGACTGGAGATCCCTTTGTACTCTCAAAACTAAACTGAAATTATTAATTGTCATAACCCATGGACATCTTTATTATGTTGGCCTTTTGGAAAAACAAACAGATAACTAAGTAAAAGCAGAACTGGTGGTCTGAGTGAACTGAACATTACAAAAGATTATAATAATTAGGAAATAACAAACTTTAAGCAGCACAGTCCCATCACAGAAAAGTCATATCATAAAAATGGGATTACTTTAACCCAGCTGAGTACACTGTAAGGTGGAACTCTGAACTAGCAGTTAGAACATCCTCTCAGAGCAAAGGCAGATCCCAAGCTGCCACCATGGTGTTTTCCCACTTCCTGTTCAATGTCTCCTGCAAACTATGCCCAAGAGGCTTGTTACTATTGGCCACAAAAACCATGTTCTTTGTTGTCTCTCTCCTGCCTTTTCATGCTCATCCCTCACACTGGCAATTCCTCCCTAAACCCTACTGCTTCTCCTGTTTCAAAATCAAGATCGAATTCCACACTCTCTGACCACTCCTTCTGTATAATCCAAAAGAAGGAGTTATTCCTTTATTCCTGCCACCCACATAATTACCGGTGAGTCCTCTCAGAAACTGACCACATCTTTGTCTCTGGGCTCAATACATGGCTGTCAAGTAAAAAATGGACTGAAATAGGTTGGACTGTTTAAAATTTCAGAAATATCATAATATGCAGCCCTTGGTGAGCGCCTAGAAATATCATCACTGTAATATGAGTGTGCGGCCCATACCCCTGGAGGTGAGCCAACGTCCGGCCAGAGTGCCCTGCCTGCCTGTGTACATCAGCCAAGACCTGAGTACTGGGATTCTCCCTGCATTTCTTCCAGGAGTCTTCACAACCAATCCAAATGAAGGCTGACTCCTTCCTTTAGACCAGGGGTCTTCAAACTTTTTAAACAGGGGGCCAGTTCACTGTCCCCCAGACCGTTGGAGGGCCAGACTACAGTTTAAAAAAAAACTACAAACAAATTCCTATGCACACTGCACATATCTTATTTTGAAGTAAAAAAACAAAACGGGAACAAATACAATATTTGTATTTGCATGTGACCCGCGGGCTGTAGTTTGAGGACTCCTGCTTTAGACTCTAGGATCTCTCAGCGGTGCAGCCCATGTCACCACAGCTATTTCTCAAGGGGCCCCAAATCCCAGGCAAAAAGGACTCCAACAAAGTGTTCCTCCAATATTTTCAATACCCACCTGGCACAATACTATTGACTCTTTTTCCTATGCTGTACTTTACACTCCCATGACTACTTCCTTCTTCTTTTTCACACAGTAAAGTATATGACCACTATGCTGTACATTTAAGTTAATATAAAATAATATTAAATGTAAATTGTAATAAAAATTTTTTTAACTCTCACCGGAGGATATTTTTCCATTGATTTTTAGAGAGAGTAGAAGGGAGAGGGAGAAACAGGGAAACATCAGAAACATTGATGTGAAAGAGACACATCAACTGGTTGCCTCCCACACACACCTTGACCAGGGCCTGGGAACCTGCAACCAAGGTAACATGCTCTTGACCAGAATCGAACCTGGGACACTTCAGTCCTCAGACCAACACTTTATCCACTGAGCCAAACTGGGTAGGGTAAAAAAAAATTTTGAATGTAAAAAAAAAAAAAAAAAAAAAAAAAAGAACTCGCTCCTCAACCACTCTCTGGACTGTCTGATCACCTCAAAGTTCCTCACCACTGAAACCATACATTTAGATGCTCCAATTTATGATGACAATCTCCTATCTTTTCTGTTCTTCTCAGTTACTTCTAGAACATTAATTCTTCCACTGCATTAAGATGGCACACTCCTTTACCCCTACATTTGCTCCCAATCTATTCCATCGCTTCTTTCCTTACCCTAGTTAGAGTCTTCAACTCCCTACTGCCTCATGATCTTCCTTCTCAGAAGCACTCCACTTCTAGAAGGTTTCATTTGGCTATTAACTTAAAATCCATATCCAGCCATTTATAGTGGTTTACAATTTTTAATCTTACTTGGGTCACAGACTTTGACACTTCACCACTTACTCCTTGAAATGCCATCTCCCTACAGCTGTGTGACATAACCCTCTTTGCTTTCTTGCCATTTCTGCCCAAGCCGGACCTCTCTCCTGGGCTGTAGAACTGGGTAAGTCACTTCCATCTGGCCATATCCACTAGGATAGCTCACAGTCACTTCGGGCCCAACTGAATCTATCATCATCCCTACACAAAAGTTCTCCTATCTCTGCCCCTGGAAAATCTGCCTCAGGAAATGTTGCCACTACCCATGAATTGACACCTTTAATTCCTTCCTTCTTGTTCAGTCCCTACATCCAATTAATGGCCGGTTCCTCCTATAGGGTCATTAATGTCCTCAAAATCACCACATCCGCTCATGATTATTTCCACTATCCTGGCAGACACTCATCATATCCTCCCTGGATCATTGCAATAGTTCCCAGTTGATATTAATTTTTATAGTTACTATAAAATACGTATTTTTCAATTTGTATCTCCAGGTTGCCATTGCCTTAAGCAGGTCTTCCCTGACAAACTTACCTAAGATAGGGGCTTCCAAATATTCTCTATTAGAGCAATTCTTTGGTTTCTTTCATGGCATTTAGGACATGATGGCTTAGATCAGTGGTCGGCAAACTGCAGCTCGTGAGCCACATGCAGCTCTTTGGCCCCTTGAGTGTGGCTCTTCCACAAAAATACCACGTGCGGGCACGCACGTACAGTGCGATTGAAACTTTATGGCCCATGCGCAGAAGTCGTTATTTTGTGGAAGAACCACACTCAAGGGGCCAAAGAGTCGCATGTGGCTCGTGAGCCCCAGTTTGCCAACCACTGGCTTAGATCATGCTAGTCCTATTCAGCACTGTCCCGTGTGTATATAGCAAGGATAGTAGACATAGCAGTTAAAGAATATATATTCACTGAATTAGTCAATACCTACGGTATTCTAAGCAATGAGCAATTCAATTGGAAAATATACAACTGTGTCCAAAATAGAAACACACCCTTACCCTTGCTGAATTTACAGGGTCCTTTTCTCCAATGGTCCATTTTACACCTAGAGAGATTTTTCCAATATTTGCCTTGCCCTATTATTTCAAATTCTCTGATGGCTTTTGGTTTTCCATAAGTGAAGTTTGAAATTTATTAAGGAGGCTAATTAGAACTTTTAACATCTTAGCCTTTACTTACCTCCCCAGTCTCATCTCTGAACATTTGAACACTCTCATTTGAATTCAGTGTGTCAACCTAATAAAACTTCTCTCAGAATCCATAGCCCATGACATTCTCTCTCACCTCTTGGCCTTTGTGCATCTGTTTTCTATCTTCCTGCCCTTCCCCACTCCCCTGTTCCCTAAATCAGGCTAATATCAGCTTAGGTATTACTTCCCTCAGGAATTTTCAGAAGCAATTCCCTGGTCTCCCTGCTACATTCTCCCATAGAAGCATTTACTTTCCTTATCATAGTAGCAATTACCCTGACTTGAATATATAATCATGGTCTGTGAAACTGTTTCTTCACTTTTGTGGTTTTATACCATAGCATCTGGCATCAAGTCTAGCACTTGTTAGAAACTCAGTAAATATTTCCTTAGGACATAATCCTATATAATAAAAGCGTAATATGCTAAGTGTCTGACCATTTGTTCGACAGCTCCACCAGTTTCTATGATGCACACTGACCACCAGGGGGAAGATAGTCCGACCTGTAGGTTAGCTTGCTGCTGGGGTCCAGCTGATCAGGGGTCCAGCTGATCGGGACTGGGCGAGTGGGGTCGGACACACCCTGGAGCCCTCCCGCAGTCACTCCCTGGCCGGCCGGCCCCCATCGGCCCGATTGGGACTGGGCGAGACATCCCGATCAGCCCGATTGCTGGGCAGGTTGAGGGACCCCACCGGTGCAGGAATTCATGCACTGGCCTTCTAGTTTAGAAATAATTCTCCAATTAGGAATAGGAGAATAAGTTAATGAATGAGTACATAAAAGAACATATAATAGGAGTATATATACTCCATAATGTAGCTTTAAATTCAATTAGTCACCATAAGGAAGAAATCTCCAAATTAGGGTGTGTATACCTAAAGAGAACAGTGTTTAATCTTTTCACTGGGCTTTAAGGAGCTAACCTGTGAACTTAACCACATGTATTCAATATGATTGGGGGGGGGGGGGATGGGGGGCGTAATGCTTCTCTACTGTAATAGCAAATAATTAATTAGATGAAAGAATAGTTTTCTCCATTAGAACTGGAAAGAAGATGGGGAAAGAAAAGGAAGAGGTAAGCCCATGCTCCATGCTCCACCCCCACCACACACACACACACACCACACACACATACCCCAGAGTTATATGCTGATACTTATAGACCTGAAACCTTGATAAGCCTGATTTAGGTAATTCAGAGATTGTCTGACTGAATCCATCAATTTAAAAAGGGTTTTAAAGAAAAGCTGAGGCTTCCCTAATGAAGAAGAAATTACGCTTATGGATAGAATATGCCCAAGAGCTCCAGCCGGCCCTTCCTGAAGACCTGCCCTATGGATTCTGGACTTGCCTAGCCAGCTGCCGCTATCACATAAGCCAGTTCTTTTGCAAGAAAACCTCTTGATATATATATATATATATCCTATGTAATAAAAGAGTAATATGCAAATCGACCAATCAGCAGAATGACTGGTCACTATGATGCACACTGACCATCAGGGGGCAGATGCTCAACGCAGGAGCTACACTCCCACAGGGGGAGCACTGCTCAGCCAGAAGCCAGCTGACGACTGATGAGCCAGTGGCAGTGACAGAAGCCTCGCCTACCTCCACAGCAGCAGACCTAAGCTGGCAGTCAGACATCCCCCAAGGGCTCCTGAACTGCAAAAGAGCACAGGCCGGGCTGAGAGATCCCCCCCACACACACAAGTGAAAGAATGTTGTGCACCAGGCCTCTGATTGGTCGATTTGCATATTACTCTTTTAATAGCCTACGTAATAAAGAGGTAATATGCAAATTGACCATCACACCCTCACAAGATGGCTGCCTATGACCAGGTCGGCAGGGGGGTTAGTAAGGGACGACCAAATGACTTAACAGCAGGCGGCGTGGGGTGACCAGGCCAGCATGGGGGCTATGAGGGGTGACCAGGCCAGCGGCGGGGGGGGGGGGGCAGTTGGGGGCAACCAGGCCATCAGTTAGGGGCAACCAGGCAGACAGGCAGGTGAGCAGTTAGGAGCCAGCGGTCCAGGATTGTAAGAGCGATGTCCAACTGCTGGTTTAGGCCCGATCCCCAGCAGTCAGACATCCCCCGAGGGGTCCAGGATTGGAGAGGGTGCAGGCTGGGCTGAGGAGACCCACCCTCTGTGCATGAATTTCGTGCACTGGGCCACTAGTATGTGTGTGTGTGTGTGTGTGTGTGTGTGTGTGTGTGTGTGTATATATATATATATATATGCAGTAATATGCAAATTGACTCTCACATAAGATGACCACCCCCATGTGGTCACAAGATGGGCAGCAGGGGAGGGCAGTTAGGGGTGACCGGGCCAGCAGGGGAGGGCAACTGGGGGGGACCAGGCCTGCAGAGGAGAGCAGTTAGGGGACTAGGTTTAAGGGGAGGGCAGTTGGGGGCAACCAGGCCTGCAGGGGATGGCAGCGGGGGGCAATCAGGGGAGCAATTAGGCATCGATCAGGCTGGCAGGGGAGTGGTTAGGGGGTGATCAGGCTGGCAGGAAGAAGTGGTTAGGGGCAATCAGGCAAGCAGGCAGGCAAGCAGTTGGGAGCCAGCAGTCCCAGATTGTGAGAGGGATGTCTGACTGCCGGTTAGAGATCGGGCCTAAACCGGCAGTCAGACATCCCCCAAGGGGTCCCGGATTGGAGAGGGTGCAGGCTGGGCTGAGGGATACCCCCGCCCCCGCCGAGTGCACAAATTTTTATATCTACTAGAGGCCTGGTGCACGAAATTCGTGCATGGGGGGAGGGGTCCCTCAACCCAGCCTGCACCCTCTCCAATCCAGGACCCCACAGGGATCAGGCCTAAACCAGCAGTCAGACATCCCTCTCATAGTCCAGGACCCCTGGCTCCTAACCACCTACCGGCCTACCTGTCTAATGCCCTTAACTGCTCCCCTGCCTACCTGATCGCCCCTAACTGCATTCAGCGTCTGCCCCCTGGTGATCAGTGTGCGTCATAGCGACTGGTTGTTCCACCATTTGGTTGATTTGCATATTAGCCTATTATATATATATATATTCTAATGGTTCTGTTTCCCTAGTTGAGCCCATTCTAATGGTTCTGTTTCCCTAGTTGAGCCCTGAACTGCATCCATTTGTTCTCTAGGTAGCTGGGGAATTTCCTGGGAGCCAGGCTACTCAGTATAATGTAAAAATAACATTGAAAAATAAGAACTGCATTAATTAACATTTAGAAAGTTTGGAAACAAACATTTTTGTTCATAGTTTGCTATTGTTTATTATTTGAGCTACTAACTCATAGAAAGTTCAGTATAGTCATAGATTTTGAAAGATCTAATTTGAGAGATTTGACAGAAATTTGTGGATACTTTTTAAGAAAATCTTAATGTACTCTGTTCTTGCTACTTGACATACTACAAAGCAAATAAATTTAAAACTTAAGTAGGTTTCAAAATAAAAAGTCTCCTAATAACCAGATTAATTTTATTTGATAATTCTAACCTGATTAAGTGATACCAGACAGCTCCCATCTAAGCAAACCCAGGAAAATTTTCATTGACTAAAAATTTTATCTTTTATCTTAAAATAAAAATTGTCCATCTGCTATAGCCAGCGGTATAAAAAAATGCTTCCTTTACTTTACTTTGTTTTCTTTTTATCATCCAAGTTGAGGTTGTGTCTTCAATTTTCACTGGAGACACACAGGTCACCAAATACTAATGACCAAATGTCAGAACTGTCAACTTCTTCAAAGAACAGGGATAAAAACCACTCTGGACCAAACACAAATTCAATAGTCATTGCTTTTAAGAACGCTAGTGATGCCTGGAATTTGAAAAATGCTATAGCAAGTTAAATCAAATGTGTTTCCCCCTATATGACTCAAATAGAAAGTAATACTGATAGAAGTGGAATGAGTCAACAAAGGTGAATGATGAGGGAAGACTGGTTTGAGTGGGTTATAATTACTTTATATTGAGAACTTTTTCTCTGAGTCACCTCAAAAAAGTGGTATATGAAACAGGCACTCTATATTACCCCATATGCTTAACATATTGTGAGGCTAAAAAGGTTCTCTCTCATTCCTGCTATGAATCTCCATTCTCAACACACACTTGCCTGCATGTTGCCACAGAAGCTAGAAGCATAGTTCTCAGTGGAAAGCAAGCAACCCCTGCATTTGGTGGGTTGTCAGACTGCCCTGAAATGGGACTCTTTTATTTGTGTAGATCTATTTATAATAAAGAATTGGTAAGTGAATACGCCCTTTTTCAAATACTTTCCCTAACAGTGAGGTAGGAGGTGAACTCAATATCTGGTAAATAAATGGATGTTAACTTCCACACAGTGTCATGGGAGGTTCATGGGTCTTATTCTCCCTATGTTCTTCCCTCTTCCTCCCATCTCCTGTCCCCGTCCCTGTCCCAGACACGCCTACCCATCCTCCAGCCACTTCCTAGCACTATAGGAACTAAGGAATAGCAGCCTTTCTGCCAACTGGTGCTATCACCAAACCATCTGTGTTACTCCAGTGCAGTATGATAATAAAAAAAAGTGTAAGATGTAGAATTACTGTTATTATTGATATCATCATAACCTTACAGTATCTTGTAATGTGTCTGCTTCAAACTGTGTTAACCACTTAACATGTATTTTCTAGTTTAGTACTAGAGTAACATTATGGATTATAGTTATTATTCCCCCTATTTTATAGATTTTGTAGAACTCTGAGGATATAGAATTCAAGAACACAGATTTAGAAGCTATGAAATTTTGGACAAATTACAAAGTTTCAGTGACTTGATTTTCTTCCTGTTGCCTATTAAGACCTTGCTTCAAATTCTAAGTGCTTTCCTTTTTAGTTCTTTCCTAACTCAATATGCTTTAAGTCAGTGGGGAAAAAATATGAGCATGGGAAAACGAACATACTATAGCTGAAAATATAATCATTTATAATTCTAACCTAATCTTTCATCTCAAAATAACAGTACCTTCAGAAAATACAGCATGGTTGTTCTTTGCATATAATCACATTGTGAAAAATTACAATATTCCACTCCTATTTAAAGCATTATTTTAATGTCAGTACATTTTTTAAACTCAACAAGACCCATTAAGATGAAATTTTTATTTTAACATTTCTCCTCCCTATTCTCTTGCCTCCTACCTCCTGCCTTACATTATAAAATTTTTTTTAAAGTATTACTACCATAAGCAATGCCAGGCTTAAGTGAATCATAGAATCCAAACTAATAATGCCAATTGGATGTATGTCAATGAACAGGAAGATCCTTATCAATTAATACTCGCATGTCAATGATAGGGGCTCAGACATTCCTAACACCTTCCTTCCATGAATAAAATATATCCTTGTATCTCAAACTGTCAATTCTGCTTTGTGCAACTTGCCTCCAACCCATTTTCCAGGACCTTTAAATCTTTTTTTTTTGGTAGTAGTAGGATGAAAGGTATCTCAAAAGCCTGGAACCATAGACTGTCAACCTTCCATGTGATACTCCATTTTTTTTCCTTTATTCTATGAAACCACATTTAAAGTACAAAGAAGTGAATGAAGTCAGAATGGAAAAAAGTTGGCAAATTTTACCAACCTTCACCTACTTAATCAAAAATGTCCCAGATCTTTAAAGCATCTTGGGACCAAGTTAATTGCACTCTCTAGGACAAATTATCCCAGGTGGATGATTTTCTATTCTTGCCTTTCTGACTCTTAACCCAAGATTTAGAGCATTTGCTCAGTTTTCTAAAAATAAAAGTATCTGTTAACTGCAACATGGTCACAAGGTAGAGCATACCATTTGGATCTGAAGGATTCATATTTCAATTCTGGGTATGCCAACTTCTAGCTTCATACTCTAGGGTGAATGGATTGATTTGCATCTCTATTTTTTATTGAGTGTTAATAATATCTAATTTATAGGGTTACTGCAAGGATTAAGTAAAGTATAGGTATAATATTATTTTGTAAACTGTAAGGAAATTATAATGTAATATACAAAGGTTAAATTAAAAGTAATAATACATAAAAATTAAGTTAAGATATTTTACCGATATATGATATTGTTTGATATCATTTTATAACCTTTTAGAATGTTATTGTTTTAGACAAGTTATCTCAGATGTTTTTTAAATAAACTGTGCTGTCCATAATCATAGGTAGTTATAAAAATATAAGAGGGAAGACAATATTAAACTGAGAGCTGGAGATTATTCAAAATTAGAACACAAAATGAATATTATTAACAAAATACTGGCAGTAATTTACCTTTTCTCTAGAGATAAATATATATATAATATAAGACATATGTAGTATATATTATATATAATATTTATAATAAAAAATTAAAGTCATACCTTAACTTCAAAATGCCTAACAACAACATAAAAACCAATGACAATCAATTATTATTTCAAAATTAGTAGCATGGAGAAAAATTGGCAAAGGGCAGGGATAAGGTAAATTTTTATTTAGGTGCTATTTTTATTAACCAAGCATACAAAGAAGAAAGAAAATATATTTAGAGGATATTAGTCTTATTAACTGTTTTCCTATGTGAATAACAAATGTTCCCTGTTTGTGACTTAAAGCTATGAAAAAAAAAGAAAGATCATTCCAATAAATTAACATGTTATACTACTTTCAGTACATATAACAAGTCTTAAGTTTTCAACACGCACACACAAATGTGTACTTTTTTAAGTAGGAACTTTTCCTGCTCACTCTAAATAAAAGTTGGAAAGGTATTTAAGGAACATCGGTTTGGAAGTAAGTTACGTTATTATCCTGGGTTACCAACGTTAAGCAAGTTGCTAGATAGGGAGATATTTAATATGCCTGCAGAGTCTAAGTCACCAAGACCCCACAGAACTTGAGTCCTTTACTCAACTTTCAACTCCCTAGACTTCTGTACAGGTAATGTCTGACTATAGGAAATCAGGATAAACTTTTAAAAAGAAAAAAAATAAAGAAGTCTCAGAAGGATGGCAGGGAGCCTGAGGGTTTACGTATGAAAGGGAGGAAGAGATCATTTGGGACAGAGGAAAGGAGCTGATTAGAATAAGTTGAGTCTCCACTGTGTGTCAAAGACTGGGCATTATTTCTGACTTTATAAGAATCCTCCAGGGCAAACATTCTAAGCTCCATTTTACAGGTAACAAAATAGGTTCAAAGAACTTAACATTCAATATATAATTATTTTGCCATGGTCTCGCAGACACTACATGTTTGGGCTAGCATGCAAACCCAGGCCTGTTTGACCCCAAATGCCTTTTTTTTTCTCTCTCTCTCACCAAAGAAGCTGTCTCTTTATTTTGAGTTGCTGCTCTACTTTGAATAGATGTGTTTTGGGTGATAGTTGATAGTAATATGGCCAGGTATGTAGAAATGTCTATATCTTGTACTGCGCATTAATCCTTTCCTCTGCAGGGAAATAGACACTAAAGTGCTACCTGACTAATACTTATATTTCCAGTACTTAAAATAGAGCTCTCATAAAAGATTATTTGAAGTACCCAACAAATTTCAAGTCTATACTTGGGACCAATGGGATCAAGCAAATTTTAGGGAGAGGGAGAGAGAGAGAGAGAACTCTAAGTGTGTGTTTTAACCAAGCTCCAAGAGCCCCTAAGCCCACTTACCAACCAGCCACTAGAAACCAGAAAGAGAATAACAAATAGGCATAGCTCATGCCTTTTAGGGAATAATAACTCTGATAGTATCGAAATCGCAAGCCTGGAAAAGCAACTCCCTTTCCCTTCAGCGGGAGTGTCTATGAAGAAGGTAAGGACTAGCAAGGGGACTGACCTGGGAAGACAAATAAATCTGTCCTGTGTCAGGCACTCAGTGGGGACCTTATCGTCTCCCACACAGCAGTCATGTGATCTCCTGCTGTTCTGCCTCTTGCTCCTGGCCACATCGTCCTGCCTAAATCCCAACAGCCGAAGAGGCCCCCAGCATAAGGTCCTGGAGTTATAGTCCTGGCTTGTAGGACAGAGACAACTGTGCGAACCATGCCTTGCAGGCACCCCCCCTTCTCTTCCTCGGCCACACATACTGCAGCCTGCTCTTCCCTTTGAGCTCCATCCATCAGGGCTTACAGGGGCCCACATCCTGTGGAAATCAGGCGGACGTGATGCTGCTGCCCACGCAGGGACCTCTGCCCCCACGGCCCTGGGAAAGCCTGCCCTGGCTCTGCCCAGGACTGCACGTCACTGTGTGCCGTGTGGAGGAGAACAGGCGAGTGGACAAATATTGATTGGGCACAATTTGGTTACAATTTCAAGATTGTACAGTGCTCTCTGCTTGCCTTTAGAAAATCTATATGTCTCAGAAAAGGATTCAAAGTAGGCAAAAGGACAGATCTAACTTAAAAAGAGAAAAGTTTTAAAATTTTAATTTCAATGTACCATTTATAAGTATAGTTGTTGGTGTGTGTTTTTATTTATTTCTTTATTTATATTTCTTTATTTGTTTTAAACTTTTTATTTTTTTTGGTCTTCTTGCACTTAACTCCTCAGGGAGAAGAATATACTGCTTTGTGATAAGAGTTCAGGTTCTGACTTACTTAACTAAAAAACAAAGTTTAAAATAATTTCTACTTAAGAATTCACTGACCTTCTGTAACTATCACCATGTTATTTTTGTTACTCTAACCTTTTGAACCAGCTGTCAGATCAGCAACCCATTAAAAACTTGCTACTTAGATTTTCACTCACCTGAAATGTACATGCTGGGTTAAATGAATCCTCAAAGAGGAACAAAGAAAAAGGCAGAACATTAAAGTTTCCCATAAAATAAATGTTATCTTTTAAAAGAAACTTTGTATGCTATGAACGAATTTAAAAGAGTAGTTCAAAAATAAAAAATAAAAAGAAATCAGCTTTGTAGAAAAAGGAACCATAGCTCAATACTCTTCGTCACTTTTAACAAAATCTTAGAATATTATAAATACTTTTATACTTTAAACTTTTAAACACATTGTGAATTGAACCCCAAAGCATCCCAAAGCTACTTTTCACATTGCTTAAATTATGTATGCAAAGTAAGACGAATAGAGAAAGATAAATACCATATGATCTCACTTATATGTGGAATCTAATGAACAAAAACTGACAAACAAAATAGAAATAGAGGCATGGATACATGGAATACACTGACCGAGGTCAGAGGGGAGGAGGATAGAGGAGAGGGAATGAAAGAAGGTAAAGGGATCAGCCAAAGAACATAGATGCATGGCCCATGGACAGAGACAACAGTGTGGTGATGGCCAGTGGCAAGGGGGAAGGGGCTGGGTGGACATGGGTATGGGGGGGGGGGCAGGAAAGGGGAGAATGGAAAACATCTGTAATTGTGTCAACAACAAAGAATAAATGGATAACTAATTTTTGTTTTGCTTTCCATTGCCCCATTTATTCTTTGATATTCTTTTTTAACTTAATTTTATCTTTACTGTTGAGAGTATTACAGATACCCCCCCTTTTCTTCTCCCATTGCCCCCCTCCACCCAGTTCCTGCCCCACTTCAGGCCTTCACCAACCCATTGTGTGTGTCCATGGGCAATGCATATATGCATAAAGTTCTTCAGTTATTCTCTCCCCAGCACCCTCTTTCCTCTGAGATTCATCAGTCTGTTCCATGTTTCCATGCCTCTGGTTCTATTTTATTCATCGGTTTATTTTGTTTATTAGATTACACATATAAGTGAAATCATGTGATACTTGTCTTTCTCTGACTGGCTTATTTCGCTTAGCATAATAATTTATTTAAAATAGTTTGAATATGGAATCACAATGTTTTTAAATGCATGTTTTTATGTGTTAATTCACGCATTAAGGAAATATTACATAATACTGTCTAAAGGGGAGAACTCTATAGGGAGCTAAGAGGCAAGACCCCTATAAAGACAGATCCATCCTCACAAGATATGAGAAGATGTCTTAAGGTGTTAAATAAATTTCAAGCTGCAGAACTGATGCAATCAGGGCTGCTGCTTTACCCCTGGCTCTGTTTCCTTAGACCTTTTCTAGAACCCTGAACACAAAAGGCCCCTGCTGAATGTTTGTGATGGTGCGCATTCTCAAAGGACACATAAACAAGGATTCTAAATTGCTGTAACACTGACTTTTTAAACTAGCAATAAACTGTTTCTTGTATAACTTTTTTGCATTATTAATTTATTTGGCAAACGCTTTTCATATGAAACACTGAAACTAATTTTAATTGGTCCAGAATTACCACAAAAATGAATGAGATGTATTATAAAGATAAAGTTCTGAACAGGAATACTACACATCGTAATATCAGACCCAGCTGTAAACGTGATGACCTGGGCTACATTACTCACCCCTTTCTCCTAGCACGATATGAAGTTACACAAAATAGAGATGGTATAATGCTTGCCCTGCAAAATTTTAAAATTACAGTTACATGGGATCTTTTTAAAATGAGGATTTGTATATTAACAACAATTAAAGGGATATATTTCCACATAGAGATATTTCTGGGTTTTGCAGGTACTTTCTGTGCTAATTCTGAAAGCTCGGGAAATTAGGGTACGTTGGTAAAAGCTTTCATCAATAAAAACATCTGTGCTAGAGTACTCCTGCCCCTTGCCTTATTATAGCATTTTAAATGGGAGCAGCATAGCTACATTTTTCTTTCTTCACTTACAATCTCAAGCAGCCCAAAAATAAGGGGTTTGTGAAGTTCCCGCTAACCCACCTTATAAATTAGCACATGCAGAATGCTAGAGAGAACACTGGCTGTTATCAGTTTCACAGTATCTAGTTATCGCTTCTTTGAAAGCTGTAGGTGCATGCAATTAACACTCAATGAGAACATTATCTTCAAATATAACAGATAATTTACATGTGTTGAAGAAAAGGGAGTTCATCCTGATAAAAACTTTGGCATAAATCGTGATTGAAAAGAATGCACTTCCTTTAATTGGAAAGATTTTTGCTATCTACACACCTACAGGATAAAAGAATTAACAAAGTTTGGCGGCAACGAATGCTCCAGCATCCAAATTTGGGGGAATTTATGTGAGAGGTAGAATTTTTCATAATCTTTTCTGACTTTCCCCTTCCTGTGGAATTCAAATTTAGGATATAAAATCAAGTTTCAGAATTTCAAAAGGTCTTAAGAACCTGGTTAAATTAATGTTAACTAAGACTCCTCTGTACATACTATGCAGCAGACATATGGTTAGATGATCTTATCTGGAAAGAAGCTTAGGTGCCATCAAGCCACTGATTCACAAATTTGACTATAGTAGAGAGAGCTAGGCTGTCCTCAAAGAAAATGAGCACTTTTCATCAGCATAAAGCTGTCACTGGGATATGGCTGTCTAGCAGGGGCACTCCTGCATGCATTTCTCTGTCTGCTAGTAGATGACAAAGAAGCAGCATGAAAAAAGATAAAACATCCCACAAAGACATGTAAGGTGGTATCAACTGAATGTCATATAAGTTCAGTGTAGGACTCTGGTTTCTTGAAGAGAGAAGCATTTGTCTCAGAGGTTTTTAAATTCTTCTTGGACAGATCTATGTCTGCATCTGGGTGCCAAATGAACACTGAGGGATGTTAGTCAATGTGTTGGGAAGTTCAATAGAGAGTTAGGAAGTGGGACAATTGGAAGATAGAATAGTTGTAGTAAAAGAGAGAAGCTCTTATTTTGAAAGATTAAAGTTAGAAAATTCTAAAATTTAAAAAAAAAATCACTGTGGGTTGGCTGAATTGAAAACCTGGTGAAGCTGAGAAAATTAAGAGAATATAATATCAAAGTGAAGCTGAGAAAGTTAAAAAAATATATAATATCAAAGTGTCAGTTGATTTGAAGGCTCAACATATAACAGATGGAAACTATAACACAGACTCTGAAGTCATAAAGAGAGGTAGACATATACTATAGACGCTGGCAAATAATGACAACAATGTCATTAGTGGATAATGCAGACATCAGAAAATAGGTGGTTCAGTGGACAAAGCATAAAACTGAACAAAGAATATATGAACTGTGGTACATCTACACGATGGAATACTATGCTGCTGTAAAAAAGAAGAACTCCTACCATTTGCAACGGCATGGATGGAACTGGAGAGCATTATGCTAAGTGAAATAAGCCAGTCAATGAAGGAAAAATACCACATGATCTCACTCATTCATGGATAATAGAGACCATTATAAACTTTTGAACAGTAATAGATACAGAGGCAGAGCTGCCTCGAACAGATTGTCAAAATGCAGCGGGAAGGCCGGGGAAAGTTGGGGGGCAGGAGGGAGGGGTATAAGAGATCTACCGAAGGACTTGTATGCATGCATATATGCATAACCAATGGACATGGGACGCTGGGGGGTGGGGGAGGCCAGGGGATAGTCAAGGGCGGGGGGGAAAAAAAAGACACATATGTAATACCCTTTGTAATACTTTAAGCAATAAAAAAAAAAAAACAAGAAAAAAAAGAATATATGAATAGATCAATGCAACAAAAGGAGAAGCCCAAATTGCTAGCATCATCATGAAAATATTTTTAAGCCACTAATGAGGAGAGATATGAAAATTAAAATTTTGAGAGAATCACAGAATACCCGTTAGAATGATAAAAAACAAGAATAGGGACTAAAAACAAGTGTAAAAAAAGTTATGAGAAGATTGAACTCCTATATACTGCTGATAGGAAAGGAAACTGGGTCAGCTACCTGAGAAAGTAAATCGGTAATATTTTGTGAAAAATCAAGTATGTGAATACCCTCTGACCCAGTAATTACATTCCAAGGTATCTTTCTCAAAGAAATACTTTCACAGGTCCAAAAAGGGACAGGAATATTTCTTATGGCAGTGCCTTAGAAACTACCTGGGTCTCCGCCATTAGGAAAATGAAGTCTAAATGTACAAGTAAAAAGGAAAACCTGGATATAAAATATAGAATACATTTTTAAAACATAACATTGAAAGAAAAAAGAACAAAGAAAATTATAGAATAATAATTACATATACTTAAAACCAATATACTAAAAGCCTTTGCCTCTACTTCAAGAAAAATGGCACCTGTAAGACCCCTCCATGGCCACCAGTTGGTACACGCACCAGCTTCACTCTACCTCCAGGGCGACCTACTGATAACCTTTGACAGGTGATTATTCCCTCCTTGCACTTTCTTCACCTGGCTCCATAACACGTCCTCTCCTGGGTATTTCCCTCTCACTGGCTGCAGTGTCTCAGTTGCTTTGGTTGCCTGCAGTTATTTTCCCAAGTTCTAGATGTCACAGTGACTCAGGGTTCAGACCTCAGATCTCTTCCCTTCTATAACTACAACTCTTATTCTTGGTTCTCTCATCTAGATTCCTAACTTTAAATTATATATATAATCTCCTAATGACTTCCAAATTTTGCATCCCCAGCTCAGAACTTGCCTCTGAATATCGACTGGATGATGAATCTAAATTCAGAGGCAAGTTCTCCACATCCATGATGATAAGCATCTCAATGGTTATCCAAAATAAAACGTTATCTCTCTGTTCCACCTCCTGCTGAATCCAAAAAGCCTACCACTCCTATAGGCTTCCTCATCTTAGAAAGTGGGAAATTCATTCTTCCAGTTGCTTGGTCCAACTTGTTCAGACCTTACATCCAATATGTTACCAAACTTTTTGCCTCTATTGATGAAATATATCCACAATCTAGTCATTTCCACCTCTACCATTCCTTCCACCCTAGAATGATTGAATGATTGCAATAGACTCCCACTTCCATCCATGGCTACCTGAAGTCTGTTCTACACACAGCAGCCAGACAAGTCCTTTTAAAATATCAGTTAAATCATATGTATAACTGAAAATTTTCATAATACTAATTTTTAGTATATATCATTCACTCTAATATTTTCTATTATATTACACTAGAGGCCCTGTGCACAAAATTCATGCATGGGGGCAGGGGGGGAGGGTCCCCTCAGCTCAGCCTGCACCCTCTCCAATCTGGGACCTGTTGGGGGATGTCCGACTGCCGGTTTAGGTCCGACCGGCAGTCGGACATCCCTCTCACAATCCTGGACTGTTGGCTCCTAATCACTCACCTACCTGCCTACCTGGTTGCCCCTAACTGCCCCCCCTGTCAGCCTGGTTGTCCCTAACTGGCCCCCACTGCTTGCCAGGTTGTCCCCAACTGCCCCCCCCTGCTAGCCTGGTCACCCCCAACTGCCCCCCCTGCCAGCCTGGTCACACTGCCCCCCCACCCCCACTGGCCTGATCACCCCACGCAGCCTGCTTGTTCAGTCATTTGGTCATTCCTCACTAACCCCCCTGCTAGCCTGGTCTTAGGCAGCCATCTTGTGAGGGTATGAGGGTTAATTTGCATATTACTTCTTTATTATATAGTATTTTTATGAAGATCACAACCCATTAAATTGATTTCATGACCCACTAAAGTATCATAACACATGTTGAAAAGTACTGGAAATCGAGGAGGTAAGAATAGAGTTTTAGGAATAGGTAGGTAAGCTGTATGATAAGAATGAAGAAGATGAGAAAAACAATGATAATAATTATATTAATGATTTGCTTATATATATTGGATATTTTCTATATTCCAGGAACTGTACTAAATACTTTAATTCACTTCCCTTTTTAATATTAGACAAATTGGCATGTGACCTGAGGTTCTTCCCAAGGTCAAATGGCAAGTCAGCTGTAGAGCCAGAATTCTAACCCAGCTCTGTCTGATTTCAATGCCCCACCACTCAATACAGATTCTATCCTCTATTGCCAGAATAACTTATTTCCTTCATGTATATCCATTATTATTTTATAAACTGTTTGTATTAAATTTTTTTAAAAATCCAGATAATGGCTGCATTTTTTCTACTTCAATTTGCTGTCATATAATTGTTGTAACTGATACTTGTTTCAAAATGTTACATAAATACAGGGTTTACAGTTGTATGTGAAACAGAGTTTATTCTTGTTATTAATTAATTATTGTATTATTTATTTTTATTACAACTGTAAGCCTACTTTTGCCCACCTTTGTATTTGCATTAAAAGGAGTATTTCAGAACATTATCATTCTATAGATTTCCCGTTTTCAGTAGGAAAAGGCCTCACATTTAGAGATTATCTTGGAGGGCAATACATCTTATTTATGCTGGACGCTAAGCAGTTTTGTGTGTGAAGAGACTAGCATGTATTCTGGATGATCAGTTACTTGGTCTCATTTTAGCATAATCAAAAGAAGGAGATAGCCCTAACCAGTTTGGCTCAGTGGATAGAGCGTTGGCCTGCGGACTCAAGGGTCCCAGGTTTGATTCCGGTCAAGGGCATGCACCTTGGTTGTGGGCACATACCCAGTGGGGAGTGTGCAGGAGGCAGCTGATCGATGTTTCTCTCTCATCAATGTTTCTAACTCTCTATCCCTCTCCCTTCCTTTCTGCAAAAAAATCAATAAAATATATATATATTTTAAAAAGGGAGATAGAGCGATAAATTTATTTCAATTTTTCCAACCTATTTTTTAACTTTATTTTATTGTTGACAATATTACAGATGTCCCCATTTTGACCCCAACTTTGCCCAGTTCCATGTAGCCCCCTCCCCTCTTCCCTCTGGTCATTACCTCTGTGACGGTCCTTTCCTCAATTTGTGTGCTGTGTTCCTTTTTAAGCACAGAAAGAAACTATTATATATGCAATACAAAAGCTTATAAACATTAATTTGTCATGGACCAGACATTGACTGATAGGAAAGAACAAAAGGTGACAGACTGCTTTTAGCTTTAGTGTAAGAGAAAGGAAAGAGAAAATGGAACTAACCTAAGAGGCATAGAGAAATGAATAAAATACCTAAAAAAGAAGAAAAGTGGGAGCAAGTAAAAGAGGTAATGCTGAACCAAAAATTAATTAATGGAAAATTAATTAATGAAAAAAAAAGAGAAGTCAATGTTTTCTCCCTCCAATATAGATAAAATTGTCAAACTTGACCACATGTAAAGACCCTGAAACCAGAGGAGTATTAGAAGCAAATCAAATCGACTCTGGCTACTTAAGTTAAAGGGCTGAGTGAAAGGCTCTGGCTTACGTTGGAAATAAAAGCAATAAAAGGATTGAGTAGAGAGGAAGGAACCTCCTCAAAGAAAATCATTCCATAACCCCCTCATTCATTTTTAGCACAGCCACCATTGTCTGTGCCGGACACTCTTATGAATGCTTGGGAAACAAATACAAATGAGACCTAGTCCTTTCTCTCAAGGAACTCACAATTCTATTGGATGAATCACATTAGTACACAGACCACCCGAGAATATGTGTTTTTATTGGTTTTTAGGTAAAGAAGAAAGGTAAGAGAGAGACATAGCAGAGACAGCAACAGAGAGAGAAATTCCAACAGTTGCCTCCTGTACTAACCCTGACCCAGAATAGAAACCCACAACTTTTTGGACGACGCTCCAACCAGCTGAGCCACCCGGTCCAGGCCCCTTCTTTGTTAAGGCTGAATAATATCCATTTTGTATATGTGTATATATATAATATTTTCTTTATCAATTTATCCACTGACAGTAAGGTTGTTTTAATACCTTGGCTATTGTGAGTAATGCTGCTTTGAATGTGGGAGTACAAATATCTTGAGATAATGATTTGATATCCTTTGAAAATACTAGTATAACCAGAATTAGGATTGCTGGATCTATATTTAATTTCTTGAGGAACTTGAATACTGTTGTTCTAGTGGCTGTACTACTTTATATTACCACCAAATGTACAAAGACTTCCTTTTCTCTACATCCTCCTTGGTATTTGTTATTTCCTGTCCTTTTTTATAATAGACTTCCTAACAGATTTGAGGTGATATCTCAATGTAGTTTTGATTTGCATTTTCCTGATGACTGCTGATATTGGGAACGTTTTCATGTTCCTGTGGGACATTTGTATGTCTTCTTTGGAAATAAAAAGCCTGTTTGGCCGAAACCAGTTTGGCTCAGTGGATAGAGCGTCGGCCTGCGGACTGAAGGGTCCCAGGTTCGATTCCGGTCAAGGGCATGTACCTGGGTTGCGGGCATATCCCCAGTAGGAGATGTGCGGGAGGCAGCTGATCGATGTTTCTCTCTCATCGATGTTTCTAACTCTCTATCTCTCTCCCTTCCTCTCTGTAAAAAATCAATAAAATATATTTAAAAAAAAAAAAAAAAAAAAAGCCTGTTTGGTGGTTTGCCCTTTTTAAGACATGTTATTTGTTCGTTTGTTTTGCTATTGAGTTATATGATTTCCTTGTATATTTGGGGAATTAACCATTTATTGGATATGTGGTTTGCAAATATATTTTACCATTACATACGGTGCCTTTTAATTTTGCTAATGGTTTCCTTTGCTGTACAGAAGCTTC
The DNA here is from genome assembly GCF_014108235.1 of Myotis myotis. Taxonomy (NCBI): domain Eukaryota; kingdom Metazoa; phylum Chordata; class Mammalia; order Chiroptera; family Vespertilionidae; genus Myotis; species Myotis myotis. The sequence goes on along the minus strand of NW_023416379.1, from coordinate 31,230,763 downwards.
TAGCTTTATATAATCCCACTTATTTTTGCTTTTGTTGCCTTTGCTTTGAAGTCAGATTTTTAAAAATCCTTGCTAGGACTGATGTCAAGGAGCTTAACACCTATGTTTAGTTTCAGGTGTTAAACTCAAGTCTTTCATCTATTTAGAGCTGATCTTTGTGTATGGTATAAGGTTTCATTTTTGGGGATGTAGATATCCACTTTTCCCAACACCATTTATTAAAAAGACTATTATTTCTCCATTGTATATTGGCTCCTTTATCAAAAATTAATTGACCATATATGCATGGGTTTACTTCTGAGCTTTCTATTATGTTCATTTGATCTGTCTGCTTTTATGCCAATGCCAGACTGTCTTGATTACTATAGCTTCATAATATAGTCTAATTTCAGGAAGTATGATGCCTCCAGTTTTGTTCTTTTTCTCAAGATTACTTTGGCTACTCAGAGTCTTTTGTGGTTCCATACAAACTTTAGGATTGTTTGTTCTATTTCTGTGAATATCACCATTTAAATGTTGATATGAATTACAGTGAATCTGTAGATTGTTTTGGGTGCTACGGACATTTTAATTATATTAATTTTCCAATCTATGGACACTGAATGCCTTTTCCATTTATTTACATCTTTCACAATTTCTTTTATTAGTGTTTACAATTTTTAGTATACAGGTCTTTCACCTTCTTGGTGAAAGTCAAAATTTAGAGATCTGTGTATGGGAAAGTTAAAAAATATAACTATCCTAATACCATGTTTTACAAAGAACTGTGGGTGTGGTTGCTAGCACAATGTGCTGATTGGAATCAAGTGGATATGACACCCTCAAAGTTTTCAGAGAATTTTATTGCCATTAAGAATCACCACTCTGGACTGAAAAAGACTGCCACTGATCTCAGCTTAAATCAATCCTTGAACTGTCAATCATCTGCAGACAGAAAGTGGACTTAGGAAGCTGCTCAGGCCTGAAAGACAGCATATACTCCTACACCAATTTTTCAGGTGTGCTCACAAAGAATCACTAGAAAATGAAGAATGTCCTAGAGGGCCACAGAGAACTATGGACAAGGGGGCTACTGTCAGGTGGCAGAACCAGGCCTGTGCAAGTAATGCTCTCCAACACTACGGGAGACTGCCTTCACAATTTGGGTTCTATGGGGTAACAGAATTGCTCTGGACCAGACCGGCATCTGCTGTATGTCTTTCATTATCCCCTTTACAAGTAGGAATGTTTGATGAACTTATCCTATTCTACTTTTACTAGGGCATAAAGGGACTGTGGTGGAGAATTATATTTTAAATTAATGTCTCCAGATCAAAAGGAGCCATATTCAGACAGGATGCTCAGGTTACTGATTATTATCCAGATATCTTTGTCTGAGACTTATGTATCACTGGATGGGGCTTTTGAGTTGTCTCCCTGGGAAGAGTTAAGTATATTTTGCACAATACTACTCAGACATAAGAAAAGATAAAATACTGCCATTTGTGACAACATGAATGGATCTTGAAAATATCATGCTAAGTGAAATAAGTCAGACATAAAAAGTTGGTGTGGCTCAGTTGGTTAGAGTGTCATCCCAGACACCAAAAGGAGTGAGTTCAATTCCCGGTCAGGTTGTAGGTTCAAAACTTGGCCAGGGGCACATGTGAGAGGCAATTAATCAATGTTTCTCTCTTACAATGATGTTTCTCTCTCTCTCTCTCTCTGAAAATCAATTTAAAATTAAATAAAAAGGTCAACAACAAGATGATTTTACTCACATGTGGGATATAAAACTGAAAGCAACAAATGAACAAACAAGAAAAACAAACAAAAACTCGTATTACAGACAACAGTATGGTGGTTACCAGTGGGAAGGTACAAGGGGGTCAAATATACGGTAATGAAAGAAGATTTGACTTTGGGTGATGGGCATACAATGCAACATACAGATAATCTATTATAGACTTGTACACTTGAAACCTATAATTTTATTAACCAATGTCACCTTAATAAATTTAATTTAAAAATACAAGTGACCATTTATTGAACAAATATTACATGTTGTCATTACTATTTTATTGGAGAATGAACATTTCTGGTTTGCCCTCTTTCAGACACATGGTAGGATTTCACTTCCCTTTCGTAATACGTTTATCCAGTGAAATGTGAATGGAAGCTATGTGGTCTCTTCAGGGTGAAAGTTTCTCAATGGAAGTACTCTAATATATTCTTCCCTGTTTCCATGCTAACCAGCAACCTTACAGATTGTGAAAACTTCGTCAGGCTCCACATGCCTGAATGAAAACAACATGAAGCAGAACTCCACAAACCTGAGATGGTAGGTAATGAGAGCCCTACATCTTTGTTGTTTTAAGCCACTGTGACAGTAAAGTTGTCTGTTATTACAGCATAACATAGCCCACCTGACTAATACAAAATACATAGGTATTAGAAATCAATGATTTGCTTACCAAAGGCATTTAATAAAGATTTGGTTAATGGAACTGAATTCATGCAGGCATTTGGGGATTAAATAATAAAAATCCAAATCAAAAAGAATGAAATTGTGCCCTAACCGGTTTGGCTCAGTGGATAGAGCGTTGGCCTGTGGACTGAAGGGTCCCAGGTTCGATTCTGGTCAAGGGCAGGTACCTTGGTTGCAGACACATCCCCAGTAGGGGGTATGCAGGAGGCAGCTGATCAATGCTTCTCTCTCATCAATGTTTCTAACTTTCTATCCCTCACCCTTCCTCTCTTAAAAAATCAATAAAATATATTTTTTTAAAAAAGAAGAAGAAGAATGCAATTGAGTGGATATCAGCATTTAAAGAGGTCCCCCAGATAATTAAAATGTAGATCACTGAAAAATGGAAAAGAGATCCCAGCACAACATGAGAGGATTTCTCAATATTAAAAACAATAGATCAATAAGCTGTCTCAAAAGGCAGTGAGTTTCCAATCAAGACAAAAGAGAGTGAGAATGTTTGAGAAGTTGAAGAGAGTTCTGCTTTGGAAGGGAGGATGAATGAAATGACCTTCACATTTCCTCTGATTCAAAGATCAAGTGTGTGATTGGAATTGTATCCCTCTCTGTTATTTTCAAACTAATTTAAAACAAGATAGGTAGAAGCTAAGTGAATAGGCTGAACCTAAGATTTATGATAATCCTATTAAACTTTATCATCTGACAAGTGTTATTGTCTGAGGTGACCCATTTTTATACTGAATTCCTGGTTAAATCCAGCCATGTTCCAGGTCCTACATTTTATAATGCTTCAGGGTTCTCAGTGGGGAGGAGACCTATTTAAATGCCACTCCAGCTGTGATTTACAGACTAGATGGCCTGATTATTGCCATACTTCTGAGGTATATTTTTCTCTTTTCAAATGTGTTCCTAGTTTTACTGTAACTACACAAAGTATTTACCGAAATGTAAGTATTTATGCCATAAGCAAGAGACATAAATGAGAGTAATAATTGGAAATGCCAATCACAGGAGTCAGACTAAGAAAAGAAATTGACTAAGGAAAGAAAAGTATCCAGATAAAACAGTATAACATCGCATAATCACTCTAGGTACAAAAAATTATAGATGAGGATCACAGAATTACTTAAGGAAGATACAAAGAATAATTTTAAAACCATAATATAAGGTATAGAAAAATAACACAGAGATCATCTAATTCCAGCCCTCTTTTTATATATAGAATCTAAAATTCGAGAATGTATTTACAGTCCTTTAGCTATATTCCCATCCAGGTCCTGGTAGCTAATTTCAAGACCAGTAACTACCATTTTTACTGTTTTATCAGCTAATATTCATATCCTCTAAGAGCTGAGAAGTAGGAAATAAAGTAATAACTGCCTCCTAAAATCCATTCTTTTCTTTCCTTTAATATATATTTTTATTGACTTCAGAGAGGGAGAGAGAGATAGAAACATCAATGATGAGAGAGAATCACTGATCAGCTGGCTCCTGCACTGGGGATCAAGCCCAAAACCCAGGCATCCTGGTCCATAGGTTGACACTCAACCACTGAACCATGCCATCCAGGCCATTCTCTCCTTCTTGATTAATAAGTTCCTAGGTGGATTCAAGCCCAACCAAAAAAAAGAACAAACTTCTCAATCTCTCATGTAGCTAATTATGGCACTGTGACAAAGTTCTTGTCAATGAGATATGAGGATAGTGATGGATGTGTAGAGCTTCAATGGACTGCTCTTAAAGGGAAAAGATCTTTACTTGTCTTCTTTTCTCTTTCCCAAACTGGACATAGATGGGATAGTGATCCCTCTTGAACTTTGCAGATGTTCACAATTCTGAGAGAATGACTGAACAGCAACGAGAAGGAACTTGAATATCTAGAAGACCTCATAGAGTAGAGCTGCCCTTGTAGCTTTGCAGTGCCTACCTCCAGATTGTTAGTTTCATTTTATTGTAGTAACCAAACTGATACTCTAACTGAATAAGGCAAAACCAGTATTTTTTATTACCAATTTTTATGAGGAAATACTGATACCCAATTTGCCTAAGATACTTGGTCCCTGATTAGTGACTTTCTTCAAAGACAGCATTTGAGTGAAATATTTTATTGATTTAACCCCAGCATCTATAACTCATTTTATATTGTCAACTATCATGATTCATTTTGGTTCAGTAAAAAAGAAAACTTACATGCAAATTTTTGATGCTAAAAATGTGTACTCCAATTAACAAAACTAAGAAAAAGCTTTTCTGAGAGTGGATCCTACATGGATGAGCTAATAGTCAAAAGTTTAAAGCACATTTATGTAGATTTTTGCCAAGTATTTTATTTAAAGAGCAAGAAAAACAGGCAAGTAATCATTACCATCAGAGTTTTGCCTGTTCTTCTGATAGGATATTCAAATGAATGATTTTTTGAACTATATTTTCAATTCAGATAATGTTGCATGTACAGCTGTAACTGACTTAGGGAGAACTGAGGAATGAAATTAGGTAATTTCTTGCAATCAAGACGAATTCAAAAGAGGAAAAGTTTCATCCACCTGTTGTTTGGCAATTCTACTAAAAAGAATGCTAGGAAACATTTCAGAGAGAAACAATTACCTAGAGGACAAAATCACTCTAGCAATCAACCTTCTGGTCTTTTCTGCTTATTAATAAAATAAATCTGTTTTCAAACCCTGGGTTGTAAAACTTATATGGTTCACCACAAAAGAATTTTAAAGTATATCCTGTGAAAATGAGATGAGATGTGAGTGAAAAGGTTAAAGTTCACAATAACAAAGTAGACTAGTAATTTTTCATATGTACAATCAGTTTACTTTTAATAAAATGAGAACTTTTTAGCTAAGTTATAGAAATTCTTGATAAAGCTCTTTACAACTTTTTATGACTAAAACATCTACACTTTCTCAATCACTTTCCTTTTTAATTATCTCTTTGCTTATTTTATTTCCCTATAATTATACTATTCTGTTCTAAAAATAATCTTTTATTTACTCTTACTATATTTTTTCTCTCACTTTTATATAAAAATGTCTCAAAAATGATTACAATTTGATAATTATTGTCAATCATCCTGACCCAATATTTATTGGTCTCATCTTTTCACTAGAGTCAGACATTTAGTCCATAGTACATTTGAAAAGAAGGGAAAAGGAGACAAAACTACTCAACTTGCTCATGGTTTGGGAGAAGGGAGAAATTAACTGCTTGAACTAAAATAATATTTTGAGTCAACCTATGACTTTCTAATATTCTGCTGTTATTTCAATTTGTACCAATATTTTCCCTCAGAAGTTAGTCAACAAAAATATATTAAGTGGTTATAACGTAATAAGTGCTGTAAATATATTGAGAATACAATAGTAATCATGACAGAGTACACTTGTATTTAACACAGTGATAAATTAAGGATATACATCTCCTTTTTTATCATTTGAAATCTAAGTTATTTGGAGTTTTCTTCTTGATCTTGACCATGTTCATAACTTACGTTGAGGACATAAAACATATTTTGTTTAACTATCATGAAGACTTCATTATTCAGTGCCTCTAACACTTCATTTCTCACCATTACTCTTTGGAGAGTTTGTGAATTTTTGTTTTGTTTTTAAGAGGTGGCAAGTTATGTGTGAACATTTCAAGTTTCCTAGCCTCCTTCTAAGATCATTTTGTATTCACTGCAATCTCTTGATGAAATGCACTTGCTATCCACGTGCACTACACATCTATTTGTGTACCTGAGGTGTGTTAGTGAAAATTATCTTCAGTTGATCACCCTGCCTGCCTCTCCAGCCCCAGCCTGTCTCCTTCCAGACACCCCACGTCCACGCCACATGGAAATTTTCTTTCCAGCAGGGCAGAGGAGATGCATCACTGGCTGACAAGCTGGTCTGAAAATGTGATGTTCTGAATCCTGGATATTCAGACTATAATACTAGATGGGCCAAAATTATCCTTCCAAGATTAATAAGGAAAGGGACCATTTTAGATAACCCAGTAGCAGTTAAAATTTTCTTTGGTGCAATGATATTGCACTAAAAAGTAGAGTAAAAATGAGAGTCCTAAGCAGCCCACCCCACTGGATGGCAAATTTAAAGAGCATGGTGCGGTACCTTAAACCCTCATACCTCTGAGAGCAGGATCCTTCTCATCATGCTGCCCCCTCTCTGTGAGGCAGCTTAGGAAAAGGAGTGCCTCATGCAAGGTTGCAAGTTAAATCACCTGAACTTGGTTGTTGGTGAACACACGAGCATCTGATTATAGGTAGCCCCAGACTGTGGGACTGATGTGCTTGATCTATAGGCCCTAATGCAGGAGGTGATCAAGACTTTTCATCTTGTCAGATAGACTACATTTATCACCAAAGGGAAATGAGTTTTTGTTCTCATATCTCTGGCCATCGGTAGAGAAGAAAGCCTCCTTCCTGCTGCTACTGCTCCCTTACTGGCATAGCAGAGGCAAAGCCAGAGGTGTCTTCTCAGAGATGGAGACCATTAGGCACAGAAAAGGAAGGCTGTTAATTTATGGAACAAGATAACACCCATGCATCAAAACCCAAGATAACTGATCAAAGAATATGTCTTTATCAAGCTTAAACCTTTGCGCATGACCCTGGAACAATAAACACTGACATTTGCTATCAAGATTAATGAAAGCATTATAATTGTTCAGGGAAACTTGGTACCTAGGTATGTTGTTTTGATATTAAATATTGATTGATTGATTGATGCAGGTGTCACCAGTGTCACAGCTACAAAGTACATCTGGAGCAGCTTGTGGATTATAAATGGAGAAAGGAAAAAACAGAACAAATTATCCTCATCCTTTCTTGCCATTTGGAACAACATGGATAGACCTTGAGAATACTATGCTAAGTGAAATAAGTCAGTCAGAAAAGGCTAAGAACCAAATGATTTCACTCATATGTGGGATATAAAACTGAAACTAATGAACACAAACAGCAGTGTGGTGGTTGTCAGAGGGAAGAGGGTGGGGGGAGAAGGAGGTTCTAATACATGGTGACAGGAATAGATTTGACTTTGGGTGGTAGACACATAGTACAATATACAGACCTTGTAACATAGAAAACCATACCTAAAACCTATATGATCGTGTTGACCAATGTCACCCCAATGAAATTAATTTTTAAAAATTATCCTTAGTTGATGGGAAGTGAAAGTAGTGTCATTCTTTTCTTGGTCTAAATCAGGGGTGGGCAACCCCTGGCACACATGCCAAACATGGCACGCCAGTAACTTTTGCTGGCACACAAAACCTTCTCTTATAATCTTCCATTTACAATTTTTTTCTTAATATCGACTTTTTTATTTTTCAGATAAATTCAGTGTAGGTGCATCTTAGATAAATAAATAACTTTACATAACAAGTTATCTTAAAGACCATAGACATGGATTGACAAGAGAGGGGAAGAACAATTTCTATGCCTCTGCCTTAACTCTCCCTGCCTTCCTAGATCCGACCAGTGTTTTGGTTTCATCCACATACGCTTGTGAATCTTTGTTTTCAGTGATGAATTTTGTTAAGTCTCATAATAGGAGTAGCCTGATAGATGAAAGTAGTAGCTCATGCATATCTCTGAAGGTCACGAAATATAAACCTGAGGTAAAATCTCTGTCATCAGTGATGCAGTAGCAAAAGTCCCACTGATAATATCAAACAGAATCATAAAGTTTTCTGTCGGACTATCAGTGTACATGTATACATTAAAAAATAATGTATTTTTCATCATCATATACTGTGTTTTTGTCGCTCGAATGAATTTTATCATTTTTTCAAGGTTCTTCACATACGTACACCTTAAGAGATATCAAGTAGGCGTAACATGTTCTCAAAAAATTAGGGTTGGCACGCAGAAGAATTTTGAGTCAGAGATTTTGCTGGTTTTGGCACGCACTCACAAAAAGGTTGCCCACCCCTGGTCTAAATGCTCCCCAGCAGATGTTTTATGATAATTTTATATTTCATAACCTGTGGGTTTTAAGTGTGTTATCACGTTGAGGTTATTTCTAGTTAAACCAGGATTACATATCTTCAGCCATTATAACCAGAGCTAATCAGAAGTTCTACTTTTTAAATTATTGAAAGTGAGTTCTTACTCAAAAATCAATTTTGCTTCAGGTCACATATTAGGATAGTACTCTTTTTTTAGATCATTCTATAGCTAAAGTTCAGTTTATTAAAAGAACAACCAGGCTGTGGGCTAGAAAGAATAAACCATAAAAAGCTTGTAAAGGTCCGCCCTAACTGGTCTGGCTCAGTGGATAGAACGTCAGCCTACGGACTGAAGGTTCCCAGGTTTGATTCCGGTCAAAGGCATGTGCCTTGGTTGTGGGCACATCCCTAGTAGGGGGTGTGCAGAAGGCAGCTGATCGATGTGTCTATCTCTCTATCCCGCTCCCTTCCTCTCTATAAAAAAAATCAATAAAATATATATATTTTTAAAAGCTTGTAAAGGTCCTATGAAGAAAACCAAGTTTAATAAACTTTAAATTCATGACATTGGGATGCTACAGTCCATTTTTTATTTAAAAAGAGAAAAATTGAAATTATTAAAGTTGCAAAACCCATAGGACAAGAACCAGAAGAAAATATGTCAGTTCTTTCTTAAAATAGAAGTAGAAAGAAACTCCATCACTTGATATCACTCCATACAATTTGTATTTCACATTTATCTCCCCAAGGGCTCTAATATATAATTTGTTTTGTGCATGAAAGCATTTCTGACAGTGAGGTCTGAAATTAATCTTGCTGCCTTAGGTCTAGATTGTGGTCCCAGGTTAGTCCTAAGAACAAATGTGCAAATGAGAGTGCTGATTTTATTTTCTTCAACACACTCTATTTTCCCAGTTTGTATAACTGTAATTCTCCAGTAGTTTGTAGTCTGGTACTTTACTTACTATCTGAAAATAGATTACTAGGAGCCCCCTGTCTAGGTTTGGACCAGTGTCTATTTCTTATAAAACCCTCTTCTAAGGTATTATACTCAACCCCCCACTTTCATTCCTATACCTCAAGCCCAGACTAGAATCCTTCCTTGGGTGGACTGAGGGCTTGAATTAAAATCACAGGGTTACCTCTTACTTAGCTTCACCTCGAGCCATGCCAGTGCATGATGTTTGGAATAAAGCAGAGGAAGGTTGATCTGGAGCAGATAGTCCCAAACATGAATGCATTAACACAACATCTGCATAGACATTTGGTATCCAAACAAGCATGACCTTTAAATGAACAGATTATCTTCTGGACAGCAAAAGAGACCATCAACAAAACAACAAGAAAGCCTACTGCATTGAAGAACATATTTGCCAATGTTATCTCCGATAAGGGTTTAATCTCCAAAATTTACAGGGAACTCATACAACTTAACAAAAGGAAGATAAACAATCCAATCAAAAAATGGGCAAAGGACCTAAATAGACACTTCTCAAAAGATAACATACAGAAGGCCAAGAGACTCATGAAAAGATGCTCAAAGTCACTAATCATCCAAGAGATGCAAATCAAAACAACAATGACATCTCACAGCTGTCAGAATGGCTATCATCAAACAACAAGAGCTGGCAAGGATGTGGAGAAAAAGGAACCCTCATGCACTGCTGCTGGGAATGCAGATTGGTGCAGCCACTGTGGAAAACAGTGTGGAGTTTCCTCAAAAAGTTAAAAATGGAACTCCCATTTGTCCCAGTGATTCCACTTCTAGAAATATATCCCAAGAAATCAGAAACACCAATCAGAAAGGACATATGCACCCTTATGTTCATAGCAGCACAATTTACAATAGCTAAGATTTGGAAACAGCCTAAGTGCCCATCAGCAGATGAGTGGATTAAAAACCAGTGGTACATCTACACAGTTGAATACTATGCTGCAAAAAAAAAGAAGGACCTTTTACCATTTGCAACACCATGGATGGAACTGGAGAGCATTATGCTAAGCAAAATAAGCCAGTCAGAGAAAGATAAATATCACATGATCTCGCTCATTTGTGGAATATGATGAACAACATAGACTAATGAACAAAAATGGATTCAGAGACACAGAAGCACCTAACAGACTATCAAACCTCAGAGGGAAAGCAGGGGATGGCGGAGGGAGGGGGAGATGTAAGAGATCAATCAAAGGACTTGTATGCATGTATATCAGCATAATCAATGGACACAGACACTGGGGTGGTGGCAGCTTGTTCTGGGGGGTGGGAGTGGTCGGGAGGGGTCAATGGGGGGGGGAAATGGAGACATATGTAACACTTTAAACAATAAAAAAAGAAATTTAAAAAAGAGCAGATTATTTTTTTAATATACAAAAAGTAGATAATTAGGGTCAATATCAATAAGGATTAGTCATGTTGATAGTATTTAGTAAACCTTGTTATGATACAATGAGAATCACTTCACCTCTGTGGTCTTATTCCAGTCAAATCATGAGAAAAAACATCAGACAAATCCTAGTTGAATAAAATTCTACAAAATACCTGACTGGTACTCCTCAAAGCTGTCAAGGTCATCACATATAAAGAAAGTCTGAGAAACTGTCACAACCTAGAGGAGCCTAAGGAGACATGACAGCTAAATGTAATGTGTATCGTAGAACAGAAAATGGATATTAGCTAAAAACTTTAAAAATATGAATAAAATATGGACTTTGGTTAATAGTAATGTGTCAATATTGATTCATTAATCATAACAAAATGTGAGATACTAAATGCTGGGTAGTGGGAATTATCTGTACTATTAACAAATTTTCTATAAATCTGTTGTAAAAACTGTTCTAAAAAGTAAAGTTTATCAAAATAATACCCAAAAGGGAAGAATTCTGTAAACCTGCTATGAAAATAAATTATCATCTATGACCTATAAAGAATAATACTTATATAACTTATAACTATGAGGAAGTGGTCTTTCATAGTAATATTTCTTGGCTATAACTTTGCCTTAAAATGTATTTACAAGGCAAGGATTAGAAATGGCCAAGCTGCAATATAGTAATATATATATATAAAATATATATATATATTTTTTTAATTTAATGTGTAAGTGAAAAAAAAAATCCAGTGAAGGCAAAGATTCAATATAAGTAATGATAACTGGTAAAATGATGAAATCAATGTTATAAAAATGTCACTCATAAGTTATCTGGCTTAGAATAGTTGCAAATATGTCAATATCAAATTTTAATATGCTATAAAATTTCTGAAACAGAAATTTAGGAACATTACACATATAAAAAATATAGACATTGAGCTTTATAGAAAATAAAAGAGAACCAAATTTAACAACACATTTTAATAGTATCCTAGAGGAAGGAAATGAAATTTAACTTGTGCAAACTACTTTCAGAACATATCAAGGAGAAAGAGAATCTAAAATTTTTTAGATTAAAAAGTAACTCAGCCTATTTTATCTTATTCTATTCTAGCTGCTGTGAGTTGTCAGAGAAAGGCACAGTGGGAATACTAGTACATGTCAGTTCTTGTTACTCCACTGGGTTGGGACTAGGAAATCATATGTTGGAACAATGGTCTAAAGGTCAGACACAGAAGGCTCCCTTATTTGGTTGTTCCTGTCTTTTGCTGCATTTGGAAATTTACAGACTTGAGGCCAAATACGTAATGCTTCAGGAATAAAAGAAAGCTCAGAGTCCATTCAGTAATGTGACTAAAATTTTTGCTAACATGTATTGGTTTAATGGCATGCAGGAGAATTCTTTTAAGTATTTAAATTCCATTACCTCCATTCAAGGTTACAGTAGACCTGATGGTGGGTACTAGTATTGTGCTTCTTTACAGAATGGTTACAGAACTTCCTCAAGGTCTTTTAGCATGAGTGGGGAAGCTGGAGTCAGAATTCAAGTATTTCTAATTCTTATGGCTGCTAATCAAAAACTATTTTCTATTAGAGCAGTTATTTGATCTAATTTAATTGTCAATTTAGAAAATTAGTTAAAAGATATAATGATGTCTTCTAAAAATTTATTAAACCAATTAATTATTTTGGTATATAATATATACAATTTCCTTATTGCTCAGAAAACATGAAAGAACTATATTTAATTTGTCTTAAAGGAAAACTTATAGATTTTTTTCTTTCAAATATTTTTGAGCTATTGATTCTAGAGGAGATAGAAGCAAGTGATCTAAACCAAAAATTAAGCAAGTCAGGATCTCTAAATCTTTAATACTGACTTCCTCACCCCCTTTGACAAGATATGCCCCATGGGGAGGCATTAAAACTATAACTATTTTCTTTAATCTTCAAAATAGTGGTAAGCCTACTGATCCATCAATTCTAAAAAAGCAATAACAACATAGCATGACTTAAAACCATGCAGACTAATAAATCTTCTAATACAACAATCTCTTCCTGCTCCTGTTAGGTGGTTTTAAAATTTCTGATTGACTACTTCTGGTTAAAAGATCCTCACTGACTTAAGAAAAATCAATTATATTGTTGAATAGATCCTCACAATTGCCAACATTTATTGAATGTTTCTGTCAGGTACTAAACTGGCCAGATTTATTTAGTGTCAAATATGTACTGAATACCTACTAAGTTCCAGACAGTTATAGGGGTACTAAGGATTCAGCAATGAGCTAAATAGAGGCCCTAGACTTATCAGGCTTCTATTTTATCATTTAATCAACAGAATACTTACAAGATGGGTACGATATTTGGTAACATTATTGGTCTTCCTTTTATAAATGAGGAAGGAGTGTTAGAGGTTTTTTTCAAAGCCACAGCTATTATAACATACTAGAGGCCCAATGCACGAAATTCATGCAAGGGGCTTGGTCTTCACAGCCACGGCCACTTGCCTCGGCCCTTGCAGCCCTGGCTTTGTCCAGAAGGACGTCTGGAAGGTTGTCTGGAAGGATATCCAGAAGGTCGTTCGGCTATCCAGTCTAATTAGCATATTATGCTTTTATTATTATAGATGTGTGTGTATAAACCAGTGTTCCAGTATGTCCTGTTAAATGTAACAGTATATTTTCAAATCCCAATAAAGCTCATTATCTTTAGGGGAGACATTAGGCATTTCTTATACCACTAGGAGGATAAACCAATCATTTGTTAGTTTCCTTGTAATATGAAATAAAGGTTATAATAAAATAAAGTTTTCAAATAAAGATTTGAAAACTCCAGTTTGTGATATTTTTTAAAAAATTTCAATGAGCCAGAAGAGGGTATTTTGGATTTATGAAATGAATTCTGCATTTATTTTTATGTATATTGTATTGTTTTATTTTTACTATTTACCATTTTGGAAAAAAACCAACTTCTATAAAGTAAAATGCTTCTGTTTTTAATATACTGCTCCTCAAGGTTCTTGGATAATATAATAAATCCAACCAAGAAACATCACCTATCTAAATATATAAAAGGCTAACATGCAAAGTGTCCCCTCAGGAGTTCGACCAGGAGACCAGGAGTTTGATCGCTCATTATGATGTGCGCTGACCACCAGGCGATGGTACAGAACAAAGGAAGGCCCTGTGGCCAGCAGCTGGGAGCCAGGAAATGAAGGCCCTGGCTGGCAGCCGGAAGGCCGCGATCAGCTCTGATCACTGGCCAGGCCTAGGGACCCTACCTGTGCATGAATTTTGTGCACCAGGCCTCTAGAATAGGTATATTCACACAAATAGAGACAGACTTTCCTAAAGCTTTTTGAATGGATGACATTCAGAGAAAAGTAGAGGTTATAATAAGTATCTGCTACAAATCTCAGAAAACAAAAGAGATGATGCTAACAGAAGGTACTTATGTCTTTTAATGGTGCCATTGCAAAAGCTTCACCATGATTCCTTAATAGTTTTAAAAACAAGACCATAAAATGACTACAAGCCAAATTCTTATTTTTAAAAAAGTAAATTATAAATGCAAGTACTGTAGTTCTGTTTCTACCTCTGTAATAGACAGCCCCTAAAATCATTCTGCATTCTGGTATTCAATCTCTTGTGCATTCCCCTCCCCTCATGCCAATGGACCTAATGATATGCTTCTAATGACAAAAGCAATGGGATATCACTTCCATGATTATATTACTCTGTCTCTCTCCCTCCCTCACTCTACTATCTTACATTTCTCTCTCTCTCTCTCTCTCTCTCTCTCTCTCTCTCTCTCTCTCTCTCTCTCTCTCTCTCTCTTTCCCTCTCCCTCTCTTCCTCTTGCTATTTTGCTCTAGAGAAGTCAGATGTCATGTGAGCTATACATATGGAAGGCCCATGTGGCAATAAGTTATCACCAGCAAGAACCTGATCTCGCAACAGCAAATTGAGTGAGTTCAAAAGCAGATTCTCCCCAAGTTCAGCCTTGAGGTAACAAGATCTCAAATAGATGAAAACTATTTGCATTTTACAAGTTTTTCTCTGCAGAACATCTGGCTCAGCAAACACCTTTCACTCTTCACAGAAAACTCAAGACATAAAGCCTTCGGGATACAATTATAAACATCTCTAAACCTGAAACATACTTAATGAACTCAAGATTATCCTTTTAAAACTATAAGCAAGCTTCATTAAGTGATTTCATAACAATACTAAAATTTCACAATAAGATGTAGTGAAATTCCCAAAATCAGTAAATTGTTTTAATTATTTTTTTCAAATTATAAAAGAAAGTTTCTTTAGAAAGACACAGAGGTAAAAAAGGTGAGCCAGCTAGGCTTCATGGGCTCAGAAAAGGAGTTACAGAGGCAAAAGAAGGGCACTTGGAGCTTAGGAAAAGAAAGGCAGAGAAGGCAAAGGAGAGGAGGGAAAGCCTGGGCCTAATGCAGAGAGAGAGAAAGAACGTGCCTAACAATTTTAATATTCTATTTTATGTTGGCAAAACATGCATGCAAGCTACTCTTCTGTACTTTGTTAATGAGACCATTTTGCAATTCCAGCTCCCTTGAGTTTTTAGTTAGGTTTGCAATCCCCATAGGCATTGACTAGAGTGAATTTTAATTACTATACGATGTGCTTCATTTGCTAAGCAAGGAAGAGAAAATATACCTGTTTATCTCTTCATTAGAGATGAATGTCAAACCCAGAAGCCCTTTAGGTCATACTCCCTAGTTACTGATTCACTTAAATGAGGGCATGAGTAATTTTTGAGGCCAGTCTTTGGTTTGTTCTGACCTTAGGAGGTAAAAGAATTGAGAAGAAGAGTAAAAGTAAATAACCTCTCTCAATGATTGATTTACCCAGGGTTTTAGGTATAATCTGTGAAAGGTTGACAATTACACTAGAGAAATAGTTAAGAATTTCCATTGACAATAGCACCAAAAGATAAAATATTTAAAAATAAATTTAATAAAACAATTGCAATGCATGTATACCAAAAACATTATTCACAGATATTAAGGAAGATTTAAATGGACAGACATCCCATGTTCATGGATTGAAATATTTCATATTGTTAAATAGCAATACTCCCTAAAAGGATCTAGAGATTAAATGCAATGCCTATCAAAACCCCTAAATGTCTTTTTGGGGCAGAAATTTACAAGCTAATCTTGAAATTTACATGAAAATTCAAGGGATCCAAATAACCAAAACAATATAGAAAGGCAGGATGATTCAAACTTTCCTATTTCAAAATTTACTAAAAAGCTGTCATAATCGCAACAGTGTGGTACTAGCATAAGGCAAGAGACTTAGATCAGTCCAAATTGAGAGTTCAAAATTAAAACTTTATATTTATGTTCAATTGATCTCTTACAACAATGCCAAAACAGTTACTTATGAAAAAGATAGTCCTTTCAATAAATAGTGCTGGAATGATTGGATTTCTACATGCAAAAGGAAAAAGTTAAGCCCTTCATCCCCTATACAAAATTAAGTCAAAATGAGTCAGCAACCTAATTGTAAAAGATAAAACTATGAAACTCTTAAAAAAAAAAAAAAAACATGGGTGTAAATGCTTATGACCCTGGATTACACGGTTTCTTAGATATGACACCAAAAAACACTAAGTAAAATAAAAAATAAATAAATGGAATGCTTGCTTAATGACAGGTTATTTCAAAGGGAAAACGATAGTCCTTTCAATAGTTCTGGAATAATTGGATAATCTTAATACAAGAAAACTATATTCATTCACCTTTATCTTACAACATATATGAAAATTAACTCCAGCTATGTAATTAATCATGTATCTAAAAATAAAGGCAAATATTATATAACTTCTGCAGAAGTGTTTATGCCCTTGGAGTGGATACAGCTATCTTTGATAGAACACAAAGAGTATAAACTGTAAAATAAAAAATTGATAACTGGACTTTGGAAGTTTAAAACATTGCATCTTCTAAAAATACTATGAACAAAATTGAATCTTGAGACACATGTTGAGAGAAAATATACAGATACATATACAGGGGGCAAAAGTAGGTTTACAGTTGTAAGTACATGAATTTATTCTTGTATTATCTATTAATTATTACATTATTATTATTAAGCTACTTTTGCCCACCCTTGTATATTATAAATGATATGGGCCCAGAATTTATAAAGAACTTTTACTACTTCATATTAAGACAAGCAACCTAATAACAAAATGGACATAGATGTGTACAAGGGATTTTACCCCAAAAAAAATATATTAAAGTGGTAAATAAGCACATAAAAATATTCAATATTATTAGTCATTAGGAAAAGGCAAATTAAAAACACAAAGTGATGCCTCCAAACGCCCACTAGAATAGCTAAAAGTAAAAAGACTCACAATACTATCTTGGTAGAGATGTGGAGGAATTAAAACTCGCATACATTGCTGGTGCTACTGCAAAACTATATAGTCACTTTGAAAAATAGTCCATTGGATTCTTATAAAGTTTAACTTATAACATTAAATATACAACTACCCTGTGGTGCTTAATCTCTAGAAATTTCCTAAAGAAAATTAAATATGTGTCCATGCAAAGAATTATACATGAATGTCCATACCATGGAATACTACTCGACAATAAAGAAGCTACTGATACATACAACAGCATAGATGTGTCTTGAAAGCATTTTTCCAATTAAAAAAAATAACCTCAGACATAAAAGACTACATTCTATGTGATTCTCTATGTATGAAATTCTAGAAAAGGCAAAAGTGTAATAATAACAGAAAGCAAATCACAGGTTGCCTATGGCCAGGGGTTAGAGAGGGGTGATTGCCAAGGGCACTAGGAACATTCTGCAATGACAGAAATGTTCTATATCATGATTTTTCTGCATCACTATATAGTTACCAAAACTCATCAAGTTATATACTTAAAATTGGTGAATTTCAATAAGGCTGATTTAAAAGTACATAACAAACCATCCCAATATTGAATTAGAATCTAAAGGTGGTGAGGCCCAGGAAGCTGACATTTTTTAAAACCTCCCTAGGTTTATGATATAGGCAGATAAGCAGCTATGAAGCAACTCAGCCATCAGTGCCCAATTCTGGCAATAGCAAGATATAGGAGTTGATCAGCCCTGGGCAACTCTAGACTCAGAGATGTCTGAAGCTGAATCTGTCACAAGTTCAACACTTCCCACACTGCACCTCGATTCGTTGGAAAAGTGGGACATGACTATGTTTTCAGAGGGCAGGTCGATAGCCCAGTCTGGGCATCAGGAGGAGACAGAAAGCAGAGTTGCAAATAGTGTTTATTACTATTACTGTTGCTTTTATTGCTATTGTTCTTTACTAATCTCAGATGTACTTTTACTTTAAAACAAAAATCGTGAAGGTATATAAATTTCAAGAAATAAAAAAATAAATAGATAACAGAGGTAAAGGTGGGATGACAAGTTTTCATTTTATCTTCCCTTGCAAATCTGTCCTGTCAGCAATTCATTAAGAGTGAATGCCATCCGAGTGCAAAGCAGGGATGTAGGCATCCCAGAGTAATGGTTCTGAAACTTAACTCATCTTGAATGCTTTAAAGGAAAAAGGCCAGGAAGAAGGTCCAAAGTCCCTCATCAAGAAATTCTACTGATGTCCTGGAATGAGATTCAGAAATCTGCAATTTAAATGCCCCCTCCCTGCAGCTTCTGGTGTGCAGCTTGGTTGGGAATCGACTGACATAGCAACTATGAAAATGTATTAAGCTAAATTCCCTGTTGTCTTGGATCAGTCTCAAACACAAACTGGGCTAAATCACAATGACCTCCTTTTTCATCCAAACTGAGCCAATGCAGAAGGCACCTGAAGTCCTTCTCTTTAGTGTCTCGAATACTCAAAAGGCAAGTAGAGATCATGCTAGTAGAGTCTCACTTTTCAGATGTCTGTTATTTGAGACATGGAAATATGTGTTGGTATGAAGCAAGGGTTAAACATCACTTAATTGAATGCAAACCATCTGTTACAGATATTGTATTATAGAATTATACCCCTGAAACCTATATGATTTTATTAACCACTGTCACCTCAATAAATTCCATATAAAAATAATACAAAAAAATCCTTAATTTTTAAAATAATTATTATGGAAATCCTGAGCATTTGTGTGGCCGAGATCTAGGCTCAGAATACCTTTTAATACCCTACAAATACTGTTTATTCTCCAGAGTACCTGAGCTAAATCCCTCTGCTTCCCTAGGACACATTTCTTGTCGGCCTTTTCTAACAGTGTAAGCTTCCATAAAGCGCTCATGAACCCGCCTTTGGAGCAGGAGTCTTTTAAGGAAGGTATGGACTGTCAACAGGTTAGTAAGCACTTTTTGCCCTTGGGAATGTAGAGAAAACCAAGTTATGGATCTGTAAGTTGTCAGCATCACATGTCCTAAAATAAGCATCAGCTTTGTTAGACTCTTGACTATAATCCACTTTGGGGGATGTCACATTTCACTGAAACTCCACGTTTACTTAATATAACATAACCTTTGCAATTCTGCCTGAAAACTGCAAACTTTAGATATATTTACTCATTTTTTCATAATGAAAACATTGGATCTGAAATAACTAGTTTTCATTCAAAAAATAAGTGTGTGAAATATAACACCATGGCATATCATCTTATGTTTCAAGAGTAAATAGGTCACTTTTCCAAATATGTGTTCAGGTCCTGAAAGAAAAAGCCCCCCCAAAAAATTACATTATAAAAACCAAGTATTTTCTTTGTTTAAAATGAAACTATAGCCTTTTTTCCAGATAAAAGCAATTGCTTCATTCCAATCATTTGTTAAATATGTGCTTAATGCTGTTTGTTTCCACTAAAAAAAATCATGGTGTTAGGATTTTAATGGATCAAGTTTTATATGCTGGAGGCAATTTCTCTGCAGTGACAGATAATGGAAAGTGTGTCTATTGGATGAGAAGATAACAGAATTAGGAGAGATGACAGATAAAGCAGCACACACCGATAAGGGATAGGCATTTGAAATGCAAGGACCATGTACTTATAATTGGATTGACCAGGATATAGTAGGGAGAGGCAATAAAATAGAAAGGTATTGACCTAATTATTTTTATGGGATGTCTACTTTGTACAGTGGAGACATTAGAAGTTGTAGTAATAATTCAATAAAAGGGGCTAAGAAATATATAATTAAATATGGTATAACTATTTGATAGACTTAGTATATCTATATATTTATATCTATATTATATACTTAGTATATCTAATCAAATACTCGTAACAAGGTAGAAAGTAAACCTACTATAAGGGCTTTCCAAGATGAGGAAACAAGGGAAGAAGCCCAGGATAATGCCAACACTAGGCATAGTACTAAAGCCAGAAATCTTTCACTCACCATCAGGGTAAACCATGTGTTTAGGGGAGCAGAGGTCCACACAAAGGACCGACCACTGACACTCAGCTATGGTTTAAGAGGCAAGTAGGCACTTTGTGATTAGACAAATACAACAATCTGAGAGATTGGCAAACATTAATTTCCTGCTTACTGATGAATTCTACAGGTACAGGCTGATTGAAGAGCATCAACCCTTACCATACTAGGTAAAACTTACTGATTCTTGAATATGAAAGCCACCTACTAGAATATGAAGCCACCTGCTCTCTTTATGACTCTTCAATCTTTTGGACATATTAACTGAATAGTGACCATATCAAAACACTGTGGTGGCATGATGGAAAAACAAACAAGTATGTGAAACCTGGTACCTATCATTGAGGTCATAACTTATATATACTAGAGGCCCGGTGCACAAAAATTTGTGCACTCGGGGGGAAGAGGGGGTTCCTCAGCCCGGCCTTTGCCCTCTTGTAGTCTGGGACCCCTCGGGAGATAACGACCTGCTGGCTTAGGCCTGATTTCGGGTGGCAGAGGGCAGGCCCAATCCCTAGGTGCAGCCCCTGGTCGGGCTCAGAGCAGGGCCGATTGGGGAGTTGGGGCACCGCGCCTGTCATGCACAGAGCAGGGCAGATCGGGAAGTTGTGATGCCACCCTCAGTCACACTCAGGGTAGGGCCGATTGGGGGTTTGGGTCACCGCCCCCTGTCACACTCAAGGCAGGGTCGATGGGCAGGTTGTGGCATCACCTCCTGTCACGCACAGAGCAGGGCCAATCAGGGGGTTGGGGAGCTTCCCCTGTCACTCACAGAGTAGGGCTGATAGGGGAGTTGGGGCACCGCCTCCTGTCACACACAGAGCAGGGCGGATCAGGGGGTTGGGGCACCGCACCCTGTCACACTCAGGGCAGGGCCGATGGGGAGGTTATGGCTCTACCCCGTCACACACAGAGCAGGGCCCGTGGGGGGCAGTTGGGGTGTCGCCCTCTATCACCCACAGAGCAGGGCCGATCAGGGGCTTGGGACGCCGCCGCTGTCACACTCAGGGCAGGGCCGATGGGGAGGTTATGGCTCTACCCCATCACACACAGAGCAGAGCCCGTGGGGGTGGCGCCGCACACTGTCACACACAGAGCAGGGCCGATCAGGGGTCTGAGGCACCGCAGCCTATCACACACAGAGCCGCAGGGCAATCAGGGGGTTGGGGAGCTCCCCCACATCAGGCACAGAGCAGGGCTGATCAGGGGGTTGGAGCGCCTTCCCCTGTCACGAACAGAGCAGGGCGGATAGGGAGGTTGTGGCCCCGCCCCCTGTCACACACAGAGCCGCAGGGCAATCAGGGGGTTTGGGCGCTGCCCCCTGTACGCTGATCCCGGTGCTGGGAGGCCTCGCGGCTCCGCTGATCCCAGTGCTGGGAGGCATATTACCCTTTTACTATATAGGATAAAAGCCTAGTGCACGGGTGGGGGCCGGCTGGTTTGCCCTGAAGGGTGTCCCAGATCAGGGTGGGGGTCCCCACTGGGGTGTCTGGCCAGCCTGGGTTAGAGGATGATGGCTGTTTGCAGCTGGTCACACACCCTTCAGGGTAGGGGTCCCCACTGGGGTGCCTCCCCAGTCTGGGTGAGGGGCTGAGGGCTGTTTTCAGGCTGGCGGGTGACGGAAGCTCCCAACTGCTCCTTTTTTTCTTTTATTCTGGGCCAGCTTTAGCTCTGAAGCTTGTCTCCAGCTCTTAGGCCTCCGCTACTGAAAGCAGGTTTCTGGCCTTTGTTTACCTTCTGTATTTGAAACAATGTTGCAATCCTGCTGGCTGAAGCCTGGCGACTAAAGCAGGTTTCTGGGGTTTTGTTTAGCTTCTATATTTGTAACATAGTTGCTTAGAGTTGCAGCTCAGAGGCCGGCAAGGCAGGCGGGGAACGTTGGAGTCCTCTGTCACTGAAGCAAGCAAGCCTCATGTTAGCTTTAAGCTGCCTGGCTGCCAGCCGCCATCTTGGCTGGCAGTTAATTTGCATATTGCCCTGATTAGCCAATGGGATGGGTAGCGGTCGTACACTAATTACCATGTTTCTCTTTTATTAGATAGGAGATATATATATATATATAATTATATATATATATATATAATATTGTTATAGAATAGCTCTAAATTTGAATCTTATTTCCATTACTAAATTTAGAACTTTGAGGTAATTGTTTACTTCTCTTTCAACCTTTCAATGTTGTTGTTAGAATGGATATATCATATATTAATATCCTTATTCATACCAAAACCTTGATAAATAGTAGTTTTTATTATGTGTTCATACACCTAAACTATGCTCACTTTCACTTTCTTCAAGTAGAAGAAGGATATAGGAATTAGAACAAGTCTATCAGTGAATTATTAGAATTTTGATAATTATAATTTAGGACTTCAGAGAAATATTACCCATTTATTCCAAATTGGCTTCTATATAAATAGAATTCCATAGATGTAGACTGGTGTGCAAACAGAGAATGGTTTCATGGATTCTCATGCTAAAATTAAAAATAAAGAGCTTGATAAGTGAAATAAGCCAGTCAGAGAAAGATAAATACCACATCATCTCACTCATTTGTGGATTATACAGAACAGCATAGACTGATGAAAAGGGACAGATCCAAAGACTGAGAAACAGCGATCAGGCTATCAATCCCCAGAAGGAAAGTAGGGGAGGGCGGGGGTAAGGGGAAGAGATCAACTGAAGGACTTGTATACATGTATATAAGCCAAACCAATGGACATGGACAACAGGAGGATGGGATTGTGAGTGTGCGGGGCGGGGGGGGGGGGGGGGGGGGGGGGGGCTAATGGGGGGGATGAGGACACATTTGTAATACCTTAACTAATAATAATAAAAAAACAAAAACGAAAAAAACACACACACCCCACACACCTCATTTTCCAAACAACCTCCTAAATGCTTTCCTTAAACACGGTCTTATATTTTATTTTAAATGTTATTAATATTATTATACCAGAAATTCTTGCACCATATATGAAGTAGTATAATATTATTTGAAGGTAGACTGTGCTAAATTAAAAATCATTTTGTAAACACTATAGTAGCAAACAAGTTTTAGGTAAGAAACCAACAAAAATGATAAAATATAATAAAAAAACTATATTCTCATGAACGTAAAAAGAGAAAATAAAAAATAAAGAAAAAGAAATAAAGAGCTTGAAAAGAATGGCCCTTTACTAAGTTATCATATAAAGCATTTATTACTAGTAGAGAACTAAAGAGGATTCAAAGAAATAGAGAATAATTAGAAATATAAAATAGTTTTCTCACAGAGATAATTCAATTGGTTTCCCAAAGACAATAACAATAAAATAAATCTCCAGAAGAAAGGGAAAACTGAAGGGAAAGTAAGGGTAATGACATCTCTTAAACGAAACAATAAACTAAGCACACAGTATAACTTAGTGATTAAGAGTATGGATTCTGAAGTCAAATTGCCCAGATTCAAATCCCAGCTCTGGCACTGCAGTTCTTTGTGGCAAGTTCTTTACATCTCTATGCATCAATGTGAGAAAAATATTAGTAACTATCTCATTATATTGTTTTGGTAAGTAAACAGTTAACATATAAAAAGTGCTTATAACAGTGCCTGGCATATGGTAAGTCCTATCATCATCACAGTCATCATTGCCATCATTATTAAAATTATAACAATATATATATATATATTGTGGTGAGCACAATTTTAAGAAGTATCACAAAAGAGGCAATTTCATAGAGCTAAGAAAGGATGTTCTTTTGCATGATTATTACTTTTGCAAGTAAGTTAGTTAACTTACTTGATGACAATACCATGCCAATTTGTCCAAAATCAAAGGTTTGATTTCCTGTGAGTCTGCTGGCTACATTCTGCGACCTCAGATTAATACACTAGCACTATATTCAGTGAGTTTTTCTGGTTTTAACAAGGTGACTGGTGAGAAATGTAAATTCATAAATAATTTTACCAAAAAATCAATCTGTAGTTACATTCTCATTGATCATAGTTTGGTCATATAGTCTTTATATATTATAAATTCTAGTAATGGAAAAGTACTTAAAGATAATCTGGAGCCATGTCATTAATTTTTGTAAAAACTAAATAGACTTGCTTGGCCCCTGTGGCTCAGTTGGTTAAGCATTGCCCCATGCACCAAGAGGTTGCTGGTCCAAGTCCCTATCAGGGCACATGCCTGGATTGCAGGCTCAATCCCAGTAGAAGGCATGCAGGAGGCAGCTGATAGATGTTTCACTCTCATTGATGTTTCTATCTCTCTCTCCTTCTCCCTTCTTCTCTCTCTAAAAATCACTGAAAACATGTAAAAAAAAATAAATAGACTTAGAGACAAAAATGTAACTTCACAAGATCACTTTGAAGAAAGAGCAAGAACCCTTAGCCCATATTTTATTGAGTTTTGCTTTATTTTTCAAATATCCTACATTCATTACATATAGAATGCTTTTGTTATATCTGAGAAATTCCTACTTAAAAATATATTTCTGTAGTTATAGTTTATTATTCTATTATAAAGAACTCAGTCTCAATGACAGAATGTGGGACTTCGTTATGATAAAAATGGGAAGCTATGTTATGGTAGTGAGTGTGTAAGGTAAAGATTAACATTAACTGACTTAAATTTGTAAAAGACCACTTTGCCTTAAAAATAGATGGTGGGGAGAAACAAGGATCACTTAGGAGATTATTTCAATAACCCACATGAGAGATGATGGTGCTTGCACCAGGATGATAGCAACAAGAGTGGCAATAAGTTGTTGAAGTCTGGATATGTTTTGATGGTAACATCAACAACATTTCCTTCTATGTTGGATGTGAAATGTGAGAGGGAAGAAGCGTCATGGAGACAAGAAAATATAAATCTTCATTCAGAAAGTAATTTTTTAAATTAAATGTCTCATATAATCTTCATCATGATTTACTTACCTTTACCTATTTGAAAAAAGGTTCATCACCATCTACACAATATATTCTTGTGAATCTGGAAGCAGCCAAAATTATGCATTGTATTGTCAAAGAAACTAAACAATGGCTCCTGGCCTCAAAGGAGTTTATCATTTGGTAAACGAAAACCCCTTTAAATAGGAGGGAGATATATTTGGACAGCATTACAAATGTAGTTCAAAATTGCAACTAGGTGTTAAACCAGAATGCTCTGGATATGTCTGCTGAAATGAGGTAACCACGCCCACCAACTGTCCACTGGAATGAGGGACAGAGGAGCAGTTAGTGTAAAATTCATCTTCACAAGAAGTGGCGAATCAAGCATCTGAAGGGAAGGCTACTTCTAGGCATGGTGTAGTGTTAACCACTTGGCTTTGTCCCCTGCTCAGCTCCTCATGGACTCATATCTCTCCCAGGGAAGAAATAGAGCTGTGAACAAAGAATGAAGTAAAAGCTGTTTTCCCCAAAATCCTCTTGGATATGAGAGTAAAAGCCAATACCACACTGAGAGACCTCATGGAACATAGCCCAGAAAGGCAGAGAAGCGCCAAGTGTAGCATAACTTTGGTATCTCAAAGGCTCCATGCATCGTAGGCCATAACCATTGGTGCAGGGAGCAGTGTCCTCAGAAACTCAGACGTTCATTGTGTTGCTGCTTCCCCAGGATGTGTTAGAACAACCCAGCAGGGGTGGGACAGAAAACAAAAAGAGGAGTGAAAGAAGTAGATATCACATGTAGCTCGCTTATTTATGAGCAAGCACACGTGAGAATCTCAGAAATACTTGCATGAGCTCAGCTGCATTGTTAGCAGGAGAGGTTAACTACATTACCATCATTGACCAGCTTTTAAATAATAATGGTGAAATGAGTTCTTTATATTCCAATTACTCACTGCAGCATTTTGTGTAATTGTATTTCACAATTAAGCAGTCTGTCTACCCGAAAAGCTCACGTATTTGCTACTTCTGTTCAAGACCTCCAGAACCCAGGTAGATAGCCTCTTCAGGGATATTAAAGAGAATGAATACTGCAAAATAGACTATTGTTCTTTTGAAAATGGTAAATATGAGATTTTAAAAAAAAGCACCTTTATAAAAGCAGTCATTTTATAAAAATAATTTAAAAGGCTGACTATCTGCAGGCCATCTGTCCTGGTATATATATAAGAACCTTATTTTTCATAACACTTTAACCATGCTGCTCCCGTCCTTTCCAGTCATTAAGGAAATAATGTTCCTTCTTTCATGCTCCTTAAATGGCTTCACACACTGCCTCATGTTGAAGCTGCCAAAATAATACTTCATGGCAGTGTAACAATTTTACCCAAATTCAATAATTTTCTTAATCTTGGTTTATATTTTGACCTTGACTCCATACTTCCGCATGCCTAGAGAGTACTTTTTGTCACTTTATTCATTTAGTTGGGTTTCTGTCCTACCATCTTCTAAAAAAAAGTCTTTGGACTGCCCTGTGCCTCTAGTTCCAGGTGATGGTGATATTAGTCTCACCACTTTTTTCATCATTACCATAAGTGCAGGAATGGAGACGAAAGGTCCAGTGAGGATGTCCACACCACTACCACCAATTTCCTAGATAAGAGGGTCAGTGGTTGAGTATTTCAGCTGGGGAGATATGGTTGTACTCTAGCCAAGAAAGGAGAAAAGGAGATCTGGAACATAACTGTGACAGAGTAGAAGATCAGTAAGGCTTTCATTTAAGTAAACTCAGTAGGCTCGTTGGAAAATTTTACCATTAGAAGACGGAAAATTTAACAAGATATCTGTTAGGTTAAAAACTCTATGAAACTACAGTGATATGGAAGTGATTCACACACAAGTACATATGGTCTAGAAAGAAGAGCAGAGATCTTGGAACACATCACCCGCAATTCCAGAAATCGCATACTGAAAGCATTGCTGTGCGCTATCCCGTAAGAAATGATACTATCAAGTTCCAAAGTTCAGCTACACATTTTCATTTTCACTTAGCCAACCCTTTAAATTTTAAATCGTAATATATATTTCTATAAATACTTCTGACCCCCATCCACTGGTACCTGTTAAGATTTCTGTGCTTACCCCTATGTTCATAGCAGCACAATTTACCATAGCTAAGATCTGAAAACAGCCTAAGTGCCCATCAGTAGATGAATGGATTAGAAAACTGTGGTACATCTACACAATGGAATACTATGCTGCTCTAAAAAGGAAGGAACTCTTAACATTTGCAACGTCATGGATGGAACTGGAGAGCATTATGCGAAGTGAAATAAGCCAGTCAATAAAGGAAAAATACCACATGATCTCACTCATTCATGGATAATAGAGACCATTATAAACTTTTGAACAATAATAGATACAGAGGCAGAGCTGCCTCAAACAGATTGTCAAACTGCAGCGGGAAGGCCGGGGAGGGTTGGGGGGCAGGAGGTAGGGGAGTAAGAGATCAACTAAAGGACTTGTATGCATGCATATAAGCATAACCAATGGACATAAGACACTGGGGGATAGGGGAGGCTAGGGGACTGTCTAGGGCGGGGGGATAAAATGGACACATATGTAATACCCTTTGTAATACTTTAAGTAATAAATAAATAAATAAATAAATAAATAAAGATTTCTGTGCTTATAAAGTATGAAGAGTGTGTGTGTGTGTGTGTGTGTGTGTGTGTGTGTGTGTGTGTGTGTTGGGGTGAGATGAAAGGGGTGGGAAGCAAATGGGAAGAATAATTTTCTGGGGTAAAACAGTCTGGCAACAACTTTCCATCCTTTTCTGAAATAGCCTTAGCATCTTGTCATCTACTGGGCAACTCTTTTCTATCAGGAAAATGACAATAGCCCCACTCTCAGTGAGAAGACGAAGGAGGGGGAGGAGGAGGAGGGGGAGGAGCAGGGAGACAGAGAAAGAGAGAAGAGATTGAGAGATTTACCTTCCGATGAGTGAGAACTCGCCTACCACGCCCAAGCGCCGCATGGCACTCAGGAGGCCCCGGACCGTCATGCCTTCGCAGAAGCAGACCACCACTCTCGCCTTGGGGAGCCGTTCTCGGAGCTTGCGCAGGAGTCGGTCGAAGCTCTTCTCCCCAGCATTGCTGTAGATTTTGTCTGAATGGGCGATGCAGAGACCTTCCTGGGCAGCCAGCTCTTTGAAAGCGTCCATTCCACTCTCCCCATAATTCCCTGTCCAAAAATAATCAGCAGATGTTCAAGACAACCTGGCAGCAGCCACACTCACACCTGGAATAAGGATTCCCTGGTCACTGGGAATGGAGAGGACAGACTGACCAAATAACTTGTCAATGTACCTGGGACTGAAGGAAGATCTGGATGGATCAAGGAGTGTGATCAAACCATCAACCCTGAAAATAATGAGAAACTATCTAACTAGGGCATCCACAGTGAAAAAAGTTTTGATAAATGAAGGCCTGCTGCCCTATTTTATAATCATGATTAATAGTGGCTGTCCCAAATTTTAGCACTGTGGGAGAGATCAGCGCATTGTGGTAGGAGGTCAAATAGCACAATGAGAAGGCCTGTTCCTTTGAGGGCTTGCTTCCCAGGCAGCCTGGTTAAGAGGTAGACACTTATGGTGACAGCAAGCCCTGCCACATTTCCATGAAGAGGGAGTAAGCAAAGCAAACGGAATACCTGGCCAGGCCAGACTAAGCAGACAAGAAATACATACAGAGTTCAGTCAAAATCCAACGCCCTCTGATGAAGTGATAGGGCTATGGGAGATTTGGCCTTCTGTTTTGATTTTTATGTTAATGTCATTGCTATAATAAAATATACTTTAAAAAACTAAGAACTCATAGAAATCAATTAAATAAAACAAGTATCACATTGTGTCAGTTCCCCATCTCTCAGTCTCACTGATACCTGTAGGCCCCGCCTTAGTGTCCTTTATAGCTCTACTCCTTTCCCTGAGTTGATACCCAGGTAGATGATTCAATACAATGTCCCCCAGTTTCTCAACTCTCTCCATCCAGTATTTCCTATAACCCAACTATTTCTACTTTTGACTTTGTTATCATAAATGTCACTAATATCTCTGAATGTGGCTGTCAAATATTCCAGACTTTATCCCTTCTTATCTTTCAAGCTCATATATTCTAATACCCATTCTCTAGCACTCATTCTACCTCACAGAAACCTCAAATCCATTTACCTCAATATGTTTCTTTCCATCCTGCCGCTCATTTGCCTCATAGTCTAGTTTAGATTTTATAGCCCATCTTCCTTAGCACTCCCTTGAAAATTTTTTCACTCCTTTGTGTTTCCTTGACAAAACCCTAATGCTAGTTAAACCCAGCCATTCTCCTAGTCCATGTTTACACCTAAACGTGGCTGAAAAAAACTCATAACCTTGATGACTGGCTTTATTTAAAAATTATGAGCATAGCCTGGTCAATGTGGCTCAGTGGTTGAGTGACAACCTATGAATTGGGAGGTCACGGTTTAATTCTGGTCAGGGCACATGCCTGGGTTTCAAGCTCAGTCCCTAGTAGAGGGTGTGTTGAAGGCAACTATGCAACTATTCTCTCTCATTATTGATGTTTCTATCTCTCTCTCTCCCTCTCCTTCCTCTCTGAAATCAATAAAAATATATTTTTTTAAAAAGAAGCAACTGGAGATGTTGTTGTTTTTTAATTATGAGCATATATACCAAAAGGGGCACTCAACAATGCAAGGATATAGTACTGCATCTCCAATGTAAATAAATTTTCCTAGTCTCTAACATAATTATTTTATCCTTGTTTTTCTCTCATCAAATCTCTAAACAACTGACCTTACCTCTAACCTTCATCACAGCTGGGACCTTCATTTCATATTTCAGTAAGAACACAGAAACAATCAAACTAGAATTAATTCAGCTATATACCACAACATCTATGAAACTTTATTCATTGGTACTCATATTTGCTAGCATCCTTCCTACTGCAAATTTGAAGTGCTTCTGCCTCAGGATAGAGCTGACTTCTGCTCATGAATGAAGTCCCATCACTATTAAAGGACTTTCTTTTGATATTGTCCCCTCTCTTTTGTAAAATAAATTTCCCCTTCTAATTGTGTCAATAAAAAAAAAAATACTCTTGCCGAACTGGTGTTGCTTAGTAGTTGAGCATTGACCCATGAACCAAGAAGTCCCCAGTTTGATTCCTGGTCAGGGCACATGCCAGAGTTTCAGGCTCGATCCCCAAGGTGGGGTGTGTAGGGCAGCAGATCGATGTCTCTCTGTCATCAATATTTCTTCTAACTATCCCTCTCCATCTCCCTTTCTCTAAAATTAATAAAAAAAATTTTTAAAAATACTCTTGGACTCTTTGTTCTACTTGACTCATCACCTCATTCACTACTGTTCACAGCAATAATTGTTGCCTAGATCTATGTATTTGCTTCATCATCTCTCAGTCTCTCCTTGACCTTCATTTCCATCACTTCAGAATACTTTTTGTCAAACTCTTCCCCTGTCAAGGTCACCAATATTTTCCCTGTTGCCATATTTTATGATCTGTTGTCTGATTTAGTCTTCATGAACTACTCAGCTGCATTCAACAGTTGGCTGCACCCTCCTTGAAATACTTTTTCCTCTTGGTTTCTGTGACACAGCCTCTCAAGGTTTCCTCACCACTTACTGACTACTCCTGAATGTATTTGCTAGATATTCTTATTCTTTCAATCTCTAGATAATGTCATACCAGGAACAGCCCTGGGAAACTTTCTCTTCTATAGTCTCATGAAGTACCCTCATTCAGTCACATTCCTTCAAATACCATTTGAATACCATGGTTGAATCTTAAATATAGATCCTCAGACTAGATTGCCATTTGGAGCAAAATATTTGTACATTCAATTGCCTACCTGACATTTGTATCCACTTAAAGACATTTCAAACTTATCTGAAATAGAATTTTTCCCTCTCAACCTTGCAAACCTGCTCCTTTTAGACATCTCCTATTAGTAAATAGTGCATTACCCAGCAGTTTGTTCAATAATAAAATTTAGGAACTGTTTGGACTTCTTCTTCTCTTCTATTGCTGATTAATTCCTGTAGACTCTCTCTCTAAAATGTTCCTAACTCTTTTCTTTGTTTCAATCTTTGCCACCTTAAACCAAGTGTCTTAGGTTAGGTTCCCTAAAAACAGAGCTGAGGTAAAAATTCTTGTTCAAATTACTTATTGAAGAGGAGAGAAGCAAGAGAATGACAGGAGGGAAATGCCAAGCAAAAATGTCATCTCAGCGAGAGGCATCAAGCTGCAGCTTGATTCCACAAGAAAGTGCTAGAGCACAAATTAATAATACTCAGTGTTGGCAAAACACAAATGCATTCAATTTTGGAGAAAGCAGGTCAAACTTTTGGTAGACAACTTAGAAGCAGTTTTCAAATTTTGTCAAGATAAATATCATATAAATACAGCAATTGTTAAGTCAAAATAATTTCAAAAGAATATCCTCCCTCCCTTCCCCCCACCAAAAAAAAAGGACGTAGGACTTAAATCTCAGTTTCTATAAAAATTTCATGGGCATTGTAATAAAACCTAACTAAGATGCTCCTATATTTTTAAAAATAAAGTGTTCTTGTATCTCTTTTTTTATAACAGAAATTATCAGTTAAATGTATTTGCCTTTTAATTCAAGGGTACTTTATGTACCCTAATCCAGTCCAGTAAAGCCCAAAAAGGATTCATCACAAAATCCTCAGCTCCCTGGACTGTGGAAACACATCAAAGTTCAAGCAAGAGGCATTGACAGATTTCAAGGGAGAAACTGCAGCTGGCAAGTGGATGCCTCATCTGTCTGCAGAGAGGGGCATAGGAAGGAAGTCAGATGTCTATTTCTCACCATAAATGCAGATTCAGGAATCTACAAGGTGCATATACATCACAGCAAAAGGCACTGTCAGTCTGTCATAAATTGGTGTTATTAGGGGAATAACTTTACTGCTCAGGTGTCAAACTTGGGTTTCAGTCACAGAAAACTATTTTGTTCCTTTGTCAAAATACATGCAGGATAGATGAGCAGCAATACATTATGCATTCAAACAAGAAAATACTTGTTTTTAAATCTAGTGAAGACCTTGGACATAAGCAGACAAGAAACAGATACAGGGCTTACTCAAAATCCAATAACAGAACCCCTCAGGTTACAGACAAGGAAATAGAGCCACAGAGGGGAAAAGGCTCATGGGTGAGCATGAAGCTTCTTTGTGCTAGAACTGGGACGCTTCTACATAACTTGACTCCTAGGTTGCTCTTTGTTTCTCTTAATAGCCAAAGCAATCAAGCGTGCATATTTTCATAATGCAGAAGACTGTCTGCATAGGTCAATAGGTTTTATGAAATATTAGTCCCAATTTCTTTATTAATATGTTTTTATTCTGATATCAATTCTTTATTACACAAATTGATAGAGAGCTGAGTAACATGCATTGGACCATATTTAAACTAGCTATTTCTCTCACTATTCCTAAAAGACCCCAAACTGATATCTAAATTTCCATGAGAGTAGCTCTAATATAGGAAGAGCAACTGTACTTTTGCGAATTTTATACTTTAAAAATTGCATCCATAAACATTGCATTATTTGATTGTTACAATACCATATTGTACTCATTATATTGATAACAGTGCTAGATGTAAAGACCATACAATATAGGAAGAAAACTGCCTCCAGGAAGTTTAAAATTGTGTTACTTTCATTTAGTATCAGCAGAACTAATGATATGACAAGGACTAATTTAAGTGTCTAAGAATCAGAAAAAGCTGCCTAAAAAAGTGCCACTTGTTGGTGAGGATGTGGAGAAAAGGGAATCCCTGTGTAATGTTGGTAGAAATGCAAGTTGATATAGCCATTATGAAAAATAGTATAAGATTCTTCAAAAACTTAAAAATATATCCAGTAATCCCACTACTTGGTATATATCCAAAGGATATAAAATCAGCATCTCAAAGAGTTATTTGCACTTCCATGTTTACTGTAGTATTTTTCACAATAGCTAATATATGAAAACAACCTAAGTGTCCATCAATGGATAAATGGATAAAGAAACTATGATACTAATATGAACATGTAGAAACACACAGTGGAGTATTAGCCATTAAAAAAATCCCACCATTTGCAACATGAATGAACCCACAGGACCTTATACTAAGTGAAACAAGCCAGACAGAGAAAGACAAATACTGCATGATCTTATTTATATGTAGAATCTAAAAAAGTCAAACTTATAGAGCCAGAGAGCAGAACAGTGACTACCAGGGATTAAGGAGTGGAAAGAAAATGGAGAGATGTTGGTCAAAGGTACAAACTTTGTCATAAGAGGAGTAAGCTCTGGGGATCCAATGTACAGTATAATGAATGTATACTTAATGATTTAATTATATGTAATAATATACCATTACTAATATATATATATAATATACTTAAAATTTGCTAGGATAGCAGATCTTAAATACTCTTACCACAAAAAAAGCTAGCAATGAGAGGTGATGGATGTGGGAATTAGCTTGATTGTGGTAATCATTTCACAATATATATATATATGCATATCCAACAATGACATTATATCCCTTAAATATATAAAATGTTTCAAATATACCTCAGTAAATCTGGTGGAACAAAAGCAAAAAAAGTCTTTATTTCGGGTCTTCAATTATGAACAGATTTTCCACAGATAGAAAGAATGGTAGGTACATGTATTCTTTGTCTGTCTACTAGGTCATGAGCAAATCATGCCAGGCTCAAAATAAAACACTCAGCACAGAGCACACCCTCTTGTCCTCCTGTCCCACTTCCATTCTGCCACTCAGGCTTCCTCTTGCCTTTCCTGGTGTTCAGACATTTATTTAGATACTTCTCTGTGCAGCCTTGGAAGATATACAAAGAACTGGCTTTTAATAGAACTCTTAAAAAATAAAAGAGCCATGGAATTGTAAACACCAAGACCTGATAGAGAGCTGCATATTAACATTCAATTAGCAAATAGTTTATTGAGTTCTCAACGTGAAAAAACATCCCTGGGTTCTGCACTTCAAGAGTTGCCAAGAAATATTGGACACTGGCTCTGCCTTCAGTTTGATGAATATTTACTATGTGTCTAGCTCTGTACTAAAATAGCTAGCTTTCATTTAGTCATCACAACAACTCCATATAAAAGTTATCAGTCCTCTTTTACAGGCAAGGACATGAAAGCTCCAAGAGATTAAGTAACTTGCTCAAGATCATTCAGGGGTAGAACTGGGATTTCACATCTGAATTCTATACTGCCCCCTACATGGACTTACAACTGTGAAGGCATGACACAAGATTACGAAACACAGCAACAATAAGAAGCCACATAAGCTACATGTGAAATGGAAAACAGCATAATACTAAGAGAGCAGGGAGGGTCAAAGAATACCTTTGGGAAAAGTAGGAATGAAACTTGGCCTTAGAGAGTGTATGCAAGGGTCTGGTATTCAGGGTGAATGGGACTGAATGAGAATCCACAAAGGTATTTTTAGAGGCAATGAGAAGAGAAGTCAAACTAGAGCAGAAGGTTCATGTTTTATAGCATGACATTCAATATAACGAATTTCAAGTGAAGCATCTGGCATACCACTACCAGACTGCAACATGGAAATATACTATATGTTGCTGTGTCGTAACAGATTTTATAACAGACTTTATCACTGTTATAATGTTGCCTAAACTCTAGAGAGTAAGAAAGGGAAGAGTGGAAAGTCTATAAAATATAAAATTAAAATGTGTTGAAAAATATTAATTTCTACCTCATGTAACAAAGAGATTTACAAAGAGCAAATCAAGATATTCTATAAATTAAGCTTCAACAGACCTTGTGGGAAGATTTATAAGAGAGAACATGGGGGTTGCAAAGAATCCTTATTGTTTGTAATAATAAAAGTGTTTAGATATAATAGAAATGGACATTATTGCCCATACATAGACTGCCTTAATTTCTGCCTTATTTCATGCTTGCATTTCTTCCTTGGTATTCTATACTGGCCTCAGGCTTCCCAATGAGCTGAAATCATTAGAGCCGTGGCCCAGTCTTTATCTGAGGTCCTGGAGACTGAATACTCTGCCTCCTGGGACATCTTGGACAAATAAGATTATATCCAATTTTTAAAAGAATCATGATGAGTAAATTTTCTCTCGTAGTGCATTTTAGAAACTACTGGAAATATTCAACAACAAACAATATAAGAAATTTCTTCTTTTTTACCCTAATCCCTTGTGATGAAATACAAATATAGTTCCTCTTCATTTCAGTAAAGACTGAGCTGGTTTGAGTTCTTTTTGACGGTGGGTGAGGGGGCGTGGGGAGTCTTTCCAGAAACCACAACTTAGCTTTCTCTTCAAGAGAAACAAATTTATACTTCAACATTTTGGGGCAATCTTTTAATTTGTTACTCCCACTTAAAGCATAGACAATGTGATGGCTCCCCTGACTCCATGCACACACCTGCAGTCAGCATTATGGGTCTTTCTGGTCGGGTCAGAGGTGAGTGAGTCATCCCTGGCCTTAGAAGCATGCAAGAGAATTCCTATGCAAGGTCAGTGAAGGAACTACCTCACCCAGGGCAACCACAGAGAATAAAAGGGAATCATTTTACCAGCAATTTCCCATCCTACCTACAATCATCCCAGTTTGAACAGTTTTAACATCTAAGAGGAAGAAGAAAAATTACCAAGAAGTGATTGACATCTTTGTGCAATATAATGGAAGCCAAGTAACCTTTGTCTCATCACATTTTCAGGGATGCTGTACAGATGAGTGAATGAGAGGATGACCCTCGGGGCAATCAACCTGGCTTGTGTTCTGGATCCTGGATAAGAAGATAGATAGCCTTTAAGTGTTTTATTTAAGCTTTGATTTCCTCTTGTGTAAAATGTAGATTATAATATGCATCTCAAAGACTTATGATTATTAAATCACATGTGTTAATGATTGTAGTAAAATTCCCAGAACAGAGAAATAATCAGGGAATTGGGCCTATTTTTACTCTCCATGTCCCTCTAAAGTTGTAGAATATAAAAATGGACATAAGACTTTAGCAGGACCTAAGAGCTTTAATTTTTATTTTTTTAAATATGCTTTATCTTTAAAAAGTTTTAGGTTCATGGCAACACTGAGCTGAACGTACAGAGATTTCCTATGTATACCCTACCCCCAGATGCATAGTCTTCCCCATTATCAACATCCTCTACCGGAGTGGTACATTTGTTATAGTAATGGATAAACTTATGTTGACACACCATTATTACCCAGAGTTCATAGTTTATATTAGGGCTTTCTCTTCATGTTACATATTCTATGGGTTTGAATAAATCTATAATGACATGCATCCATCATTGTAGTATCATACAGTATACCTCATTACCCTAAAAATCTTCTGTGTTTTCCTATTCACCCTTCTCTCGCTGCTAACCCACGGCAACCACTTATCTTAGGTCAGGTAGGATGCCCTAAGAGCTTTAGATTCCATTTTCTCTATGTTCCTATTTATAAAATCAAACTTGTGATTATTTCTTTAACTGCAGTGCTTCACTCTCCACTCATGTTTCACCTTATTCCCAGGTTGTCTCTAGATTTTTTTCCACAGTTGCACAAAGTAATTGCTTTCCTATTTTATTTGTGGACTGTTTTTGTTTACACAATGCATTCAAGAGTCTATGCTTGCCTATATTGAGTCTCTGTCACTGAGTCTTCCTTAAGTGTCAGCCATAAATGACTCATCAACTTTAGAGCTTTATACATTAACCAAGTTTCTGGTTTCTCTAATTCAAATATCTTTATGATATGGAGAAAAAAAGTTAAGAGAAGGCCAAATGTAAGTGGTATAAAAATGAAAAAGGAGACCATCATTCTTTCAGAAAGCAGCATTTTTTTTTTCATTTCTATTTTCACATGGAGGAAACAGGTTCATAGAGGCTGCCCTAAGCACACCTGTCCACTATCTCTGCCTATGTGACATTGAATATTAATCAAAAATGGGAAGGTAGCCCTGGCCAGTCTAGCTTAGCGGACAGAGTGTCAGCCTGCATACTGAAGGGTCCTGAGTTCAATTACAGTCAAGGGCATATAACTAGGTTGCAGGCTCGATCCCTGGCCATGGTCCAGGCAAGTTCAGGAGGCAACCAATCGATATGTCTCTCTCACATCAATGTTTCTCTCTCTCTGTCTCTCCCCTTCCCTTCCACTCTCTCTAAAAATCAATGAAAAAATGTCCTCGGTGAGGATTAACAAAAAAATAAAAAATGAGAAGGTAGTATCTACCAAAAAGTTCAAAAAATGTACTCCAAAACACACACACACACACACACACACACACACACTGTATATATTTTTTAATGATAATACCCAATGTTGGCAAGAGTGTATTGAAATGAAAACTCTCATATACTACTAATGGTAGTATAAAATGTTCTCATCTTTTAAGTGGAAAAATGTTAATACTAATGCTTTATTTTACATTCATATTTTTTTCTTAGAAATTTAGTTTCAAAAAATAATTTCATTGTCCATCAAGTTCCAGTTACAAGGATCTTCATCGCAGCACATTGTTGGAAAATATAACAGAAGCGAGCAAACAAACAAAAACAACAATGTTCTATAATAGGAGACTGGGTAAATAGTTGTTATGCATTTGTATGAAGAATACATGCAAACATTTTCATGAATGATGCTAAATTGTATTCAATACCATAGAAAATATTTATAACACATTGTTAAATACGAAATGGTTAAAATAGTATGTAAAATATAAAGCTAATTTTAATGTATATTTATATATTTACATATATAGAAAGTTTAAAGAATATGCATGAAAATATTAACAAGGGTTTCTTTAAATAGTAAAATTGTATGTAATTATGTTTTTATATTTTTATCTTTGTTTTCTAATTTACCTACAATAATAATATTCTATTTTGTTAATAAAAATGTTTGAAATAAAAATACAGCGGGTAAAATTTTTATCTGAATATTATGTCAAATATTCTGGAATATTTGGGAAATTTTCCAAAAGGGAAAAGAACCTCTCATAATGACTATGTAACATTTTTTCTTCCTAAAGGAAATAAGAAATAGTAATGTTATAGTGACTGTCCTTAAGGAAATTTGAACATAAGCCAGGTACCATTTTCTGTGATATTCATGTACTTGGATTGAGAGAGCATGTGTAATATATACAGATTTACTGTTTAAAATCTTGAAATCTGACTAAGTCCCCCTACTTTATTAAGAAGCATTTAGTCTCTTTTTTTATTTATGAGATTTTGTCTGGGAGACAAATTTTATCATTAACTGAGCTTCTGCCCTACAAAAAAGATATAAAAGTCTCAAAACAAGCTCTCTTCTGTGAATTTCCTACAAGGCTGGGCTGCAGGCCTGACCATCCTTTCTCCATGACAAGGAAGCACTTAATGTTGAGGTCAAGATGTTTGGCCCATTCAAGTCTCTCCCCTTTGAGCAAAAGGCTCAAAGTAGTGTGAATAATGCCTAAACATCATTCGGCTGTTTTTCTAATAGGGAATAAAGGGGAATTTAATCCGATCTTGTGTCTTGGTATCCTGAACATTGTCTCATTGAAGTTCAAAAAACATCACAGTATAAGGTGGTCCAGGAAGGGTAAGCAACATAAGTGTTGATAGATTCTAAAACAGTATTAAAATGTGAAATTTTATGGAGATCTTATGTTTGAATTACATTCTTTTAACTTCACTACAACCTTGTTGCATCATTTTGTCATAATTATCTGCATTTACAAAGGAAACTGAGGATCTTGCCCAAAAATAGTCAGAGCTGGAATTTGAACTCAGATGTGTCTGACCCTAAAACCCATGCCCCTTAATTACTTACCTCTCACATATATACATTGTTTCAGATTCTAGTAGTTTCCTATGCATCATCCATTTCCCATGTTCCCTTACTAAAAATACCCAATTTTGAGTGGGCTGACTGTACACAGCCAAAACCCCTACCTTCCCAGACACCCTGGCAGCTAGAGCTGCAGAACTGACCCAAATACAGATGATAAGAGTTAAGTAGAAGTTGCCAGGTGAGGCTTTTGGGGAAATTTTATAAATGTCAGATGACAGAAATGCTTTTTAGACATTTTGCCCCTTTTTTCTTTATACCAGTACATGTACCTGAGCCTGGAGGTTCAATAGCCATGTTGTTATACAATGAGGGTCAAATATGAAGATGAAGACACATGAAGGCTGAAGGAGCAGAAGACAGAACAGCCCAGATACCTAGTAGCATCACCGTTCTGTGTTCTGGACCTGCACTGTCTTCCCCTGGGTGTCTTACTGCATGAGAAAGATGAATCCCTACCTGCTAGGCCACCATTATTAGAATGGTTTTCCACTATTTTCAGATGAACACATCTTTTATCCTCTCTAAGACGTTTACCATGAAAATTCCCTGATGAGATCCAGAAGTCTTCACTGTCTAACTAGCTATGACCTTGAGCGGTTTATCATTCTGTCTTCTTTGCTCATGCTCAATATATAGGGTTTATATATTTGGTCTTTAAGTCTCCCTATAGCTTGAGCATTTTGTGATTCCAGAACAATATGAATCAGCACTCTTTCGTAATCTAGAGCTTCATGTCAAAACATATTTTATATTCTCAGTACTCAGAGTAAGCATCTGCTTAGCAATATTCTTTTCAACAGCTTTTTCCTTCCGCAATCTGATTCTTTTACAAGTGTATTATTACCATAGTGGAGGAGAAAGCATTTATTGTATAACCATTTAAAATGTATCTTGCCTGCATTTATTATTTTTACCAATACTAACTTTTAGGGACACAGTCACTGAAACAAGGGAACAAGACACTGTCCTGTAGAAACAGGCACCATAAAACAAGGCCACTTAGAGAGCAAGCTCATTAGGTGAACCCTAGCAATGGAAAGACATACTGTCCAGCATCAATGGGCTGACATTCAGCAGGAGCCAGCTGTTCCCTTTCCCCTCCAGAAGCTGCTTTTAGACACCATTTGCTCAGTGGAATTACCCCAACACTGTTACTGAGCTTCTGGTTTCCTCCCTTTGAACCCCGCTTTTTACATTTTTTATATCATCAGTAAAACAGTCCATTTAACCAAGTCAAACTAGATTTTATCCTGGGTCAAAAGGAAATTAGTCTATGGAGAAAACATTTTGTCTTTAATTCAAAGGACATGAGACCCTCTGGCAGCAAATGCAGTGAATTAAAAACCCTTGGGTTTAGACCTGTGAAACCCAACTGGGGCTTGGTTCTGCCTCAGTCTATGTCCATGCTCAAGTTCTTGGACTGCTCTGGGTTCCAGTTTCCTTATGTGTAAAGTGAAGGGGTTGCACTGCATAATAAATGAGGTCTCTTACCATGCAAGGCTAGCCTTGGTTTACTGCATCACGGTGGGAAAGGCTCATTCCTTAGCATTTTGCATCACAAAGCCTTAGTGTAGTGGTTCTCAACCTTCTGGCCCTTTAAATACAGTTCCTCATGTTGTGACCCAACCATAAAATTATTTTCACAACTGTAATTTGCTACTGTTATGAATCGTAATGTAAATATCTGATATCCAGGATGGTCTTAGGCGACCCCTGTGAAAGGGTCGTTCAGCCGCCAAAGTGGTCGCGACGCACAGGTTGAGAACCGCTGCCTTAGTGTGACCTGTATTTCACCTTAATTCAGGTTATGCTGAGTTTGCTAATAGTTTTGCCAATACTCTTGGAGTAACACCATTTGTTTATAGTAGAGGCAGCACTGCAAAATGATAGAAGCAGATCTGCTGGAACCAGAGAGCCTGGACTGGCTCAAATTCTGACTACTGTACTAGTTAGTTGTGGGGCTTTGGTAAGTCAGTTAGCCTCATTGTGTTTTGATTCATCTGTAAAATGGAAATGATAACAGCAACCACTTCAATGAGTTGTTGTAAGAATTAAATGATTTCATATATGTAAATATTAGCATACTGTCAGTACTATATGAGAGTTTATTACTATTTATTCAACTAATATTTCTTGAGCTCTGTATGCCTGGAACCAGATGAGGCTCTTCACATCCATGTTGACTTTTGGTCCTAAAAAATCTACACCTACCCTTTCTCATATGATCAAAAGCAAAGGTTGCATATGTTCCCACACAGTCAATGGGAGATAAGGAAACTCAGCCCTGGTAGTCAAAGTCCAGAGCCCACACTCCTATTGACATGTGGTGGGGGTCCAGGCACGTGGGAATGATGCTATTAACAATGCTGGCGAAGGCCTCTCCAGTCCAAGATGCCTACTTTACCAATGCCTAAAATTCTACCACTAGCAAGACATGACTTTTCTCTTTCTACTGCAAATAAAAATGCTCTTGAGGGAGGTAACCCATTAAAGCCCTGACATCCTAATATTTTTTTGTTTAGTAGATCTTTCTGAAAGCAGTGGGCAGCTGGAAGGATCACGATACTGTGAGTTGAGAATCTGAAAAGCCAAGCAGCACACAGAAGGCAGTTTGTGAATTCCACAATGTTCTGGGCCCTGGATACTTTCCCATGCTCATCCTTGGATCTTTACAACATCTTCTAATAGTGAATGATTCCTTGCATCTATTATTTAAAATCTCACAGTATATTTTGACAAGTGGGCCACTGAGAGGGAATTGAGTGAGCATTTAATGAGACTATAAGTGAAGATGGTACAATTAATGATAATGCTGGGATTAAAATATATGTATATGAGATCTAAAGAAAGAGTTCCCACAGAACCTGAGTGGAAATCATCCACTGTAAATTTCCCTCATCTCTATGTGGTATCTGTTTCCTCATCACTATTAGTAGTACAATTTAATTAGTTGTTAAAAAATAATGTATCATGGGCCATTTTCCCATTTTGGTATTAAGTCATAATTTGTTTTCACCAATAAAAACATTACTTCTGAGAAGCCCAATATTGGGAATCAAACATTTAAGATACGCTTGGGCTATGACATTGCAGGATTAGAGTTCCTCTGTACTTCCTTCCAATTCCAAGAGCTTTAAATTGATGGACCACGTAGGCACTGTTGATTAAGCTCTTCCAATGACATCTTGCCAAGCTCTCTGACTGCCAAATCACAGTCCTCCAATATCTCTCATTACAGAGAAAAGAGAACAGAAATGTAGACATTCAAATAAGCAGCTCTTTAGTCTCCAGTTTCCCCACTATCATAAGGAAACATCTATATATATAAAAACCTAAGCGACCTTAACAACCGGTCAACCGAACAACCAGTTGACCGGTTGCTATGACATGCACTGACCACAAGGGGGAAGATGCTCAATGCAGAAGCTGCCCCCTGGTCGTCAGTGCACTCCCACAGCCAACCTCCCGCAGTCCCTCCCCCCCAGCCGGCCATTCCCGATCACTGGCCAGGCCAAGGGACCCCACCCGTGCACGAATTTGAGTACCGGGCCTCTAGTAGAAAGATAAGTATTGCATCCTATGAATGAATGTGATCTCTTTGTCAGTCAACACCTTCCAGCAGACATGTTCCAGGCAGAGCTAAGCCCTTGGGGGCAAACATATGAGTGGAAGAGAGTCCATGCACTAGATAAACTCAGGTTTCTGGAAGAGTCTGACATGCAAAAGAATGATCATAAATGGTACTGGCATGAAGGCCAGAGAAAGGAGTGTCTACACCCAGTTGGGAAGGAGAAGAAAGGCTTCCCCAAGAGAGGCAAATTGAACTAGGTTTTAAATAAGCTAGGTTTTGGGGTTTTTTTTTAAATATATATTTTTATTGATTTCAGAGAGGAAGGGAGAGGGAGAGAGAGATAGAAACACAATGATGAGAGAGAATCATTGATCAGTTGCCTTCTGCATGCCCCACATTGGGGATTGAGCCCACAACCCGGGCATGTGCCCTTGACCAGAACTGAACCCAGGACCCTTCAGTCCGCACGCTGATGCTCTATCCACTGAGCCAAACCAGCTAGGGAAGCTAGGTGTTTTTTTATTCTGAACGATCAGAAAGTAGGGACATTCAAACTGTATCTGCCTACATATATCAGTTCCCTGAACCCATGCAAATTTAGGAACAACTATAGACATTTGCCATTAAAAAAAGAAACAAAAAAGAGAAGAGTAATAAAAAAAAAGTGTGACAATTTCAAATACACACATACTACTATACATGTAGAGACATGTACCTGTGTGTGATATGTGAAAAAATAAAGCTGTCTTGCAGTGGAAGTTCATTTAGATGTTATATGTCTATTAAAAATGAAACCATTTTATTTCCTTACTCTTTCTCAACTACAGACTATCTGTTCCTTAATGTGTGTTGAATTTATCCATCGCCATTACCTTAATCCAAGTCTTCATTGTCTGTCTCTCCTTGACTATTGCAACAGTCTTCTGTGTGTTCTCCCCACATCTACTTTTATTCCTCTCCGAGCTATTCTCAGTCCATTCTCTATTATGGTTATCTCATACATAGTTGATCAATTTATTTACTGGCTCAGATCTCTTTAGTGGTTTTCCCTAACACTTAGAGTAGAATCCAAAAGGCAGATGTTCTCATGTGACCTCCCGCCTCCCTGCTGTGCCAGACTCACTTCCTGCCATTTCACCAGTTCACCTCTGCAGCCAAATGGACTCCTTTCCATTTTCAAATGTGGAAGGCTCTCTCCCTGATCAGAGCCTTCACTCGTTTGTTTCCCTCTGCTTTTGCCAGACATTTCTATTCATCATTCGGTTTCACCATCTCAGTTCTGTCTCTTATTCATGGATGTCTTCCCTAACCACTATATATAAAGTGGCCCCCACCTTGGTTCCATCACTATACCCCATTTATTTACCTCATGGCACTTATGGTGAGATGTGGATAAACATGTAATTGTGTATTTATTAGTGTGGTTATTTGCTTAATGTCTCTATACCCCATCAGTGAAGGTAAAGGCCATGTCTGTATATCCTTGGTCCAGTGCAGAGCCTGCTCAATGTTTCAACTTATTCACTCTTATTATTGATCCATGAGTGATTCCTGATCAATTCAGGCAGCAAATATATGATTAGTTTGCCTGATAATATCTTTCATTGGAAAGTGATTATATTGAATTTCAAGTACTGGAGGAATTCAAGAGGTATATACCACTGCCCTTTCACAGACAGTGTAAGTGGCAATGTGTATTTTCTTCATTTGATTTTTAAATTTTGATTATATGTAATATTCTCTATATAATAGTTTATGTAATATGATAATTTGGTGGATCTTAAAAACTCTCTTGTCTATGACCCTCATTTATAAATTATGTCCAAAAAAGCAAAGAAGCCTGGCTAAGGTCACAAAAGGAGTTAGTGGCAATACCACATGGAAATCCAGGGCTCCTAATATTGGGGATAGAACCCTCTCTACCATATAACCACATAAAATAGAATTCTAGGTTACTATTCAGAATTCTACACACACACCAAAACAAAAACAAACAAAAAAGAGAGAGAGAAATATAGCAGGAGAAAAAACAGTCTTGAAATCTACTTAGAAATTATAACATTCTGGCACAGTGGGAGCAAATTTGTTCTCAACCACTGCTCAATAAAATGATCAATGAAATATGTTCTGTCCTTTCAGTTCCCAAGTCCTAACTGATTAAATAGGCATTTAGAAGAGTAGACAGTGTTTAACTTTTCTAACTCTGGAAACA
Organism: Myotis myotis; assembly: GCF_014108235.1. Classification (NCBI taxonomy): domain Eukaryota; kingdom Metazoa; phylum Chordata; class Mammalia; order Chiroptera; family Vespertilionidae; genus Myotis; species Myotis myotis. The sequence continues at coordinate 31,185,916 of NW_023416379.1, read as the reverse complement.
TTATGTAATGTCTTAATGTATTGAGTTATTATGCAGCTAACTTTCTTCCTGGGAGAAACAGTAAACCTTGGGGGAAGCAGAGCTCACTAAGATCTTCCCATTTATTTGTGTTAGTTTGGTAGGGAAAGTAGAAAGAACACCCATTTGAAATGCCTCGATAGTATTAATAATGAGAACCTCATTATATAAGAAGAGTTACTTAGCAAAAAGAAGTTGAAGATCAATGATGCTAGATAAATTTTTGTTCACATATTTATTTATTTATTGTAATTAAAAGAAAGTTCAGAGAGGACCTAGCCCAGTGATGGTGAACCTTTTGAGCTTGGTGTGTCACCATTTTGAAAAACCCAACTTAACTCTGGTGCCGTGTCACATATAGAAATTTTTTTATATTTGCAACCATAGTAAAACAAAGACTTATATTTTTGATATTTATTTTATATATTTAAATGCCATTTAACAAAGAAAAATCAACCAAAAAAATGAGTTCGCGTGTCACCTCTGACACGCGTGTCATAGGTTCACTAGGTCCTACCCCAACAAATGCATCACTCTGCACACAAAAAAAATCACAGCCTGGGTACAATTCCCTTGCTTTTTAATATTGAATTTCTCAGAAATTAGTTGCCTACTTTTTAAGGGTTTCTTTGGTGGAGCTAATAATGATTTAATACAGAAAATGAGATTCCCTGAAGCTTACCTTCTGGAAATACCAATAACTTTATTATGATTAAAATCTATTAAAAGATGAGTTCATTGAGAGAAAAATAGCTTATCATAAAGTTCTCTTTAAGTCTTAGCACAGTACTGGGTTTTAACTTCTATGAAAACTTAAAGAATAATATTAAAGCTTAAAAATATAAAACCAAACTAATCAATTTTCAACTATTCAACATTTACTTTCTCTTAACTTTCTGCCATCACTTACCTATTATTCTTAAAAATTTTTATTATTGCCGTAGCCAGTTTGGCTCAGTGGCTAGAGCATCAGCCTGGTGACTGAAGGGTCCCAAGTTCAATTCCAGTCAAGGGCACATACCGGGGTTGCAGGCTTGATCCCCAGTAGTGGGGCATGCAGGAGGCAGCCGATCAATGATTCTCTCTCATCATTGATGTTTCTATCTTTCTCTCCCTCTCCCTTACTCTCTGAAATCAATAAAAAATATATTTTAAAAAAATTTTATTATTTACTTTCATTATTACTACATTTAACACATAAATGTTATAACTCATGAGCACAAGGACTGATATGAAGCCTCATAAAGTTATTTGTATTTTTCTTAGAAATAAAGGAAGTAAGGAAGGAAGGAGGGTGATAAGGAGGGATGAGAGTAGGATGAGGAAAGAAGGAAAAAATAAACTCTAGACCAGCGGTTCTCAACCTGTGGGTCACGACCTCTTTGGAGGTCGAACGACCCTTTCACAGGGGTCGCCTAAGACCATCGGAAAACACATATATAATTACATATTATTTTTGTGATTAATCACTATGCTTTAATTATGTTCAATTTGTAACAATGAAAATACATCCTGCATATCAGATATTTACATTATGATTCATAACAGTAGCAAAATTACAGTTATGAAGTGGCAACAAAAATAATTTTATGGTTGGGGGTCACCACAACATGAGGAACTGTATTAAAGGGTCACGGTATTAAGAAGGTTGAGAACCACTGCTTTGGACCTTCAGGAAACAACAGGGTGAACAAAATTAATACTTTTTAAAACCAATTCTCAAAATTTTGAGCCACAGCAGTGGGATTTTAAACTATGTTGTGGTAGTTCCCCATGACTTCTACTAACACTAATCATCCTAGTTATTCACTGAAGCAGCATCAGGGTTGAGTACTGATAACTGACATATAATTACTAAAGTCCCATTATAGAAGATTCTGCAATATGAAGACCCTTACACTGACTACACAGGATAGTCCTGGGCTAATTAGAGTTTAAGACTTTTAACAACGTTCAGCTGTCATCAAGCATGACCTTCTGTCTCAAACAGGCATGGAGCCTAGCTTAACTAAGAACTGGTTTGAAGTTCAGTTCAAGTTGAAGCAGAGGTCACATGCTTGTCACCTCAACCAAGTTACTCTGCGCAGACTCTCAGTGAACTACAGAAATGCCTCTAGGGAAGGTTCTGGCTTTGTCCTGCCCATGATCTGTTCTCAGTAGGCTTCACATGGAACAGATGCTGAGTGACATTTCATAGAACAATCGAAGCTGATTTCCCTGCCGCAAACCCACACATACACACAAGGGCTTTCTTTGTCATGTTTAATGACACAACTACACTTCAAGAAAGCCATACATCCTGGATATAAGTCTGTTAATTTGAAACCAGTCAATGTTTCTGGAGGCTGCTTCTCATGCAATGCAAACTCTAGGAACACAGGGAATGTTATCATCTGTTTTTCTTCCTGTACTACACACATACTGTCATTTGGTTAAATATTAATAGATGACAAAAGGAAAATTCCGATAAAAATACCCAAATATTTAATCTGCAAGAAGAAAATAAAAAGTCTTTCACTTCAAGTCTGTCGTTTCTGAGGGTGGTATAAATGGCTAAATATTTTACATTTGCTTGGAAACATCAGGGAACGAATACTCCACATCAGAATTTATTCTCAAAATTCAGTAAGTTTATGGGGCCACAATGAAAGACTCTATGAATATGCAAGGGAGTTGGGCTATATAATATCTAAGGTTTCTCATAGCCTTAACATTCTCTTGATTCTGCAATGGAAATACAGGACATGGGCAAAGATTGAGGGATAGGGGGTGGAATGAACAGAGTATAAATGAAGACTCTAAGAAGTTACCTTTGGAAATACCAAATAATTCCATTATTAATGTCACGTATTAAATTAATTTTTCAGACTACCCAGACACTGTGCTAAATCTGAAGTATTAATATTCATAAAAATTTTTCCCAAAGTTTTTCTTCAAAAAGACTTAAATTTGCATATGGAACTTATAATTCACAAAGCAATTTCATATACATGATCTTGTTTAATCCTGAAAACAATTCAGCTATTAGGGATTAAGAGTATGACTGGGCCCTCTCGTCCACCATAGCACAGTAGCAAACAACAGCCATGGACAACAGCACCTGCATCCACCAGGCCTCCCGAGATGGGATTTTTGTTCTCATGCTGACCTTCTCCTCATTTAGCTACCAGTTTAGACTCTCTTTCGTGACTTATAAACCAGGACTAATTATGTACCATGATTATGCCACTCATTAGACCATCCCTGGAAGTTTCAGGTACATGAGAGCCTCTGGCCAGGCTGGTGTGGCTCAGTAGTTGAGCCTCAACCTATGAACACGGAAGTCACAGTTCCATTCATGGTCAGCGTGCATGCCTGGATTGCGGACTTGATCCCCAGTGTGGGGCATGCAGGAGATGGCCGATCAATGATTCTCTCTCATCATTGATGTTTCTATCTCTCTCCCTCTCCCTTCCTCTCTATCATCAATTTAAAGAACATTTTTAAAAAGAGCCCCTCTGTTAGTCTTGGCCTGCAGAACCTTCAGTATAGCCCCTCGCTCTCCCGCCATTTCTTTTCATGGAAATAAGCAACAATAAATTCCCATTCAGTAATATAATGTGAAATATAACTATACTTCTGAAATGAAAACTAATGTTCACTCTTGCACCAAAGAAAATTTCACATGACGCTTTTAGCTTCAGGGTAGCTCATTTACATGGCTCCTTCCAAGGCTCTGGGAGGGACCAAAGCAGTGTATTGATAAGCACAACTTTTTATTAAATTTCCAAGTACATTATAATTTTTTTCTTTTTCTTAAATAAGGCCCTCCAAATCAGACCCAACAACTTTTAAATCTCCCCCTACTTTTGAGAGTGGCGTAGGCAACTGGATTACACACTGCAGCTATTAATTCTATTTCTATAGGAGTGATTATAGCATTAGCGTGATACCTTAAAACAGGTTGATAAGAGCAAATTTTAAAGCAGTTTCTTCAGAGAGAGAGCAAAGCTTTTTTAGGTAATAAAGTTTAGCGGAGCTTCTCAAATTAAGGAATAAAATTAGGATTTTTAATAACCAACCACATAGGGGACTCTATCTCCATTCCACTAATGATTAAAAATTAAAGTGATATTATACAACTAATGGGAGATTTAGAGGAATACTCAAGGATTTTAACACTCTTCTATAATAGATAAGTATGAGATAAGGTAATTTCAGAGAATATTGTGATGCCGTTTAAGTCATTTTAAAAAATGAGCTCAGATTCAATTTGAATCAGTAAAATTGATAAAAAAAATTTTTTTCAAAGCTAAACTACATGTACAGTATGTTAGATAATATGTTTATGTTTATGTACAAGCACCCATATGCCAAAAAGATATAGAAAAGCAATATATATCCAAAAAGTTAGAGTAAATAGCTTAGTGATGAGAATTCTTGCCTTTATATTTTCCTTTATTTTAGACATTTTTTATAGTGAATGTAAACCATACTTATAATACAAAATAAAAAAATAAACATTCATTGTTAAGAATGCCTTTTATGGCAAGTGGTGCTTCAAATACAATTATATCTGCATTCAGTTCAGGCTCCATTAAATTGAATTTGGTTTCCCCAATTTGGGTCACCTTTGAATCCCTCTGTTATGAGAAGCCTTCCTAAGGATATACACAAAAATATAAAGTAGCAACTTTTTGAAAATAAAGATTATTTTTTTCTCATTTCTGGCTATAAAGTAACTAGAAGTGGATAGGGATTTATTCCTTCTTCAGAATTAAAAAATATAAAAATTAAAAACAACACTGATGAGAAAACAATCTGAACTTTGAGAGGCTACAAGTACTCTCAGCAGCTGAGTTAAATCATGAGTTAACTTTCACATAATGTTTTGATTTCCGTTATAACTTTTAAACATTTTCAGAATAGCCTGCTTCCTTCAAGAACCAGGTGATAGAATGAAAGTAATTTACTGCTAATCAAGAGTCTGGCATATAGGCCTAACCAATGGACACAGACAACAGGGGGTTGAGGGCATGGCGGGGGGGGGGGGTAATGTGGTGATAAGGACACATATGTAATAACTTAATCAATAAAAAATTTTTTAAAAAAAGAGTCTGAATAAGTGAATCAGAAAAAAACTGGGAACATAAGCAAGTATAATAAGCAATCACATAAATAGAAACTCAAAATGGAGAAAAAGGGGGGGGTGGAATAAAACAGCCTAGTTGCTTAAGGAAACTACTAAAGGTGAAAAAAATAAATGTATTACCTTCACCTCAGATAAACTTAAAATATAGACTGAAACTCTCAATTTTCAAGTTATACATTCAACTAATAATAAAATGGTGACAGCAAGAAAGAAAATACAACAGTGAAAAGAGAGAAGAGAAGGATAAATGAGAAGGGAGGGGAAGAAAGGAAGAAGGGAGGAGTTGGAGGAGGAAAGGAAGAAAGGGAAGGAGGGAGGAAAGACAGCAGGGAGGAAGGGAGGAAGGAGGGAGGCGGGAGGGAGGGGGGGCAGGGAGGAAAAATTCTCCCCATGGTCTAATACCAGCTATACCACAATACTTTTTTTGTAAATGGCCAGTAAGTAGAGAAAATAAAGTCACGTACAATAACTGAATTAAGATACAGACAACGTTCTCTGTACATATTTAGTTGCCTCAAGTGACATAATATCAGTTAAAATAAAGTTAACTGTTGAAAGTGGTAAAGCTGTATTTTTATAACCCTTTCTTATAGAAGATAATAACAATATCTAGTCCAATTCCAGGATTTGTTAAGTGGAAATTACCAAAGGTAAGTTACAGAAGAAATATAAAAACTAGCGTGGAGCATTCTTGAAGCTCAAATGCCAACGTTAAAGCACTTTAAAGCCCTATTTTGTCACTTAAATGATGTCATTACATTACATGTTTAATATAACTTTGCTCACATCAATAATAGAGAGTTTTACCTTTTTGTTTAAATAATGAACTGGATTTTTAAAATTTTTCTTATTTCAAGAAACCTAAGCAATTTTTCTCTCCCCAGAGTTCTGTGGTCATTAATGCAAGCTGAAGAAGTGCATTTGACTAGACTCTCTAAATTATAAATGACCACTGATGATTTGTTTAAAAGATAAGCAGGTATTTAAAGTTATGAGATGACCAAAAATGCTCTCAGTTTTATCACTATCCATGAATATTTTCATTTAACTGTTGTTAGGGTGTAATATGGTATTTTTTTTCAGAAATTTTTATTATACTGTAGCCAATCCTTATGCCACAAAAATAGACAGAAATGGAAATAGCTGATATTTAGATCATGGAAATAATTGTAGCCAACAAATGATATATTGATACATATATACACATTTACTAATGTATTATAATGAACACTGTCTCCAAGTAGATGAAAAAATGAATAATATAATCTGGAAAAATTAAATATTTAGTGTATTTAGAGTCTATCTCTTCCAAAATTGATACAAATGTTTAATGTATTCTTTAAAATCTACAATGAGGAAAATATTACATATATAAGTTGTCTTGACCCAAATTACAAAACAATGAAACTTAGAATTTTAAATTATGCTATAAAGTCTCCAGTGTATATTTAAATCCGTTTGTTTGTTTGTTTGTTTGTTTTTAAATATAGCTTTGGGGAGCGTAGTGTTTATTAAAATCACTTACTAGTTCAAATTCCTGGGACATTTGTTTTTAAATATATAAAACAGAAAAATGATACTGAATTTCTATGGTTATGAAGATAATTAAAAATGCATGCAAAGCATATGGCATGGTACCTGGCACTTAATATTTTGAAACAGTTATTTAAAGCTTAAACTAAAAGAAAAAATGATTAGTTTTGTAGAATAAACTATGCTGATTCCTTAGAAGAAAATTTTTTGCTAATACTAAAAACTGAGTTTTTCTGCTTTATGATGGCACTAAAATAACACAAGAGATTTTAAAAATCAGAATGAATCCATGGTAGCACTAAAAACCTGGGAAGGGTGCCAGCCGCAGACCAGAACATTTGGGGAATTTCTAGAAGGTACAGGCAGATGGGATCAGATTGATGGTATAATAGAAGAGAGCTGAACCTGTAGCACTGAACAGGCATAATAGGAGGCTACTAAAGAAGTGAATGTTCCTCTTGGAATCCAAGAAGAACATCAAGATCAAAGACAGCAGGGAATGGACGCACAATTGTGTAGTAGAATGGCGAGCTGCAAAATTGCTACCCTGCTGATTGTACCATGAAGGCCTCAGGAAGAGGTCCCTAAATAAAATGGAAGATCTGCCATCAGACACATACAGAAGTTACTGGGGCAAAAGAAGGAGAACCATGGTGGTGCTCCAGGTAACTTCAGGCACCTTGTAAACAAGGAGCCCCTACAACTATTAAGAAAACTCTGGGTAAATTAGAAGAAATATCTTCCTAGTCACAACCATATACCCTCTGTGCACACAAATCTCCTCTATAAATAAAATCTAAATTTATTCACCAAGGGAATTATTTTATTCACTTTTGCTGGGAAACCATCTCTAGCTATCATCACTTACCAATCTCAGTTCTCAATTATAAATACAAATATTTCAGAAAAGCCAACTATGTGGAAACAGTTCTTAGGCCCAACCAAGGAACTAATATACCATGGATGCTTATCTCTTTTTCCTAAATATAATATAAGAATGAATAAAATATAGGAGGATATTCAAAGAATATATTATTCAATTAAATAGGAAGACACTATTACAAGATTATATCTAATTTTAAATGCTTTGTTTTACTAAAATTTTAATAATATATTCAAGGTTTATATTAGAAGTTAAAGTATTTTTCAACATAAAAAATTTTTAATGAGTCAATGTGTTAACTATTTAATTACATGATCATCCTAAAACTAGGAAAACATATTTGATAAAATTTAAGACTTATTATTCAGGTTTAAAAATTATACTGAGTTAAAGATAGAGGAACTCTCTCATATTGTTGAATGGTATCTATCAACTACAAATAAAAAACTTATTAAGAGGTAAACAATGAAAAAATTTTAATATCCACTATCAGTGTAATTATGTAGCATGGTTCATAGCCAATGTAAAGGACAAGAAAGTAAATTATGCATAGCTAATGCAATAAGACAAGAAAAAAGATGAATCATCAATTATGAGCTGAAAAGCAACAAAAGTCATTTTGTAGTAGACTACATGTTTATCTACTAGTTAATACTGGAGATAAACTAGAAAACAGAATGAAAATGAAAGCACACAATGTTGACCAGATACAGATCATCCAATCAAAATCAATAACTTTTCTAATAACCAATCAAGAAATATTGTGAAAAGCTCCAATTCACAATTGAAGTAACAAATCTAAAAACAGTAGGAATAAGCTGAACAAGAAATGTACCAGACCTATATGAACGGGAAGACAGTATTACAAGATTATATCTTATTTTTCAATGCTTTGCTTTACTGAAATTTGACAGTCAGTGCTGAAATTAATTTGAAGAATAAGCAGATAATATAATTTAAAAATATGGAGAATAAATAAAACGGGAATAATAAAGAGAATAATAAAACAGGATGGCATATTATACTGCATAGAAAGCTACAGCTAGATCAACAGAACTGCAGGACTGGCAGCCATTGAGAACTCACTGTGTGCCAAGCACTGCTGTAAGTGTGAGATAGTAGTATATAGACAGATATATCTCTATCTACTTTCCTACACAGACATATAATCATTTAATCCTCAAAACAACCCTATCATTGTTATCACCATTTTAAAATGTGGAAATTGAACCACAGAGAAGTTAAGTAACATACCTAATGTTACACAGGTAGTGGGTTTTGTTTGTTGTTGTTTTTTAATATATTTTATTGATTTTTAGAGAGGAAGGGAGAGGGAGAGAGAGATAGAAACATCAATGATGAAAAAGAATCATTGATTGGCTGCCTCCTGCCAGCCCCCTACTGGGGATCTAGCCCGCAACCCAGGCATGTGTCCTTGTCCAGAATCGAACCTGGGACCTTTCAGTCCACAGGCTGATGCTCTATCCATTGAGCCAAACCAGCTAGGGCGCACAGGTAGTGTTTTTTAAATCTATTAGATTGAGGGAAGTTGCTCAGTTTCCTCTGTCAAATACCCATTTTCTCAATCAGATGTTCAACCAGAACTACAACTTTAGCATCTGAAGTGCAGATTTTTAGGGTTGTTTAAAGACTCTTCATGTACTTTAGTCCTTAATCATGCAATTGATAAAAGTGATGCATTTTTAAGGTACCCCTAGCATATCTTTAGTACTCAAAGTATTGGAATGATGAATGAACAGTAAACTTGAATACTGAGTTTCTGGTCTAAAGCATCTTATCATTAATGTATTTTCTAATCTTTGAAGTGAGAATAGCAATGCAAAATTTTCAGTTACTGCAAGAATTACATGAGGATATATGTGATTTATGTAGTCTACCTGTTGGATGAATAATCTCATCACCCAAAGATAACCTATATTATAATTTTAATACATTCCTTTCTAACCAGTTTGATGGTTATAATAGTAGAATAATTTAGAAGTTGGCCTGCTTGTACTTACTATTGTATAACAAAGATGTTTACCATGTTTATGTTTCTATTTAACCATGATTTAACACCTAATGTTCTACTGAGCCAAGGTATCCTAATTCACATAAGCATTCCACAATTACTGTTAATTTATTTTGAATTCGCTTTGTTTTGCCTCTGTAATTATACATAACACCACAACGAGTTTGTACATATAGTTTTGTCTATATTTCCATAAAAACTAGAATTCCTGGGGAAAGATCATAAATAATTTTATTTTAATACATATGCCAGGTTGTTTTTCAATTTCTGGTAGAAAAACAATTTACCACCAACATACAATAATACCAGCTTCAAACTTCATTACTTAGAGACACTTTTGCCCTTAAACAATCATTATAGTTAAAACTTAAAACAATGTTCCTAACAGCATAGCTGTTCTTGTTAAAAGAGATCTTCCTTTCCAAATCCTGAGGCAGTAAAATTAATCAGCAGAGTCCACATCAGTTCACAGTGTAAGTACACATCCTCTACCTCTTTCCTTTCAGTTTCAACATGTTGACAACATGCAATCATTCTTAAAGAGGAGTTCATACATATATTTCCAAAATTTTACTAAGGGTAGCTGAGATTTGGGTGGAGTACATAGCTTAAGTTTTGAGACTTATGGCAAGAAACCATGCTCAGTAGAAAGCATTTCTCAGTGCAGACAGGGGATTCAGAACCAACGGCTCAAACACCTGCCCCTGGCCAGCTCTTTCCCATTTTTGTGAGAAACTAGAGGCCTGGTGCACAAGATCCGTGCACAGGGGATGGGGGGGTTCCCCTCAGCCCAACCTGTGCCCTTTTGGAGTTCGGGGCTCTCACAGTCCAGGACCCCTTGCTCCTTACCACTCGCCTGCAGCGGAGGTGGGAGAGGCTCCCACCACCACCACTGGGCTCACCAGCCATGAACCCGGCTTCTGGCTGAGCAGTGCTCCCCCTGTGGGAGTGCACTGACCACCAGGGGGCAGCTCCTGCATTGAGCATCTGCACCCTGGTGGTCAGTGCACATCATAGCAACCAGTTGTTCTGCAGTTGGGTCAATTTGCATATTATACTTTTATTATATAGGATTAGAGGTCTGGTGCATGAACATTCATGCACTCAGGGGGGTCCCTCATCCCAGCTTGTGCCCTCTCACAGTCCAGGACCCCTCGGGGGATATCCACCTGTCAGCTTAGGGATTGGGCCTAAGCTGGCAGTCAGACATCCCTCTGGCAGCCCAGGATCCCTCAGGGGATGTCTGACTGATGGCTTAGGCCCGACATCCTTAGCACTGCCAAGGAGATAGGAGAGGCTCCCACTACCGCCACTGTGCTCACAGCCATCAGCCCTGCTTGTGGCTGAGCAGAGCTCCCCCTGTGGGAGTGCACTGACCACCAGGGGGCAGCTCCCGCATTGAGCATCTTCCGCTGGTGGCCAGTGCATGTTATAGTGAGCAGTCATTCCCAGTCATTCCACCATTAAGGTCAATTTGCATATTATCCTTTTATTATATAGGATGGCTACAAGTTAATGGTTTGCTGTCATATTTTTCACAATAAACCCAAAATAAATGAATCACATATATTTATTTTCATAAGACCTTACTCTGAAAAGTATCATTTGTTTTATAAAGTTTGTTGCAGAAACGTGGCGATAAAAAGTATCTATGTTCTAGACATCAAAACAAGGCTACCACTTCCCCCTTGAGTGTCACAAAAAACTTCAAAGAATGATTTTCTGTGTTTCACAGAGTTAAGAGAGAGAAGGAAATTAAGTTATCTTCATTTGAGTTCTTCCCTTCAAAGTAGTCTTTTTTTAAAGAGTGCATATGCTTTCTTCTGGAGGATATGAATGAACAGTACAGTGTAGTTAGCATAAGATAAGGCACTATCTTTTCTTGCATTGAGTCAAATTCAAGGGCTTAGAAGTTAAATATAGTTTAGCTACTGTCACAAGTATGATATTGCAAGGTTTTAAGCTCCACAAGAGAATCATCATATCTAATAAAGAGGTAATATGCAAATTGACCATCACTCCAACACACAAGATAGCTGCCCCCATATGGTCAAAGATGGCCACCCCCATATGGACACAAGATGGCTGGCAGGGGAGGACAGTTGGGGGGACCAGGCCTGCAGGGGAGGAAAGTTGGGGGGTACCAGGCCTTCAAGGGAGGGCAGTTGGGGGCAACCAGGCCTGCAGGGGAGGGCAGTTGGGGGCAACCAGGCCTGTAGAGGAAGACAGTTAGCAACCAGGCTGGCAGAGGAGAGCAGTAGGGATGACAGGGCCTGCAGGGAAGGGCAGTTAGGGGCGAGCAAGCCAGCAGGGGAGGGCAGTTGTGGGGGACCAGGCCAGAAGGGGAGGGCAGTTGGGGGCAACAAGGCCTGCAGGGGAGGGCAGTTAGGGGCATCAGGCTGGCAGGGGAGCAGTTAGCCATCGATCAGGCTGGCAGGGGAGTGGTTAGGGTGTGATCAGCCTGGCAGGCAGAAGCGGTTAGGGGCAATTAGACAGGCAGGCAGGCAAGTGGTTGGAAGCCAGCAGTCGTGGATTGTGAGGGGGATGTCTGACTGCCCATTCAGGCCTGATCCCAGTGGGGTCCCAGATTGGAGAGGGTGCAGGCTGGGCTGAGGGACACACACCCCTATGCATGAATTTCGTGCACCAGGCCACTAGTCTTATATAATAAAAGCATAATATGCAAATCGACCAAACTGTGGAACGACCGGTTGGCAGGGAGCAGGGCTGGCAAGCAGGCAGTGCCAGGCCAGCCAAGGCGCATGCCAGCGAGCAGAGGGGATGGTGATTGGGGGGCGGCAGTGACCAGCAGCTGTGGAGGAACAATCAGGGGGGCGGGGCCGACCACTCACAGCCTGCGCCTCCCCAGATTGGCCCTCTGGTAGCCTCCTACAGATGGAGGCCAGACTGCAACTTAGGCCTAAGCCGTCAGTCGGACATCCCTGAGGGCTCCCGGACTGCGAAAGGACGCAGGTCTGGCTGAGGGACCACCACACCCCCGCCAAGTGCACGACTTTTCATGCTCTGGGCCTCTAGTTAAACAATAATATATGTCTAGCCACTCAAATATTCTATTTAATATGATATTTATGTGTTGAGTATCTGACAAGGTTTGGGCACTTACAGAAGTCCGTGCCCTCAAGGAGTTTCAATTTGGGTTAGGACACAAAAGTTAAGTCTCTCTTAAAACAAAGACCGAGCAAATCAAAAGAATAAAAGTTTTAGACTTCATGGTTTTGCCCCTATCTTGCAATTGGATTTTATTTGATGTTTTTGTCAAAAAGAAATATGGATCTCAAAGACTTATGGAGATGAAAAGAGAATATCATCAAATAATAGTTTGCCTTTACCTTATTAAAGTTTTATCCTCTCTATTATTTCTAAAGCCAGCTAGATGGCTGAAAATCAAACTAGTGTGTTTAAATGCATGAAGCTGAAGCCCGTGCACCTATTAATCATCTGAAGGTGACCTTCTATGAAGAAAATGAGGAGAAGCAACAAAAAGGGCCACCAATTCAGGAGAGAGCTAAATTGGCTCAGTTTTGCAGTTGCATAAAACCCAAGAGGGTGTCTCTAATTCCAAACAGCAGACAGTTTAAGAACCAGTGCATGTCCCTGAGTGAGTGATCTGAATGCAAACATACAAAGGAAAAACGTAAGGCTCTTCCCACTTCTGATGCATAGAAAAGTGACAAATGACTCCTGGGAAGCTGTCCTTCAAAAAGAAACCTTTACCAGGGAAGCCCAAGTGGAGGGGTTTCTATTGTGACCTTTCTTCTGTCAGAAAGAAAAAGAATTAATGTTCTGAAACAGAAAAATTCAAAAGCTTTGGCATTTCCAAAAAGAAATCTTCAAGGTCTAAATAACAGTACATACCTCTATAGGGAACTCACTAGCTCTGCTTATCTGAAAAGCAGACGGTGTCGCCACTAAAAAGCCTTTCCTGAAGGTATCCCTTTTTAACATGCTAAATGGATTCTTCATCCCTTATACTCAGGTTGTTCTCCCTCTCTTTTGTTTTAGATGATTACATAAAAGTCAGTGTTTGTCCAGAATGGCAATTAAGTATAGATTGAGGTAAGAACGGTACATATTTGCATTCCCCGCTATACAGGAGTCACTATTACAGAACTCGCCAGGTAGCCTCCTGTGTGTGAGATGATGTTGCACAGGCAGGATATCAGGCAGTTTGGATGGATTACTCAGAACAGCCTACATGGAAGGCTGTTACCAAGTGGCATGTTAGGCTGACACTCACATCTTACAGCCCTTATCAAGTTCTCTGTGTCATATTGTGCAGGGCGTATAATAGTATGGCACATCGCCCCTGAATCTGAGGAGCTTACAGTGTAGTTATAATCATAAAATGTTTATATGAAAGTAGAATAAAAGTATGTTAGACACTTAACTACCAGGCAGCGTGCTAAGTGCTTCTCTGCGTCAACCCATTCAGCACCCCCAACTGTAAGGGAGCCTTGTGGTTCTCTCCATTGCTTTCTTTTTTTTTTTTCTCACCTGAGGCATAAGGATATTTTTCCCATTGAATTTTTAGAGAAAGTGGAAGGGAGGGGGAGAAAGAGAGAAACATCGATGAGAGAGAGACACATCGATTAGATGCCTCCCAATCTCACCCTGACACGGGGAGGGGGCAAAGGGAGGAATTGAACCTGCAAGGGAGGTATGTGCCCTTGACCAGGAACTGAACCGTGACCCTTCAGTCTGAGAGCCGATGCTCTAACCACTGAGAAAAACCGGCCAGGCCTCCATTGCCTTCTTATAGCAGTTAGAATAAAACCCAAACGCCTATCACTGCTAAAGGCCCTACATGATTTGGTCCCTCCCTCCTCAGCAATATCACCCCTACCAGTATGATCGCAGCCCTGTTTACTGTGCCCCAGCCATTCCGGCCTTCCTTCTGTTCTGCTAGTAAACCAACCTGTCTCGAACCACAGGGACCACACACCTTCAAGCCTGCCTGGAGAGCTCCTCATTAGGTCTTTACAAGGTTGATTCTACACACCAGTCAGGTCTCAGGTAACGTATCAACTTCTTCAGAGCGACCTTCCATCACCACCCTATCTCATGTGAACCCTTCCCACAATCATGACTTCATCATCTGTTTTAATTTTTAAAAATCATTTAACATTTGCTTACATGATATGAACTCAAGTCAAAGTGGCTCTAAAGCCCATGTTTTATTCTTTATTTCTAAATATCTAATTTCGCATAGTCAAATATTGAAATGAAGCAGCATGAGTAAACAAAAAACAAATGGTATAAATAACAAGTATTTATTGAAAAATAACTCCAGACTGGCTTTGTCGAGGATAGCGTTAAAAAGGAGGTGGACTTGAACTGAGCCTTGGACAATGGGTCATCTCATGATTAGCAGAGAGAAGTAACTAGGTAACACGAAGGGGAAGCACATGTCACCCTTGGGATTGTGGGGCGGACATTCTGGTAGAAGATGATGAAGTACACTGAGTTTTGAATCATAACAGCCATCTTTCAGTATCAACATTGTCATTTATCAGCTAGGTGACTTAGCAACCATATAACTTCACTGACTCTCAATTCCCACATTTGTAAAGTTTGCCTTACCTATTTCACAGTATTAATGCGATTAATGAAAGCATTTATTATATGAAAAATATATATAATAGTCATAATATAATGTAATATAATACATAATATAGTTATAATGCATACTAATATATATTCATATACATATATATATGTATAAATATATTTGAAAGCACTTGAAAAATGTAAAGCTCTCTGAGAGTCAGAGAGCTGTAGCATAAAATGAAGAAAGCAAATTAAATAGCAGAAAACTTAACTAATGCCAGTCAATATAAGTAAACAATTACATAAGTAAGACATTTTATGATTATGAACCAGTAATTATAAAATCAAGGAGAAAATTTATAAGAAGACATACATATGTAAAATAGTCATTCAGATAACCAAGTCCTGATTTCCTGATTTGGAAATGAGGTTCTCAGGTAAGAGGGTTGGGAAATGGCCTCCCTGATTGCATGAATATACTTTATCCATTTTCCCAAAACCTACCTGTCAAATGTGCAAACATCTATTGTTTTGCAAGACAAATGAAATTGAGAGGTGATTAAAGGGAACAAAATCAACAATCACTGAACGGGGCTCAGTGAGTTCCCATGGGGGAGCTCAGAATTCCGGAGGACAATTTCTATTCCATTTCAGAGTTGAAGGGTGAAGGCTCCAGCAAGAAGGTCCACCTTAGGCAGCAGAAGGCAAAGATGCAGCTACCTGTTAAAAGCCTGTGAGTGGCCTCAGCCTAGTTGAGTCCTGGGGTTCTTTTTCAGCACCCAGAAGCATGGTAGGTAAGTGAATATTAAAGCAAGATAAAAAACCATGTATAAACTAACAACAGGAAATGTGTTTAAGCTAGCATGCTACTAAATTTTGCTTGAATGTTTCTATTCATTTTATATATTGCTCATTTACTATAGTTCTGTTATTTTTGTCTCAGAAGAGTAACACTATTTAAAATAAATATATGCAGAAAATAAATATCAAGAATGTGCTGAGGCTTTTTAATCCTAAAAGAGGAGGAATAGAAGGAGCTACAGGAGGTCATCCTCCTGGTGACAGGGACAAACCACTGTAGGAATGGCATCTAGGGAAATATTACAAATTCAATGTATCCAAGTAAAGGCACATAGCAAGCACTAGTAGTCAAAGAACCTAGTAGAGGAGTTAGTTTTTATATGTTAAGTAATAATCCCACAAGGATTGCTAGATTTTTTAAAAATATGTTTTTGTTGATTTTTAGAGAGAGGAAGGGAAAGGAATAAAGAGATGGAAACATCGATGAGAGAGAAACATTGAACAGCTGCCTCCTGAATGCCCCCTACTGGGGATGGAGCCCACAACCTGGGCATGTGCCCTAACAGGGAATCGAACCCATGACCTCTTGGTTCATGGGTAGATGCTCAACCACTGAGCCTCACTGGCTGGCCAAGGATGACTAGATTTAAGTGAGTTGAAAGTTACAGATGATAAAAGTGACTTAGTGAGGTAATAAACTAGAAGAGTTTATTGAGTGTCAATAAGAAAGTCAATGACTAAAGATCTGCAGGCTCTGCCTGGATATAAAATTCTTCTCATTTTGAGGGACACAGCCCTATGACAGCTCAATGGTTAAAAAAAAAAATTCAGATGAGAACTAAATTGAAAAATCCTTTCCTTTATCCTATGGTATGTCACAAGGGACACTACTGTTCAAGGAGGGTAATTTTTACGTAACTGAAATAAGGGCAGACTAAGAATAAGTTCCCTGAAGGCCACGGCTTATGTGAGAATACAGCCGTGGACCCACAACTTAATCAGCCAGGGATTTCATTCCTCCCTCTACCATGAGGGCAGAAACACCGGTCATCCACAAAAATATCTGAGGTTCTGTAATGAGGCAACATAGCTGTGCTCATATTGTAATGGGAGCCGACAAGATTATGCAGCTGACCTTCTGTCTCAAAATTTAGGTTTGCATTAGGAGTTTCAGTCACCGTGAGTTTCCATTAATCAAGTCACTTTCCAATCACATTCTACAAAGGAAACGAGTTCTCCCTAAATAAATGATACCACCCCAGGACCCAATACAAATAACACTAACCAAGTATTAAATCTTATAAAACTAGGACTTGAAAGAAAACAATTTCCACAGAACATTTTGTTATTTGGTACAGGCCAAATTCCATTATAACAAAACCCTACAGCCTGTTTGGAATCTTTTGTTGCACGGAGATTTGATGTATGAGCTATTGCTCAAGGGTGCTGTGGGGAAATTATCATTGGACTGAGAGACGAGAGACCTGGGTCTTTGCTGGGCGTTCCAGTCACTGTGCACCGTGGGTGCTGACATTTAGCCTCGCAGGCCTCAGAGTCTCAATCCCTCAAACAAGCAAACTGAGCAAGATATCATTAAAGTCCCCTCTTTTTCTGAACATTTCAGACTCTACTAGTAAAAGAGTCACATTTATGCAGACTTCAAAATTCTGGCTCTCATGAATTAAATAATATTGCAATCTGTTGTATCAGAAATATTACAATAGACGAATATCATGATGATGCTAAAAAATAATAATATACCAACGATTCCAATCTCTGAAAGTCTAGTTATTAATGATGTACGTTTGTAAGTTGCTTGCCCTTTTAAATAGTTTACTCGTGTGTTTTTATCAAGTAGTCCTTTTTATAACTCCAAGTTTCTACGAATCATTCATTAGATTTACATTAAATAACAACTATGTACAAGACTCTTGAAACACCAGGTTTTGGGGGGGAAAGTTTACCATGAGGTGGTGGTGCTTGTTGTTGTTTGTTTGTCACCATGAGTTTTAAAATACTGATTACAAGATTTTGTTCAGTTCTTACCTACTTGTATCTGTTATACATTTTAACTAATGGTATTAGGCTTAGGAGTATTACTAATTTAAAGGTTACTTACTTCAAAATGCCTGACTATCAAATTCTCTTTCCCACCAATATATGAAAGAGATCATCCACATCTCCAGGGTCTGCTCCTTTTGTTCCTCAACCCGGCAAGTGAGACTTTCACCGCCCACCACTCTCCTGAAACTATTCACCTAAAGCCACCATGACTCTGAAATGAATCGTTCCAGTTGCTTATTGTATAACCCTACCACTTGTGAAATATAAACTGCTTTACAGAAAAGCCCACAAAACAGAAATGCACATCCCAAAGATTTCTCCCAAGGGAAATACCCATAAAAACATCGCTCAGGTCAAGAAAGAGAACAGCACCAGACCCCCGCATCTCCCCTCAAGCTCGCCCCAGGTCATTGCCCCTCTGCCCTTTCAACATAACCACTATCCTAACTTGTTGTTCTAGCTTTCTTTTATATGTTTATCACCAAAGCAAGTATTCCATAGCATTATAGGTTTAATTAAATGCCTTTGTAGTTTATTTGCCTTTTATCAATCAACATTGTGTTTTGCAAGATGTGTCCTTTTTTCTTGCATGAATTCTATCAATGAATATACCACCCTGTTTTCTCATTCTGCCAGGGGCAATGTGGCTTGTTTTGAAGTCTTGGCCCATGGAACATCTCTGGAGCATGCAATAGTGTTGGCCATAGCTTCTCTGAAGTTCCCTTCTCTCCCACCTTTTACAGCAATGCTCTCCTAGGTTTCCTTTACAATGTTGATGGTTCTTCAGTGTTTTTCACTAACTTCTCTGCCTCATCGCTCCCCATAGGAAATATCGGTCTTCTTTAGGTATCTTTCCTTATTCCTCATTGCACACATTATTACTAAGCAACCACTCCTTCCTTAGCTCTGGCCCCCAACTACTTTGCCAGGAGATTTTTCATGACTTCCTGCCTTCCTCCACCCCCATCCCAGCCTGGCTCCTATCTCCCCCCTAGACATCTTACATAGCTGCCAATTGAAGCTACTTCTTACACATGCCATTCCCTGCTTGCCTTTGAGCCTTTTCACATGCCGCTCCTCCTGCCTGGAATTCTCTTTCCCCTCTTTATCCTTTAATTTTCCAGATCAAATGTTTTCTCCTGTGAAGTCTTCAGGAGCATTCTGGCAGAGCTCTCTGCTACAGCATGTATTATGTTGTACTGTGAACATCTGTGTGTGCCCATCTCCCTCACCAGAGGTGAGGAATCATGTCTTATTCATCCCTGTATGCCCAAGAGTGCTTGAGGTATAACTGTTGCCAGGATGGAGGGATGCGTTTACTTGCTAACCTGTATGAATTTCCTATGCTCGGGAAAGCCCCGCAGCATTCACATTTGTGCTATGCTACTCTGCCAAAGCTGCAGCAAACTTTTATGTAGGGTATTGCAGGTTAGGTTTCCTTGGAAGCAGACTCTGAGATGGAAATTAACACGCAGGATGTTTATTACAAAATGCTTTCTAGATCTACACCTGTGAAAGGAAAAGAAGAAAAAAAAGAAGCAAGACAGAGCAGAGAAGGATGTCAAGCTGTGATGCTGTCTCTGTGGAAGCCTTAGTTGACACTACAAGGATTTCTGAGGCTGGAATGTCCCAAGGTGAAGCAGGAGAGCAGAGCTGAGCCTCCATGTTTTCTCGTCTACATTAGAAGGGGCAGTGACCTCCTGCCTGGTCAATGCGTGAAGGGCTGTGACAATTAAAAGTGACACTGCCAGCTACAAGCATCATTAAAGTTTCATGTAATGTCTATTAGGTAGGCTTTCCAATGACTCTCGATGTACCCATATCATTATGGGGGAACATGGTAACTGCCAATGTCACCACATTTGGTATAAAAGTTTCTGTTCTAACTTTACAACGTTTATTTTGTTCCCTCCAGCCTGTGCCAGCGCTCCAAAAGGACAGTCACCCCAGAAGGACATCACAGAAGCTGCACGCAGACTTTTGCAGTGAGAACTGAATGTGACTTCATTTGGGAAGACTGAAATGACAAAAAACTAGATATTTAAAATGCCAGTTAAACCTTTAATGAAATGCACAGTTCATTATTCTCAGCTACGTTTCTATAAACATTTGAAATGAAAATTTTAAAAGTCTCAAATAAGTGCCAAAGTACCTAACTTTTAGCTGAATATTTCAGTTTCCTCCAAGTTTTTCTTTCATTATTTTGTACACCTAAAAGTGTTAAAAAGGGGGGAAAGCAAGGAGTAGATACTTCTATCACTCTCTTTTTTTGCAATTTAAAAACATAAGCTGCCAAACTAGAATTATTTTTTTTTCACATGGAAAAATAGTAACTCAATTTTCCCTAGAAAGGTAAAATGTATAAGTTATTCTATTCCTTCTAGAAGAGTCAATCAAATCACCAACATAGGTGCACCAGAAAGGAGAGCGCCAGAGGACAGGGCGCTAGAGAACTGAATGCAGGGAATCTGAATTGGTAGATTTTGATTACTGGTTGCTGAGGCTGGCGTGAGAAAGAGTTCTGTGACTGCAGGTTTCTATAATGAGCAAATAAATGAAGGATGGTGCTCTGAACCCGGACCAGATAGGAGGAGAAGGAGGTTTGGAATGAAAAGTTCATTTTTGTAATATTGAGCTGAGATGCCTGGACAACAACCAGTAAAGATATGACTGTTTTAGTCTCTTATGGGCTGCACTAGGAATATGAATTTGGTAGAGACAAGCTTTTGGCTCCTCCATCCATTCATTCATTTATCATTCAACTGGCTAGGAGCCAAGGACCATGCTAGATCCTGAATATAAAGAAGTCAGTATGCTGACTGACAGCTATTGCTATGGGAGTGGATGAAATTATACAAGGAAAGACAGGAAGAGGGAGAAGAGAACCAATGACAGGACCCTGGAAGGGAGCCAGATTGAGAGTATGTGTGGTGGAAGAGAAACCTGCAAACGTTAAGAAAAAGAGGCTGGATAGGGAAAAAGATGTACCAGAGGAGATTCAGAGCCCAGAATTTAAGGGAGAGACAAGAGTTTGAACTGTCACATTAGGCAGAATTCCCTGTAGGACTTATACACCATGATCTTGAACAATGGAATGTGCCATCTCATTTGTGATAATAATATTTGGTTTGGAAAATATCATAGATATAGAATGGCACTACACACAAAAAAAAATCCCAATGGCAAATGTTATCACTTCTATTCTCTTACTACATTATAATTATTATGGCTGTTATGTATTATCATTATCAACAACATTCTATAATCCAAAAACATCAACATAGGACTTTGAAAAATGAGCCCTGGCTTTAATTCAGTGGTGGTGGCAGTGAACCAAGTCACAGCAGGCTGGAAAGTGAGTGACTGAGAAGGAAGAGGGAAGAGACAGAAGTGCAGACTATTATGTCCAAATTGTCTGCCATAAATGAAAAGAGAGAGGCGATGAGACAGGGAGCTACTAGAGGATTTTTTTTAATGGGCAGAGAGCATTTATTATGTTCAGTGGAAGAAGAAATAATGGGGATACAAGTTAGAGAGGAGAAATAATGAACTAGGTCTTAGAAGATTCAGAGGTACTATGGTCAAGAGCAAAGTTGAACTTATAACAGTATCCAAAATATTAAGTGCCTCGGAAAAAGTCCTACAAAGATATATAAAATAGTATTAAATTATGTGAAAAAAGACCTTAAAAACCGAAATAATTATTTCACAATGTATAGGTATGTTCACATCACTTTGTACATCTTTTTAAAGATTACATTCTGCAACCGAAATATACAGGGTAGTACAAAAGTAGGTTTACAGTTGTTCATATGGAAAATAATACAATTAATAAATAGTAATACAAAAATAAAGTCTGTATCTCTAGTACTCCTAACTATAAACCTAATTTTGCCCCACCCTGTATACAATCCTATATAATAAAGAGCTAATATGCTAACTAGACCAAACAGCAGAATGACCATCCGGACATCCTTCTGGATGACCATCCAAATGACTTTCTGGACAAAGCCAGGGCTGTGAGGGCCAGCCAAGGCAGCTAGGGCTGCGAGGGTCGGCTGAGGCAGCCGGGGCTGTGAGGGCCGAGCCCCTTGCACAAATTTCATGCATTGGGCCTCTAGTACATATAAAAAAAAAAGAATAGTGCATAGTCATTGAGAAGTCACAAAACTTAAGTTGAATAGATCAATATAAAATGATGCTGATATAATGCTAAAGAGAGGTCTAAGTAATATGCTGTAGGATTTTTTCATTCAGACTGGGTAAATCAGGAAAGATTGTTATTTGATGGAAACTGACACATAACCAGGTTTGACCTTTACCAATCCATTAATTCAAATCAGTTCCTTGGGCATTCCATAATGAGGAAACTATAGAAGCAGAAGAGAAAAGTTCTTGAGAGCTCAAGTATCATAAAGGAGATTGACAAAGCAGGACCATTCATTTTATGAAGGGATGTAGAGGAAGGAGATACTGGACAGGCATGTTGGAGCCCACTTTTGAGAATACAGAAATGGCTTTAACTTTTATAGAGTAATTGGGTTAAATTGGCTCTAACACAATACAGTAAAATGTGACCCATCACACAGTTTTACAAATATATCCTAGGATTACAAATCTTTATGAAATTCTATTTAAGAAGTTTTCCTTACCATAGTTACTTGTTACTTGAGGTACTTCCTGTACTAGCAAATACCTTTTCTACATCTTCATACCACTCACTACACAGGATTAAAACTGTTTTCTACTAAAATATTTGGAATTATTAAAAATTAACTAATTTAGTCCTAAAATGAATATATGATATAACAAACTTTTAAAACACAGATATAAAGAGTTTATCTGAAATGGCATGTCAGCAAAATCAAAAATAATAATAAAATCAGAATTTACTTTGAAAAACCGGTGCTAGGCAAAAGTCTCCCTAAAATTTAGCAGATTATTCTACAGATTGTCTTTATTTTAGTTTTAGAACCAAGTCAAAACATGTACAATATCAACTTTTTGAGCATATTTTCCATAAACAGAACCACCTTTCAACTCAAACCACTTATTTCCACAATTTACTATTGTTAGTTATATAATTTCATATAACTGTCATTCCCTGGCATAGCAGAACATGAAATTTTAAAAAGTAAGCAACAATCTGTACAAAAAAGTAAATTTACAGAGTGTTTTCAGACCAAATATCATCTGTTTCCTGTGCTAAACCCAAATGCATCTCAGTGGATAACATTAAATGCTACTTAGCAATATAACAAATTATCCCTTTTTGAGAAGCAAACTGTCTCATAACTAAAAATTACATCATCAAATGTATTGCTCAAGCATGTTCTCTTTTTGAATCTCTGCTCTTCATAACAATTAATACCCACTCAACATCACTCCTCAGTCAGTTGACAGAAGACCAACAATTGTCTGCCTGGTCATGGGTGACATGCCAGCAAGTGAGCATGTAAGGGGTTGAGAGGAGGAAGACAGTATTTTATGCTCGTGATTAGTTCTTGCCATTAATATTGCATTGCAAAAGTGTGAAGCTTCTGGTGTGGCATATGGGTTACTGCCTATGTGTGGCATATGTGGGAATAACTAGCTGCTGGCTCCTTTAAGCAGGCCAGAAGCTGAGAATGCACCTTCCTCCCTGTGCAAGTGATGACTTCAACTTAAAGCCACTAAAGCCCCCTTTTCTCTCGAGGCTCAGTTTGATCCTCTAAAAGTTAAGTAGTGTGAACTAGTTAATCTCTTGATCTTTTCCAGCCCTCTGAATCCATGAAAGAAATAGCAATTTAAAAGACAGTAGCTGCAGATAATCCCAATGAAGTCAAGCAGAATGTGGACAGCTCCAGGCTTCAGACTGATTAAAACAAGAGAATATTTTTAGCATAAAGTTAAAGTAGCCTTAGCTAGGCTGATAATAAATCTGAGTCTTGGGCTCTGAATACCTTCAGGAGAGAGGGAGAGATTCACACTTGGAGCTGTCTAAATGGAATGACTACCTCTGGAAGAAATGCGTTCACCATCACTGCAGGAATTCAAGGAGAGTCTAGGAGATCACTTTGCAGGGAGGTTGAGAAGCTAGTCAGTCAAGATTTTCTCCAGCCTTAGAGTATAAAACATCAACATAAGCTGCTCTGCCAGATCCACTGTTCTTTGTTCCCGTGGATCCTACAGTAGAACTGCATCTCATTATTCATCCAATACATTTATTGAGCCCTGCCCTGGACCAACAAGCACTGCACAGGTCCTATAGGGCATGCAAAGATAATTCAGGTAATATACCGCACTGCTGAGGGGTAAGACAGGAACGTGACAGTGACCAGGTAGTTAGTGATAAGTGACATAGAAGAATCACAGGAAAAATACTAAGAAAGGTTAGAGGAGAGAGAGATGATGTCCAATTTTGCAGATCAAAGATAAGCACTAATAAGGGTTTTCTGGAAGAGATGAAGGTGAAGCAGCACCCTGAAGAAAGGCAGGGGTGCAAGAGGGAAAGTCAATTATTTCAAAGACCCTTCCATTCCAGATATTCCCAGTGCTTCCCTAAATAGCTGAGGACACCATGACAATGAGCACAGATAGGTTAGTTCCCTTACCTTAAAGTGTGGGTCAATTTACTTGACCCATTAAGCAAATCAGGCAAGGGCCAATGGGGTACCGCCTGCCATCAGAATTTAGAGCAAACAGGTCTAACAGGGGTTCACACTGCATGTGGAACCAGGATCACAATATGGTTTCTTTGGGTGTCAGGCCAACTGAAGGCATCCCATGTGATTTCAATGGCAAGACCAAGATCTAAAAAGTCATCAGGTTACATAAGACTTTTGCTGTGTGAACACTGGTTGAAATTTTGGTTCCAATGACAACTACTCGTGTAACATAGTGCTGAGTGTGTGTGCACTTCTATCCACTTGATCAGGCAGATTGTTTGGTTGAACAATGTACTACTATCTGAACATCAGAATTCAGTAGCAGCTTTTAATTTTGACTACCAGTGAAACTTTACCTTTGGCTCTTTGGAGGAATTGCCCAGTGGCAACTCATATGAGATGTCAGCCTTTTTACATTACCACTGTCTGGGCCCCCTTTTCAACTAATACAGGATTCTTAGTACATCTTCTAAGATTTGAGAGTTCAATCATGAGTCTGGTAGATCCTCAATGATATATCTAAATGAGACTCATTATCACCCTATTTCAGTGCAAGTAATTATTTTTTAAAACGAGTCTCCAATTCTTTGCTATGCTTGAGTACCTGACATTTTAAAATAACCTTTTTTCCAGTATTTGGCATTATGCCATTAACAATGAAATGATTAATGATGCTTACATAGGGTAACCTAAGTATCTTATTTAAAATGCAGACCTCCTGGTGTTACCAAATTTATGAAATGATTAATATAGTATAGAAAATGTAGTAATATGTTTTGTAGCTATCATGCAAAAATAGTACTGTGATTGATTCCAGGAACTTATGGCATAGAAATACTAATAATATGCAAGTATGTATGAAAAAAATAGAATTGTAAGGTCTTGAGATTTTTTTAATGAAATAACTACCAAAAGAATCTATGCCCCTGACAGGGCCCATATCAGCAAAAGGGACAATGACCACAGATTTACTATTCCCAGCACTCACACTGCCTCAATAGTTTTGACACTTCTGTTTATAGAGACCTGGCATCCATTATATTTTATACTAACCTAATAAGGTTTATAGCTGATCTACTCTGTGAAAGACATTTTTGTCTCTGGTTGTAGCCTTATGAATCTGTATGCAAGAAAGGCATGTGACCAATCAATATCAAAAAAATTTGGCCCTATCCGGTTTGGCTCAGTGGATAGAGCGTCGGCCTATGGACTGAAGGGTCCCAGGTTCTATTCCGGTCAAGGGCATGTACCTTGGTTGCGGGCACATCCCCAGTGGGGAGTGTGCAAGAGGCAGCAGATCAATGTTTCTCTCTCATCAATGTTTCTAACTATCCCTCTTCCTTCCTCTCTGTAAAAAACCAATAAGATATATATTTTTAAAAGTTTGGGGTTCTTTGGGTTTGTTTTTTATAAAACACTGTTAGCAGAGATATACATTTAAATTTTGGGTCCCTAAATAAAATTCTGCAAAATGTTATTTGTTCTCAGACTCATTTTTTTTTTATTTTATATTTTGGGAGGCCTGTTATGATGTGAACACTGAGAGCTCTTAGATCTCATATTCACTCCTCTATTATTCAAGTAAGAAAAAATCAACACAGAAATGCATGGATATTATCCTAAGTCTAACATAGGGGGGGAAAACCTGATATTGATGTCATAATTGCTCCTAAGGAGTATGGATCGTCTTCCCTGGCAGTCTTTATTGAGTACTTTCGTGGATTTGTTTGTGTGTGTTTGGAAAATGAGCTGGGGAATGCTGAACCTTTTAGCAAAATGAGATTGAATTATTTAAAATTTCTAGGGAAATATAGGAAGGTGGATATGGGAAACAAAAGAGGAAAAGAAGGGGGGCTCAGAAGAATGTAAAACAATGCATGAACCTTGGACTAAGACAGAAAACCTCAATGACAGGAAACTACAAAGAATTTTTGAGAAGAGGGTGTGTAATATGGATATGCACACTTTTGAATAGGTTATGCATCCTCTCCTTAACTGTCAGCTCACCCTTCAAACCTAGTAAATGCACAAATGCTTTGAGTGTGTGAAAACCAACCAATATCGAGGGCCCACTCTGAATTAATTGCATGAGCAACCAAGCCAGCACATGTGGAAGCAGGAGACCAGCAATCAGACAAGACCACAAAAACATAAAACCTGAAAACTGACCACAATCATGCAAAGACACAAAATTAGTGTGCAGCAGCGAGCCTTTCCCACACGACATCCCATTTTGCATATTTCCAACTAAA
Organism: Myotis myotis; assembly: GCF_014108235.1. Taxonomy (NCBI): domain Eukaryota; kingdom Metazoa; phylum Chordata; class Mammalia; order Chiroptera; family Vespertilionidae; genus Myotis; species Myotis myotis. Next base: position 31,158,987 of record NW_023416379.1, on the reverse strand, counting down.
TCTAAACATGCTTATTCAGAATGTTCATTGATGTGATAAGAAAGGAAGCCATATGTATGGGCTCTGGTTTCAGAGAGATTGAAAACTAATAATAAAAGCTTTATACCCTAAAACATTAGAAAATAATACATAACATGAATATTATGGTGGAATATTCTATTTCTGCTAACCCCACATTATTTCCCCAACCAAAAGTTAAGAAAATCTTATTCCAATCTGTAGAAAGAGGAAAGATGGTGTTACTAGAAATGTTTCAAACTCTGCTCCATAAGTTGTTCCTCTCCTTGGAGAGAGAGAAATAAATCAATTTGGTGAAATGTGTAAGAGCCTAACTTGCATTAGGCAATGTTGTCAGTGGGAGTCATTTTGGGTCAAAAGTTAGGAGGGGCTATGCTCTTCCTTTGCTGCCTCTGGGTTCTGCCTCTTCGGGTGCATTAGGCCCTGGGCTTCCAGTTTCCATGCAGTAAGCCCCTCAGATGTTTGGCACAGCATCTCACTGTGACAAGATGGATAAATTCAATCTGCAGGAGAGTCAGAAGGCCTGCCTGTATCCTCCTCAATCCATGCACACACTTGCATGAAGCCAGTAGCCCATGCCCATGTGGCTTTGTTTGTGTAAACTCTCAACCAGATCCAGAGGAGACCGCACCATGAATCCCTAAAATTAATACAGAATCAAACCTACTTGACATTAAGATTTTCAAATGACTAGTGCAGACAATAATCACTGAGAAAAGGGCCTGGGAAAGGTGAAGAGAGTCGGGAAGTGAAAAAGTGAATCATGCAAGTTATTGCAAAGGAAAAATCCATAGCCTGGGCGATTGATTAGATAGGGGGCAAATGGAGGGTGGAGCATGGAAACTCAACAAGTCAGAGATGCCACCCTGTGAATCTCTGTAGTCTGATTTTCTGAGTTTGCAAAGTTCCTCCAATCATATATAATACACTAATTAAAGTATTTGAACTCCCTAACTTGTACTTTTTATTTAATTCTACTACGGTTTCAGGCATAGATTTGTTCACAGTTCTTGACTACACCCCCAGTTTGTCTGCTGAGCTCCACATCTATATTTCAAAGCTATTCCTTCACCATTTTAGCTACTGATTGAACTAGTGTTCAAAAATGTAAATATCAAAATTATTTCCCTACTTAAAACCTTAAATGAGTCACTCTAGGATAGACTCCAAAGTTATGAGTATGAAATAATGTACTTTAAAACCTAGTCCAGCATGACTTCCCACCCTCATCTCTAGACACTTTCCCCAATGTCCTGGCCACACTGGACTCCTCATTGCTCCCTGAACACACCCTGCAATGGTATAGCTCTCCTCCTGACTAATGTTGTTCCTCTCTCTAAAATGTCTTTCCTGCTACCAAAAATCTGCAAATCTACTAAAGTTCAGCATTATATCACACTCTTGTTTCTCAACTCAAATCCCAATCAGAGCCAAGTATCTCACCAGTTATGAGGAGCCTTTTATACGTACACTATCATAAAAATAGGAGGGGCACTTACCTGGCCCCCACTCTTCGCATTAACATAGTGCAGAAGGAGCTCTACATCTCAAGATGGTATCTCTACCCCCTCACCTATACGTTCCCAAGGAAGAAAAAATTGCTTTGATCCTGACCATGAAAAGAAAGAAAAGAAACAAAATAGTTCAGTTCTTTCCTGTTTCAGAATGCAAAATCTTCAGGACAGCCATCTTTTCTTCTCATCTGTTAGTAAGTTTACAAGGAAGGTTCTGTCTTTACAAGGCCTGGCGTTAGGAGTCAATCCTTTCAATTCACAGGTTAGGGGGTGGGACATATGAGAGAAGCAGAGTGTGGCTATAGGTCAAGCAACATTCTCTGATTCAACACTCTCAATAAAAAACAGGTATTTTCCCCATCATCTGTTTGAAATCCTGTATGTACTTTTCTTTTTCCAAACTCAAGTAAATGAAGAGAAATGTTATTGATTGGCCCCCTCTAGCCCTAAGTTAGCAGTCATGGGCTAGAAATGCAGAGTGGCAAACCCTGGGCCACAATGTGCGCACTGCATAGAAACACAGGAAAGGCAAACAGTTTGAAAGCCCTGATGCCTGAGGAACTCTAAGCCACCTGGGTTTTGATCTCAGTGGTTTTCTGTGACTTTTATTGTCACCCTGTGGCTGGATTTAAATTGTTGAGGGAATGTGGGGCTTAGTAATCATGGTCTGTGTGGTTCTCTCTGGCGACATTTGACCTTATACTGGCACAGCTGAGGTTTAAAGCAGGCCAGTGGGCCAGGAATTACACCACAAGTAAGAGAGTCTCTTTTGTTCCAATAAAGCTATCCTTAAAGTAGGCAGAGCTCTAGTGTACAAGCCTTTTAGGCACTTGTGGGTAGTTCAAACTCAGCTTGTTTTATTGTGTTTGTCAGTCAGATCGGCTGGCCGGGTCCCTGAAATACAAAAGCAGCTACCATAGGCCACAGAGTTTAGAGCAGGTCTCTCACCAGGTGTCAGTGATACTCAATGGGATGCCCCAGACTGCATTTCTGTATGTTGTTTTAAAGTGCAAGGTTTAAAAAGAAAATTATGGAAAAACTAACCTATTCACTTCGTATAGCCTTTTCACATGTTTTTAAGAGTCATCCTCCAAACCCATGGCCTCAAGGAGGCTGTAATCACCTATTGAAATGACTGGGGAACTGGCTTTACATTTCGGAGATTTACTATGGCCTCACACACAGAAGGGATGTGGATGCTATTAACAAAATCTATAAGGTACCAGGGTTTCATGAGTGAGGAAAACTAAACCATAAATGAAATGGCTGAAAACTCAGAGACTAAGAGGCAATGTAAAATGCCTGGGCCTGGAAATATTAAGAATCCTGTTTACTGAGGAAGCCAAGGAGGGGCTACCTTGGCTTATTGCACTTCAGCTTCGTGTCAGAACAGAAGCAATGGGATGGTGGACAAACATAATGCTGAATACAGGGAGGAAACGTGTTTTCTTTAGATGGAATGTTGCGATCGTAGACTACATGCTAGACAGTTTTCAAAGAAAAAATGAAATCTTGAAGGCCAGCTATAAAGATATGAAATAAAAAAACCAAACTGGTTGAAGTGCTCATAAACAGGGTGCTTGAAGAGCAAGAGGGATTTTAGAGTTTACTAGATCAGAGAACATAAAATCTAGTGAAATCTACAGAACAAGAGAGGCAAGATTTCAAAGAGCCATTGGGGAGGCTTCCCCAGAAGGAGCTATGACTCAGGAAACTATTGAGATGTACTCCCTTAAAGTTGCCTGTAGAGTCCAGAGGAAAAGCTAGTGGGGAATCACTCTTGAAGATCTGAACACTCTCAGGTGGATTACAGGAAATCAGACAGGTGAGTTTTAAAGAAATACAGCTATTATAACAGGAATGCAGCTATTACCTATGACCTGAAGGCACATGCCCAGAAATGCATGAAACTTGGACAACTGATAGTAACAAAGGGAAGATGCACTACAGCAAAGGGAAGGTAGGCAGGACAATGAGAACTTGCATTCAGACATGGTTCTGATGGGAGAATACATCCTCATCTTATATAGAGAAATTCAAGCATAGGGGCAGAGGCAAAATATGTCATAAGTGCAAATATCTGGGCCTGAAAACAGAGAACATTTACATCTACAAAGCATTTCATAAATAAAAAGGATTTCAAAGCCTTTTCCAATAAGTGCACTACCTAAAAAAAAAAATCAAATAACAAACAAGACAGAGATCTCAGCATAGATGAACATGAAAAAAGAGTAATCAACACTCTTTAACCTATGTCTATATCTATAACCAGAGTACTAAGGACCTCTTTCTATACAGATCTGAGACAAAAATAAAATTAAAAAGTACAAGCACAGAAGAATGGAAAGTCATCAATTCAACAGAAATAAATAATATAGAATTTTTGCATGTCCAGGCAACATTTATAAAGTTCAAATATATAACTGGGCACAAATAAAATCTTAAACATGTTTAATTTTAAAAGTAAAATTTTTAATTTTAAAATAATAATAAAACAATCATATTAGATAAAAATATTTTATTTACTTAGAAATTAAAAATCATAATTCTAGATTATATTTAGATTAAAAAAGGAAAAAATTTAAAAAATTAAAAACAAAAATTTAGCCGAAACTTAAGGAGCACAGCAAAAGCTATACTCAATGAAAAGTATAACATTATATGCTTTCATGTAAAAAAAGGAAAACAAAAAAAACAATAATTTATTTCTAAATTAGACAAAAAAAATGAACCAAAGGCCACTAGAATAATTAATTAAGCTAAAATTAATGAGAGCACACAGTAGCAAAATAAAAAAAAAAAGTTTGTTTTTAAAAAGACTAGTAAAATAGGTAGTCTATCACAAGCACAATTAAGGGAAAATGATAATAAACAAAAATAATCAAGGTGTGAAAAGAGAAAGGAAACACACCAGGGATGCAGGACCAATTAAGACCATATAAGGGAACACTGCTTAAAACTCTACAGCAACAACTTTGAGACTTAGACTTAGAGGAAGCTTTCCAAATCTTCCACCGCCTGCAATGGTTTAAATCAATATGTCTCAAACGTTAATGCACACATATATCACCTGGGATCTTGTTAAAGTGCATTAACGTTTGAGACATATTGATTTAAACCATTGCAGGCTGTGTTTCATTAAGTTAAAAGATAGATAAGACTTTATATTAATTACTAATAAACTCCTAGCTAATACTGATACTGCTGATCCTACGACCACATTTTAGTAGCAAAGGTTTAAGGCAGATGGGAATTATCTGTTATTTAATTTTACTTTTAAAATTAAACAGGCTTGTTTGAATGCAGCTATAGCCCAGCCGGTGTGACTCAATGGTTAAGCATTGATTTCCTATGAATCAGAAGTCACAGTCTGATTCTTGGTCAAGGCACATGCCCAGGTTGTAGGCTCGACCCCCAGATAATCAGAATCAATCTCCCTCTCCCTTCCTTTCCAAAATCAATAAAAATATATTTTTACAAAATAACAATAAATGCAGCTATAAATCCACTGACACTGATATGCTTTTCAAAGTTAAACTTTTAAATATTTTCAATATATTTTACGGTAATTAGTTCACTCAAGTTTTTTAGCTTTTCTTGGGTTAACTTAGCAATTTATATTTTACCAGTACAACTGGCTACACACCATGAAGAAAATAAATTTCAACCTTATTACTCCAACTAAGAGAAGAAATTCCAGATAGAATAAAGGCATAAAAATATAAACATCTTGGGGAGTTGGGAGGAGGAAAAAAAGACCTTATTAAGCAAAATTGAAACTTTGGAAACTCAGCAATTATTAATGAAAATAAAAATATCTGTTTCAGCAAAACTTTTAATTTTTAGCATAAAAATTCACTAAGAAAGTCAACAAAAAACAGATTAGGGTAAAAAAAATCTGTAACATACTGGAGTGAGGTTAATATCTATAATATACAAAGGTCTGTTACAAAATTAAAGGGAGACCAAAAGCAAAACAAAAGCCTAGAGGGAAAAATTGGCAAAGAATATGAGAAATTCACAGAAAAAGGTATCCCCTGTGATGAAGAAACATGAAATTATGTTCAAACTCACTGATAAGCAATGAAATGAAAATTAAAGTAAAAATAAGAGATCTCTTTATACCTAGGAGACTGGAAAGAATTACAAACCTTGATTAATGCTCATTACTAGTAAAGGTTATAGGAAAAGATATATTCCCACACGTTACCGGTATAACGTGAATTGTTAGAGCTTCTTGAGAAAACAACCTGGCATCGTTTACTAAAATTAAAAAGAACAGAAACAGTAATCACAGTCCTGAAAAATCTATGCTATAAAATAAAGGCACCAACAGATAAGGATACTGAACAAACATTTATTTGAACATGTTTCCAGTGGCAAAATAAAGAAAGAAAATCTATGGGGGAAAGGCTGTATTCATTTTGTATGCTAGGTAACAAACTACCACAAATTGAGTGACTTGAAACAACACATATTTATTATTTCATTAGAGGCCCGATGCACAAAATCCATGCAAGGGGTTTGGCCCTATAGCCCCGGCTGCCTCGGCCAGTCCTCACAGCCCCGGCCAGCCCTCGCAGCCCCTTGCAGCCCTGGCCAGCCCTCACAGCCGCGGCTTTGTCCAGAAGGTCATCCGGAAGGACATCAGGAAGGTTGTTCAGCTGTCCAGTCTAATTAGCATATTACACTTTTATTATTATAGGTAGTTTCTGTGGATCAGAACTTGAGGCACAGCTTAACTGGGTCCTCTGTTTAGGGTTTTATGAAGTTGCAATTGAGGCTGCATTCTCATCTGATGGTTTGACTGGGAACAAACTGTTTCCAGTCTCACTCAATTTGCTGGCTGAGGTCTCTGGCTTCTTGCTGGTTCTTGGCTAGACACTGCCCTCAACTCTCAAAGGTCACCTATAGTAGACCCACAGTTCATGGCTAGATGGGTGTTTTCAACACCATCGAACCAGAAAGGAGAATCTCTAGAGTGGTTCGTTGAGCAAGATAGTCTTATAAATGTAACATAATCATGGGAATGACATTCCATCACCTTAGCTGTATTCTATTGATTAGACACAAGTCACAAGGTCTTCCACACTTTCAAGGGGAGGAAATTACACAAAGCTATGAACAGAAAGAATGACCATTATGGGTGGCCGCCTAAAAGTCTGTACCTCCAGAAAGAAAAGTGAGCGATGCTTTGATTACTATCTCTCTGATCCCTTCATAATCATTCCTGAACTAGAAAGAGAAGAGGGGTGTTATATGTTGGCTCCTTTCAAATATAACATATATCACCTATTACAGCAATACAAGGTACACTATTCACACACTAAAGTACTATCTCAGTACTGGCACAGTCTTCTATTTCTTAATGTAGACTGTGCCAGCACAAAGTAATAACTGTTCATTTTTGTTAAATAAGCTCACCAATTCCATGATGAACTTTTAGCAGTTACATCAAAGTATTATTCTCAATTTTAAAAGTACATAACAACAGAAATTATCCAAGAAAATTCAGGTCCTGAATCCTCAGAGCAACTAAATGCATAATACTTGAATCAATGACAAAAACAAGAAAATGTAACATTTTAGGGTATTGAAATCAGCATACAACTGAAAAGAACATTGGTTTCCACATGTCTATAGTCAATCAAGTACCAAAATCTTTCTCCTTTCTTTATGAAATATAGCAAATTCACTTTCCTTTATGTCTTTTTACCTGGATATCTAAGTTGAAAAACACTAAGAAGATACTGAAATAAAAATGTTAAGTCTTTTAACCTATATTTAACAAAGGATCTAGTGACTTTAAATACTTGGTAGGTATCAGTCAACTAAAGAGCCTTTCATGTGATCTAAAAATAGCTGAAGCAAACAGTGATCTGTCAGAATCAGAATTACTTAAAAAGAACAGGCTATGCAGTTTTAAATTCCTTTTCCGAAAACTGTTCAAGTTCTTTGTCCATTTTTCTTTGGAAATGTAGTGTTTTTCTTATCAGTTTGTGTCATTTCTTTATCTGGTAATGATAGAAGCCATTTGGCATCTCTGTTGCAATTGTTCTTCCAGTTTCTCACTCATCTTTTAATTTTATAATGTGTTTAAACATATGCTATTGTTTTCATTGTTATATAGTTATATCAATCATCATTTTCTATTGTTAGCTCTTCTATTATTTAATGCTTAGAAAATCATTTTCTGTCCAGATATTAAGTAAACATGCACTTGTATTTTCTTCCAGGTTTTTTATAATTATAAGACATTACAAACATTCCTTGAGACTTAAGGGACAATATGACTAAATGAAACATTCCTCAAAAAACTAAAAATGGAACTTCCATTTGACCCAGTGATCCAAGTTCTAGAATATATCCCAAGATACCAGAAACACCAATCAGAAAGGATATTTGCACCCCTATGTTCATAGCAGCACAATTTACAATATATAAGATTTGGAATCAGCCTAAGTGCCCATCAGCAGATGAGTGGTTTAAAAAACTTTGGCACATCTATGCAATGGAATACTATGCCACAGTAAAAATGAAGGAACTCCTACCATTTGCAACAGCATGGATGGACCTGGAGAGCATTATGCTAAGCGAAATAAGTCAGTTGAAGAAAGATAATTATCACATGATATCACTCATTTGTGGAATATAATGAACAACATAAACTGATGAACAAAAACAGATCCAGAGACAGAGAGGCATCGATCAGACTGTCAAACCTCAGAGGGAAGATAGGGGAGGGTGGGGAAGGGGGAGAGATCAACTAAAGGACTTGTATGCATGCATATAAGCCTAACCAATAGACACAGACACTAGAGGGGGTTGAGGGCATGAGTGGGAAGGGGGTTGAGGGGACAATGGGGGAATAAGGACACATATGTAATACCTTAATCAATAAAGAAAAAAAAGAAAAGAAACATAACACACTTCTGAATGGGGAAAGTATTATAAAGTACTGACACTAGTATAAAGGTGTCAGTTCTTTCCAAAGTATAGTTTTACATATTCCTACTCAAAATTCTAAGGATTTGTGGATTAACATAGAGACATTAAACAGAAAAGAATACGTAAAATAATTTTTTTATTTTTTATTGAATTTATTGGGGTGACATTAGTTAATCAAATTATATAGATTTCAGGTGTACAATTCTACAATATGTCATCTGTATAGTGTATTGTGTGTTCACCACTCCAAATCAAGTCTCCTTTTATCACCATTTATCCCCCCTATACCTTCTCTACCTCCCCCACCAAATAATTTTTATTTTTTAAAGAAGACATCAAAACATAATTTAAAAGTTGCAATAGAAGATCATGGTGAACAGAAATAAGTTCCCTGTGGCTAGAACACAGAGAATGAAAATGTGGAAGGAAATGAATCTGTAGAAGTAAGTAGAAGTCAGATCACACAAGACTCTGTGATATATTTGAGATTTTGAATTTTATCTAAGAGCAGTGGGAAGCTACTGAAGAATTTTAAGCAGGCAAATGACTTGATAGATTTGCCTTTTTGAAGTGGATGCCAGAGACTCTTTGGAAGACTATAGGAGTAATTCAGGTAAGAGATGATTGAAGTATTGCAAATGAGAATGGAAAGTGAAAATATTTAAGGAATATTTAGAGGTTGGTTTGATAGAACTCGGTGATTTAGTGGATGTGTAAGAGGGTAGAAAAAGGAGAGAGTCAAAGATAATTACATAATAAGTGATGTTCAGGACAACAGACTAAGTATGGGAGGGAGGAGACATAGTAGTACATTGGATCCTTGCTTAAAAACAGATATCAAAATAACCTCTAGATGGAAAAAGAAGTTAAAGATTTAAAAAGATGAAGCCACAGAAATACCTTAAGGAATCAAGGACCTCTGGATTGTGCTCCAATCTGCCTATGAACCGACCTGCTCCATCATACCTATTTTCCAATCCCAATGTAGCATGTGTAGAGCACCCATCCACCCAGTACTCAACCCCCTTACCTGTGTCTATACTTTAATTCGCATTCATCTTTGCAGAAGGGCCACCCTTAACATTACATCTCTAGCCACTAAACTCCTACTGATCCTTCAAAATACAGCTAAAATGTTACCTCCTCCACAAAATCTTTTCTGGCTCTCCAATAAAACTGAGTTTTACTTGCTGCCACAGCATTTTACTTAAATACTTTGCATAGTAATTCTTACATTCTATTGTTCTATGTATATACATATAGAATTATATATATAACTAGAGGCCTGGTGTACAAAAATTTGTGCACTCGGGGGGGATGGGAGGTCCCTCAGCCCAGCCTGTGTCCTCTCGAAGTCTGGGGCCCCTCAGGGGATGACCACCTGCTGGCTTAGGCCCGCTCCCCAGGGGATTGGGCCTAAGATGGCAATCAGACATCCCTCTGGCAGCCCGGCAGCCCTCGGGGATGTCCACTTGCCAGCGGGGAGGAGGCCTAAACTGCAGTCGGACATCCTTAGCGCTGCTGAGGAGGCAGGAGAGGCTCCCACCACCACCGCTGTACTGGCAGCCATCAGCCTGGCTTGTGGCTGAGCAGAGCTCCTCCCATGTGAGAGCGCCCTGACCACCAGAGGGCAGCTTCTGCATTGAGCGTCTTCCCCCGGGGTGGTCAGTGTGTGTCATAGTGATCAGTCATTCCCAGTCCTTCTGCTGTTAGGGTCAGTTTCCATATTACCCGTTTACCATATAGGATAGAGGCCTGGTGCATGGGTGGGGGCTGGCTGGTTTGCTCTGAAGGGTGTCCCGGATCAGGATGGGGGTCCTGCTTGGGTGCCTGGCCAGCCTGGATGATGGGATGATGGCTGTTTGCAGCTGGGCACACACCCTTCAGGGTGGGGGTCCCCACTGGGGTGCCTGGCCAGCCTGGGTGAGGGGATGATGGCTGTTTGCAGCTGGTCACACACCCTTCAGGGTGGGGGTCCCCATGGGGTGCCTGGCCAGTCTGGGTTGAGGGGCTGAGGGCTGTTTTCAGGCTGGTGGGCGACTGAAGCTCCCAGCCTCTCCATTTTTCTTTTTCTTTTTTTATTCTGGGATTAATTTACCTTCTATAGCTGTCACTGGAGCTGAGAGTAGGCTCCAGCTCTGAGACCATTGCCAGCTGAAAGCAGGTACCTGAGTTTGTTTAGATTCTATAATTGCAACTCTGTTGCCATCACTGGCTGCTCTAAGCTCTGAGGCCGTGCTGGCTGAAAGCAGGTTTCTGGGGTTTGTTTAGGTTCTATAATTGCAACATTGTTTCATCCGGAGCTCAGAGCTGAGCTGTGGCAGGCGGGGAACGTTGACTTCCTCCATCACTGGAGTAAGCAAGCCTCATGTTCACATTCGCTTTAGCTGCCTGGCTGCCGGCTGCCATCTTGGTTGGCAGTTAATTTGCATATCTCCCTGATTAGCCAATGGGAAGGGTAGCGAAGTTACAGCTTGTGGGAAACTGTTTATTGCCTTCACTATCTGATAAGCATAGACAGAGAACTCCCCGAAACCCCCCGAAGGCTGGGTGCCTTTGAAGCCCTAGCAAAGCTCAGAGCTAGGCTCCACCTGTTTGTCCAGACAGTGGTAGCTGAAACTACTCCCCCATTTATTATTATGTAAATCCTTGCTGATGGGCTAGTCTGCTTGTTAATGGCGGGTCACCTGCCTAAGGGCTATGCTATGGGTGCATCCCAGATCAATAAAAGCTTGGTGAGGCCTGAGCACTGGGGAAGTCCTTCAGGACTTGCTGCCTGGTCCCCCAATATTGCAAAATTATCTCGTGTCTTTTTCTCTCATTTGTTGTGAGGCTCCTCTTTCAGATACCGAACCCTACTCCACGCGGGTCGTTGAAGGAGTCTCACTCAACAACAGCTAATTACCATGTTTCTCTTTTATTAGATAGGATTCCTAAAGACTCACAATCACCTTAAAGCCATCACACCTTCATAGCTATGACCCAATCATGTTCCCTGTAGCCTTCACAGCACTTACCACAGAGTACGTAATACACATTTCATCAATTAACCCACTGCTAAATAAAGGTATTAGTTTAATTTTAAATAAGTGTTTCTAGATAAAACCAAGCATTTTTCCATTTAACTAACCAAAATTTCACATTTTCTAAATCTTATTTTTCCGCAAACTATGGACTGTCTCAGGCCACATTCAAGTTATTAACTTGAGAGAAATGAGCACTCTAATTTGGCACTATCTATCCTCAAGCTTCTGTAAGTCTGTACTTCCTTTTCTCTTTTCAGATGTAAAGAGGTAGGCCACCAGTTATTAATAATTTAGTAATGTGCAGCTACTGTTTTGAATCGGTGACATACTGCAGATCTTTAACATGACCCAGATCCCTCTACCAGCTGTAATTTATATTTACTGCTCCCTCTCTCACATTCTCTCTTTAGTTGCTTAACTTTATTTTGAAGTAATTTCAGACACATGATATATACAAAGAAGTTCTTACCCCAATTTCCCAAGTGTTACTCTTTTATCACAATGCTTTATCATTTTCCCACCCCACCTCTAGACATTTGTGAGCAAGTTGCAGTCTGATGTCCTTTTATCACATAGTACTTTAGCAACTCTGTGTGTTTTAGATGATGCTTTGCTGAGATGGACATTGTTCGAGCTGGCCTGGGGTCAACCATTCTCATGGGATGCTACTGCGTCATGCCTCACGACCAGCAGCAAGGTCACTCAGGTGCTGCTCCCAAGCCATTCCCACATCCCTTGCAGGCAGTTGGGAAACACTGAGCTGCTCCCACTCCATTGAGGGTTGTGGGAAATTCGGTGGAAATGTGTATGGCAGGTCCTTACTTACTACATTTGTGCTCACACATAACAGTGTGTTGTCCTCACCCTCATGGGGTACAGAGAATTATGAAATTGTCTCAGCCTCATAGACCTGGACAACACATGGCCATTTCTGTTCTATTGCTGGTGATAAAATAAATCTTCCTTTACCTCCATGTCCATAATTCATGCCAGTAGAATGGTGATCAATACATTTCCTTTAGTATCTCTGTCCCAGTGTTTTAGAGCTATCAATGACTCCCTGGCTAAACCAACACATATCCCAATGCCAATCCTCATCAGCACTTGTGCTGAACAGCCAGAATCTTTTTTTTAACAATGTATTTCCACAGCTGCTATCTCAGTGAGCTATTCATCAGGAGGTCTTTCACACTGTCATTAGAAACCCACATAGAGAAGCAGTTCAGACAGCACAGGGGAAGGATTTAACAAGGACAACCCTGTCTTTCATCTTCCAACATAGGCGCAGATCTCCACCTGCATAACAATGAAGCCCTTTAGATGTGATGTGACACCGAACGCGCAGAAGCATTACCAGCCTGTGTAAAATTTTTGCTGACAATGCCTACTCCTCTCATAATATAGAACCAGAAAGGAAATCTTTTCCCTAATAATCTTCATTTGCCTGTATTTTGTTGAACGTGTCAGCTAAACTAGGAAGTGCTTTGTCAAAGGAATGAAAGCAAAACTCTGTCTATTTGAATAGGGACACCTTTGTCAGGCTCTCTACAGCATCCTCCCCCTCCCAGCTTAGAGTCTGCTCTTATTCCTGCTGCTTCGTCAGCTGCCCTTCCCTCTCTGAACTGCAGCTCAACAAGCAATGGGTCTCCCTGCCTTGCCCTGGCCACTTTAAGTTCTAGTGAAGTAGAAAACTAGCTCTGTGTCCAGACCAGTGCCACATACATGAAGGCATTCAGTAAATACTTGAGGATATTAAAACATGAGCCAGTTTTTGAAGGGGAGGAGGGTTCTCCTGAATTTCCTGATAAAAATTTAAGTGAAGTAAGATTTGGATCCTTACTACTTAGACATGAAATTAATTTTCTAATTTTTGTAAACAGTGGATAATTGGCAATTATTTCTATTCCTCTGAAATGCAACAGGTATCTATTGATATCTCTGATGTTCAACCCAGACAGATCCCACTCTACTGCACTACTCTGCTTCAAAGGTTGCCTTTGTGCCCTAGCTTGGTTTGGCTCAGTGGATAGAGTGTCGGCCTGCGGACTGAAGGGTCCCGGGTTCGATTCTGGTCAAGGGCATATGCCTGGGTTGCGGGCTTGATCCCCAGTGGGGGGGCGTGCAAGGAGGCAGCTGATCAATGATTCACTCTCATCTTTGATATTTCTATCTCTCTCCCCTCTCCCTTCCTCTCTGAAATCAATAAAAAAAAAAATTTTTTTAAAAAGGTTGCCTTTGTGTTGAGGAAAATGTCTGTCTCCTCAGGGCTGAATTGGAGTAGCAGTGGTGGAGATGAGAAAAGAGAGGCAGGAAGGAAGAGAAGGATGAGTACAAATCAGCAACTGACTGAAACCCACATGGGTAGAAGCAAAATGTCCTGCTGCCTTCCTCTATCTCCTGTACCCATGAAGTGCCACCATCCAAATAAAATAACTAAAATAGGGAAGGAATAGATTTATTGCGTGCCTGTCTATACATGCTTTAGCAACGATGGTATGCAAAATTCATATTTCTATTTCAACCACAATGTTCAGTGGTCTTCTAGCCTAGTTATTGGAAAATTGGGCTCCAAATGTTTTTCTTTTAAAATATGTATCACTCATTCCAAATTTTGGTTTCAATCACAAAACCCATAACAAATTTAACTGAAAATGAGAAAGGTAAATTAGGGATTTTTTTTTTATTACAAAGCCAAAAGAACAGCAATTGACAAGCACAAACAACTCAGGACATTACCAATAATGTACTCATAGTAAAGATTCCTTTTTGAAATTTGCAGTAAGGCCAACAACGCATGTGAGGACTGTCATAGAAAAGACTTCTCAAGCATGCCAAGTATTGAGCAGCCACACACTTCTTAGCATACTAAGTTACAGTTCTCAGTAAGCCTACAAATGCACTTGTTATAATTTTACCACTAAAACTTGGTAATCTTAACAGTTTGTAAGTAACCAGTATCTTTCCTTGATAATTTTTAAAATGAGAGCACAGGGGAGGAACCAAAATGGCAGTGTATGTAAGCACCTGTACTCGCTACCTCCCACAAGTAGCGAGTTGTAAACAAAATTACAACTAAAATATAGAACCACCATCATCCAGAACTGCCAGAAAGATGGCTCAATCGAAGTCCTACAACTACAGAAGTAAAGAAGAAAGCACACTGAGACTGGTAGAGATGCAGAGGCATGGAACAGGCAGGTCCAGCACCCACGTGTGCCACTCTTTTAATTGGGAGGGAGATTGTCTCTGTAGAGGCCGCCCAGAGGAGCAAACGGCCTCAGCACCACACCAGACCCCCAGCCCAGGCTCCCAGAGCTGGGAAAAGAAGTCCCCATAACCATGGGCTGTAAAAACCAGTGTGGATTGGGGATCAGTGACACAGAGGCTGCTGGAGACCCAGCTGTTTCTTTTAAAAGGCTGGAACCATGAACTGAACTTACAAGATCCCGTTTCCTCTGAACTCCAGCACCAGGGTGAGGCTCTGGTGGACACATTTGTCTGGCATTGGGGCAGGAACTCAGATGGAGGTGCTTGCAGGGATCATTGTTCCTATGCTGGGACTTCCCCAGTTGCAGGGCTGACTGGCAGCCATTTCTGTTTGCTCTACCCTGGTGATTCCCTAAGACCAGGCCTCATCCAATTTACAACCCCACCAATCTGCTTGCAGAAGCTTTTGCATATGAATGGCCTGTCCTTGCTCAGGCTAAAATCTGTCAAACAAGTTGCAGCTGGGTCAGAGAGCCCCGAACCAATTGATAAACCAACCAGCACCAGCCTGCCTTGCTTCACAGCTGGGCCTCGTCTGGGTACTTCCAAACCCAATACAAAGAGGAGAAATCTGAAAATTTCTCTGTAGATCCTGCTGCATGGCCCCAGGCAGTGGCTGACTCTGCACCTCCCTGGAAATCCAAGAGCCAGTGTCCCCAGTGGTCAGTGTCAGGCTACACCAGATTACAGCTATACGCATTCATAAGTGACACACTCAAGGGGCAGACACAGTGAGAACCAAAGCCCCACTGAAGCAAGTCCTGCTCCATTGGGGTGCCTCCTGCATAGCAGCTCTCACCGGGGAGGCTGAGCCACTGGGCCCTATAGGACACCTACTACACAAGAACACTCCACCAACCCAAGGAGACATAGCAGTTCTACCCAATATATAGAAACAAACACAGAGAAACAACCAAAATGTGGAGACAAAGAAACATGTCACAAATGAAAGAAATAGAAGAAAGCAAACTACTGGATATAGAGTTCAAAACCACAGTTATAAGGTTGCTCAAGAATCTTCTAGAAATCTCTAAGGAATTTAGTGAGACTTTTAAGCAGCTTAGTGAGAATGCCAAAAAACAAAAATGGAAAAGGACCAGTCAGAAATTAAGCCTATTCTGGCTTAAATAAAGAATAATATACAGGTATTCAACAGTAGAGTAGAGGATTCCGAGAATAAAACCAATGATTTGAAATATGAGGAAGCAAAAAACACCCAACCAGAAGAGCAAAAAGAAATAAAAATCCAAAAATATGATGATAGTGTAAGGAGCTTCTGGAATAACTTCAAGCATACCAACATTCACATTATGGGGGTGCGTGCCAGAAGAAGAGAGAGAACAAGATAATGAAAACCTATTTGAAGAAATGACAGAAAACTTTCCCTACCTGGTGAAAGAAATAGACTTACAAGTCCAGGAAGCACAGAGTCCAAACAAGAGGAACCCAAAGAGGACCACACCAAGACACATCATAATTAAAATGCCAAGGGCTACAGACAAAGAGAGAATTTTAAAAGCAGTAAGAGAAAAGCAGTTAGTTACCTACAAAGGAATGCCCATACAACTGTCAGCTGATTTTCAACAGAAACCATGCAGGCCAGAAGGGAGTGGCAAAAAATAAATGATGAATAGCAAGGACCTACAACCAAGATTACTCTACCCAGCCGAGCTATCATTTAGAATTGAAAGTAAGATAAAGAGCTTCACCAATAAGAAAAAGCTAAAGGGGTTCATCACCACCAAACTAGTATTATATGAAATGTTGAAGGGTATTCTTTAAGAAGAGGAAGAAGGAAATAAAGAAAAAGATCAAAATATGAACAACAAAATGGCAATAAATACATACCTATCAACAATTGAATCTGAAAATCAAAATAAATTATTAATAAATCTAATGAACAGAATAAACTGGTGAATAAAATAGAAGCAGAGTCATGGAAATGGAACAGACTGACGATTCTCAGAGGGAAGAGGGGGCAGGAAGAGATTAAATAAAAATCTTATACGCATATATGCATTACCTATGGACATAGACAATAAAGTGGTGAAGGCCTGGGACTGGGCAGGATCTGGGTGGAAGGGGTAATGGGGCGGGGGGGGGGGGGGAGAGGGACATCTATAATAATCTCAACAATAAAAATTTAAAAATAAATAAATAAAATAAACTACAAGAGCCCAAAAAAAGAAAAAAAAATGAGAGCACATGGAATTGTGTGTGGCATTGGCAGGTGCAAACAGGAAAAGACTTGTATATTTGAACCAGTCCCTGAGAAATGGGAAGCTCCTGACTTCCCACCAAAAACCTCTCACCACCTTTGCATTCCTAGAAAAAAATGTGCTATCAGTCTCTTTCTTCCCTTGTTCTTACATTCCTATATTCTCCACATCTCATTCAAGGTCATTGTGGCTGAAAGGAACAAAAAATCAGAATCTGTCTCTCCTATGAAGACAGGAAGGAAGAAACGACCTGGTGGACACCATTCTCACAATGGTGTATGCAGAGTTAACACTGCATGAAAATTCCCAGGGAAATAACAAAGTGGAGGCTCAAATACCTGGTCCAGAGCTTTGCTGGTCCGTAAGTGCCTCTTCCTAATTTGCATAGGTAGTCTCTGGCAGGAGGTAGCTCTTCATCAGATCTCTCCCATGAGCTCCAGACCTTTATGCACAACTAACTATCCATATCTCCACTTCAATGTTGAAAAGTTATCTCAAACATTATACAAACTACACTGAGTTGCTAATCCGACCTCCAGACTCCATCCTTCCAGTTGTTTATGCCTATATCCCTGGAGTTATCCTTGAGTATATGTATATATCCCCACATGCAAGCTGTGAGAAATCCTTGGGCAATATTTTTGAATATCCCCAAAATTCAGCAACTTTTCACCACTTCCACTGTTATCACCCTGATCCAAGCCACCATCCTATTTCACCTGGAATATTGAAATAGGTTGTAATAAGATTTCATACAATCCTTCCTTAATCTTGATGATTTTTACAGATTTTTATTCATACATTATATTAACCATCAATGCTTAAACACTAAAAAATATCAATATCTGTACTCATTTCATATATGGATGTCCCTAGATACACATGATTGTCTTCATGGCATCAATCCCCTTATGTTTATTACTTTCCTCAAATTTAACTCTAGAATTTCATCATCCCAGGTGCAGATAAGGTTTGTTCAATTGTAGTTATTTTTCCTCAATGCCTTTATATATGGTATTTAATATTCTTGTGGCCATTTAAAATTAGTTTTTATAATACTTGTAAGGATTTTCAGTTGCTTTTTTCCCAATTATTACTAGTTTTGCTGGTAACAAACTACATTGACTCCTAGATTTCCTTTTTAGCTCAGATTTGATAGCTTATGGCTTATTTTATAATGATTTATTACATTTTTATTGTGCGGTACAGTTTTCAAAGTGTACTCATATATTTGTGCCCTTTTGTCCTGTTATATAAATCAGCCAAGTACTAGCCCCTAAATACAAATGAAAAGTGAAGTTTAACAACTTGCTCATTCACATAGCTAATAAGTGGTGGGGCCTTTTGACCCTTATCCCATTGCCACATTTTACTCTACCATGCCTTTACTCAAAAATTGAAGCTTCTCCTTTATAACAAAGGATACTTTAAAATGTTCTCTTCTATACCTTTATACTGTTCTAACCCATACTGAAATGTTTTAACCACTTAAGCTTTAGGGCCAGATACCCCCTTCTAGCCACCAAGATCGGTGAATTAATAAGGAGCTTGGCATGCTCATCAGTTAGTTAATCTCCCTTACAGATTCATCAGTTTCTCTACAGTTCCTCCAATCACTGTAACAAATATCCTCAGTCCTAACAAACACACCCTGACATACATCTATACACTTATTACTTAATATATAATTGCATTTACTCTATTAACATTGCGGACGGACCACGAGAATTCTCACTTCATATTACACAGTGTTTTACAAAGTATCATACTTTAAAATGATATTAGCTTTTAAGAACATGTAATAAATAACTTTAAAATGCAATGGGTACTTAATTTTAAAGCATGCTTTTAACATTTATGTAAAACGTTTTTTGTACTCATTCAATAGAAACTTATCTGGCCACTGGGTAGTTAGCAATAAAACTACTGGTCCGCAATCTACACTAATAAAAGACAAACATGCAAATTGACCATACCTTTGCTACGCCTTAAGCCACGCCCACCAGCCAATCAGAGTGGCTATATGCAAATTAACCCAACCAAGATGGCGGCCGGCAGCCACGGAGCTGGAGCAAGCAGGAGGCTTGGTTGCCCCAATGATGGAGGAAGCCAAGCTTCCCCCTTGCCACGGCCTGGCTCTGAGCTCCACTCAAAGCAACAAAGTTTCAATTATAGAAGATAAATAAACCCCAGATACCTGCTTTCAGCCAGCTGTGGCCACAGAGCTGGAGCGAGCAGGAGGCTTCTCTCCCACCTGCCTTGGCCAGCTCTGAGCTCCACTGAAGGCAACAAAGTATCAATTGCAGAAGGTAAATAAATCCCAGAATAAAAAAAAATTTTAAAAAGGAGAGGCTGGGAGCTTCCATCACCGGGGGGCTTGGCCAGACTGAAAACGGCCCTCAGCCCCTCACCCAGACTGGCCAGGCACCCCAGTGGGGACCCCCCCACCCTAAAGGGGGTGTGGCCAGCCTGAAAACAGCCATCAGCCCCTCACCCAGGCTGGCCAAACCTCCATGGCGTGAGGGTCCCCACTGCGGGGGGGTGGGGGGGGGCTTGACCAGCCTGCAAACAGCCATCAGCCCCTCACCCAGGCTGGCCAGGCACCCAAGAGGGACCCCCACCCTGATCTGGGACACCCTTCAGAGCAAACCAGCCGGCCCCCACCCATGCACCAGGCCTCTATCCTATATAATAAAAGAGTAATATGCAAACTGACCCTAACAGCAGAACGACTGGGAATGACTGGTACTATGACACACACTGACCACCAGGGGGCAGATGCTCAATGCAGGAACTGCCCCCTGGTGGTCAGTGGCTCCCACAAGGGGAGCTCTGCTCAGCCACAAGCCAGGTTGATGGCTGCCAGTACAGCAGTGGTGGTGGGAGCCTCTCCCGCCTCTTCAGCGTGCTAAGGATGTCCGACTGCAGCTTAGGCCTGTTCCCTGCTGGCAAGTGGACATCCCCCAAGGGCTGCTGGGCTGCCAGAGGGATGTCTGACTGCCAGCGTGGGCCCGATCCCCCAGGGAGCAGGCCTAAGCCAGCAGGTGGACATCCTCTGAGGGTCCCAGGCTGCAAGAGGGCATAGGCCAGACTGAGGGACCCCCCTGCTGAGTGCACCGGGCCTCTAGTCTATATAATTAAAGTCTAAGAGACCCTTATGGCAGAACAACCAGAATGACTGGTCACTATGATGTGCACTGACCACCAGGGGGCAGATGCTCAATGCAGGAGCTGCCCCCTAGTGGTCAGTGCGCTCCCACAAGGGGAACACCACTCAGCCAGAAGCAGGGCTCAGGGCTGGTGAGTGCAACAGTGGTAGCGGGAGCCTCTCCCACCTCTGCTGCAGGCGGGCGGTAAGGAGTGAGGGGTCCCGGACTACGAGAGTCCTGGACTGTGAGAGGGATGTCTGACTGCCGGCTTAGGCCTGATCAGGTCAGGCCTAAGCCGGCAGTCAGACATCCCCCGCAGGGTCCCAGACTGCGAGAGGGCTCAGGCCAGGCTGAGGGATGCTCCCACCCCAGTGCACAAATTTCATGCACCTGACCTCTAGTGTGTTAATATTTAACTAACCTAGAAAAATAATAATCTCAAAGATGGACAGAGTGGAAGCTGGGGAAGGTAAAGGAATATAATGGACAGGAGCAAGCATTTGAACATACATATGCAGGTGGCCACTGAGACCCTCATACACATCTTCACTGTGCATTACCACCAGGTAGCAATTTGATTGACAGTAGATATTCTTATTCATCTTCTTAACCTATGCTCCTAGCACATGACCCAGAATATCACAAACACTTAATGAATGCTCACTAGTGAATATGTCAACTGTCTTCAGAAATTCATAGTTTCTACTTTTATCATCAATATCTGACTTGATTACTTAACAGTCATTGCCTTTTGCTTTAGAATTAATATTATTTCATCCACACAATCTCTTCTTCCTCTCTTTGGTACAAATAAGTAATCCCCACATTTCAACATGGATTCTTGTTGAAACATGATATGTATCTGATAGCTATATATGCCATTTGACCTCAGAATAAGTACCAAATCCATTTTCTTTCAGAGCCAAACAAAAAATCCAATTTAGGTTATGTTTATTCATTTACTTTCCTTTTGAAGTGGATGCTTGCTAAAATCTTTTGAAAGTAAAAACAAATACTATCCATCATTTTTTTCCCTTTTTATATCAATCACTTGGTCTTTTGTGAGCAAATGGTATAGTCCCAACACTGTGCAGGATATTATAGAATAATGCACAAATAAGGGAAGAATATCACAACATTGCTGTGCAAATTCTAGCCTGATACTTTGCAGAAAATATCAGAAAATGTTACAGTTCAGATTCCTGCATAGGAAAGGCTGTGAAGGAAAGCTGGAGGTGAGGAAATAAAAAGAAAAGAAATATCTCCTAATGAATAGCAAGGCTCAGGATACACTCTTGTTTAGTGTAAATATGAAAAGTGTACAGATTATCAACCAGGAGCCACACCAGCCCTCCCTCAGGTAAATATATCAGAATCACATTCTATGTTTATCAAAGGTTTTGAAAAGGTTGATAAAGGTTGGTTTAACTTATGTCATTATTTACTCTCTATGTAAAACTAGTGTCACGGATGCTGCATTGTGCTGCAAAGATCCTGTCTTTAGCAATGACGGATTGATTCCTCAGCTACTGAGACAGCACTCAGCTATCAACCTTTTTCCAGAATTGCCTCCGTTGAAAGTTTCCCCACCCAAGGTCATGGAACCTCAAGGGCAGCCTGCAACCAATAGCAGTTCAGAGTTATGAAGGTCCAGACCCTCAACTATGGATGGATACAATATCACAGCTGCAGGGCCCCCTGTCTGGTTGACCAAAGCTTTGTTGTGACTGCACCACTTCCCACTACTCAATCTTGTTTCCTTCCTTTCCTTCCCCCATAGGTGTGGATCCCAAAGGCATTTCTAATAGATTATTCTGCAGGTAGTCTCTATCTCAGAGTCTGCTTCCTGAGAACCCAACATGTGACAACTAAAAAGTAAGAGATCTTAATAATGCTTCATTACTTTTTTAAAAATGATGCTATCACCTGGCTAGTGTTGCTCAGTGGTTGAGTATCGGCTTATGAACCAGGAGGTCATGGTTCAATTCCCAGTCAGGGCATATGCCAAGATTGTGGGCTTGATCCCCAGTTAGGGATGTGCAGGAGGCAGCCGATCAATGATTCTCTCTCATCATTAATCTTGCTATCTCTCTCCCTCTCTCTCCTTTCCTCTCTGAAATCAATGAAAATATATATTTTTAAAAGCTGATGCTATATTTTCCAGAAAGTCTTGCTTTTTGAGACCACATGATTTTAGGATAAATATGATTAAAGAAAAATTCCAGCAGTGCCAAAGTAAATGAAGGTATGCAACAATATGAAGCATAGAGTGATGTGGCATCCATAGTTCTCAATATTGAAGAGAAGAACTAAGAGGGACGTTTTCTTACAGAAAGTATATTGGAAGAAGTAATCCCTTTTAAAGATAATAGAGAAAGACTCTGTACTTGAAGTGACTTGTGAATAAAAATCACATGGACAGAGTCCAAGAATTTCCTGTCAGTATAACAATAACCTTGGTGCAAAGAAGCAGATCAGAGTAAGACAAGGGCAGCATGAACAAAAGTAAAAGACTCACGAATTTGGAAGAGAAATCCTAATAGACCAAAAGCAGGTGATTCCCCAGGCCAACAAGACTAAATATTTCAGCAGTAATTTAGTGAATTGGAATAGAAATGTGTGTCAAATCCTGCTTTATAGTACTTATAATTGCTGCATATAACGACACTTCGGTTAAGTTATATAATTCTCATTACATGGTATAGGTTTGGCCATTTTCAACTACTATTTATAAGATCTTAAGTTAATAAATATTTCCTAATAATCATTTAGAAAGAAATTTGAACCAAGTAGATCTATGAATGACTAGTCAAGTCAGGATTCTGCTGCCAAAAATTGACAAATAGGTTTAGCAACATTTCTTGTCAGATGGACATCAGAACCAGGTTTAAACCTGGTTATGCTGCCTCTTACTTTTATATCTTAAACTTATTTTAACATAGATTCTACGAATCTACCTAATATAATGGCAAACTTGCTGCTGCTTTACAAATCTCAGATTCCCTGGAGAACACTCCCTTTTCCATGGTTGACAGACCAGAACTCAGGCACTAAAACCATGTGGGAGACAGAGATGGCATGATCCCAAAGAAAATGTGAAGGCTTTGGATGCTGTCAGACAAAATTAAAATTCTGGCATTTCTACTTACAAGTTAAGTGACCTTCACTGTATCTGTTAACCTCTATGAATCTCGTTTCCTTTTTATAAATCTTATATAACATACTCACCACAAGATTTTTCTAAGTATTAAATGAAATCATGTTTATTGCATGTTCAAAATGTGCCTATTCTCTTTCTAATGTATTTTCTCAATTATATCTTATACTAGAGGACTAGTGCACAAAATTCATGCACTGGTAGGGTCCCTTGCAGCTGGTGGCAGCCGGCCAGGGCCTCCCTCCCTTCCCCCAGCCGGTCCCGCCCCCTGGTCAAACTCCCAGTGGAGGGGACAATTTGCATACTACACTTTTATTATATAGGATGCTTTAAGCTTTTAGAGCTTTCTTGGATATTTTTAACTGATGTAACAATTGCTCCTGGTGACCATTAAGAAATAAACTCATTAGAGAAAAAATAATTTAATTGCACTGGGGAAAGATGGAAAAGTGTATTGAGGGCTTTCTCTGAGATTGCACACTCCTTAAGAGTAGCAACCAGGTCCTATTTATCTCAGTTTCCCAAGGCCAAACACAGAAACCAGAACATAGCACAAAACACTAAGTTGAGGGGGTGTTTATTATGGCAGAACACAGTGGATGAAGATGAGCTTTGGAGATTTTCAAATCCCAGCTCCTCTATTTTATTGCCCCATGAACTTGGGCAAACTAAAGTCTCCAATCCTCAACTTCTTCCTCCCTAGTAGAGTTGTTACAAAGAGTAAATGAGCAATAGGCATCTCATAGCCTTATAACACAATTCATTCCATTTCAGAATTCTAATATGTTTTCCCCTTTGAACTAGAGCAATCTGATATCCAGCAACTGCTATCCATACATCCTATTCTTTGCCTCTAAAACCACATGGAACAAGACTGTTATATCTTTCACAGAACAGTACCTCTGATAATGAAGTACTTACTATTGTTACTTCTTTTTCTTTAAGAATTCCCTACAAGGAGAGAAAACCTGTTGCTTCTATTGGCCTAACATTCCTTCTACCTTCTCCTGGTTGGAAAACCCCCTTCTTGAGTTTGGGAATCTCATTCCTCGTGGATCAGGAGTAGTAGACCCTTCTCTTGCTCACAGGACTGAAGGGGCCCAGTCCGGCAGCATGATTCAATAAATGTTCTTTTTTTTTTTCTATGTAATTTACATTCAGTATCTCACTTTTACTGAATGGATAATGGAACAAACTCTACAACAATGTCTGTGTTTCAGGCACTATCTCAGTTATCTGTTAATTATCCTTAACGGTATATAGGTAAGGAAATGTATGCAGATAAGGAAACGGAAGCACAGGAGGTTAAAGACACTGTCCAATGAGGGGCAGGGGCAGGGCTGGACCAAAGGCAGCCTTGTTAGCATTGTGCAGTGCTGCCTCTCACTCCACGTGGGACACAGTGGAGTGATCTGAATGTGGTTCGTATACAGCCTGGGTCCATACCAGCACAGAAACATGACAATCAACTCTGAAAATTAGTTTTAAAAGACAATAATAAAGAAAAATGTGAACATATTTTTTACAAAGTTCACATTAAGAAAGCTCTCTCCTTCATTTAAAGTAGTTATTTCAAGATCAAGGAAGATTTCAGAACTGAAACATTTCCTTACCGGATGACATGAGCTTATAGAGAGATTTAGCATATTTTTTGTATTAAAACAATTTTAAAATAACAATTTTTGAACTATTCAAAATAAATTTTCAGATCTTAAAAACTATCTAGTAACTATGGCATCCATCTTTATTAAGGTAAAACAGTATGTTGTCACCTAATACTTAGGTATTGATGATTTGTTATGTCTCAGACTAATACCATGAAAAAATCTAGAAGTGTCTAAATCATTAGGTAGTCATGGTAGGGGGTAGGCAGCGTCAAAAATAGGGTTGGTGTTTCCTTGTTGTTGTTGTTGTTGTTGTTTTGGTGTCTATTTTGAGGAAATGTAATTTTAGAAAATATTTACTTTCTGTTTAAAAATGATTTTATTTTTTTTGATTAAATCTTTATTGTTCAGATTATTACATTTGTTCCTCTTTTTTCCCCCCATAACTACCCTCCACCCTCACTCCCCACCCACTGTCCTCATCCATAGGTGCACAATTTTTGTCCAGTCTATTCCCGCATCTCCCACACCTCTTTCCCCCCCAAGAACAGTCAGTCCATTCCCTTTCTATGCCCCTGATTCTATTATAATCACCAGTTCATTCTGTTCATCAGATTATTTATTCACTTGATTCTTAGATTCACTTGTTGATAGATGCATATTTGTTATTCATAATTTGTATCTTTACCTTTTTCTTCCTCTTCCTCTTCTTAAAGGATACCTTTCAGCATTTCATATAATCCTGGTTTGGTGGTGATGAACTCCTTTAGCTTTTCCTTATCTGTGAAGCTCTTTATCTGACCTTCAATTCTGAATGATAGCTTTGCTGGATAAAGTAATCTTGATTGTAGGTTCTTGGTATTCATCACTTTGAATATTTCTTGCCACTCCCTTCTGGCCTGCAAAGTTTCTGTTGAGAAATCAGCTGACAGTCGTATGGGTATTCCCTTGTAGGTAACTGAGTTTCTTTCTCTTGCTGCTTTTAAGATTCTCTCTTTGTCTTTTGCTCTTGGCATTTTAATTATAATGTGTCTTGGTGTGGTCCTCTTTGGATTCCTTTTGTTTGGGGTTCTCCGTGCTTCTTGGACCTATAAGTCCATTTCTTTCACCAGGTGGGGGAAGTTTTCTGTCATTATTTCTTCAAATAGGTTTTCAATATCTTGGTCTCTCTCATCTTCTGGCACCCCTATAATTCTGATGTTGGTACGCTTGAAGCTGTCCCAGAGGCTCCTTACACTATCCTCACATTTTTGGATTCTTTTTTCATTCCGCCCCTCCGGTTGGGTGTTTTTTGCTTCCTCGCATTTCAAATCATTGACTTGATTCTTGCGCTCCTCTGGTCTGCTGTCGGGAGTCTGTATAATATTCGTTATTTCAGTCCGTGTATGCTTAATTTCTAGTTGGTTCCCCATCATAACATTGAGGGTCTCATTAGTTTTCTTGTAGATCTCATTAAGTTTATTGGCGGCTTCTAAACAGTTCTTGAGAGACCTTAAAAGTGTGGTTCTGAACTCTATATCTTCCATTGACAATTTTGTCCTGTTTCTTTGTCTCCGTATTTTGTTATGTTTTCTTGGTGCACCCCCTAGTGGTCTTTGTGCGCAGTCTTGTAGTTAAGCCTTGATTGTTGTAGCTAATACCAGGGAGGGTTTGACCTCCAGGCCAAGTGGCTGTGAGAATCAGCTGTGTCTGCAGTGAGAGAACTTCTGTCCTCTAGGGAGGTGCTAATCTAGCCTTTGCCTGAGGCTATCCGGCAAATGCCTCTGTGCAGGGCTTGGGCGGGGCGGGTCACACAGGATCAACAGGGTGGGCCGAAGAGAGCAGTTATGGCGGCTCTCAGTCCTGTCCCCAGGGGCTCTGCCTCTCTGAGTCCCAGCACCCGCTGCAAACCTCGGAGAGAAAGCTGCACTCGCTCTGACCAAAGCCAGACAGTCCCGCTTCTCCCATTTGAGTCTGGGTCCCTAAAGACTCGCCCATATCTGGAGCTCAGAGTCTGCGACTCCCTCCTGATTGAAAACGCCAACCGCGCCCTCCACCGCCAGCCCACTCCACGCACTCCGCACCTCAGAATTTGACTTCAGCACTGCGCCTCCTCTGAGTGTCCGTATGCGTTTCTCTTTCCTCCTAGTTGTAGGACTTCCACTCAGCCAGCGTTCCTGTGGTTCTGGGTGATGTCCGTTCTGTCTTTTAGTTTCACTTTTGAAGTAGTTGTTCAAGGCAGCAAACTCTGGCATTAACCTATGCCGCCATCTTGGTTCTCCAGTCTAAAAATGATTTTATAGTCATGGGGATGTAAAGTACAGTATAGGGAATATAGTCAATAATATGGTAATAACTATGTGTGGTGCCAGGTGGGTACTAGAATTATCAACAGATCACTTTGCAAATTATATAATTATCTAACCACTATGCTATACACCTGAAACTATAAAATAATACTGAATGTCAACTGTGATTGAAACTAATATAAAGTAATACTGAATGTCAACTGTGATTGCCAGCAGGGAAGCCACGGGGCAGGAGAAAGGCTCACAAAAGGAAGGGCAAAAAGCAGAACTAGTGGGAGACTCAGACGCTGAGAACATTCACAAAGTGATGCACAAAATGGGGTGAAACATCAACAACCTAAATACATACCGGTAAGTTTCAGTATTATTTCAAAGATAAAGAATGCTATGAACATGAACAAGGCTAGGGGGGGAAAAAACACAAATGCATCTTCTAAAGAATTCAAATTGGGATTTCCATAGATCTTTCTCCTGTAACAATATCTTTCAAAGGAAAATGAAGCTGCATCTTCAGATGTCTGGGGACTCTGACATGTGGCATCTTAGAAACTCTACACCAAAATACCTTTTCTTCAAAAATTTGCTCAATGATGTACACTATGAAATGAAAAACCACATTATTAAAAAATGGGTGACAGAACATGACTGAAGCAAGCTCTGTAATAATTTAAATATATAACAAATTATTTAGACAAAGATTGGAACTGCTGAGTATAATTTTTATAATGAAGAGAAAAGTCAAATAAAAAATTAATATTGAAAGGCTAATGATATATTTATTTAAGTATTTTATAAGAAACAATATGGAATTGTTATATAGATATAGACATAATGAATATATATCATTCTCACTGCATAAATATTATGTAAGATAAGTAGAAGTATAAAAATAAGTAGTCAAGGATAAAATAATACTTATAGCTTGTTCTTTTCTATATTTACAAATGAGAAATGAGGAATTTTGAAGGATAGCATTTTTAAACAAGAAACATGTAGTTATGCGCTGGAACTGCTCATACTGGCTCACAAGATCCAATTAGACCTATAGCTTCCAAACTCCAAGTTCAGCTCTATGATTAATGACATTAAAAAAAAAAACATTAGCATGAATTTATACCATGGAAATCAGAAAATACTACAAATCAGGGTTTTGGGGTGAGTTTTCTGGAGAGCAGCACACTGCTAAATGTTTTTGAGGAAAAACAAAACAAATCAGGAACATCCTGAATGCTTAAGATGAGGGAGGTTTTAGTACATCCAGTTTTGAATATCATGCCATCATTTTAAATCATAGATATTGAGACTAGGTAGAAACTTAGAAAACTGTTTCTTATGTAAGATTAAGTAAAAAGAGGATGATGAAAATGTGTTTTCTAGGTAATTCTGTATATGAAATTACAATCACCCAAGGTCCTCCATTCAAACACTAATGTGGAAAAAATGGAAGAAGTCCAGAGGGGGTGGCGAGGAACAGAGATTAAACAAAGAACTCTTTTTAAAGAATAATCTGGAGGGATATTTTTAAGGCCCTTCAAGCAACAGACTAACCTCTTTTCTCTAAGATTCCGGGTTTGATTCCATCTATCCAGTGACACAAATTAACTTGTTGAGATGGTTTAAATGGAGGAAAGCAGGAATGATAGGAGACACTTGGGAGGCCAATCCAAATCCCAAAGACTTGGCGCTGCAGCATTCAGTATCCAAAAGGCTCCTCTATTCCACTTGTACTTCCATTTCTCATGTTTGAATGAGGTAGGTAATTGATTAGCATGTTATCTCGCTGACACACAGTACTTTATGTTGTGCAAAGCACTTTATATCTAATTGCTTTCTTGTACTCCTCACAACTCTATGTGATGAGGATTTTTTTAAACAGCAATTTTATAGATGAGGAAATGGAAAATCAGAGAGGTATGCAGTTTTCAAGGTTACCAGGCTAGTTATCAGCAAAGATAAAGGTGCTTAAGTGTGATGATTAAATTGTTGCACTACACTGGGGATAGTTCCTAATTTACCACATAAGACAGTGTCTGAATACATTAATTGTATTTAAAAGCACTGTAAAGTACCACATTGAAAAGTAGCTACAAAGGCAATGTGCTATTCTTATTTCCTGCTGTAAGGAATTGTGTACCAGAATAAAAGAAATTATGTGACAGAATGAAACAGAAAAAGAAAAAAACTTGTTTTATGTCATTGTGTATCTCCCCTTTAGGGCTTGGATCTGTGTAATAAAGATACTGGTTACACGGATGTTTCTACTGAATTAATGAACTGTGATCTGGTCATGACAAATAGGAGAGTATTTACTAGGGTACCACACGCAAGTCTTGCTTCAGTAGGCGAGACAGACAAGTAAATGTGACAAGGACACCGTGTTTTCAAAAACTGCATCTGTTCGCAGTTCTTCTGGTGAGAGCTTATTAATATGTTTACTACAGCAGGAGAAAGCCGGGTTCTGGAACTCTGTTAACGATTGGCTTAGACTCAGAGACAAGTTAACAGAATTTTCTCTGGTCACTTTCAACAAATGTTCATAAACAGCTCTCACAGAGGCCAATAGTCGGCAGATTTCAAATATTTGGGGAAATCATGTAAGTCACAGTGAAAATAAGAATGGTAATGAATGTGAAGATCAGTTACTGCTCCTTATAAAATCATAGATGTTGTGAAACTTGAAAAGACACTAAATTACATAGCATTTGATCCAAATCCCTAATTTTAAAAATGAGAGTGACTTGCCCCAAAGTCCCACATTTAGTTCCTGCTTAGTGAGAAGCCAGGGCATCCTGCCTCAGGGGTGGTACTCTTCCCACTCCCTGATTATCCAGAGTGGTCACACACTGGTAGCCAGGGCACGTGTGGACTTTGTTGAGTCTACATGATGTTTTAAAAAATTAATTGGTTGCTAAAATGTAAAGGTAGGAACATTCCACATAGGATTTTAAATTTCTAGCTTCTTGAGATATAAGATCTGGCAATAGCAGGCCCACATTCTCCCAAGGCTGCTAACTATTTAGCTGGAAACGGCATGGCTCCTGCTCTCTGTTCCCTAAGGTTCCCACATGGTTAGCTTCACCCTTTGATGTGCAACTGCCTGTCCCTTGTTTATGCCTCCTACTGGCATACTAGATAGTTTTAGGAAACAAATTTAAAATAACTGATTTTATAGAAAGACTAGAGGCCCAGTGCATGAAATTCGTGCATGGGAGGCGGGGAGGTGGGGTCCGTCAGCCTGACCTGCACCCTCTCCAATCTGGGAGCCCTCAGGGGATGTCCTTCTGATGGCTTAGGCCCGCTCCCCATGGTTCTCTGCTGTCTGCGGACCCGCTTGGCCGCTCCCGGGTCACCGCCAGCACCGGCCAAGCAGGCCCTGCTCTCAGTGGCCACCCCCCGGGACTGGAGGACTCCAGCAGGGCTGAGAGCACTAGTCGCTGCCATCTTGTGGCTATGGATGCCACCATCTTTGTGTCGGAGTGATGATTAATTCGCATATTACTCTTTCATTAGATAGGATACTGTATTCCAAGACTTCATGTCACAAAGATGAGAAATATGAGTTCTAACCTAAAAGTGCTTATACACACAAAGCTAGTTTTTGGAGAAAGTGGACTACAGTAGCCCTCCTTATGGTCCAACACCCACAATGGATGCCTGAAATCAGTGATAGGACCAAACTTTATGCATACTATGTCTTTTTCCCCCTATACATACATACATACCTCTGATAAATTTTAATTTCTAAATAAGACACAGTAAGAGATTAACAATCCTATCTAATAATAGACAAACATGGTAATTAACCGTACCTCTGACATGCTTCCCATTGGCTAATCAGGGCGATATGCAAATTAACTGCCAACCAAGATGGTGGCTGGCAGCCAGGCAGCTTAAGCGAACAGGAGGCTTGCTTGCTCCAGTGATGGAGGAAGCCAAGGTTCCTCGCCTGCTGCTGCCGGCCTCTGAGCTGCACTCTAAGAAACAATGTTGCAATTATAGAAGCTAAACAATCCCCAGAAACCTGCTTTCAACCAGCCTGGCTTCAGCCAGCAGGAGCGCAACAGTGTCTCAATTATAGAAGCCAAACAAACCGAGGTCTCAGAGCTGGAGCCCGGCCTCAGAGCTAAAGCTGGCTCTCAGCTCCAGTGACAGCCATAGAAGGTAAATAAATCCCAGAATAAAAAAAGAAAAGAAAAAAGGAGAGGTTGGGAGCTTCAGTCACCCGCCAGCCTGAAAACGGCCCTCAGCCCCTCACCCAGACTGGCCAGGCACCCCAGTGGGGACCCCCACTCTGAAGGGGGTGTGGCCAGCTACAAACAACCATCATCCCCTCATCCAGGCTGGCCAGGCACCCCAGTGGGGACCTCCACCCTGAAGCAACAAGATGGAGGCTAATTTGCATACTGAAGGCGGGCAGCAGTGCTTGAGGCTGTCCGCGGTCTGGGACCCGGATCCATGACCCTGTTGGGTGGGGGGCAGCGCAGGAGGCTGTCCGCGGTCCCGAGACCCGGATTCGTGACCCTTCCTGACGGGGCAGCAGCTTGCACAGGGGCAGATCGGCCGGGGTTGGGCAGGGCAGGACGCCTGGCTTCCGCCTGGCCCCAGTCACTCTTGGCAGGTGAGCAGCGCAGAGAGCCTCTGGATAGGGGAGGCAGGCTGGCAGAGGGCGGCCCGTACTCCCCACATGGCAGTGGTGACAGCTGTGAGCGCGCCAAGCGGAGCCTGCAGGCTGAGCTGAAGTAGCGCCTGCAGGCCATCAGCATCCAGAATGGCTGCACAAGATCCGCCTCCTGGCCCAGAAGGTGCAGGATCACAGGGACAGCCACCGTGGCGGGCCAGACTGACGTCCTCCTGGCCTTACCACGGGGGTTTGCGTATCTGCAAAGCCAGAGGCCTCCGGTGTGCACATCACCCCCTGGTGTGCGAACATCCCCCAGCACACTGTCAACCTCCCGTGCCTGCAACAGTTGCAAACCAAGGCGTGCACAAGTTCCCCCCACCTCTCCACTGCACTTCCATCAACCGAGCATGCCTAACACCCCCCACAGGATGTGCACACATCCCCTCTGATGCGCTCACGTCCTTTGGAGAGTGTCTGGGTGTTCTGGGTGCTGAGGGTGGGTGCCTGTGAGATGACAGTGAGAGGGCAGAGTGGTGATGCCCTGTTCCCACGGAGGCCAGTGAAGCTATGAGATCACCTCTGGGGGGTTAATGCAGGTGCTGAGGCAAGAGCAGGTGCAGATAGACACACCTGGTGGGCAAGGGTGGCCCTCGCTGAGGTGCCTTCGGTCAGCATTCAAGATCAAGAACCCAGAGGTGGAGAGGAATTCCGTCCTCTCAGTGAAGCAGTGGGATAGTCAGAGCAACTGTAGAGGAGGAATGTGCACTTTGGGTGCCAGCACCCATGAGCGAAGGCTGCCCTGACTAAGCCTCGCTTGCTTGGGGCCTAGCGCACTCCTGCTGGGCAGCGGGTGACAGGACATGCTTTTCCAAATTAATGAGAGAAAACGTTGATTCTCTTGCTGCCCACGAAGGTGGAAAGTGAAGTGGGGAGACATGTGGGGAGTGAGAGAGGTTCCTTGTCTAGGGGTTCCAAATCTGCTGTTTGTTTCTTTCACCGCTGACTAGAGATATACAGGGTGTCCCCCCAAAATGTATACACACTTTGAATACCTACTAATTCCAATGGTTTTAAGCATAAGAAAGAAACAACAATGGAGCTGTTATCTGTTAAAAGTGTGGGCACAAACAGGTAGTTGGACATTCCCTGAGGGGTCTCAGATTGGAGAGGGTGAAGGCCAGACTGAGGGGCCCCTTTCCCCCCTACCCCAGTGCATGAATTTCGTGCACCAGGCTACTAGTCCTATATAATAAAAGGCTAATATGCAAATCAACTGAACGGCAGAATGACTGGTCACTAAGATGCACATTGACCACCAGGGAGCAGATGCTCAATGCAGGAGTTGCCTGTCTCTTGGTGGTCAGTGTGCTCTCACAGGGGGAGCCCCACTCAGCCAAAAGCCAGGCTCATGGCTGGCGAGCGCAGCGGCAGTGGCGGGAGCCTCTCTCACTTCCCCGGCAGCACTGAGGACCCCTTGCAGGATGTCCGCCGAAGGATCCAGGACTGCAGGAGGGCACAGGCTGGGCTGAGGGACCTCCCCCACCTCATGAATGTCATGCAACAGGCCTCTAGTACCTAATAATAAAAATAAAACAATTACAACAGTTGTGTAAATGTGGTCTCTCTCAAAATATGTTATTGTGCTGTACTCACCATGCTTGCAATGATGTGAGATGATAAAGTGCCTATGTGACAAGATGACTGGAGTGAATGATGTAGACGTTGTGATGTAGAATTACGGTACCACTGATGTCCTGACCATATGCAAGGAGGATCATTTCCTCCCAGTGCTCCTGGATCGTGGAGCCATGACTTTGACATATTCAAATTGGTAGCATCACTACTGCTGTGCTTTGGAGCCATTATTAAGTAAAATAAGGGTTACCTGAACACAGCACTATGATTCACAAGAGCAGGTCTGATAACCAAGAAGGGTACTAAGTGACTAAGGGGTGGGCAAGGAGTATATACAAGGTGTGGAGATTCTTGATGAAGAGATGATTCATACCTGGGCAGGGACTGAGCAAGATCACGCAAGATTTCATCATGCTACTCAGATCGGTGTGTAATTCAACACTTTTAAGTTATTTCTGGGATTTTCAATTTAATATATTTGGACTATGGTTGACTGCAGGTACCTACAATCACAGAGAGCGAAACTGTGGATTAGAGGGGGACTATAATCATTACAACAGCCTACTGTTTGGAAACATTCTTTGTATGGTTTGAGTGAAGGGAAATTCATGTAAACAGTAAATATGTTAATAATTAATTAATCATTTGGAACATTTTTCTAACTGACTAGTCAGTTTCCTTTCAAATAAATTTAGTGATTGACTAAATTCAATTGTTTGGCCTTGTATATGCAGTGAGCTGTATGCATATATAAAAAAATTGTTAAAATTCACTAAATAAACAGGCATTTCTTTTTTACTACTGCCAATCCAGCTTCCATTTTCCTAAGTGATTTAATTACAGTTATGTTCCCATTTTTGTGGGCAACCACCTTATTTTGTTTAAAATCCAAGATTATCCATCTTTACAGCTGCTGTGGGAATTTATTTATTTCTCTACGTGCTGCCTACGTGCTGTTGGAAAATAAACACACCTACCCAACTCCCCTTCTCTTCCCACAAAGCACAAACACATGCTACTCCATGACAGGTTCATTAGATTTATACAAAAGGAGGAATTAGCAAGTTATGTTAAGAACTGGGAATCATGATTTTTAGAGTAACTTTACCTTTGAATGAAATTAGTAATTTTTCTCAGTAAAAAATATTTTAAAAAATAAATAATGTAAACAGAAATATGCTTTCCTAATATTTTTGAAAATCAGTGTTCTCAGTTCTTTCTACTGTATAGAAAGTACTAAAATTTATAATGCTTATCTCAACCTCAATGCTAGAGGCTTGACCACAAAGTTCCTTATGTGCCAAGATGCACAAGATATTTTGCTAGAACTATTAAAAGAAAGTCATCAAAACAACACTAGTCCTATTATTACACCTCAACTCCTTCAAACGAGTTGGCATAATTATGCAAATATATATATGTGTGTGTGTGTGTGTGTGTGTGTGTGTGTGTATTCACTTAACACAGCGGTTCTCAACCTGTGGATCGCAACCCCTTTGGGGGTCGAATGACCCTTTCACAGGGGTCACCTAAGACCATCAGAAAACACATATATAATTACATATTGTTTTTGTGATTAATCACTATGTTTTAATTATGTTCAATTTATAACAATGAAAATACATCCTGCATATCAGATATTTACATTACAATTCATAACAGTAGCAAAATTACAGTTATGAAGTAGCAAAGAAAATAATTTTATGGTTGGGGGTCACCACAACATGAGGAACTGTATTAAAGGGTCGCGGCATTAGGAAGGTTGAGAACCACTGACTTAACATGTTTAAAAACAACACTGATATGTGCCAGGCACTTGTGTTGGTCTCAGAATATAGCTTAAACAGGACAGGCAGGTTCCTTTCTGTATTGAAAGCTTCACCTAGACTCAAGGCAAGTCTTTTCCTGTTCATTCCTATCTTTTCACTTAGCCAGTGCTCAGCTCTCTCCACTCACCCACCCACCACCATCACCCCTGCCTCTCACTTGCCTTCCACACCTACCCACACATCTTCCCTGTCATAGTAGATCAGGGAGAGGACTATTATGACACTAAAATTAAAGGGAAAACAGAGATTCTTTGATTTATTTCTCTCTGTTTAAGCAGGATTTTAAAAAGTGTATATTAAGAAGCACATCTTACTTTTATATCCCTCATACTCAATAGCTGTTGAATTTAATTAAATGTCAGAAGCAAGTCTTTAGTTTATTGAAATTTAGCTCAAAGACTGATACTGTGAAGCTAAGCAAAAATTAGAAGAATTTTTTGGGAAAGTCCTATAAATGGTACTCTCCATACTTTATGTATGCAGTTATGGGTGAAACAAATTTTGTATTAGTAATATGGTATACACGATGGTCCCCAACTTCGGCTGTGCAATATAATTACCTGGGGAAGAGGGATGGTAAAATTCAAGTCCCAGAATACCATCCCCAGCATGTTTAACAACATCCCCAGGTAGTACTAAGCACACATATTTGGGAACAAAAGAGCCCTAGACTGAAAGCTGGGTTTTGATATCTGCTGCACCACAAAGTAATCACTTGACCTTGACCTTGACCTTGACCACTCAATCTGTCTGTCCTCTATTTCTACTACAAGCTATACCGAGCCAGCTCAGCCAAGGGTTTGAAAGCCTGAGTGAGGGCGGCGAATGGATGAAGAAATGACAGACAAAGAGAATAAGCTGGGTCTTCTAGGTGGATCTTCCTATGCCTGACTGAGGCCACAGAGAGAGAGATCCAGAGGCAAGCTGAGCCTTTATTTTATAGCCAGGGGTAAACAAGGTAGTGGTCACCATAGTTACAATGTTCTTGTGAGTTTCACTTGTTTTAGCAACACTTGCTGCACCCCCCACAGCCCATTAGCTACCCAGATAAGATCTAGGGAGTGTCATAAGGACAAGCCTAATTATGCTAAGAGGACTGTGCCCTCTAAGCTGGGACTTGTTTGTGGCTTTGCCAACAGGTCAGTCCAAGGCTTAACCCTATAACCTCACCCTACAACAAGCATTCATGGAAAACAAACTATTATCCTCTCTGAGCTTCAATTCCTCATCTGCAAATTAGGCTACTGGATGGATGACCTGAAATCCCTTCAGCCTCTAATTCTACCACAGAATCTACGTTATAATCATTCCTCTTGCATTTGTCATATATAGCCTTATACAAAGTAATTCTGTATCTGTTTTGAGGCCCCTATTGAATTAATTTCAGCAATGTATAATTGAAAAATGTATTATAACCAACCACACCAGAAAGATTCAAGCATTGGAGACATGTTGGGCAAAATCTGAATCTTGCTTCTTGTATTCTAAATTTTTAACGAATATTTTGGAGTAAATGAATAAAAGACTGAATGGACAAGTAGAAATTGCCTACTAGTTGAGCCTCAATTTCCTCAAATAAAAAAGCTATGTACAAAAAAAATATTTTTAAACCATAAAATAGGTTTTATCTTGAAGGTAACAGTAGATGATTGTGCACTATGTTGAGAAGAACTATGCTACTAAACCCAGGAGAAAATATGCCACTGCCCATTAGTAATGCCTACACATATATGTGTCATTCCTGTTGTAAAACATAAGCCCTTGGGCTTAGTCATTTAAAAAAAAACATATTTATTGCAAGACTTTTGGGTGCCAAGCCTGTTCAAGGCTCTGGAAATACAATAGTGTCCTGTTAGTAGGTAAGACTAAAAATATGTAAAAATTGCATAAATGAGATAACTTCCAATAGCCATAAATGGCAAAAAGTACATAAGATGAAGCAATAGGATAGAAAGTAAGAGAAGAATAAGTTGGTGATAAGTTGGATAGAGAAGGCTTTCCTGAGGAAATGAAGGCCTCCAAGAGGGGGCGCCCTTCCACTGCTTATGTACGGAAAGAAGGCCCATGGCTAGAATCGTGAAGAAAGATGGAACAGTGCTAAGTGAAATAAGCCAGTCAATGAAGGAAAAATACCACATGATCTCACTCATTCATGGATAATAAAGACCTTTATAAACTTATGAACAAAAATAGATACAGAGGCAGAGCTGCCTCGAACAGACTGTCAAACTACAGCGGGAAGGCTGGAGAGGGTGGGGAGGGCAGGAGGGGGGAGGGGAAGAGATCAACCGAAGGACTTGTATGCATGCATATAAGCATAACCAATGGACATAAGACACTGGGGAGTAGGGGAGGCCAGGGGATTGTCAAGGGCAGGGGTAAAAAGGAGACATATGTAATACCCTTTGTAATACTTTAAGCAATAAAACAATTTAAAAAAATTTTTTGAAAAAAAGCTTTGGGGGAAAAAAAAAAAGAAAGATGGAACAGGAGATACTAGGTGATGCCAGAACAAGTTCACCCTTTACATTTTCAGGGCTCTCCAGGCTCCATTAGAAAGAAACTCTGCAGCCCTACCAGTGTGGTTCACTGGTTGAGCATCAATCTATGAACCAGGAGGTCAGGGCACATGCCCGGATTGTAGGTTCGGTCCCCATTAGGGGGCATACAGGAGGCAGCCGATCAATGATTCTCTCTCATCATTGATGTTTCTGTCTCTCCCTCTCCCTTCCTCTCTGAAACCAATAAAAATATATATATTTAAATTTTTAAAATAAAAGAAAAAGAAAGAACCTCTGCAGGTAAAGTTGGGCACCTGTAGGTTTTTAAGCTCCCCAGGTGATTATAATGTTCAATCATAAGTGAAAACCATTGCACTATGCAAAAAGTGAAAAATTAAGATATAGCTGAGTTTATAGCCCAGAAAATAGTAAGGAAAGCAATGTAACATATATAGTAAATATGTTTAAGAAAGTTTGGGTACAAAAGAAAAAACACCCTCAAATCTCTAACTTCCTAAGACAAATAAAGAATATTTTTTCCTCACAGCCTCACAATTCTGATAAACAATTCCTATTTTACAAAGGTGAATTTATTTCAACTAACATTTGAAATCTGTGTGAAAAGAGTTGTAACAGAGGCTATAAGAATCATCAAAAAAAATAGTAAAAATGATTCTGCCCTCAAGGAAGTTACAACCAGGACAACAAGTACCTACTTTCAGCTTCATGACCTTATGGACATGACTCAAACCCCACCCCTTTGCAGCCACTATTTCCTTCCTGATATTGTCCATTTCAGATTTCAACCTTTTAGAGAATAGAAGTCATTACTTTCTATAAATCAAGATTATATAAAGGTGCTTAGGGAACAATAATGATGATGATTAAAGACGACCAGCAGGGACCTTCAGGAAACACATGCTATATCATAGCTGGAACCAAATAAAAATTATGAAATAGGAATAACCTTGATGTCCTCGAACTGGCCTTTACAGGATTAGTTCTTCCCTTCTGGCCACTCTGCCATGCCCACTATAAATGCTTATCTGAAAACCTTAAGGCAATAACTGTAAAGAGCTTTAAATACTATGCTTTCCAAAGGTACTACCTTTTCACAGAAGCTTATTAAACACCCAAAATTTTCCAGATGAAAATCATTTCAGGACAGGGGGCTCTACTAATAAATTCTATGCTACCTGTGGAGAAAAAAGGAACCCTCGTGCACTGCTGGTGGGAATGCAGAATGGTGCAGCCACTGTGGAGAACA
The DNA here is from genome assembly GCF_014108235.1 of Myotis myotis. Taxonomy (NCBI): domain Eukaryota; kingdom Metazoa; phylum Chordata; class Mammalia; order Chiroptera; family Vespertilionidae; genus Myotis; species Myotis myotis. The sequence goes on along the minus strand of NW_023416379.1, from coordinate 31,119,944 downwards.
GTATGGAGTTTCCTCAAAAAACTAAAAATGGAACTCCCATTTGACCCAGTGATCCCACTTCTAGGAATATAGCTCTAGAAACACCAATCAGAAAGGATATATGTACCCCTATGTTCATAGCAGCACAATTTACCATAGCTATAATTTGGAAACAGCCCAAGTGCCCATCAGCAGATGAGTGGATTAAAAAACTGTGGTCCATCTACACAATGGAATACTAAACAGCTGTAAAAAGAAGGGAACTCCTACCATTTGCAACAGCATGGATGGACCTGGAGAGCATTATGCTAATTGAAATAAGTCAGTCAGAGAAAGATAAATATCACATGATCTCACTCATTTGTGGAATATAATGAACAACATAAACTAAAGAACAAAAATAGAGACAGAGAAGCATTGATCAGACTGTTAAACCTCAGAGGAGGATGAGGGCATGAGTGTGGGGGATGGGGGTAATGTGGGGATAAGGACACATATGTAATAAATTAATCAATAAAGAAATTTTAAAAAATAAAACCTCAGATGGAAGGCAGGGGAGGGTGGGGGGAAGGGGGAGAGATCAACCAAAGGACTTGTATGCATGCATATAAGCCTAACCAATGGACCCAGACACCAGGGGGGTGAGAGCATGAGCTGGGGGGGGGGGGGGACAGAGGGGACAAAGGGGGGATAAGGACACGTATGTAATACCTTAATCAATAAAGAAGATTTTTTTTAAAAAAGAAATATAGTATGTTTGTTTCCTTTTGTAATTACAGGATTTTTCTGAACACAGGAAAATTCTAATTATGTCTTTTTATCGTCATATCTAGCTGTTAGAAATTTGAAGGTTTTTCAAGAAGTATCAGCTATCTTTTAAAAAAATAAATACATGGCCATCTTAATGCTCTGACCATGTTTCCCTCCCATTTCCCTACAGCCAAAAGGAGCAAGCTTTAGAGTAGAACTGCCTTTTCTAAATAGATACTCATCTTAGAAGATAAAGAGAACTAGAAAGGAAGACCCAGTGTGTCTTATTTTATCCTTTTCTGAAGTGGTAATGATCTAGGCTAAGTGGTCCTCTTGGTCGATCAGGACAGGTGTTGGATATAATTCTATCCAACTCATATTGGATACAATATGACTCAAGGATCTGATTTTTTAAATATTTTTTATTGATTTCAGAGAGGAAGGGCGAGGGAGAGATAGAAACATCGATGATGAGCGAGAATCATTGATTGGCTGCTTACTGCATGCCCCCTATTGGGGGTCGAGCCTGTAACCCCAACATATGCCCTTGACCGGAATTGAACCCAGGACCCTTTAGTCCGCAGGCTGACGCTCTGTCGCTCTGTCCACTCTGTCTGTTGAGCCAAACCAGCTAGGGCAGGACCTGATTTTCTTTTTTTAAGATAGTGTCTAACTTCAGTGTAAACCCTGACAGATTTTTTTTTCTTCTTTGTAATACAAATATCTGGCTTAAGCTTTGATTGCCCAAGACATCTATTTCAAAAAGGCATTCATTTCAAAGATGGTTATCTCCAATAAACACAGGGCAGCCCCTAGACTACACAAAGAGACAGGCTGCCTCCCCCACTGAGCCTGCCTTGTTTCAGAGATCATTATAATTGATTTGAATAGCTGGCCATTTGAGGTACTTGAATTTTTCTCTTCCTTCATTCCAAATTCTGGCTCTTGTGTTTTAAATTTACCAATAATGACTGAACCGAAATACTAGGCCTCCACCCCAACTAAAACAGAACCCTAGGCCCGTTCTCTCTCTCTCTCTCTCTCTCTCTCTCTCTCTCTCTCTCTCTCTCTCTCTCTCTCCCTATTAGGTTGTGTGATTTCCAGGTTTTCTAAGTTATAAAACTGTTTCTTTTCCAAGTTTCCTAATGGTTATTGCTGAAGGGCTTCTTGAATCATAATTACCACAAAGGCTGGTCCAGCCACAGTACTGGTTGTTGATGGGCTGAGACCAGCACAAAACACTGACTCATGGTAATATGGTCTTTGCCCTGATTATTTACATTTCCCATACACATTTAAATAGGCATTCAAATTCTGACAAATATCTACCCTCCTTCATAAGCCTGGTCATAAGTATGGTAGTGCCTCTACATGCAGATTATGTAGTGGCCAGCCATTTGGGCTTTGGAATGAGACAGATTCATTCTGACCCTGTGTCTATCAGTTTTTACTGGGGTGACTTAGAAAGAAATTTTAATCTTTCCAGACTAACATAACCTACCTTATAGGGTTATTGGGAGGATCAGGTGAAGTCATGTACATGAAACACTAAGCACAGTGCCTGGCAAACAAGAAAAGCTCAATCAAAGGTGCTGTCATTGTTATTATTTTTCAATAATAATAACAACAGATGTCTACATTATTTTACCATTTTTGAGTACAATGTGGTGGGTCAGACATGGGAGAGGTTAAAGGTTAAGAAACTGAGGATCAGTTGGGCCATAAAGACTAATTTTTCTCAGCAATACAATAACCTGAGAAGAAATGTATTCCTTTCGTAAGGCCACTATAACGAAGTATAAGTGGGGTGGTTTAAATAACATAAATTTATTGTCCCAGAGTTCTACAGGCTGAAGTCCAAGATCAAGATGTCAACAAGGTTGATTACTTCTTCAGGTCATGAGGGTGAATCTGTTCCATGCCTCTCTCTTAGCTTCCAGAGCCTTGCTGGCAACCTTTGGCATTCTTGGCTTATAGATGCTTCATCCAATCTTTACCTTTAACTTCACATGGTGTTTCCCATGTTTGCATGTCTGTATATCCAACTTTACTCATTTTATAACATCAGTCACATTGGATTAGGTCCCACCATAATGACCTCATTTTAATTTGATCACTCTGCAAAGACACTACTATCTTCAATTAAGCTTACATTTGAAGGTCCTGGAATTAAGAGTCATATTTTTTGGGTGGGACACAATCCAACCAAAAATAAGAACAGGTGAAAAAATAAAAATAATATTTGAAATGTTTGAATATATACATTTTAATATAGTTTTTTCTTGAGCCACTCAAAAATACAACAGAAGACATGTTATGAGCTCTTAAGTATAACACTTGTGCCGAGATGGCATTATTATGGCAGTAGGGATCTATATCTTTTCATAAAGGTAGTTTTTGAATTTATCCTTCTTAGAGAAATAGGAAGCCAAAGGATTCTAATATCATCGTCAGCCCAAATGCCTATTAGATTACCTTTTCATGGGACCATCATTTGCTTATCATTCAATATGTGTTAATCAAACACTTACTTGGTGTTTAACACCCTGTCAGACCTTACATATATGGGAGAAATCTAAAATAAGGTACAAACTATAAGGAATGTTTTACCTGCCTGTGAAGATATGAATTATGTTTCTTGTTTTGTATGCCTTAAAAGTTTATGATGCATTCTATAGTGGGTCCAGAATGTGTGCTCTCTAAGGCTGATTTTCAGGAATCCTTGTATGCTATTAAGGACTGACATAAGGTGTGATCTTGTCATGTCACCAGGGGTGGTTTCATGGCTAGGTGTTGAGTGAAAATATGCCTGTCATATTCTATCTACACATGTTATACAATTCACATTTTTATTCAAGTGCTATCCCCCAAGGTTACAGCTAATCTTCCAGATTAAGATTTGACCCCGATAAGTATGGGTGATAATTCCCCATTCAACGAGTTCCAGAATGAATTCTACATTAGATAAAAACTACAGAGAAACATGCTGCAAAAGGCAGAGAACACAACCTCCCCATATGCAGAAGTGAATTAAAGCTATCCGTGCTCAATGCATGCCAGAGGGGACGGCAGCTTTGGGTGACAGGTGGCACGCCTCTCTGCCAAGGAGAAGGCGTTGCTCCTGGCAGTTTTTTTATCTGAGGCATGTGACCTAAGTAGTGGCATTTCACAGCTGAGAAACCAGCTTGTTATATGCCTTTTGCTTCACTGAGAGGCGGGCCACATGTCCACAGAGGCTGCAACTCTAGCTGCAAAATATTGCAATACATTCACCAGTATACTTCTAATCATCAAATGTTTGCATTATTATGGAAATGGAAATGGACAGATTAATGACATTTTGACAGACAAAAAAAAAGGGGCTTTCCTATAAAAGTGTTAATTTCTAGCACAAATTCTACAAGGAAGAAGGGAAAAAAGCAGGGTGGGGGGAGAGTGGGCAGAAAAAGGTAAAAATAACTTGCTATTTATCAGTCTTTGGAAGAAATTTGCAAAAGAGGGTCTACTCTATTTTGACTAAATTATCAGGTAGAAGACAAATTCAAACTCTGTCATTCTCAGAACTCTGACATCTGGGCCTACTTTTCAATCAATTCTTCCACAACTCCCTTTTAGGTAACTTCTCCAGACAAATTAAAGTTCACCATTCCTTGTAGTTTACCTGTTAGCATATTAGTCAGATCTCTTATTTAACATTTCCTTCATGAGAAATTCCTTTTCCATCTAGATTTTCATTTGCAAGGCTAGCTAGCATCCAAGATATGTCCTAATGCCACTTATTCCAAGATTACCTACCTAATAACCCCACCTAGAAGTAATCTTCCCCTCCTTGAACCTCCACACTCTCTTCTCATCCACACTCATCCACACATTGATGTGGCAATAATTATTTCTCTATCTCTCCTTCTAGACCGTAAGCAATGGCAGTTATTACAGGATTTCCATAAAGTCTGGAAACATAGGTAACCTTGTTTTACTCTATAATAATATCTTCTATATATTCTCATATTTCATACTTTTACTCTAAATTTAATATCTGTATAATTTCTTATGGATATTTGGGTATGTTACCAATCTTGACTGACATCTGAAACCTGGATTCATTTTTCATATCTGGTGCCCAGCACACTGATGGATGATTAGTAGAATCTGTATTTGTTGAATAAATTAATTAACTGGTTGGCTCATTGATATGAAGCTGAGGTTTGCCCTTCAAGCCCACGTAGAAAGACTAAGGGTGACAAAAAATCAGAGAGCAGACAAAGCATGTAAAGACACAGTGGTAAATGTCCGAAGATGCTTTATGGGAGAGAGAATGAAAAAGCTGGGCTGCAATGAGAGTCCTTCCTCTTGTAGCAACTATCTGTGTGCAATCATAGGCAAGTCACCTAACCTCTAATTTTTGTTTTCAAATCAGGGACTTAGATAAATGTTTCCTTCAACACAACATCTATCATTTTAAATAAAAGCTAAGTAGAAATGGTTGCTTATAACTTTCTGGGAAAAGCAGAGTCCAGGAGGCAGTTAATAATCATCAAAATAAGAACATAATATAAGCTATAGTAGAATATAATAATGCCACTAGCAGTTCCACATTGGTTCATTATGGAGGTCTTGGAGGAGGACATGGCAGACCTTTTGCAGATGAGAAGACAGTCTTACAATGGTTCAGTGACTTGTCTGGAATCACAGGGGTATCTGATGGAGAAAGTGAGATGAAACTCAGATTCTCTCATTTGGTACACTTCCCACTTCACCTAGGCACTAAAATCTAAGGGAGGATAGAGAGTGCCAGACACCAATATTTATAAAAAGAAAGAAAATATAACAACCTGAGAGTTTTAATTGACTGTAAATGTAGTGATTTTTCCTCAGTTATTAGAAAGGAAAAATACTAACAGGGATATTAAGAGGAGTGAATCTACCCATGAAATATAAAATTAATTAGATATTTTCTTTATTCTACTACTATAAGAAAGAAGCAAATAAAAATAAAAATTATTTATAAAGAATTTAGTTTAAAAAAAAAAGACTTCCAAGGTTGTAGGCTCTTGGAAATTGAATAATTAGTCTACTCTCTTGCTTCATTTACATTTATAGTGCTAGGCAATAAGAATCGATATGAAGCTTGCAAGCTCTTAAATCATCAAACCCCTTACTAAGGCAAACAAAAAAGAAATTGAAACCAAGCCTTCCTTACTTACATCAATTAAACAAATAATTATTGAGGTCTACTATGTGCAAGGCACTCTTCTAACTGCTCAGGATACATCAGTGAACAAAACACAACAAAGATCCCACTCTTTAGGGGAGAAATTCTACTGGGGCAGAGTATTCTAGAAGAAGGCATACATGTCACCAGAAATTTTATTAACTACAATGTTACCACATTCAGTAAATATTCGGGCTAGTTAATGCATATTTTAAAAAGTCATTGAATGAAAAATGAATAGTTAAATATCTTTATTATAATTTTCTAAATATGCACATTTTAAAAGCCATTCTTTGCCTACTTCAGGATCATAGAACATTGCCTTGAGACAGATAAAATGACTCTGAAGGAAATAATTCATAAATGTGTGAGAAAGTGTGCGCAAGGCACCATCATAAAAAGGTAAGTTATCAGAAGGGGTTTGCAGAGGTTCTGCTCTTATTGAGTGCCATGAGCATCCATACCACTGAGAACCTAACCAGTTTTCCGGGTAATCGGTATGCATACTGAAGTTTGAAAACCAGTATTCTAGGAGAGCCTAAAAATAATCTCCTGAAAGGGAGAATATAAGCACTTCAAAAATTAATCACTCACTCAATATTTTTCAATTTTAAGAAGTTGTTTCAAGTAAAATTTTACTTTTTTTAGTTTTTATTTTTTTTAATCTTTATTGTTGAAAGTATTATACATGTCTCCTTTTTTCCCCCATTGACCCCTTAAAATTTTACTTTTAAAATGGCCTATCAAGGAAATCACATGTTAAGGTTTTCTTCAGCATGTGCCAACATAGAAGAAAAAACAAAATTTGCCTTTCATAGTTTCAAATCTGGCATTTCTAGTTAAAAGCAAGGGTAATTCATTCTTGACATATATCAATGCATAGGGCCTCCCTCTATTGTCAGTGATTTAACGACCATCTATACAAACAGGAGTAAGAGATGTTGGGTGTCTTTTGGTGTCTCATCCTGCATCAATCTCAGTTTTCTAAGATAAATCATGTTGACCTTTGCCCAAAGGAGAAAGAAGTGGAGGACATAATCATAGCTGTCTAGAACACTCAGGAAAACCAGCTACCAGGCTACCAGCAGTTATGGTCTAGAACAGTGATGGCGAACCTTTTGAGCTCGGCGTGTCAGCATTTTGAAAAACCCTAACTTAACTCTGGTGCCATGTCACATATAGAAATTTTATAATATTTTCAACCATAGTAAAACAAAGACTTATATTTTTGATATTTATTTTATATATTTAAATGCCATTTAACAAAGAAAAATCAACCAAAAAATGAGTTTGGTGTCACCTCTGACACGCGTGTCATAGGTTCGCCATCACTGGTCTAGAAGGTACATGATGAGAATATAAGGAAAAGTCAGGAAGTCGGTAAAAGGCAAGGTCCCTTTCCATTTGTCACTGAACAGTCATTGACAAATAGATTTATTTTTTCCCTAAGGATAAGAAGAGGAAAAGAGACTGTTATGAATTATAGAGGCAGAGCAGCCCTGCTCAGTGTTGACCATAGAGAAGGATGTTTTATCCACACACACACACCCCACCAAACCAAACAAATTTTCCCAGCACAGTCACATAGCAAATCCCAGAATGCACTGAAGAAGAAAAAGACAGCAATGGGCAGAGCATCTCTGAGCCAGAGGATAGAATTTTGCACTAATTAAAGGAACATGATTCTCCTCTAATACATGATCAACACTCAAGGATTCTTCTGTACATAACAAATACATAGCAATACTTTTTTCATCTTTACCATATTCATCTATGAGCTTAGAGTAACCTCCCCCCTCACCTTTCACAGTTAAAAAAACAAACAAACAAACAAAAAAACCTCTCAGCTTGTCATTGACCATCATAACATACAAAAACTTCTGTAGGGATCTGTATCTACAGTGAGGTCACTTGCATATATATATCTATATATCTATATATATCTATATATATCTATATATATCTATATATATCTATATATATCTATATATATATATATATCTATATATATATATATAGAGAGAGATATATATCCTGTCTCCTTTTAAAATGGAGTTGAGAAATTGTACAACTATTAAAAAGTATGAAATAATGTTGTTGAAGTAAGGTGGAGGAAGCTAATATCTATACATGTAATCTAAACATGTTCTATGGCTGAGCATTAAATTTAGCTCTGAGCTTCCTGGTAGGCAAAGAGAAAAATGGAAAACACAACACTATCACTACCATTTAAAATGAAGCATGTCAACTCTTCAAGAGAGATCAACAATTTCATGGTATTAAATCTAAAAAAATTTTTAACAATGGACTTTACACAAGGGACATTGAACAGCATAATAGGCATTAACTTAAAAATAGTGAAAATTCTAAAACATTATTTAGATGTTTTATTATTATTCTGACAAAATTAAAATTCAACTTAGAAAAGGCAATTTTTCAAAAAGAGTAAAAAAGTCAGGTATGTAGTATTATGGAAACCTAATGTTATGCTAACTAGTTGATAATGATCTCTTAGACGATATTCTCCAATATCAATTCCCTCATCAGGCCTTGTGAAAAAAGCTGGACAAAGGATAATTCTAGGTTGTGATCTCTGGTGAACACCTGGTATCCTATGTAATTAACCAAAGAAAGATCCTGGTGTCTGAGCCAGCAGGTGGCCAAGTTAATGACCTGCCATGAAAGCTAAGACTCCAAATTTGTGTTGGGGGATCTACACCACTGGAGAGAATATCAAAATAATATGAACTGACACTAGTAGTAGGACATGGTTTCCAATCTCAGTTGGGCCCTCTGAAAATTTGCTCTATTTGAATTTGACCTTTTCCCTTTCCCTTTCCATCCCCCTCACTGAATAATTGAGAAAACAAAGGCTACCAAATGTTATTTTCAAACCTCTTTTCTCCTCTTGCCAAATTCATCATTACCCAACAGAATGCCTTCTCCTATTCAAGCATGGCCCTTTCTTTCCATGCTATCTGCTCTCTCTTGGCAATCTCATCCACTCTTAAGGTTATAACCACAGCTATTTGCTGATAAATCTCAAACTGACCTTTCTTTCTAGAACTTTGACCTATGGGATCTCTCAACTTCATTGTCCTATAAGAACCTCAAATTAACCTTTCTAAACTTCATGTTTCCCAAGTATGTGATTCCTCTTTTCTTCCCCATTTTGTTCTACAAAATGAAAACCTGGGCGTCATTCTCAACTTCACTTTCTTCTTGATTCATATAACCAGTCAGTCACTAAATCCTAATCTCCCTACAAAATGACTGTCAAATCTATTCTCTCCTTTCCATCCCCGTTGACTCTTCCTTTGTAAAGCTCTCATCCTCTCTTGACTAAATTGAATATTAAATTGGTCTTCTCTCCACTGCTCCCACAACCATCGATGGGCTGCCAACTTGTGTCTTGGCTTCCAATCTGATTCCTTTTCTTAACCTGTCCTCTCCAAAGTTTTCCAAGTCCCATTTCCAAAATGTAAATCTACCACTTTTCTTCACTGTTTAAAACGTTTCACTGGGTCACAATGCTTACAAAATAGAATCTAAATTCCTTGGTTTGACAAGATTATCCTTAGTGAACTAGGCCTCCTCCATTTACAGCTTGACCCTTCCCCACTTCTTGTCTCTGAATACATTCCAGAATTAGTGATGTATTTAGACTTCCTTGAGAATTTTTTTTTCAATGTCAGGACTTTTACTCACATGCATTCTTCTCTGTCCTCCTCTTATTCCTCTAATGGAGTGAACCTCAAATGTCACCTTTCAGAGGCTTCTATGAATTTTCATCACTTCTTTTTTTGTGCCAGAAAGATCTGGTCACATTTCTCTTTGTTACCTCTCTAAGTCATACCTATTCCTATGGTTATACTTATCAAACTGATTGGTTATCATTATACAGTGAACTTCTTGTTAGAGGGATTATAGTTCATCTGATCTCTGGTCTGACTCAGAGAAGGTGCTCACTAAACATCTGTTCAATTAAGATAGAAATCTGAACATACCTTCTTTTTTATCAACAGAGTAATACCTGTTGACCAAAAAGTGAAGCTATAATAGCATATTTATTCAGAAAAGAAGATATCATTTGTTTATGGTAAGTTGTTTTCACTGTTTCATCCTTATATTACCTTTTAAATTCTATTGTAAACAGTTTCTCATTTTGAACATACTGTCAGCAATTTGTTTATTGATCTTTTTTGTTGTACTCTCTATAACATATAAATTAAAAATGTGTCAGAACACCATAAAGAATAGAGGAAACTGCCTCAGAGTGTTCAGCAATAACTGTAGAGGGAGTTGCCCAACCAAAGGGCTTTCACTTAGTGTCACGTGCTGTGGATGCAATTGTAATGAAAGGAGAAATGTGAATCCAAATGCGCTTTTTAAATGAGCAAATATGCAAGATATACATCTTCTCTTTATATCTGCACACCCTTTACCCAGAAATTTCTCTATTTATTGCACACAGACTCACCTAAACTAAAAATATCTTAATTAAGATTAGAGTAGCTTGACAATGATAAGAATGTCTTACATTTACCTAGTTTTATAAAAATTAGAGTAGCTTGACAATGATAATAATATCTTACATTTACCTAGTTTTATCTCATCTTTAGAATAAACTTAAGGGATTAAGTTTAGCACGACTCATTCCACTAACCCTCTGGGTCAATCTTATCCCTGACCCCCTGAAATTCAACTTTAGACATTCTTTCCTAATGTTTTATCCTTATCCACTACTCAGCACCCCTGGTTGTAGAAAAGATGCCACAGAACTGTCTGAGCAAATGCGATCTGCCACTCCTGAGCACAGCCCTCACAGGCATGAGATCCTTTCCTCTTTCATTAAAAAAAAATAGTGTTCCTGTATGTTCCTTATTTTTCTGCACTGAAGGGGCTGAGAAAAAAATGGAAAACTTAAAATCTCCTCAACTAGAGCTTGATGTAGAGTAGCCACTTTAAGTTGGAAGTTCATTTTCTCTGAAAAAGGAGATTTATTACAACATGGTAATAAGCACAAATATGGGGGCAGAGCCACTCAGATCCACAGGAGAAAATAGGTCAAGTAAGAAAACGGCTTGATCCCATACTTTCCAGGGAAATGTGGAGAGCAGGTAAGTTGGGAGCAAAAATAGTGGAAGAGGAGAGGTGGCTATTGTTCAGGGGCTTTCTGGTGTCTATGAGTTCAGAGACAGGACAGGTCTTGACGATGTCAAGATGCCAGACTATGGTCAGAGTGGGTAGGTTGCTGAAGAGGACACAAAGGACACAGAGTTGAGATGAATGAACTATGAGGATAGGTATCAGTGGGTCACACACATGAATGTTACAATCATCCAAATGTATGGCAAGCGTTGACACTGAAAGGAAGATTATCAACAATAAGAATTCATTTTCAGTGACAGAAGAGTCTCCTGGAAGCTGCTGAATAACAGCAGCAAAGTTGGGAAGAATGTAACTGGGCTGGATGATAAAACCTCACAGGAGAGAGGAATGCGTGAGGGTGGATCTTGTGATTTAAAAACAAACAAACCTTGATTTAAGAAAATATCTAACAGGAAGCTGTATTAGTCCTGCCTTTGATACTAACATACTAACACACTTTATGGTCTTGGGCAAGTCATTTTCATTTCCCTGGACCTTTGTTTTCTCATCAGTAACATAAGAAAGCTTTCTAAAAGCTATGACAAATGCTGCACTTTTATTTTAACCATGAATTTCATTTTTATCTTATGTTACTAGGTTTTAGGGTAAAAAAACCTATTCCTGATTAACAAATTTCATGCATTTGCTCAATATTCATCAGTTAAGAAGGGTTAATACCTTAAGAATTTATCTATTAGGTGATAGTTTAATAACAACACATGACAAGTAGTTATACATACCATTTCCTTGTTCTCTGATATACTGCTGTTAGGTAATCATATGACAACAATTACCATTCACATTTTAAAAATAAAATTCAGATGATCATTCAGTATTTCCCGTAGTCTTTTGTGAATTTCTTTTTAAAAAGTGACTAAATGTGCTTTTTTGTAACCCAGGAGCCTATAACTACCTGTATAGTTCTGTCTCTTCCAACAGATTATGGGACCCTTGAGGATAATAATAATAAAAGTACTACTAATAATAATAGTTGTTATTCTTTTACATTATGTGCTCCTAGCACCAAGATCAATGTCTGAAACACAATAGACACATGTGTTTATCAATGAATAAATGGTCATGTTTTTGCTAGAAAGCAAAATAAATTACTTAGTGATAAAGAACTGCTTCCCCTGCCCTAGCCGGTTTGGCTCAGTGGATAGAGCGTCAGCCTGCAGACTGAAAGGTCCCAGGTTCGATTCCGGTCAAGGGCATGTACCTTGGTTGCGGGCACATCCCCAGTGGGGGGCGTGCAGGAGGCAGCTGATTGTTGTTTCTCTCTCATCGATGTTTCTAGCTCTCTCTTCCTCTCCCTCCCTCTCTGTAAAAAATCAATAAAATATATTAAAAAAAAAAAGAACTGCTCCCCCAAATCTTGTGTTTCAATTGACAGTTAAGGCTATTATCTGAATCCTTTAGAGCAGGGGTGGGGAACCTTCTTTCTGCCAAGGGCAATTTGGATATTTATAACATCATTCTTAGGCTATACAAAATTATCAATTTAAAAATTAGCCTTCTGTATTTGGTCAAACATTTAATTAATTAATCCCTAATGCCTCAGCAGGGCCTGACCAAATTATTTCATTGGCCTTATACGGCCCTCGGGCTGGACATTCCCCACCCCTGCTTTAGATAGTTGTGCTGAATCTACATTTGTTGGCCATAAAGTGACTAAAATAGATAATCTTAAAATTGATAATGAGGATCTCTGATCACCAAGTTTCTGCTTGAGCCACTAATTTTTCTTTGCAATATTTGGTGCCACAACACCTTAAATTTAAGAAAGCAAAAGTTCCCAAGAGACTGAAGAAAATTAAAATGATAATTTTTGTGTAAATTAAGATTTAAAATGCTGTAGACAGTTATCAAGAACAATTTGGTGTAAAAAATGAGTGGAACTTGCACACATAAATACTTCTATATAAATACTTCTACATAAATTCAAAATCTAAAAGTAGCTTTTTGATGGATAAGACAACACATCATTTTGACAAGGTTTCATGTCTCAGCTTGACTCTGGTTTTCAACCATAGCTTCCCTGAAAGCTGATATCTCCTACTGAGATATTGCTTCCAATCTAATATCAGAACAGTATGCACTATGAGTTGTTTCTTCAATGGTTCTAAGGTACTTGCCAAACTGTCCTGTCCTTGCCTATGGCTAACCAGCCCTCTGAGGTCTTACTAAAGGGCATGCTGGAAATACGGCTTCTGAAAAATCTCTTTAAGATGACACCAGCACAGCCACTGTCCAGAAAGTTATTAAAAAGCCATAAAACAGTCATTGTATATTAGCTCCAGAGATCACTAAGAGAAAAATTTTAGTTCCTAAAGAGGAATAGCAACTGAAGAATGGCAACTGGCAAGCCACATAATAGAAAAGTAGAAGCTGCCACCACCATTTACCCTATGCAGGCAAGCTATTTATTTCAGAGAGGAAGGGAGAGGAAGAGAGAGATAGAAATATCAATAATTAATGAGAATCATTGATAAGCTGCCTCCTGCATGCCCCACACTGAGGATAGAGCCTGCAACCGGGCGTGTGCCCTGACCTGGAATTGAACCGTGACCTCTTGGTTCATAGGTTGACACTCAACTACTGAGCCACACTGGCTGGGCCAGGCCAGCTCTTTGTAATATTTGTTTCAAGGCAAATGAAGTCACAGAGTGATTGACAGTTGGGCAGAAAAATTAAGAAAAGTTTAAGCTTTCTCAAAATAATAAAGGTGTATTCTTTCTCATCTTTGCATTTCACCTTAATCCTTTGTACATAGTAACTCTTCACTAAATACGGATTATATCATTTAGAAAATGGATTTAATCAGCCCAGACAATATAGGACAAAAATAAATATGAAAATTTCAAAAGTATGTCAATATTGGGCCATTGGTGATAGAAATAAGTAGTTTTATATTTTTTAACTGGCTTCAAGATTACCACTGTATCCCAGCACATGTAACAATTGATATTCATACTGATTATTTGGTATATTCAAGAAAATTAGCTATTAAATTAAGCAATCTCTTTAAAAGAAGTTAGAAACTATATAATATAGTTTGCAAAAACCACCTTGTAAAATGTTTAAAATGTAAAGGGTCAGAGTTTACAGAGGCCAACTCATGAGTTCCTCGGTAAGTCAGCTGGAGAATTAAGGTTCTGGGTAAATAAGGCTTACTTGGATGTGAACACTTTTTTTTTTTAAATCACAAATAGAAAATCTCACAACTATCTCTGGTTTTTAATGTATGTGCTCTTAGCTAAAGTTCACATCAAATTTAATATATCAAATTTAAGTCCATGTTGTTTAAACCTAACAGATTATGGTTTGGAAACCTACTTATCACAAATCTATTAATTGCACTAAAATCCTCCTGGTCCTCCAAAATGTCAAATCTGAAGGTAGCTTCGACCCCTTTTTGTCCCTCTTTGTACAACAAATTCTCCCATAAAGTATTCCTTTGGAACACCTTTTATCCTTCTCAATCACTTTAATAACTCAGTACTCAGAATTCTACAATAAGTAACCTTTTTAAAATTACTTTTCCACTCCCCATCTTATGTATCTCCCTTACACATTTCAGTAAGAATTCACTTCCTTCTAATTATCTTTGTGTCACATCAAACTCTGCTTGGACATATCTTTATTGAAACTAAAACTCTTTGGCATATCCTTCAAGATTCTCCATTGTTGGTCTTTCATATGAATAGAGCATCACAAAATCACAGATTATAAAAACCCACATTTAAATTGATATCTTTAGTTCCTGGCCTACACTAACCACTCCAGCCAAGCAGACCTGCTTATTTTATCCCCAATGGTGACATTCTTACTACAGCTTCTAACTTTTACAAATGCCACAGTCAAAAACACTAATCAAAATTCCCTTTCCTCTAGCTTTCTTCTAGCTAACTATAGACACCAATATTTTCTTTTAGTATTCCATAAATTGTGTAAAGTCCTGTTTTTTAAATATCTATACTGTAATTATTTATTTTTACTTGTTTTACATGTGTCCAAACTATATTCCCTTTAAGAGTACAAAGTATTTAGTAACTGAGACCAAGTTTTCAAATCTTTCATATACTTCATTTAGTATAGTAAATTTTCAATTAGCGTTGAATATCTGCTGTGATGACTTTTCCTTTAAACTACTTATATTTATTTATTTATCTAGAAAGAGGTGGTGTATGTAATGGAAAATCATATTGCCAAGGAAATTCACAGCAGGTTGAGTGACTACCAGAGTTAGCTAGGAAGGAGTCTGCTGGTGATGGGCTATGGGACTATATACTTGACCCTCTCTTACTCAGTTTTAATGTATAGAATTAAATCCTGAGAACACAAAGCTGGAATGCTAAGGTAATTAAATAATCAAAATCCCAGAATTTACTGATAAGGCATATTTAAGCTAATAATTTTACATTTAAAAGGAAACAAAAAACAAAGTCCTGCTCTTAGATATAATGATAATAATAATAACTGCTCAAACACAAAAACAATGAGATATAGCCTAGTAGCAGCATGTCTTTTAAAAATAACTTTTGGATAATCCTTGATCTAAGATCTACTTGAGTTATCTATGATGAGGAGGAAAATAAAAACTGAAAGGGTGAGGGACCTGGTGAGGCATGGCACAAAAGAGAGAGAATTCAATGATGCAAATATCACATGGAAGAGGAATGACTCCCAATAGTCAATGGAGAATTGGTCAAAATGTCAGAGAGACAGGTCATTATATAGCAGAACTGACTAATAGGTGACATTCTGCTTCTGAACTTAAGTCCTATATTCTTCCTCTCTTTTTTTTTTTAAATATATTTTATTGATTTTTTACAGAGAGGAAGGGAGAGAGATAGAGAGTTAGAAACATCGATGAGAGAGAAACATCGATCAGCTGCCTCCTGCACATCTCCTACTGGGGACGTGCCCGCAACCCAGGTACATGCCCTTGACCGGAGTCGAACCTGGGACCTTTCAGTCCGCAAGCCGATGCTCTATCCACTGAGCCAAACCAGTTTCGGCTATTCTTCCTCTCTTGTTAGAAACCCTGATCACAATTTAGAAACTTAGAGCAAATGGAAATTACTTCTGGGCAAAGATGTAATAGTGGTGTTTTAAGATCTTTAATTGATTGGCCTAAATAACTTTTTAAGACACTCCAATTCCTTATTTTGTTATAAAATACAATAATTTATTAAGGTAGCTTACTGTGAATCAAGCTAAGAAAATTATAAAGAAAGTTACTGGTGCATAGATAGGAAATATATTTATTAGAAATAAAAATCTTATATGTAATTTCATTAGCTGAAGTAATAGCTTACTGATGTATTTATAACTTAGGAGGATTTTTCCTCTGATGTCATTAGATATTTTAAGTACATTCTATGTCAAATAGAAAAAAAAAAAACTTCTGAGAAGAAAACAATTGGATTTTGAAAAGAAGCCCCAAAAGCCAACTTCATATAAAATGTAAGCAAATGTCAAAAAAGGGTGCACCACAATGAAAACATAATTGTAAACAAAAGGGCACCTTATAGTGGACATTTGCAAAAGGAAAGTAACATCACTAAGCCCCTAATCATATTAATACTCATCTGACAATGGGACAAAAAAGAAAACCTTAAAACAAATGATAATGTATCCAATCTAAAAAAAACTTTTGGAAGCTACAAACTCAAAGGATATTATTTTTACTGGACTTGTCCCGTGCTTTGAAGTAATCAATTGAGAATTATTTTTAAGCACAGTCTTTTATAATCCTTTAGAATGAACCATCTGATGTTTGATAGGGAATATGCATTTTACCAGCAGGATGGAATACACTGTCCTTGGCCGAGATGTTCCTCATGAAGAAGGCAATTTTTGTATTGTATGCTTAGCATATTTAAAGACACACATTCCAGGTGAGCAGCCTGCTCCAAAGTGCATTCAATTTTTATTTGTGGATAAAATTCTATTGCTTCAGAGCCCCCACCATTTGGCAGATCATATTTCAATATTCCCCTCAGGAACCAATTCCCCAAAATTTCTGGAGATCTTATTACAGGTAACTTTTATGTCAGGTAAACTGACAGTTGTCATGACCAGAAGACAAGTGTGGCACCATGACATTATAGAAGATTTTAAAAGTATGCAAAAATATAACAAATGAATTCTATCTGGTTTAAAAGCAAAACCAGAAAATACCTCTGAGCCCTATGTTGACATAAAATGAACTAATACAGGAATATAAAAACAATTGGGACATTCAAAGAATAGGGTGTTCCACCTATGATTTTAAAGTCTATCAAAATTAACCATAGAAATGAAGTACACTAGTCTAGTCACTTAGTTACTTTGATATTAACTTTTCTAGGCTATCTTCTAATAAGAGATGGTAAATTGACTAGAGAATAACTAATTTGGAAAGGAGAGGTGAAGGTCACCAGCGGTTCCAGAATTTCTAAGATCCAAATTGCTAATACCCAGACAAACTGACTGCCTTCCTAAATAGTGCCCAGATGGCAGGAGCAACACTGATATGTGGTCTTAGCTGTTTTATGACAGGGAACCATCACCAGTAGGTGACCCCATCAGTCTAAAGGCAGGAAAATTACTAAATGATGCAAGAAAGTGCCTACAGGCCAGTGAAAGCAGGAGGGCAGAACCTTAGGAAAAGCAAATTTACAGTTGGAACTTCTATAAAGGAGGCTGTGATACTTCTTCTTTGCTGATAGAAGAAAATAAAAGCAATTTAGTTTCCACAGATAGTAAGTCTAATAAGAGAAGAAGTAAATTCTCTTTGAGAAAATAAGATATCATATATAAAACGCAAGGCAAATGGCATAATCTCTTAGTAATAACATAGACACCAAAGTGAGCTGTGTGTTCTATGAACACAATCTAGTCTGGAATCAACTGTAATAGTATGGAGACATTATCTCTCCCACACACCACCAGTCAGAAGGCAGAAAAGAAACTAAGTCCAACTAACACAAGGGTGACATTTTAATATGAGCCCTTCTTCAATAGAATTGGCAAACACAAGTCCAATTAATTTTTCAAAAACATAATTCTAGATGTCAGAAAGAAGCCCACTATTAGTAATTATTTTTAGTAAAGTGATGCAACTGGAAAACAGATTGAAGAAAGGAGGGGGGTCTTTTCTGAACCTCTCACCACCCCCCAAAAATGAAGTTATAATAAAATATGGAAAATAAAACTACTGTATCAAGATAAGGAAGTATTACTTTTTCTTGAAGAAGGAATTTACATTTCTAATATCTATAATCAATTACCTAGTTCAATGGAGGGAAACATTAAATATTTAATTAAACCACATTCACTCTAGATTTTGTCATCCCCTTAGAGATCTCTCTAATGCTGATAATTAACAATTTTTAATGTGTGCTTTCAAGATGTTTCATCTGAGCACTAGAGGAAACTATATTAAACATTAAAATATAAGAAATGAACATTGAACATTAAAATGTAAGGGACGGACATTTTAACTTAAATTTGCATATCAACAAAAGTAATAAGATTTTTGTTAATAAAGAGGTATGCAATTCACTATTAAAAATTAAGATTCAGAAACATGAGTCAGTTGTTAGAAGTCACAATATTGCAGCAGAAAGTTGTTTTTCAAAAGCAAAGTCTAAAATTATAATGTATAATTAATTCTACATTATTTTTTAATGTTTGTTCAAAAACTCTCCTCACGTAATAAAGTAAAGCATTCATTTCCATTAACGAAAACCATATAACCACTTCAGTAAGAATGATTTTTAATTTCTATCGCCAAACTTCACACCGGTAACTGCATATTTTGTGACTGTTAAAAGAATATGAAGTCATGCCAATGGCCTTTCTCTTAATAATTTTATATTATGGAATATAAATGCAGCAATACTCTCTAGATTTTTTTCACATGCCAGCATATACATGTGAATTACCCTAGACATCAATGTATAACCAGGGTCTCATTTTCATCATACCTAGCAATGGAGTTAAGAGCAGATGACTCAAAAGTCTCATTTTATCCAAAAATTTATATAGGCTAAGATGAATAAAGAAAATCTTTATATAAAGAAGTTCTTTGAGAATTTATATCTGTAGGACTGTATAAATACCAAAATTTTAACCCCAGGTAATCCTATTTTATTTTTAAAAAGTCATTTTAAACCTGATATCTACTATCCTTTTAGTTGTAATTTATAATTGGTCTAACTTTAAATTCCAATGAGCAGCCATTGTTTAAAAGAAAAAGACTAGAAACCAAAACTGAAATTCAAGAGGTCATCAGTTGCTATTTCTCATAAAACATATAGACAATTTTAACATCTGTAGTGGGAAGAAAATAAAGAAGTGATTTAAATTATTCACTTTTCCTTTGTATCTACGGCAACCCAGAATTTAAAATCTAAGTATCTGATATACTGAGGGAGATGACCGCATAAATCCAGCACTCGCAGGGAAGTCTTGTGTCAGTACGAAGGGGCACATTAGGACAAAGAAGCACCTTCAGCTGTTCAAGACAAGATAAAGATTTCAGTACCTATTTAAGGGCCAGTGAATTTTTTGTCTAATTTCTCATACTGGATTATTCTGGGAAACCAGAGCCAGTCACTTAAGAGTGGGATGACACCTTGGGCAAATAAGTCTACCAAACACAAACTTAGAAAATGAGGGCTAACAAGCATGTAAGTCCAAAATCTGTTGGACACTGTCCATGGAGAGTCTGGCATCTTTTATGCTCCTACTATCCCTAGAAACACATGGGACACAGTTTTCCTACACTACATTTATACCAGAATAGGGATTAAAGGCAATGCCTGGGTGGACCTGTGCTAAGAAGGGCAAAGTTTGTTCCCCACAGAGCTGGAAAAAAACAACAGGAAAGAGACTATGGTCCCAAGCACACATCATGCAAGGCCCTGGCTTTCTCGGCACCTTTCTTTCCCCAATGCAATGCCTACCTTCCGTGTGGACTGCAGAGACATAGGTCCAATTGTAACGCTTGACTATATCAAGCATCGCCCTTGCCTGCAAGGTGTCAGAAGGGACAACCCTCAGGAAGTATTTGTACAAAGTTTTGTCACTCAGGTCGATACTCGTGGCGGAATATGCAATCTGGGGGATGTCGAAGAGCTGGAGCAGGTTCTGTACTTGAATGGCTACGGAGCTGGAGCCCGGGCCGATTACGCCCGCAATGGGCTTCTTAGTCCTGCCTGGGGGGAGGGGCTGCCCATCCAGCAGGCACCGGTTGAGTCCATCCTTCTCATCTCGAATGGAAATCAGGGAGTCCCTGATGAACTCAATGCTCTGCTCCAGAGCCACGGAGGAGTGCCAGCAGGAATCCCGGATTTCGCTGCCCAGCGTGATGTTGGGCAGGAGGACCGGGTCTGCGTTGATCTTATCCAAGGTGTGGAACATCGCCTCCACCCTCTGGATGCCATACTGCTCCCGGATCTCCCCGCACTTCCTCTCCGGCACCTTTTCGGCTGGAGGCTGGTGGTGGACTGAGAAAAGGGCCCCGATGATGACATCTCCGTCCATTCTGGCCACCGAGCGCTGAGATGAGGCTCCCGCCAGCAACACTTTCCTGCCAGGGCTTCTGGGCAGAAGGGACATCTCCCAAAAGATCGCTGGGAAGAAAACCAACAGGAGCCGGACCATGGTGATGAGGACGCCGTCCACAGCCGGCCAGCCACGTTCCCACGCTGGTCCCGCAGCCGGCTCTGGGCGCGCACCGCGGGGATGCCCCGCGCCTGCCTCTCCCGGCTCGGTCCCGGTAGCCAACCCCGCTCTTCCAGCGTTTTCGCCGCCTGCACCACAGCCTCCTTCCCCTCCGCCTCCCGCTCCTTGTCCTCCAGGACCACCTCCGCTCCCAGGGGGCGTTTCTAGGCGGATTCGAGTGCCCTTTCTTCACCGGTGCACCAAGGTAAACGGATCAAGGGGACAGTGGGCGTCGTGGTGGCAGCCAGCGGTGAGCTGAAAGCTGTCTGTCTACAAGAAAGAAAGAAAATCAAAGCTCAGTTATCACATGTGCCAAACTCAGGGGTCAGCGATGGTAATAGTTGCCCAGTCCAATTCATCTCAGCACATCACGATATCGGCTGGAGGGACAGCTTGGGAGGCAGCTCTGGTCCAAGCGGAAGGTGATGTGTCTGGTCCCCGGCTGCCCTCATCATCCGGAGAGCCGCAGAGAGCCCCGCCGACCCGCCCCCTCCTCCAGCCACAAGTCTCTCCGGGTCCTCAAACACTCAGTATGCTCACTGATTTGAGGGGGAGGGGAGAGAACTGGGAGGAGAAGCTAGATCTTTCATCGTCAGCGAACTTTCAGGATTTGAAAAGATCAACTTTTTCGCAGAAGAAATTTGGAAACTCTTTCATTAAGAACGTGGAGGCGCTAACAAGGAAGGCACCTTTCACTTTAGTGAGGGGTTGAAGAGACACTAACGTACAACCCAAGTAGTAAATATAAATGTGCCAGCTTGAGGAAATCCATGTTAGTTACTAAGGCAATGCCTGGTAAAGTCTGCACGTCGGAGTTTGGTACGTCCCCTCCGCCCCCCCCCCCCCCCACACACACACCCCCGCCCAAGAAGTCAGGCTTACAGTAGATGCTCGGGGAGAAAGGGTGCACATGAGGTGACTTGTTTCCTGCGATGGGGGGTGGAGGGAGGGGGTGGAAGGGCCCCTGCACTCGCCTAAATGGGGACCTTTGGCTGTGCATACTTTGCTAGAAAGGGAACAGAGCGAGCGTCAAGGTTGCTGTCGCGGTTGCAAGCCCAGCCCTGCCGCCTTCAGTACCCTGGACAGCGCTCGGTCCAGGTACCCAGACATTCCGCTGGCAGAGCCTGGAGCGATCAGCGAGTTGCTGCTATTCTTTGACAGCCCACCACCCCCGCCCCCCGACTTCGCTCTTCCAACCACCACCCCCACTGCATTCTTCACACACACACACACACACACACACACACACACACACACACACACACCTCCCCTCGCCTCCTCACCACCCTTCAGTCCTCATTCTCTTCCTTCTGCCATCAGTGCTCTTGCAAGCATATTCAAACCTGGCCGCTTGCGGGGGCGGGGGGGGGGGGGGGGGGGGGGGAAGAAGCGCCAAATTCCAGCCGCTCCTGGGGCTGAAGTTGGCTCCCTCTCTCGTCCCTGCCTGGCTTCCTTTCTCAAGGTGAGAGTCGGAGAAGAAAGGAGCTAAAGGAGCATGTGGGGTGAGGCAGGCAAAAGGAGGAAGACAACCCAGGCATCCAAGGGTTCCAGTACTTCCCGGGATGTAGGACTAAAATAAATAAATAAGCGAGGGTGCCCCTGGGACCAGGAGGAAAATCCCATAGATTGGGACTGTCTGCCACTGGGATGGGTTTCACCGCCGGGAGGTTTCTGCTCACCTGAGTCGGCTTGGAGAATTTTGGACTTGAGACGTACCTGAGTCCGGGTAGACAGCGCTATGGTCCCCAGGTCAGAGGACCGCCGCCACGCGCGGTTAGCAGACGCCTCAGCTCTAATCCAGACGGCGCAAGGATGCGATCTGGGCTGTACACTAGTGCCCTCTTTCTTCAGCACTATTTTACCGCAAGGAAAAAAAGAGGGAGGGGGAAGGAAAAAAATTAAAAAACAGGTCACCCAAGGCTTGTCTATAATCTCATGCATAAAAATCAGTCGTTTAATGGAGTGGGGGGGAGGTGCCAGGGAGAAGTGGGGAATATTAATTCCTTTACTACAATAGGGTTCTTAAACAGCTGCTAGATATATGCAAAGTCAGATCTGGGGAACCACTAAGACTGATTTAGGTGGATATTCCTTCTTATGTATTTCAAGGAGGCAAATGCATTTTCTCCCCCTGGAAGTAAAGACCCTTCTGAAGGAAGCAGAGTAAATACCCGTGGAGACATCTAGAGAAAGGCTCTATTAGAAGGTTTCAAGGGGGAGGGGTAGAGGCTGCATGGGGTGGGAGTGAGGGGAGAAGGGGGATGCACACTATGATCAAGGTAAGCCGAAGGAAGACAGGCAACCCGTGGCTACATTTTCCAGGTCAAGATGTAACTAAATTGAGAATGAAAGTCAGGTCACATGAAAACACTGGAGTGTAAAACACTTATCCAAAATCCTCCCAGGCTGCCATCACCCTCCCGACAGGTCTACAGTGTTGCTTCTTGCAGTGCGAAAAGTGGAAGTTAAATCATATTCCTCTGGGAACGTGTTGGCTGAGCAGAATGTGGCCCAGCTTCTTTGGGAGGGGGGGCAGGGGGGAGACAAGTGACAGTGTGCCTTTCCACTCTTGCTCAAAGCTTTCTATTTTTGTCATCTGTAGAGAAGAGAGATCAGCTTATGTGTATCCCTTTATAGTCACCTTGTCCATGTCATCATTATTCTATGGAATGATACCATGTCAGCCTGGAGGGGACAACCACATGAGATAGTTTTGAATCCCCTTTAGTAAGTTCCATTAAACTTAGCAAAGGAAACAATGTCTCCAGTCAAGAACAGAAGCTAATTCTGTTCTGGTTCTGGTCTTTTTCACCCCCATACAGTATGTCAGATTTCCTGGATTTTTTTTTCCTTTTCCATTAATAATGCACCAAACCGGGTACACATCCTTTATGCACCAAACCGGGTACACATCCTTTAGTCCTAAAACATCTCAGTTCTGGAAGTAACCATAGGTTTGAGGAAAACAGAAGGTATGACATTTGACTTCCATTTTAATAATACTATTAATGCATTGAACCAGGTACACAAACATTAGTCCTAAAACATCTCAGTTCTGGAAGTAACCACAGGTTAACTTGAGGGAAATAGAAGGTAAGCTTCTGTCTTCACACATAGGGTAAAATGGTTCTCTGCTGGTATCCTAAGGAAGAGGTATGCTCTAAGAGCAACTCACAAGTGTTCACAGTGCCCCATCTCATTCCTTTATTAGCCATTTAACTTCCATTTTTGATAATACTATTCTAGTAAGATAAGCCCTACGTATTATTTTCTTGGCATATTTCATAGACATAGTTAATGTACAAAGATTTCTGTGCATACATAGACCATTAAATATTATTTTTAGGATTAAAGAATGTAATGTCTCTGCAATCTACATTTAGCTTTAATGTGTACTCCTTAAAACTGAATATTTTTAATATATCACATTGGCATAATTTAGAAAAGATTCATCTACTGACAGAATAATTAAATGTTCCAATTTATTTGTTCTCAAAACAGTCCAAGTAAAAACTACACATTCAAGCTGGCTGAAACAATTTTAAAGAGAATGAACTTGGGTGTCATGACAGAAGATATATGCATAAATTATATATTGCAGGTATTATGAAAAATTAATTTCAAATGCATCAATTTGAAATTACCAATTAAATTTATTGATAACTATGTCAGACAAAACTTTAAAAGTCAACAAAGATAAAAGTAAGGCACGAAGAAGGCATTGAGAAAGGAGAAGACGAAATCATTTAAATATGCTTTATCTTTCTGAAAATTAAGACTCTATCAAGACAAGCAGTATGCAATACATATGCAGACATTTAAGGGAAACGTCTATTACTAGGATTGAAGGGAATTGCTAAAAGGATGAATTACATACAAATTAACAAATACGGGTCAATACACTATTCTATAAAAGTTCAAAGAATGTTAAAAGTGCATAAGCTCAGAGGTACTACCAGTATAAATCTGCGATGGGAGGGTAGTATATTACATTCAATATGTGATTTGTAGCAGGGTAAAAGGTGTTAGGAGTATTTTGGTTTGGGAAATCCATTTAAAACAAAATATAATGGAGATTAAGCAAAAGAATACCAACATGTTATCTCAAGATAACAATTTCAATTTGCTGCTATAGCCATGGCCAGTTTGGTTCAGTGGATAGAGTGTGGCCTGAGGATCCCAGGTTTGATTCCAGTTAAGGGCATATACCTGGGTTGCAGGCTTGATCCCTGGCCCTGGTCTGGTGCCTGCGGGAGGCAACTGGTTGATGTGTCTCTCTCACATCAATGTTTCTCTCTCTCTGTCTCTCCCCCTTCTTTCCACTCTTTCTAAAAAAATCAATGGAAAAATATCCTCAGGTGAGGATTAACAAAAAAATATAAAATAGCCCTGACCGGTTTGGCTCAGTGGATAGAGCGTCGGCTTGCGGACTGAAGGGTCCTAGGTTCGATTCCAGTCAAGGGCATGTACCTTGGTTGCGGGCACATCCCCAGTGGAGGGTGTGCAGGAGGCAGCTGATCGATGTTTCTCTCTCATCAATGCTTCTAGTTCTCTATCCCTCTCCCTTCCTCTCTGTAAAAAATCAATAATAGATATAGATATAGGTATAGGTATAGGTATAGGTATAGGTATAGGTATAGGTATAGGTATAGGTATAGGTATAGGTATATATATATATATATATATATATATATATATATATATATATATATATATATATACATACTGCTATAACAATGATGGCAACAAAATGTCCATCATCCTTATATGGTCATAAAACAAATATTACCTGTAAATAAAATTGTCATCACTCTCCTTAGAAATGTTTGCACAATTCTCATTGCTCTTCATCATAAAGGACCTCACAGAGAAACTAGTTTAGATTATAAATGAGCAAAAGGATGTAAAATTTTCCACATAAAATCAGTTGAAGATTTATAGTCTTCTAATGAGAAAGGTAAGACATGATTGAGAATAAGATTTTTTTTTTTAATATATTTTATTGATTTTTTACAGAGAGGAAGGGAGAGAGACAGAGAGTTAGAAACATCGATGAGAGAGAAACATCGATCAGCTGCCTCCTGCACATCTCCCACTGGGGATATGCCCGCAACCCAGGTATATGCCCTTGACCGGAATCGAACCTGGGACCCCTCAGTCCGCAGGCCGACGCTCTATCCACTGAGCCAAACCGGTCTCGGCAAGAATAAGATTTTTAAAAAGGAAGAAAGAAATGGATAGTCCAGCTGGTATTGCTCAGTGGTAGGGCACCAATCTATGAACCAAGAGGTCACAGTTATATTGCCAGTCAGGGCATATGCCTTGGTTGCGGGCTTGATACCCAGTGTGGGACATGCAGGAGGCAGCCAACCAATGATTCTCTCTCATCACTGATGTTTCTATCTCTCTCCCTTCCTATCTGAAATAAATAAAAAATATTTTAAAAAAATAAATGGAAAAGCTAAACACATTCAAAATTTTAGTGTACTCTATGAGGTATTATGAAAAGAAAAGTTTACACAGCAATTGAAATATGGAAGTGAAGTATACACAAGAGGTAAAAACTCATTAATGAAGAGGTATTACTGACTGAAAATAGAAATGGGATCAAAGAAGGTCTTTGAAGAAAATTGATTTGCAGAAATTGATATGTAATGTATCACTAATGAATGTTCAAGGTAGATCAATGTCATGGCAAATGAATAACATGCTTTTCCATAAAATACTGTGCTCTATGGACAATTTATTTAACCTAGTTTGATATTTGTTGCATTCTTATTTTTAATTTATGGGTTCAGTAAAATAATTTAGGCCCCAGTAAGAAATTTTAGTATATTTATCCAATTTGCTATCTACATTGCTTAAATCAAGAGGGAAATTGCCATATCCTTCATTGGACTTTATGCTCTGAAACAAAGGCAACAAAAATTGTAAAATAAAAACTCTTATTTTTTTAAATCTTTATTGTTGAAAGTATTACATATATACCTTTTGTCCTCCATTGACCTCTTCTAGCCCACCCTGCCCCCACCCCATGCCTTCACCACCCTATTGTCTGTGTCCAGGGGTTATGCATATATGCATACAAGTCCTTTGGTTGATCTCTTCCCACTCATCCACCCTCCCCCGCCTTCCCTGTGAGATTCCACAGTCTGTTCCATGCTTCTATGTCTCTGGGTCTATTTTGTTCATCAGTTTACTTTGTTCATTAGATTCCACATATGAGTGAGATCATATACTTGCCTTTCTCTGACTGGCTTATTTAACTTAACATAATGCTCTCCACTGCTATCTCAAAGGGTTAAAATATTCTTTTTCACTTCTGCATAGTATTCCATGGTATAAATGTACCATGACTTTTTTATCCACTCATCTACTGATGGGCACTTGGGCTGTTTCCAGATCTTAACTATTGTAAATTGTGCTGCTATGAACATAGGGGTTCATACTTTCTTTCTGATTAGTGTTTCAGATTTCTTAGGATATATTCCTAGAAGCGGAATCACTGGGTCAAATGGGAGTTCTTTTTAATTTTTTGAGGAAATTCCATACTGTTTTTCATAATGGCTGCACCAGTATGCATTCTCACCAACAGTGTATTAGGGCTTCCTTTTCTCCACATCCTCGCCAGGACTTGTCATTTGTTGATTTGTTGATGGTAGCCATTCTGACAGGTGTAAAGTGATACCTCATTGTCATTTTAATTTGCATCCCTCTGATGATCAGTGACTGAGCATTTTTTCATACGTCTCTTGGCCATCTGCATGTCTCCTTTGTAGAAGGTCTATTTAGATCCTTTGCCCATTTTTTAATTGGATTTTTGTCTTCCTTTTGTTAAGTTTATGAGTTCATTATATAGGTTGGTTATTAAACCTTTATCAGATGTATCATTCCAAATATGTTCTCCCATACAGTGGGCTCCCTTTTCATTTTGTTGATGGGTTTTTTTGCTGTGCAGAAACTATTTTTATGTAGTCCCATTTGTTTATTTTCTCCTTTGTTTCCTTTGCCTTAGGAGATGTATGCACAAACATATGGCCACTAGAGATGTCTGAGATTTTGCTGCCTATGGTTTCTTTTAGGATTTTTATGGTTTCATGATTTACATTTAAGTCTTTTACCCATTTGAGTTTATTCTTGTATATGGTGTAAGCTGGTGGTCTAGTTTAATTTTTTTGCATGTATCTGGCCAATTTTTCCACACCATTATTAAAGAGACTGTCTTGACTCCATTGCATGTTCCCGCCTCCTGTGAAAATATTAATTGAGCATGATGGTTTGGGTCCATTTCTGGGGTCTTTATTCTGTCCCACTGATATATATGCCTGTTTTTGTGCCAGTACCAGGCTGTTTTAATTACAGTAGCTTTGTAGTGTAACTTGGTATCTGGTATTGTGATCCCTCCAACTTTGTTCTTCTTTCTCAAGATTGCTGCAGCTATTTAGGGTCTTTTTTGGTTCCATATAAATTGAAAGACAAAAATCACATGATCATATCAATAATGCAGAAAAAGCATTTAACAAGTACAACACCCATTTCTGGTAAAACCTTTCAGCAAAGTAGGAATAGAGGAATCATACCTCAACAAAATAAAGGGCAAAAATGACAAACCCTAAGCCAACATCATACTCAATGGGGAAAAACTAAAACCATTTCCCTAAGAACAGTAATAAGACAGGGATGTCTGTTTTCACCACTCTTATTCAACACTAGAGGCCCAGTGCATGAAATTCCTGCAAGAGTAGGCTTTCCTTCCCCCCACTGCCAGCACCAGCTTCCCTCTGGCACCCAGAACTAAGGCTTCCCTCACAGTCCTGGCTTCGTCGGGAAGGTTGTCTAGAAGGACATCCAGTCTAATTAGCATATTATGCTTTTATTATTATAGATAGCACTGGAAGTGCTAGCTATAGTAATCAGACAAGAAGAAGAAATAAAAGGCATCCAAATTGGAAAGGAGGAAGCAAAACTCTCATTATTTGCAGATGACATGATATTGTACATAGAAAACCCTAAAGACTCTATCAAAAAACTGCTACATTTAATAAATTAATAAGGCAATGTAGCAGGATACAAAATCAACACCCAGAAATCAATGGGATTTTTATACACGAATAATGAAATCTCAGAAAGAGAAACTAGACAAACAATCCCATTTATCATTGCAACAAAAGAAAATTAAGATACTTAGGAATAAAATTAACCAAGGAGGTAAAAGACTTGTACTTGGAAAACTATAGTTCATTGAAAAAAGAAGTATAGGAAGATATAAACAAGTGGAAGAATATACCATGTTCATGAATTGGTAGAATTAACATCATTAAAATGTCCATACTACCCAAAGCAATCTACAGATTCAATGCAAGCCCCATTACAATACCAATGGCATATTTCACAGATCTAGAACAAAAGCTCTTCATTTTAGATACTCAAACATTTTTTATAAAACATGGTTGATTAGCAAAGCAAACCAAATGTTTTAAAAGAAAAAAAAGTCAAATTTAATTTTTGACTTAATTAAAATTAATTAGACTATAAGCATATATGCAGAGATAGAACCAAAAGCATCAGATTCCATAAGCAACTAGAACTTATTAATGCCTCTGTGGATTCATGTTGATGGACTGGAAAACACATTTGGCCACATACTGTTCTGCCACAACTGTCCAAACTTTTATTTTTATTTTTTTAAATATATATTTATTGATTTCAGAGAGGAAAGAAGTAGGAGAGAGAGAGATAGAAACATCAATGATGAGAGAGAATAATTGATTGGCTGCCTCCTGCACACCCCACACTGGGGACCAAGCTCCCAACCCGGACATGTGCTCCAACCTGGAATCAAACCATGACTTCTTGGTTCATAGGTCAACACTCAATCACTGAGCCACACTGGATGGGCCAAATTTTTATTTTTAAAGTATTAAAATACAATTGAGGAGAATGTAGCAAAAACAATTATTCTGAAAGCATAGTGAAGGCCACAATTACTGTCTGTTTTACTACCTGCTGTCCCCAGTGTCTCAAACAGTGTGTGGTTTATGACAGGTGCTAAAATATTTGTTGAATAAATGAATGGATACATTCTTTCTGAACATTAAAAATAGCATTTTTAATGCACTTTTTTTACTTTATTTTTATTCTTCAGATTATTGCAGATGTCCCATACCCTTACCGCCTTGCCCACCTCCAACCAACCCTTACTCCCCATCCCTCTGACCATCACCCCACTATTGTCTATGTCCATGGGCTATGCACATATGTTCTTTGGCTAATCCCTTCACCTTCTTTCATCCAACTCTCCTCACCCCAATATCTGTCAGTCTGTTCTATGTATCATGTCTCTGATTTTGTTCATCATTTTATTTTGTTCATTAAATTCCACATATAAGTGAGATC
Source organism: Myotis myotis (assembly GCF_014108235.1). Taxonomy (NCBI): domain Eukaryota; kingdom Metazoa; phylum Chordata; class Mammalia; order Chiroptera; family Vespertilionidae; genus Myotis; species Myotis myotis. The sequence goes on along the minus strand of NW_023416379.1, from coordinate 31,089,739 downwards.
ATATGGTATTTTTCTTCCTCTGACTAGCCTATTTCACTTAGCATAATAATCTCCAGGTCCATCCATGCTGTTACAAAAAGTACGAGTTCCTTCTTTTTTACAGTTGTGTAGTATTCTATTGTATAAATGTACTATAGCTTTTTTACCCATTCCTCTCCTGATGGGCACCTGGGCTAAGAAAATCAAAGCCAAGTAGTTTAAAGATAAATATCATATGATCTCACTTATTTGTGGAATCTAATGAACAAAATGAATTGACCAACAAAGTAAGACCTAAAGCTTAGAGGCACAGAACAGACTGACATACCTTGATGTGAGATTGGGGGGATGAGAAGACATAAACCAAAGAACTTAAATATTATATGCATAGCCCATGAACACAGGCAATAGGGTAGTGAGTAGAAGCTGGGAGTGGGAGGGTGAAAGGAGGGGGGAGTGGGAGATATCTGTAATACTACCAACAATAAAAAATTTAAAAAGACATTTCAAATTTTTTCACATAATGTAGGGATATTAATTATTTTGCAACTGTTTCTCAAGTGCAAGTAACTAAACTAGTTAATATTAAACTATTTAGAAACATATGTATACTATAAACTTTACTACACTTAAAGTATTTAAATTTGTTCCAAATGTTATGAAACCATTTTCATTACTGTGTTCACCAACAGCAAATAAAACTTACTTTACAAAGGTAAAAAGAAGCTAATACATAAATGAAAACTAACCATTATCTAATGTATGGCTATATTTTTTGAAAAAAAAATATGAAAAGACTTTCAGAATCATCATATGAGATGCATAAAATGGACATATTATCCTAGTCAATAAATAGGAAATCTGAGGCACCAAGAATCTGTTCCTTGCCTGAGCTTAAGGAACAAATTAGGGGCACTGCCACATTACACTACCTTTATTCCAAATTTATAGAAACCACCATATGAACTGAGCTGTGTTACTTTTCATTTTTTTCTTAAGCTTTGAACAGATGCTCTCTCATCAGAAAATACTTCAGTAATAAAGAACATGAATTTGCAATCCTCTCCTTTTGGCCTTTCATCTGTTGAGGGCATGTGCTTTACAGGTGATTGTTCTATTTGCTTAAAATAACCATCTTTTATAACAGTTCTAATAATGGCAGTAACCTACTTGCACAGTCTCATAGTCAACTTTTAAACAATTAAGCAGAAAAAAGTATCTAAATTTTCAGATCTAATAAAAGCTTTCATTAGAAAATGATTATCTTACTACAGTTTCACCTACACACACACAAAAAAATAAATTCTTGTTCCTGTTTAAACAGCAATATATTGCCTCACTGTAACAAAAAAATAAAATAATTAATTAGAAAAATAAATAAAAATTTTCCATTGACCATATATTATTTTCAACTCCATCTGCATCTCTCTCCACTCAACCAAATCTCAGAAAGAAACTCTACACTAGATGACCACTTCTCTTCCCCTCTTCAACCTACTGCAAGCAAGTTCCCCCTGTATCGCTGCTTAAACTCCTCAAGCAAAAGTCACCAATGATTGCCTAAAATAGTCATGAGAGCTTTTTAGATCTCTGCTTGTTTAATTTCTCTCCAGTGCTTAAGTGCTAACTGCTCCCCAATGTTAAAACTCCCTTGGCATATGGTTTCTGTGACTTTATGCTTTATAGGTTTCCCAACTTACCACTCAGCCCATGTATTCTCAGTCTCCTTTTCAGCTCTTTCTCCAGACCAGGCATTTCCTCTAGCCCGTTTCTCATGTAGTCGTTCTTTTACTCATTCAAAAAATCTAAATCAAGTGCCCCTTGTAAGCATATGTAAACACAGGCATCTGAAAATCAACAAGACCCAAACAGAAATCACTTTTTTTCCAAATTGTACCTACTGATGTACTTATCTCTATAAAAGTCACTACAGATTGCTCCCTCCTCTCCATTCCTCTGAATACTGTTTTAGTCCATACCATATCTGAGCTCACCAAAGGCAATGGTGTTCTAACGGTCTCTCTGTCTCCAGAGTCTTCCCATTCATTCCATCCTTCACAGCATGACTAGATCAGCTAAGACACAAATTTGACCATTCATTTCCTTGATTAAAATCATTCTGTGCCCTCTATATTTTGCTAATAGAATAAATTTTAAATGCCTTATCCAGGTATTAAACATTCCCCATAATGAAACTCTTGGCTAATCCCCCATTTAATTTTACTTCCTGCTCTTCCCTCACCACTTTTTCACTTTTGTTTTTTCATTCCGCCTATGTCCAACAGTCTGCAATGTCTTCAAATAATCCAGTCTGCTTTACATCTCCTGGCCCTCACACTTAAAGGTTCATTTTACTGAAGATACCTTATCTTCTTGTCTAGGAACACACTCATTAATCTTCAATATTCAATTATTCTTTCCTCTATGAGACAATTTTTAACCATCCTAACAAATAGTTTTTCATTTGCTCATATTGTGCCCTCACAATAATTTTCACTTCTATCACAGCACATATAAAAGTTTATTACATAATTTTTAACATATGTCTATCTTTTCTAACTAGTGACAAAATTGACAAGGACGCTTCCTCATTCACCTTGCAAAGTGTTTGACACACAATTTTATAAAGCATTTACTGAACAGAATTTATCGTATGAAAGCTAAAAAAAGGATTCCTACATATGTGACATATTTATCCAAAGAAATAAATATCTAATTATATACATTCAAGTACCAAAGCAGGTGTAAGGGGATATTTTAGAGATGGAGGAGTGGAGAGTTGATTTCTGTATTCTTTAATTATTCTCACATTGCTAATGCTCCTATTGTGTCTGCCTAGGCTACATCTGCTTCATGGACTTCATATTTTTTCTCTCATTATGTATATTAGCAAAGGTAGCAGAGAAGTCAATTCTGTGCAGAAATTGGCCTCTATTTTTACCTCTTCTGTGCATTATTTAAAACCTCATTCAAAATAGCAAAGTTTCCTATAATTTTCAGGCAGGGTCTCTACCAAGCAATAGCATTTACATTCAAAATGTGGGTGATGAACATTTTTCTATGAGACTTGATCCCACAGTAGCATGGCACTCATGTCTCTCCAAGAAATGGAAGGACATTAAGTTGTAAGAGAAGTTTAAACTAAGTTAGGAAACCTATCTAGATTGATATTTTGATACCTGCCACAGATTATTTTATTTATTTTTATTAAATTTATTGGAGTGACATTGGTTAATAAGATTCTATAGGTTTCAAGTGTACATTTCTATGATACATGATCTGCATATTTCATTTTGTGCCCACTACCCAAAGTAAAATCATCTTCTGTCACCATATATTTTACTCCTTTTACCCTTTACTACTTCTCCCACCCCACTTCCTTCTGGTAACCACCATACTGTGCTATGGTCTATGAGTTTTTGCTTGTTTTTCTTGTTTGTCCATTTGTTGTTTTCAGTTTTATATCTCACATATGAGTAAAATCATATGATTCTTAACTTTTTCTATCTGATTTATTTCACTTAGCATGATTTTCTCAAGGTCCATCCATACTGTTGCAAATGGCAGTGTTTAATCTGTTCTTATGGCTGAGTAGTATTCCATTGTACATATGTACCACATATTCTTCATCCAAGCACCTATTGAAGGACACTTCCGTTGTTTTTATGTCTTGGTAACTGTGAATAATGCTGCGATGAACATAGGGGTGAATACATCTTTGCAAATAAATGTTTTCCAATTTTGGGTGGAGATACCCGGAAGAAGGGTTGCTGGGTTTTATGGTAACTCTCTTCTTAATTATTTGAGGAACCTCAATACTGTTTTCCATAGTGCCTGTATCAGTTTACATTAGCCCCAGCAGTGAATGAGGGTTTCTTTTTCTCCACAACTTCTCCAACACTTATTACTTGTCTTGTTGAAAATAACCATTCCAATAGGTGTGAGGTGGTATCTCATTGTAATTCTGATGAGCATCTTTTCCTTTATCTGTTGGCCATTTGTACGTCTTCTTGGGAAAAGTGTCTATTCAGGTCCTCTGCCCATTTTTTAGTTGGATTGTTTGTTTGGTGTTGAGTTATATGAGTTCTTTATATATTTTGATATTAATCCCTTGTTAGAGCTGTTGTTTGCAAATATTATCTCCCATTCAGTTGATTACTTTTTTGTTTTGTTGGCAGTTTCTTTTTAGTTTGGCATAATCCCATTCATTTATTTTTGCCTTTCCTTCCATTGCCTTTGGGGTCAAATTCATAAAGTCTTCTCCAAGACAAAAATCCATAAGTTTATTGCCTTTGTTTTCTTCTATGTAATTTATTGTTTCAGATCTTATATTTAGGTATTTGATCCATTTTGAGTCAATTTTTCTATGAGACAAACTGTAGTCTAGTTTCATTCTTTTGCATGAGGCCTTCCAATTTCCACAACACCATTTATTGAAGAGGCTTTCTTTTCTCCATTGTATGTTTTTGGCTCCTTTGTAAAAAATTATTTGCCCATATACAAGTTGGTTTATTTATGGTACCAGTTTAAAAAAGAACACTCTAAAATAGCAAAGGGAACCATACAAAACAATAGCAATGAAGCTTTTGTTGTTGTTTCCATCATTATATGTAATTAGAAAATAAAGCATATGGTATAGAGAATCTAAAAACAAAATTTATTTACATTTACATAGTTTTTGCCATTATTCCTTTCAATATTTTGAATTTTCTAATAACTCTATATCCAGGAGTCACTGTAGAAATATTCTATTACATCTTCTTTAAGCTTGCATCATAAAAGGGATGAAGATGATGAAAAAGTTAACTAAAACTGGCCCTTTAAGGCAGAGGAACTTCAATAAATCTGGGTTTTATAAATGGAAATCTGTATTCAAAGTGGCTAAAAACACACATTCATAAATATTCTATTTGCATAAGAAGACGCCTCTTTTGTAATCAAATAATAATCACTGGTGATTTGAATTTATTTTAAATACTTGATTAAATATTTCATTTCTGCCAATATACCCATTATGAATTACCCTCCTTAATGATACAAATTTAAGCTTTTCAGGTTAATTTCAATGTATTACATTTAACTAGAAAGAAATTGAACAAATACTCTACACAGACTTAAAGCAACAGGACTCCTTCATTGGTTCCTGGTAGAACAGGAAAACTGTCACCTCCCACCCCTTTGTCAAACAAAATGTAGAAAAGAACTATTTTAAAAGAATATTTTGGGCAAACAAATGGTTAGTTGTTGTCATATTGTTTGGCTAAGAATTTCTTTACAGGAATAATTACCTTTCAAAGGATCAAAATATAATGTAATACATACTATACCTATTTGATTATAAATACTATAATACCTACTGATTACAATTGAATCATTTTTTATGAGGACGGTTCAAACTGCTAAAATTTCTCATTTATCACCCTTTTTTAGACTTACTGTGGTACTGACAAATATAACTTGTATATATTTACAGTAACTTAATATACATATGCATTGTAAATGATTACTAAAATCAAATTAATTGGCATACCCATCACCTCACATAGTTATATTTTTTTTGTAGTGAAACCACTTAAGAAAAACTCTCTTGACAAATTTCAAGTATACAATACAATATTGTTAAGTAGAGTCACCATGCTGCACATTAGGCCTCTAGAATGTATTCACCCTGCGTAAGTGAATCTGTGTACTTTTTGAACAACATTTTCCCATTTTTCTATCCCCCAGTCCCTAGCAAACACCTTTCTGCTTTATGGGTTCAAATGTTTTAGATTCCATGAAAGGAGATCAGGCAGTATTTGTCTTTCTATGGCTGGCTCATTTCACCTAGCACAATGACCTCCAGGTTCATCCATTTATCCATGTTGTCACAAATAGCAGGATTTTTTTTTTAGAGGCTAAATAACACTCATCTGTTGATAGATATTTATGTTGTTTCCATATATTGGCTATTGTGCCTAATGTTGCAATGAACAGAGGGGTACAGATATCTCTTTAAGATACCTGTACTGATTTGCACCCAGAAATGAGATGGCTGATTATACAGTAGTTCTATTTTTAATTTTTAAAGCATTGATCAGACTGTCGAAACTCAGAGGGAAGGTAGGGGAGGGGAGGGATGAGGGGGAGAAATCAACCAAAGGACTTATATGCAAGCATATAGGCCTAACCAATGGACGCAGACAACAGGGGGGTGAGGGCATAAGTGGGGGGGGATGGAGGATAATGTGGGGATAAGAACATATATGTAATAATGTAATCAATAAAAAAAATTTTTTAAAAACATACAAAAAACTTCCAGGCTGTTTTCTATAATGGCTATACTAATTTACATTACCACTAACAGTATACCAGGGTTCTTTTTTCTTCACATGCTCACCAATACTTGTTACACCTTGGTCTTTTTTTTATGTATGTTTATTGATTTCAAAATAGGAAGGGAGATGGAGAGAGAAATAGAAACATCAATGATGAGAGAGAATCACTGATTGGCTGCCTCCTGCATACCACACACTGAGGATAGAGCCTGCAACCTGGGCATGTGCCCTGACCAGGAATCGAACCACAACCTCCTGGTTCACAGGTCAACACTCAACCACTGAGCCACGCTGGCCAGGCACCTTTGTCTTTTTTATGATAGTCATTCTAACAGATAAAAGTTAATAACTCATTATGAATTTGATTTGCATTTTTCTGATGGTGAGGCTGAACATCTTTTCATATACCTGTAGGCCATTTTTATGTACTTTTTAAAGAAATATCTATTCAGGTCCTTAGCCATTTTTAATTAGGTAATTTGGAGTTTTGTTTGTTTGTTGGCTATTCAGTTGTTTGTGTTCATTACATATTTTGGATATTACTCTCTAATCAGATATATATGATTGGTAAATATTTGCTCCCATTCTGTTGGTTTCTTTTTCAATCTGTTGATTATTTCCTTTGCTCTGCAGAAACATTTCAGATGCAATTTCTCCAAAAGTAGAAAAATCTCATTGTCTATTTTTGCTTTATTGTCTGTGCTTTTAGTGTCATATAAAAAAAAATCATTGTCCAGACCAATGTCAAGAAGTTTTTTCCCATGTTGTCATTTAGTAAGTTTATAGCTTTAGGTTTTATGTTTATTTATTTATTTTTTCCATCACAATTTATACCGTCTATGCCCTCTTCCACCAGCACCCATTCCCCTCTGCCCCTGCAATCACCATACTGTTGTCCATGTCAATAAGTTCTTTCTCTTTTTTTTTAAGGTTTAATTATTTAACCCATTTTGAGTTCAGTTTTGGATAAGGTGTGGGAAAGGGGTTCAATTTCATTCTTCTCCATGAAAATATCCAGTATTCACAACACCATGTATTGAAAAGACTATACTTTCTTCATCCGTGTTCTTAGCACCCTTGTCAATGATCAGTTGACCATAGATGTTCAGATTTATTTCTGGGCTCTCTATTCTATTACATTGGTCTATATGTCTTTGTGGTTTTTTAAATGGCAATATCATACTATTTTGATATTTTATCACATACTTTGAAATCAGGAAGTGTGGTCCCTCCATTTGTTTTTCTTCTCAAAATTGCTTTGTCTATTCAGGGTATTTTGTGGTTCCATGTAAATTGTAGGAGATTTTTATTATTTCTGTAAAGAATGTCATTGGGATTTTGATAGGGATTGCATTGAATCTATAGATGGTTTTTGGTAGTCTGGACATTTTAAGAACATTAATTTTTCTAATCCATGAACACAAGATGTGTTTCCATTTATCTGTTTCTTTTTTATTTCCTTCATTAATCTCTCTATATATAAAAGGTTAAGTGATCACAGTACGCATGTCCAACTGTCGAACCAACTGACCGCCCAGTACATATGACGTGCACTGGCAATTTAAAAATAAATGTTGACTTGTGCATGCACAATACATATAAAGCTCTTGCTGGCGTCAATCGCACGTGTGTGTTTCGATCTGTCATTATCAATCATGAATTTGGTGGACATTTCTATTATAGATAAAGGGCAAATAGTGACATTAAAATATTTCTTCTAATTAATTTCCTTTCAATGTGCACAAATTCGTGCACCGGGCCACTAGTGTTTTATAATTTTCGATGTATAAGTCTTTTACCTCTTTGGTTAAGATTACTCCCAAGTAGTTTATTCATTTGGTTACTATTGTGAATGTGATTATCTTAATTTCCTTTTTGGATAGTTGGCTTTTTGTATATAGAAATGTGACTGATTTTTGTATGTCAATGTTGAATCATTCAACTATATTACATTTAAGTTTTAATTCTAACAATTTTTGTTATTGAGTCTTTAAAGTTTTCTACATGAATGATCATGTCACATCAAATACAGATCATTTTACTTCTTTATTTCCTATTGGGATGCCCTTTCTTTCTTTTTGCTTTTCTCTTTGCTCTGGCTAGGATGTCCAGTACAATGTGGTGAGAGAGTGGGCATTTTTGCCTTGTACAGGATCTTCAAAGGAAAGCTTTCAGTTTTTCCTCATTGAATATGATGTTAGGTGAGGGCTTTTCATATATAGCCTTACTGAATTGAGGTTAAGTTCCTTCCATACCTACTTCCTTGAGAGCTTTAATCATGTATGGATGTTGAACTTTGTTAAATGCTTTTTTGCATCTATTGAGATTATTATATAACTAGAGGCCCAGCGCACACATTCGTGCACCAGTGGGGTCCCTCAGCCTGGCCTGTGCCCTCTCGCAATCCGGGACACCTCGGGAGATGACAGAGAGCCAATTTCGGCCCAATTCCCACAGGCCAGGCCGAGGGACCCCACTGGTGCACCAGGACAGTCTTGGCCCAATCCCTGCAGGCCAGGCCAGTCCGGGCCTCTAGTGTGCATATAAGATCTTTGGTTAATCTCTTCCCACCCTCCCCCATCCCCCTTCCCTCTGAGATTCATCAATCTGTTCCATGTTTCCATGCCTGTGTTTCCATGCAGGTTTCCACTCCTGCATTGAGCGTCTGCCCCTGGCGGTAAGTGTGCGTCACAGCTACCGGCCGGCCGGTAGCTTAGGCTTTTAGAGAGATTATAATATATTTATTATATTTATATATAATTTTTATTATTATCTGTTTATTGTTGTTTATTTGAGATTTTGTAGGCATTTATAGCTATGTACTTTCTTCTTAGAACTACTTTTGATAGATCCCATAAATGTTGGTTTTTGTTGTATTTCCAATTGCACTTGTTGCAAGGTATTTTTTAATTTCTCTTTTGATTTCTTTTTTTGACCTGTTGATTGTTCATAAGCATATTTTTAATCTTCACATATTTGCAAATATTTTAGTTTTCTTCTTTTAATTGATTTCTATTGTTATACCATTGTGTTCAGAAAAGATGCTTGATATGGTTTCAATCTTCTTAAAATTTATTAAGACTTGTTTTATGGCCTAACATACATATGACCTATCCTGAAGAATGCTCCATGTGCACTTGAAAAGAATGTGTATTCTGTTGTTTTGGATGAAATGTTCTCTACATAGCTGTTGTCTATTTGATCCAACATGTCATTTAAGACTATTTTTTTCCGTCTGGATGATCTATTCACTAATGTAAGTGAAATACTAAAGTCCCCTTCTATTATTGTATTTCTATCCATTTCTTCCTTTAGGTATGTTAACATTTGCTTTATATATTCAGGTGCTCATATGTTGGGTGTATAATTATTTACAAATGTTATATCCCCCTTGTTCAATTATATTATACCTTTTTTATGTCTTATTATAGTCTTTGTTTTAAAGTCTATTTTTTCTAAGTATAGCTATCTCAGTTTTCTTTTGATTTCTATTTGCAAAGAATATCTTTATCCCTTCACTTTTAGTCTCTGTGTCTGCTTACACTTGAAGTGAGTTCTTGTTTTTTTATCCATTCAGCCACATATGTCTTTTGATTGGAGAATTTAGTCAATTTACATTTAAAGCAATTTTATTAATGACCTTTTTAAGGAAAAAATAGTGCTGGGGCTGAATGATCCTTATTGTTAATATACACAGCCCTGGGTCATGAAATAATTACACACCTCTTGCCTTCATTTTTCCCATGTCAAGCTAGGAAGGTTGGTGATATATTCTTTATTTTTATTTGAAAGGGAACATGACTTAGTAATAAGAGGCAACAGCCTAGAAGACCAATGCCGGAAGCCGGTCCATCCTTGCTGCTTGACACAGTCGCTGCAGGACAGAAACATCTGCACAGCATATGTTTCAAGGGACCTGGCGTATATAGCATACTGTTCTTAATATGTTTGCTCCCCTTAGCGCTGTGTGTTTTAACCAAGGTCACCTCTCCGAGAAAGGTTGTTTCCCCAGGTAGGGATTTTTCCCTGAAGTTAGGGAGGGGATGAAACTCCTTAACTAAGTGCCAGGCGGGTAGTTAATCACTTTAACTACAAACAATCATGCTTAAGCTACATAATCTTTACTCCCTGGAATGGAGATAAGAAACGCCCTAACCTTTGTAATAGAAATTGACAGGATTAAAATCAACTGGTATAAATACGGATGTAACAAGACAATAAACAGCAGAATCTCTCTGGAGATCCAGACCAGAACTTGGCTGGAGATCCTGGCTAGGCTGCTGATCAACTGAACACTGTCTCCGTGTCCTTCCTTCTTCGCCGACTCCGTCTACGCCTTTGGGAACCCCTGGACCTGCTGGGGTTGGACCCCAGCAAACCAAGGAATCAAGGTCAGTTCTAGATTCTCCTGTTTTCTTAGAGCTAAACTGTGGCAAATCACTAAATTTCTCTGAGTTTCATATTCCTCTACTCCAAAATGAAAATTTTAAATATTTAATATTATCATTGTAAGAATGAAAAAGTGAACATTAAAAGGCTTTGCAAAATATAAAATTCTACTCATAAATTATCATTTATACCATTTCTCCCCATAAAGGGACTTAAATTTATGTTAATTAATCTACTCCCTCTCAGCCAGTCTTCCTTGAGAACAACTTTTAACATTCATTTCTAAAATAGATTGCCTGATTTAGGGTTATTGCTAGAATAAAGCCAAGTGTCCCCAAAAGAAACTGGTACTATTGCCTTGGCCTAGTGAGACCACACAAGGAAGCAAGTGGTCTGACTGCCATCAAATTTATAGTTTCAAGAAGCAATTGAACTCTATGAACGCTGAGTAGCTCACTGATTGGCTTATGTCCAATAAATTAATTCCAATTTGTGGAATGCTATTAGACCATTCGTATCTAATAGGTGGATGAACTTGTATTTCACAGATATAAGCTTCCAGAGAGCTAAGGTGCAAAAATAAACTATTTTTTTTTCTTAAATTAGCTCTGATGATTCTAATATTGAAAAACATTACGCCCATAGAGAAACTTTCAAAGCATATACAGTGCACTTTGAAAATACAGGACTGAACATACCACTGGCAATTCAAGAGAAAGAATTTCGTTTAACTGTAGCCACTGAATGATACTGTATAGCATTCCATCTCTATAGTTGAAATTACATTTCCAAACACTTACAGCTGGATCTGTAGCTTAATATTTTGCACAGGATAACAACAACTATGTCTAGAGCTTAATTACACCAATCAAGGTGAACAAAGAGGAAATGATGCTGTACTTATTTTTTAAGTATTTCTGCCTGGCACCAGTCGGACTCAGTCGAACTAAGAGTTTAAAATCTCTGTTCCAATGTTGAGAAGTGACATAAAACTATCGTAGATAACCTTTTACAGCACCATGTATATTTAAATACCGAGTTTCAAATGCATTTCCAAAGGAAAGGTTCCATTATGTCTTGTACTTAGTAAAATGGTAGGTTCGCCAACGTGGAGGGGCTCTGCCTTCCCACCGCTCCAGCATTCGCTCTACTTTTTCAACTTGTCTCGTGAAACCTGGGATAAAGTAACTATTTGCATAGAACCTTACAGGGTTTAATTCATGAAAATGGCTTCTTGCAGACTACCTTAGAGGTCTGTGATGAAGTTGTGCACAAAGCAGGATATGGACCGTCTCCGCAACTACAACTCCCTTAGGCAAAAACTTACTTTTGTGCTTCTGTGATCGCACCTGCTGAGTCGCCCCTCCAAGTGTAAGGGTGAGTCCTTCTCAGCGGCTCTTTTATCCCCGAGTGCCTGCTGGCTGCTGGTGGTTATTTACAGGCTCTTGGCGACGAAGCCTCTCGGAGTTATGCAAAGTGAACCAAGCCTTAGCCTACGTCTATGTCATATAGACTCTATGAGAAAGAGGCGACCTCTCAGTGAAGAGAAGGAAAATAGGCAAAAGTGTTCGTCGGCCACCTTCAGCACAACACAAGTAGTTTTTTTCTCTCAACTGAAAATGTGTACTCACATTTCCCTGGAAAGTCTTTTAGAGTAACTTTTTGGAGGAAGATAAGCTACACGCAGTACCTAACTAATGCCTGCTTTCTAGAAGCAAGTAAAAAGAAAAAGAAAAAAGAAGTGCGTTTGCAGAATTCTTTTCTGCCTTTCTTATTAAACTCTCAAAAGGCAACCGGCACTCGCTTCAAAAGAAGCCCCGCCCCTTCAGCTGGGAGAGCCGCTCTTATTTATATTTGCGTAGACCCCGCCTCCTGCCTAGAGGTTCCAGCCAATCCTGTCACCTCGAATGCTGTGGGCAGAGCTATCGCGAGACTCCAGAGGCATCCCGTCACAGGCTTTAACCGTGTGGACCTGCGCAGAAGTGGCTCTTGAAGTCACCGCCGGAGAAAGGGGGCGGGGCAACTCGACGTGCGCGTACGCCTTGACCCCGCGCTCCATCGCGCACCCAGCAGGTAGGAACGGTGGGTTCAGTCTCCCCCGGGACGCCCAACACTCACCTCGGGGAGCGCGCGTGCCCACCGCAGGCGGATGTTGGGTGGGTGGCGACTGCGTGCCCTGGAGGTGCGGGGACCCTAGAGGGCCTTGGTGCAGAGGCTTTGAGAACCTGCCTAGGTAGGCGCTCAGGTGGTGGAGGGTCACGGGTCAGAGGGCGGGTATGGAAGGTAACTCTGGACGGAGACTGGGGCCCCGAGGAGGCTGGACTCAGTTGTGCTGGAGCCCGGGAAGCTGAAGGGCTACGAGGGTGCCGCAGCGCGAGTCTCCCCGGCCCTTCCCCATCGCAGACCTGCGGGCCCCTGGACCGGACCGCCCCGGCTTCCGGGAGAGGAGGGGGGGTCGCGGGAAGGAGGCTGTGTTTCTCCCCGGGGGGCTTGGGCCTGCAGTGTTTTGTTGGAGCGTCCGAGGAGCTGTTGTCGCGCTCCTGGGCCGCGAGGTGGCTGGTTTGCTCGGCCTGCTGCTTGGGAGCCATCGGGCGCTGACAGCCCTGCCGGGACTCCTCGAACCGCCTTTGAGTCTTTCGGAAGCAAACAGTGGGCATCGCCGCTCGCCGCAGACCTGCCCCCGGAGGGTGGAACCGGGCAGCTGCCTAGCTTCGTGGTGCGTGAGGTTGTAATGCAGCAGAAGGGGAGGCCGAGGCTTCCAAGTTAGTCTGAAACTTATCAGTTTACCTTTGGAGCCAGATTAATTACATTCGTATTCAAAGCCATCCTTGCACGTTGTACATTGTGACTCCGTGGTAGTTGCTGGGTTTATGTTGCGTTATCTGATGATGGATGGTCACTGCCAAATAGGCAGTGTTATTAAATAATGACTATTCAGCTTGTGCCCTTTTTTCTCAGTGACTTGCCATTGGCCATGAGGCAGAAATCCTAGATGTTTGGTGTTTTCCAACTTGTATTTAAATTAACTGAGGCTCTAACTGAACAAAATTAAAATAATTTTTAGTCATTACAGCTATTTTTAATTATTCTGCCGAGTAATAGCCAAAATGATGACATTCCCCTGAATAGAAATGTCCTGTGATACCGGTACTGTGACCAAAAAGACTAGTTGGTTTATGTTTCCATGCTAGAAACAGAGCAGTAGTGAGCAGTAGTGGGCTAAGTGTGCCTTTGCTGGACAGCCCCTGCTCCTTGGAGTTAGCCAATAAGCTGGCAGTTGAGAATAAAATAGTTTACTTTTGAACGATGCTATTACATATACATCCTCTTTTTGGTCAGCCTAAGAACTGTACTTACAGAATTATTGTTTAAAAATCTTTTATAAAGAGTTCAGGCTAGAAAGATTTTGGGAAACAGAATCTGATGGTGAAAAAAAGCTTTTTATGAAGGCATTTTTTCAAGTTTATGTGACTAACTTATCTTTTAGGGTTCAACAGATGAAAATACTCTCATCCTGCTGGAGTTATCAACACAGAAAAAGACTGTGGTAATGTTAGGGATTTTTGAGAACTTTTCAGCCATCAGTAACAATTGAGCTTTGATTATATAGGGCTCACCTTGGACCTAGACATATAGTAGATGTATTTTCCTGCCATACATGTGTGGTAATTCAGGATTTGTGTCCTTTAATGAGATTATAATTTGGTGGTGGGGGTGGGGGGGAATGAATTTAAGTTTAATTGATATTCATTTATCTTATTAATTTAAGATTTTTCTGGCAGTCTTTTTTTTTTTTTATTATTAAAGCTACAGGTCAGTCAGTTTTGTCTGTCTCATTCTGGACCAGAAGTAATAAAGAATAGTTTCACTTTACCAATAGTCTTCTAGAATGTGGTTAAGAGATGTGAGTCCAAAAAGAAATGTGAGTAAGTACTACTAGGTCCGTAAAAGGGAGGGCATTCATGGAGTTAGAGATCTTTGTTTCACCTTATTTTGTATATCATTTCCATCCTGGCACTGACTTGGCATTGGAGGTACAATGCTGAATAGGATACTGTTGCTGCCTAGTTTTCATGTAGTTCATAGTCAAACCGTTGAGAACACTGTAGCAGTTGGTATCAAGTAGGAGAGGCTCTTAACTCAGCAGGCCTGGTCAGGGAGGGTTTGTGGGGGAAGATTGGGACAGCAACAGAAAAATATGAGAGAGCATTTCAAGCAAAAGGAATTTACATTTACAAATGCAGGACAGTAAAAGTTCGGTCCATATAGAAAATTTCATATAATTATGTTTTACACAAATACTGTTATTTAAGGGGAAGATTAAGTAGAACCATCAAAGGTGGGATTCATGTGGTATGAAGTAAACCAAGAGATGGATTTGAAATATGGTTAGAGATATAACGGTACTTGACATATTAGCTGCCGATTAACATTATCCTTATAAGTAGCTTATTATTCCTGGATAGAGATCCTGTAGGAAAAGAGTCAACCAAAATGTGATTGATTGATTTTTTTTGAGTTATAAATGTATGCTCAGTTTGGGTTTAGTTGGCTAGGATAGTACCTGGGCATTAGGATTTTTATAAGTTTCCACAGGTAATTCTAATGTGCAGTGGAGTTTGAGACACACTGATCTGTGGATGTTGATTGTACTAGTATGTATTATAAAGTCCTACTTAGATTGCTTCATCTGTTTCCTTGGGTAAAAGTTTGTCTTTGTTGATTTATTTTCCTGTTGAAGATCCTTTAATGTTTGATTGTTGATTGTGAGCTTATCTTTGCAGTTCAGATTCCTACTTTACTTTCATTGTTTTGGCTTGTACAGTTTATATAAGGGGAGGTTCAGAAGCCTTTGCTGGGCCTAGTTTTCTATTCTGTTCACTGATAATGGGGGAAATTTCTCTATAGGCAGAGTCCATTGTCTTATGATATTCTTCTGTACTCAGTAACAATGAATGTCTTTCCACTTTAGGCACTGTTCCCCCAGAGGGTAGATACCCCCACCACAGCTATCTTGCCTTTGTGAAGGAGAGGGCAGGTAAGGACCTGCCAATTCCAACTCTATTGCTCCATTATTATCTGTTTGTAGGCCTGGACCCACTTTGAGGTCTACTACCAGCTCTGTCACCATTACACATGGAAGCCTTTTGGTGATGCCCCATGTTTTGGTGCTAATTCACACCACCATTTTGCTTTTGTCTGATTCCCTGTGCATCGTCCTTAGGAATTCCTCAGAGTTTCTGGTCAACTGAAATTTTCCGTTTGATGGTTTTGTTGTTGCTGTTGTTGTAGTAGTTTTAAACAGGGGCTGTGTATTTCTTAATTGTCTCTTTAAAACATATTTCTTATTCTCTCCTAGATTTGGGACAGAGTAATTAGGAATGGGGACTTAGTGGGGAGAGACGGGTGTAGTCTGCTCTTTGTGCTCCGATTGAAGAAACCAAAACATAATTTATTATCTGCACTAAATTAAAGATCATGATTTGATTTATACTTCTTTTATATTCTCTCCTTAAGTATAGCACAGTGTTGAGTACATAATGAGCACTCAGCAAATACTCGATTGAACTTTATTCAGAAACTAGAGGCCCAGTGCACGACATTTGTGCACTTGGGGGGTATCCCCTCAGCCCAGCCTGCACCCTTTTGCAGTCTGGGACCCCTTGGGGGATGTCCAAACCCCCCCCCCCCCCAGGAGTCCTTAACACTGCCACGGAGGCAGGAGAGGCTCCTGCCACCACCACTGCGCTCACCGGCTCAGGGCTTCTGGCTCCCCCTGTGGGAACGCACTGACCACCAAGGGGCAGCTCTTGTATTGACTGTCTGCCCGCCCCCTGGTGGTCAGTGCACATCATAGCAACTGGTCGTTCCGCTGTTCGGTCGATTTGCATATTAGGGTTTTATTATATAGGATGGAATTAATTGTTGAAACTATTTCTTAAACTTCACGTGAAACCAACTTTTAATTGTTTATACATCTTTTTTTTTTTCAGCTACGTGAAATAGGTTGAAATAGGCACCAACCATCACTATGGCTTTATGATTTAACCTCTGTAAGTTATTCTGTTTCATGTAGTAATTGGCTATCTTGGGGAAAGTGTACTTTGAGGCCTTAGTTATATAGGCTGCTTTCAGACCAATTTCCCCTTTTGAGATAGCAAAGCTTTCTTTTCCTTTTTTCCATACCTTTTTTTTTTTAAGTAAGTTTTTGTTTGTTTTTTCTGTTTCAATCTTTTTTAAAAATTGAATTTATTGGGGTGACATCTATACTAATAAAAGCCTATGTGGTCGTCATGCCCTCACGCCACAATGAGCGATCACCAGGAGGCTGCGGGCCCAGCAGGCGCATGCGGGTGGGTGGGGCTGCCTGAGCTGGGAGGCACACATGGGTGGGCGGGGACTTGATGCTGTGTCCCAGGTGGGGACTTGACCAGGAGGTGCGTCAGGGGAGCGGATGGTGGCTGCCGCTGCCCAGGGCCCGCCCAAGGCTCAGGCAAGCCACGGATGGGGCTGCCACTGCCCAGGGCCAGCCCAAGGCTCACACAAGCAGCGGATGGCGGCTGCCGCTGCAAAGGCTCAAGGCTCAGACAAGCTCCAGTGGCTGCGAAGTTGAAGCTCAGGAAGCCTCGTGGCCAGCATTGGCAGCAACAGAGGCGTGATGGGGGTGTTGCCTTCCCCTGATCGCCAGGTCACCTCCCGTGGAGGGAGGCCAGAGGCAGCAGCAGCAAGGGGGTGATGGACATGGTGCCTTCCCCTGATCAGCCAGTCACCTCCTGCAGAGGGAGGCCAGACTGCAGCTTGCTCCCCGTGGGTAGTGGGCCCAATTTGTCAGTAGGACATCCCCTGAGGGCTCCCGGACTGTGAGAGGGGGCAGGCCCGGCTGAGAGACACCACTCCCCCCCCCCAGTGCACAAATTTTCATGCACTGGGTCTTTAGCTGGCTAATAAAATTATATAGGGTTCAGTGCTACAGTACATCATCTGTATATTGTATTGTGAGTTACCACTCCAAGTCAAGTTTTCCATTACCATTTATCACTTCTTTCCCCTTTTCTACCTCCCACCATCCCCCACGCTCTTCCCTCTGGCAATCACCATACTGTTGTCTGTGTCCAGGAGTCTTTTTTTTTTTTCTTTGCTTAATTTCTTCACCCTTCTCACCCTGTCCCCAATCCCTTCCCCTCTGACAAGTGTCAGTCTGTTTTCTGTATCTGAACCTAGTGAAGTTTATTTTCTTCACTAGGTTCCACAAATAAGTGAAATCATATGGTACATGTCTTTCTCTGACCGGCTTATTTCACTTAGTATAATACTCTCTAGGTCCATCCATGCTGTTGCAAAAGGTAATATTTCCTTGTTTTTTACTGCTGAGTAGTAAGTAGTTCATTGTGTGAATGGACACAACTTTTTTACCCATTCATCTACATAGAGTTCAAGTGTCTGTACATTTTTTTGTCTCTTGTTTTGTCTGCTTCATTTCCCCTGGTTGCCGTTATCACCTTATTCCCTGCCCAGCTATCCCTCTTAACTTTTTTATCTGCTAATTCATAAAAAGAAATGTATTTCTCTATTTTTATCTTTCTCTTTTGAAAGATCTATTTTGGGGGATTTTTAAGGCTATGTAAGGATCAAGTGAAGTTTTGTTAACCCTTTGGGATTATAAAACAAATTTTAAATTCTGTAGTGATGATATGAGTGTACATGTTACTACAGTTCTTTAAATATGCATTTCTAGGATATTTGAGAGATATACTTTAAATGTATTTTTAGAATTTATTTTATTTTATTTAACAGATTATTATTAAATTTATCCATTAATAACTGGTAAAACCATCAGAATTTATATGCTGCATGAAATTTTGGTCATTATGTTCCTTAGCTGTGTTTGACTTCTTAAAAAAAATTATTCACTGCTTTTTGTATTCCTCTGAAGATTTCATGTTATAGATATGGACTACTAGTTTATGCTGAATTTCTCATCTGGGAGCCCTTTAACTCTGAAGTTCTCTTTCAGAATGCCTACTGTTGCATTTGTCTTCTAGAATTCACATTTACCCATTAAAAAAAAAAAAGTGAAAATGAGCAACCGACGGAAACGCGCTCCTCCAGTGAAAATAGATGAAGAAAAGCAACAGCAGCTTCGTTGGAATATGCATGAGGACAGAAAGAATGAACCTGTCACCTTAACTGATGATGAGCATCCCTGCACAGCTTCAGAGTCCTCTTCTGCTCAGTGCATCATCCTAGATGATGGCCTAAAGGAAGAAGTGGCTCACAGAGATAAAAAGAGATGTTCAGAGTCAGTGTGCATCTCAAAATCAATCGATAAAGAAGAGATTGGTGACAGTTTTTCCCCTTTGTCAGTAAAGCTGAATATTGTGATTTCTCCCTGTCACTTTGATAATTCTTGGAAAGCACTTCTAGGAGAATTCACTCTTCAGCTTCTTCCGGAACAGAGTTTAATTGAAAATTTTTCTGAAAGGAGTTTTACACTGGTGAGTTCAGAGTCAAGCAGTCAGTTCCTGATTTTTGTTCATTCAGAATGCATAGATGTGGAGAAACAAGAAAAAGGACTCAACAAGCCAAGCAGTGTTTGTGACAAGGGTACCCGAGTGGAATCATCCTTCAGTGGTGAAATGTTAGAGGATTTGGGGTGGCTACAAAAGAAGAGAAGAATAAAACTGTACCACAAACCAGATGGAAATCACATTATTAAGGTATTCAATTTCTGTGGTGTCTTTTTTTTTTTTTTTAATATATTTTATTGAATTTTTACAGAGAGGAAGGGAGAGGGATAGAGAGTCAGAAACATCAATGCGAGAGAAACATCGACCAGCTGCCTCCTGCACACTCCTCACTGGGGATGTGCCCGCAACCAAGGTACATGCCCTTGACCGGAATCGAACCCGGGACCCTTGCGTCCACAGGCCGACACTCTATCCACTGAGCCAAACCGGTTAGGGTTCTGTGGTGTCTTTTAAGATGCTTCTGCATTGGGCAGTCCTTTTTGAAGTTATCTTACTAGGAAGGTCTGTTAAGCCAGCAATAACCTTTCATTAAGTTTCAAGTACACTTTATTTTGGGCTTTCATAATAACTTTTATATATATATATTATATATATAATATATATATATATATATAGTATATATAATACGTACATATATATATTACGGCTGGTTATTTTCAGGCTGAACTTTCTCAAGATCTTCCCAATTCCTCCTTTGCAGCTCTACTCTTAATGATTTGTTTTGGTCCTCATTATCTCTTTCTCTTCCTTCAGCAATCCTTTAACCATTTCCCTGCTTGCCTTTTCAACTCTTTGATCTATTTTGCCTCTGGAATAGTATAATTTGAAATGCAAGTGGGATTCTGTTCTTTACTGCCTACAGAATTAAGTATAATCTGGCATATAAGTCCTTCCTTTGATAGACCCTTGTCTACTCCAGCTTTATCTTTTACCACTCTGCTTTTCATTTTGTCCCAGAAATTCCATATTGGTTTGTTTCCTGCACATTTCCTGCCATCTTTCCACACCTTGCTTTTTAACAGTTCCCTCTACCTGGGTTGTCCCCTTCCTCTTCTTTGATAATTCTTGGTCATTCTTTAATATTTAGCTCAGAGTTTACTTCATATAGGGAGAGCTTTTCTTAAACTCCATGGATGATGTTAATGTGCCTTCCCCATCACACCTGATGCCTATGCTTAATTTTGCCTCTCTCACTTGTAGCGTACTTACATTTTAGATCTTTCTCCCTCACTAGCCTATAAAGTCTTTTATCTTTGCAGCCTAGTAAAATGCCTGATATCAAAGAGATTTTCAGTAAATAAATGAATAAATTTATTATTCATTTCAGGCTCTGCTACTCACTAGCCAAGTCACTATGTGAATCCTTTAAGTGTTCTAATTGCAGCCTTTTTCTGTGTGAAATATAAACATTACCCATTCTTTCTTTAAAAAATGGATTTTTATTGATTTTTAGAGAGAGAGGGAGAAGGATAGAACATTGATGTGTGAGGGAAACATCGATCAGTGCCTTGTGCGTGCCCTCTTCTGGGGATGGAGCCCACAGCCCAGGCCTGTACCTTGACTGGGAATCGAACCAGGGACCCCTTGGTTGATGAGTCAATGCTCAACCACTGAACCACACCAGTGGGCATTAATACCCATTCTTTTTATTTCATACAGTTGGGTTGAGAATCAGGTGAGATAAAGTAAGTAAATATACTTTGTAAACTTTGAAGCAGGTCAACATGCCTTCATGCTAAAACTTGAAAAGAAGTTCTAATATGTTGAATTTATCTTTGTTCAGTTGAAAACTGTGTCTTATGTATTTCTCACATTAAAAAGCAGTTACGTTGTAGCCCTGTTTGTAGTTTCAGAACTTACAGTAGGAAATGAGAAAATTTAGAAGTGTTAAACTATAATTATTCCCTAGACAATGAACTTATGCAACCAAGCATTCTCTCTCTTTGTTGATTGTGAGTTTCAAAATTGTGGCTCAATGATAACAAGTAAGGATTTATGGATTTGTATCTGTGTTCTGTCCACCTCCCTTACAATCCAAGTTTTGATCTAGTCTGTGTTACTTGACCTCGATTTGTATAACTATTTAAGTATTTACTAGGTGTATCGGTTAATAATGCGGATTTTGTAATCAAAGAAAATATGATAATTTCAAGAGAAACATCAAAAGTGCTTTATTCAAAGTAATGTTCATTGCTAGCTACACATTTCCTCCATCTTTCAGTTAGTTTGTGGATACCGTCCCAATAGAACTTTTCTTGTTTTGAGGCAAACCATTCAGAGACCCAATTTTCCACTTCTTTGTATGTTTTGAAGTGTTGCTCAGAAAGTGCATGTGCCATCGATCAGAACAAGTGGTAATCTGAAGGAGCAAGGTCTGGTGAATACAGCAGGTGGGTTAATACTTCCCAGACAAGATCTTTTAACGTGTCCTTAACTGGTTTTGAAGTGTGTGATGGTGTATCATCATGAAGCAAAATTACTTTGCTGTGTCTTCTGGCACATTCCGGTCGTTTCACGATCAAAGCATGTTTCAAATTGATTATTTGTTGTTGGTAGCAATCAGTATTAACGGTTTCGCCTGGTTTTAGAAGCTCATAATACACCACATCTTCTTGATCCCACCAAACACAGAGCATTGACTTCTTTCTGAAGTGATTTGGCCTTGCAGTCGATGTTGATGGTTGACCTGGATCAACCCATGATTTTGTGCATTTGGGATTCTCAAAATAAATCCACTTTTCATCGCCAGTCACAATTCGATGCAAAAAAGACTTTCTTTCATGCTGTTGAAGCAACATTTTACTGATGACTTTTCGGTTTTCCATTTCTTTCGTTCAGTTGATGTGGCACCCATTTTCCTTCCTTTAAGATCTTTCCCATTGCTTGTAAACGATTGGAAACTGTTTGCTGAGCAACGTTTAATCTTTCTGCAAGTTGTTTTTGAGTTTGACACGCATCTTCATCCAATAATGCTTATAATTGTTGGTCTTCCAACTTTTTCGGTTGACCTGGACGTTCTTTGTCTTTCACATCGATATCATCACTTTTAAAGCGTTTAAACTAGCATTCTCAAATATCTTGAGGTGGAGCATGTTCACCATAAGCTTCCCAAAGTATTCAGCAGCACTTTTCTTCAAAATAAAGTAATGAATTAAAACTTCCTGCAAATGCTCTTTTTTTATTTTTTGGCACAAAATTGGACATTTTTAAGCGTAAAAATACCTATGATGTTAACACCTTCAGAAAATTTGTCATAAGAAGTTTTGAAGCTTGTTGTCAATACAACAAAATAGGATACATATCAAATCGCGTATATATCAACATATGTGTAACTCCATCTATTGAAAAAAATCCGCATTATTAACTGCTATACTAAGCAATCTGTAAGTGAACACAAACAGAGTAAAAATGTTAATGAAATGTAATCTTGGCCACCCCATTTCTGTATAATGCTGCATTGGATTCTTGTTCTTTAGTGAAAGAACATGAGAATCTCAGTGATTAGGGAATCAGATCCAGGATAATAGAGGGGAGTGAAGGAAGCTGCACTTATCAGTATCTACCTTTAGGAAGTTTTAAAATTGTATCGTCTGGACTATCTCATACAGGCTTCTCTCCATTTTGCAAATAACATTTAGGTCAAAATGAATAAATTATTTTGCTATTTATTTAGCTCCTAAATACCAGTGCCATTATTCAAATTAAAGTATTTTCCACTGTAAAGCTTCCTATTGCATTGCTTTACCAGAATCAAGGAATAAAATATAATCAAGTTCAGTTTCCTATACATTTAAATGTTTGAGCTATTAACAGGGACTCCCAAATCTAACTCCTGGCATGTGTGTCAGCATCTTTTAGGAGAATTTTCATTCTTTGCCAACTTCACTGATTACTCTGATGCTCATCAAGGTTGGAAATCATTGACTTGCCAGGCAGAATTGGTGTTCTCATCACATCTTCCCAGGTTTGGGTCAAGTTAGGAAAGTATTTTTTCCTAGCAACTTGGAGGATGCACCACATCTAGTAAGCATTGCATTTGTAGAATGAATTTGTTACTGAAAGTGAAAATAGATGAGGGAGATTTGATAGATAGATATTTGGTGTTTGTGAGACAAATACAATAAAAATGATGATAGTAAAAAAAATGTTTTTTTTAAATATCCTCATAAAGAGTGGCATAGTACAATTTAAAATATTTCTATGTTGATTCTTTGTAGGTTGGAATTTATCTTTTGGAAGACGGCCTAGCAAAACTAGACTTTTTGAGTGATGCAAATTCAAGAATGAAAAAGTTCAATCAACTCATGAAGAAAGTGATGGAAAAGTTATACAATTTTATTATTCCAGGTAATTTTTAAAGTAAGCTTAAAAATTGCTGTTACTTAAGAGTTGTGGTTTCCCCCCGCCACACTCCTGTACATAACAACCAGAAAAGACAGCTAATAAAACCATAATAAAAATTAAACAACCCCCATAAAATCTCTATCTGACAAAATTATACTTTTATAATTTTACTAATATAGTTTGTGTCCTTATTTACTTTTTACTGTGCTTAGCTTATAGTAAATTTTTTTTTCATGTTATAGTAGGCACAAATTTTCCACATGGCAGTTGTGTCCAAAATGAATCTGATATTTTTACAAATTTGTATTATTGACTTACATACTTACCTCCTGATTGGCTACAGGTGCTACCAAATGCCTTTTTTTAACTAAGATATACAGTGGGAACTCTTGCCTTATTAGACATAGAGACATTATGTCTCGTGGATATTTTTATAGGAATATATAAAAGTGAAATAAATTATCCTATCTAATAATAGACAAACATGGTAATTAACCGTACCTCTGACATGCTTGCCATTGGCTAATCAGGGCGATATGCAAATTAACTGCCAACCAAGATGACTGCCGGCAGCCAGGCAGCTGAAGCGAGCAGGAGGCTTGCTTGCTCCAGTGATGGAGGAAGCCAAGGTTCCCGCCTGCTGCTGCGGGCCTCTGAGCTGCACTCTAAGCAACTGTGTTGCAATTATGGAAGCTAAACAATCCCCAGAAACCTGCTTTCAGCCAGCCGGGCCTCAGAGCTGGAGTTGCAACAGTGTTTCACTTATAGAAGCCAAACAAACCGAGGTCTCAGACCTGGAGCCAAGCCTCAGAGCTAAAGCCGGCTCTCAGCTCCAGTGAAAGCCATAGAAGATAAATAAATCCCAGAATAAAAAAGAAAAAAAGGAGAGGTTGGGAGTTTCAGTCACCTGCCAGCCTGAAAACGGCTCTCAGCCCCTCACCCAGATTGGCCAGGCACCCCAGTGGGGACCCCCACCCTGAAGGGGGTGTGACCAGCTGCAAACAGCCATCATCCCCTCATCCAGGCAGCCCAGAATTAAGGGTAGTGCCCTCCAGTGACAAAACACACGGATTAAATCCTCAGAGTTGCAAAAGTGCATGGTGTGTCTTTGAAATAGGAATTGCTTGTAACTATAAAAGGTAAATCGGCTTGTTTTGAGCACCTTGTTATTGGATATACAGATGTGTTGGAAGAGGATGAGGAAGATTCAGAGAGTGAGCCAGAGGGACAGGACATTGATGAGCTCTATCACTTTGTGAAGCAAACACATCAGCAAGAAACACAGTCCATTCAAGTGGATGTCCAGCATCCTGCATTGACACCTGTGTTGAGACCTTACCAAAGAGAGGCTGTCAATTGGATGCTACAACAAGAGCATTTCAGAAGTACTCCCGTTAGTGGCAAGTATAAGTTGCTTCCAGAAAGTCAAATTGATAAGAGGGATTATAAGAGAGAGAGAGAGAGAGAGAGAGAGAGAGAGAGAGAGAGAGAGTGTGTGTGTGTGTGTTGGGGGGGGTGTTAATATTAAACAAATCATATTGAAAAGTTAGGATAGAATGCGTGTTACTATGAACAAAATTATTTTCTAAGACATGCCTCAAAATTGAAGTTAGGGAAATTCATTCATGGGTAGGAGTTGATTATATGTATTAGTTTTCTTTTCCTGTTAATCCTCTGTTATATGCTATACTTTGTTTTTCTGTCTTATCACTTGCTTATATGAAAAAATAGTTGTGCCCAAAGCAAAGGAAGCTAAAAAATAGTATCTGAAGAAAAGAGTAAAAGAAATCCTAGCCGCCGAAACCGGTTTGGCTTAGTGGATAGAGCGTCGGCCTGCGGACTGAAAGGTCCCAGGTTCGATTCCGGTCAAGGGCATGTACCTGGGTTGCGGGCACATCTCCACTGGGGGGTGTGCAGGAGGCAGCTGATCGATATTTCTCTCTCATCGATGTTTCTAGCTCTCTATCTCTCTCCCTTTCTCTCTGTAAAAAATCAATAAAATATATTGAAAAAAAGAAAAAAAGAAAAGAAATCCTAGCCTTTTTCCCATGTGTATGTGACTTACCAGGTTATCCTGTTTGTTAACTTATTTTTAATGTCATTATCTGGCAGAAAAGAAAACAAACAAAAACTTATTTTTAATGGTTATATTTTTCTTTAGAAAATGCCCTGCACTCCTTATGGCGAGAGATTATTACATCTGAGGGTTTGAAACTCTACTACAACCCATACACAGGCTGGTATGGCAAAACTTTATTTATGTGTTTGATATTGAAAATAAATATTATGAACCCTATATAAGTTTGGTAATATATATCTTGAGCCTTGGCAGTACCTCAAGAAGGAATACTAAGTTAAAGTCTCATTAGTCATTTTTATAGATAATATAGACATAGAATTAATAGCACTTGTCATTTTTCAGTAAATGAATGTTATACCAGAGACTTAAGATGCTTAGTCATTGATATTTAAAGAGATTGTAATTGCCCTAACCGGTTTGGCTCAGTGGATAGGGCGTCGGCCTGTGGGCTCAAGGGTCCCAGGCTCGATTCCGGTCAAGGGAATGTACCTTGGTTGCGGGCACATCCCCAGTAGGGAATGTGCAGGAGGCAGCTGATCGATGTCTCTCTCTCTCATCGATGTTTCTAACACTCTATCCCTCTCCCTTCCTCTCTGTAAAAAATCAATAAAATATATATTAAAAAAATAAAGATTATAATTCTAAGAAAATATCTCATCTAGTTATGGGTCAGTATTTATATTTTTCATTAAATTTTTCAAAGCCTATTATAAAAATTACAGGAATCCTTAAATATGATTAGTGAGTCAGTAGTTATTGTCCTTCTTATTTTTTTATTCCCAAACTCATAAAGGTCTCAAAGAAGGCAGACTGCTTCCTTTTATTTTAGAAGAGAAAAAATGATGGCTGTTTACCAAGACCACTTTTGTTTCTGCAGTCTTAGTTGTCAGCTCAGGCAGTTTTTGATTGTCACAGTCTTATATTCTAGAAATAGGGATTTGAATTGTTTCACCCTAAAATGTAGTTTTAAAAGTTAGACTTTATGCATTTCTTCTAGTTCTCTTTAGGAACAGTATAATTTTAATTGTATTCCTATGGTGTATTTTTCTTGTTTCTTCTCTGTTAGTATCATCCGTGAGTACCCAAGTGCTGGGCCACAGTTGTTTGGTGGAATCCTAGCAGATGAGATGGGTCTCGGAAAGACAGTGGAGGTTTTGGCTCTGATTCTGACACACATTCGACAGGATGTCAAACAAGATGCTCTGACTCTTCCTGAGGTAGGAGTACTATAGGGCTTGGGAAAGCAGGGTACATATGTTCTCATAAATCATCATAGGTTGAAGATTTGCTTGGTACTTAAGTCAACCCTTGCAATTTAGGCTGCAGCTGATGACTTATATTAGCTATTAGTTACCTTCCAGTGGGCACAGAGAATGGGATGTTTCTGCCCTGGCAGGGTTGTCTTTAGTGATGTTGGCCAACTAGGAAGGGGGATATTCTCTCACCAAACTTGCTTTTAGTTGGCAGAGAAATGCCCTTAGGAAAATATATTACTTCCTCAAATGTTTTGTCACTATTACAAGTCTCCATAGTACCACTAAATATTTTTGAGAACTGTTTCTTTTTAAATTGCACAAATATCAGATATGTAAATAAAAAATGTAATGAGAACTTTTTAAAGGATAGCTTATTAATTAGAGCGCTAGATGAAATAAACTGGAAATCCTTGTTCCAAAATATATAATTGTGTATCAAAATGTAAATTTTAGAGTTTTAAAACTGTTCCACTGAGGAAATAGAGTTCATATTTTTCCCTAATTAAATCTAAAATTAAATTTGCTGAAATGAGCCCACTAATTAAGGCTATAACTGTAATTAGCTGTAAGACCCACCACCATGCTCACAAACTTAGTGATAATATGATATTTTGATAGGGTCCGATTTGCTATGTTAGGCCTTCAGGTTTGAGTAGACAGTAGAAAATAGCTATTTCCTTTGTAGTAAAATAAATTGGAGTATGCAGTTTTAAGTAGCAGTAATTTCTTTTTGGCATTTTCTTCTCATTAGATATTTTAATTCTAAGTTATTTTTAGTATTATTATAAATTAAATGGGTTAATTCTGTATTTAAACAAGCCTTAAAAAGTTAATTGCAGCCTTAGCTGGTTTGGCTCATTGGATAGAGTGTTGGCCTTTGGACTGAAGGGTCCTGGGTTCAATTCCGGTCAAGGGCACAGGTCTGGGTTGCGGGATTGGTCCCTGGTAGGGGGCCTGCAGGAGGCAGCCAATCAATGATTCTCTCTCATCATTGATGTTTCTATCTCTCTTTCCCTCTCCCTCTCTGAAATCAGTAAAAATATAATAATAATAAAAAGTTAATTGCAGAAGTCCCACACTTAATATTTAGATAATTTAAGATAATATATAATTTGCACAGTTTGTAAAAGTGATAGCTAGCTGTAAGCCCTGAAACAAAAAAATGTTTGTAGGTATGAATAGCACATTTAGCCTTTTTATAACTTTTTACAACTCTTTTGCATCTCCTTAATAGAAGGAAGGTTAATTTTAATAAGCAACTCAGAATTCTGAAAGCAAAACCCTATGTGACTACTGAATGTTGTTTATATCAGGGAAAAGTGGTCAATTATTTCATTCCATCACATTCTGGAGGACAAGTAAAAAACACAGAAACTCAGATTATGGAAATTGAACCAAAAGAAAAAGTTCAGTGCCCCCGTAAGTATGAAATCTCTCAAATAAAATATCTTTTTACAGTTTTCTGTTGTAGCTCTTGTAATCCTCCTATGGAGATACCTTGTCATTGTTACGAATAATTGTGTTTGTGGTTGTTTATACTGTGAATAAATAGGTTTAATTATAAGTCAAAGTATCCTAACAAAATAAATTCTTGTTTTTTTTTTAACTTGGTTCAGGTAGTTCTTGCTCAATATTATATTTAAAATTTTTTAGCTTACAATTTAAACCAGGCTTTGTTTATTCTCAAGCATAGCTACCTCAATTTCTGCTAACAAATGAATGTTTCCCTTACTCATACATAGCATACATAGAATAATTGTGAGTCTTTAAAATAATTTTAAGTGATACTTGCTTTGTAAGAATAATAAACTCACAAATAATGCTTTCTTAAATTATATCCATTACAGTAATTATTAATGTGTTGAGATAAATTTTTATTATATAGTCTTCAAAATGACAATATAAAGACAACATACCTTCAGTAAATCTTTGCTTTATTTTTTTATTAACTTGTTTCTCAATGCACATTAAAATGAACTGATTTTGATTTTCTTTTAATTTTAATTATTTTGACTGAGTTAGCATATCCTTTTACATTTAGCTACACGTGTGATGATCCTGACAGCTGTGAAAGAAATGAATGGAAAAAAGGGAGTTTCCATCCTTTCCATCTATAAGTATGTCAGTTCTATATATAGATATGATGTTCATCGTAACAAGAGTCTTCTGAAACGGATGCTGAAATGTTTAATTTTCGAAGGTCTTGTGAAACAGATCAAAGGCCATGGTTTTTCTGGGACTTTTACATTGGGGAAGAATTACAAGGAAGAGGATATATATGATAAAACCAAAAAGCAGGTAACAGAGCACTTACTAAGTAGCTATATGTGATGCCTCACAGAATGAACTGATGGATCCCACCTTGACACTGAAGCTTTTACCATCTGAAGATAAATAACAGCCTGGTTAGGAACATCACTTATGGCTATGACTTATGTTTTCTACTTCCTGAATATATGTTCCATCAGAATAGAAACTTTATTTTGGTTACCATTAAACCCTGCTTGGCCTATAAGCAAGTGTTTAAGTATTTATTGCATGAATTATAAAATTAGTTGGTTAAGCATATTATAAAGTTTAACTTCTCTATTCTTATACTGTTGTCAGCAGTTTAAAAGTTTGTTCCATATATTAAAAATGTTAATGATACCTTATATTTGCATAGCTCTTTATATACATTTTGAATCTTTTATATAGTCTTTCTTTTCCCATGTTCATCATCTTATAAAATGTTTGCATTTTGTTATAAAACTGCTTCTTTAGGGCTATTAATTTCAATTTGCTTTTAAGAAAATAGTTACGAATTTGTAAACATAAATCGAGGAAAGACTAATGACAGCAAGTCCAACTGTGGAGCTCCCAGCTTGGCTACTGTGAAAAACACAGATAAATAAGTTCATTTCCTCAAGTAGGGAGTCTCCAACAGTTTTTCCCCAGCCAGGGTAGAAGACTACAATGAACTCCTGGCTTTTACTAATTCTTCTATCACCAAAACAAGAAAATCTCCTTCAATTGATACCATTCATTCCGTGTTAAGTGTCCCAACTCCTCTGTTCAACCTTGGCTCTGACATCCCTTCAAGGAAGCTGTTGCTGGCACCTGCCTTCTCATCACAGCCCCTCTCAGTACAGCCCTCTTACACATTCCTATA
This sequence comes from Myotis myotis, assembly GCF_014108235.1. Taxonomy (NCBI): domain Eukaryota; kingdom Metazoa; phylum Chordata; class Mammalia; order Chiroptera; family Vespertilionidae; genus Myotis; species Myotis myotis. The sequence continues at coordinate 31,059,695 of NW_023416379.1, read as the reverse complement.
GCATCATCGTCTTACTGTTCTCTCTTTCCAACATACCCCTTTGAAAGCAGGGGCTAAATATTCCTCAAATTATATCCCCAACATCAAACAGTATTAACATTCAATAAATAATTGTAGGAGGGAACACAAATAGAAAGGAGAAAGAAAGAAGGGCATTGTTTGCTAATTGCAGTAACTAGTAAGTTAACTTTTCACTTTTCTTTAAATGCTATATTTTAGTACTTGTAATTTTTATAATCGCCCTCATTTAGATATTTATGTATTATAAACTACTAGTCTTTTATTGATTTAGGCAGACTATAAATTACAAGAGGTTAATACCAAAGTATGAGTAGCTCCCTTTATCTTTCTAATTTTTATTTTCTCCATATCTTTCTTATACAGTATGCCTTTTTTTTAGACCTGCAGACTATGGGGAGGCTTTTTAGAAAGGGCAAATTGAAAGTCACTGATCAGGAGTAATTCTCTTCAGGAAAAACAGTAGCAGGATTTTTATGTAAAGCTCATCAACAAAGTTGGAAATTTAATTTCAGAAATGTAGCTTGTTGAAATAAATTAATGTTTTTCATAGGCAGTATGGAGTCCGAGGAAAATTCAGAAAGAATCCAGAAAGTCATTGAGCAAGGACACAGATTCTGAATACTTGCCATCAAACACCTCTGATGATGATGATGATCCTTACTATTATTACTATAAGCCCAGGAGAAATCGTAGTAAAATGAGAAAAAAGCCTGTTCCATCCACAAAAAAGGAACAAAGTCGACCTGACATCAATCTCAGTTTACAAGATCATGATCCAGCGACCAGTGACTCTGGAATCACTGATGTTACCACATCCACAAGTACCTGTGTCTTTGAAGTCCAGCAAGAAGATGAAGCGGAGACCCAAGCTGAATCTCTAAACCCTGCTGGTGGTGATGTGCCACATTCTAATATTATGAGTCCCCATAATTCGTCTGATTATCGCTTTGAGTGCATTTGTGGTGAACTTGACCATATCGACCGTAAGCCTCGTGTTCAGTGCCTGAAATGCCACCTGTGGCAACATGCAAAATGTGTGAATTACGAAGAGAAGAATCTGAAGATTAAGCCTTTCTATTGCCCCCACTGCCTTGTTGCAATGGAGCCAGTATCAACTAGAGCAACTCTGATCATCTCACCCAGTTCCATATGTCATCAGTGGGTGGATGAAATCAATAGGCATGTGAGATCATCATCTCTTCGAGTCTTGGTAAGGCAATTTGGGCTCCTTAAAGGGATAGAAAAGTGTAAATTTTGCTTCTTTATGATAGTTTTTATAATTTTTGTCACTTAGTTGTTTATCCCAAAAATAACGTAATGAGATAATAGTAAATCAGAACTTGAGGAGGAAATTGAGATCATTAAATAGAATGGTAGACTATTTTTTTCTCACATTAGAAGTTAGAAGTTAAAGAATTTGAGTAGAAAGATATGAAAGCTTTTGAACAAATTCTTTATCATGTAAATGAAAGTCTTTATATAAACATTTATACTCAGAGAGGAATGCAGTTCAAAAACAACATTGTATGATAGTAGCTACTTGTCTGACCCACCACTTCATAGCTCCAGAATCATCCTCTGGAGCCTCAGTTACCTTATCTATAAAGTAAGAATTTACTCATTTACCAGATATTTATCGAGCACCTATTTTATGCCAGGAATTGTGGTAAGCTCTGAAAATAGTATCTCCTTACAGACTTACTGGGAAGATTATTTGATAAAGTGCTGGCATGTAGTGTGTGTTCATTCAGTGTCATTGTTTACTAATGTTAATGTTCTTTTTCACTCAGTTCTTCTTCCCATTCAAATGTTATTGTAGGTTTTCTGTATTTCAGCCACTTTCATAGGCATGGAGAGAGTAATAAGCAAAATGCCATCTTTGTGATTGAACAGCTCTGTTCTGCGGGGTAAACAGACCTTAGTTTGAGTCTTGGCTCTACCAGTTTATTTTTGTTTATTTTTTTGTTAATCCTCACCCGAGGATATTTTTTCTATTGATTTTTTTATATACTTTTTATTTTATTTATTTATTTTTTATTTTTTAATTTTCTTTATTAAGGTATTACATATGTGTCCTTCACCCCCCATTGCCCCCACCCATCCCCCCAGCTCATGCCCTCACCCCCTTAATGTCTGTGTTCATTGGTTATGCTTATATGCATGCATACAAGTCCTTTGGTTGATCTCTCCCCCTCCTGCCCACCCTCCCCTGCCTTCCCACTGAGGTTTGATTTTTAGACAGAGTGGAACAGAGCGGGAGAGACAGAGAAAAAAAATCAATGTGAGAGAGACACATTGATTGATTGCCTCCCACATGTGCCCCAACTGTAATGGGCATCGAGCTTGCAACCGAGGTTTGTGCCCTTGACCGGAACTGAACCCAAGATACTTCAGTCCAGGGAGGCCTGACACTCTAACCACTGAGCAAACAGACTAGCGCTTGGCTCTACCAGTTTTGAGCAAGTTACTTCATGTTTCTTACATGTGCGATAGGAATGATAACAGCCTCTAACAGGATTGTTGTTGAAGGTAGATAAAGCTTAGCACAGTGTCTGAAATATAAAAAGCATTCAGTAAGTAATAGCCCTTACTTTCTTAGTTTTTTGTATCATTGTGCTTTTTTGCAAATGTTGTTGATTCCATCTGCCTACCTACCTATATGTCATGTCCTTTTCTCCTGTCCTTCCCCTTGAGAACTCCTAAATGTTCTTCAAGATCCACGTAAACTTTTAACTCCTCTCTGAATTTACCTTTCCAGCTGTGGAGTTGGTCCTTCCACTGTGGTGCTATTACATTTACTTCTGTTACAGTTCCTTTCGCTTTGCTCCTATTATTAGTCTACCACACTAAAATGTGTCTTTCTCTTGACAGGTATGGAAGGTATCTCAAAGCATGGTTGGTGCTAAACATGGAGAAAGGGCTCTGTAAGGGATACGTAAATGATTATTTCAATGACCTTTGAAGAGTTTTTCTGCAATTAACTGTGCTGGTTATTTCCTAGGTATATCAAGGAGTGAAGAAAGATGGCTTTTTACAGCCTCATTTTTTGGCAGAACAGGATATAGTTATCATTACCTATGATGTCCTTCGTTCAGAGCTAAATTATGTAGATATCCCACACAGCAATAGTGAGGATGGACGTCGCTTACGGAACCAGAAGCGCTATATGGCTATTCCAAGCCCCCTGGTAGCTGTGGAATGGTGGAGGATCTGCCTTGATGAAGCTCAGATGGTTGAATGTCCTGCTGTAAAAGTGAGAGTTTCTGCAGATTTTTTGAGAGCTGATGAAGAGATGGGGACAGGGGAAGGGGTTAGGAGAAGCTGTCCATAGAAAATTTAATAATTTAAATGTAATAAATTAACCAGTGTTGATAGTAGCCAGAAGTTTGCTGTTAAATACTCTTACATTTGTTTTTATGCTGTGAACTGCATAATCCTTAGGAATTTTTCAGTACTATGAATCATTGCTCTGTATGCAGTGCCCATGTATATTTGAATAAGATGGCAGTTTATGTGTGATGAGGATGAAACTAAACTGTATTTAGAGACTTTTGTAAGCATTTCTGCTAAGTGGAAAGCTTATCATATAGGCTCTGATAGCTTTGTACCAAAGTTGACTTTGGTAGTTTTTTATCAGAGAGACCAGATGGCAATGGAAATGCTACTTTAGAAGATAGAATTTTGATTCATCCTTTGTCACATGTCTTTATTCCTGTCTTTGGCCAACCTGTAAACTGAATTTTTGAATCATATCTACAGTGATTCACTGCAGGATGGGGTGAGGATGTATCAGGCATTCAGGGAGCCTTTTCATTCTACATATAATTGAACTACCCTTCCTTTGTGGGGGTGGAGGGGGACACGTGGCATCCTGCTAATGAGAACCACTATATTATAAGTTGGCCCATTGAATAGGACAGTCAATATGGAGTATGGTAACTACTAAATAGAAGCAAGTGCCTCTGACCCAAAGTGTAGATTTCCATGGGCTGTTTTCATGAGTCAACATTCCTGACTTCTGCATTTTTCCTGTGGTTATTTTTTCTTTTCTTTTTTATTCCATATTTCTCTCTCATCAGGCTGCAGAAATGGCTCAGCGCTTGAGTGGGATTAATCGCTGGTGCATCAGTGGTACTCCAGTACAGAGAGGACTGGAGGGTAATATATGGTTTTCTCACATACTGCATATATTTGAAAAGCTTAATTTTTGAAGAGAAAGTATTGTTATTTTAACCTTTGCTGAAATCCTTACTTAAGTGATTATATATGTATTTATATTTGACTCCTGTAGTTATAAGCATTTATCTTTTTTAATGGAATTGGGTAATTTTTGATTATAGACATGAGGACAGATATATAGTGAGTATTCCCATTGTACTAAGTTGAACAGTCATTGCACATGCCTGCACAGTGGAGATAAGGTCCAAATTGAACTCCAAGTTCCAAAGTAGTAGATAGAAAACACAAAGAACCCAACGAGAGAGAGAGAGAGAATTCATTTTAATTGGTTGTATCTATAAAAATAGGACCATAATTTTTATTGCCTGAATTCATTATAATTTTACTAATTGTAAAAGTAATAAACTATTAATAGCTGTATAATATCACACCATGTGGTTATGCCATTATCCCTTCAACTGTTTCTCTTCTTGGACATTTAGCTTGTGTCTAGTTCTCCTCTCTCTCCCCCCACACAATATAACTCATGCTTCTACTACATACTCATTTATGTAACTTAGTTTTTCCAAAGAGCAAACATTACATTTTTAAAACTTTTATTCAAGTTGTGAATATTTAAAACTAAAAGTTTAAAGTTGTTCTACATAAGACGTTCCCAAAAAGCTGTCATTAAAATGTTGTTAAATTTTAAAATATAAATATTCTTGGAGTCCTGTGGCTAATATTCATCCTCAAAACTTATCTTACTGAAAATTCAAGTTATTGTATATTGTGTGTTTTCACCAAGACAACTTATCACTCTGCTAAAATAAAAATATCAACATTCATTATTGTGACCTAAAAACAGTCTGCTTTCTGATAATTGTTTTTAGTAAGAAAAACATTGTCTAGGGAGATTTAATAAGTACATACTTAAATATTTGTATAATTTTAGTAAGTTATATTGAAGTATATATTTATAGAATAATATCAGGATAACTAAAAGGCCAGATTTAGTGTTCTGCACTTAGATTTGGAAACTGCCCAAATTGTAGCTATTTAGGTATTACTAAGATCTCATTCATCTCAAAAGTTAGCTGAGAGGTACTGAAAAAAGAAAAAGACTCAGAGTTACTTTTTTTCTGATTTTAATGTTAAAAGAGTATAAGCAAAAATTCCTGTTTTCTGGATAGGTTACTTTGGATATGTGAGGTGTTGGCAGATGTTTTGAGTGCTTGTCACCATTCAGCAAATTCTTGAGTAATGTTTTTAAAAACAGGTTCATTAAGGAGTAAATGACATATAATAAAGCTGTAAATATTTAACATGTAAAATTTGGGAATTTTAAATATATGTATATACCTATGAATCTATTTTCACAGTCAAGATAATCACACCCAAAAGTTTTTTCCTGCCAAGTTACCTAAAGAAAGTTTTCCAAAACTTTCTGGAATTTTAGGGGGTTTTTTCCCTTCCTCTTTTCTTCCTCTCTTTGATTTATTTAAAATTCTGATTCTTGTGGTGTCTATTCTTGTTGTAGTTGTTACAGTGGGAGTGTTAGCCTGCTATGATTTAATATATTGTATTTGAAAGTGGAAGTCTCATTTGTTTTTTGTGTGTGTGTTAGACCAGCATTTTTCAACCTTTGCTTTATTGACATTTTGGGCCAGATAATTCTTTTTCGTTGGGAGCTGTCCTCTGCATTTAAAGATATTTAGCTTCTACCCACTAGCTGCTGGTAATACTCCTGCAGTTGTGACACCACAATTTGGGCAGTTTCTAACAACTGCAATGAAGAAATACAGAAGCAGTTAGTCTCAATGTGCTCTGTTCTTTTTGTCTTTTCAGATCTTTTCGGGCTAGTGGTCTTTCTTGGTGTTGAACCTTTCTGTGTCAAGCACTGGTGGGTTCGACTTCTCTACCATCCTTACTGCAGGAAGAATCCTCAGCCCCTCTATAGCTTTATTGCCAAGATTCTATGGAGGTCTGCAAAGAAAGATGTGATTGACCAAGTCAGTACAATAAGTTTTTATTAATTAAGGGTATTAAAAGGAAAAAAAAGAGATGGAATGAACAGTTAAATTTCCAGGTGAAATTTTTTTTCTCTCTCTCTCTCTCTCTGCAGATTCAGATACCTCCTCAGACAGAAGAAACCCACTGGCTCCACTTTTCTCCAGTGGAAAGACATTTCTATCACCGTCAGCATGAGGTGTGCTGCCAGGATGCCGTAGTCAAACTCAGGAAGATTTCTGACTGGGCTCTGAAGCTCAGCAGCCTGGACCGAAGGACTGTCACCTCCATCCTGTACCCACTGCTGAGGCTCCGGCAGGCCTGCTGCCACCCGCAGGCCGTTCGCGGAGAGTTCCTGCCACTCCAAAAAAGGTTTCATTGTCAGTTTCCTCCCATTACAGCTGAGAACCTATATATATAAAAGCCTAAGCGATCGTTCGACCAATAGCTATGATGCACACTGACCACTAGGGGGCAGACACTCAGCGCACAGGCATGGAAAAATGGAACAGACTGATGAATCTCAGAGGGAAGGGGGGAATGGAAGGGCGGGGAGAGATTAACCAAAGATCTTATATGCATACTAGAGGCCCGGTATATGTATTCATGCACCAGTGGGGTCCCTCTGCCTGGCCTGCAGGGATCGGGCCAAAACCGGCTCTCCGACATCCCACTAGGGGTCCTGGGTTGCGAGAGGTCACAGGCCAAGGGATCCCACCGGTGCACGAATCCATGCACTGGGCCTCTAGCCTATATATATATAAAAGCCTAAGCAACCTAACGATCAAACAACCAGTCTACCAGTCACTATGACATACACTGGCCACTGGGGGACAGACACTCAACACTGGAGCTGCCCCCCGGTGGTCAGTGCACTCCGACAGTGGGAGCGCTGCTCAGCTGATCTACGGGCACCAGACACAGGGCTCATGGCTGGCAAGCGCCACTGCAGCGGCACGAGCTTCTTCCGATCGGGACTGACTGGGCGTGAGCCCACAGCAGGCACAGTGGGACTGGGATGAGCAGGAGCGGCAGGTGGCCTTAGACTTCCAGTTTCAGCTGACCCCCGCAGGCCATGCCGAGGGACCCCACCAGTACATGAATCCATGCACTGGGCCTCTGGTATAGTAATAATACACAATATTTAAGCAATTAGCTTCCTAGCCCACAGTTTCATGTCCTTATCGCTGAGCTGTCAATTATTTTAGCAGGGTGGTCATTTTCTTTGGTATGAAACTTCATTTGTGGAAGAGAATCACATCTTCAAATTATTTTTATGATTTTTAACATCTCTTTTCAAATTAGGACTCTTGTGGAGAGTTTTGTTGTTTTGTTTTTTCTTCACTCCAGATATAAAAGGTATTTGTTTTTATATTTTTTTAGTTTATAGAGTTGGGTACTATCTCTAGTTTCAGGCATCTTCTGCAGGTCTTTTAATGTATCCCCACGGATAAGTGAGGACAACTGTAACTAAGTTAAAAGTGATAGTGATAAAAATGGAGGTGAAGAGAAAGATGCTGAAGATTTTACAAAGACTGTAAGCATCTGATGATCTTATGCAATATAATACTCTCACTTAGGATTTTCTTTCAAGTTCTAAGCAGTCTGCCTCTTCTTGTAGCACCATGACAATGGAAGAGCTTTTGACATCACTGCAGAAGAAATGTGGAACTGAATGTGAAGAAGCACATCGGCAACTAGTTTGTGCTCTCAATGGCTTAGCAGGCATCCACATCATTAAAGGTAGAAGGTGATTGCTTTGTTATCTCTCACTCTTCTTCATGATAACTTTTCTCTCTGTCTGAACTCAAGTGTTATCTTTTTGCAACTTGAATGAATCATTGAGTGTTCTTTTCAATAACTACTTCAATCTATTACTGCATTTGTAATGCAATAAGAAATTATATAGTTTTGTAGCCTTTATAATAAACTGTAGTGATGCTTAGGGGCTTTCTAGTAGTAATGAGGAAAGTACTGATATAAATGTAGCCTTTTAAAAGTTACTTTTAAAACCTTCTCTAATAACTTTAGTTTAGAAAATTTTATTTCATTCTCCCCAAAACTAAATGAAATATAGTCCTTAAAGGCATTTAAGTATTTCATAATGGTGAAATAATATATAGTTTTAAGTACTTGGAAAATTTAGGAAAATTTTTATTTCCACATTCCTTACAAAATCTGTGAAGTTAACTAACTCATTATTATAGTTTTAGAGCTGGAAAGATATTTAGAGTTAGAAAGGCATTTCATGGTAAATTTCAGTTCCTTCAACCTTCCCATCCCACAAAGATTTCCAATCCATTAGTCTACTTGGGTATATAGTCATGGAGGAAATTTATCATTATTCTCTTTTACCTTATAAGACTTTAAAAAAATCAGTTGCCCAGAAAAACTTGTGCTTTTGTGGAATACAAGGCAATGTTCTCAGCCTCTTTAAATGGAGTGGCCTGTCATTAGTTATTAATTCTTCAGCATAACAGAACCAGAACAGAAAGTGTCTCTTATAATCCTGGATACTTGGGTAGAGTTAGAAAAACTCACAGGTGCTAAGTAGAAATAGCTCTAAGCAAGAACTGAAAAAGATGAGGCTTCTTATTTGCTATAGTTGTAGTCCTGTGAACTTGAGTATATTACTCAAGGTTTCTGAATCTGTTTCCAACAAAGTATAGCTAATACCATGTGCCTTGAAGTATTGTTCTTAAGGTGCAGTGTGAAAGCACATTGAAAGCTTTATACAAACATATAGGTAAGGAATGATGTTATTGATTATGGTAATATGAAGTGACCTCAAATTTATACCACTTTTCAACCTGCTCACAGTGCAAATTTTATTAATAACTAGTAATAGGAGAAAAGGACATATTATTACATACACTTGATAAACTAAGAATAACATATGTGCCTTTGTGAGCAAATCTTCCCTTTAGACATTCCCCAGGAAATATGCAGTTTAGCTAGCAAGTTTGGATTTTCTCTAATCACCCTCATCATCATTGCCATCTCAGTTCCTCAATGTGCCTGTGATTATGTAGCACTTCAGGCTTCAGTCTAAAATCTAAAATGGTCTGTGCTTTATAATCCAAAGTGAACAACTAAGTCAGGAAACTTTTTAATAGAAATTATTTTCTAATTAAACTTTTGATTATTTTGACTTAGAAATAATTGGGGAAAGTTGGAAAATTATATATTATATTTAATGCCAGTTTTTTTCAGTCCCAAATTAATGGAGTGGAATAATTATGACTGTCACAGATGAAAAATATGTGTGCTTGGTCTTTAAAATACATGATAATAAATATACTATTTAAATATTTTGGTCATCCTGGCCAGTATGGCTCAGTTGGTTGGAGCATCATCCCATACACCAAAAGATAGTGGGTTTTATTCCCTGTCAGGGTGCATGCCCAACTTGCAAGTTCTATCTCTGGTCTGGGCGTATGCAGGAGACAACTGATCGATGTTTCTCTTTCACATCAATGTTTATCTCTATCTCTATCTCTCTCTCCCCCCTTCTTCTAAAGTCAATAGAAATAAGTAAAAAATAAGTTAAATAAAGTAAAATATTTGGCTCATTAAATTCAGCGTCATATCTGAAGAATGGTCATATTTCTACAATCATTTTATATTATACATAACACTTTCATATATATATTTCATTTTTTCCTCATAATTAGCAATGATTGAGATATTTTCATCCCTATTTTGTATGAGAAAACTGGAATTCAGAAGACTTAGTTTTTTTCTCAAGATTATATCTAATAAGTAGCAGAGAATTTGCCCTGTATCTTTGAATTTCAAACCAAATATTTAATGTTTGTATTATATTACTTCTATTTCTTTATCAAATAGATGTTTATAAACCTCAGTATTATGCTATCTATAGTAGGTTGAACCTCACCATCAAAATTTCTAAAATGGAGTAGTTTATTACTTTTAGGTTGTCACAGTATTAAAAATAACATTCAGATTTTACCCCTAGATTCTAAAACTGCATTTCTGATTTTATTCTACATTGTTATTACAGAACCTGAGACAGTTAATGAATTTCTTGACTTGTCCAATTTTTTAGTCTCCTTTTCAGATTTACTGTCTTCCTTTCCTTACTGTGAGGTTATATATGATATGAACATTGGGAAAAAGGTGTTTTCATCTGATCATTTCCAAAAACAAACACTCTGGCAAGATCAGCATATAGTTGGTTCCTGTGTAGCAAATACCATGTTGTGGCATTAGATGAGTACATCACTTCTCTCTTCAGATAGTTTCCACTGCATTCGCACTGAAGTTCTTGGTCTTCTGTGGATGGAAATTATTGCTGATTGTTAAGAGAAATTCCTATCAGAAAGTCCATTAGTAAAGGATATGTCCAGTCTTATCTTCATTGTAATTATAAACTTATTGGGATGGATTTACTGCTTTTAGCTTCCATTGCTTAACTTCACAGTACTATGTCAAACAATACACATCTTTTAAAGTAATATTATATACTTAATTTAAAGTCTTCCAATATAGAGATCAGACAATGGAGATATAAAGTTTATTTCAAACTCCACAGGGATTATGATATGCAATGCATATTCTAAGTCCTCACTGATTATGGTATTAAAAAAATGGTATTCTAATTTTGTACCTTGTGTTTTCTGCACATATTTTTTGGAGAAAATTAGGTTGCCAGTATTAAATGTAGTACACTTCATTTACTTGGTAATGTTACAGCCATCAAGTGACAAGGAGTGGGTATTTCCAAATTTGACTTAAAATTGTTTAACTTATTGCATATTTTTGTGTCTTCCCGGGAAAGCGTCTTTTTTTAATAAGCATGAAAAATAGATATTATAGCCCTGGCTGGTTATGCTCAGTGGTTAGAGTGGACCAAAGGGTCTTGGGTTCGATTCCCAGTCATGAGTAAGTACGTAGGTTGCAGGTTCAATCGCTGACCCTGGACGGGGTCTCGTGTGGGAAGCAAGTAATCACTATGTCTCTCTCACATCAATGTTTTTTTCTCTCTCTCTCTCTCCTATTCCTCCTCCCTCCCTTCCACTCTCTAAAAAATCAATGGGGAAAAAATATCCTCTAGTGAGGACTTAAAAAAACAAACAAAAAAACAGATATAGTGAATAGTTCAAATTCAACTGCTTACATTATAAGTTAGTCATTACACCTTCTTTAAAAGCTATAGTAATTATGAAGGGAGAATTGACAAGTGAATTATTCTCTATAAATGATAGTGTAAATGCTAACAGAATCTTTATGTCTTTTGCAAAGCTTCACAAGAGTCTTCAAAACTAAAAAAAGGTCTTGTGTTACTGTAGTTGAGTATTGCTTCTACATTACAACATGATTTTATTACTGTGAAAATAATCTTTGTTACCATAGTGAATAAAAATTGGCTGACTGTAAAGTAGTATGAAAATATGTCTTTAGAAAGCTTTTTATTAGGTAACTGGTAGAACTCCATATAAAGCAATGGTATAAAAGCAAGTGTTTTGCACAACAGTGTGACTACTTAATGCCACTGAACTGCACACTTAAAAATGGTTGAAATGGTAAATTTTATGTTATGTATATTCTATAATAAAAATATATATTTATAGTTATATATAATTAGCATTAACAAAAAAGAAAAAGAACCAACAACAAAATTTACAAATTTGAGAGAGAGAGTGGGAGAGAGCAAACTCAGGCTCTGAACAAAATCCTAAATTTATGATATTAATAAAACTAAATTGAAATTTTAAACAGCAAGTGTATGTGATGATCACGAAGTAAAAGCTTTTTTTTCCCCTCAATAAACTAAAACTAGAACGTCTTTATGCCATTTTTTGTATTTCATGATTTTTGCCACTTTTAGATTTTTATTTTAATTGTATTTATAAATTACCAGTTTAAAGTTTTTCCCTAGGCAGCAAGTAAGATAGGTTTCATTATTCATGCCATTAAAAATGTTTCATCTCTCCTTTCATTGAGGTATCATCACACTTTTTCTGAAAGAACCAGAAAATGAATATTTCAGGCTTTGTAAGCCATAGATCTGTTGCAATTGCTCAGCTGTAGTGTTACAGCGCAAAAGCAGCCGTGAATAAATGAGTATGACTGAGATTTAATAAAACTTTATTCATGGGCCCTGAAATTTAATTTCACATAATTTTTTGAAAATATCTTTTTCATTGATTTTTAGAGAGAAGGGAGCGGGGAAGGATAGAGAGATGAAAACATCGATGAGATATCTGCTGCCTCCTGCATGTCTCCTACTGGGCATCAAGGCCACAACCTGGGCCAGTGCCCTGACCTAGAATTCATCTGTGCCTGGAAACCACTGAGCATACCAGCTGGGCAATTTCACATAATTTTTACATCTCACCAAGTATTATTCTTTTGAATTGTTTTCAACTATTTGAAAATGTAAAACCATTCTTAGCTCATGGTTCCTATAAAAATACAAAGGTCAGGTATGAACCATGGACCATAGTTTGCCAACCTGTACTTTTAATACTTTTAAAATTATTTTATTTGAATGAGCTGCTAATTGTGAACAATATAAAACAGTATAGATCTCAGACTGATGGTGATTTGTGTAGACAGAAATGGAAAGAAGATCTCCTAAGTTTTTGAAATGTGGTTTTTAATTGCAACTTATTTTGGCCATCAAGAAGAACGATACCTATCAAGAAAAGTATATTATTTTTCTAAGAAATATGTGTTGATTGGTCATAGCATTTTGAATATTTGTTTTTAAGTACCTATAATCACCCCAAAGTTGTCCTAATTTCAAGCATCATAATGACTACTAAGTGGTACTCTCTAACTTCAGTGAGAGGAAAATCATTTGTCTAAATTAGCAGTTAATCCAGTTTGTTTTTCAGTATAGTTTTAAACCATTGTAAGTACATTTGACTGGTTTTCTATTTTGTGAAATTAACACCAAAAAAAAGACTGTATTACTTATGAAGCCATGTTGCAAAGACCCATCATCAGCTTTTTTACTGGGGCAATCATGCTAACACCCAGTCAAATTCCTTTTTTTAAAAAATAGTGAGTTTTAATGACTAAGTTATATTTTTACAGACATTTTTAAATATAGATATAGTGGGAGCTAAATATGACTTTCTTATGCTTTAAATATGTTTTAATGCTTCAGGTGAGTATGCATTGGCAGCAGAACTGTACAGAGAGGTGTTGCGTTCATCTGAGGAACACAAAGGAAAACTCAAAACTGATTCACTTCAAGTAAGTAAAACTAAATAGTATCAAATCAATATTTATCTGTTTTTTTACAAAATAATTTTTCTGAATATTTAAGAAGATGAAGGGTAACAAGTGGACTTTGTCATAATCTTTGGAGATTAAGCTTGGGATTCAGTTATTTCAGTAAGCACCCAAGATGATTTGCATATACTGTTCTCCCTCAGTGTCCTCAGGGAATTGGTTCCAGATACACACACACACACACACACACACACACACACACACACCAGTTATACCAAAACTGGCAGATGCTCTAGTCCCTTTTATGAAATGGCATAGTTTTGCATATCACCTGTATTTACATGTAGGCTATAGTGTGGTGTGACTCCACATCACTTCATTTGTGTGCGTTCAGCATAGTACTCGGTGCAGTGTGTGGCAAATTCAAGTTTTGCATTTTAGAATTTTCTGGGATTGTTTTTTCTGAATATTTTTTATCCATGTTTGGTTTCATGTGCAAATTTGAAACCTGAAGATATGGAGGGCTGACTGTACATGCAAGTTTGAGAATCACTGTGGTTCCGTATATTCAGGATGATATTGGCACAAGACTGACTAGCTAAATCTAACCTACATTAGAAAAACAACTTGAATTATTTGTACCTCAAAGAACGAGGTCAATTTTATCACTTTTGCATATGAACATCAACATATTTCTTTACGTGGTTTTCACCAAAAAGTAAAGAAATGGAACTAAGTAATAATAAAATCTATCCAATGATCTTCTAATTTAATTTTTGGAGGTCTTTTAGGGAGATTTGGATATTTGAATTATAACATTTAAGTATAAAATGTCTTCCCATTCTTGGTTCTGTCCAGTGGATTTATATAGACAAGGCTCTCTAGCAGAATGGTGAATAAGGACCACATTTATTAACCTTGGTATGTTTAGGCTTGAGTCCCTGCTGAGATTCTTTATCATTCACAATTGAGACTCTGGGACCCACATTTTCACATGTGCTTGAGCCAGTGGTAGGAGGTGTGTTTGGGGGGAAGAGAAGAGGAGGGAAAATTAAATATAAGTCTGCTTATATTCTGCATGGATAAGGAGTGCCTAAGGCAGGCCCTGGACCTTAAGCAAATGTGTTTGCCTCTTGGAAGAAGGAAGAAAGAAAAGGTATCATGCTCCTGAATAAAGGAAACAAAAGCAAAAGAGTGGACAAAACAGATAAGTCCAGATGCCTAAGTTCAAGAGTAAGCAACCAGCCTGGTTCTTCCTTTTGGGCATAACAACCCCACCTACTGGTGAAACATGGCCCACTGGATATTCTGCTCTGTCCAGTTAGATTAGCACTCCGTTTTCTTGGGATAAAAGGTGTAAGAGGTGGAGAGAGGCAAGTATTTCTCCCAACCCATTCCAACACCTCATGCAGAACGCACCGGAAATCCTCTTCCACAAGCACACATAGTGCAGAGGAGCCAAGTTTCTACCGCTTTGTTTCTCTAGAGTTTACACATTTGTTGTTATTAAATCTGATAGTGTTTCTGACTGTATTACCTACAAAGCCATGTTGAAAAGACCTAAAACAGTTGAGGTAACTCTTCAAAGGTCAATTCTACAAAGATCTGTACCATGGCTCAGAATTATGAGAATCTGCAGCCAAACAGAATAACATTTGTAGTCTCAAATCACTGACACCAAATCAAATCTTACAAAAAAATCCCACTCTTCTGATCCTTTAACCTTTACCTGTCTTTCCAAATTAAGAAATAGAAATTACTTTCACTTTATTTCTTCTCATATCCCTTGACTCCAGGGGTCTCTAGCCAGTTGCAGACTCAATGTCACAGTGAGAAGTCTGGCTTATATTAAACTAGAGGCCCAGTGCACAAAAATTTGTACACTCAGGGGGGAGGGGGGCACCTCAGCCCGGCCTGTGCCCTCTCGCAGTCTGGGACCCCTCGGGAGATAACAACCTGCTGGCTTAGGCCTGCTCCCGGGTGGCAGAGGGCAGGCCCAATCCCTAGGTGCAGCCCCTGGTCGGGCTCAGAGCAAGGCCAATAGGGGAGTTGCGGCGCCGCCCCGTCATGCACAGAGCAGGGCAGATTGGGAGGTTGCAATGCCACCCTCAGTCACGCTCAGGGTAGGGCCAATTGGGGGGTTGGGGCACCGCCCCCTGTCACACTCAAGGCAGGGTCGATGGGGAGGTTGCAGCGCCACCCCCTGTCACGCACAGAGCAGGGCCCATCAGGGGGGTTGGGGCTCCGAACCCTGTCACACACAGAGTAGGGTCAATCAGGGGGTTGGGGAGCTCCCCCCTGTCACTCACAGAGTAGGGCCGATAGGGGAGTTGGGGCACCGCCCCCTGTCACACTCAGGGCAGGGCAGATCAGGGGGGTGGGGCGCCACCCTCTATCACCCACAGAGCAGGGCCGATCAGGGGGTTGGGGTGCCGCCACTGTCACACTCAGGGCAGGGCCAATGGGGAGGTTATGGCTCTACCCCGTCACACACAGAGCAGGGCCCGTGGGGGCGGGGGGTGGTTGGGGCACCACACCTTGTCACACACAGAGCAGGGCTGATCAGGGGGTTGGGGCGCCTTCCCCTGTCACGAACAGAGCAGGGTGGATAGGGAGGTTGTGGCCCCGCCCCCTGTCACACACAGAGCCGCAGGGCGATCAGGGGGTTTGGGCGCTGCCCCCCGTCACGCTGATCCCGGTGCCAGGAGTCATATTACCCTTTTACTATATAGGATAGAGGCCTGGTGCATGGGTGGGGCTGGCTGGTTTGCCCTGAAAGGTGTCCTGGATCAGGGTGGGGGTCCCCACTGGGGTGCCTGGCCAGCCTGGATGAGGGGATGATGGCTGTTTGCAGCTGGCCACACACCCTTCAGGGTGCGGGTCCCCACTGGGGTGCCTGGCCAGTCTGGGTGAGGGGCTGAGGGCTGTTTTCAGGCTGACTGAAGCTCCCAACTGCTCCTTTTTTTCTTTTTTTCTTTTTTTATTCTGGGCCAGCTTTAGCTCTGGCTCCAGCTCTGAGGCCTCCACTGCTGAAAGAAGGTATCTGGTTTGTTTGTGTTCTATATTCGAAACTCTGTATCAACTCCAGCTCTGAGATCCCGGCTCGCTGAAAGCAGGTTTCTGGGGTTTTGTTTAGCTTCTATATTCGTTACAGTGTTTCTTAAACTGCAAGCTCAGAGGCCGGCAAAGCAGGCGGGGAACGTTGGAGTCCTCCGTCACTGAAGCAAGCAAGCCTCATGTTAGTTTCAAGCTGCCTGGCTGCCGGCCGCCGTCTTGGCTGGCAGTTAATTTGCATATCTCGCTGATTAGCCAATGGGAAGGGTAGCGGTCGTACTCCAGTTACCATGTTTCTCTTTTATTAGATAGGATACAGAGATATAAGATAGAGTTTTCCTATACCATCTTCACCTCCAGCTCTCTTATTCAGCCCTTAAGTTCAACAGGTCCAGGTCATAGCCCTGTTTTCTTATGTATTTCATTATCCCTATTTGTGTCATAATGTAATTGCTAGGCTCATCCAGACTCATTTCCCAGAAGAAGAATCAAGTCTAGGTAGTCTTATCTTTTTACTTTATTGAACTTATTTGGCATACTCATTGTTCCCATATGGGCAAATGCATATATAATAGGAAAAAAATACACCTATATTATATATTCTGCTAAATACATAGACATATTTCATAAGACTAGATTTTTAATTGAGGAAAATTTATGACATTGTGAGTTAAGACCTTTACCATAAAACTGACTTCGGTTTTCTCTGACAAAGTCGGTACTCAAATCAGTGACACGTTTATGTGGTGTTAGTGCTCTGCATGCCGTATAAACAGTAGGTTCTCCCCATAGAGTTTTCTGTGTTGGCTGTCATAATTACTGCCTTTTGTGTGTTTGTAGAGACTTCATGCAACTCATAATTTGATGGAATTGTTGGCAGACAAGCACCCAGGGATACCTCCTACCTTGCGAGATGGCAGACTTGAGGAAGAGGTAATTATTATTTCATTCTTTCTGTTAAAGAATATTTTTTTCAGACTTCATGCTCCACCTAATTCATATTTCTTAGAGCATACAACATTAAATAAAGGTAATCGTGTTTTCCTGATGTTTTTACATTTCTAACTTTGCTGTGATGATTTTGGATGGCAGAGGAAGACAATACTCCGTAGTATTTTAGTTCTCTGGTGATCTGCTTGCAGCTATAGGGCAACCACTTGTCGTAGACATAGTTGTTGATAGTCAAAGCACAAAATGCAAATAAACAACAAATTTAAAAAGACCTTATTGATCTCATGACACATCTGCAAAAAACATAGTAAAAATAGTAAGTTGTATACTTTCGCTACCCTTCTGTTTATTATTTATGACAGTAAATTCACATTTTCAGTGGTATTTCTTTTTTTTTTTTTTTAATATATTTTTTATTGATTAAGATATTACATATGTGTCCTTGTCCCCACGTTACCCTCTACCCCCCACCCCCCCAACCCCCGCTCATGCCCTCACCCCCCCGTTGTCCATGTCCATTGGTTAGGCCTATATGCTTGCATATAAGTCCTTTGGTTGATCTTTCCCCCTTACCCCCACCCTCCCCTACCTTCCCTCCAAGTCCCGACAGTCCAATCAATGCCTCTCCGTCTCTGGATCAGTCCTTGTTCATCAGCTTATGTTGTTCATTATATTCCACAAATGAGTGAGATCCTGTGGTATTTATCCGCTCTCAAGTTCCATCCATGCTGTGGCAAATGGTAAGAGTTCCTTTTTCTTCTTCCTCTTCTTAAAGAATACCTTTCAGCATTTCATATAATGCTGGTTTGGTGGTGATGAACTCCTTTAGCTTTTTCTTATCCGTGAAGCTCTTTATCTGACCTTCTATTCTGAATGATAGCTTTGCTGGATAAAGTAATCTTGGTTGCAGGTTCTTGCTATTCATCACTTTGAATATTTCTTGCCAGTCTCTTCTGGCCTGCATGGTTTCTGTTGAGAAATCAGCTGACAGTCGTATGGGTACTCCCTTGTAGGTAACTGACTGTCTTTCTCTTGCTGCTTTTAAGATTCTCTCTTTATCTTTTGCTCTTGGAATTTTAATTATGATGTGTCTTGGTGTGGTCCTCCTTGGATTCCTTTTGTTTGGGGTTCTCTGCGCTTCCTGAACTTGTAAGTCCATTTCTTTGACCAGGTAGGGGAAGTTTTCTGTCATTATTTCTTCAAAAAGGTTTTCAATATCTTGCCCTCTCTCTCCTTCTGGTACCCCTATAATTCTGATGTTGGTACGCTTGAAGTTGTCCCAGAGGTTCCTTACATTATCTTCATATTTTTGGAATCTCTTTTCTTTTTTCTTTTTCGGTTGGGTATTTTTTGTTTCTTTGTATTTCAAATCTTTGACTTGATTCTTGGGATCCTCTTTTCTGCTGCTGGATCTCTGTAAATTATTCTTTATTTCAGTCAGTGTATGCTTAATTTCTAGTTGGTCCTTTTTCATGTCCTCCATGGTCTCCCTATACTTATTGAGGGATTCATTAAATTTATCGGCGGTTTCCATAAAATTCTTGAAAAACCTTATAACCGTGGCCTTAAACTCTATATCCAATCGTTTGCTTTCCTCCATTTCTGCCATTTGTGACCTGTTTCTTTGTCTCCGCATTTTGGCAGCTTCCCTGTGTTGATAGAGTGGCCCTGTGCGCCAGGTGTCCTGTAGGGCCCAGTAGCTCAGCCTCCCCAGTTACCTGGGGTGGACACTCTTGGTGCACTCTTGGTGCCTTGGTTGTTGTAGAATCACTGGGAGGAATTGACCTCCAGGCCAATTGGCTGTGAGAATCAGCTGTGTCTAAAGTGGGAGAACTTCTGTGCTGAAGACACCCTTCTGGGGCAAGACTTGCTTCAGTGGGGCTTTGGTGCTCACTGAGTCTGCTCCCTGAGTGCGTCCCTTATGGATCTGAGGAGTTGCAGTCTGGATGGACCCCCTCTGACCACTGGGTACAGTGGCTCCTGGATCTAAGGAGGTGCTAATTCAGCCTCTGCCTGAGGCCACACAGCAGGAGCCACGAAGAGGCTCAGCTGTGAAGCAATGCAAGCCGCTGCGGGACCTTGGGCCTTCTCTTGGAAGTTCCAGGTCTGCCTGGTTCGGCTGCAGTTAGGTACATTCACATGCAAAAGCCTCTGCCGCAGCCTGGGTGGGGCGGGGTCTCAGGGAGTCAGAGGGCGGAGAAAGCGGCCATGGCCGATTCTCCGCCCGGAGTCGCGCGTCTCAGTGTTCCGGTAACGGCTGCAAGCACCTCTGAGGGAAAGCCGCCCTCAAGTTCGCTCGCTGCCGGACAGACCAGCTTCTCCCCGTGTGAGACCTGGGTCCCCAGAGACTTCCCGGAACCGGAGTTCAGAGCCGTCGGGAGTTTGTGATTCAAAAAGACAGCCGCGTCCTCAGGCGCCACCCCCTTTCCTCGCGCGCGCGCGAGCCGCCGTACCTCTGCACTTCACCTCCGCAGCGCCTCTGGCTCTCAGCGTGCTTTTCTTTCCTTCTAGTTGTGGAATTTACACTCAGCCAGCCTTCCTGTTGTTCTGGATGATGTTTGCTCAGTCCTTTGCGGTAATTTTCAATTGTTGTGTGAGGCAATAATTTCCCGGTGTTTACCTATGCCGCCATCTTAGTTCCCTTCTTCAGTGGTATTTCTTATAGAAGTTCCCTCTGCAATGAGTATTGACTCTCTGGAAAGAGTGATATTATAAATTAATTCACTATAAATTGTTAATAAGTTTATTATGCTAATTTGCTCATGAATTTTTGCCTTCTTAAAGATCAAAGAAAGATGGTAAAGCTTAAATCTAAAGAGTAGTAGATGTGTTTGAAATGGATTGAACCTGTCAGCAGAGCCTGTATTTGAATCAGTGAGATACAAAATGAAATTATATAAGTATGTACAGCCCTTTCTTAATGTTAGATGGCAGTCTACATGTTAGAAATTTCTAGTGAAATTTCATTCCCATTGCAGGCATCTAATCTTTGCATATAACCAGTCACTCTGTTTAACTGCCTTTAGTCACAGGCAACTCTGGGAGATAGTCCAGTCTATTAGCTTTAATGACCAACTATTTATAGCCAATGAATTTTAATAGAAATTAATTGGAAGTTTGTGAGAGGAAATGCAAAAATGCACCATGAGGAGGAAGTTTCATTTCCATGTATTATCTCTTTTGCCTAACTCGCATAGAATGTGAAGGCAGAGTATTTCAAAGCTGGACACGATCTGAGAAATCATCAACTTCAACCTCCTCCTTTTGTAAATGAAATAATGGGAGCCCGGAGCAGTAATGCCTTGTCCAGAGAGGTGTATCTGTGCAGTTAGACCTCATGAAATTGACTTTTTTTTTTTTAAGTCAAAAGGGGTCTTGTTTTTATCTGGTTTAAAGAATAAATTTTTTCAGTATTTCTATTGCTTGCAAATTATGTGATCCTCCTTAAGTTGAAAGGGAAAGAGTTTTTAGACCCTTGTTGCATTTATCTGCTAGGACTGCCATAATAAAATACCACAGACCGGGAAGGTTAAACAACAGAAATTCATTTCTCACAGTTCTGGAGTCTGGCAGCCTAAGATCCATCAGCAGCGTTGGTTTCTCCGGAGGACTCCCCTTGGCTGGTACATGGATGCCCTCTCACTGTGTCCTTACCTGGCCTTTCCTTTGTTTGCATCCCTGTTGGCTCTTTTCTTTTAAAGAGACCAGTCATTTTGGGTCTTACTTAACCACATTTGCACATTTAATCATCTCCTTTAAAGGCTCCATCTCCAAATGTGGTCACATTGGGGCTTTGGGCTTCACCGTATGTACTTTGGGGGAGCACAAGTCAGTCTATAACACCCGTGTTAGTGTATATTCTCAAGTATTATTTCTCAACTGAAGGAAATTCCAAGAAATTGAAATCAATTAGGCAAGGGATTCTGAAAGAGATCCTTGTTTCGTCTCATAATTTTAAATATTACTCTTTTTCTCCTTTTTTTTTTTAATTAAAAAGTTGATAAAATTTTGGGAGCAAGCCCTTGGGATTTCTTGGATTTTGTGACTTAACAGGTAAAGGTGTTCACTTGAATATATATCTCAGTAATTTCTGTCATGGTTTTTATGTTCTCTACAGTATACTTGTAGAGTTTTATGCTTAAATTCAGTTAAGTACCTTTAAATATATAAGATAACTACATTGTTCTTGAAACACCATATTCAGTTATTTTCTAGACCCCGAGTGAAAGTTTATACTGTTTGATGTTTTACCACAGGCCAGACAACTGAGGGAGCATTATATGAGCAAGTGTAACACTGAGGTTGCTGAAGCACAGCAGGCTTTGCTGCCTGTGCAGCAGACCATACGTGAGCTCCAAAGAAAGGTATGTCTCCAGAATGACTTTCTTATGTGTGTCTCTACATAGCATTTTGGCTTTTGTTTTGGTATAGGGAGAAACTTAACTTATATAGTCATGTTAGAATTCTAAGTCCCTAATATGGTGCCTGTCGCACAATAAAAGTTTATTTGCTGTTAGCAGTGTTTATTAGTTGAATAAACAGATGCATAAATGGATCACCTATTTTGAAATTATTCTTTTTTATTTCTTTTAAGCTATTATGGGTATATTTAACTTATATTTAAACATTTTATTTCTTTTACTTTGGGTATATTTAACAAGTTATTTTTTAAAGAAGAAAAAGACTTTCAAAATCTTCTTTTAATCTTAGATGTGTATGTTGCCAAAATTTTTTCTTTTAAGATGTCAGAACGTTAGAACCACAGGTATTTTTCTTATTAATACAAGCCATTTGTCATTTCTAAAATTTCCCTCTTATGAAATCGGTAGCAATGTCTAAAGAGGAGGCTACACAAAATACACTCATTTATTTTATTATATTTACCAGTTACTCCACATTTTATTCTTCCTAATTTCATTAATTATTTAATATTCAGGCATATAATTTGTTAGTTGTCATAGTAGAATCTAGTTCAGTTAGTTGAGTATTAGCATAATGTCTTTATATTAAGAAAGAAACCTGTTACATTTTCAAATATATGGAGGAAGTACTGAATTTTCATTTTGATAAAGTATTTTTTAGCACAACTTTATTATACAAGTCTGCACAAGAAATTCTCATTCATCTAGAGTAGTCAGGAAACAGGTGTTCTCTTTAGTTATATTATGGAAAAGTACTCACTTATTGTGTATAAAAAATGTATACTTGACTCACCACTATTTAGAGTAGCATTTATTGCTGCCTTTGAATTTTTCAAAGCACCCTTCCAAAGGATAGAAATATAGTGACTACTACAGCAATATTAATTGATCAGCTGTTATCTTTTTTTACAGATTTATTCTAATTCTCCTTGGTGGCTGAATGTGATCCACAGAGCAGTGGAATTCTCTATTGATGAGGAGCTTGTCCAACGAGTGCGAAATGAAATAACCAGCAACTACAAGCAACAGACTAGCAAGCTTTCTATGTCAGAGAAGTAAGAAAATATTAAAAAATAGAATAACTGTATGAGTAGCCACCCTAAAAATTCGTATCAGTTGTTATTAAGAGGTCCAGTTAAATATAGGAACATATTGTGATTACAAACATCTGGATTTTATATTGTTGAGTACACTTCAAACCAAAATATTAGGTGTAGATCTAAAAGAGAAACCCTTTTTTCTACATATTAGTCACTTAAAAATACTCTTTTTACTACTTTTTTTTAAATCTGCTTATTTTCTTTTTATCTTTGCTGGACAAGGTTTTGAAATAGATTTTGTTTTGGAGAATTTTGTCCTTAGTAAGATATTCATACTTCCCTATAATTCATTCCCTAAATTCTAAGCATCCTAGTGCCACAGTGGCAGGTTTTATATTATAGAGTTACCTGCTCTTTATTCCCCATTTTTCTTCTCATCAACACTGTTCTTCTGGGTCTTTATAGGTAAATTGGATTATTGCTCTAGATATAGAAATGGTGAATAAATTTACTTTATATCGAAAGTACCCTTAGTGGTCTGACTCAAATGAGTGTCTGATGTGGGAAATTTAGGTGTTGTGGCAGGACTGTTGATTCTAGGTGGGTAGAACAGAGAGAGAATCTTACTGCTTCTCAGTTCACATCCCAGCAGAAAATTAGCCTTGGATTAATGTTAGTTTTCAGTGAAAAATTCATCAAAAGAATATAGGGTTTTTCTTAAGGATATGATCTAATCCCTACCTTCTAAAGTTTAGTTTAATGAGAAGACAATACCCATGAATAATTTGAGAAATATGACTATATAAAAACTGAATATAACGAAGTACTAGAATAAGTGGTATTTTTAATAAACTCCATTGACAAGAAGAAATAGATTAGTGTTTTGAAATGTTGGAGAAGCTTCAGGAACAAGAGTGGGCTATTATGAATAATTTGAAGGGAAGGGCATATGGCATTTTAGGAAGGAGAAGAACCTGCTCTTAATTTAAAAAGCAAACAAATTGTGTTTGTATTTCCCATTTTCTAATTTATTATTTTAGGCTTTCTTTTTCCTTTCATAAATCCATTTACACACACCCATACTTTTCTTAGTCTGTTTTATCCATAGTTTATCAGAATAGTTAAGAGCATTGTTTGGATTTAACTTCTAACTGCTACATAATAACTTTGAAACTTAAATTAATCTGTTAAGCTTTCTCAATAACGTGAGCATAGTACCTATTGAGATTACACAGGAGCCATGCTTGCCAAAATGCCTAATATATAGTAAATGCTTAAAATACACACATAGTACATACATAAAGTCTTGTAACAAGTAACATATCTTTTAGCTAATTTTCTTTCTTCCCAGTGTTCTGTTTATCTTTCATCCTGCTGTCACCTCTCCACATACAGCTAGAATGTCTGTACTCATTCAGCAATAAAAAGAAAGACTATGGCAATCATGATCTTTCAAAGTCATCTAAGACAGACATAGAAGATTTTGAGTACTGTTTTTTAGTACCTGGGAACAGGAACTATCAGACTTTTTAAAGTAGAGAATCCAATGTTGTTATTCCTTGCCTAATAGATACCAATAGAATACACTCCTAAGGTAAACTCACTAAAGTGTGACTAGGTAAAATGTTGCAATTTCTCTGTTTAGCAACCATTTTCTAAATTTGAAGAAATTGACCTAATTATTTCTTTGTGTTGTGTTTGTTGCTGGTGATGGGAATTAGGTTTCGTGATTGCAGAGGTCTTCAGTTCTTACTAACAACACAAATGGAAGAACTAAATAAATTCCAGAAGCTAGTAAGAGAGGCTGTTAAAAAGCTGGAGGGACCTCCATCTCGTAATGTTATTGAGTCTGCAACAATCTGCCACCTCCGACCAATTAGACTTCCTCTCAACTGGTAGGTACTAGGAGAAAGCATTTAATGAAATGGCATCATTCCTTTAGGCCAAATTTCTTCTTTTTTTGTTTGTTTGCTTGCTTTAATCCTTACCCCAAAATTAATTGATTTTTAGAGAGAGTAGAAGGGAGGGGGGGAGAGAGAGAGAAACATTGATGTGAGAGAGACACTTGGATTAGTGGCCCTCCCACACATACCCTGCCCAGGGCCTAGGATTGAGCCTATATGTGCCTTGACCTGAATCAAATGGGATCCTTTGGTCCTCAGGCCAGTGCTCTATCCACTGATCCACTGATCCAAACCAGCTAAGGCAGCCTACATTTCTCCTGAGAGAAAAAATATGGTTTATATAATAAAAGTTGTGTTTTTTTTTCATTTGAATTCAGACAGAATTAGAGATATGTATATCATTAATCTAACTTTAAAAAAAAAACTCTAAAGGATCACATACTGAAAATCTTTTTTTCCCTAAAATAGCACATTTGTTGAAAAGAAAAAGTGAAATACAAAATACTTAGCCTTTCGTAGAAATTACCTGATTGCTGGTTGTGTTTGTGAATATTTTACTGACAGTTTCTTCTTTTCCAGCTGTGTCTTTTGTAAGGCTGATGAATTGTTCACAGAGTATGAATCAAAGCTATTTTCTCACACGTAAGTTCTTGATTATTTCCCATCAGGAAAATGAGACATTTATAAGACTTGATGTTTTAAATTAGAAGACTATATTTTTCTTATAGTAATCTTTCTTATATTTTTTCTCTTATTAAATCAACTCAATAAACTTTGGCATTTGATTATTTAGCATGCTCAGTTTCATCTGTGCAGAAGTTTACCCCCAAATGCTCATGTCATATAGTAATGTCTAATTAAGAGATAGTTGAGGGGAGTAACAGACTCTGGAGTCCAACAGATTTCAACTCAAATCCCTGCCCACTATTGTGGGCAAATTACTTCTCTAAGCCTAAGTATCCTCATTTATGAAATGCATATAATAATAGCACTAGAGGAGAACCAAAATGGCAGCATAAGGTATAAACTTGTGCATGCTGCCTCCCACAACAACATTGAAACTACAACTATAAGACAAAACAGCTATCATCCAGAACCACGGGAAAGCTGGCCGAGTGGAAGTTCTACAACTAGAAGGAAAGAAAGAAGCTCATTGAGACCGGGTAGGAGGTGCAGAGGCACCAAGAACAGAGGTATAAAGGCGCGCACAAGGCAGACTGCACCTGGATGTGCGGTTTTTTTTTCAATTGGAAGGTGATACAAGCTCTCGAATGCACTGAGCTCGTTTAAGGCGAGGTTCTGGGGTCCCAGACTTCTACGGGGAGAAACTGGACTGTCTTTCAGCGGTTTGGAAAGTGCGGGTGGCTTTCTCACAGAACTGCTTGCAGGGATCATTGTTGCTGTGGGCGTATGGGGCTGCAGAGACGCGGAGACGCTGATGACAGCCATTGCTGTTTGCTCCACCCTGGTGATTCTCTGAGACCCCGCCCCACTCAAATTACATCCCCTCCCAAGCTGTGCTCAGCAGTGCAAAGGAATCACCTCGGCTTTTGCAGCCTAATCTAACTGCAGCTGGGTCTGAGAGCTCCAAAACTTCCAAATCCCAAACAAAAAGGAGAAACCTGCTGATACCACTGTAGCTCCTGCTGGGTGGACTCACACAGTGGTTGACTTGGAGATCCAGAAGCCAGGGTACCCCTGGTCAGATACCAGATTTCAACTCCTCACATCCATAAGGGACACACTCAAGAGGCAGACTCAGTGAGCACCAAAGCCCCACTGAAGCAAGTCCTGCCCCATAAGGGTGTCTCCAGCACAGCAGTTCTTATAGGCACAGTGGGTCCTCGCAGTCAGCCAAAAATGCAAAGACAAAGAAACATGTCACAAATGAAAGAAATGGAGGAAAGCAAACTAATGGAGGACATAGAATTCAGAACCACAGTTAGAAGATTACTCAAGAATCTTCTACGAACCCCTGAGGAACTTAGTGAGACTTTCAAGGATCTTAATGAGAATGCCAAAAAAATGGAAAAGGACCAGTCAGAAATTAAACATACACTGACTGAAATAAAGAAGAATATACAGAGACCAAACAGCAGACGAGAGGATCCCAAGAATCAAGTCAAAGATTTGAAATGTGAAAGAAGCAAAAAACACCCATCCAGAAAAGCAAAACGAAAAAAGAATCCAAGAATATGAAAATAGTATAAGGAGCCTCTGGGACAACTTCAAACGTACCAACATCTGAATTATCGGGGTGCCAGAAGAAGAGAGAGAGCAAGATACTGAAAGCCTATTAGAAGAAATCATGACAGAAAACTTCCCCTACCTGATGAAAGAAATAGACTTACAAGTCCAGGAAGCACAGAGAACCCCAAACAAGAGAAATCCAAAGAGGACCACACCAAGATACATCATAATTAAAATGCCAAGGGCTAAAGACAGAGAGAATCTTAAAAGCAGCAAGAGAAAAACAGTTAGTTACCTACAAGGGAGTACCCATACAACTGTCAGCTGATTTCTCAACAGAAACCATGCAGGTCAGAAGGGAGTCGCAAGAAATATTCAAAGTTATGAATAGCAAGAACCTACAACCAAGATTACTCTACCCAGCAAAGCTATCATGTAGAATTGAAGGTCAGATAAAGAGCTTCACAGACAAGAAAAAGCTAAAGTTCAACACCACCAAACCAGGATTATATGAAATGCTGAAGGATATTCTTTAAGAAGAGGAAGAAGAAGAAAAAGGTGAAGATAAAATCCATGGACAATAAAATGACAACAAATAAATACCTATCAACAAGTGAACCTAAAACTTAAGTCAGAATAAACTGGTGAATATAATAGAAGCAGGGGCATAGAAAGGGAGTGAACTGACAATTCTTGGGGGGAAGGGGGTGCGGGGGGTGCGGGAAGAGATTGGACAAAAATCTTCCACCTATGGATGAGGACAGTGGCAGGGGGTAAGGGCATGGGGTGGGGTGGGAACCAGGTGGAGGGGAGCTATGGGGGATAAAAAGAGGAACATCTGTAATAATCTGAACAATAAAGATTTATTAATTAAAAAAAATAATAGCACTACTTCCCTGAGTTGTTTTATATATTAAATAGGAAAATGCACATAATTGCTTAACAGAGTGTTTGATACATGGTTAGTGTCCTATTTAATGTTAGCTCTCATTATTAATATACTTTCTGCAACACAGATTTGAAATCTTCATCCTGTGTAAGGAATTAAGCTACGTAGTAAGTGCAATAGCCATAGTATTAGCAAAATTATTTCTCTTACAAAAATGGAAATAGACAAAAGTCTAAGTTCTGATTGCCTCAAAAGAGAGTGGTTGACAGTGTACTTTTAGAATATCTTACATTTTGGTGGGTTTTTTTGGTATGGTTGATGATAGTTTGTTTTTTTATATTGTTTTAATTCTCAGAGTAAGATTTCAGCCTGGAATTTATAGCCATTTATTATGCCAGATGGTTCTCAAATAACACTGATCAAATTTATGAAGCCTCAAGCTTTTCACAATTGCTGTGATTTCAATGACTTGCAAGCATGATCTTGTAGATGTGACATTAAAAATTGTTGAAATTTTCATTACTGACCTTGTTTCCCATACTGGCTCTGCCAGTATGAATTTACAGTGCTTTTTACCCACTGAACAGTTATTTTGTTCTCATATGTCTTCAGAGTCAAAGGCCAGACTGCAATATTTGAGGAGATGATAGAAGATGAAGAAGGCCTGGTGGATGATCGAGCGCCTACCACCAGCCGGGGTCTATGGGCAATAAGTGAGACAGAGCGATCTATGAAAGCTCTACTATCATTTGCAAAATCACATAGATTTGACATTGAATTCATTGATGAAGGAAGTACTTCAATGGATCTCTTTGAAGCTTGGAAAAAGGAATATAAGGTCCATTATTTTAAAACTTCTTCCAATATTAAAAGTTCTCCATTACATTAATTTTAATTACTACTTTTCTTTTTCTCTCTTTAGTTTTAAAAATCTGCTTAGAGACTTAGGTGTTATAATTTCTCTTTCCCTAAAATGTTGTGATTGTAATGATGAAAAATAAAAATAATCATACTGAATAATTAAGTAACTTCTATTTATTAAGTTACTAAAAGAATATCATTATTAAAATAAAAATATATGAAACCTTTTATTTAGCTGTGAAAATGATCATTCTTCTGTTCTTAGCTTGACCTTACACAGCTAATTTGTGAAATTAGAGTAGGGATTTTTTTCATTTTTTATTTATTTTTTGCTCTGTGAGTAAAACCAACCATCAACAACCTTGAATGAAGATTGGAGAACATAGTAAATATTTCTCAATAGGTGAGACTAGAAACCATTGCTATTTATAATGCACAAAGTGACCTTTCATATTAATACTTTAGTAATTTCCTCATGTTGTAACTCTGACCTTGAGATGAGATTCTAGAATTTATTAATTTTTTATTTGTCTTTGTATATGGATTTGTTCATCTGTTATCCTACTTTGCAAGTGAGATGGGTAAGGTCATGAAAGAAGTGTTTTATTTATAATTCTGTTTAACATCTTTTTTTAATCTAAAGTTCTTGCCTTTTAAAGCAGAATAAAAAGTATCTAGAAAAAGAAGGCATGCTATCTGTCTATTATATCAGTTCATATATTTGATAAATTGGGAAAGTTATTTTTAGAGTATAGAAATCATTGGCTCATAATCATTTTTTTCTTTCACATTACTATTTTAATGTACAAGCACGTTAACACAGTTAATTACAGCAAGCTATGGAGGAAGATAGTACTGTGTTATGTCCACTTAGCTCTACATTCTTCCTTTAGGTTCTGTTTGGCCACTTGCTCTGTGTCAGAGGAATGCTTATCCTGTAATTCTCCCAAAACTTTGTACCTTTTTTCTCCATAACATTGCAGACTAAACCCTCTTATAGCAATGTAAATGAATGAGCTGCTACACACATCAGTCAGGATCTACCTCAAAGTGTAATGTTAGTGAAGAAAGTTTTATAATGATTGATATCACTTCTGTCAATTTCAGAAATCTAAATATCCAGGTTATTAAGGATGTGGAGATTAGTATATGTCAATGAAAAGTATGGAATAATAAGTCCAACCCAGAATAATGGTTACCCCATGGGAGGGATGTGGGGTTTGAAGGAAAAATATGTGAGGAAAGAGTGAGATAGTTAAGAAGGAACACAAAGGCTTTCTAAGAATTTAGTATTGTCCTCTTTAGTAATTGGATGATAGGACTCACTTGTGTATTTTCGTACTCTCGTTTTCATATATACATATTATTTAAAATGTGAAATATTTTATAATACAATATTTCTTTAAAAAATAAAGTAGAGATTTCACCAGCTAGTATTAAGCTATACAGATCTTTGGTTCTACCAAGGAATCTTTGGATATTCTCTTAAGAATCTAGAGAGGCAATACTCTGCAGTGTCCTATGGAGATTTCCAGTTGTACTCTCTCTTCCTAAAAAGAATTGCTTGTACCTTAGACACTTAATGAAAATTTCAATGTCATAAGACCTCATTGAAGACTTGACCAAGACACATCTTGGTGGTTTTAACCACTTTTAATGATGTGCTTTACCAATGTCTTTGTCTTTTCTGTTCCTCCAGTTGCTTCATGAGTACTGGATGGCTCTGAGGAATCGTGTATCTGCTGTTGATGAATTGGCAATGGCTACAGAACGTCTAAGAATTCGTCATCCTAGGGAGCCAAAGCCCAATCCACCTGTTCTTCACATCATTGAACCACATGAGGTAATTTGCAAGTAAACCACAGAAAAGAGCACAGCAAATAGATAGTACAAAAGCCCAAGATTCATAGAGGAGAGAGAGTCACGACAATGATCTCTAGTTAGTATGTGTTTAATCTCTTCTCTTTTATCCATATGAAGTTATTTGATTATGTAGGTCAGAAATGTTCAAAGTTGAGCAATTTCACATCTAATACTTGCTTTAAATTCACCATTTCGGTTCATTTGTTTCTCTCCAGATTGCAGATGCACCTGTTTTTGAACACCTTCTATTTGATACAACCTAAAGATATTCTTGGTCAGTTTTCAGACATGTGTCCTATTACGTCAGCTTTTTCAGAACTAGAAAAGTCTTCCCTAAGAAAACCAAAAACATCTTTTGCAGTATTTTCCTTTGCTAACGATGAACACATATTGACAACGTATCTGCTAATAAATCTCTTTTTATATCTCATTATTAAAAAATAACTTCACCAACATTTTCTATATTAAAAATATCATTTTCTTTATAATGTACTTGTATTCCTTGTGTGTGCTAAATCTTTTAAATATTTTTCTTTCCATAAAGCTTAGAGACCGTAACTCAGAAAAATTGGTAATATTCATTACACACTATCTTAACTTTTTTTTTCAGTGATCTATCCACTTATTTTTCTTTTACAAATAATAAAAAAATTTCTATCTCATTCATGATTGAACACATATTTTGCTTTAAAATTAATAGTCACAATTGAAGAAACAATTGATTGTCTAATCAAGTGGCTAAGCTCATAAGGCCTCAACAAATGTTTCATCTTACTGTTCTCATTGGATAATAAGACCTTCTATTTTGATCATTCCTGGTAAATAGCAAATTTCTTTCTCTATTGGTTTCCACTTGCCAAACAGTCATGACAGATGGTTAACATGGTAGCTACTGCTTTCAGGGGATTCTATCAGATGAATCTTCATTTCCAGTGGAAAGCTGTTGGCAACTTTTAGGAAAAGTCCATCCGTCAGGACTTCTCTGTCATGGCTGCCAGGCTGCTGGATATGATATTCCTGAAATTGCATGGATATTCTTTGCATCATTTTTAAATATTCCTGTAAGCAGTGTTCTGAACAGGTCGTCTCTTCATGTTTTACTTCTTTTGTTGTGAAGTCTTTCACACAAGTCCAAAAAGCAAGTTTCTGTAAGTTTATTGTAGGTTCCGAGAAATTCTTGAAACTGTTTTATCTAATCAGATTCTAGCATTTGTGTAGCCATATTTTTTGGTACCTTTATTAGTCACTTTTTCTAATGCATGAGTTTCCTTTCTGTTCTGGAAAAGTAGTTGTCCAACATTTGCTTGAATGTCTCCAGTGAGGCCTGATTTCTTATGTAAGCAGAGTCTCACTTCGACAACAGTATGAGGCTGGGGGGACTGAGCTGCCAGTCAGGTATGGGGGTGGACGGTTGGGGTCAGGTGGGTGCTGCAGTTGCTGGATGCAAAAGAGCTCACTTAACTTTTGAAACAGAAGTCTCAGCAAGTGTTTTTTGTGTTGTCCTTTTAACAAATTCATCTTATTTTTATATTCCTGTTTTGTCTATTATATTCTATTGAGGAGGCCATAGAGAGGATGGGGGCATTGAGATTTTTCTCTGGATTTCTTAAAATCACTCTGGCCAGAGTAGCATATTATTTCATTTTTCTTTTTTTTCCCAATATATTTTATTGATTTTTTACAGAGAGGAAGGGAGAGGGATAGAGAGTTAGAAACATCGATGAGAGAGAAACATCGATCAGTTGCCCCCTGCACACTCCCTACTGGGGATGTGCCCGCAACCAAGGTACATGCCCTTGACCGGAATAGAACCTGGGACCCTTGAGTCCTCAGGCTGACGCTCTATCCGCTCGGCCAAACCAGTTAGGGCTCATTTTTCTTTATCCATGGATGTACTACTGAAAAATGATGCAGATAGAATTTGGGTTGATTTTTTTTTTTTATATCTGACTTCAAGTGTATAGGACAGTTTCCTATTTAAAACTTTGACATTGAGTTTTAAGCAAAAAATATATACATTTATTTTTGAAATATATTGTCTATTATCCATTTTGCACATTTGAGTTTTCTCATGTAAATGAATTTTCTTAAAAGAGGACATATTTGTATTGAGGGAGAATTATGCCTTTTTAATATAATTTTACCACCATTCTGAGAGAGAATAAAGTTATTTTGTTTTGTTTTTCAGGTGGAGCAAAATCGGATAAAACTGCTAAATGATAAAACTGTTGCTACATCACAGCTTCAGAAAAAACTTGGGCAGCTTCTTTACCTAAATAACTTGGAGAAGGTATTGTTTTAAAATATGCTACTTTTTTCCATGCTATGTTATCAATAAACCACTTTAGTGACTCCATTTAAACTATTAGTCCCATAATTAATTGTACAGGGTTTTTTTTAATCAGTGTTTTATTTGTTGTTAGATATATGAGTCTGAATACTAGCTATGTCTACAATAGCTACACACGTCACAAATGAAGATGATGATCTATAGAAAATATGTTACATAGATAATATAAAGGTATACACTATATAGATTAGGACAATAGTTACGTCCAACAAAAATTACATTTATATAAATTATGGGTTATTGTCATGACATGATTAAATATTTTAAATGGCTATTCTTGTGAATAAATGAGATGAGAAAATGCTCATGTTAGAAAGTTGAGGAAAAAAGTAACTAAAATTATAAATGGAATATAATCCCAATTTTTGTGATTATGTTTATTTGAAATAAAAGATAATGAACTTAACAAATTTTTTAAATAATTAATTTTTCAGGCACTCAACAAATATTTATTGAGCATCTACTATGTACATACATTGTACTAGAAGTTTGGGATAGACAGACTTGGTCCCTGGCCTCAAGGGATTTTGAGTAATTTGATGTGGACATATCACAGGCACTAGATCAAGTAGTGATTAATAAGATGTTAGTGATTCAGCTGAACTTGACAGATTAGATGTAAATAAATGACTTAGAGTAGAATGGCCTGCATTTAAGATGCTACAGAAATTTGAATATTAACATGTTATGTTGTCAAACAGCTGTTTTCAATGTCAGGTACCGGTTAAGTGGACTCCAAAGCATTTAAAGAGTCTACTACTTGTTGAGGAATTCTACTTCTTTATAGGAGAAGCAGGTAATGATGAGCCAACATTTACAGTAGCCAAGATGTGAAAACAACCTAAGTGTCTATGGAGAGATGAATAGATAAAGAAGGTGGAATAATATTCAGCTATAAAAAAGAATGAATTCTTGCCATTTGCAACAGCATGGATGGACCTTGTAGGCATTATGCTAAGTGAAATAAGACAAAGATAAATACCATATGATCTCTGTTTTATGTGGAATCTAATCTATATTAATAAAAGCATAATATGCTAATTAGACCAGACAGCCAAATGACCTAGACGTCATTCCAGACATCCTTCCAGACGAAGCCGTGGTGGCGGGGGCCGAGGCAGAGGCAGTTACAGGAGATCAGCCAGGCAGGCAAGCGGTTAGGGGCAATCAGGCAGGCAGGCAGGCGAGTGATTAGGGGCAATCAGGCAGACAAGCAGAGGTGTTTAGGGACGATCAGGCAGGCAGGCAGAGTGGTTAGGGATGTTCAGGCAGGCAGGAAAAGTGATTAGGGGCGATCAAGCAGGCAGGCGAGCGGTTAGGGGCGTTCAGGCAAGCAGTTAGGGGTGATCAGGCAGGCAGGCACACTAGTTAGGGGCGATCAGGCAGGCAGACAGACTAGCGGTTAGAGACAGTGGTCCCAGATTGCAAGAGGGATGTCCGACTGTGGGATCAGGCCTAAACTGGCAATTGGACGTCCCCCGAACAGTCCCATATTGCAAGAGGGTGCAGGCCGGGCTGAGGAACCCCCTGTCCCCTGTGCATGAATTTCGTGCACTGGGCCTCTAGTAAAAAATAAAAAGCACACAACATTAAGCTCGTGGGTACAGACAACTGACGGTTGCCAGAGATGGTGGTTGTGGAGGTAGGTGAAATGAATGGGTGAAAGGAGTCAAAAGAGACAGACTTGTAGTTTTAAAATAAATAAAGCTTGGGGATAGAATGTACAGCATAGTGACTATATTTAATACTGTATTGTATATTTGAGAGTTGCTAAGAGAGTCAAGGATAATCAATAGCAATGACTTATAAAAAACTATTTGGTTAGTGAAATCACAGACTTAAAAACTTTAGTAATCCTTTATGTTTTCTTCAGTTTGAAAACCTGCCCATTTGATGACTTTTCTGAAGCTCTTTTAATTTTTAAAAATAGTTTTAAGGAAATTTTGAAAAGCTTTTATACGTCAACATAATTCCCAGGTATAATTAGGTCTCAGATCAGTAATATTTCTAATATCTAGTTATTTGCTTTGCCTTAATGAGATTAGAAAAAGGATACCGAGAAGAAACCAGTATTAATAAGGAGTTATGGAAATAAATGCTGCCTCTTCCTATGTTTGTGAGCCATGCTAAGTGGACATGCAGAATATATCATTTCTTTGTAACAAAACCTAGCTTGAAAATACAATCTATGAATTTAGCTAATTATATCATATTGTTCTTTTCATTTTGCCTTCTATGATAATCACAACTACAGTAATATGATAACTTTAACAAACTATCATAAAAATTGTTTCCATTTTTTGTTCACTTATTTAGTAAATATGATTTGTAAATCCAGGAATGATAGTATTAGTAATAAAATATAAATTATCAGATCATCATATTCATCAGGTTATTAAAATTGCAATTGCCAGAATTTACTTTCATAAATGAGTTGTATTTGTATCAGGTTTTCAAATATAACCAATATATTTTTGAATTCTTCTCTTTTGGATAGTCTCAAGACAAGACGTCAGGAGGTGTTAATCCAGAACCTTGTCCAATCTGTGCTCGGCAGCTGGGAAAACAGGTGAAATTATAATAAACATCACTGGCATTTATAAAACACTTCAGTTTTCAAAGGCATTGCTATTTGTCTGTTTTTCTGTTTATGCCATTTCAGTCAACTTCCTGTCACTACTAATGTTCTGGTGCCAGATGACTCTGGCTTCTCCTCCATTGTAGATATGTTTTGCTCTTCTCTTCTCCTTGTCCATTTGAGCTCTCAGAGTCTGCACAAGTCCCCTCAAGTAAAGGAAGTGCCCTTCATTCCCCGTGGCACTAAAGGTGCACAGGGTACAGAACAGTACTGCCCTGTCTACAAAAATGCCACTGAGTCATTTTCCTGCAGCCCCCGCTCCTGGGGACCCTGACCCAGGCCTTGAGAGCAGAGGTGCACCTAGAGAGTGTCATGAACTGCGTCACCCAGGAAAACCCAAATAACTCTTTCCCTTTCCCAGTCAGTGTTTTTAAACCGAGCTTATATATCACATTTTCTCTACCTTTAGTGTGGCTTCTTTTCCAAGAGGCTTTTTAGTTCATCCTGCAAAGTACCTAGGGAAGGCCCAGCCACACACCATTTTTCCATTCAAGTACAGGCACATCATAGCTTAGGGCTTAGGAGCCTGTCACTCCTAGCACCATTCTGTTTTTATTATTGTTGCTGGTTTTTATCAGGTGGAAAGTTTAAATAACACAAGATGTCAGAACTTTTAGAACTGACACCTCGATTAAATCTAATGCTCTTCTATATCCCCTACCCCCCAATCCCTGCCAAAAATGGGAGAAATCCCCATAATATGCTCCAGAAAAGTTATTGTGTCTTTCTTAAAATATGATAAGGGGGGTTTCAAAAATATATTTTTGTTTGTTTATTTAGTAATTTTTAATGTATCCCAGAACCACTTTTAAAATATCTGAGATACTAGTCCATCTTATTTCCTATATAATAAATGCTTTAACATGGGAAAATGTAAATGTATTTAAAAGTTGTATGGACTATTTTGAGTGTGATATTGCCTCCAAATTAATGCTGTTCTTAGTCCCTGTATTATATCTTCCATTAGAGTGCTGAAGGGGTAATTCACATTCTTCCTAAATACTGAAATGAGAATATCACCTTCTTACAAATACCAGTGACTAGCTGACTATTGTGCTCACTGTTAGGGTGAGCAGAACTAAACACTATGAAAGCTTATTCTGACTAGACTTAAAAAATCATTCACTTAAATGTACAGCTTAGTTTTTATGACTTAAAGAATACTCATATCATGAAATATTTAGGCAGTGCAATGATGACTTCTCCTCTTCATATATGTGTACATTGGAAGGGATCTTCGGTAGTAACTCCCTGAGCATGTTCTGTGTTTTCTTTTCCAGTGGGCAGTCCTGACCTGTGGGCACTGTTTCTGTAATGAATGCGTTTCCATTATTATCGAACAGTACAGTGTGGGCTCCCACAGAAGCTCCATTAAGTGTGCCATCTGCCGCCAGAACACGTCTCACAAAGAAATCTCGTATGTCTTCACCTCGGAGAAAGCCAGCCAGGAAGAGGACATCCCTGTGAAGGTGAAGTAGATTAAGAGCATGTAGAGGAGTAGTCAGGGCAATGAGAAAATCAAAATCAGAATAAGGCTGTGCATGTGTAGGAACCACTGTTGTCTGTCTGTGGCCACACTGCCCTAAAGCCTCAGCTTCACCATCTACCCTCTCCTGTGAGAAGAACACAAGAACACTCCCTCCATCATAGTCAGCGATAGGCATGCCCACTGTGGCCAAAAAGTGCCTTCTTAGAATTCCACTTCCCTGTTATTTTCTATAGTATTTCTGTCTACTACAAATAGTGCTCTGGTTACATTAGAGATTTATTTAAAGAAACCTTTTTTCCTCATTCTTTCATTTAGCCCTGACTATCAGGGAAAAAGGATATTCCCAACCATGTTGAAGGAGCAAGTAGACTGGTTACTGAAGTTAGTGGTCTTTCAGAGTGCAGCCTAAACTTGGCTTTATTTCTCTATTTTTTTTTCCCATGCTTTATTCCAAATTTTTTTGTTGTTGTTAATCCTCACCCAAGGATTCTTTCCCATTGATATTTTAGAGAGAGTGGAAGAGAGAGGGAAAGACAGAGAGATACATTGATGTGAGAGAAACGCATCAATTGGTTGCCTCCTACACATGCCCTGGTCAGGACTCTGGCCAGGGAGGAGCCTGCAACCCAAGTATGTGCCCTTGACCGAATCAAACCCAGGACCTTTTAGTGCTCAGGCCAACTCTCTATCCACTGAGTCAAATCAGGTAGGGCTTCATTCCAAATTTTAAGAAAGTGGCCATAATATGAAATCCAAACAGGATCTGTAATTTATTCAGGAAAGGCCTGTACTAGACTTTCTGTTCTTTGTATTTCTTAAACGTGATTTGTTTTTCCCCTAACTAAGCTTAGGTGAAGGACAAATAAATACATGAATGTAGTATGGGATTTTGGCCAGAAGAACTAGCCAAGAGAATGGTGGCACATGCTCTTAAGCAAGAGGTGATAAAATCTTTTCCCTTAATTCCTTTTCCTTCTGGGCCGTTGAAGTTCTCGTCTCGCTATGTTTAAGGATTGTATTTTGGGGTAGAATTAACTACCCCCCTTAGGCAGTCTCAGTTAAGATGTTAGAATATTAGGCAGTTGTTAGGATGCCCCCTCCCAAGGAAACTATAGTTGAATTAAAAAATATCTAGTTGCTCTTTATTCCTACTGCTACTTGAGTAAAACCTGAAAATATCAGTTACATTGCTGTCTAGAAAATAGTAGAGAACATTTGGAGAGACCAGTTTAGGAGGCTACAGCAATAGTGATGATGTCTTTGATTACACTGGTGGCAGTGGAGATGGTAAGAAGTGGATATATTAAGAGATATTTAGAGTAAAGTTGATTAGCAAAATAATGTTGTAGGGACTGATGATGAAGATTTCAGAGGTGACTCCCTGGTTTCTGATGTGAAAAAGTCAGGAAGATACGGTGCAGTTACTATATTAAGGTATTTGGAAGAGGAGTGCATTTAGACATACTATCTTTGAAGTGCCTAAGACATTCGATTAGAACTATCCAGTAAAGTGTTAATATGTGGAACTGGAGATTTAAAAAGTCAGTCATTGGCTTCAGAGATCTTTGCAGCCATGAAAGAGCATGAGATGGCCTAAGGAAAGGAACATAGAAGTTAGCTTCTGATCAGGTCCTACAGACTCCATAGCTCGTGAAGGTGGAAAAAGGGAGCAGGCTAAGAAAGGAGACCTGGCAGGAGAACTGGAGACAGCACTCCAGGCAAGTGTGCTGTCAACAGAGGCCCCAGGAACACTCTGCTTCAATAAGGAGGAGACTGTCAGCACTGCCCAAATAATAGGTAGAGGTTCGGCTATCAAGCAAACAAGCTGTAAGATTAGATGTTCTTAGCAAGGAATAGGTGATCTTCTTTAGTCATTTTCAGATAGGACAGTTTTCAGTACTCAGATCTGGCTGGAGAAGTGGGTGACCCAAGTGAGGTGAAGAAAAAGGGTTCTAAAAGATGAAGCGGTGAGACCCAGATGTTGAATGGGTTGTCCTAGTGCATAATATCTAGCGTGGTTATGCTTTATTCTCCTCACCACACAAAGAACTGCTTTCCTTCTCTGTCCCCCTCTCCTCCTTTCTTTCCACTCTTATAATTCTCCTTTTTCTTCTCATAAAAATGGTCTTTCTTAGCTGTTTCTTCTTTTTCTTCTGTCTCTTCCTCTGGCCTCAGGCATCCCAAGGACTACAGATGGCATTCCTGCCTAAGAAGGGCTGCTGACTCTTAGATGAAAGCATGCACAGTACAGGGAGCAGCAGAACTGCTGTGTCAGGCCTAATGCGCTGAGGTTTAGGAAGTGATCACTCTAGCTACGCGTAAACAGTACAGCTTCTGTGAAACTGAGTCACTGAACCCATCAAACCTAACACCTGTTTATCCTATGGCAGCTTTCCTAGAACCCAGGAAAGAGACTAAGACAGTTCCATTTGTTGTCCTGTTGGGACAGGGGCATCAGTGTACAGCTGTGTTCACTGTGCTCTGATTTCTTCCTGTCTTTCATGGGTTTTGATGAACACATGAGTTAATTAAAGCATCTTGTAAAAAATTATAAGACTACAGAATTTACTAAAGTTAATTTATCTTTTGTTATAGATACACATATTTGGATTTCTTTTTTATTAAATATATGACTGAATATTGTACCTATTATGCAAGCAAATTGTATCCCTCTTTCACATTCTCACCTTGCTTCTTGCTGCCTTTTCTGTCACCATTTGTATCTGTCACTTCTGCCTTCTGCTGCCTGTTCCCTTTTCTTAACTTCTGTCACATGTCTGCCCTGGTGTCTGCCACTTCGCCTTGAAGCATCTGCTTATTGTTGTCTCAGACTCTCACTGGACTCTTCTGACTTTCTAAAACTCTCCCACGAAATGCTCACATCGTCTGACCTGGAGTTGAGGATGTGGTCAGGTAAAGATGGCTCTATGTCAGAGGTACTCAAACTATGGCCCCCGGGCCACATGCGGCCCACCAAAAACATTTATCCGGCCCGCTGGGTGTTCTTGCTGCCGCTGCCTGTCCTGCTTAGCAGCCAACTCGTCCGGGGCCCGCAGTGCGCATGTGTGGAATGTCTGAGGGACAGTGAACTGGCCCCCTGCTTAAAAAGTTTGAGGACCTCTGCTCTATGTGAATAATGAAGGCATTATTTTGAACTTTTGTAAATATTAGTTCAAACTATACCTAAATTGAGGGGATTTTTTATTATTATCAAATCCCTGATCTTTATTAAACAACCCTGAGAAGTAATTTTTTAATTTTATTACAGTTTTTATTTTATCTAAAATGTTTATTTCAGTTCAGCCAGTGTGACTCGGTGATTGAGTGTCGACCCATGAACCAAGAGGTTACCAGTTCAATTCCTGGTCTGGCACATGCCGTGTTGTGGGCTTGATCCCCAGTAGGGGACATGCAAGAGGCAGCTGATCAATGATGTTTCTCTTTATCAGTGTTTCTACTTCTTTATCCCTCTCCCTTCTTCTCTCTCTAAAAATCAATAAAACCATATTTTAAAAAATAAAATGTTTTATTTCACTCTAAGCCAATAGTTGAGACTATTGAACATAATAAACAATGTAATATCATACATAGTGCTTAATTATGTAGCGGATCTCAGATAATAAATATTTAAAGAATATAAAAATAGTATTAAATAACATAAGACATTTTTTTCTACTGGTATTTCATAATGTAAGAGATTCTATTTATTGACCATAGAAATAAAATGAATACTGAGATTAGAATGTTCAGTATAGTGGATGCTTGTAAGTTAAAGACTGTATCTGCCCTAACGACGGTATGACAGTATTCCTAAATGACCCTTGGAACCTACTGGGCATTTCACAAAGTAAACAAAATTCCCCTTGCAAGTCCTGGCAACTGCCAGGCGTTTTGGATACTGAAGTAGGCCTCCTGGCAGAACATAGCCCCACGTGGCATGTTCCCTGTGTCCTAAATTTGACTAGGTTTCACACAGAGCATTTTTGTTGGTGGAAACCCTGACTCTGTACTGGACAAGGTTTTTATGTCATGAGAAGTTTCTATCCAGGAGAAAATGTACTTCTAAGATTTAAACCATAAATTATCTTTATGAAATTACCTTTATGAAGAACTTATGCTTTGTGGAGTATAAACTCCACTAAATGTAGAAAGGACATTGTTCTTGAGGTGGGGACTTTGTTTTATTTAATACTGTGTCCCCAGCATCTAGAATAATGCCTGGCATGTAACAGGTACTCAGTGAGTGGATGGATGGATAGATAAATGGATGGACAATTGAATAATATTTACATACTAGAGGCCCGTTGCACGAATTCGTGCACAGGCAGGGTCCGGCCAGCTGGCCCCGATTGGGGCCGATCGGGGGTGGGCTGGCCGGGGACAGGGGCCATGGGTAGTTGGCCAGCTGGCCCCACCCCCTGGTCAAACTCCCAGTCGAGAGGACAATTTGCATATTAGCCTTTTATTGAATAAGATAATATCCCTAAGACCCTTTGGGTCCAAATAAAGCTTTTACTTTTTTGCTATTGCTAACTTATCTCTTGAAAATCATTATTCAAGGTGTTTAAAAGAACAGGATAATATTTTGATGGCCTTATGCACTGTAAGATTTCCCACAGCCGAGGTGGAGTTTCCATTGAACTTCATTCAATTAGCATGTTAATGCTTAAGAACCCAGCACTTACCCCAGGCATTTGCTTGAAAAGTATTCCCACTTTATGAGACCAGTCATACAAGTTGCATAACAGCACCAAGTTGTATCTGTCACCACCAATTTGGGTTTTTAGCATGGTGAACAGGTGCAGACAGAAATAAAACAATGTTAGCTGGTCTTAGTGGAAACTACTATGGATAGCACAGGCACAGTGAGAGAGTTAGCTCTACTTCAAAAAGAAAAGTCCAGAGTAAAAGTAATGGAAGTCATAAAATACCAAGACAACAAGTGACTTCTTCCAAACTAAACAGTAGTGGGAAACATTCAAGTTATTTGCAAGTTACAAACCACCAAAGAAATTTAAAGAAAAATCTATGCTACAAAATCTTACCTTCAGGGCCATATTTCTGTATGACTTTCTGGTGTGCTTTTATATTCAACTAGAGCAGTGGTTCTCAACCTTCTGGCCCTTTAAATACAGTTCCTCATGTTGTGACCCAACCATAGAATTATTTTCATTGCTGCTTCATAATTGTAATGTTGCTACTGTTATGAATCGTAATGTAAATATCTGATATGCAGGATGGTCTTAGGTGACCCCTGTGAAAGGGTCGTTCGACCGCCAAGGGGTCGCGACCAACAGGTTGAGAACCGCTGAACTAGAGGCTCGGGGTATGGGTTCGTGCACCAGTGGGGTCCCTCAGCCTGGCCTGCACCCTTTTGTAATCTGGGACCCCTTGGGGGATGTTGCACTGCCAGTTTTGGCCCGATCCCTGCAGGCCAGGCTGAAGGACCCAACCAGTCACCAGTGCATGAATCCGTGTGTACCGGGCCTCTAGTATGCATATGAGATCTTTGGTTAATCTCTTTCCGCCTTCCCCCCTCCCCACTTCCCTTTGAGATTTATCAGTCTGTTCCATGTTTCCATGCCTATGCGTTGAGCGTCTGCCTCCTGGTAGTCAATGCATGTTATAGCTACCGGTCGAACGGTTGGACACTTAGCATATTAGCCTTTTATATATTTAGACTAGAGGCCCGGTGCATTGATTCATGCACCAGTGGGGTCCCTCAGCCTGGCCTGCACACTCTCACAATCCGACACCCCTCGGAGGATGTCAGGCTACCGGTTTCCGCCCAATCCCTGCAGGCCAGGCCAAGGGACCCCACTGGTGCACAAATACGCGCACCAGGCCTCTTGTATGCATATAAGATCTTTGTTTCCTCTTTTCCCGCCCTCCCTTTTCCCCCCTTCCTTTTGAGATTCATCAGTCTGTTCCATGTTTCAATGCCTGTGTGTTGAGCATCTACACCCTGGTGGTCAGTGCGTGTCATAATGAACAGGCGAATGTTCGGACACTTAACATGTTAGCCTTTAACATATATAGACTAGAGGCCCAGTGCACAAAATTGGTGCACTAGGGGTGGGTCCCTCAGCCCAGCCTGCACCCTCTCGCAGTCCGGGACTTCTCGCTCCTTACTGCACACCTGCTTGCTGAGCCTGGCTTCTGGCTGAGTGGCAGTCCCCCTGTGGAAGTGCATTGACCACCAGGGATCAGCTCCTGCATTGAGTGTCTGCCCCCTGGTGGTCAGTGCACATCATAGCGACCAGTTGTTCTGGTCATTCCACTGTTAAAGGTCACTTAGGCTTTTATTATATAGACTAGAGGCCCGGTGCACAAAAATTTGTGCACTCGGGGGGGAGGGGAGGGTCCCTCAGCCCGGCCTGTGCCCTCTCGCAGCCTGGGACCCCTCGGGAGATAACGACCTGCTGGCTTAGGCCTGCTCCCGGGTGGCAGAGGGCAGGCCTAATCCCTAGGTGCAGCCCCTGGTCGGGCTCAGAGCAGGGCCGATTGGGGAGTTGGGTCACCGCCCCCTGTCATGCACAGAGCAGGGCGGATTGGGAGGTTGCGATGCCATCCTCAGTCACGCTCAGGGTAGGGCGGATTGGGGGGTTGGGGCACCGCCCCCTGTCACACTCAAGGCAGGGTCAATGGGGAGGTTGCGGCGCCACCCCCGTCACGCACAGAGCAGGGCCAATCAGGGGGTTGGGGCGCTGCCCCCTGTCACGCACAGAGCAGGGCAGATCAGGGGGTTGGGGCGCTGCCCCCTGTCACGCACAGAGCAGGGCAGATCAGGGGGTTGGGGAGCTCCCCCTTGTCACACACAGAGCAGGGTGGATCAGGGGGTTGGGGCGCCACCCTCTATCACCCACAGAGCAGGGCCGATCAGGGGGTTGAGGCGCCGCCACTGTCACACTCAGGGCAGGGCCGATGGGGAGGTTATGGCTCTACCCCGTCACACACAGAGTAGGGCCCGTGGGGTGGGGGGGTTGGGGCGCCGCACCCTGTCACACACAGAGCCGCAGGGCGATCAGGGGGGTTGGGTGCTGCCCCCTGTCACGCTGATCCCGGTGCTGGGAGGCATATTACCCTTTTACTATATAGAATAGAGGTCTGGTGCATGGGTGGGGACTGGCTGGTTTGCCCTGAAGGGTGTCCTGGATCAGGGTGGGGGTCCCCACTGGGGTGCCTGGCCAGCCTGGATGAGGGGATGATGGCTGTTTGCAGCTGGTCACACACCCTTCAGGGTGGGGGTACCCATGGTGTGCCTGGCCAGTCTGGGTGAGGGGCTGAGGGCTGTTTTCAGACTGGGACTGAAGCTCCCAACCGCTCCTTTTTTTCTTTTTTCTTTTTTTTTATTCTGGGCCAGCTTTAGCTCTGAGGCTTGGCTCCAGCTCTGAGGCCTCTGCTGCTGAAAGAAGGTATCCGGTTTGTTTAGGTTCTATAATCGAAACTCTGTATCAACTCCAGCTCTGAGATCCCAGCTTGCTGAA
The DNA here is from genome assembly GCF_014108235.1 of Myotis myotis. Lineage (NCBI taxonomy): Eukaryota > Metazoa > Chordata > Mammalia > Chiroptera > Vespertilionidae > Myotis > Myotis myotis. The sequence continues at coordinate 31,015,163 of NW_023416379.1, read as the reverse complement.
AGCAGGTTTCTGGGGTTTTGTTTAGCTTCTATATTTGTTACAATGTTCAAACTGCAGGCTCAGAGGCCGGCAAGGCAGGGGGGGAACGTTGGAGTCCTCCATCACTGAAGCAAGCAAGCCTCATGTTCAGTTTAAGCTGCCTGGCTGCCGGCCGCCATCTTGGCTGGCAGTTAATTTGCATATCGCCCTGATTAGCCAATGGGAAGGGTAGCAGTCGTACACCAATTACCATGTTTCTCTTTTATTAGATAGGATTCTCTCAGGGTGTAAATTCCATAACTTGTACACTTTTGAGGCTAAAGAAAATTCCCAGCAAATACAAAATAAAAAAGGATAAACACATGTGTACCTACCATATAGTTTTGGTAATAAAAGTGTTTTATAATGGTTTTCCCTTCTGTTATTAACTAAATTTTATTTGGTAATAATGTGTTTTCTTCTTTGTGTTCAAAGGGTAGTCATTCTACAAAAGTGGAAGCTGTGGTCAGAACTCTGATGAGAATCCAGCTTAGAGATCCAGAAGCTAAAGCACTCGTTTTCTCAACGGTATAATGAGCATTTTCATCCTCACTGTTAACACCGACTGGCTTTCTGTCTAATCATTTTATATCTGAGAACTAGTTATTAAAGTTTGCCATAATATAGGTAGGATTTAGAATTATTGATAGATTATTTTCTATGTCCATACGATAGGATTATTTTTATAGAATTTTATGATGCTTCACAAGACAATTCCAATAGCTACATTTCGTGTTTTTATATTCCTTTTACTTGGGGATTTTCTTATGTTAATATTTTTAAAAATTGGAATCTGGTACCTTGAAAGTCTCATTTTGCAAATGAACTTGATTGTTTAAGAGAAAGATAAATAATCAACTGAATAAAAATTCTAGTTTTCCTTTTGGAAAGATAAATAACCACATTCATTAAGCACTCCGTTATTAATTTTTTATTATTTATGCTTAATTCAGTTCTCAAAGATGATTATTTTCTTTACCCTGTCTTTAACTAGCATTTGATTAAAAAAAATAAAAACACTACCATTTCAATATAGTATTAAATAATATTGATGGTACTTCATTTAAAGGTTTTGGTTTTGTGTTTACTTAATTCTGAGGTACAAAAGTTATTTTGACTTAGTTCCTTTTCAATTCTCTTAATGTGAAAGTGATGTATAAATATTTTCTTATTTTATGTGTTCTTAGTGGCAAGATGTATTAGATATTATTTCAAAAGCTCTCACTGACAACAACATGGAGTTTGCACAGATCAGTCGTGTGAAGACATTTCAGGTATGCCAAGATCTTCTCGTGTTTTTTAAAGTGGATTCAGTTGCAAATGGAAAGTTCTGTTAACTAGCTTACTTTCATTTATTGCCTTGTGTCTTGATTAATTATAAAGCAAAGTAGAGAAACTATAGTTATTTTCTTTCTGTTCAGTTATACCCATAGCATGATTTCTTCTGACTTGAGGTACATTTCTTTAATATAACAAAAGATGGCCTACAATATACCTTTTGAGTGGACTGAGGCCTCATGCCCCTGGGATTAGGTTCTAAATTCACTGCATCAGGCAAAACTACATGTGGTCAGATTGTCCTTACATCACACTCAGTGCAACAACAGTGCACACCCAACAAGGCAAACACACACAAAAAGACTAAGTGAACATTGAGCAGATTCATGTCTCTTATCATACATGCTCTAACACATTCTTACTCTTGTTGTTCTTTCAGCTCGTATAGTTTAATTTGCATACATCACATAGTGATTCAACTAGAACTTAAGAGACACTTGTACTCATAAAGTCAAGCAACAAGTTTACATTTTCTAAAAATAGTAATTTTACATTTAATTTTCTTAGCTATTATATTCCACAATACCATTAGGCATATTTAACATGAGCTGTATTATATTGCTCTTACTTCTAACTGATCCAGCTAAAATTTAAATGTACCTTTCTTTTTTAGGAGAACCTTTCAGCATTTAAACATGATCCCCAAATCAATATTTTGCTGCTGCCCCTGCACACAGGTTCTAATGGATTAACTATCATTGAAGCTACTCACGTTCTGTTGGTGGAGCCCATATTGAACCCTGCCCATGAGCTTCAAGCCATAGGAAGGGTGCACCGAATTGGACAGACAAAGTAAGGACTTTAATATCAGTCGTGTTTGCTTCAAGTTCCTAAGACTCTTCATTTGTATTCATCATAACCTATTCATTTTTAATCTCTTCCTCATTTATTAAATTTTCAAGTATTATATAACCAAAGGACATTTTGAGAGGTTTCCAACCCTCCCTCCTCCGAGCAACAAACCCCCAAATTCTCCTAGATTTTTGCCTTTGCTCCTTCACAAACTACCCTGATACTTTGTTAAAGAAGTTTCTTAAACTGCTTAGGACAACTGCAAAGTTGAAGTCATCCATCATAACTTTGGGAAGAATTGATTTTTTATTGTCTCAGGTAGTTTGTATTTAAAAGAAGTCATATTTCATGCATGACTGAACACAAATATCTCCCTTTTAAATTCTTCCCCTTAGGAAAAGACAGCCTCACTCTAAGACAGGTCTACTCTTAGAGATAATTAGATTTAGTTTAAGGCCCAAAGCAAACCTAATAGTATATATCATATAGTATGGACTACTTCTATTCAAGTATCAAGATGGACCATTATTCTTTATAAGGTCGCTCAGATGTATTACCTCCTGGATGTTAGATGCCTTGAATGTTTTTCAAAAAATGCATCTATATGAAGAACTTATTAAGTAAATATTGATTGAACACCATTGTGCTGGATACTGAAGAGTCAAGTTGAAAAAGACATAATCTGTTGTCCCCAATGAGGTTAGCATGTAGTACAGGAAATAGATGATTGAATATATTGCAGTACAATGTGCAAAAATATAATAGAAGTACTGTGGTAACAAAAGAAGGGAGTGAGCAGTTTGTGCCCTAGAGAGTCAGTAAAAGCTTTATTACGTTTAGTCTTGAAGGAATAATTATTTCAAAGTTGGGCTAAAAAGGGGTGTTCACACAGCCAAAGAGAGTCTTATTTTCAAAAACAGAAGAGATAACCAACATAATGTTTCTAGGGACAGTAAGGAGTTTGCAATTGCTAAGATGTAAGGTATGAGGAGAGCAGTGGCAGGAAATGAGGTTTCCTGGGCCAGGCTCAGACACATGGACTGCTCTGTGAGCAATAACTGAGAGAATAAATGATGACTTAATATTAAGCAAATGCTTAGCAAAATATCGCAAAGTAATACAATAAATTCAGGCTTATTCTATAGTACTACCAAGTATCATTTAAAATGCAGTTATGTCTTGTTTGTTTTTTTGTTTGTTATATGGGGTGGGTTTTTTTTTTTTTGTCTTATATTTTTAAACATAGACTTTTTGTCTAATGGATGTTTCTAAAGCATGCACTGGACTCTTCTCTGATGTAAGGCCACTGTCTAAAAGAACATTTAACACTACCTGACAATTCAACCATGCTCCCCTAGTAAATAGATTGTCCTACTTTCTAAGGAGACTATCTTAAGTCTTCTACATCTTCCTCCTGCCCTTTGACAACGATCTAGCCTCATACAGGGAAATCAGATACAATCAGATTAGAAGTGCCTCCTCTTTCCATCACCAACTTGAACAGTCTCCTGTATCAATATCTACATACTTCATTCAGTGAATTTATATTGAGCACCTGTCTGCCAGGCACAGTTCTGGGTGCTTGAGATACCCATACTGGGGCTTAAATCCTGGTTATAAAAAGTTGTTAGAGAAGCAGATGGTAAACAATAAGCATAATAAGAAAAGTATATACTGTGTTAGGAGTTAGAAAAGTAGACTTGTTTAAGGAGGATAAAGAATGCAGGTGGCTGGCCAGGACAGCATGGGGGTCTTGTGGAGAAGGTGATATCTGAACCAAGGTGAGACGTGAGATAAAGAAAGCCCAGCAGATGCCTTAGTGAAGTCTATTTAGGTAGACAGTACACTCAGTGCAAAGGCCCTTAGTCAGGAGTATGCCTGATGTGTTTCAGGAATAGGAAGGAGCCAGAGTTGCTGAAGTAGAGGGAGCAAAGAGGAAAGAAATAGATGAAGTCAGAGAGTTTGGCTGGAGGGCTATGTGTGTGTGTGGAGGACTATATAGGGTCCAGAGCCATTGGAAGGCTTTGAGCAGAGGAGTGACATGAGCTAATGTAAGTGTTGAAACAGTCATTCCAAATGTCATGTTTGGGCATGGGGAGGGAGTGGGGGCACAAGGGAGGCTAGAAGCAGGGAGACTAGTTAGAAGGCAATTGCAGGAATCCTGGTGAGAGTAGAAGGTAATCTGGACCATGTTAACAGTAGTAGAAATGGTGAAACGCGGTCAAGTTCTGGATTTATTTAGAAAGTAGAACCAGTAGTATTTGTGAACAGACTGGACGTGGTGTCTGAGAGTCAGGTTAACGCATGGTGTTGGCCTGGACAACCGAAGGATGAAGCTGCTTTCTGTGGGCCTGGGGAAGGCTATAGGACTCGGGGAGGGAACGGCAGAACTTCATTGTATATATAAGTTCGAGATGTTATTAGACATCCAAATGGAGATGTCTGTTCTGTAATGGGATATAGATGTCCAGCGTTCAGGAGAACAGTCTGGACTAGAGAGATACATCTGGAAGCCATCAGCATATAATGGTATTTTTAAGTCTTGAGACTAAATATGGTTACCAACAGAGACTGTAGGTAGAGAGAAGGACCAAAGATGAAACTCCAGAGCACCCCAAAGTTTAAGGCTCTGGGAGAAAAGGAAAAACCAGCAAAGAGGATAGATAAAGATCAAACAGTGCATTAAGAAGAAAACTGGGAGATGTCCTGAGAGCCAAGTAAAGAATGTAACTCAAGAAGGGGAATACGATCCACTGTGTCATGTACTGTCCAAATGTCAAGTAAAGTAAGGATTGAGAATTGATCCTTAGACTTAGCAGCATGGAGATCAAAACCAGTTTGGGTGGAGTGGTGGAGGCGAGGGCCTGGTGTGAGTGTAAGATAGAATAGGATTTTATTTATTTATTAACAAACACTTTTATAAGAGAGAGGGGTTAAGTAACTTGTCCAGGGTCACATGGCTAGTAAAGTGGTGGCAAGTTTCAAACAGCCATTCTGCCTCAGCACTCCATGCTTTTAACCACAATGCACTGCGGACTATAGAGCTGGTGGGACTAGTGTGAGTTTTGCTGCAGAGAGGAGAGAAAAGGAAGAGACTGGGATCAAGAGAGTTGTGTTATTTTCCCCTTTTCATATGATAGAAATAATAGGAGAATGATGCATTAGAGACAGAAAAACTAATGAGGCAGGAGTTGGGGAAAATGCTGGGATAGTACCTTTGAGTGGGCAAGAGGTGTAATTCTCAGTGTAGAGACTGGTTTTAGGCAGAAGCACAGATGGTTCATCCGTAGTAATAGGGAGGCTCAGTATATTCCAGACATGTCCCTTTGGCTCCTGTCCCAGATGCATCCATCTACTTCTATCTCGGTACCTGGATCTGTGGACACTACACCTCCACTGGATGCCGGTCTAATAGAAAATTTGAGATTAACATGGGCAAAACAAAACTATTCCTACCGCCTGCCACCACCCCAAGGGCTGCCCCATCTTAGAATGTGGCCCTATCATCTGTAGTTTCTGAAACCAGAAATCTAGGACTCTTCCATATTTCTCTTTCATACCTCGTATCCAAACATTATTTCAGTCTTGTCAGCTCCATCTCCCCAAAATATTCCAAATCTACTGACTGCTTACTGCCTTCACCAATACAACCAGGATCCAACCCGCCCTCTTACCTGGTCAACTGCAGAACTTAACTGGCTTCCCTGTCTCACTCTTGCTGCCTACCAGTCCAGCCTGCACCGCAGCCCACGGGATTCTGAAGTAGAACCAAGTGTAACTCAAATCACACATAAAATCCACTGTGGATTCCCATTATAACCATAATAAACCCAAATTCCTGCCGTCTCCTACAAGACCTGTGCTCTGACCTGTGCCCACCTCTCCAGTCTTGCTTTCACCTCTCTACCCCGAGTTCATAAGCTGTTTCTGCCACCGTAGCCTTCTTTCCGCCTCTCGAACATTTCAAGCTTGAACCAAGCATGTTCTTTTCTGGGGCTTTGCATTTATTTACTGTTTCTTCTGTTGGGATACTCTTCCCACTCCTCCTTTGCTTAGTGGCCTCATTGCCATGAGTCATGTTTCAACTCATGTCAGCCTCCTCCTGGCATTATCTGTACCTGAAAATATCATAATTGTTTATGTGTTCATTGTGTCTCCCCTCATTTATATGTGAGTTCATTGAGATTAAATAGTTCATTTTAATGAGCTGAACCACCACCATCCCCCCTAGCACCTTGGTTACTACCTGCCAACTGACTGATGATATAGCATATGCAAAACTAAGTGTGTGTGTTCCCATTAGTTTTAAGATGGTTTTAAACTTGTAATTTTTATGTACCTCCTAGACCTACTATTGTACACAGATTCTTGATTAAAGCAACAATAGAAGAAAGAATGCAAGCAATGCTGAAAACTGCTGAGAGGAGGTAGGTGACAGTTTACTTAGTGGATGGGGAAGTTTTTCTGTTTATATATAAGAGCTTCTTCACTTAGATGACCACTTAGTCAACAAAAAGGTATAAGTGCAAATACCTTTTAAAACTAAGGTATGGCATTTAACCTAGTCAAAATTTTCAGTTAGTGCTCATTCTGTATTTGACTTAACGTATTAATAGGGAATGTAATGTATTAAAATGTTTAAACTATCCTATTGTTCTTTGCCACAGTAGACTTTTAAGTGATATCCATCTTCATGCCCCACCTAAAAGCCTTGGTCTGATGTCTGTAAAATGACACTGACATGCTGCTTGAACTTCACGTGTGTTAGTCACACACAGAGAGGAAGATCTGGACTTAAAACTCTGCTGGTAATCATGGTGTTAACTCCAAAGGCGGAACAGCAGCAGAGACCAAAGCAGCCTTAATTTTCAGAACTCAGCTTTGGAATCCTAAAACTTCCTAATATTTATTCCATAACTTTGTTCTTTAAAGTCATTTGAAAACATAAACAAATGCTTTACTGCATCCTCATGAGATAGGTGTGTTTAGAAGGTACACGCAGTAGAGATGGGGGGACTTTGCATAGGTGGCAAAGAAGCAGTTTGAAACCAGACATTGTCTTCCATCAGTGTTTAAGGGAAGGAAGGAGGTGACCACCAGAGTTTTTGCCTCAAACATGAGGCTTTTTGTTGTTGTTTCCATACATAACAGAATTCAGTGATTATATTTAAGCTGCTTCAATAAAATAGCAATTAGAAGATCTATTGAAGTTCTCTTGAAACAAATTAACTTGCGATAATAAGAAGGTAAATTGTAAGGTGAGAGCCTTAGTTACAGTTGGGGAGGTTTTGTTTCTTTGTTTTATTAATTGTTCAAAGAAAAGGCATTTTGTGACAAAGCCTGAAAATAATATATAGAAGTCTTCACTAATTTTAACAAGATATAATAATGTTCCCATCACCTACTTTCTTCTGGGAGTTTCTTATGATGCAGGTAAAAAACTTGAGGACAAGTAATCCTTATATTTATTATAAGAATATACTATCTTTATATTCTTATATGTTATAGTATTATAAGGCTAAAACAATAAATAAGACAAATGAAGTCATTTACTCCTTGGGGTCTCTTTCTGACTCTGCTCACCTGCAGTCACACCAGCTCATCGGCGAAGCATCCAGAGGCCTCTGTCTTGACCGTGGCTGATCTGGCAGACCTCTTTACCAAAGACACTGAAGAACTTGAATGAAGTGCACCTGATTCAGTCTGCAAACGTCCATGTATTTAAAAACTGCCGTAGCTTGTAGAGCAAAGTTACAAGTAAGCTATCCACTAGATGTCAGTATCCACTGTCCTTAGGCAAATGGATTTCCTTCTTTTCCAGATGTACAGTGTCCCAGTAGTCATGGAGACCTTTTCAATATGCTGTTTCCAGAAGATATGTAAAGGTTTTAATTTTTCACTCCTAATAAAACATTTATTTTTGTTCTGAAGACTATATCTGAGTGAATGAAGGCAGGTACTATGTACATTTCTTTGGATAAGTTCAGTCTTAAAAAGAGTTGGAACATGAGAAAGTAAACTAGCCTAGTTTTGTATGACCTGGTTGTACAACCAACACGAATCTCATTTTTGGAAGGGCCTTCAGTATCTTTAGCACATAACTCAGCAATATCTTGTAAATACTATTTTTAGTAGATAATGAATTACATTAACTCCTAGTTATTTAAGTAGGTTTAGACTCTAACTCCATACATAGTAACTACAGTACTACAACTCCTAACAATAACTTAATATTAGGCAATTATTTCTTTTCTCTGTATCTTGCCACGAAAATTTGCAACACTTTTCCTGTTTCTATTACATGTTACATAGTGTCAGTGTAAGCAGTTAACTTTAAATAGGGCTTCTAAATATATTAATATTTATCTTAAAATTAACCTGCTCTCTCTACTTTTATTTTTTCTTGTTGTTAAGTTTTACATGTTTTAAGATTAATGTATCTGTAAATATCACAATTTTTGTACCTTTAGTTCTTATTATGACATGGAAATATGGCAGGTTTTTTAATCATTATTATACTGATGTCTTGCATTTCTTTCCTTTCCCGTGTTCTTGTGTATGTAACTAGATTTTTAGCCAGAAATATCTAAATTTACGATCGGGTTTGTTATTTTATTCCACTAATACTTATCTCAAGGACCAGTATTTTATCTTTGAAACAGGAGAATATCATATTTACATCAGCAAATAATTGCAAGTGCTAATAACTTAGTGTTTCTTCTTCTGTGAAGAATTAATGGACTTTGAAATTGGTAACTAAGGAATAGTAGCTTATTAAATCTTAGCCATTTGATATAATACAAATGCTCCTGTTTTGTTTTGTTTTGTTTTGTTTTGTTTTCTTTGAGCCTTCAAAGTTTTAAATGACCCTCAGGACTCATTAGCTTCTGCTTAGCCACGTAGAAAACGAATAGAAACATCCCCTGAATCACATTGCCCGAGATGCTCTGGTGCTTAGTTAAGGTGCAGTTTCTTTTTCTAGGTTTGAGATAATTTAGCTGAAGAAACACACACACATTTTTGGTGCTTATTCTTTGGTGAAGGGAGATATGCACTGATTCTTTTATATGAGACTAAACAGAACTGTTATTTTTATAGCTCTTTACATGTTACAAAGAGCTTTCCTGTACATTCACATGTTTAATTTGCCCAGCAATCTTGTGAAGTTGATATGATTAACATCATTTCTATTTTAAAGGAGAACTGAGGTTCAGAAATATTGAGAAACGTGCCTATGATACATACCAGTGCAATCATGCAGCTCAGGTCCCCTGACTCCAGCTCTCACGTTCTTCCTCTCACTCATCTGTTTGGCTGAGATTCAGACGCCCATGGTTATAACTAATGATGAGCATATTTTAGTCTTTCTGTTTGTTTCCTAGTATTCCTTTTGAGCTAAAGTTGTAGGGGAAGCAATTTGATATGCTTCAATTTTGTAAAAAATCTCTCTATATATACATACATATAAATATGCCTGTCTGTGTTAGAGGAAAAACTGCTCTTATTTATTTCTGTAAGATATCAATTAAATAAATATTTTAGTGGAAGTTGAAATTTGGGGATTTGTTTAATTTCTAAGCTGTAGAACATACAGTGTGGTTTTACTTGTTTTGGGGGTTTTTTGTGTGAGTGTTTTGTTTTTTGTTTTGTTTTGTTTTTTTGGTTTGGTCTCTCAACAAAAAAATGTCAGAATTGTTTATACTGCAGAATTGTTTATGTTACAGACATTTGTTACTTCTTTAAAACAGTTTTGTGACAATTCTTCCAAATAATTATTCAAACAAATATAGATCTAACCCCCACACTTGTCTGCAAACAAAGAACTTTTTTGTTTCCTTCTTCCATCATTTTATATTCTCTGAAATATCACTGTGCTTATAAATAGTAGTTCGTAAATGGGTGCTGTGCTAATACAACAGTGAGAAATAGTGAGCTCATTCCAGTCCTTAGAGAGTTTAAAGTATGTTTGGACGTAGGGAACCATTTTCTCTTAAGTGGGTCGGTTAGCTTATAGGACTGAAAAGACTTCTTTACATATAATGTAAAATACATGTACCATAATCTAATTCCATAATCGTCTGCTTCAAACCCAAGAGCTTTACTGTGTTTGTTGCAGCTTCAACTTTGCTCTTTGTATATGTGCTCTCAGCAGCATGATCCATGCATTTGATTTTAATGATTTGTCCCTTCCCTATCACATTAATAACAACAAACTAAAAACTCTTGACATAATAATTCAACATGTAAAAGTCACAAATACTTTACAAATAATTATTAAACTTAACAGTACTTATTAAAATATTTAGGCACTGAATTTGGCAATGTGAGATTAATCATCACCTCAAGCTACCCTTTCAAGTGGACAAAGAAAGAAACGGGTCCCTGAAATCTTTCCCTGCCATCATTTGCCAGTTCTCCCAAGGTTTAGTGTGCTAGAGTTCTTTATAATTATGAACCTCAAAGGATAATCTGTAAGAAATGCAAAATCACCTATGCTAAATGACCTCAGGTTTAATTAAATTGAGTAAAACATCTTTCAGTTTTTCTAGAATTTAAATAAAATCCTACAATAATATGCCACTTTGTAATTTTTAACTGGCATGCCAATGTAAAAATGAAATGTCATTAAAACAGTGCAGTACAAGCAATGCATTTTAAGCCTGGCTACTTTGATAAAGGAAATCTAATCTTCAATGGTATTTCTTCAAAGTAGGATCAATTAACTCAATATTTTATAAAATTTATGAGAATATCCATATACCTCTGTTACGCTGTGGAGAATGCAAACCACTTGCAAGTATTCCTTTGGAGGGAGGACCATGTGAGTAGTTGATAACCCCAAAGGGAATTCAACTCTCATCATAGGTATGCAGTGTTAATAGAGGTGTCCAAAAGTTCATGTACTCAACGCTTTAAAAAGGCCAATATTCAGTATGTCAAAGTTTGGAGTAACGACGGGTTTATTGATTGAGAAGGCACCTACTCGAGAAGACGGGGGTTCTTCAAATCCATCTAAAGCAAGCACAAAGTCAGGCTTTCTTGAAACTCAGGGAAGAGAAAATGAGAGAGAGGTTTTTGTAAAATCTCAAGCCTACAGCTGAATTCCTCTAATGATTATCAAGTCTAAAGAAGGCCATGGGAATAATACAGGCCCAAACAAGATGCGACCTGAGAGACCAAGCATTTCACACAGTTATAGAGCAGAAAAGTGTCACCCACAGAAATCAGCAGGAGACCTTGGCAGGGATCAAAATTACCATCTCTAGCCTTCCCTTACTTTCATCACCATTTCAGGGGCTTGCTCTGTATCTTGTCTTTGAGGCCCTGCACCATCTGTTGTATCCTATTCCATTATTTAATATCAGTGACTCTCAAGACTGATTTTGTTCGTTGAAACTGAATTTGTTATATTGAAACCAAATCTTTTGTACTGTAGCTTATACTTTTTTCCCTTGCAAAATAGAAATAAAATTTAACCTCCATAATCTGTGTAATGATCCTTTATACAGGTGACCATTGTTATTAAATTGTTCAGTAACTTTTTATTGCTGCTTATCAAATATTCCATCCCTTCCAGCCTTTTCTTAAAGGTCTTCCTCTTCAAACCCCTTAGGTATCTTTATCTCCTCAAAACCTGCTCCTATGCTTCCCACCCCTCAGAGAGCCTATTCGAGGAACAGTTTTGTGCCAGGACATATTTCTAACCTGTGGGATTTTTTTTCAGGTCTGTATGATTAACAATTCAGATCACGGACCCCTCCAGTGCCTTGCAGAACAAATATTTGTATCTAAATTTCCTTCGAAATTGAGTGTCTCCTCACTTTATTAATAATTTATTTAGGGTATATCTACTGAGATTGCTGTTAGTTCTGACCAAATAATTGAATCAATACCTCGTCCCCTGGGAACTGACCTTTAGACCACTTCACAACCGACGTTCCCTTTCCCTTAGACCACATTCCACTTGCTAAGACCATTACCCCTCTGGACTTTCCCAGGATCCAGACCCACCCAGAGAGTTCACCGCCTAAAAATCCTGTCTAGAGTCCTTTAAAAATCTCTGACTCCTGGTCCCAGATTGCTGGCACCATTTGGGGGCTCAGCCCATCTGGTCTCCAGATATAAATTTATAATCCCTCACCACTTTTGGCCTCGTGCATACCTCCTTCAGCAACCCTAACAAGTACCTGTGTTTATTTTCTTTCAAGACCATCTAGTTTATGTTTACCCCACCCCTAATTCTGTCCTCAGACCTGCAAAGGCACTTCTGCCCCTTGTCCCCCAGCTGCTGACAATCCAATAAGTGCTACATCCAGTTATTTTCCCAGACTCTTCATAAAGATTTTCATTGACTAAGATGAGAGCATTACTAACTGCTGTTGATCATGTTAAATATATTTTCCTTTGTCACAGAACGGAATCTTTGGTAAATGCAAACCCATGTTTTAAAAGGGACTGTATTTTGGTACCTGATCTGGCTTTATTATATCAGAATGTTTATAAATCATTAGCTATTAAAAAGTTATGCATCATTGTGGAATGTTGTAGTAAGTTCTATGTACATTTTTATTGATCATAGTCCAAGGCCTAGTCTAGAAAGAAATCTATCCACTCAGCAGCAGCAATAGACTTTTAGTGGACTTTGTATATCAGTTCTATTTAATTTTGCATCTTACACTTTGTTTAAAAACAAATTGTCGAGGTTGGATTGGATACAGCAGCTGATTTTTTACACTAAATATTGTCTTCATATGAATGTAAAAGGACTGGTACTGTGTGACTGCTCTCTGACCACAGAGATAATGGTCACCTGTGATGAGTCACCTTGGTTAGGCGGTAGTACCAGTTACTCAGACACTAATCTAATATAGGTGTTGTTGTGAAAGTGTTCTGTAGATGTGATTAAAGTCCATAATCAGCTGGCCTTAAGGGATATTATTCCAGGTGGCCTGGGGGTGGGTAGGAGGCTTGATTCAATCAGTTGAAAGGCCTTCGGAGCAGAAGTCAAACTCCCTGGAAGAAGCAATTCCACCTGCAGACTGCAGCTTCAGCTCATGCCTGGGAGTTCCAGCCCTGCTTCCTGATGGCCTGCCCTGTGGATTTCGGACATACCTAGCCAGCCCCCCACAATCACATATCAATGTCCTGCAATAAGTCCCTTAACATATATATCCTACTGGTTTTGTTTTCTGTGGTTGAACTCTGACTCATAGAAAAGCTAATTGGTGATACTGTTTATGCTGCTACTTTTAAATAGCATTGCAATGTTTCTAAGAACCCCCAAAATGTTTAGACATAACCTAAACATGTAAAGAATGATTACACGCGTGCGCACACACACACACACACACACACACACACACACACAGAAAGATAGCTTTTGAAATGAATAGCACTAGTGTTCAGTAGTAGCCTCGAATGTGGTATATGCACATTCCAGGAATAGACAAGGTGTGGAAAAAAGATATTGGAACTGATATTATTTATAAAAGACAAATTAAGTTTCTTCTTAATATGCAGATCAACACTAACACCTTTATTCCCATTAGAGTTGCCCAGGTAAGTGGATATGGGAGTTGCTCATATCCTCTATCAGGCAAAGAAGGTGTGACGAAGAATTTCATCCTTGTTTCAAGATGTCAGTGAGAAGGGGCCCATAGCAGCCAGTACAATTTTGATTACCCATGAGAATGGAATTTTAGGATGCAAGTGAGTTCTCAAAGGAGATAGCAAAACTGTTTCTGAAAGATTTTAAGAAAATCTAGGATTTTTTTCAAGTACATGTGAACTTTAAGGCTCTTTTGAGTCCTGTGGTTAAAAAAAAAAAAAAAACTATGGTATTTTCCATTTTAGGCTCTTTTTTCTTTTTCCCAAAACACATGGTTGGTAAGTTCCAGAATTTCTTTAGCCATGTGAATAACAAATACCAAAAGAATGGGCTGCTATTTCCTTTTCTAAAAAGTTAGTAAACACAGAAATGCAACTATTTCTTTCTAAAAATTTATCAAGGATTTCAATGAATTCAGTAGAAAAGGCATTGCCTTCCCAAGGGTATGCAGTAAATTCTTGTTGAGCTTCATTGGTTGGAATAACTAACAAAACAGAGTCACATCAGAGCAGAGATGTGTGGGTTACTAAAACATTTGCAAACATCCTATCCACTATAGAGACCTAGTTAATAAACACTGAGAAGTCACTTAAGGTTTCTCCTGTAACTGTACTAAATGTGTTTTATATTTAACATAACTGTTGTTTGTTTCTTATTCGTGGATTTGGCTATCAGTACCTAATTGTTACACGGACTGTATTTTGATTAACTTTTCTCTCCAAGATTTATTTATTCCCTAAAGCTGTTTATTTCTTCTGGACTCCCGTGAATCCAGCTGCCAAGAAAAGTGGTGGCTTTGCCCTGAAATCACAAGGCAACTTTAGCACCAGTCGGTGGATCCCAGGTCTAACGGGACAGTGACCCAGATGAGCAGGTCATCCTGCAAAATAATTACATAGTGTTACCCTGTTTCTCTCATATTAGACAAAATCATAGGTTGTTTTTCTCTTCAGTTGGAGGCAAATTCAGCCTTTAAAAGCACTGATATTCAACAATGAAAACACATCCCAACACAAAAAAAGGATTTTTTAATTGAACTATTTTTATTTTAAAATGAGGATGTTGAAAGCATAAGAAATCTAAAAGTTCTATAATATTACTTCCAAAAATTGTCTGTAGTTTCTATCTACATGTGCCTTCAGAGATGATTATCAGGTAGTCTAGAAAATAGTATTAATCTTCCCTTACTGAGGAGTAATTGACAAATATAATTCTTTATATTTAAAGTGTACAACATGGTGATTTACACACATTGTGAAATGATTACCAAGATCAAAGTAACACATCCATCCTTCACATAGTTAAGGTGTTGTTGTTTTTTTCTGTGTGTGGTAAGAAGGCTTAAGATCTCAACAGGTTTCAAGTATACAATACTGTGTTATTAACTGTAGTCACCACGCTGTACATTAGAGCCTCAGAACTTCATCATCTTGTACCCTCTGACCTATTTCTCCTCTCTGAAAAAGATATACGAGTGGCTGAAAGCACATGAAAAAAAAAAAAAAGATCAGCATTAGTCACTAGGGAAATGCAAATCAAAAGCATAGGAGGGGTTGGGAAAGGGGAGATAGGGATGGAGAAGCAGAGCACTGGATTTGTAGGGCAGCGAAACCATTCTGTATGATAATACAAAGGTGGATACATGTTATTAAACATTGTCAAGACCCATAGAGTGAACACTAAGAGTGAACAATAATGTCAGCTATGGACTTAGAATAATGATGGTATCAATATAGTTTCAATTGGAACAAATAACCAGGTTACCACTCTGGTGCAGGATATAGAAAGGGTGGGGCACATAAGAGGTATATATATAGGAACTGTACTTTCTGCTCAGTAAAGAGACGAGTAAAGTCTACAAAAAAAATACACAATGAGAGAGATACCATTTCATACCCACTATAATGACTATAATCAAGACAATGGCAAGTTTGGGCAAGGATATGAAAAATTGGAACCCTCCATACATTGTTGGTAGAAAGGTAAAATAGTAGTACAGCCATTTTGGAAAGCATTTTGTCCATTTCTTAAAAAGTTAAACATACAATTACCAGCAATACCACTCCTCAGTATTTACTAAAAAGAAGAGGAAGGAAAGTCTTGTGTGTGAATAGTCTGGCAGTTCCACAAATTGTTAAATACAGAGTTACCAGATGACACAGCAATTCTGCTCCTATGCATCTACCTGTATAAGAAAACATCACAGACTGGGTGACTTAAACAACAGAAATTTATTTCTCACAGAGGCTAGAAGTCAAAGATCAAGGTGTTGGCCAGTCTGGTTTTTCTGAGGCCTCTCCTTGGCTTGTGGACAGCTGCCTTCTCCGTGTTCTCACATAGTCTCTCCCCTTTGTGCATCCACCCCTGGTGTCTCTCCCTTCTTAAGAAACATCCAATCCCGTAAAGAATTTTTATGAGTTTATTTGAACCCAACTGACAACAATTGCCAGAAAGTAAAATCTCATTAGATTCAGAAAATGCTCTGAAGAGTGGCAGTTTTGCAGCTTATTTTATACATTGGAATCAGAGGAGGAGACATAAGGAGGGTTACACCAAATCCATTGGTGGTAGACTAAGAGGCAGGAGGAAGCAGAGTGGGGGCAATCTATGGAGTTGGGTAAAATGTAAAACAGAGAGACACATACTTCTCTTACATTGGTGGGTGCAGCATAGTTAATAGCATTTAGGGCACATAGAGATGGCATGCTGGAACAAGATAACAGTGAGGGGTTCTGTGGTCTTGTGCTCTGGTGCATGGTGTGTTATCTTAGACACAAAAAGAAAACAGGCAGGCTTAAGGTAAAGACTGGTCTTTGACAAGGAAGCAGTAGGCCTAAAACATGACTTGCTTTTAGGTAGCATTTCTTATGTTCGGACCATCCTATGTGGTTACTTCTGATCTCTGAGTTTGTAAGGCCTGCCATGCAGGCCTCCCCTGAGTATGTCAGGTTTAGTAGAAGACCCTTTTTAGTCCACAGCACCATCATATTGGATTAGGGCACCACCCTAAGGCTTGTTCTTATTAGCGTCATTTACAATAGACAAAAGTGGAAACAACCCAAATGTCTATCAAATGATAAAGGATAAACATAAGTTAATATATACTTACAATGAAATACTATTTAGACAAAAACAAATGAAGTGCTGATACATGCTACAAAGATTAGGACTTTACGTAAGAATATCATGCGGATTAACGAGTCTTAGAAAGATAATAGTGATTTCTCTTTTATGTCTAAGAACTCTATGCATTGTTTAGTCGTTCCAGTCCCATGGCTCTATTCTATGTCAGTTACAGCCAGCAATGTCAGATGCTACAGCATTTTAGCTGTGGCTGCTAGATATCAATGAGATTCACAGGCCCTGAGTACAATATTCTCTACAATGTGTGGCTGATTTTGAAGACCATCTGTCTCATTTTAATCTGGAACAGGCTCTGCCAAAGCTTTTGCATGCCAAATGACTTTTTAAAAACACACACGCCCATAAAACTGTGCTGTTAAAAACTGTTTTAAAATATATTTTATTGAAATATAATTCACATACTGCAAAATCTAGCCATTTAAAGTGTACAAATTCAACGATTTTTAGTATATCCACATAATTGTGCAACCATGAATACAATCTAACTTTAGAGAATTTTCATCATTCCATAAAGAAACCTTATACCCATTAGCAGTCACTCCACATACCCCAGCTTCTCTCCTAGGCCTAGGTAACCACTAAAGCACCTTCACTCTATATATATGACTGTTCTAGACATTTCATATAAATAGAAGCAGACAGTATTTTATTTTATATTTTACTTTATTTTCTCCAAACTCATATCACCATCTGACATACATTCATTGTATACATTTCTCTATCTTCCTCAATAGAAATAAACTCCATAAAGCTGAAATTTTATTTTGTTTATTGATATAACTCAGAACCTGGTAAACAGTACGAACTCAATAGATACTGTTGAAAGGATAAGACCCCAACTTACCATATTATAGATGGAGCAAGGGTTAATACAGTTCCCATAGAAATTGTTGGGTTTTTAAAAATATATATTAAAAGCTTATAATTTATTTCATTTTTCCATAAGGTAGAATTTTAGATACCTATGTATTTTAGTTTTGTGGACTAGTTGCTGCTAATCAAGGCTATGCCTTATAATTGTGGCTTCAGCTTCAGCTATGACATTTATAAATGATCCCCTAATTTTTATACTTCTTAATTTTTTTCAGCCCCAAACTCTTAATTCTAACGTGCCTTTAAAAAGATCCAACAGCACCTAAGCTTAAAAGTACAGCCATCTGACTTTATCTGACTTTATCACTAACAAGCTGGTCTCCTTAAAACATTTCTCTCAGCTTCCTCATGTGTTGGGTTAGCTTTCCAGCTCTCAACAATATTTTGGTGTACTTTGATCACTTCAGAGAGCGTGAGGATGAAATCAGTATTACATCTAACCAAAACCTTTATTTTCTACACTCTAGCTAAACAGTCTGAAGCTGCATATGGGTGCAAACAGTAGTCACAAGTGGGAAAATCCACTGGCTTAGACCATCTCTAACCATTCTCGCATTAGGACCCCATAATTCCACCATCCAAAGCCTTCATCTTCTTCCTCCTGCCTGCTTTCAGATTTCTATTCCTCTCTCACCATTTATCAAGGTACCAGGCTTTTTATTAACTTTTTTATTCCTCATTCCATACAGAAATTCTGTTAATTTTATGCACAAAATATGTCTCTTAATCATCATTATTCACATCCACATTTTCATTTCTTCTTATCTCAACTTCCTCCATTTTTCCCATGACCAAAATCCTTCTCAATTAATCTCCAAACATGATCAATGATTCCTCTTTGCCTGAAGGATAAAGTCTAAATTCTTCTGTTTAGGATTCAAAGTCCTCAAGCTACCCTTCCAACCAATTAACTGGTGATATTTCCTATCTGCCTCTGCAGCTTCTTTCTCATCAGTGAGCTCCCTGGCTTCTAGCTTCTCATTGGGCTGGGCCATGGAGAGCCTGAGCAGGAGACTGGAGGGTGTTCGGAGAGAGGGTCAGGACATTTCTCCTCCCAGCTCTCTCCCTGCAGGGTCTACAGGATTAACTGCTTTCCTCTACCAAAGATCACATCTCTCATCCAATCCTTTCCAAATCCCTAGAAATGTTCCTTCTTCTCTCTTCTTCACCTTCATTCAGGATTTTTCTGTTGTTGATGTTGTTATACTTCATTCCCAATATTTACAACAATATTTGGCAGATAGTCTTTAATACATATTTGTTCAATGAATAATGTTATGTTTGGAAATTCACCCCCATTGAAAAGCAACATTTTAGAACTTAACCAAATTTTTTAAGAAAAAGGAAGATGTCTCATGAAATAAATAGTATATAGGAGAGGCATTACTACTTAGAAAGAATAAAAACTATGGGATGTCTCCAAAGAATGTATACATACATTTTGAATCATTATAAAGGCAATGTTTATTAAAATACATTTCACTTTCAAAATTGAGCTATCAGCTGTTAAAATGTGTATATATTTTTGGGGGACACCCTATATTATGTACAAAATCATTGTACTCTCTTCTAAAAATAACTCTGATTCATTGTAGATGTTGATGCTTGTCTCAAAAAAATTTCAAGAAATCAGCTAGAAGAATGATTGTTTTATAGCAGACTTTAAATATATATATATATACTGTAATGGTCCTGATTGCCTAGGCTCCATCTCCTTCTTCAGCTTCAGATTGAATTTACTAAACAAGAAATAAAAGGGGTGAGGTATCTGTACTAATAATAGGGTAATATGATAATTAGACTGAACATCTTCCGGACGACCTTCCGGACATCCTTCCAGACAAAGTCATGGTGGCAGGGTTGAGGCAGAGGCGGTTAGAGGCGATCAGGCAGGCAGGGGAGAGCAGTCAGGGGGATCAGATCAGCAGGCAGGTGAGCAGTTAGGAGCCAGCAGTCCTGAGGGAGTCCCAGATTGGAGAGGGTGCAGGCTGGGCTGAGGGCCCCCCTATTCCCATGCACGAATTTTGTGCACCGGGCCTCTAGTAAAAAATAAGACTCTTCTGAGACAGCTACATTAATATCCTTTGATTTTTTTTACTTTTCATTTGATACTTTATATTCTGAAGTACAAATATTAGAGGTTCATCATCTGCCTTTAATGTAAAAATGCAAACCAGGAATTCTCTCATTTCTATTGACTTTCTGTGTCCTAATCTAACTTCCGTATCACTATCCCAGCCTGACTGAAAACTGGTGACCTTATCAAAACTTTCTAATAAGAAGCAAAGTTCAACAAAAGTTAATTGTACCCCAAATTATTTATTATTATCATTCTTCTTTTAAGAACTCAGTCATGGAGTTAGAGCAACTTGATTTCAAATCAAGCTCCTGGACTTCTCTGTGTGGTGCTAAGCAAAGTTTTGGGCTTTGGACTTTCCTCCTGAGTAGAAATGGAGATAATGTTACATGGTGTTATGGACTAAATTGTGTCCCCCTCAAAATCCATATTTGTCAAAGTCCTAACCCTCCATACCTCAGATTGTGGCTGCATTCAAATATAATCTCATTTCTTTGACATGACCCTCTCTCCTTTCTCTCAATCCACTCGCTTCCTTAATCATTAAGCCTTTAGGACAGCTGTTCTCAACCTGTGGGTCGAGACCCTTTGGGGATCGAACGACTGTTTCACAGAGGTTGCCTAAGACCATCGGAAAACACATATATAATTACATATTGTTTTTGTGATTAATCACTATGCTTTAATTATGTTCAATTTGTAACAATGAAAATACATCCTGCATATCAGATATTTACATTACGATTCATAACAGTAGCAAAATGACAGTTATGAAGTAGCAACGAAAATAATTTTATGGTTGGGGGTCACCACAACATGAGGAACTGTATTAAAGGGTCACGGCATTAGGAAAGTTGAGAACCACTGCTCTAGGACCTCAGATTCTGGTCAGTATCAAACTGTCTTAAGAACAAAACCTCAGGTCTGTTGACCAGAGGAAGAAAGTTTCAGGCAAGCTAAAGATAACATCTTGTCTTCAGTTCTGTTACCCCAGACCCATGAAAGCAGGGCCCTATGGACCATATCCTCATAAAACCAGACAGAACAGTGCCATGGCTGACACCAGTTGATAAAGATCAACTACTCCCTACCATGGCCCCCACCAATCAGCAGAGCCCAACACCCTGACTCCTTAGCCAGCACGATGACTATATAACCCATCCCCTGGAAGTCATGGGGCAGCCAGGTCTTTGAGCACTGGCTTACATGTGACTCCAGGCTTGCTGCCATCTCCTCAACTAATAAATCCTTGTTTCCTGGCTACAGACTCCTCTTAGCATGTGATTGGGCTTTGACCCCTTTAGTCAGGTAACAATAAGGTGTTTAATGAGATAATTAGGGTATAATCAGGTCGTATGGGCTGGCCCTAATTCAATATGCCTGGTGTCCATATAAGAGGAGATTAGGACACAGACATGAGCGTACACAGAGGGAAGACCATGTGAAGACGCAGGAAATACGATTTATACACTAAGGAAAGAATTCTCAAAAGAAATCAATTCTGCTAACACCTCAATCTTCAACCTCTAGCCTCCAAAAGTGTGAGAACATAAATATATGATGTTTGTTATCCAGTCTGTGGTACTTTGTTATAACAGCCCTAGTAAACAAATACACTTGGCAAAGTTTGTGGGGCTTTTTTCTTTTTTAAAGACTCTACAAGAGAGTCTTTGTACAATTACTTGTATTAGTTTCCTGTGGCTGCTGTAACAAATTACCACAAGCTCAGTGGTTTAAAACAATAGAAATGGGTTCTCTTCCAGTATCAAGGCCAGAAGTCTGAAATCAGCTTCACTGGGGTGAGGCAAGGTGTTGGCAGGGCTGCATCCCCCTGGAAGCTCTCTGGGAAATTCCCTTCCAGCTTCTGAGGCTGCTGTCATTCCTTGGCTTATGGTTATGTCTCTCCAGTTTCTGCCTCCATGGTCACAGAGCCTTTCCTATCGGTGTCAAATCTCCCTGCACCTCTGTTTTATAATGCCACTTGCGATTGCATTTGGGCCCACTCAGTAAATCTGGATAATCTCCCTTGTCATGAGCCTTCACTTAATCACTTTTATAAAGACTCTTCTTCCATGTAAGGTAAGCAGTACAGATTCCGGGGATTAGGACCTGAGATCTTGGGAAGTCAATTTTCAGCCTATTACAGCGTCTACCAGAGGAATGTGTTCGGACACTCAGTGAGCGCAAGTTGGCGTCCTGTGGACCTGTGAGTTAGTAATGCTTGATGAGCAAGATGCTCAGTGTACATGCGCATTTTGAAATCAGAGAGAGAGATAAAGAGTGGAAAGGTGAAGCTAAGAATGCTGAGACTTAAATACCATCACAGACTATTTCCAGAGGCCTGTATTTTGAAATTTAGCTGCCTATTTTAAAGTTTTAGATTTTTGGAACTGAACTAGGTAATTGAAATGTAAAAAGGAGAACACAGATCTAGCTATTAAGTGTTGGCAATCTTTAAGATTCTGACAAATAGTTATATTCACTGTAAGACTTAGCATACTGGAAATTCTGTGGTCTACCCCAGCTGTCCATCGTCCCACCTCAGCCAACACAGGCAAAGGCCAGGAGACGTGACAAGTTAGACTGGCTGATGTCTGTGTGAGAAAGCACCCTTGACCTCTGAATCCCTGGTGGCAAAGAGCCCAGAAAAGAAGAGGCCACTCTTCGAGTCTCCTTTAACCCTTTTCTGCTACCAGTGGCCTCCTCTCTGGAATTGGAAACCACTAAGTGTATCCATGTCCCCATTTGTCCAACACGTGAGCCCTGAACCTTGGGCTCTCTGAGGGCTACCTAAGATGAACCCTCTGGCCACTTTTCACAATGAGGTCAGAGGTTGCCGGCTCCTGTGCTGCCAGGAAGGTCTGATAATAACAATACCTTCTATTAGTCTAGTCGTTTATAATAACGGGCACTGTGATGCAGATTCTCTTTCCCAGACACTAGGACTGCAAAAGGAAATAAGACACATTTTCAGTCCTTAGGGATCCTTTCAACCCAGTTATTTATGACTCATTCAGTCACTGTACACGGTGAAGGAGATATTATTATACTCATTTTCCCAATGAGGAAGTTGAGTGGTAAAAGCTAATTTTCAAAAAAAAGGTAACATTTTTACTTTCATAGGATCAAGAAATGGACATAGGTTTAAGATATTGTTTCCCTCATTTGATGAGGGAAGTAAGCAGATGTTATAACAGATTCAAAAAAGAAATCAAGAAGCACAGATACATATAGAATAAAGGTACGTTGAAAGGAATTGCAAATGGAGGCACCCCCATTCCCCATTCCACCCCCACCCACTCACCCTGACACACACACACACACACACACACACACACACACACACACATACACCCTGGGGCCAAGGGTAGAGAGAAGTCAATAAACCTCATTCCAGAATTTGTATGCCCGTCAGTTATTTACAATGTATGGAGTTGTAAAATATATCCAGTGAAATCAAAATAAAATAACTCGAAGGAGGATGTATGGACAATGCATAGGATTTTCCAAATAGAGCCTGGGTGTGAATCTCAGATTCTCCAGCACCTAATTCAGAGGTTGGTCCGCTCTACCATGTGGTCCCGGCTCCTGAGAAACGTACTTTCTTGTTGCCTTGATTAGGTGAAATAAAGTTACCCCTCAATATTGCAAATGATCATAAAAGGAAAACCTGTTGGAGACTTCCTGCTATTCCCACACAGTCCCGTTTGTCTTAAAATGCTCATTGTAGCTGCCAAAAACCAAGATGAGGCAGAAACAGGCCGTTGGGGAGGTTTTCCAGACCTCTCCTCATACAAGGGCCCAACTCCTGAAATGAACTTGCTCAAATGTGTCTTGCTTCTCGCTGTGGTTGCAATAGCTGCTTGCATTGGAATGAAAAGTAACCCCCTGCTTCCTTCCACATTCAGGCGGGAAGAGCATAAGAAGGTCAAATATGTGAACTCAAACAGGGTCTTCAGTCAAGGACTTGGGAGGGACAGAACTATGGGGAAGAAAATATGCATGCCAGAATAATGAAATTATCGTGGCTTCCAAAAATGTGGCCACCTATGGTTCTGAACATTCCATACTAGAAATAAATAGAAAGGCACTGCAGCCCCACATCTTGTGTTTGTGTTTTAAATTTTATTTGATTAGGGAGGAGCATTAACCAAAAGAACATAGGGGCGTTAACAAGTTCTCCGTCCACTAATATCCAAAATGTAGCGACTGAGAATGAAACGAGTCATCATTTCAATGTAGACCGTCTCAGAAATCTAGGACATTGTCAATCAAACCTTGTTCCCTTTGGGCTCTTTACTTGGAAAGGATGCTGTGCCCATCCCCTCTTTTTTTTAACTTACCTTATGCTGCAAGCCTTTAAAAATCTTGTTCATAAGATAAATGGCTTTTCAAAACCCACACCTATCTTTGCACCAGACAACCAAATACTACTGCTTTACAAGAGAATTTACTGTTTTGTTTTGTTTTTGTTATAATTGTGGTGTTTTACTTTTTAAAAATCTTCCACTTCTTTTTCAATGACATTTTTTCAGCTTAAAGATGTTTGGCACAAGTATAAATAGTGGGGTTTGTTCAATAATAAATGTTTTTTTAAAATATATTTGTATTTATTTCAGAGAGGAAGGGAGAGGGAGATAGAAACATCAATGATGAGAGAGAATCATTGATTGGCTGCCTCCTGCATGCCCCCCACTGGGGATCGAGCCCCACAACCTGGGCATGTGCCCTTGACCTGAATCGAAGGCGGACCCTTCAGTCAGCAGGCCGATGCTCTATCCCTGAGCCAAACCAGCTAGGACAATAATAAATGTTTTAAGGAATAAGTGTGAAGAACTCCAAATTAAGGTCCAAAGCAAGGAAGGATGAAAAATGAAGAGAGTAAAGAACAAGGAAATGGGACTCTAGGCAATAGCTTTAAGGAATTTGTCTTAAATTGTAGTCACACAACAAAGAAAGGAGAAGAGGTGATCAAATTTGTCAAAAAGATAAAAGACTAAACCGCTCATTTAAAATAATGCTTTGCAGGTTTGTGGAACCACTATCAGACACTCTTATGATTCAAGTAACTCATGTGAATAAAGAATAGGTTTAAAAAAATTGTCACAAAAGCTTTTAACGCAATCTATTTACCAACTATTTCCCAATAATACTTCATGAATACTTGTAATTCTTTAATACCCTGTACCCTGCTGAGTGTAGGTCCTGCTTCCTCACAACCAGCCACTTAAAAGTCACTAAAGGTGGCAAGCTCCTTGTTGACATTGGAAATGCCCCCAGTCCTGAACAGGACACAATTTGTCCTTTATTAACTGTCCCAGTTCTACATTTCCAGTCCCAATTCAGCCACTGCTATGAACTAAATTGCACTCCCTCACCTCCCCCCATCCCAATTCATATGTTAGGTATTAACTGCCTATATCATGATGTTTGGAGATGGAACCTTTGAGAGTAAAATAGGGTTTAGATAAGATCATGAGGTTGGGGACCTCATAACGGGATTACTGTTCTTATAAGAAGAGACACAAGAGAGCATTTTTCTCTCACCCCTTTTCTAACCACATATATATGGATTGCCAGTTATTTTCCACACAAAAAACATGCTTAGACAGTGTATTGTCATTTTTATAAAAGATACATTTAAGCTCAGGCTAAAGGGACTTGCTAACTTTTATTTAATAAATGAGATGCTGAAATGGTAGGTGCTTGGGGAAGGAATGTTGGTAGCAGGTGTTGTTTTGCCTTTCATTCTGTGACCCAGAAGTTGTTCCTAAGGCACAGATTTCCACGCCCTTCGCACAGCCCATCAGGAAATTCATCCATGCATGGCGCTTGTAGGATTTAGACTTTAGAATGATTCCCTAAGGGGTCGTTGGCAGAAATAAAGAGTGACTCATCCGACAGAATTGGAATCCTGGAATTCTTGCTTCTATTTTCAAGCGTATTAGATCCGGAGAATTCAAGTTATAATGACACACTTTGGGGATAAGTTACCTGAGTAAGAATGACACACCAAATTTTCCCTAAAGGGTAAGTTGTCTAGTCACAACAACTTGGCAAAGTTAGGGCCAAGTTTGTACAATGAGTAGTGTGGTGAGCTGGCTGTCCTCACCAAATGTGACATATGCTTAGTTAAACCTAGATAAAAGACCCTTTTAAGTAATATGAAAACAACATGAACTCTGTCTCGGGCTTTGCATTCACTGCTCATTCGTCCAAGGATTCTTGCTCCAGCCCTATGAAACGATGTCTAAGGCACTGTGTGTCAGTATGTGGTAGCTGCAAGATTCCTGATTTTTGATCAGGTATAATCAATCCATGGCTTTGTGTCTTCTCAATACTCCTAGGTGCCCTCAAATTGAGAGGGATAAAACACTATAGGAAATAATGAATGAAAAATATTCATTATAAAACAAATATTCTATAAAACAAATATTCAGATTTGTTGAGATTTCTTGTAGTGATCTATACACTATATTACAGTTCACATATATCACAGTTCTGCTATTAGCACACTGGTAAGCTTCTCATCTAGAAAAGGTAGGATTGGGGATGCAAAAAGAAGTAAAAATCATTATGTCTTAGAATAAATATGACTGTGATTTGCATTTCAATTACACATTAATGGTCATACTGGAACTTTCTCCAAGTTAAGTTAGAAATCTATCTTAAAGAACCTCAAGCAAAAAAAAAAGGGAGGGGATTTATAGTCTTAAAAAACTTAGAACCAAGATGGCAGCATAGGTTAACGCCGGAGTTTGCTGCCTTGAACAATTACTTCAAAAGTGAAACTAAAAAACGGAACGGACATCACTCAGAACCACAGGAACGCTGGCTGAGTGGAAGTCCTACAACTAGGAGGAAAGAGAAACGCATACGGACACTCAGAGGAGGCGCAGTGCTGAAGTCAAATTCTGAAGTGCGGAGTGCGTGAGCGGGCTGGCGGCGGAGGGCGCGGTTGGCGTTTTCAATCGGGAGGGAGTCGCAGACTCTGAGCTCCAGATACAGGCGAGTCTTTAGGGACCCAGACTCAAACGGGAGAAGCAGGACTGTCTGGCTTCGGTCAGAGCGAGTGCAGCTTTCTCTCCGAGGTTTGCAGTGGGTGCTGGGACTCAGAGAGGCAGAGCCCCTGGGGACAGGACTGAGAGCCGCCATAACTGCTCTCTCCGGCCCACCCTGTTGATCCTGTTCAACCCGCCCCACCCAAGCCCTGCACAGAGCCATTTGCCGGATAGCCTCAGGCAAAGGCTAGATTAGCACCTCCCTAGAGGACAGAAGTTCTCTCACTGCAGACACAGCTGATTCTCATAGCCACTTGGCCTGGAGGTCAAACCCTCCCTGGTATTAGCTACAACAATCAAGGTTTAACTATAAGACTGCGCACAAAGACCACTAGGGGGTGCACCAAGGAAGCATAACAAAATGCGGAGACAAAGAAACAGGACAAAATTGTCAATGGAAGATATAGAGTTCAGAACCACACTTTTAAGGTCTCTCAAGAACTGTTTAGAAGCCGCCGATAAACTTAATGAGATCTACAAGAAAACTAATGAGACCCTCGATCTTATATTGGGGAACCAACTAGAAATTAAGCATACACGGACTGAAATAACGAATATTATACAGACTCCCGACAGCAGACCAGAGGAGCGCAAGAATCAAGTCAATGATTTGAAATGCGAGGAAGCAAAAAACACCCAACCGGAAAAGCAAAATGAAAAAAGAATCCAAAAATGCGAGGATAGTGTAAGGAGCCTCTGGGACAGCTTCAAGCGTACCAACATCAGAATTATAGGGGTGCCAGAAGATGAGAGAGAGCAAGATATTGGAAACCTATTTGAAGAAATAATGACAGAAAACTTCCCCCACCTGGTGAAAGAAATGGACTTACAGGTCCAAGAAGCGCGGAGAACCCCAAACAAAAGGAATCCAAAGAGGACCACACCAAGACACATCATAATTAAAATGCCAAGAGCAAAAGATAAAGAGAGAATCTTAAAAACAGCAAGAGAAAGAAACTCAGTTACCTACAAGGGAATACCCATACGACTGTCAGCTGATTTCTCAACAGAAACTTTGCAGGCCAGAAGGGAGTGGCAAGAAATATTCAAAGTGATGAATACCAAGAATTACTTTATCCAGCAAAGCTATCATTCAGAATTGAAGGTCAGATAAAGAGCTTCACAGATAAGGAAAAGCTAAAGGAGTTCATCACCACCAAACCAGGATTATATGAAATGTTGAAAGGTATCCTTTAAGAAGAGGAAGAGGAAGAAAAAGGTAAAGATACAAATTATGAACAACAAATATGCATCTATCAACAAGTGAATCTAAGAATCAAGTGAATAAATAATCTGATGAACAGAATGAACTGGTGATTATAATAGAATCAGGGACATAGAAAGGGAATGGACTGACCATTCTTGGGGGGGAAAGGGGTGTGGGAGATGCAGGAAGAGACTGGACAAAAATCGTGCACCTATGGATGAGGACAGTGGGTGGGGAGTGAGGGCGGAGGGTGGGGCGGGAACTGGGAGGAGGGGAGTTATGGGGGGAAAAAAGAGGAACAAATGTAATAATCTGAACAATAAAGATTTAATTAAAAAAAAAAAACTGGACAGTCCATTTCAGGTGAGCTATGAACAGTTCAGAAGACCAGGCAATGTCACCAGGCTCTTTTCTCCATCACTGGCTATGCTTGCCTTTGCATTGTCCTACTTCTTAGCCAGGCTCTTCCAAAGGGGTGGCAAAGATGGTGCCTGGCTACCCTTGGTTCTCGTATCCATATGGCTGCAGACCCCAGAGAAAGGAAGCACCTTTCATCTTGACAATTAGACAGACTTACCATCAACAACCTCGCTTGAATTACCTGCCTATCCTTGAACTGATCACTGTGTGTAGGGGAGTGAAGGACCCTTCACTGATCGAGTCCAGGTACACACCACCTTGAATTTGAATGGCTGGGAAGTGAGGGATGGGTTGGTTCTCCAGAGGAAATATACGGAGTGAATAATACAATAAATAAGTTGCAGATGTCCTCTACTCAGGCAAATCAAATAAAGAACTTTCTTTATTGATGACCAAAACAAAGCATCCTTAGAAATAATTTCCACAATATTTCCCATACATTTGAAGAATATGTCATAATGCTGTTAGAAGGAAAAAGATGATTTGTCCCTCCCTTCTACCAACAAATATTATTTAAAATAACAAATGAATTCCCTGTACAGTATAAGCATTAATACATATTTTACATAAGGGGGGCCTGTATGGGAGATATCTATAATATTATCATCAATAAAAACATATTAATAAATAAATAAAAATAAATCATATTTTACAATCGCCTTAATTTAAATTCAAATGACTATCAATTGACATATTTCCAGTGAAAACAAAACCAAAATTTTTTTTATCAGAATGTACTGTTTTAATAGAAGTTAACTGGCTGACATAGCAGGCAAAAAAAAAAAAAAAAAAATCAAGAATCAGAAAGACATTTTGGGAGCTGAGTAACTTAAAAAGGCTAGTTAGTCTCTCTTTCTGAAACATACATTGTGTGATATGACCAAAACCTAGTAGTTTGTTGCTGAAAATTCTTAGGATTATTTAAAATTTTCTTTACATAAAGCTAGTTTTAATAAAATATTGACAAATATAATTTAGGGAGGAAACCCCTTTATTCGGTTACTGTTAAATGTTTACTGTTCATCTATTGTTCTTGTAGCCAACTTGAGGAGTGGAGGCAGGGGAGAGGCAGGGGTGGAGGGAGGAGGAAGGAAAGGCTGCAAGGACAGAAAGTAGCCAGTACTTCATGTTAGACAAGAAAGAACAAGAGAAAGAAGCGGGAAGCGTAGGGGGAGAGAGCGAGGGAAGGAGGAGGGGAAGGAAGGAAGGCAAGAAAAGGAATTTGAGAAAGCTGGCACCGTATCAGACCATCCACAAAATGCCTCACAGAGCAGATTGTATGAAAGGCATTTCACGAATTAAACAGTCCACTAACCGTCAACGTTGTGAAAGAGACCAGAGACTGAAAAAGGAAGCAGTTAGGGTCCCCGCTTTATGTGTTGGGTAAGGTAGACATTGCCAGTGTCTTTGAAGCTGAATTTCAACATTATCATGAGTCTGATTCTGGGGCATTCTCCCCAAACCCCCATTCTCTTAAGAATTGTGACTCACTCTTTCTTATGACATTAAAGGGAATTTTATTTTTTAACACATTTTACTCAAATTTTTATTTTTATTTAATGGGGCTGCACTGTGGACACGTGCCAAATAGAAAGTGAGGTCCATTGGGCTAGAAGATAAGAGGTGCTTGGAAAAAAACTGACTCCTGCAAGTGGGCTTTCCCAGCCACCCCCGCCTTCTCTGATCGAGGTCTAATTAGTTACAGTGTGTTCCCCTCTTCCTGAGTTTCTCTGCTCAGAGGCAGGTTTCTGGATCAGAAACATGGTTCGTGCATCCCACTCTGAGGATGTTGTGCAAATAGAGGCTTTAATGACTACACTGTGTCGTTTGTTTGAACAGTTCTGAGCAAACGACAGTTGGTTGGGTGCTTAGATATAAAATAACCACAACACCCTCCTATTCACAGAGCAGCCTTTTGGATTTATTAAGGGAAACTTAGCCAACAGTGGAGAAAGTAGGAAAAGTAAATGCCCAATAACTAGATGTAGGCACACACTGATTTGCCTTGAATAAGTATTAATAGTGTCTCCTTTTACTCTCAAAAAAGTTTCCAGTGTGGATGATACTATATATGGTCATTCCATAAATAACCTATATTTCTAAAGGTACTGTTTCTTTATCTATATATTAGAGGCCTGGCGCACAAAATTTGTGTGCAAGTATGGTCCCTAGGCCTGGCCTGCAATCAGGGCCATCTTCCCCAGCTGCCTGCAGCTGGCCCCACCCCCAGTCGCCACCCAACCCCTGTTCCCCGTTCACCATCGGGTGATCGGTGCCTGATGGCCAGGGGAAGGAACCAAGAGGTGGTCAGTGCTCCTCACAGTGACTGGTTCAGAGGTCGTTCTGGTTGTTCTGCCATTAGGGTCCATTTGTATATTACCCTTTTATTATATAGGATGTTTACTGGCATATGCAGTAACATACACAAAAGTTTCCTGATAATATGTGAATTGCAATGAATTAAAAATCTGAACTCTGTATGTGAACTAATTAGTGATCCATTGTCTCCCTGGCTCAAGCTACTTATCTTGGTGTCTGGTGTCTAGTTTTTCCACTTAACCTGCACATCCATTCCCCTAGGCTTATTACAATAGTCGATGGCACACAGGTCCTCAAGGAAGACAGGGCTGGTCCGGAAGCAGGGGAAAGCCTGAACCAATCAGAGGAACTGGGAGAAACCAGCCCCCGGGAAGGAACTCACATGTTTTAGAACATGGAGGTCATTTTAAAAGTGATGATCAGGGAGGGGTATTAAGAAGTCAAACAATGGCTTTGCCTAGCTATGCTCCTGGCTCTTTTGTCACATTCTGTGTCGAGGGCTGGGGAAGTTAAACCTCTTGTGTTGCCTCAGTCAAGCTTAAACCATGAGCTTCCCACAATCTCACCAATGGTCCAGGACAAGCTTTCCTCGTGCCCCCATCCTGCTCCCGACACCTGCGTACTCCCAAGAGAAGACGGGAAACTGAGTGCAGGTGTGCAGGAGAGAATCCTGGGAAAGAGCTCTCCTGGAGCCATGGCTATGGCAGTGGGTCTATTCTGTTGCTACATTGTAGCTGGGTCACTAATAATCACAACCGGAATCATGAGAACCTTTACAATCACAATCACTGCTTCAATTGAAGTGAGGAAAGAAAAGCATACCATTATTAAACTCTTGTTAACCTAAAGAAAAGAACGTTGGTCAGTATAGCCTCCCCATAGCAGAAATGCCAAATTATTTGAATAAAGGAAGAATTATTCCTGGCTCAAAACAAGCTTCTTTCCTTGATGTTTAATATATTGTAACACATTATGAAAACATAAATAAAACAAAAGGTCTACCTCGCATCACTCCTTCAGGCTGTTCAGACTTCACTGAACAAACAGGATAAAAAGTTGAAGTGGATTCTCCAGAGAAACTGGACCGACAGAATATATATATATGCACACACATACATGTTATACACATATATAAGTTTATTATAAAAGTACATAATTTTTATATAATATATAAAAACATATATATAATATACTAGAGGCCCAGTGCACGAATTCGTGCACAGGTGGGGTCCCTCGAGGTGGCCTGCAGGGATTGGGCCAAAAGCTGCAGTCCAACACCGCCTGCAGCTCCTACCTGCTGCTCCCACTCATCCCAGCACCACTGCACCTGCTGCAGGCTCGCACCCAGTCAGTCCCGATAGGGAGAGGCTCGTGCCACAGCAGCGCTCACCGTGAACCCTGTGTCTGGCACCCTCCCCAGCAGAGTGGCCTGTGGGATTGGACTAAAACCAGCTCTCTAACGTTCCCTGAGGGATCCCAAATTGCGAGAGGGTGCAGACCAGGCCGAGGGACACCACCAGTGCACGATCAGGGCCAGGGAGGGACTCTTGCAGTCCTCAAGAGGGCTCCAGGGCATGTCCGGCCCATCTCGCTCAGTCCTGATCGGCCGGACCCCAGCAGCAAGCTAACCTACCAGTTGGAGCATCTGCCCCCCTGGTGGTCAGTGCATGTCATAGCAAGAGGTTGAGCGGCCTTAGCATATCATTAGCATATTACGCTTTGATTGATTGTCACCAGACAACCAGACACTTAGCATATTAGACTTTTATTATATAGGATATGAAATTACATATATGCTCAAAATCTCTTCTGATATATATCTATTTTGATATGTAACCAAAGGGAGAGAGAGAGGGAGAGAGAGAGAGAGAGAGAGAGAGAGAGAGAGAGAGAGAGAGAGAGAGGGAGAAAGAGAGAGAGAGGGATTTTAAGGAATTGAAACACACAATTATGGAGGCTGGCAAGTCCAAAATATGCAAAATAGGCCAGAAGGCTGGAGTCAAGGAGAAGGTGTTAAAATCCTAAAGCCACCTTCTGCTGGCAGAATTCCCTCTCATCAAGAGGTCAGAAAGGTCTTCAACTGATTAAATGAGGGAGGCCCACCTACATTAAGGAGAGTAATATGCTTTACTCAAAGTGTGCTAATTTAAATACCAAGTTCATCTAAAAAGTACCTTCCCAGAAACATCTAGAGCAGCAGTTCTCAACCTGTGGGTCACAACCCCTTTGGGAGTTGAACGACCCTTTCACAGGGGTTGCCTAAGACCATCGGAAAACACATATATAATTACATATTGTTTTGGTGATTAGTCACTATGCTTTAATTATGTTCAATTTGTAACAATGAAAATACATCCTGCCTATCAGATATTTACATTACGATTCATAACAGTAGCAAAATTACAGTTATGAAGTAGCAACAAAAGTAATTTTATGGTTGGGGGTCACCACAACATGAGGAACTGTATTAAAGGGTCGCGGCATTAGGAAGGTTGAGAACCACTGATCTAGAGTAATGTTTGACCAAATATCTGGGTAGTGTAGCCTAGCCAAATTGACACATGACATTAACCCTGACAGCTACTGTCCCCAGTGTATTGCAACTTTGGTCTTCTTTAGATTTTCAAAGCCCAGTTCATCATTGTCAGAGGCCAAGAAGTACTTGTAGTAACGTAATGTAAAACATATTTTTAATGTAAAAACACATATGGAAAATTATTTGAAATTAGTCACATAGAGCAAAATTTTTTCCTAAAATAGTAAAAAGCAAAAAGAAGTTAATTCCTTTGAGGTTTTTTTAAAAATATATTTTATTGATTCTTTTTTTACAGAGGAGAAGGGAGAGGGATAGAGAGTTAGAAACATTGATCAGCTGCCTCCTGCACACCCCCTACTGGGGATGTGCCTGCAACCAAGGTACATGCCCTTGACAGGAATCGAACCTGGGACCCTTCAGTCTGCAGGCCAACGCTCTATCCACTGAGCCAAACCAATTCCTTTGAGTTTTGCCAAGGTTTCCTGACCTGAATTTTGGAGAATACCACTTCTAGGAAAATATTCATACCAAGTAGTTGCCTTAGTCAAGTTTAAAATATAAGCTTCCCACCATCCTACCAATTGTCCAGGACAAGATTTCATTCTTTGCAACTGAGATATGCCATAATAAAATGTAGGTAAATAAATAAGACAGTTATATTGATTCATTCAGACTTGCTACTTCTGATATAAATAAGATAATGTGTGGTTGATTTTACTCAGAAAATTGTCAGAAAACAATTTCTGGAATTTGGAAATACAAAATGCTTTTTATAAACCATACTTGAAAGGATATGAAAATATGTTTTACCACTAGAACATTCTTTCTATTTTTAATAAAGGCTAGTTCCCTAGCATTCAGTAGCCGTTATTTCGTACAGCCTCAAGGGCAATCTTGGAGTCAACTGGTGACCAGACAGTGAATGGCCCAAGACACCCTCAAGAGGCCGGAATATCTGAACCTCAAGCAGAGGCTCCTGGGTGGCCATATGGGTTGATAATGGCATAGGTTACAATAAGGAGAAATTTGAAACATGTCTCAGAAAACCTTTTTAACTTTTGTTGTCTTTCAGAGAAAATAGGCAGAAAAAAATATTTTATAAAAAAAGAGACATATCAAGACATTTACAAAATGAACTTAATTCTTGTATAAGCATATCCCTTTAAATGCAAGACATCACCTTGAGATTGAGTGTTCTTTACAAATGAAATAAAGTTGATTCTTGGAAATAACAAAATACCATTTGGGATGAACAATTCCTATTTGCATTCTTTTCTTGATAGTAAATAATTATTTCTATAGTTTTCCTTCTTGATTTTTAGATCAATGAAATATGCAAAGCATTCATTCAATGATCCCTTCTTACTCTACTCTCAACAAAGATTGGCGTTCATTCATTGATTTCTTCAACATGTTTTGAAAAACGGTGATGTACTAGCATTGTGAGATATGCTGGAGATTGGGAGAGGAGTAAAACACATCTTCTGACCTCCAGGAGGTCCTGTTCTAGTAGGGAAAGCAGTGGGAGTAAACAAGGGTAGGTGTCATGAAACTAGAGGAACAAAGACAAAAAAAGGGTGAAGTCTTCAGAGAGCAGAGGTTAATGATGGTCTCAGTCAATGAGGAAGGTGTAAGTTCTCTAAATGTCTCCTACGTGTCCAGCACCAGACAGTGGACACCCTGAATCGAGTGGAGGAAATGCTGACATTGGGTTTTCTTCACAAATGGCAGGCAATGGGCTGGGAGGAATATGGGGTCTGAAAGACAGGGACGCCTCTCACTGAGCCTTACTAGAAATGAGAACAGAAGCTCCAATGTTCTGCTGCTGCCTGAATGGGGATCGTCAGGGAGGCTGGACACGTCGTCCAGCAACTGTCAGACACAAGCGTTGCTATCCTCATACTCCGAGCTCAACCATTCTCCATGTGAGGGTTGCTAAAGTAGCAGGAGTCTTTATTGCATTTATTGTTCAATCCCTGTTGTCTACTTCCAGAAAGAATTTGAGAATGCTTACTAAAATAAAAGATACCCATACAATATGATTGATGAAAAAAATAAAATAATAAATGTTAAGTAATTAAGGAGGTAGTAGATAGTTTAACCTAGTTGTATGCAACTGAGAAAATAAAATTAGTTCTATTTTCACAGATAGTCAAGGGGGAAAGAAAGGAAATGGGGCAAGGTGAACAAGATGGATTCACATAGTTTGTATCATTAGATAAAAAAGAAAAGCAGCAATTCAGAAATGTCTTTATTAGTTCTCTAGGGCAAAGTCATAAGAGGGATATATTATAAGGATATTTCTTTCTTTTCTTAAGATGGAACTTGTAATCTTATTTTTTTAATATAATTTTTTTATTTATTTCAGAGAGGAAGGGAGAAGAAGAGAGAGAAAGAAACATCAATGATGAGAGAATTAATGATCAGTTCCCTCCTGCACACCCCATGCTAGGGATGGAATCTGCAACCCAGGCATATGTCCTGACCAGGAATTCAACTGTGATCTCCTGGTTCATAGGTCGACATTCAACCACTGAGCCACGCCAACCAGGCTATAATGATATTTCTATAAAGGGAATTAGGTAAGTAGTAGCTGTACAAAAGATGCAGATACATATATATCTGCAGCTCATGTTGTGGGGTGTGTGTGTGTGTGTGTGTGTGTGTGTGTGCGCACTCGCATGCCTTGTAAAAGCTGAAAGCAAATGGTTAGAGGTGAGTGAATAAAGGTGATTTTCACTTTGAAATGAGAGTGGCACCAGGGATCTGTGCCAACCTAGGTTGATTAAGTAATCTCAAAAGTATTGTTGCTCAGCTTGTGTGACTCAGTGGTTCAGCATCAACCCATGCACCAGGAGATCACAGTTCGATTCCCAGTTGGGGCACATGCCCAGCTTTCAGACTTGATTGGGGGGGGAGGGGGACAGGAGGCAGCTGATTGATGTTTCTCTTTCATCGATGTTTCTATCTCTCTATCCCTCACCCTTTCTCTCTCTAAAATAAATAAAAATATACATTTTTAAAAAGTATTGTTGGTTCTGTTTATTTATTTTAATTTTTAAAAAATATTTATTGCTGAAAGTATTACATATGTCCCCTTTTTTCTCCCATTGACCCCTCATAGCCCACCTCCGGTCCCTGCCCCAGGTCTCCACCACCCTATTGTCTGTCCATGGGCTATGTTGCTTCTGTTTAGAGATAATTCTATTAAAAATTTCCAGGGAAAACTTGACTATCCAGAAACTTCTGGGAATTAAATATTCTAAAAAGCTAAGTAATATAGGAAAGTAGGATGTTCTTTTTAGCTATATTTTTTGTTTTGTTTTAACCATGTTAAATAGAAATCTTCATAAATACACATGCTTTTATTTCTTAAACAAAATTCACAGAACATATCCACTTTTTCTTACGTGCTAAAGAATCCTATATAATAAAGAGGTAATATGTAAATGGTCATTATGCAGTGTCGTGTAATGACCAACAGCAGGAGGGCAGGGCAGTGAGCTACATGCAGTGGAGAGAGCTACAGGAGGGCAGGGGAGTGAGCTACAAGCAGTGGAGAGAGCTACAGGAGGGCAGGGCAGTGAGCTATGAGCAGCAGAGAGCTACGAGCGGCGGTGGGCCAGGCGGCCCGCTGAGGCAAGTGGCAGCGAGCTACTTGCGCACGATTCGTGCGCAGGGCTACTAGTGTTATTATAAACATCAGTTACAGCACTATTCTCAGGACCCATCAGTGTTTAATAACAAAACAGATCTTTTTTTTAGTTTGAATTTTCCTACCTTTTCCCCTTTTACCAGACTCTCAGGCAATTATTTCTTACTGCTTATAGTGTCTGTGCTTATTGCAATCCTATCTCCATATTTCAACTTTTGGCCTCTAATCTATGGGATGTTAAGATATTGAAAGAAATATTCAAAATCATAATTACCCAAAAGTCTTTCTACGGGTGGATGATTACACAAACTGTGGAATACTACTCAGCAATAAAAAGGGAGAAATTCCTAATACATACAGCAACATGGCTGAATCTCAAATTTATTATACTACTAAGTGCTATATGGTGTGAATAGATTTGTGTGACATTTGGGAAAAGGCAAACCTGTAGGGATAGGAAACAGTCAAGTGGTTGCTGAGGGCTGAGGGTGAGGGGAGGGATTGACAATCAAGGTACATGAGGAAAGTTTTTGAAATAATGCGAATATTCTGAATCTTTATTGTGACGGTGCTTACAAGGCTGCATGTGTCTGTTGAACAGTGGATTGTGTTTTAGCTCAATTACAGCACCACTTCAAAAAAGAGAAATTTAGGAGACATACCGACCAATGGCAAAGTATAGATTTGATTTGTTTCTAATGTTTAAAAAGATTTAAACATTTTTTTAAGACAATTGGGAGCATTTGAACACTGACCTGATGTTTCCTGATAATATTGAATTATTATTTTTAAGGTGTGATGAAACTGTGCATGCATTTACAGAAGTAGTTCCTATCTTTTCCACACTGCATAAGGAAATGATACAATGCCTGGACTTGGCTTCTAAATAGCCCAGGTGGCAGAGGCGGGTACTGATGAAACAAGATTGTCTGCGATGTTATAATTATTGAAACTGGTGATGGGTAAAAGGGTTTAGTATGTTAGTTTCTCTACTTTTCAATTTGCTTGAAATTTACTGTAATAAAACATTTACGTTTTATCTTTTTTTATCATGAATCTATTTTTATTTATGCCAATTAATCCAATAATTAGCAATTCTTAAAAATACAGGTATCCATTGTATATTGCTTAAAATAAATAAATACACTAATTTCAACAAATTTAAATTGTATTACTTTTCATGATTAAATACATCTAGTAAATATTAAGTGACAATTCAATCCCCCATTTTTATAAAACCCAGTATGATCTTTCTACCCGAGTTCTGAATAGTGAGGAAACTGCTCCCATGAGGAGGCATAAAAAGCATGCACTGACTTCTTTGCTTAGATGGAACTTGAAGTTCTGTGGTGTGTGTGTGTGTGTGTGTGTGTGTGTGTGTGTGTGTGTGATCCAAACATCTAAAATGAGATCTACCTCGTAGTGTTAACTATAGGCACAGTGTTGCAAAGCAGATCTCTACAACTTATTCATCTTGTATAGCTAAAACTCATACCCATTGTCCATCAGCTCCCCACTGCCCACTCTCCCACCCCCAGAAACCACCTGAGTATATATCCAAAAGAATTAAAATCAGGATCTTGAAGAGATATCTAAATGCCCACATTCATTACAGCATCATTCATAATAGCATGATATGGAAACAACCTAAATGTTCACTGATAGATGAATGGATAAAGAAAGTGTGGTAGATGCATAGGACAAAATATTTTTTTTTCAGCCTTAACAAAGAGGAAAACCCTGCCATTTGCAACAATATGGATGAATCTGGAGGCCATTATGCCAAGTAAAATAAGACAGTTGCAATACAAATGCTGCATGATTCCGTTTATATGAGGTATCTAAGATAAGTGAAAACATTTTTAATTGTACAAATAACCTTTTAAAAATAGAAATCCCTCATTGTATGGAATGTTTTTTAAATGCAAAAAAAAATCTTTCTTAGAGAAGCCAAGACAAATATGGAAACTCGGCATGAGTCACTTTTTAAATTCCCAGATGGTTTTGAGCACACCCGCTGACATCTTAATTGGAAATCCATCATGTCTGGCATCAGTCCTTACTTCCAGACACTTGATCCACCACTAAGCTGATTTTAGCTTGATATTAGGGTATGTAGCCCTGAGCTTCTGAGCCATTATTAACACAGAAATACCACACAGTCTTACATTAACCTAAAAAATGTGAGGTGTCCAACACAAGCCATAGAACTCTGTAAATTTCTGTCATGTGTTGCTATCTGTATCTAAAAATGGTCATTGCCTTTTGCTTTTATATCTTTCTCTTCCATTCTGCATGGCCATACCTATTGCATGAGTTTTATTTCATGTGCCCTTGCTTCAAATCTTGAAAATTCAAATGTACAATAAGTAATTTAAATGTGAAAAAAGAAAATCCAAATGTATTCATAGGGTAAGACAGTAGACACTTTTATAGGATCTTATTACAGGGTACTTAATAATTTTATCCTACAAGGTCCTATTATAATGGAGTCACTTTCATCAACTAAAATGTAATTTCCCCAGTGTATCCAGTCCTGCAGCTGTCAGTATGTCTCTGTTCTTCGTTCCCAAGAGAGTCAGGGAAGACCCAAGGCTGAGCGAGGAAGCCAGGGCCACAGGCTCAGGGTCACGACCAAACCAGTGGGCCCTGGCCAAGCTGGCCCAGGCCGGAGCGGAGTCAGCCAGCAGCAGCCACGCCAGAAAGCTGGCATGGGAGCATGGGTCATGCAGCCAGAGGCGATCAGGTTGGGGGAGGTCAAGGCAGAGTGCAGCTTCTCCGAGTTCACAGGACAGAAGGCTAGGCCCTGGCCCTGCCTTTCCCGTGACCAGGCATTCTAAAAGGGGTTGTATTTCAGGGGCTGACTGCAGTGGCATTGCTTTTCCTTCCCCGCCTCCAGTGCTCCTGAATTACAGTAAATTCCTTAGTTTATGTCCCTTCAGCAGCTCCTTCTGAGCCTAAAGTTGATATTAATGTTAAGGAAATATTTAACTGATATTAATTGGAGCAAATTACAGAAACGCGATCAGTGAACAATTTGAATTGACTTCTGTGAAGGGTGTGGGATTTTTCCAAGCTTAAATGTCTTCTTTCTAAACATGA
The DNA here is from genome assembly GCF_014108235.1 of Myotis myotis. Lineage (NCBI taxonomy): Eukaryota > Metazoa > Chordata > Mammalia > Chiroptera > Vespertilionidae > Myotis > Myotis myotis. The sequence goes on along the minus strand of NW_023416379.1, from coordinate 30,975,013 downwards.
TAACAAAGGATTTTTTTTGAAAAATAATACATTATGTTTCTTTCTTGTGTGGTTTATGGCATGCTTTGTTATTTAAATGGACTTGTGAATGAAATAGGACACATAAAGTCATTGTAGATGCCCACCAATGCTGTAGATGCCTTTTCTGTCCCACTGAACCCCCCGTCCTTGACCACAAATCCCTGATGCCTGTGGGGTGAGTTCGGTATCTAGTTTTAATCTTTTCATCACCAAAATCCTCTTCAATCCTCTTTCCTCTTCTCTCCATACACGCAGAGACTCCACGTTTTAAACAATCTCATTGTCACTCTGAAAAGGTATAATTTCACTTACAAGCAAGAAAACTTGACCTTTTGTTAGCCTGTATATGATGTGTAGCGATGATACAGATATAGGGTGGGCTAGGCCACCTCATCTGGAATTTCTCCTTGTGAGCTGCACAAGTCCAGAAAGAAAACATCCTAAACACTCTGAAAAAGGAGGTATTGATTCCCTATGGTACGTCGTTCTTTTTAGTGCAAGATGCTGCATCACTGTGGTACAGGTGCCACTTTGTAGGTTTGCTGAGTCCTGGGTGCTCTGACTGCAATAATTAACAACGTGTCCTTGGGCATTTAGAGTCGGCCTTTCATTTATAAAATCGTGGGTTAATCACTTCTTAGGTACAATCGATTTGCTCACCTTGTTCCTGAAACAAGGCGACTACAGAATCAAAAGATCCCAACTCTACCTCCACTTCAGTGCTGTGACACCTGGAGGCAGGGCTCGCTTAAATGCTCTTTCTCCCTCTTTCCCCAAATGCTAAGTAGGCGTAACTCACAGGACGCATAATGACATTATAATAACTGGTAATGAAAATGAATTAAAATAATTTAAAATGTAGTATACAATGTGAGGGGCTCTTCACCTAAAGTAGCTAATCAAAATAACTGTACTTAGCAAGATAAATGCAATACCTGACATTTCTGGGGAAAGAACTTGCCTCTGTTAGTGAAAATAGCAAAACCTAGCAATGGTGTCCAGAATTTCAGGAGCGGAGGGTCAAAGTAAGAATATTTTTCCTGAGCTGGAATGTGAGCCAGTCCCATCTCTCTGGCTCAGGGCAGCTGCTCTTACTTCAGCAAAGTTTGGCCAAGGCTGGAAGTTATTTTGGATATTCCCAGGTTTGCTTATGCCCCAGGGGTCCATAGGGAATAAAGAGGATTTTCTTGACCAGATCCTCTCAGTCAATTCTATTACCATCCACCCACTCCCTATCCCTGATCCTGAGATCCATATCTTTTTCACACATCTTAGGTTGCTTCAATGTGGCTTTTCATACTACACCATGCAACCATTAGATCCGGCGCATTGATGTTGACATACTTCACATTAAGATCAGTCCTGAAAAGTGCTATTTGCCTTCTGTCTCTTTCAGAAGCCTGCTTTCCTCTATTTCACAAATGTTTATGTTCTATAACAAATATTAAAAGCATGTAACCAAATGTGGAAGCAACTGAAAGTTATTTAAGTGCTGAGGCATCAGTCAGTTCTATTTCTCCAAGGAACATTATTGTAACCTCAAGGAAGGGAAGAAATACAAGTATATGTTGCTTATAATATTTCTCTACATAAGATGTACTGAGGAGGGGGCTAGCAGAATCAGGGTGTGGCCAGCTTGTTCAACTTGAGGCAGACTCGGGGACAGATGCACACAAAGAAGATGACGCAAAGCAGTTGGGTGGCGGTGACTTAGGCTTTAACAAATGACCTATGTAGGCTTGCTTCAGATGGTTCCATTTCAGGTTGGAAATAAAATTAAGCATCCCATAAATGAACTGCAAGTCAATTTAGGGTTAATTTAGTTTTTGTATGAGTTTATTTGTTTTCAGTATCTTGTTTATTAAATCACAGTGTGTGGGAGTCAGGTCCTAGACTCAGGCCATGGCTCAGAAATTGGTTTTACTGTCTTTTCTACTAATAAAATATGGGTGATATGAAATGTCATAATGCCTTGGGGAACATAAAACGCTAGTGAAGACTTCTGTGAAAAGGATATCAAGGGCAATTAACTTTGGTTCTTCCTTTGTGTCCAGAAACTCAATAAAATTTCTACATTATAATAGGACCTGGGAATATCAAGGCAAATTGAAGATGATGATGTCAGAATTGTATCTTATGTAGATCTGATTATACTTAATGTGCAATTCATATGAAAACAAAGAAACAGATACAGACTTAGGATTGTTGGGTAGATTTAGCTTCCCTCTACAGACTACAGATGGGAAAAATAGAAGGTAAACTTTCAGATCTAAATTTGGAGGCCTCCACCTCCCCTTTCACCATCCTGAGGGCCTGAGTACCTCTCATTCCCATGCTTCAGATCTTCTTCTGCTACCATCATCCTTCTAAATAAAATACCTATTTGAGGATTATATGCCTTTTAATAGGTGGTTCTAGAAGATCTCACAACCATCAAAGGCTCACATTCATAGCTCTGTTTTCCACTCAGAGGACTGCTCTTTCACATAGCTGCATTGACTTCAAACCTCCCAACCTTGAGAGAAAGAAGACATGTATCTCTCCCAGAGTGTTGTTTTCCTCAAGGGAGAGTCAGTCGAGAGAGAAACCATGGGGCCATTTGCCAGACCCTAGCTTTGCTTTGTGAGCTGATAGAAATGGAGAACATTCTCATCCCTTAATCCTTGGAATCCTGGAGGAGAGAATTAGAGAAGCCCACTCTTGCTTTCTAGGTCTTACTGTTCTCTCATCCATCCTCGGAAAGACATCTAATCCTCCTTTTGTTTGGGAAACTCCCCAAAGGCTGCATTTTTCACTAGTTCTACCAAGATTTCTGTGACAGAGGCTTTCCCACTACAATGACTTAACCTACTTTGAGGGATCATTAATATCAACTCATAATTATTGCTTTACTTACACATATCTCTTTTGCCTAGCCCCATCTTCCACATTTTGAACACATCCTGAGTTGTTTGCATAATTGAATATAAGTGAAAGTAATACTGGTTAGCTTACTAATTCAGGAAATATTCTGTCTTAGCATCATGACAAGCTAACTTAGCTTGTTACCTCAGATATTTCACTGGAGTGGAAAATAATCTGTTGACCCTGAGGATCAGCTTGCTCCTGCTCCCAGAAATGTATAAGGTCAGGCAAAGGAAAGGTCTGTGAAAACTCTGCTGCCATCTCAAAGTATGAAGTAATGGCAATCCATAACAGACTGTCTCTAGGCCATGTAAGGTAACCAGATTGATACTATGAGGCTTAATGAAAAGATTCAGCTACAAATCTTCTTTTTTTAAAGTCCTCATCTGAGGATGTTTTTCTATTGAGTTTTAGAAAAATATCAATGTAAGAGAAACACATAGGTTGGTTGTCTCCTACACATGCCCTGACCAGGGCCTGGGCCAGGGAGGAGACTGCAACCAAGGTATGTGCCCTTGACTGGGATTGAACCCAGGACCCTTCAGTCCTCAGGCTGACACTCTATCCACTGAGCCAAACTGGCTAGGTATCAGCTACAAATATTGGTAAGACTCATCACCCTACAGAGTCTCATCTCACAGAGACTCTGGCTCAGTTGTTTCTGGGTTTTCCCAGGGAGGTTTGTCACATGTGCTCAAGAATAAATCCACTAATATTCTTCTTCTCTAGTTTCAACCTCATTGCCCACTTCCTCTAGAGAAAGGCTGAGCCTCTGCCCTTCATGAGGACATGGTACCCATGGCTTCCATATGTATCCCTGTAGCTCTGTCAGGCTCCACGTCTAAGTTGCCCAATGATAGCACACAAGTGGTAATGAATTTCCCTCTGCCCAACACAATCTCACAATTTGTCCCTTGAGCTTGAAACAGCACTGAAATAGCTCTCTGAGCTTCTGCGCATTACACCTTTCTTGCTAAGATGCCTGACTTCACTTCTGGGATCTGACTGAGGAAAAGTTGCCAACATTAATGAGTTGTATATGTGCCAGGCACTGTATGAAGCACTTTACATGAATTATCTCATTTAAGTCTCACAATAGCCTATGTTGGTGGTGGTGATGGGGCAGGGGGGCAGTACTATTATCTTTTCCATTTTAGAAATGAGAAAAGTAAATTGTGGCATATTCATTATCTATTGCTGTACAACAAATGACCACAAAATTAGTGGCTTAAAACAACAAACACTTATTATGTCACACTTTCTTTTCTTTTTTAAAATATATTTTTATTGATTTCAGAGAGGAAGGGAGAGGGAGAAAGAAATAGAAACATCAGTGATGTGAAAGAATCATTGATCGGCTGCCTCCTTATCAGGGCCAGCCTGACAGGGTTGAGCCGGGCTGAGGCAGGGAGGTGGGAATTGAGAAAAGAAAGAAAGACAGGAAAGCGGGGTCTGGAGGACCCCAGTTCTCTTGATGAACTGAAGTGAGTTTATTAGCTATACAATCCTATTTATACACAACACACTGAATCAGAGGTCTGTCAAGAGGAATGTATTCTTTGTTCCTCTTAATCTCTAAGGGAGAGATACAGCGGAAGGACAAGTTCTCAGTACAGCATATCTCAGTAAATAGTTACAGACTTCTTGGTAAGCTATGAAAGGCTGTTCTCATTCTACAAATGTTACTCCCATTCTACTGATAATCGCCATCCAAACAAGTCTGGGAAAACTGTGTGGGTAAGGGTCCCAGCCTTGCTAGCCCCTGCAGGTGCAAGGACCTTGCCAGCTTACATCTGGCCCCCAACACCTCCTACAGGCCCCCTACTGGGGATTGAGGCTGTAACCCAGGCATAGGCCCTGACGTGGAATCAAACCGTGACCTCCTGGTTCATAAGTCAATGCTCAACCACTGAACAACACCGGCTGAGCTTATGTCATATTTTCTATGAAGTATGGCTTAGTGGGCCTCTGCTTCAAGGCCTCCCATGAGTTTGCAATCAATGTGTTGTTTAGGGGTCAGGTCTCATCTGAAGGCCCAAGTGGAAAAGGATCTGCTTCTAATCTCACAAACATGATTGTTGACTAGATTCAGTTCCTTTGGGACATTGAATTGAGGGCCTCAATTCCAAGCTGGCTATTGTCCAGTGGACACCCTCAGCTCCTGTCACATGGACCTCCCCAACATGACAACTTGTTTCATCAAGCCTATGAGGGGAGGTCTGCCAGCAAGACAAAAGTGAGTCTTTTGTAACCTAATTATGGAAGTGACAGCCAAACACCTTTGACATATTCTGTTGGATAGAAGCAAGTCACAGCTTCTGTCCACACTTAAGAATTACATAAAAGTGTGAGTGTTAGGATACATAAGTCATTGGGGGCCATCTTAGAGTCTGTGTGACACATGGAGAGGGTAAGTAACTTACTGTCTTATCCTGTTCCAGCAGCTATAACAAGATAATGAAAAACAATTTTTCTTACAGTTCTGGAGGCTGGGAAGTCCAAGATCATGACACCTGTGGATTTAGTGTTTGGTAAGAGCCCACTTCACTATAACCTTACATGGCAGAAATGGCAAGGGATTTCTGTGGGGTCTCTTCTATAGGGGCACTAATCCCATCCTTGAGGGCTCTGCCCCCATAATCTTAACACTTCTTAAAGACCCCATCTCCCAATATCATCATATTGGGGATTAGGTCTCAACCTATGAATTTTGGAGAAATAAAAACATTTAATCTATAAAACTTACCCAAGGATTATCAGCTAATAGGCAATTAAGCCAATATTTGAGCACAACAAAATATAGCTCCAGAGGAAAGTAAGACTCAAAAGCTTTTGGAAACCAGGCTACCCATAGAAACAAGGATATACTTCTGATTTATCACCTTTTGGATGTGTCACTAAAACAAGAGTTGCTGAAGATGCAGGCTTTGTGTGTGTGTGTGTGTGGTTGTTAATTTTAATCCCTGCATGTTTTCAAAAAATTTGTGCATTATGTGGCTTTAACACAATTATTTAGATTTTCATGAACTTTAAAAAGATAATCAGAAGATATAATGACACTATTTCCTCCATGCTCCTGTGGCAACAGATGTTGAGTAGAGCTAAGCAACAACTTAATAAACAATGTGGTTGTCTGATCACAACTACTTTTTGTCACTTGCATGGCCTTTAGCTGCAGGCATTTGACTTTGCTACCACTGCAATTGAACAGAGAGTACAGTAGTCCTGAGAACTGAATTGTGAGTTCATTTATGGGGAAAATTAAAAGAGGTTTCTCCCAGATATCTGACATATCAAAAATTTTTGAATAATGTTAAATTTACATAGAAATTGGATATTATCCCCAAAATGTGCTGTTAGTGTAGCAAAATTACATATATATTTATAAACAATTGATTATGAGGACATCTTTATTACCCCACTGGAGAGAAGGCTCCTTGCTTATCTGGGCATACACATACTAGTTCTACCTAGTGGTAGTTACCTCAAATGTAAATACAACCCCTTGGAGACACTCAGCAACCTTTCTGGGAATAGAATTATTTATTTGTTTCTTTATTTTGGTCAATGAATATATATATATATATATATATATATATATATATATATATATTCTTATTGCTAGGCACCATGTTAATCTAATTATAATAATTGAAGTTGTGAAACATTGAAATGTATACAATAGGTCATTTCAACACTATCTTATAGCAAGCTTGTGGTATAAGGAACAAAATTTGGGTCTTCTACTTTACCCAATATTCCAGGCTGCCTTGGTTAAAATTCCCTTCATTATTTATGTTAAACTGCAAGGTTGATTTGAGGGTATGAACATTATCCTTGGCAGGCTGATTCTAAATTACCATATAAGTGTGTTGTCATATTCTTCATACTTCAAATAAACTTATATGGGAAATATAAACACTAGTACAGCCATTAGAGACTAAACTGGCAATTAGGTGATTCAAACTGGCTCTTTCTCTCTTGTAATTCCTTAGTAGCATATTATAAAAGAGGAATGGTATTTCCCACCCCAGTCCCAGTTGGTAATTCTGATTGTCCCATGATTTCACAGCTGCAAATCAACCCCCACCCTCTCACACTTGTCTCTGGCTAATGATGCTTTCTTTAATTAGCACATGACTTAAACTTTCATTCTGACTTATCTGTTGCTTTGGTCGCTGGGCTACCTGAGTGCAAGCTAGTCTAATTGGAAAAGAAAAAGTACTTACTTGAACATTGATGCTACTTGTCCTGACATTGAACAAAAGAAAGAGCAATTTGTCTGGTTGCTGAATTTGCTTTCGTTATCAACTGAATTTGCATTCTCTGACAACTTCTCTCCCTTACAATCTGTCTAGGCTTTGTACTTCTATTTGTGGGTTTTTTCCCTTTGGTTCTTATGTATTCCCCGACTTGAGAATGGCTTCTAGAAAAAGCTACGAGGAGCTATGCTTTGCCAAAGCCTGTGTGAGACGGCCTGCAGAGGGGGATTTGAGGAGATACAAGACCTTGCTCTTTAAGGTCAAACCATTACTGACCTTTCCTCCTTTTTTACTCCAAACTCCCAGGATCCCTGTCACCTTCTGGATGGTTAAGCCACACAGATGATAGCTTTACTCTATGTCAAATACATGTATATTAGAGAGGAGAGCCTACTTGAGGAACCTTATGATCTCTGACATACTCTCTTCTTGCCCCTGATAAATTTCCCTGAAAAGTCACCAAGAAAAGGTTTTCTGAGGAGTCAGAATATGAAACAGGAAGTGAAAATGAGGATAGGATGAAATGGGAGAAATACACATTTTGTTTTTGAAATGACCAATATTCATTATCTCTAATATTCATCGTGGTAGATAATGTGAGGAGATATAAATGCAATGAAAAACAGGCTTCCATGGGTTTGGAGATGATCTGTAAGCTGACCTACAGATAGCAGTGAAAGAGGTGAAGCAGGTAATAGTCTCCTGATGTGCACGTCAAAGTGTTGAACATAGATAAGAAATGCTACACAGTCCCTCAGAGAGACAATGAGATTAGAGCTGTAGAATGAAGAGGGGGGAAGTTCAGGCACGATCATTATGTGAGCACCAGGCAACTTGGACCTGGACTGTACAGTGTGCACTGGAGAAATGAAGGAAACTAATCAGGCTAGAATGAAAGCTTGACTTTGAGCAATTGAAGACAGGAGTTGAGATTTCACCCTGTGGGCATGAGATAGCCATCACAGATATCGGAATAGAGAAATGGATGTCTTAGGAAGAACTATGTTGGTGGTGAGTTTGAAGTAGGAAACACTGGAGGAGGAAAGACTGGTTAGGCAATGGCAGAAATTTAGATTTTTCTAGGATGGTAACTAGGAATAAATGTGAAAGAGGAAGAAAGGATTTTATTTTTCCTGAACATGGCAAGTTTTTGAGATGGAACGAGCAAAGAAGACTGTGAGGTGTACAGCCTGACTCAACGTGAGGGGGTGGTTGGTGACCTAGTGTCAGATGATTTAGTAAAGGGGAAAGCCCCAGATTTCAGTAAGTACAATCATGGAATCAAGAGATTTTTAAAGCTGGAAAGGGCTTTAGAGATCATCTACTGTAGCCTTTTCATCTTATCGGAGGGCAAATGAGGCCAAGGGAAGTATGTAACTCAATCCAGGGCAGTGGTGACTCAGTCCAGGACAGTGAGCAGACTATGGCAAGAGTTTAACTGCACCCACGTCTTCTCCCACCAGCTCATCCGGCCTGCTTCACTATCCTCTCTGACTAGTTCTCTGGATATTCAGTCTCAAACTCTAGAGACTGAGGACCACAGCCCATATGCAGCCAAATAAAACAAAATAGAAAAGTTGGGTGGAATTTTTCAAAAAGCTAAATTTATCCATTTAAAGAACTTTATTCTGTGATTCTGTCCTTCCTAAAATATGGTGTGAAAATCTTTTGTTTATGAAATGCCACACTGATGATATGGAATTTTTGGACTGGAACCCGGATTCTTTGTCCACCAGAGTTGAAGAATGAATCCATGAACAGAGGGTAGTATAGCAAAGGTGGAGATTTATTGAAGAACAAGTACAGACTCCCGTGTGGGAGAGGGAAAGAGCCCCACAGAATGGACTCCTACGTGGGGAGAGGGAAAGGGTCCCACAAAGTTCCTTTTCCCTATGGCTTATAAAGGCTACAGATCCTTGTGCCTTGATATCCCCTCTGATTGGTCACTATTCTCTTAGATTGGTTACTATAGTAACTCCTGAGCTCAAAGTCAAACCTCACAAGGGACGTGTGAAGTTCTCCCCCCACCCCCTCCTTCCTTATTGTTTTCCTATTCCCTTTGGGCTTTCTTCTTCTCCTTCTGGATGAAGGGCTTCCTTCCCTTTATTTTGTAAATAGAGACCTTTTGCTGTTCCCAGCTCCTTCATTCTATAGAAATGTACCTGTTGCAGCTTTTCAGCTTCCTAATTCTATGGAAATATACCTTCTGCTGCTCTGCAGCCCAGAACTTTTTCCATGGTCCCCTTGATTTCTAAAATTTCCTAAACTTGTCTTTTTCACCCCTAAAAATTCCTGTTTCACTGATATGTGTGGTACAATTTTTACTGTCTTTCTTAGCACAATAAAAAGCTAGTAATCCAAGTACACTCCCTTTCTTTTATTTTAAACTGGTCTTTAAAATCTAAAAGTCTTAGAGTCATTTCTCTGCAGGATGGCAAATCTATCCCAAGACTTACCAAGACTTGGGGGTAAAAATGTAGCTGCACAAAGGATTACATAACAGTTTTCCTGTCTCTGCCCTCATCCACAAGGGCAGGATTACAGCATCCTCTTTATCACAATTCCCTCTCTCGCTAGGTCTGGGCAGGAGTCCACGAAATGGATACTGGGTTAGGAGTGAGGGGATAAGGGTCACTCATCACCTAGAACTCTGAATCACTGTCCCTTCTGTCCCTCGGCCTTAGACCAAGGTTTGGTGGTACTAGCAGGGTAAATGGACCCAATTGTTTGATTATGGCCACGTGATATTTCTTCAGTCAGCAGTCATTTGCAAAGCATCCTGCAAAAGCACTCCAAGCCACCTTTTCGCCTAGATTGCCTCACGTTTCCCATGAAGATAACCTCACTGCTGCAGTCCCTCAGAGAAGTAGACCTTGGTGGATTGCCCCATCAGGGCTCCAGAAAAACTTCCAGATGCCTCAATCTGTTGGCAGCAGGTGTGAGACCGGTGGAGTCAGACCAGACCTTGGTTTGGCAACGTTGGTACTTGAGTTCTGGCTAGGAAAAAATTCAGAGTCAAGACTCAAACTATAGAGAAAGCTTATTTATAAGAGAAGGTTTATTTAGAAAATCACAGAGGTAGAAGAAATGAACTCAGGGAACAAATTTCAGTGACAAAGGAAGGGCCCTTGGAGTTTAGGAGAAAGGAAGGTAAGGGTAATTTGCCTGGCGGTAAGGAGGAAGAAGAGGGAGATGGGGAGGGGAAAGGCTAGAGCATGCTCCTGGATTTTAGGGCAGGTCCCAGGGAAGAATCTCAATAGAATATTCATCAGCTTTCCAGGTAAGTCCTTTCAGGGTTTGGTCTGCACAAATTGGTCAGCACCATTATTCAATGCAACTGGTCCTGAAGTCAGCCATGGCATAGCTTGTATGTTGTTTGAGCCTGGAGCTGAAATACAACTGAGGCCATGGTATTTCTAGGGAGAAAAGGCCAGAGGGTCAAAACCCCATGACCAGAGGTAAGCCAGGGAGGCTCCATGACCAGACATATGCCAGGGGAGGGAAGATTACCCTGGGACCGAGGACCTTGTTTTCCCAGTTTGCCCAATGCTAGCAACCTGGGGCTTTCCGTTCTGGTGATCTTTTGCACCTGGCCCATCTTCCTTAATCTGCTCATGTCTGTCTGCCTGCCTCCCACAGATCCTGAGCTGAGCTCAGTCCCCGGCGAGGTAGAGGACAAGGGTCAGGGCACTAAGTCACAGGACTTGGGCACATTGAGTTTAGCAGGCAGCAAGGCCTGCGGCAGCGATCACTGAAGATTCAGAGAAAGCGGCCCGGTTTCCTCCGATATCTGACCTAAGGGGAAGAGCCCTGCACCAACAGCGAAGGGACCTGGGCTGCCACGCCTACACTTCAGGGAAGTAAACAAATCACTCCACTTGGGCCTGTTTCCTCATTTCCAAAATTACGCGTCTAGGACTGCTTCCCTGAATACACGAGTCTACAAATAGGATTTGGAAGCACAGCCTAAAGGAGCCACGCGGGGCCCAGTGGAAACCTCCCGCAGGTCTCGCCCAGCCCCAGGCTCTGCAAACCCGACTCCCCGCTGGGGGTGTCCGTCGGAGGCGTGCGCGCCCCCGCGGGGCTCAGCGTGGGCGTCCCCGCCTCAGCGCGCGCGTCTGCGCCAGGCTCGCCGCTGCCTGGGCCGCCGCCTTCCAGACCCTGCCGGGCCGGTGGGCGGGGCGCCGCGAGGGGGCGGGGCGCCGGGGCGGGAGAGGCCGGGTCACTGGAGGAGGAGGAGGAGGAGGAGTGGAAGAGAAGGAGAAGAAGAGAAGAGAGAAGGTGGTTGCCGGGCCGGGCCGAGAGGGCCTGGAGGAGGCGGACGGCCCGGGGCTGTGGGGCGCGGAGCGGGTTCGGGACAGCGAGGAGCAGCCGGCACGGCGGCCTCGGCAGCCAGCGCCCGGGCCACGGAGCGGCCGCGCCGGCCGGTGAGTGTCAGGAGGCCCAAGGGAGACGGGCGGCGCGGGCTGCGCCGGGGATGGAGGCGGCGGCCGGCCGTGGGAGGCCGCGGCCAGGTCGGAGGCGGCCCGGCCAGGGCGGAGTGAACGCGGCCCCGCCGGCCCTGCCCCGTCGGTCCCGGCGCTGTACCGGCGCCGAGTGGGCGTCCGCGCGTGGGGTCCGCGCGGGTCCTGCTGCCCGGCCGGCCGCGGAGACGGGCTGCAAATGGCGACCCCGACCCCGAGGACCGACCCTCGAGTCACCCTGCCGTGCGCGTTGATGGGTTGGAAAGGGTGTGAAGGAAACTTGGGAAACCCCAGGAACCGCGAGAACCCAGGTCCCTTTCCTTTGGCCGTTTAGAAACCCGAGTTCTTTGGGGCAACAAACGGGTTAACGTGAGGCTGGGAGGCATCTTCCACTGTCTCCGCGGGATGAGTGAAGTTGGTAACTTTTCCATTCATGGAAGTGAGAAGCGCCGAGTCCTAGCCCGAGTCCTTATTAAAGGGAAACTGACTGCGTGTCTGGGGCTGACGGGTACGACCCTTTCCAAGTTGTCCGCGGCCCGGCCCGTGCAGCCGCAGGTTGGGTTCGGAGCGCTCTCCTCCGGGCTTGTTCTCAGGGTGTGGATCGGGGAGAATGGAGACTGGCAGAGCCATGTGTTGTTTACCGTGCTTCTCCTGCTCCGCTCCCCTCTGCCTCCCTCGTTTTTTCTTTCTGAGCCATTTCATAAGTCTCAGATAAGCGATGCTTGGGAAGGAACTGACCTTTTATTCCAGAATTGCTTGATGGGCTCAGATCCAAGATGAAGTTATTTATGGGCATTCTGATACCATGGGAGATGAACTTAAAAGTCTTTAAGTACAAAAACCCCAAACTTTCTGAACTTCAGTTTTTGTTTGCCACCTTTCAGTCCTGTGTTATGTCTTTCAGAGACCTAGCAAATTATATTCACAGGTTTGGCGTTCGCTCCTACTTGTCAAGGTTTTCCAAAGCAGACGCAGCTGTTGACGCGGCCAAAGGAAAAGATTAGGTAGGATAAAATGTACGTTTAGGATTTTTCTCAGGGTTCGATTTTTCTGTATGCGATTTTCGCTGAATCACTGTTCTTTATGCTTAGTCACTGTTTCTTATTAGTTTGGGGATAACGTGGTGTTTTGCTAACTTTTTTTAAGTTGCCAATTATTTTTATCTTGGTACTTGACTGCGGTGACATAGCTTTTTTGTGTGATTCTGGAAATGTTAGTGGGTGGAGTTTTGTGAGTGTTTATAGAGAACTGAAGTTTCCACTATAGGCAAACTTTCATGCATTCCAAGTGTACTGGGTATTTAATTTCAATACAATATTTCTCCATGTTCCAAGGTACTTTAAGGTCACTAAAATAGGCATCGGTAATGTGTGTTTACTATTTGATATGTTACTAAAATGTGACTTTTAATGGGATAAGTTCTATGCTAATTTGTATGGTTTTGATGTAGTTTTTTAACTGAGTTTCTGTGATTGCCTGTTTCATTAAAGGGAGTTAGTACATTCGTATTCATAGAATTCTTTGAAGTTAAAGTCTTCAGTCAAGAGGCTGTATAAAACATTATTCAATTTCAAATTCAGTTTGATAAAGCAGGTGAGATTGGCCTTGGAGTCGAGGTTTTTACCTTGTAGGTAGCTTAACACAGAAAAGCATGCATGAATTAAAACTCATTCTGTGAAAATCGTTTACAAAAGGGGTGTGTCTTTTTTTTTTTTAAAGAGTGGGTAATGTTAGCATTAGATAGTTCCTCATAGGATTGTTTTTAATAACCTTTATTTATACATAAAGCTTTGTGTATATAAATGGTGTGTAAAGTGAAGTACCTCCGTTTTCTGGGCACATACATAATAGTGCCCAACCTTTGTAGAGTTCTAGGGTGTTTTCACAGTAGTAATGGCCTCAAGGTCACAAAGCTGAAATTCCTTGTAAGCCCATTCCCCTCTGCCATGCTGCCCATTGTCATTAGCTGAGTTCTACCACTTGGGTGGATTATTTTTATCTGAGTGTCAACTCAAATAGGTTCTTGTCTCAATATTCAATATTTATTAATATTTTAATTTCTGATGTAAGTCTTTAATAATTTCATTTTCTTATTTAGTGAAGAACATGGCAAGTAATTAGAACTTTCACTTTGGAATAAGCTACTCATGACCATATTTAGAAATGAAAGATGTATGTTTTGATTATATCATAATTGGAAAGCTAAAGCTTGAAAAAAATTCCATACAATTAGATCATCTTTTTATAAATAAAAAGAAGTCAGAACCAAAATTTAATAAAAGAATGTATACAGTGTAACCCATTTAGCCATTTTGGACTCATCAGGAGAGCTTGTGCTTTGAGTCATGAGTTTAATGATAACGTATTTTCAATCTTGTCTACTTAAACCAGTGAAATAGCTGTTCCACTGAGGTTATTGATTGATTGTAGTCTTTAAAACTGAGTGCTCCTGATTACAAATAAGTCAGCAAGTGTTTTTATTACTGTGCAATAGTACTTTGTACAAGAAGGGTCAGACTTACTCTGGAGGAGCTCATAACTGATTGCAAGCAACTCTACTGTTTAAGTAGAATTCTTTTCCATCTACTCCCATATTAATTGTAATATTAAGCAACTGATACCACTTCCTTTTTTGAGCTTCTTTTCCTCACCCTAAATCAACTCAGCATCTTCACGTGTGCAGACACCGCCACCTCTGCTTTTCTTTTTCCACCTGATGTCTTATATTCAGTAACCAGTAACCAGACTGCAGGATTTGGTTAGGGCCGGGGTTGGCAAACTGCGGCTCGCGAGCCACATGCGGCTCTTTGGCCCCTTGAGTGTGGCTCTTCCTAAGCCTTAGGAGTACCCTAATTAAGTTAATAACAATGCATCTACCTATATAGTTTAAGTTAAAAAAATTTGGCTCTCAAAAGAAATTTCAATCGTTGTTCTGTTGATATTTGGCTCTGTTGACTAATGAGTTTGCCAACCACTGGTTAGGGCAGTGGTCGGCAAACTGCGGCTCTTTGGCCCCTTGAGTGTGGCTCTTCCACAAAATATCGACTTCTGCGCATGGACCACGAAGTTTCAATCGCACTGTACATGCATGCCCGCACGTGGTATCTTGTGGAAGAGCCACGCTCAAGGGGCCAAAGAGCCGCATGTGGCTCGGGAGCCGCAGTTTGCCGACCACTGGGTTAGGGAATTAAAATAGTGGAACAGTATACAGTTAAATGTTTCCTTCTGTGCCTTTTATTACTATTATTTTTTAAGATTTTAAAACAGTGGAAGATTGGAATTAAGTTTTTTGATTTACTTTTCCCTTCGGTTTGCTTTTTGGTTGTATAATTTACTTCATATACAGTATAATGCCTGGGACATATGACCTAGGTGCTCAATAAAAGTGATAACTAATGACATTCTAGCACTGGTACAATGAGTATACTAGATCTACAAAGGAAGTATGTAGTTTTCCATGAAATCAAGAATCTCATTATGTTTTGGAATCCATTTGGTTATTTCTTGTATTATAATTCTTTGTTGTTGTTGTTTTTAGGTAAGTGAGGCACAGTATTGAACACAGGGAACACAAGAGTTGGATGAGGCAGAGATGGGCCTGCTGCCTTCATGGAGCTTAGAGTTTTCTTGTGGAGATAGATATTAAACAGGATAATGATTTACTTAGAGTTGTGACTAGTGTTACCAAGGAAAAATACAATGTGGGACGAGCATGTAATGTAATATGGGATTCATACCTTGTCTATGTGGAAAAGTAACATTTAAGCTGAGACATACAGATTTGAGGCAGCAGTTAAGGGAGAGGTGTGTGTGCGTGTGTCTTCGAGTCAGAAGCAGGCATTAGGAATAGCCTGAGGCAACAAGCTGTGTGAGTAATTTAGGTGACTTGACTTAGCATATTTTAAAATTTTGCTAATTTGCAATGTTATATTGCTTTTTTAAAAATCACCTTACATATTTTAATGAGTTCTGAAAAATAAACAATTTGTTTTGAGAGCCATATCTTTAAGTCTAGAAATAGCTTTGAATGACAAGGCCTAACTTCATCATATGGGAAAATGCCATGTCTTAAAACTATTTTATGGATTGCTTGTCAGCCACAGAGTATGAGTTGGCCAAGAATTTCTGTTAGAGAAAATTGAAATTACTGTAAGGCATTTAATCATTTACATATATTTTCTGGCCTAATGAAACTTTTCCAGTTATTTGGAAATGTTAAGATTCTTTTTTAAGCTGGTCAGGGTGGTTCAGTAGTTAAGTATCAGCCTATGAACCAGGAGGTCCCCATTCAGGGGTCATACCCAGGTTGCAGGCTTGATCCCCTGGGGGGGGGGGGGAGGGGGAAGGTGGGAGCGTGCAAGAGGCAGCCAACCAATGATTCTTTCTCATCATTGATGTTTCTATCTCTCCCTCTCCCTTCCTCTCTGAAATCAACAACAAAAAATATATATAAAATAAGAGCCTTTAAGTGTTTTATTTAAGCTTTGATTTCCTCTTGTGTAAAATCCTACATAATAAAAGGCTAATATGCAAATTGACCCTAACAGCGGAACGGCTGGTTGCTATGATGCGCACTGACAACCAGGGGGAAGACACTCAACGCAGGAGCTGCCCCCTGGTGGTCAGTGCACTTCCACAGGGAGTGCTCCGCTCAGCCACAAGCCAGGCTGACAGCTATGAGTGCAGCGGTAGAGGCGGGAGCCTCTCTTGCCTCCTCCGCAGTGCTAAGGATTTCTGAGGGCTCCCAGGCTGCCAGAGGGATGTCTGACTACCAGCTTAGGCCCAATCCCCTGGGGAACGGACCTAAGCCGGCAGGTGGACATCCCCCGAGGGGTCCTGGACTGCGAGAGGGTGCAGGCCAGGCTGAGGGACACCCCGCCCCCCCCCCCCCCCCCCGCCCCCAGTACACAACTTTTTTCGTGCACCGGGCCTCTAGTGTAGATTATAAAATGCATCTCAAAAATATATTTTAAAAAATTATTTTTTTAGGGTGTTCTTTCAAAACTTAATATTGAGGAGTTTTAAATTATGCTCCTCTTGAACTTGAAGCCTCAATTTTAGCAACTTGTTCTCTTGGGCCTGCTGTGTCACTGTTCAACTGATAAATCAGGGATGGATGTTTTTAAAGCCGTTTCACAGGATTTATGAGGAATGTGAGGCATATTTATTTGATAATAGTGATCTTGATTAGAAAGAGCTTGGATCTGAAAGTTTTAAGCTGAGGTTTATATACCCAGAACATTATTTGGGTATTGTCTATTGCATTTTCTTATTTCTTAATATATTTAATAGTAAAATGGAATTAAACTAGATTCCTTCTTTATATAACTATTTTGAGAATTGTTAAATTTATATTGTTCTATATGCTTATAGTGAGCATTATGAATGTAAGTTATTCGTTAAGTAATTTAAAACTCCTATATTCAAAGGAAGGTATGTGCTATTATAATTAGAAAAGACGAAAAGGAGGCAGGACCATCTCTGTCTTATTCAGTTGGGGATCAAACCTACAACCTTGCAGTGTACGGGAGGACACTCCAACCAACTGAACCATACTGGCCAGGGCTCACCCAGTTGTTGACCACAGGGGTGATTGTGTTGGAATAAACTGCACGCAAAGTTGTATAATCTCCATTCCTCAAATAACATCTTAAAATTGTATTTCCAGTTACTGAAGTGCTGCCTTATTTTCTTAAACTTTTTAAAAAATATATTTTTATTTATTTCAGAGAGGAAGGGAGAGGGAGAGAGAGAGAGAGAGAGAGAGAGAGAGAGAGAGAGAGGGAGAGAGAGAGAGAGAGAGGGAGAGAGAGAGAGACAGACATCAATGATAAGAATCATTGATCGGCTGCCTCCTGCATGCCCCCTACTGGGGATCGAGCCCACAGCCCAGGCATGTGCCCCTGACTGGAATTGAACTGGGATCTCTTCAGTCAGCAGGTGGATGCTCTATCCACCGAGCCAAACCAGCTGGGGCTTCTTAAACCTTTTATAAGTAACCATATCTGTTATTGTCCACATACACGGATCAGATATAGATTTAAATCCTAGATGACCTTGGGCAAGTCAGCCTTTCTGAATCTCAGTTTCCTTTGGGTTATTATAAGGATTGTGACATTAATTGACAAGACATATGTGAACAAGGATAAAATAGGTATGTAATTAGTGTTCCTTTTTTTTGTCTTCTCTGTAAGTCCACTTCAATGAATAATAAATATTTTGGACTCATTGCTGTGGTTGTTTTTATTTTCATTTTGTAACATTTTTTTTTTCCAGAGTAGAATAGTATGCAAGATGCTATTTATTTTGAAGCTTGAGAGCCTTCTACATTTGCCTTTCAGAGTTGCTCTTTTTCATTTAACTCAGTTGTTTGTAACAGTTGCTATTTTAAACACTTTGAATTAAGTGACTTTTTTGAGATGTGTTCTGTCGGGTGTGGTCATGTGATTTGTACATAACATAAAGTGTTCCTACAAGTTCTGAGAGCAGTGGTCACTTTTGGAACAGCTTGTATTTTTAGTTTTCTCTCAGTAAGTCAAACTTACTTCAGCATGTGAGATGAACTTTGTCTGGTTGCAAAAAAGAAAGCTACAGCTGTTTTCACAATCTAATCCCTCAGCAAAGTTTGCCTTATTTTTTTTTTTTTTGCCTTAATTCTTAATAAAGTTTCTTTTTGAATTTCTGCTTAATTTACAAATGTTTTTCACAATTAGTCTCTCATTTCTTCTAGTAGGTCTCTTTTAGCATGTCTGTTTTTAAGTTATAGGTCTGTCACTACCTATAAAATTTATAGAGTTAATATTCAGTGGTATATTTAGCTCATAATTTTTAATTTTTAAACACAGTTTAGAAAATACAGTTTTGTTGATAAATGTGTGCCTCCCTCCCACTGCTGGCATCACTAAGCACCATAATATCAATTCATAATTCTTTTACTTGCTCAAGAAAAGCTCTACCAATTATTGGTAGATTTTTGTTATTTTAGTTTGAAGAAAATCAAACCTGAACTGGAGAAAAAGAAATAGCAATTTGGGGAGTAGTTTACATTAGACATCTGGAACCAAAATAGAGTTTATGTGAAAATATGTCAGAGAGCTAGCTTATGCACTAAAGTGAAGAAAATAGGCTAATATTCAGCATCTCATCCAGAAAATTATTATCTACAACTGTATAATTCAGCTTGGGAAATGCTGAGTTGAATTGCCTATGCCACATACATGTAAAGATGTATAATAAGTAATTAGCTGTAGAGATTTGAAGTTTGGAAGAGGGATCTGGGCAGGAGATATAGATGAGTTTTCAGAATATTGGTGGCAATTGATGCTTTTGAGAAATTGTAAACACCCAGGGGGAGAATGTATAGAAGAATGAGCAAGAAATTACATAGGTCCCTGAAGAATAGGAGTGTTTTAGAAGAAGAGTTTTTAAGAGGTAGGGGGGAAACCAGGGAAATGTGACATCATGAAAACTAAGAAAAAATAGCTTAAAAGGAGAAATTAGTCAACATCTATATAATAAAAGCCTAAGTGACTGTTATGGCAGAACGACCAGAATGACTGGTGGCTATGATGCGCACCGACCACCAGACGCTTAACACAGGAGCTGCCTCCTGGTGGTCAGTGCGCTACCACAGGGGGAGTGCTGCTCAGCCAGAATCCGGGCTCACAGCTGGTGAATGCAGCGGCGGTGGCGGGAGCCTCTCCTGCCTCCGCGGCAGCACTAAGGAGCAGCAAGCCGAGCGGTAAGGAGCAGCTAGCAGGCGGGTGGTGAGGAGTGAAGGGTCTTGGACTGCAAGAAGGCACAGGCCAGGCTGAGAGACCCCCCACCCCACTCCCTCACTCCCAGTGCACGAATTTCGTGCACCAGGCCTCTAAGTAATGATATAATGGCCAAGGAAGATGGGGCCTAGAAAAAACTGCCCTTTGGATTTAGCACTGAGCCTCTGAGTAGCACAGGTTTAATGAGTGGTGGTGAAAATAAAAGCCAGATTTATGCTTTGATTTACATTATTAAATAATTTTTAAAATTGGCCATTATTTTGTCTAAGTTATTTTTTTCTTTCATCTTAGCAACCAGAGCTGGACTGGCCATTATGGAGGAGGAGCTGCAGCATTCGCACTGTGTGAATTGTGTCAGTAGACGGTGTATGACTAGACCAGAGCCTGGGATTTCCTGTGACTTGATTGGTTGTCCATTGGTTTGTGGCGCAGTCTTCCATTCTTGCAAAGCTGATGAGCATCGACTTCTATGTCCATTTGAACGAGTGCCTTGCTTAAATAGTGGCTTTGGATGTCCATTTACAATGGCTCGAAATAAAGTTGCTGAACATCTAGAAACATGCCCCGCAAGTGTGGTGTGCTGTACAATGGAATGGAACCGATGGCCAGTTAGTTATGCAGATCGGAAGTCATATGAAAATCTAAGCAGAGATGTTGATGAAGTGGCACAATTAGATATGGCCTTGGCCCTTCAAGACCAAAGGATGCTCTTAGAATCTCTCAAAGTAGCCACCATGATGTCAAAAGCAACTGATAAAGTATCACAGCCTAGAGAACAAATATCAGTTAAATCAACTGTTCCAGAGATACCACATGCTAATGGTTTGGTGTCTGTTGATGAAGAATCTTATGGTGCACTTTATCAAGCTACTGTAGAAACAACCAGAAGTTTGGCTGCTGCTTTAGATATCCTGAACACCGCCACAAGAGACATTGGCATGTTAAGTACGAATCTTCCTGCTTCCTCAAATGAAATGAACGAAGAGCAAAATGCCAGAGAAAGCTTACAGAATAGGAACTTGAAAGACCAAGACCATGTTTATGAGGATGAGATAGGAGCAGTAGGTGGAATTGACCATAATGATACAAATCAGAATGCCCAACCTGAACAAAATGGTTCAAGTGATTTGTTATGTGACTTGGATACCAGTTCTTATGACACTTCTGCTCTTTGTAATGGCCTTCCTTTGGAAAATATATGTACACAGGTCATAGACCAGAATCAGAATTTACATGGTGATTCTGGAGAAAGTAACTTAACAAATGGAGAATGTGTAGCATCAGATGGCACTTCAGAAACTTCCAATTCACTTTCAGTAGCAGCACAACTTAGGGAAGTAATACCACCTAATGCTTTGCCTAACGGCACAATTCAGCATATCCTCATGCCAGATGACGAGGATGAAGGAGAATTGTGTTGGAGAAAAGTAGACTTAGGAGACCTGAGGAATGTGGATGTCTTATCTTTCAGTCAACCTTCATTCAAATTTCTTTCCAATTCATGTTGGTCTAAACCGAAGGAAGATAAAGCAGTAGATACATCAGATTTGGAAGTTGCAGAAGATCCAATGGGTCTCCAAGGAATAGATCTAATCACAGCAGCATTACTGTTTTGTCTAGGAGATTCTCCAGGTGGAAGGGGTATATCTGATAGTCGCATGGTTGATATTTATCACATTGACTTTGGAACTCAGACTTTTTCACTCCCATCTGCAATATTAGCTACAAATACAATGGTTGGGGAAATAGCTTCAGCTTCAGCTTGTGATCATGCCAACCCACAGCTTTCAAATCCAAGTCCTTTTCAGACACTTGGGCTGGATTTAGTTTTGGAATGTGTCGCTAGGTACCAACCCAAGCAGCGTTCAATGTTTACATTTGTTTGTGGACAGTTATTTAGAAGAAGAGAATTTTCTTCACATTTTAAGAATGTGCATGGTGACATTCATGCTGGACTCAATGGCTGGATGGAACAGAGGTGTCCTTTAGCATATTATGGCTGTACCTATTCTCAGCGTAGATTTTGTCCATCAACACAAGGAGCAAAGATTATACATGATCGCCATTTGAGGTCATTTGGAGTTCAGCCATGTGTATCTACAGTATTGGAAGAGCCTGCTAGAAACTGTGTGTTGGGATTACATAATGACCATCTGAGTGGTCTTCCTTTTGAGGTTCTGCAACATATTGCAGGCTTTCTCGATGGCTTCAGTCTATGCCAGCTTTCATGTGTATCCAAGTTAATGAGGGATGTGTGCGGCAGCCTGCTTCAGTCTCGTGGAATGGTCATACTGCAGTGGGGAAAAAGGAAGTATCCAGAAGGAAATTCATCATGGCAGATAAAAGAAAAGGTCAGTTTAATTTTAATTGTATTATCTCCTTATTTGACATATAATAGGCACTTAACGTTGCTGAATTAATAAAAAATGTTTGATATAGATCATTCTTAAACCTTAACTCAGTGTGACAGTTAGATAGCTAGAATTGTCATAATCAATATTTACTGCAGACGTCCGAGAACTAGATTCTAATCTTATATGGCAGAGGCCACTTCTGTTTCTTTAATCAAGCAGTTTTGTATACATTTAGTTCTTCTGTAACAACTCCATTTGTGGCCATGTTAACCACCTTCTAATTTGGACTCCATCTGAAACATTTTCACCATAGGACAATGGGGGAAGCAAGAAGAAGGTTTTTTACTGCTTACAATTGGCATTTTCTTTCCATTCTTAGCAGTTTCTTTCTTAGGATTTGCTTGTTTCAGGTAGAACTTAAATAGGGAGAGATGAGAAAAAAGTTACTAGTTAAGTGATCAATTCAGTATTTGAGGGCAGGCGGACATAAATGGATGGATGTGGTTATGTATTAAGGTGAGATAAGAGTAGGGGCAGTAGAATTTGATGTTTGTGGTGGGACTCTGGGTTTAGTACAGTAAAAGGGAGTGCTGCATATTGGAAGCTTGAGCTGGGATTTAGGTAGACCCAGGAATAAATCCTGGCTCCACCATTTTTCTCCTGTGACACCTATTTTTGCCCAGCTTTTTTTTTAAACACGTTTTTATTGATTTAAGAGAGGAAGGGAGAGGGAGAGAGAGAGAGAAACATCAATGATGGGAGAGAATCATTGATCAGCTGCCTCCTGCAGCCCCCGACTGGAGATCAAGCCCGCAACCTGGTCATGTGCCCTGACTGGGAATTGAACCATGACCTCCTGGTTCATAGGTTGACGCTCAACCACTGGAGCACACCAGCTTCTTTTGGAGGCACAATCCAATAGAAACTAGCACGTATTATAGATATCTTTGTAGGTGTTTTCATTTCAGAACTTCTTTTTATGGAACCTTGCATTTTATAAAGTGGAGAAAAATTTGATAAATTTCACACTGGGGTTTGGCTACTTTGTTTTTACAGTCTTTAGGTTTTCTCTTACTTTCACTCATTGCTCCAGTTTTCTGAATTCTACTTCTACTTCTGTGTTCTCCTAAGGCAGAAACTTTATACTTTTAATACTTGATACATATATATGTGTGTGTGTGTGTGTGTGTGTGTGTGTGTGTGTGTGTATGTGTGTGTGTGTGTGTGTTATTTTTTTTCATTTTCATTTTCCAGATGATTTGTTTTCTCCCATTTGGCATGGAACTCTGATATGGCCTCCTGGCTTCTTTTTTTCCTTGCCCACTGGTTTTGACCAATGAGGTGAAATATTTTCTGTAGTTCTATTCCTGCAGAAAATCTACCTACTCTTGAAGTTTAAATTGCCATTATTTACTACTCACACATCTATGTCCTGGCCATTGTCTTATTTCAACTCCACCGGACCATTATATACAGCCGTTTACTGGACATCTCCACTTGATTATTTCACAGCTTCATCAAACTCAGCATGTCCAACTTAATCCACTTCTCTTTTTCTCTTAATCTCATAAAGTGGCATTATCTTCTATCAAATTGCCTAGAGTAGGAATTTGAAAGTCAAGGTTGACTCCCATTTTCCCTCTTTATTTCCATATCCCAGTAATCACATATTGCTACAGCATCTTCCTTCTCAGACTTACCAGGTTTGTTTTACTGTTTCCATGACCATTTCCCTAGTTCAGTCACACCTTTAGTTCTCTCCTGGAGTACTGCAATAGCCTCCTCCTAACTGGGTTTCTGATTCCATTTGTGTCTCTCTTTAGTATATTCTTTGCAGAAGAACTAGAGCAGCCGTGGGCAAACTATGGCCCGTGGGCCGGATCCAGCCCGTTTGAAATGAATAAAACTAAAAAAAAAAAAGACCATACCCTTTTATGTAATGATGTTTACTTTGAATTTATATTAGTTCACACAAACACTCCATCCATGCTTTTGTTCCGGCCCTCCGGTCCAGTTTAAGAACCCATTGTGGCCCTCGAGTCAAAAAGTTTGCCCACCCCTGAACTAGAGGGACAAACATCGTCTTTATTTATTTATTTGTTTGTTTATTTATTTAATTGATTTTTTTACAGAGAGGAAGGGATAGGGATAGAGAGTTAGAAACATCGATGAGAGAGAAACATCGATCAGCTGCCTCCTGCACACTCCCCACTGGGTATGTGCCTGCAACCAAGGTACAATGCCCTTGACTGGAATAGAACCTGGGACCCTTCAGTCTGCAGGCTGACGCTCTATCCATTGAGCCAAACTGGTTAGGGCAAAACATTGTCGTCTTAAATACAGTTCTTAAGCTGCAGTGCTTAAAAACTTTTTAAATGTTTATCCATTGCCCTGGGATAGAGACTCCTTAATGAAACATTTACAATTTTTTATAATCTTGTACTTACCTCTTCAGCTTCCTCTTATTACTCTCTGTTTCAGTCATGTTGATTTACTTGCAGTTGCCTGATGTTTTCTTTCTTGCCTAAGGCCTTTGAGCACTTGGAATATGCTGGACAGTGGGCTAATAAGCATTTTACTTTTGTTAGTTTATTTAATCTACTGTCCCTATTTTATGGAAGAAGAAATTGAGGTTTAGAGAGGTTCAGTAACTTGTCCAGCTAATCTATGGATTCAGACCTTGGGAACCTATCTCTGAAGCTTGTGATCTTCATATCCATGCTATATCCTGCTTACTCTTCAGATCTTAGCTTCCTCAAATTAAGCCTTTTAGAACCCCACTCAGGAATGTTCTGCTCTGTGTCCTTGTGGTGTCCCATTAAATACCCCTCCTTTATATATATATATCCCTACTAAAGCACTCACCATGCTGTTTTGAAATTCACTAATAAATTGTCTGTTTCTTTCATTAGACTGTAAGTTCCTTGAGAAGTGAGGCTCTCTAGGAACCAACATATTCTACTACCTAGCACTGCACCAGCCATATAGCTGGCACCAAGTACTTGATAAGTACTTGATTGAAAAATTGGCCCACTACTAAGAAACTTTGTCATCAGGAGGTGGGAGCCATCCATTTTTTCCTGAGTTTGTTTCACCAGACTCCAGCTATGTGGAAATAAGGAGGCTAACTTTAGCGTTCTGCTGAAGCTTAACAAAAACTCCTAATTCTTCCCATAGTTTCATGAGTATGGGTAATTGTAATCTAGAATGCCTATTGGTAGTTACTCTCTAGAGCAGGGGTGGGGAACCTTTTTTCTGCCAAGGACCATTTGAACATTTATAACATCATTCGCAGGCCATACAAAATTATGAACTTAAAAATTAGCCTGCTATATTTGGCCAAACATTTAATTAACTCACCCCTAATGCCTTGACAGGGTCAGACCAAATGATTTCGTGGGCCTTACACAGCCTGTGAGCTGGACATTCCCCACCCCTGCTCTAGAGTCTAAACCAGCAGTCACCAACTTTCCGGACCTCATGGACCACCAGTGAGTGGTCTGCGGACCACCGATTGGCGACTGCTGGTCTAAACCACTGACTCCAGGTAAATAACTCCATCTAGGGTAAATGATACATCCCTCAGGAGTATAGCAAGTAAGTACCTTGTGTGCTGAACATTGGTAACTTCTATTGTCAACTAAAAAAATAATTCTGTTTACACAGAATTTTGAAGTCATCTGGCCACTCCAGAAGTCATTATCATTCTTTCCTGAGCTCTACTGAGTTCTGAGGGCTTCCCTCAAATCTATTGCTACTTTCTTAGAGTGTCTGCTGTTTTACCATTTATTCTGTGTTCTCTAACTAGACATTGCTTACTGATGAGCTTAGCTAGACTGTTTGGGCGTTGTCTAGTCCCATTCATGCTTGTACCCAGGTCTGTCCTGCTCCATATATGTTTATTACCCATGTTCAGGTAGTTGTTTTTTTTACTTGGGAAGATGCAAGGGGGCCACAACACTCATTGCTAGACTAATATGATGACAGTACTTCAGGGCTTAGAGCTGCTGAGTGGCCAAAAGGGGAAGGAAGTAGGCCCCCCCCCCCTTTTTTTTGCTACCATCAGACACAGGGGTAGCAGGTGAACATTTTACAATGATACAGAGCAAAATAAGATTCATTTTCCAGAAATGCTTTCTATATAAATTTTCAGAAACATTTTGAAAAAATTGAAGTACCTGTATTTAACATTACCAAGTACCTTTCATACTTAAAAAGAGTGAAAAGATAAGGTACCTTGACACAGTATTCTATAGTATTTTTCAGTGTGCTTTATATAAGCATAATGGGGATGGGTAAAAAACCTGGATAAAAAAGTGTGTTGTCTATTTCTCCAGACTATGGATAGCTCTATATAGCCAACTAGATAGAATTAACGAATAGTGTAGTTCTGAATTCATGAGGTTATGATTTTTTAAAATTTGCTTAATAAGCCATGTTGGATGTGATATATAGATTTTAAGTTAATCCTCACTTGAGGATATTTTTCCATTGGTTTTAGAGAGAATGGAAGGGAGGGAGAGAGACAGAGAGAGAAACATTGATATGAGAGAGACACATTGATTGGTTGCCTTCTATATGCACCCCAACCTGGGCCCAGGGATTGAGTCTGCAACCAAGGTATATGCCCTTTACCAGAATCAACCCGTAACCCTTCAGGCCACAGGCCAACACTCTATCCACTGAGCCAAATCAGCCAGGGCAGATGTAATTTTTAATATTGGTTTTTGTCTTTTATTTTCTTTTTGGTTATCTTATTTATTGAAGTCATAATGTCATAGAAGCAATTTGTCTTATAAATATTTGATTAACAGATTTGTATCCAAATGGATTTACTACTTTTCAATTTTGTTCCTACTTGAAACGTTATACTGCATATTTCTCTAATAGTAGTAATGCATACAATTAGAGCAAGAAGTGTGTTTCAATACTTGTCAGTTGACTTGTTTAAATCTGAAGCAGAATTTTCTTTTAGGTGTGGCGATTCAGTACTGCATTTTGTTCTGTTAATGAATGGAAATTTGCTGACATCCTAAGCATGGCTGACCACTTGAAGAAGTGCAGTTACAATATTATAGAGAAACGGGAGGAAGCCATCCCATTGCCATGCATGTGTGTGACACGAGAACTCACGAAAGAAGGACGTTCACTGCGCTCAGTTTTAAAACCTGTACTTTAAAAACTGTAACTCCACTTGCACATACATGCAAGCACCTAGTATAATTTCTTTGTAATATGTGACACTTTATTAATGTATTAAAGATTACAACTAGCTAAATTTATTGTCACTGTGTATATAATGTTTTGAAGTGACATATATTTTTATAAAGTACTGTTTAGTTGGAAAAAAGTTGCCTTAATGTTTGAAATGTGTGAAACTTTTGGAACTTGCTGGACAGGGTGAATTAATTTTTTGCTACATAATTTTCAGAATTAGTATTTTTAATGGTGTGCAAATTTTGGTTCTTAAATTTTTTGCTTCTTAAACTAATAAGATCCTGACCAAACATATTTCCTCATGTTTTTGTGGGTTGCAACCCATACATTCAAAAGCAAAATTTTGATTCACATTTTTGCACATAGGTTTTTCAGGTGAAAAATTCAGTTGCTTAAACATTGACATAAGATCCTTCTAAAGATTTTATATTCTAGTGCTCCCTTTATACAGTTGTTGACATGTAGATGGTCTCTAATATATACTTATATAATATTTAAAATTATGACTATTTGGTAATGCCATTTATTACATTTTAAAAATAATTCACAAAGATGTATTCACTGTATGTATTTACAGCTCTCCTTCATAGAGTGGTTCATACACAACTTTCTTTTTGTTAGATGCCACATCCAAAGACTGGCAACATATTATATGACAGGTTAAAGCAAAACAAATAAAAAGCCTGCGAATTTATTTTAATTTGAAGCTGTTCATGGTATTATTTGCTAGGTAGTTGATATTAGTAGAGAAGAAAATATACCTCATTTTAAGTTTGAATTGGGCATATTGTGTAAATAAATTTCAAGCATTCAGAATGCAAAGGGCTTCCCTCTTTTTATAAGTATTTAAAATTTTTGCTTTTTGATGTTTAAATAAAATCACAACTCTGTTGCTTTAAGACATTGAAAAATGTGAAATTTGGTATCTTTGTAAGATGACAATCTTGAAATGCAGAAACCTGTTGTGGTTGACAATCTCCTTAAAACAGTTCCAGTTTAATCTCCTATAGCCTTCTCTATCAAAAAAGTAAGAACTGCATCTTTGTGTAAAGATCAAGGTACAACAGAAAAGTATTCAAAGACCTATTCTTGAACTATTTTATTATAGCTTTCCAATTTATTAATACTATTATTAATCTGATGTGGTCAGTTTAAAAAATGAATGTGTCAGTATTTAGAAACAAATTGCAAAGATGGGGACATGTATTTAAATAATTTGTTTTAAGTAACTTCTGGCATTTGGTAGTCTGAAATGGTGACAAGTTACCTTGTTATAAAATATCAAAACTCTATTGTATCTTTTCTTCCTACACTTGTCCCTGAGAGTGCTCTATTGTTACTACGTTCTTGATTCCCATATATGGCAATCAGGCTAGGCAGAGGCATTCCTTGGGCATTAGAAAAGAATTCTAAACTGTTTAAAACTTGTTTTGGTTGAATCAAGACCTTATTGTTGTTGAAAGATATAGCACTAAAGTCTAATCAATTGTTTCACCTCACCTGTCATTTTAATTAGTGGAATACTTATTTCTCAGTGCTTATACTTTCTTTTTCAACTGAGATTGAAGGACATAATCAGTCTCTATTTCTGTGAAAACGTCAGAAATAAGATATCAAATAATATAACTCTGCCTTTTAAAGTTTTGTTGAAGAATGTGTCTGGTTAGGATAGCACAAACATTAAGTTTTTGTTTTATGGTTGTGCTTTTTAAAATCCTTGGGTTTTAAGTCTAGACTTCTTGTTTCCATACTGGATCATGAGATATTTAACATTTTTCCACCGTTTAGTTCTTTTACACATCATTGGCTGTTTTCTTTTTTGTTTGTTATGCCACCATACTGTTTTGTTAAAATGTGTTCTTTGTGCAACATTTGTTCAAATTCTAATAAAATTAATATTTTCCCTATGTGGCTCAGTAACTTAAAAAGGAAAACTTTTATTTAAATAAAACTTAATACTTGTTTAACAAATTCCAAACACAGTCATACTGTTTCTGTAGAGTATGTTTCTGCATGTTACAGGAACTGCTTGTTGATTATTACTCACCCATGTTTTACTGGTGAGCATTAAACTTCTTTTTTAATATGGAAAGTTTATCAGCTTTCTGTGCCCCCTCAGTGTCTTCTTGAAAGTAGTCCCACCTGTGGGGTATTGAAAGGCTGAAAAGTTTCTGGCATTATTATTTTTATAAAACTTGTAATGGGCACAATTTATCTAGCCTTGTAAGCATGAAAAGATTTGTATGACATCCAAGTGAATTGTCATTTGAGAAGTCTTTGTTAGTCTTTGCTAACCATCAAGATAAAGTGGCAAGTGTAGGATGGAGGGAAATAATCTGAATTCACTTTTATCTGCTGTCTCCTTCCTCAGAACTGCCTGTTATTTTAGTTCCTTCCCTCCCTCCTCCCCTCACCCTTCCCTCCCTCCCTCCCTCCCTCCCCCATAAACTCTGGGATTGGAGCCAGCAATCTGTTTTAACAAAAGACCTTCACGTGATTATGATTCACAGTAAAGTATGAGAACTTAGAGGAAAGACTGGAACATGCCAGCTGTTCTCTTGATGTGTTACTGGAGTGGGTAAATGTGTGTATGTACATACATGTGTAATCCAAAATTATGAGTTAATGGTTAAGTTAAATGATATAGTTATGTTAATATAACCATGTGAGAAAATACATGGGTACCATGGTTTTTGGACATATTTTTAAAAAGTATTTACTATAATATTTTAAATTTACTATTACTAGTGTTCTGTTCAAGGTAAATTGTAATGCAACTTACAGTTCATTAGCACTTACATTTAGCCTAGTTATCAATTTTTCTCTTGTTTAGTGGTTACAGAGTGATGTGAATGTATTAGATTTCTAGGATAAGTAAAGAGTGTAGAAGTAGATAAATACTGGATTAAATCCTACAAAAATATTTGTAGGAATCCTTTCAACCCTATCAATGAAGGATTTTAAAGGTTGAATTGTTGGTTTATCAATAGCATAAAATCTTTTTTGGTCTTTGACCATGTGGTGCATACATACCCCATCAATATTGTTGCTGTTTGCTATCCCTTAACATTGGGTATTGGGATCATAGTAACATTGAAGATAATGGGGTCAATAAAATTTTCATATTCTTTGAAGACAGGGTAGTTTTATTACTATATTGATAACAGATTTTTACCTCTGGTGGTTTGAATGTATTGTTTGGCATTTAGGAGCAAAACACATTTAAGTTTTGCATCTCAACTTAAGAATGGGGTTTATTAATTTTTAAAAATGTCTAAGGAGTAGTTATGCAAACATAAAAAATGTGTGTGTTTCATGCATGACACCACATTAGAAGGTGATATGACTGAGTCCTGCAGAGGTGGGTGTTTAGAACTGCAGCAGAAGGAAAGCAAACTGGCCCTCATTCTTTCAAAAGGCTGGACTAAGCTTTTGATGGAAAGACTTTCTTGGATATGTGTTTGGCTGATCAGCTAAATACTGTTCTAAGTAATGTTACTTAACATGCTCATGAGGCCTAGGAAGAGAATATTAGTTATGCCTTTAAACAAAATCAACTCATCAGTGACTTGTCCATTGTGTTAAAATAATTCAATATGGGTTTCCTTAGGATTTGATCTAAATCTGATTTCAAACAAAAACATATGTAGAAATAGAGGCCAACTCTAAAGGAGTAAACTTTCTAAATAAGGAAAGAAGAATGGTTTCCTTCTAAAGTCGCCTTCCGTGGAATTACTTTGATTTAAAGGATCAAAGTAAGTTCAAAAAGATGTTCTTTAAGTTTCCAATATATGGGTAGAAAACTGCGGCTCTCCAAGTTTAGGTATTGATGAGCGTGGAGGTATTTTGAGAGAAATGTGCCCCGGCATGGTTCATTTTTCTACTTTACAAATACAGAAAGAGAAAGGACATTTAGATACAAGGAAATTACTTTGGAAAATATCGTTGCCTAGAATGTTTGGTTCCTAATAAGTGTTCAGAAAGAGTTTTGGGTAATACCAAAAAGAAAAGTAGAAACTAAGTAAGGTATGTTGCTCTGAAAATCCTTTGCAAAAACTAGTGTCTTTTGCTGAAATTGTTTCAAGTATTTTATTGCACCTGTGAGTAGTAACATTCTATAAATTCATTGTTTATATGTATATTTATTTGCATGTATAATCTCCATAAATTGGCCAAGTAGATTTTAATACATCTTGAGATGTATTAAAATGGAGATACATCTTGAGGTGCTTTTTTCTAAATCTTAGAATGTTTCAAAACTGACATTTTTTATTCAGAATGTTTGATGTTCCAATGTATTATGTGGGAAGTGACTTTTCATTAATTTAATGAACTAAAAAGAAATAGGTTAAAAGGATGAGTTTTAAAATGCTTTATAGAAATACAGTAGGAACTCATTGATATGAATCTATTATATATTTTTAAAATATTTTTGACTTGCTGGACTGAAGTGAGTATTCTTTACTATGAAGAAAAGCATTTCTAAAGCAAACTGAAAAACAAGGGAAATATGTTTCTTTTTTCACTAACACCAATAAAATCTCAAGCATCCCCAAGTCATTATTAGTCCATTTGCATGCAAATAGGAGATGGTTCTTCAGAGCATAGCTAGTTCTAGTGGTGGTAATGGTGTATGTGTTTGAAAGTAATAAAACAACATTTCTGTTGAATTATTTAAGATTGGCAAAATCATCAGGTCAAATTATTTTTGCCCAGTAAAAGCAGATAAATCAGGTTTAATTTTTTACCTTTTTCTAATATAAATTTAGAATTTTCTCAAGACAATATCCTTAAACAGATAAATAGGTTTATATGCGTTGGTTCATTCCTTGGCAGAAGGGCTGACTAGTTAGATTTCTATACCAGTCAAAGAGTAACTTTAACTGTTACATTATTATTATTCAGTGGTCTAATATAAGAACAGTAGCAATAATTTGTTACTGCTCAAAAGATTGAAGTTGAAAAAAGGAGACCCTGCCCTTTGCTATTCTCTAGATGCTTTTTTCATTGAAATCCCCCCCCCCTTAAATTTATATTATTGCTTTTTATCCCATAACTTGAATTTTCTTACCAGGTGATCAAAAAACCTAGTTTTGCTAATCAGCCTGTGATTAGTAATTTTTGTCCATACGTTTACATTTTATTAAGTAACTTCAACTTCTTTTAAAGTATCCCAGCTCAAAAATTTGTA
The DNA here is from genome assembly GCF_014108235.1 of Myotis myotis. Lineage (NCBI taxonomy): Eukaryota > Metazoa > Chordata > Mammalia > Chiroptera > Vespertilionidae > Myotis > Myotis myotis. The sequence continues at coordinate 30,942,823 of NW_023416379.1, read as the reverse complement.
GTATGGAAAAATTGAAGTATTCAGGTTTAACCGTATTATTTGATTAAAAGAAACCAAACCATAGAAATGGAAGCCATCATGGGTACTGCATCCGGTCAAGAGTAGAACTATCCAGTGAATATTTATGTCAAATGGATGGCTTCATATCAATTGATAACTTTTAAAAATTGTTACCTGTATTAGAGATTTGAAGTATAGTGGAGAGTGGCATTGATTCCCTACATTCCAATAGTTTTGTGATGAAAACTATGACATGAATTGCTTTGAATGATTAATAATTTGGTGGACATGAATTCTAAAGATTTTTATGTTGCATTTAAAATGTTAAAACTGTATTGTTCATTTGATCAGTGTTTAAGCACCAGTCAATCCTGAACACTTGAATTGCATTCTGAAAGGTAATTGCACTGACTCCTTTACTTACCTCAGAGATCATTATATCTCTTTTTGATAATTTACATTAATAAGTGTTTTCTTCTTAAATGTGAATGGATATGGTTTTTCTTGAAAAAAGTATTAAGTGAAAAGCTAGAGACAAAAGGCCACATATTGTATGATTCCATTTATATGAAATACATATCCAGAATGGGCAAGTCCATGGAGACAAATCAGATTAATGGTTGCTAGGAGCTGGGGAAGCGACTGTTAATGGGTACTGGTTTCCTTGTGGTGATGAAAATATGCTAGAACCAGATAATGTGGATTGCACAACATTGTGAATTTTCTAAATGCCACTGAAATGTACAACTGTGACAGTAATTGGCTTCAATGTCAACGTTCATTTTTCACCTTTTACATTTTTTTTATGATTCCTTGTGGCACATGTCAATTTAAAGGTCCGTATTTAATATCATGCTTTGAAAAAATTTATAAATAATTTTCAGGATTATTTTTTATAGTTTTATACTTTGTTTTCCTTTTAAAGAACAAATACAATGATGTGTTAGATAAGACTAAGTTAATAAATTGAATTACTGTATATATTTTGTATTCTTTTGTATTGTCTTGTGGGAAAAACATGTGAATCTTGGGGTTGGTAGGCACTTTAATGGCCATTTAGTTTCGCATTTTATATTTGGAGAAATTGAAGCTGAGTTTGTCAGGGTGTTCATTCAGCGGGTACTTGTTGAGCATCCATGCCCTGCACTGTGTAGGTTTGGTTCTGGAAGGCTGTGACGTGCCTAAGGTTACACAAGAATTAATGACTACTTCTTCCCTTTCCCCTTTCTCCCTCCCGCCTCTCCTCCTCCTCCTATGTATCTGGTAATTACATTAGATACATGGACAAATGGGCAATTTCCAGAGAAGGAGATGGTTTAGACAGAGATTCACCTTACATGGTTCTTCCCATAGCTCTCAGTAAAATACACATGACCACAAATAGTCTATTACTTGAGGAATGCTTTCATTAACAATTAACTGTACTTTCATGACTTTGGGAAAGAGGAAATTACAGCACCCCCCTCCCCCCTACAACCACCACCACCACCACCATCCAACAGTTTAGCGTACCTTCCTATGAAACTTTCACAAGCTGAAATGATAGAGAAAAAATAATTACCATTAATTTATATGAAAAACATTTTCAGCATTCCCAGACCCAAAAAGTAACCTATGATATCATACCACATAACCTATAAAACCTAAAATAAGTATGATGTAATAAACACAGCCTATAAAAGTAGAAATAATATTTGTACAGTGTAGTTTCACTTATTAAATAGGTTAACCAATCTCTCCTTAAGTAAAACCTAATGGAATACCACACTTTGAACATCCATCAATCCACTTAAGCAACAGACTACATTTTACCCATTACTGGATGCCTACTAAGAGACCACTTTGCTACCAGCAGAACTGATAGTAACTTCAGCAGCTTTCATGATGCTCTTTCTCTGTGGGTAAGTAGTATGAATAGTGAACGCAGGCAAGCTCAATGCACGCACAGTGTTTTCATTTTGTTCACAATAATGGAAACAATTATGCCCAGTTTTATACTAAGCATAACACCCTTCCGAACTCTCTTAGGCCTTTCTGATACCTTAGGACACATCTTGTTAATGAATGTACAAATAAACGGAGATGAAGCACAGATGCTCACAGACTCAGATCAGAGCGGTGGGGCTTGATGCTGAGAGGCTGAGTGTGTTCCCTGGAAAGGAGCTGGGTGGCCACTCTCTGCTCGGGCTGCTACTGCCTCTATACCAGATGCTGCACAACAAATGCTGAATGCTATGATTGCTTTTCACCATTTTTCATAAAAGCAAAAAGCTTCAGATTTCTTTTGTTAGCAGACACAATACTGATGGAATCATCCATGAAAGTGAAGTAAGGTAACATGGATCTTCAAAAAGTGGGGGACACCTGCATTTTAAGCAAATTCTTTTCCACTGTGTTTGTTTTAAGGGGTTGACTTTGAAAAGTTGTTGATTAGAATCAATGTGAAAAATGTTACATTTCTTTGCAAATAATTGTGCCTCTCATGTCACTGGGGGTATATATGCCAATCAAGGTGTGCATATGCTCCAACTTGAACAACAATAAGTATAATTAAATGAGCTTAACAGAATGAGGCTGATAGGCACTGTAAACTATCAGAATAACCATAAAGTGGATAAGAGGAGACTTGCATTCCAATAGCTTTACTTACTGCAACAGGGCCCAACGTCAGAGGGAGTGGGAGGAAGGAAAATAATTGTGATAATTCATACTCAAACAAGTTTATTGTGATTTTTCACTTTAGTGATTTCTTTTTTTTAATATATTTTATTTTATTTTATTATTTTATTATTTTATTTTATTTTATTTTTTTACAGAGAGGACGGGAGAGAGATAGAGAGCCAGAAACACCGATCAGAGAGAAACATCAGTCAGCTGCCTCCTGCACACTTCCCACTGGGTATGTGCCCACAACCAAGGACATGCCCCCGACCGGAATCGAACCTGGGACCCTTCAGTCCACAGGCTGATGCTCCATCCACTGAGCCAAACCGGTTAGGGCACTTTAGTGATTTCTTATTTACTTCATTTTGTGGTATTTCTTCAATAGCTAGGACTCTTTTCCAAACAGTTTATTTGAACTGTATTTTCTTCATCATCACTTCTCCATCCCCTTTCAGGTTGCAACATTTTATATCATTTTATGTCTTTGAGCCTTTACATATGTTTTTTCCTTTGCCTAGAATGCCCTCCCCAACTTACTTGCCTTGTAAACTTTAGTTAATTGGTGAGGACCCAATTCTGATGTCACCTATTTTTTTCCCCCCTAGATCATCCCGAGCCAATGAGTCATGCTTGTCTATGTCTCCATTTTTTAAATCATACCTTTCCCCATTATTCATCGCACTGCACTGCCATTATCTATTTGCTAGTATCCTTATACTACTATTAGGTTGGGGACCATTCTAGGTACAAACTGTCTTATTTGGCTTTGGATCCCAGTGCCAGGCAGAGGGCCTTATGGAAGGCATTCAGGAGGCATCTGTTGAACTAATCAAAACATGATGGAATAATTTTTAATGCTGTTTCAGTTAGCTTTTGCTGAGTAACATGCCACCCCAAAACTTGGTGGCTCGAAATAAATTTAATTAACTCATGATTAGTTGGCTGGGCTATTCCGGTCTGGCCTGACTCGGCTGACCTCTGCCGGGTTGGCTCACACATCTATGATCAGCAGATGGGTCGGCTGGAGGTCAGAAAATCTAAGACAGCCTTACTGACACATTGGACAGTTGGCAGGCTATTGGCTGGGGTGATGGGCATGATTAGGACACGTCTCTCATCAACCATAAGGCTAGCCCAAGCAGTAGGAAGAACAGCAAGAGACTAAGGTGAAAAGTACAAGTTCTTTCCAAGCCTCTGCTTGTCACAACTGTTAATGTCCCATTTTCCAAAGCAGTTATATGGCCAACCCCAACTCAGGGCTTGGAGAAATAGACTGTACCTCCCAACAGGAGGAACAGTAAAGTCATCTTGCAAATGAGAGTGTGTATATATAGGAACAGGGGGAGCATGCCACTTAAATCAATCACACATGCCTGGGAAAGTTCCAAATTCTATAGTCCCTCCTCCCTTCTTTAGATTTTTGTGACAAAAATCCCTGAATATTAAAAACTAGGGCCAATTCAAAATATCCTCTGCTTTTTATTCTTTTTTTTCAAATTGGAGAACAAAAAAGTAACAGGTTTTGTTCTCCAGAAAATTTACATAAAGAATTGCTTGAAAGAAATTGAGTCAGAATAAAAGAATTACATTCTTTTTAATAAAAATATATTTCTTTATTGATTTCAGAGAGGAAGGGAGAGGGAGAGAGAGATAGAAACATCAATGATGAGAGAGACTCATTGATCGGCTGCCTCCTGCACGCCCCCTACAGGGGATTGAGCCCACAACCCAGCCATGTGCCCTTGGCCGGAATCAAACCTGGAAACCCTTCAGTCTGCAGGTCTACGCTCTATACACTGAACCAAACCGGCTAGGGCGAGAATTACATTCTTAAAAGGCCCCTATGTTTAACTCCTTGGGCTCAAGGGAGGACCAGGAAGTTGTCAGAGCCTGTAGCTTTTTCACAGTGGTCCGGTGAGATGCAGAAGTGGTGGTGAGATGTTTCTCTTAAGGCTGTTTGCTGGGGTCGTATGATGTCAAAATGCAAGGCCTGAGGAGTGGGGGAAAGCTTAGGAAAATTTAGAGCCCAGGGTATCTGAACGGTAGGAGAGGATTGGGGAGGTGGTTTCAGGCAATGTTATGTAGCTTATGATGTGGAATCCTTTCATGTTTTGGGGGCGAGACAAATCAAGCTTGGAATTCTTGTTCTTGGCTTCTGATCCTTGCTTCCTTGAATGTAACTCAGTGAGTGTGGGGACTGAGCCACATAGAGCACCAGTTAAGATGTCCGGTTTAAAATTAGGAGAATAGCCCTGAAGACATACCTTTGATAAGTCAGGAAGCTCTGAAGGTATGTGATGAGTTGGAGAATTTCATGACACAACTCATGCCTGCTGGATTTCTCAGTGGCAATGTGGTCTGGGTGCAAGAACTTCATTCCTGAAGGTTGCTTCAGCTGTGGGGAAGGGTGGGGAGCAGCTCTCGTGTAAGGACAGCAGGGAGGAGCTGCTCAGGGCAGAGAAGCAGCTGTGGCAGGGGAGCATTGTGGTTGAAAAGTGACTCCTTAGTATCCAAAATGTTTACAGGATCTGTAGTCAAGGCCCATCTTTTATTGCTGATACTAGTAGTGTGTTTATTTTTTTCTGTTTTTCTTTACTACTTGTGATAGGAGTTTATGCCTTTATTAATTTTCTTCAAAGAGTCAATGTTGGCTTTGTCAATTTTCTTCTTTTTTGTCTATTACATACTGTTTGATTTTTTTTGCCCCTGAGCCTTATTGTTTTCTGCATTGGGCTTAATTTGCTCTTTGTTTACCAGCTTCTTACTATGGAAACTTGGATCATTGATTCCAAACATTTTTCTTTTATAATATATGCATTTAAAGATATAAATTTCCCTCTAATCACTGCCTCAGTTACACAAATTTTGATATGTTTTTATTTAATTATCATTCCATTCAAAATATTATCTTATTTCCCCTCTGATTCCTTCTCTTATTTGTTTAGAAGTAAATTATTAAATTTCCAAGTTGGGGGAATTTTATAAATAGTTGTTACTGATTTCTAATTCCATTGTGTTCAGGTAATATACTCCATAGGTTTCAACCTTTTGAAATTTATCAGGACTTTTATTTTAGGGGGCAGTCTTGATGAAAAATCCACTTGGACAGAATGTGGACTCTGCAGTGGGGGCTACAGCACTTAGTAAATGTCATCACATGTTATATATCCTTACTGAATTTTTTTTAAAAAACATATTTTATTGATTTTTTACAGAGAGGAAGGGAGAGGGATAGAGAGTTAGAAACATCGATGAGAGAGAAACATTGATCAGCTGCCTCCTGTACACCCCCTACTGGGAATGTGCCCGCAACCAAGGTACATGCCCTTGACCGGAATCGAACCTGGGACTCTTCGGTCTGCAGGCTGACGCTCTATCCACTGAGCCAAACCGGTTAGGGTCTTACTGACTTTTTTGCACTTGCTCTGTCAATGATTGAGAGGGGGGCGTTTAAATCTCCCACTGTGATTATGGATTTATTTCTGTTTTCAGTTCTGTCAGGTTTTGCTTCAGGTATTTTGAAGCTCCTAATAGTTATATTCTCCTTTATTATTACGTCTTCCTGAGGAATTGATCCTTTTTCATTATGAAATGTTCTTTATCTCTGGTAAAATGTGAACTGTGGAAGGGAAATGCTATGGAAAATAAAGACTAGGAGAAAGAGGAGTCAGAAGAAGGGGATGAGTGGCAGCTTCAATTTTTAAAAGTGATCAGAGAAAGCCTCCTTAGAAGATAACATTCGGGCAAAGACTTGAAGAAGTTAGCAAGGTGGCTGTCCAGGGGAAGAGTGTTCCGGGCAGGGGGTAGCGGAAAGTACAAACGCCCCCAGACAAGTTGTGCCGAGCATTTTTAAGGAATAGGGAGAAAGCCAGTGTGGCTGGAGAGGAATGAGTGATGGGGAACCAGTAAGAGAGATGATGAGGGAGGTCACGGGAGACCAGATCATGGAGAGCCTTGAAAGTTTTGTGAAACTTGGCTTTTACTTTTAGTGAAATGCAGAGTCATTGCATGGCTTTCAGTATGACTTGCTCCATGCTCTGTATTGAATATAGGTAATAGTGGAACAAGGGATAGAAGTGAGGAAACCTATTTCCAGACTATTGCAGGAAGCAGTCCAGGCACAGAAAGGGATGACTGGAGCCAGGGGCTTAGCAATGGGGACAGCAAAGTGTAAGAGAAAAAGAGGGGGCAAGGAAGACTTCAAGTCTCTTGGACCAAAGAAATAGAACTTTTGCCCTAGCTGGTTTGGCTCAGCGGATAGAGTGTCGGCCTGCGGACTCAAGGGTCCCAGGTTCGATTCCGGTCAAGGGCATGTACCTGGGTTGCGGGCACATCCCCAGTAGGGGGCGTGCAAGAGGCAGCTGAATCGATGTTTCTCTCTCATCAATGTTTCTAACTAGCTATCCCTCTCCCTCTCCCTTCCTCTCTGTAAAAAAAAAAAATCAATAAAATATATTTTTAAAAAAAGAAATAGAACTTTTATCTCTATTTTACAAGTAGGAAACTGCTGGAAGCTATCCATTGTCAACACTATCATGAAAGTGCAACAAGGAACTTGGAAGGCTGATGGACCTTGAGCTTTAGCAAGGGCTAAAGCTATGCACCCATTGTTCTCTCGAGATAATGGTGGCTCAAGCAATGTCCTGACTTAATAGTCTCTAAGTAAATCTTTACTAATATTTACTGACCTTTAAGATAGTCTGTCTGCTACCGGATTGCCTGCCTAACTAAGGGCAAGATGTGTATTCTAAAATTGAATAAAAGCTAACAGGGCCAGGGCTTCAGGGAGCCTCTCCACTAGAGAAAGGTTTTCTGCCTGGCCCTCCAGGCCTTCTAAATTCATATTTCTTGTCTAGTGTGTTGGTTTGTGTGCGGCCTCTTTTCCAGATCCTGAACCCTAGCCACAAATGGATGCGGCGTTCACAGGAAACTACTATCTGGCTCAGTTCATTAGTGGCTCCTCAGAAAATGGATCACAGGGGAGTTAGCATTTATCAGGCCTGGAGAGTTATTATGCTAAGTGAAATAAGCCAGTCAGAGAAAAACAATTCCATTTGATTTCACTTACATACGGAATTTAATGAACAAAATAAACTAACAAACAGACTCATACAGAGAATGGAATGACAGCTGTCAGAAGGGAGAGTGGAAGAGGGCTGGGTAAAGGAGGTGCAGGGGTTAATCAAAAACAAACAAACACTCTCATAGACAGACAACAGTATGGTGATTATCAGAGGGAAATGGGTGGGTAGATAAGAAAGGTAAAGAGGGGATAAATGGTGATGGAAGGAGACTTGGAGTGCTGAACACACAATAAATATACAGATGATGTATTATAGAAGTATACCTCTGAAATATAATTTTATTAACCAATGCCACTCCAATAAATTAAAAAATTAAAGTAAAAAATAATGATATCGAATAAAAATAAATATAGAAGCTGTCGCTGTGTCTGTGTCTGTGAGCCAAAAAATTCCACTGTAAATCTTTGGTCAAATGAGAGAGAAGCCCTGAGAGTCAGGCTTCAAATGAAACATTTTCTGAGGTAGGCAAAGATGGTCAAAATTGCTTACAAATGAAATGAATTCCTTAGTTAGTAACAAATGCCTGAAATTATTTGAAATATTGCTTTAAAATCCATACAGATTATACTGCCAAAAGTGATAATGGAATTTTTATAGAGTCAATCTTGCTGATGTATTACAGAGAAGATACACCATGAATAATTTAAGTATATTCTTGGGAAGTTTTGAAAGTGAACATCATCAAAAATGTTGTCAATGTGGGAACATGAGATAAAAATGCTGGTCCAAGAAATAGGTGTTGCAAGATGTTAAAATAGGAAAATAGATAAGTATAGGTAAAAATGGGAAGTATTAGCATCAAACTTTCATCACCCAATGATAGTCACACTTAATACTTAAGTTTTTATATGTTTAGATTTTTTATTAACTTTTATTTTTTTGCCCAAATGATACTGTAAATATTGTTTTGTTAGTTGCTTTTTCCAATCAATAATTTATATTTTTCATTTCAGTAAATTTTTATCCCACCTACCATCCAGGACATATTCAATTCCCCTCTCCCCCAGTTATTCTACAAAATGTTCTTTGCAGATGGTTCATTCAATATAGTATCTAATCCAAGCCCTTTTATGGCTGTTTTTTATGTACTATATGTGGCTTAAACTAGCACAATCCTTTTTTATGACACCAACTTATCGGACAGTCCAGTTCAGACTTCTGTGAGGACCATCTCCTGCCCTTGTCTGATTGCTTCCTTATTTTGCTTTTTTCCTGCATCCCTGGAAATTACCTGAAAACAAAGTTAAGTTGAATTAATCATTTTTTACTAGACTACATCTCAGTAGATAATGTACTTAGGATATGAGTAACTTTAACACTTTTTTTTTAAAGCATATGATGACAGAGGATACAAATAACATGGAAAATTATACATCTTGTTATTTAAAATCTCTCATTTAGTCATCAGACTCAACTCGATCTTCATGAATTTGTTTTTACCACAACAACTCAGGAGAAGTAAAAGGTCAGTTTTAGTTTTATATTCTTTGCTTTTCTTTTTCCTCTCTCTAGTAAAGGTGCACGTGGGCAATGAAACAGCAAAGTGAAGTGCTTCAGGAAAGAGGGGGGGTGGGGCGGGAAGCAAGAGACCTCGCCCTTCACAAGCTAGATGAAATCTCTAAGTAATACGTACTATTAGAGTAATAAGCACAGACACTTTTATTTCATTGTTTAAAATTGAAATGTATGGGGGTGACATTATTGAGAATGTCAGAGTAAGAACCTCAGCTACCCTCTTTTCTACCAAAGCAATGAGAATATTGGCAAATCTAGTCAAAATTAACATTTTTCTAACTCGGGAAATTAACAAAAAATATCCAGGGAGCATTTATTCAAGAAAATGGCTGAATCTCAGTAAGAACAGCGATCTTTGGGACATTTTAATTTACCCTAATCCTATCTCCCTTTCTCAAGCTCCATGGAAATCTTGAAAACCAACAGCTTGCAATCATGGTGAAGGCAGCAGCTTAGCAGCAACTGGAGGGGGCAGAATGGCTTTGGAGGTCATTCCAAGTCCCATTCTCAGAGAAATGTAGCCATTTACACTACCTGGCAGCTTCCTGGCAAACTCCACTTGCAATGCATGTCTTTATTTGACCTGATTCAGAGCTCACCCGATGTAAGCAGCCTTTATCCAGGGGCGTTTATTGAAAATAATCAGTGGTAGTTGTTTAACTTTGCAGCTATGTGAGGCAGTAATAAGGGATGGGGCAAAAAAGACACTAATGAAAAATATTTAAAAGGAAAAGCTGAGGAATGCTATGTCCATAGGAGACTTTGTAAAGCTCTGACATATTATTGGAAATCTGTAAGTCCATGTGCATACGTAGGGTTGTATGCATGGTAGGAGAGACCTGTGAAGACCATAAGCCCTAGCTGACTTTGAGGCTTGATGCAGGAATGCTGTAATGAAATCATGTCCCAACACACACAGGGACCTCTGAGAAAGAATAAATCTTTTAGAAAGAACCTAGACAGTAAATCAAATTCACAAGAAGAAATAAAGAGCGCTAGAAAGTGTAACTACAGAGGTAAATATAAAGGACAGTATAAATGCAATTCTTGCTTGTAACTTTCTTTCTTCCTGAATGATAACTGTATAAAACAATAATTATAAGTATGTGTTCTTGGGCATACAATGTATAAAGATGTAATTTATATAATAACAACACAATGAAAGGTGGAGGGAAAGGAGATATTTAGGAGCACAGCTTTTATGTACCCTTGATATTAACTTGGTACTAATCTGAACCAGATTGTTATAAATTAAGATGCTGTATTAGTTTCCTAGGGCTTTCCTATCAAATTACCACAAACTGAGTGGCTTAAAGCAACAGGAATTTATTCTCTCATGCTTCTGCAGTATAGATGTTTGAAATCAAGGTGTCAGAAGGGCTGTGCTCCTCTAAAGTCTCTGGTGGAGAGTGCTTTCTTGCTTCTTCCTAGCTTCTGGTATTGCCGACAATCCTTAGCTTGCAGCTGCATCACTCCTGTCCCTGCCTCGGCATCACATGGTCTTTCCCCCTGTGTCCACATTGGTGGGTGCTCTCCTCTTCATATAGAGATGCTAGCCATTGGTTTTAGGGTCCACTCTCATCCAGTCTGACATCATCTTTGTTTCTCAATGGATAAACAAAAGGTGGTATATCCATACAACGAAATGTGACCTGGTAATAAAAAGGAGTGAAGTACTGATATATTCTATGACTTGGTTGAACCTTGAAACACTGTGCTATGAGAAGGAAGCCAGAGACAAAAGGCCACATTTTGCATTATTCCATTTATATGAAAGGTCCAGAATAGGCAAATCAATACAGAAGGAAAGTGGATTAGTGGTTTCCAAGGGCTGAGGTACAAGGAATATGGGGAGTTCCTATTTATGGGTATGGAGTTTCTTTTTAGGGTTGAGAAAATGCTTTGTGAATGTACTAAAAAGTAGTGAATTTTATAATTAAAAAGGGTGAATTTTATGGCTTATGCTATATCACGATTTAAAATGTTTACTATATAAAATTCACAGAGTTCAATATCATTAATTTAAATAGGGCTTTGAAATTTTCACTGTGCTTTGCTTTCTCTTGATTTGATCAACATTGTGTTGTTACAAACAGAACTAAGCAGAGCATTAATCTCTTCGATGTGCTGCAGAGTACATCTGCCACTAGTTTCCACATTTATCTTTGCTTTCTTACACATTAAAAATTTGTCCATGTGTAAAATTAAAAATGAAGCAAAACTGATGACAGCATCACAACTCGTAAGCACTTTCAATAATTCATAATCACGTTATAGTAAATGGTTCAGCAATGACAGTCACCCATTAATGAGTAGAGCACAGGAATAGACTTGGGTTATTTACCATTATCTTTGTGTTGACTCTAACATCTCCTTTCTTTCCCACTCAACCAAACATTTCTGGAAAGCCTGGGAATGGAGGTGATGTCTGTATAGGGATGAATTTTAAATGGTGCATTATTGTCAAATTTTGTATCTGACACCAATAAAAAATTAGTTATGAGGCACAGGAGTTGAGATCTTGAGGACAGTGCAAGTCTTAGGTTACTGAAATTCTTACCTCCTAAAAATAGTATTTTCTTATTGTATTCACATTGCCACTGTCTACCATTATTCAGTTCTGCTTTCCCCTACAATTTCACATTCACCAGGAAACCACCAGTCCTTTCCCTGCAAATCACTGGGGGAAGGGACTGGACAAAGGGGAGGAGGGGTCATACACAGTGAAGTTGGTGATGTAGGGAAGGTGCCTGTTTGTCAAACACAGGAACAAAGATCATTGGCTAGAGGGGGCAGGACCACTGCAAACCTGTGAAAATTGGGGGATACAGAATTCCAAGACCAAGGATTTCACTCTCTTGGTCCCTTTTGCTCTCTTGGCTCTTGGCTGTCTTGTGCCTCCCTTGCATCGGCCCATGTTCCCTCCACAGCCATGTTGCCCTGAGGATTCCACACACAATGGAGTGAAGAACTACAACAGGGAACACAAACTAAGCTAGCCTCATGCTGGATTGGACTGTGCCCCAGCATAGAGTGAAAACTCTGGGCAATGGCTTTAATCCTAGCTCTGCTGAAAGCAAAATGGGATTTCTTCCTTGGTGGAATGAAAGGAAATGGGACCTTGGAAACTCAGGGGTTTAATTTCACAAAAACAAATCTTTCTACACTGTCTGGTTCTCCCATGCCAGTCTCAGAAAATCCTTTTTCTGGTGATATCACAAGAAACCCACATCCCCTGGAGGCAGGTGGGACCATGGAGAGCTCCCCACTGACAACATTCAAAGCCAAATCTTCACTGACCAGGCATTGAAATGATATGCCTTTTGCAGACCTAGATAACTAAGCTTACTTTATTACTTTGCAATTTTCAGAAATTAAAAAAAATACTAGCTAGCATCTCATTTATAAAGTATTGTAAGCTTCTTAGAAATCCATCATTCTTGATTTTGAGACACTGTCAGTTATACTGTACAGAGTTTCCTTCACATATTATTTTTAGCTTTGCTAGCAATAAAAAAAAATATCTAGGAATGTTCTCTTGAGATTTTAAACATTTTTTTCTCACAAAGACATAGCTTATATTACTTTTGGTCAAATATATAATTTGACTATTAAAAATTTTTTTCCTATACCACAGTAATTAATTTTGTAGCTATTTTCAGCAAAGTTCATAACAAATGTAGATCTTTAAAGCATTATCTTTTTCTCAGTAAAGATTCACATTTAATATGCTGTGAAGGAAGCTAATGATGTGATTCAGCTATTTTAAAAGAGTTTGCTAGGAGTTAAAAACTCAGGGGGAAAAAAAGGTAGGCCAGAGGGTTTGAAGATGAGAGAAAATGGTGATTAATTTATGGAAATTAAACAGAAAGGAAAAAATAGAAAAGAAAAAAATTCCTATGCATGATGGGCAATGAGAAGAACAATGAAAAAGAATGATTTGTAAAACTTCTACTTTCATTGCATCTTGAAAAGTTAGGTTACATAGGGTCATTATTTCACTAATTTCAAGTGTTCTCCTTCATAATAATCTCAAACTCACACAAGATGAGCCAAAAATTCATCCAGCAAAGTGAACTTTTGCTAAAGCAAAAACTGGACTTTACAGGCAACCAGAAAAAAGCATCTTACCTCTGTGGATTTGGGAGTTAAACTCCTCCTACTTGATCATCTACATAATCATATCAATTGATACTTATTTTTTTCTAAATTAATATTGTTTACATTGGCTTCTCAAGAATGTGGAATTCAGTGTTTATTTTCAAATAGTATTTTTTCCCTACATTTTAGATTAAGTGAGCTTCTTGGGTGCTTAAATATTAATACTTTTTAAAAAATTTAGTTTAGTAATACATTTTCAATGAAAGTATAGCTTCTGTTTTGTAAAGTGGGCCCCCAAACCTCTACTTATATCATTTTGAATTGTTTTAATAAACTAATATTTCCAAGTCTCAGTGCTGTATGTCTCAATTACTTTAATGTCATTTGAACTGTCGTATCTTTTATGAGTTAGCAAATAAAATCGAAGCCTCTTTTTTCTTTTCTTTTTATTGATTTTTTTTGGAGTGACACTGGTTAACAAAATTATACACAGGTTTCAGCTGTACAGTCCTACAACACATCATCTGTACCCTGTATTGTGTGTTTACCACTGCAAGTCAAGTCTCCCTCATCATGATTAATCCTCCATACCCTCTTCCACTTTCCTCTACTCCTCCCTCCCCCCAGCAATCACTAAATTGTTGTGGGTATTCATGATTTTTTTCTCTGAATATTTTATAAAAAGTATAAGGGCTTTTGAACCAAATAGCATTGAGTTAAAATATCTGCTCAACCACCTACTAACTCGGAACACAGAAATAATTTAGGTAACTACTTGAGCTTCAGTAGCTTAACCAATAAAATGAAATCATAATTTCTAATTAACAAAAATTAAGGGGATTTTATTAGATAATATAACCAGAGTTTGAAGCTCAGTGACCACCACAAGGTAGCTCTCATTAAATGATCTCTTCTATTATTATCACCAAACTATTTGAGAAAACCTTAACATATCTAAGACAGTTAGACTTGTCGCCAAACATTTTTGCTTTTTTATTCAGATATTTTGCTTATCTAAGCAATGAGATGCATAATAGACTGTTTTATATAAACAAATCATAACCCAGTGTCTAAAACAGTTTGTTCTGCATATTTCTGCTTGTAGAAAAATTTCACACTTTGAGTTTTCCAAATACAAATTGTCAGACAGGTTCTGTGGAAAAGAGAACTGTTTTCTGAAGTCAGTAAACACTAGGGAAGTTAATAAAAATGTCCCTATTTTACCTTCTTTCCCATGGTTACTTAGCAACTAGCTAAATCTCCTTTGAATACAAAATTGCCACTGAGATTTGTGTCTATTGCTAAATTGAAGATCAAGTAGCAGTCCCAATTTCCCTAAAGGACACAGTGCAAAAGTAGTTATTACCTCATTACCACTGAGAGACCAAATGTTGTGCCCTTCCTGTTTAGGAATACCATTATGTGCTGTTAGTTATGCATAATAAACTTATAACAAAGTGTCTGAGACTGGGATTGTAAGTGGGAATGTGTCATGGAGCCAACTACCCTTCTATAATACTATGAGCCAGTCCTCCAGAGCATTCCTTAATGCTTTCAGAACACACACACAGAGTGTGACATGAATAAGGTAATAGTGCCTTCTGGTTTCCTGGGATAGATAGCATTTACATCTATTGTAAACCAATTAAAACTTGATTTTAACACCTCTTCTCATTCTCAAAATTGACCTGCTTTGAACAATAATTACATGCTCACCCTGGATTTGAAAAATATGGAAGCAGTCCAGAGGAGATCCAAGAAAACTAGAGGCATAGGAAACAGCCTCTGTGAAGAAATGACTAAAGGAATTAGGTTTATTTATTTGTTGCGGAAAAGAGAATAGTTAGGGAGATTGCACTACTTAAATACAGGACATGCGCTAAGAGAAAAAAAAAAGTCTCTGACCTCTTTCCTACCGCAGGCTCATATTCCCACAGTGGAGATGTGCTGTGTAGGGAGTAGAGATTAGGAAGATGTACACACTGGATTGTTCCCCTGGGAAGGGTTATCGGTCCCTATTTTGAATATCCTTTAAAGAAAAAGTAGAATATGAACATATTCTACGTTCAGCAATTCTACTTCTAAGTATATGACCTAGAAAACTTGTGCAAATGTGCATGATTATGTACATTTATTAACCAGGCTGTTAATAGCTTCCCTGTTTGTAATAGGACCACAATGGAAATAATTAGTGTCTGTTAACAGTAAAATGTATTAGATACAAAACATGCTGTAAACAAAAACAATTGGGCCGTATATAGTTACCTGCCACCATATGCATGTGTTTCAAAAACATAATGTTGAGTGAAAGACATGGTACAAAAGAGTACATATGCTAAGATTTCATTTACACAAAATTCAAAAAACAGGTAAAACATTTTCTTAATCTGAGTGCCCCAAAAAAGGATCTCAAATTAAAGATTCAAGTTCAAACATTAAGATGAAACTACTGCTATCCAATCATTTTTGACCTACAAAAAAATGGCAAATATGGTTCAATCAAATAGTTAATTTGGAGAGGAAGAAAAATAGCAGTAAATGTGGGGAAATAGATAAGTAATAGAAGCACATAATATAGGTGCATTTTCAAGCCAGTTATCACTATGGATGACTAGAGCTTAATCCCATTTGGGAGACCCAAGGAATCAGTAAAACATGTGTGGTAATTAACTTATGCAGGGCAAAGAAACTGTGATAGTTATGTACCGTTTCCTGTCAAGTTTTGTTGGAAAGATCTGCCAGGGTTTGCAGAGACTCCACACAGCATCACTACCCACCTCAAACATCTTAGCTTGATGGGATCCGCTAGGACAGTGGTTGGCAAACTCATTATTCAACAGAGCCAAATATCAACAGTACAACGATTGAAATTTCTTTTGAGAGCCAAATTTTTTAAACTTAAACTATATAGGGAGGTACATTGTTATTAACTTAATTAGGGTACTCCTAAGCTGGCCTTTGCTAAAAACGTCCTCAATCTGATTGAGGTACATTTGCTGAGGTCGACCCCTTCCAAGACCCCTTCCAACTCTCCCATCCACACTCGTCTTGTATACTTGTTTCAGATAGACGAGTGTGGATGGGAGAGTTGGAAGGGGTCGACCTCAGCGAACGTACCTGTATCTCAAAACAATGTACCTCCTCCGCGTTGCATATCCCGCAGCCCGCCTGCGCTGTGTCCCCTGTTGCCCAACCAACTGAAACCCCCCACTTCTTCTAAGGCCACTTCTTCAAAATAGACTCGCCCAGGCCGAAAACTGACTTCTGCGCATGGGCCACGAAGTTTCAATCACACTGTACGTGCACGCCCGCACGTGGTATTTTGTGGAAGAGCCACACTCAAGGGGCCAAAGAGCCGCATGTGGCTTGCGAGCCGCGATTTGCCGACCACTGTGCTAGGACATACGTTTCCCAAAGCATTGTCACTTGTAACACATTTCCAAAAGCATTGTCACTTGTAACTGCTACCAGCCCTTTTTTGTTCTGGTAGTTCTTCCAAGTTACCCAATAAATGGGTTTGAGGCAATTCTCCCAATGTAATATATGTTCTCCAAAATCCAAAGAGACCAACTAAACATCCGTGCCTCTTTCTTCATTTTAGGAATTGCAAGTTGCACCAACCTGTCCTTTATTTCCAAGGAGATATGCTGGCATATCCCTGACCACTGAATCTCTAGTACTCCGGTGGTGTTCTCAGCCCCCAAATGTTCGAAGAGATCATTTCCAAGCCTCTGGTGTGCAGTGGCCTTACTAGGGCATCAGAGTATTGCAACTTCTTCATCCTCAGTCCCAAGTATTACACTCGCAAATGTAGTGGCTTGGTGTGATGTCCTGAGAAGCATCCAGACAGCTGAGGTTCCTATGGCCTATATTGTGCTCAAGAGCAGGAGAGTTACCGCAGTCCTCCGAAGATGGTGACGTAGTCTGCCATCAGTCTGTCATGATCCTTATGGTTTTTGCAAGAGCTGGACTGGTGGATTAAATGGAGATATAATGGGGACATCATACTGTTGCCACTTCTTTTGAAACATGGACTTGGTTATTATTTCACATGTTGAGTTTGCTATCCAAAATATCTTCAAAAATATCACAGCATGATTCAGTCTCAAATCTGAGAACTTCTTTTGCACAAGAAAAGCATGGAATCAACAAAGTGTACATTTTATACTATTGAAGCAAATGTTTATCCGATTTCATATTTTTACTTTTTTTTTTTTTAAAAAAAGTGTAGGTAACATTGGTTCATAACAAGTTTGTTGCAAAGCTATATCCAAGTGGGTTGATTTCTGGACTTTCAGTTCTACTCCATTGGTCTAGATATCTGTCCTTATGCCAGTACCACACTATGTTATTGTAGCTTTGTATTAAGTTTTGAGATTGGAAGGTGTGTATCCTCCAACTTGGTAATTTTTCAAGATTATTTTGATTATTCTGGGCCCCTTGCATTTCCATATGAATTTTAGAATCAGCTTGCCCGTTTCTGCAAAATAGGCAGCTAGAGATATTTGATAGAAATTAGATTAATTCTGTGAATCGCTTTGAGGACTATTTCCATCTTAATAATATTAGATCTTCCAATCCTTGAACATAGGATGTCTTTCTATTTATGTAATTTAATTTCTTTCAACAATGTTTTATAGTTTTCAGTATACCAGTCTTGCACTGCTTTGGTTAAATTAGTATATAGAAATGCAATTGATTTTGTAGATTGATCTTGCATCATGAAAATTTGCTGAATTAATTTATAAGTTCTAAATTGAGTGCGTGCATGTGTGTGAAATTTAATTATAATAGTTCTTACATTTAATTTTATACATATTTCACAAACAAATTTACAACAATATCTAGTCTATGTTCTCCCAAAGGTGAGAAATCATCTAGAGTTTTGAAAGGATAAAATTGGGCAAAAGATTAAAATAAATTAAGTTGCATTTCTGAAAATTTAATGGAGTCTATATCCATGTCAAACCAAGCAGCGAAATAAAATCACTTAGGATAAAATAGAAAAAGATCCAAAGGTAAAAGATAAACTTTTAAAAAGACATAGCAGTATTATAAAAACCTTTGTGAATTTGCAGCTATTTAAATTCTAAAGAAATGCAAGAAGCCGTTCCCAAATGACAGAAAATTGTCTACATTTACATGTTCAACTCCAGAGGATAGTGGAAACATAACTTTCATATTAAAACTTCTCTTTTAAATATACAAACCTAAGAGCATAATGTCTGAATTTTCAATTAAAAATGAAATAAAAAATTGATACTAAAATAACATGCAGAGTTTTATATGTTCTCTTTAAATTAGTATGTGTGTTCAGAGTGTCTCTCTGTATATCTATCTATCTATCTACCTACCTACCTAGCCATCATCCATCTATTTTTCTATCAATTCATCTACAGTAAGTCTAAGGGTGGTTAGTAAATTTTATGCTTAAAAAAATACCTCTTACTATTATACATTTAGCCTTCTTTTGGTCACTTAAATATATGTTGAGGCCTCCCCCCCACCCCCAATTCCAAAATGGTAGATACCATTCATCATGCTTCTTAGTGAATTTGCAACTTTCTCCTACTGTTTGTGGTTGCCTGGACCGTGTTACCATTCACCAATATTTGCTGCCCTTATCTGAAAGAGCTTTATGTTTTCTGGATCATTGAATGGCAATCTTGGCCACGTGGCTTGATTTGGTCAGTGAAATACGAGTTGAATTGTTTTTGTATCACTTCAAAGCAAAATCTATAAAAACTATTTTTTCCTGTCTCCCCAAAAATTCCACATGAAGGCTTCTACTCATCTGGGTCATTCAGTTAACATAATGTAGAGCAGAGATATAGCCAACACCATATGGACATGTGATATGAGTGAGATGTATGCTTTGGGGGTTATAAGTCATAGATATTTGTTACCAAAGCATAACCTAGTCCTAACTGATACACTTTGTGTTTCAGCCTTTTCCAAAAGGCTACTTGAATCAGGTATAGAGAAAGAGAATACAATGGGGGATGTTTTACAGGCTGGAAGTTGGGAGGAAGGATTCCTCTCAAATTAAGGGCTATACGTCTTAGCTGTCTCCTGGCTGGAGAGGCAAAGAACAGCATCCAGATTAATAGGCCCTTGTTGGGTGGGGGTACCGTCTACCAGGATGGTAAAATAACATAGAATGAGGTTAAGATTGCTCTTGAACACATTCAGGCCATACAACTTCTTGGAAAATTCCAAGTGGAGAGAGCGAGGTTTAAAATACTGATAATATATAGAACCATTATCTTCAAAGAGTAGTAGAAGATATTCTAAAAAAGCTCTATAGTATATTGTACACAAAATCAAAATATCACTGGCACTTATTTTCTCAAAGCAAATCACTCTTGCTGACCATGAACTGTGTGTATTCCAGTGCATGTATTATTGACACTTGAGGTTCCCACAGAGTCTGTCCTTCAAGAAAATGATTGAGGATGAAGACCAGGGAAACAAGGGGAAGTATATGTCTGGTAATTCTTCATGTTGTAGGAATCCAGATTTATAGATGAAAACAAATAGATGATAAACTTAAAAAATGGTTTTATAAAAGCATCAGTTTCACCGTAGCTGGTTTGGCTCACTGGATGGAGCGTCGGCCTGGGGACTGAAGGGTCCCAGGTTCGATTCCGGTCAAGGGCATGTACCTTGGTTGCGGGCACATCCCCAGTATGGGGTGTGCAAGAGGCAGCTGATCGATGCTTCTCTCTCATCGATGTTTCTAACTCTCTATTCCTCTCTCTTCCTCTCTGTAAAAAATCAATAAAATATATATATTTTAAAAAGCATCAGTTTCCTTGTATAATAAACAAAGAGGCTGGAGCACAGAGATGCTTCTGGCTCTTAACCTACAGTTCCAAATACAATAGTTCTTTTTTTGAATTTCCTAACTGGGGTAAAGTGGTCAACTAACTGAATATTAAAGGTATTAATCTGCTGAAATAAATTCTGTTTTCATTTATTCTATGCAGGAATTTCTAAATTGAATCATAGAATCAATTGTTACTCCACTCTAGACATACAGACTTAATTAAACCACATATTTTTTTTCAGATAACTTAGTGGCTCTGCAGTGACTAGTCAGAGAGGGACACTTATTGAAAATTAAATATTCTGGAAAAACAATCTTTTCCTCAAAGTGATAATACATTACATTTTCTGAAAAGAATGCTTTTCATCTCAAAGAAATTTACTTTAAAAAAGCAATCTCATATACTTAACCTATGCTTTGAGAAGTTAGATAAATGAGTGAGATAGTTAAGTGTCCATTAGTCTTGCCATGATTGATATTGTTTGCCTGGTAAGCTTGTGGGTGGTGCACTCATACACTCACTGCTGAATTGATTATAATAATTTATAAGGTCCTAATTTCTGCTGTTGTGAAGTAGCATGATTGAGCTCATGTCTCCCTATTAAACTAAGGTGTATGAAATTGTTCACCTCTTGATTTTAAGTTTGATTTTAATAAGTTAATTAAAGACCCAAGACATTTTTTTCTTTTTCTGTTTTTTCTTTATAGAGTTACCTCAAACTGTGATATGTGAAACTAAGCTAAAGTGTGCAGTCTAAAATGTAATTAAGGCAAAAATACATGTTTGTAGTATAATTATGTCAGAAAACCAATTTTGGGGATCTTTATCCTTTGTTACTCTAAAATTACTTTAGCAGTGGTCGGCAAACTGTGGCTCGCGAGCCACATATGGCTCTTTGGCCCCTTGAGTGTGGCTCTTCCACAAAATACCACGTGCAGGCACACAAGAACAGTGTGATTGAAACTTCGTGGCCCATGCGCAGAAGTCGGTATTTTGTGGAAGAGCCACACTCAAGGGGCCAAAGAGCTGCATGTGGCTCGCGAGTCGCAGTTTGCCGACCACTGACCTAGGGGGAGGGTGGGTGGGTGGGAGGTAATCAACCAAAGACCTTGAATGCATATATGTATAACCATGGACACAGACAGTAAGGTGGAGAAGGCCTAGGGCGGGGGCGGCCTGGAGGGGGTAAATGGGCGGGGCGGGGGGTAAGATGGGGAGGGGACATATGTAATACTTTCAACAACAAAAAATTTATAATAAAATTACCTTAAACGTGCTCAGAGATTTTCTGCACCTACTTTTGTTGATGAATCCCTCACTTGGAGTACCAGTGTCCCCTCACTTCCCTCTCTCTGTTTTTATCTATTCTGAGTTCTGTTTGCAAGTCTTTCATGACCTGGTATCAGACCCAACCTGTCCAGGTCTTGTGCTCAGTCCTCTTCTGGGCTTTAGGGTGCCTGTCTCTAGTTGTCAGTGACTGTTGTGTGATGAGTAACTTAGTATTGTTAAATATAAAAACATTCTTTTGTGTGTGCTGTAATTCAACTATCTTTAGCAACTACACCATAGACCAGTGATGGCGAACCTATGACACGCGTGTCAGAGGTGACACGCAAAGTCATTTTTTGGGTTGATTTTTCTTTGTTAAATGGCATTTAAATATATAAAATAAATATCAAAAATATAAGTCTTTGTTTTACTATGGTTGCAAATATCAAAAAATTTCTATATGTGACACGGCACCAGAGTTAAGTTAGGGTTTTTCAAAATGCTGACACGCCAAGCTCAAAAGGTTCGCCATTACTGCCATAGACTCTTGTGGGCAAGGATCACATATTTGCAAGTTTCAAATCACCTAACCCAATGCTGTATAGTTCAAAAGAATGTGTATATTGTCAGATGTGAACTAATTGGCTTTATTTTTTAAGATTTGAAAAAAATAAAAATGTTATTCTTCCCACCCACCACTGCCAAGTGAGACTCAGTGCCCTGGTGTAGGCTAAAGGGAGCAAATTCTCTTCCAGGCTCTTCAGAATCAGGTTTTATGTGCATTTTCCCTTAAAAAGCAGGGGTTCAAAGTGCAAATAACTTAAAGGGGGTCACACCAATGGCTGGAATAGTTCATTTGCTTTATTTTGAACAACTTTATTAATATGTAATTTATATACCATACAAGTCATCAATTTAAAGTGTATGAGTCAATGAGTGTTAGATTTACGTAACCATCACCACAAGTCACTTTTAGATCATTTTTAAAACTTCCTTCCAAAATCCCATGCCTTTTACCAGTCACTCCCCATTTCCCCCCAATTTCCCTCTCCCCTTCAACCTGAGGCAAACAACTAGTCTACTTTTTGTCTTCATAGATTTGCCTGTTCTGGACATTTCATACAATATTGTATGGAATCATACAATATGCAGTCCTTGGTTTCTGGCTTCTTTCACTTAGCATAATATTTTCAAGGCTCAGCATGTTGTAGCATAAGTCAGTCCTTCATTCCTTTTTAAGGCTGAATAATATTCCATTGCACGGACATGCCACATTTTATTGATCCAGGCATCAGTTGGATAGACATTTGAATTGTTTCCAATTTTGGCTATTATAAATAACTAGAGGCCCGGTGCACAAAATTCGTGTATGGGTAGGGTCCCTAGGCCTGGCGGGAGATCAGGGCCTCCCTTCCCCCAGCTGCCGACTGCTGGCCAGGGTCTTCCTTCATCCTGTGCTGCCCCCTGGTGGTCAGGCAACATCATAGCCGTGCAGAGCCAGGAGGAGACGGGACCCCAGGCAGGCTTCCTGCTGCGCCCACAACGTCAAACCCAGCCCTGCCCACCTGCGCGCCCGCTGTGTGCACGGCCATCTTGTGGCAGCATGAGGGCATCACGGCAGGATGATCACTTACGCTTTTATTAGTGAGGATGTTGCTTTGTGTGGGAACCATGCCAGAGTACACCGGATGGTCAAGGCCAATCAGAGCACAGAGGCCTTGTTCTTAGTATGCTGGATGTCCAAGGCCACGCTGAGTGTAGGAATGTCAATCAGGGTGTCCAAGGACTATACTCAGGTGCAAGATGCAGCAATCTAGATTGCACAAAGGTGCCCTTCTATAACCCAAATGATGAAGGTCATTATTTGGTGAAAAGCCTCTTTTGTCTAAGTAGTATTGAAGTATGTTACTGAGGCTCTGAGATGAGAGGACTCAGATGCGGCTGCTATGTGAAGCTGTGGGTCCAGAGGCAGCAGGTGGCTGCTCAGACAATAGCTCCGATGGTGGAGGCTGCTACTATGGAGGAAAGATGTATTGTTTCTTAGCTGCGTGTGTGGCTACCTACTGCATAGGACTGTGCTTTAAAGGACTGTTTTGTCTAGTAGCTCCTTGTGAGCAATGGCTGCATGGCCACTGGCTACTGTAATAAAGACTTTCTTATACACCCACAACTTCTCATGGTTTCTCCATCTACTGCCAGGTGTCCAAGAAGGTCCAGCCCCTGGCAGCGGGGCCTGGACCCAACAGTTGGTGTAGCAGGGCAGCATTAGGACCTGTGCTCCCACACTTGGACCAGTCGGAAGGATGGAGCAGTGAGTGCTTCCAACAATGACGCAGCGAACAGAGGATAAGGGAGGAGCCGAGTTACCAACAGTTAGCACAGTGAGCAGGGTTCGGGGAGGAACTTGCTCTCACAATCAGTGCTGTAAGCAGGATTTAGGAGTAAGTGCTCCAAGAATCAGACCTTGCTCCCACACTTTGAATGTGCAAGCACACGTTTTTATAAGGGCAGATGCTTTCACTTCTCATGAAGGAGTGGACTTGCTGGGTCACACAGTAACTTTATGTGTAATCTTCATGAGGGACTGTCACATTGTTTTCCAAAGTGACTGCACTATTTCACCTCCTCACCAACAATAAATGAGGGTTCCAGTATCTTCACATCCTTGCTACTTTCTTTTTTTAAAAAAATACATATATTTTATTGATTTTTTACAGAGAGGAAGGGCGAGGGGGATAGAGAGTTAGAAACATCGATGAGAGAGAAACATCCATCAGCTGCCTCCTGCACACTCCCCACTGGGTGTGTGCCTGCAACCAAGGTACATGCCCTTGACCGGAATCGTACTTGGGACCCTTGAGTCTGCAGGCTGAAGCTCTATCCACTGATCCAAACTGGTTAGGGCCATGCTACTTTCTTTTTAATGCTATTTTGAAAAACTAACAAACAAAAACTCTTGGAGTGTGAAAACAAGCAGCAGCTTGGCCGCAGTTTCAGGGAGGCAGTTTGGGCACGGTGGAGACGAGAGCGTCAGGAGTTCAAGCTTATCCAACGGGGAGGCAGCCTCCAGCTCACCCTACTGCGCCTCTGAAGGTTGTAGTCCCCTCTTGCCAAATCTAGTTTTTCAAAAAAGGTCAAAAATTTGTATATTTGTGTGAAATTATCCAATTTTTATATTTTGGCAACTATTTAAACAGAAGTCCATGCATGCCTGGGCGTGGTCTGCTGTTTGTGCCTCTGCTACAGAGAGTACCAGCAGCTTCCTGGATCACAGACGAATGATGTTGTCACAGTGGTTACTTCCCTCAGAGGGACTGACAGTTGCTGTTGTTTCAAGGCCTCCATCCAACGCAACCCTGCCCTCGCCAGATCCCTCTTCCCCATAGGGTGACTTTGTAAATGCTGCAAGCGTGTGTGTGTGTGTGTGTGTGTGTGTGTGTGTGTGTGTGTGTGTTGGCATAGAGAGAATAGCACCTCCCTCCACTTGGTCTCATTTCTCACTGAAACTGAAGTGAAATGTGTTAGGTCAGGTTAAGAAAACCATCCCCCTCATCAGAGCCTTCTATGGCCTCCTTTCAAGACAGGAAGCATTAGAATTTTTGCTTCCCGATTCACTCATCGCTCAGAGTTCCTTGAGCTACACAAGGGCGGTGGCGTTTCTGGTAACGTTCCTGCAGAACTGGGTCTTAGCTGAGTGTGCAGAATCTTCCCTGTGGCTGAGCTCCTAGGCAGTTACTGTCACCATAGTGAATGTATCGGGGGGGAGTCTAGGCCACTGTTCTACATCTAGTTTGATGCATTTGTATTTGTCCAGGTTGATATAGTCTGCTAATAGCAGTAATTTTTAAGGATCTGTTCCAATGAGTAAACATACTGAGATTTGCCAAACTGTGCCTAAACATTTATTTAAAAACTAGAGGCCCGAGGCATGAAATTCATGCAAGAGTAGGCCTTCCTTCCCTCGGCTGCCAGCACCGGCTTCTTTCTGGCACCTGGGACCCGGGCTTCCCTCACAGCTCCAGCTCTATCCAGAAGGTCATCAGGAAGGACGTCTGGTCTAATTAGCACATTACAGTTTTATTATTATAGATTTTAATTACATTTGGAGTCAGAGCCTCAGCTTATATAAGGCCTTTGTGGTGCTTGGAGTAGTGAAATATGTCACCCCTGGGCACTCTTCTCCCCAGGGCTTTATATAGATTTTCCCTGTGGCATGAGGCTTGCCAAGGAGCAAGTATTTGGGGGGAAGAAAAAGACACTCAGAGTAAAAGGCTTTGCAAGTGGAGTGTGGGTTCCCTTCAGCCCAGTGCTTCCACGTGGTGCTGAGCTGCATCCCCGGCTGGAGAGGCTATTGGGTAAGGCACTCCCGGGTTCGAATCCTGCCTCTGCCATTTATTAGGTGTATGGTCTTTGGTAAATCAGTTCATGGTCCAAAAACTCAGGTCCTTCTTCTGTTTGACAGAGATGATCACTATGTAACGGAAATAGAGGGGGGAGGGATAATGGGGGACATCCGTAATACTGTCAACAATACAAAATGTAATGGAAATAGGGGAGAGGATTAAATAAGGTATGTAAGGCAACTAGTACAGCGCCTAGACCACAGCAGATAGAAGCTGAACAAATGGGAGGTTTTTATTTTTATTACACATTGTCAAGAAAAAATATCCAAAACTTAGAACTACAGTGTAAGATTGACTGCATGTCCTGCAGGCTGGAGTGGGGTCCACCAGGCCCACTTGAGAATTGTTTCAGTATCTACAATATTATTCATGCCTGGGCTTATTTTGTGATTGTACTATTGATTAGGGCCCTATCCCCAAAGTTACATATTAAATCTTGTAGGTGTTGAGCTGTTACACATGCAAGCGATTTCTGTCTGGTAGAAGAGATAAACTCACAGGTTCCAGTTTCATGGTCCAGGAAGAAATTAATCAGTTTTGTATCTAACCTAGTTATCTCCTATTTGTTCAGTGTCTACTATATACATTATATTGGGGATTCTTTTTGACCCATCTTTACATCCTGCTGGTTCTCTCATTAATTTACATGAGTCATTTTGGGAAATACTACCTTGGCAGCACCCACAGTGCATGCTTGGACAAGTAGCTATCTTTGAATAAGTGGCTGGTTCCACTAATTAAAATATGAGTACGCCTCTTCCTCCTAAACTAGTTCTGCATTTGCAGGCAGCCCCCAAGTTCTCAGCAAGAGCTCACGATTTGGGGGAAGCCTAGGGTCTTTACTCAGCTTCTAATTTATCCTTTCTTGGCTGTTGAAGGTCAATGGGTTTCTCCTTTCCAGTTACCACTGACCTTCACCTTCCTGTCTGGGGGCCTCCTCTTCATTCAACCTTCCGCCAGCCTTCCTCTCCCCATCTCAGCAATAAGCACCCAAATCAGTTTATGTTTGAAATACCTTTAATATAAACACATTCAATGGCCAGGAAAAAGAAGCAAAGGGCAAATTACAGAGTGTTCAAATTCTTTCAAAGCTCCCTCGGGCTTGCCTCCTCCCCTCTCCCCTCCGACTCCCTGCCCCTGCCTCAGTCTTTATGCTCCATTTAAGTATAAATGAGCCAGCTCTGCTTTCAGCTAACCTCTTTTCTTTTTATCAAACTCTTTGAAAGTTCCCTGGGGAGTTTCAAATCATCCCTTCCAGTCAACCACTCTTTTGTTCCTAGGGGTTGAGTTATCAAGCCCTCCACCCTTGATGAGAAAGGTGTTAACTAGCCTGCCATTCAAGTTACCCTTCACCTTGGAGGATCTTTTTACATCTGAAGGAAGCTCTAAGCTGGCGTCTCTAACCTTGCGGTCCAGCCACCTGGCTTGGCCGTCTCCTTGCCCGAGGAAAAGTCAGTTGAGGTCGTTGCCTAACAGAACCCAGGCCCCATGGCCGTGGTGAGTAGAGGTTTTCAGTTGAGAAGTATGGGAGAGCGTGCGTTTTACAATGCTGACAGAGGGGTGGATGTGAGAGCGAAGGGGCAGGTCCTCAGGGTAATTTGATACTTGGTGCATTTTTAAAATTCATATTTTTACTGTGGAAATTACAGAGAAAGAAGCATGACAAAACTGGCTGTTGGCAATGCACGGGAAAGGCGGTGCTTTTCTATGCTGGCATGCGGTGGGAAGCGGAGTCACTGGAAACTCCTGGAGATCAGAGGTTTTTATATGAACCCGAAAGGGCATGAATTGTTTACATAGTTGAGAAATGCGGTGGGATTTTTGGATAAAGCCTTGGTACAGCTCAAATCCTTCTACTGCTCCAGATCCTTAAAGGGATTTCAAGTAGCCTAACTTACAGTTTTCCAACCCAGAAAAGTCAGTTACAATGTGCAAAAGTTTCTAAGCTGTGGTCAAATTCTCTCTGGAAGGTTCTGTTTGTTTGCTTTTTTTTTTTTTTTTTAGCTACAAAATGGGAAATAATATATGTGACACATTAAACTCTCAGATATGTTCTGACAAGTAATAAACTAATAGTTATGATAGTCCCTGAATGCTGTGGGTGAAACATGGTTTGCGTCAGTGAATGTGTGTGTACATACACATTATCAGGAAAAATTTATGACAACCTCTGACTAGTGAAATATTGTTTCAGAAAAACATAAATCACAAGGGAGCCAAGTAACAGCTTTCCCGGAGGGGTCTTCAAAAAATTAACATTTGAATTGGATCCTGAAACTCTAAATTTGAATTTATGACCCATTCTTCACCAAGTATTGTAGTTATATATAAGATAGCACTATAGAAATGAAATTCAATGCAAGAAATGGGTTTGGTGTTTTAAAAATATTACTAGAATTATGTGACTCTACTGAGCTGACTCTTGCTTTAAACTCAACTGTCATAGCATCAAGAATCTGACCTCAAATCAATTTCAGAAATAGTCATTTTTATGAAATATAATAAGGATACTCACATGGAGAACTCAACTAGGAAAAAGAACTGGGCATAACACAGCTTAATAACTAGAAAAATATTCACCTTGGCTTCTTAAATCTGTATTTCCATTACCAACAAGATAGGCAGATAAGGGCATAAAATGACCATTTTCTAGGACCTGACCCAAATCCACTCTAAATATTAGTCTTTATAGACTCATCGATCAGTTTAGAATACCACTTATGATTCATCTGTTTCATCATTCCTAAGGATGGAGTTAGTTACAGGAAATAATTATAGGAAGTCCATTGTGTATTTAGAGCTAATGAAGAGTAACATTTAAATATGCTGGGATTTAATTGCATTCTGTAATGCTTTTCCTTATCAGGAACCAAACTATGTATATAACATATAATGTAATTACATGTATTGTATATATTTTTAACTATAAACTGAATGAATGACTTATAGCACTTATAGCTCTGTCCCTTCCTTGTTGTGGCCTATTTATTGGACCTTTCTGTGCAAGTTCCCTCACATATAAAATTGGGCATAACAATAGTAATTACCTCTGAATTGGTGAGATAATTACATAAGATGAGTATAAAAACCACATAATAAGGGTTCAATGGCTGTTAACATTTTCATGGTTAACAAATTCAAGTGATTGATAAAGTATGATCGATGCATGGCCATATGTCCTTTAATCCATATATTGGACTTGCTCTCCTTTCTAGTTGTATTTTATTTAATGTACAATGTAGCCATCACGTTTGTACTATATTTAAATCATGTCATAAAATAAGTTGTTACATACTTTGTTTAGGTGCTTAAAAGGGCTACTTCCAACTGTTACTCAACTGCTTTATACGGAGAGAGAAGGAATAATGTCTGTTGAACAAATATATTGTTTTCTATTTTTGTTACTGTGTTATCTATAGAATGGTGTGAAATAATTTTAATAAAAAATGGAACTAGAGGGTAAAATGGAAAATCTCAGTTATGTGCCCCCAGGGACACAAAACTTAAGAACTATGAAACTGATTTCTTATGAAATCCTGACTTACAGAAAACTGATAATATTGGACTTCTCTTAAATGATAGGGAATTGGTCAGTGGGTACTTCATATTAATCTTGGGAAATTTTGCTTATGGTTTCCCAAGACATGAGCAAGAAATGACCCAGGTCAGGTTGATCTTGTAAAATAAGCTGAATTGAGTGTTGTTTGTATGACTGGACTGTATTTGTCTGCTCAGGAAATTTTCAAAGCTGGTCCTTGTTTTTATCTTAACAGACTCAGTCTAACTGAACTCTCCCCTTTCTATTCCCTGCCCATAAATACAGTCAACCCCAAACCCTCAACAGACTTGCCTATAGCTTTTCCTTAATAAACTTTTGTTTTGCAATTCCTTAATAAACTCATATTGTTCGACAATTTTGAGCTTGCCTCAGTTTACCGCTTTAGGCTGACAATGGACAGTTCTCACTTTGAAAGAGCTGGTGGGAATAATGCCATCTGGAAAGCACACAAGAGACCACAGTCTTTCTTCAACAAGAAAGTCCTAAACTGTCAGCTCCTGGTATTCTTGCATGGCCAAAGTGACTCTTAGTTTCCTAAAATTAGCCTAAGAATATTCTGTATTCTGTAAGAGCAATGAATAAACAGACTCACATGCCACTGTGATTTAATGTCTGCTTTGCTAACGAATCAGCCATGTTTGGCCAGCCTTGCTGTCATCACATTTTTCTTTGTGTTTATCCTTAAGCTTAGCAACCAACCAAACATTGAGTGGAATATCAATATTGAAGAGAAAAACGTATTATGAATTTACTAATTGTAAAACAGAGAGACTGAGTTTGTATGGTTTACTTTTTTGTACTTTTCCTTGTACTTAAGGTATTCTGAATGCATGACATTTTGGCTTTCTTTTGCTATTCACAAGTATTTAAATACTGGTAAACAATATATCTTTAGTTTACATAAGAGGCTGTTATTTAAGTGTTTCTGAAAATACAACTGTAAGAACACAAGGACAATTTTATTAAAGGATCAAAAAGCAACAAATATGCCTGGGCCAGCAGAGCTCACTGGTTTGAGTGTTGACCTATGAACCAGGAGGTCACGGTTCAATTCCCAGTCAGGACATGTGTCCAGGTTGCAGGCTTGATCCCCAGTGTGGGGGTGTAGGAGGCAGCTGATCAATGATTCTCTCTCATCGTTGATGTTTCTATCTCTCTCTCCCTCTCTGAAATCAATAAAAATATATTTAAAAAAGTAACAAATATGTTAACAGGACATTTGGTTTACCTTATGGAAATGACAAAAATAAAAGCTCCACCTCACAAATAGTTTTCTTTTTAACCAAACAGCTATAAACCTGTATTTCTTGACATAAAAATGTTTTAAGTTGAAAAAATAGTGCTGACTTTTACTGAAAGGAAGTTTTCAACAAAAGGTTCTATTTTTATGCCATTTAAAAATTATGAATGTCATATGTTTATAATCACAGAATGAGTTGTTTTGTTTTCCTTTGGGAAGGTAAAACCAACCCATTTTACACATATTAAACTGATATAATAATAAAAACAAGAAAGTGATCAGGCTTTATTTCAGGCAATGAATTGGACTAGACAAAGGAAAAATACTGTTTATGCATCAGCTCTTCTACCAATGAGAGAACCTTTAGGATTGGCAGGGTCTTTCAAGATTATTTTATACCCGCATTTTGTGGTGGGCAGTTAGACATGAGCTAGGATGATGGGCTAGGTACAGGTCACCAGGCTGTAAAGCCCCAGGTGCCTAGCAAGGGACAATCTATTGTGGGGTGGGACCTCACCCTAGGGTGACTTTTTCCTTCCCTAGCATATCGCTGGTCGTGCAGTTTGGACCCCCTGACCTTTCCTCCCTAGAGATAACATCTATGTCTCAGTTGTATTTCAGCTCCAGATCTAGAAAAGCAGCAAAACCAGACCAGAGACGCCCACAGTTGCCCTCAGGGTCAGCTGCACTTAATAATGACCTCCTACCCAGAGTGGGCCAATCAATCAGGGGAGACCACAACCCTGAATGGACACACTATGGAGAACTGAATATTCTACTGGAATCTTCCCCTGGGTCCTCCCCTAAAACCTGCATCCTTAAAACCCTTAGGACAGAGGACTCAGCGCCACCCAGTGTGCTCTCCCTCCCAGGAGCACCCCAGCCTTTCTATGCCCCTCCCCAAGGCAGGGTACCATTAGCTTCCTCATCCCCAAGCTCCGAGCACCCTCCTATACTATATAGTTTACTTCTATAACTTGTTTCCTAAGCCCATTTCTTCTAGGAATTGCTTCTTCTACCTCTGTGATTTACCAAATAAACGTTCTCTTACAGTTTGGGTCTTGCGTCTGAATTCTTTCCTAGCCAGAACCCAAGTACGGAGGTTGCTGAACCCAGGTTCGGTCTGACCCCACCTAAAGAGCCCGGGGCCAGGGAGAGTAAGTGGCCAGGGTAAGGTCCCAAGCTCTCCCGCTACCGGCCCAGGATCTCCGGTTCCCCCCCTTCAGTATTAGGGGGGCTGCTTTCCATGCGCCACTCCCTTTGGGAAGCTCATAAAGATAATTTCCAGTTTTTTTGAAAGATGAGTGCAAAGTCGCAGGGCGCCTGAGAGGTTTTCCAAACCTCATTTTCTCCCCCCTTTCTTACTCTCTCTGCGTTCCCAGCCTGCTTCTAGGGGGCGGGCGGGCGGTGGCTCCCGCTGACCCGCTCCCCAGCCTCAGATCTGCTCCCGGCCGCGTGATGCAGCCCAAACAAGGTGCAGCCGCGCACGTGTTCCCGCCGGCGCCCGGGCCTCTCGCGTGCGGGCCCCGCGCGCCGCCGCCCAATCGCCGGCCGCCTCGCGCTCCGGCCGGGTCCGCCGGGCACCGGGAGCCACGCCACCCGCCGCCATGCGATTCCGGTTCGGGGTGGTGGTGCCGCCCGTGGTGGCGGGCGCCGCACCGGAGCTGCTGATCGCGGGGTCGCGGCCGGAGCTGGGGCGCTGGGAGCCGCGCGGGGCGGTGCGCATGAGGCCGGCGGGCGCGGCGGCGGGCGCGGGGGCGCAGGCGCTGCAGGAGCCGGGCCTGTGGCTCGGGGAGGTGGAGCTGGCGCCGGAGGAGGCGGCGCAAGACGGGGCGGAGCCGGGCCGCGTGGACCGGTTCTGGTACAAGTTCCTGAAGAGGGAGCCCGGAGGAGAGCTCTCCTGGGAAGGTACGGGGAGCTGGCGCCCGCCCCGAGCGCGGAGCGGGGACCCCGGCGGGCACCCGGCCCCGGCGGCCCCCAAACCCCCGTTGCGATCCGTCTGGGAGCTTTGCCCGACGCTTGACTTTGGAAAACCGTCCCCCCTCCCCCCCCGCCCCGGTCTGCTGGCCAAACTCACCGCCGGCCGCCACTCCGGCCCCAGACCAGGTCCCTAGATTTTTGCTGTGTCCTAGTCAGCCCTCCCTCTCGGGTCTTTTTTTTTTTTTTTTTTTTTATTAAATTGTTGACAATATTACAGATGCCTCCCATTTTCTCTCTTTTGCCCCCTCTCCAACCTCCCCCCTCCCCCCAACCTCCCCGCCCTCCCCCAGGTCTTCCCCATGGTCTGGTCTGTGTCCAGTCGGCTCTTGGGTCTGTGAGCCTCTGACTGTCCTCTGCGCGCCCAGAACCCGGTTCATCGCCCAGGTCATCCCCCATCGCGGGCGGATTCCGCCGCTGCGGGCAGCAGGGCCCGCTCGCCCTGGTGTCCTCCCTGCGCGGGGTCCTGGTCCGCCTGGGCAGCCCCGCCGCTTGGGTTCACGCCTCATCTGCGCCTCAGTTTTTGTGCTCTCATGTTCTTGCCTTCGTTCACTAAAAAATGACCCAGCCAGGGAGGCCGGCCATTTCGCTAACCTAGACTGCAACGTGCCAATTACAATACGGTTTTTTCCCCTTAGGTTTGCGTTTTTCTCTTCTTGGATTATTTTTTATCCCACATGACAGTTGAGGCATGTTCTGATTTCTTCAAATATAAAAACAATACTGGTAGTAAAAAAAAAAAAATCAAATAAATTCACAGGGTAAAAAACAGTTTGCTCTTCACATCTTAAATCCACTCACTGCCCGATATATGTATGTGTGGGTGTATGTATTACCTTTTAGGGTTATTTGATATAGGTGTAGCTCATTTTTTAAATGGCACCAAAATGTTCTGCATGTATCAATGTGCACTTAAGTTTTTTTTTGTTTGTTTTCCTCTGTTATAAACAGTAATAGCCTACTTGAAAATCTGTGTGTAGAGTTATCTTTGAGCATTTGGGAAGTGTTTCTGTAGGGGAAATTCTGAGAAATGAAACCGAAGTGTAGCCCTATTTTACATTTCAGCGAAGACTGCAGAATTCTACCCTGAAAAGGTTTCATCAGTTAGACCCCTGCCAGTGATGTGAATGTAGACAGCCCTTTCTTTAGATGAAATGTGTGAGGTGAAGGATTGGAGTGTGTGATACTCAATAGTTGTCTAAAGCCACTGAAATGAAGGTCTCTTAGGAGTTTATATGACAAAGATAGGCCATTTAGACCATAATGGTGTGGAAACAGACTCAGCAAAGATGAGTATTCTGTAATATGCGATATGTTATCTTGTGCCTCTTTTTGTACCCCATGGGGATACATGGTCTGGTGGCACTTACTGTCCTTTTGTATTTTCATGCCAGAACTGAAACTCTCCCTCTTCAGTTTTTTGCCTTTCGTTACAGTACTATCATTTTTAATAGTAGTATGTACTTATTTTTTATAATGAAATAAGATCTGATACTTTTAATAAAAATTAAAATGGTAAAAACAGAGGTCATCCCGGTCCCCCTCCTTTTCTATTTTTAGCTTTTCTGATATTCCTCCCAAAGTTTTGAATAATTTGTTTATACTGCTATTTCTTTGTTGTTGTTTTTAAATTTTTAAAATTGATTTTTTATAAAGAGGAAGGGAGAGAAAGAGAGAAACATCGATGTGAGAGTGAAACATTGATTGGCTGCCTCCTGCATGCCCCCTACTGGGGGTCGCCCACAACTGAGGCATGTGCCCAGAGTGGGAATTGAACTGGCGATCTTTCAGTGCGCAGGAAGTTGCCCAAACAACTCAGTCACAATGACCAGGCAATGCTATTTCTTTTCTCTCTTTTTTAAAAATATATTTTTATTGATTTTTTTACAGAGAGGAAGAGAGAGGGATAGAGAGTTAGAAACACTGATGAGAGAGAAACATCGATCAGCTGCCTCCTGCACACTCCCTACTGGGGATGTGTCCACAACCAAGGTACATGCCCTTGACCAGAATTGAACCTGGGACCTTTCAGCCCATAGGCCAACGCTCTATCCACTGATCCAAACCGGTTAGGCCCTACTGCTATTTCTTGATGTAGCAACTTAACTTTTCTGTTTTTAGATTTTTTTCTGAGTTGCCATATAAATTTTATGTTTTTATATAATCTCTAGTGACAGCTGATGTATACCCAATCAATCACGATACTTGCTATGAAATATGAAGAATTTAGCTAAGTTCATTCTCTCCCCCTGCTGATTTTTATATTTTAAATTATATATAAATCCTATACAAACTTATAATATGTAACATATTTTTAAAGTTTTATGTAATTTATATTGTGTTTTATAAGTGTTAGTATGATGTCCTTTTGTAGATTGATAGATTGTTTCTAAGAACTGTAAGTTAACAAAGAGCATTATGAGGAGGTATAGCCTGTAGGGAGCAGCTATAGCAGCCGTGGGCAAACTATGGCCCTAGGGCCGGATCCGGCCCGTTTGAAATGAATAAAACTATTGAAAAAAAAGACCATACTCTTTTATGTAATGATGTTTACTTTGAATTTATATTAGTTCACACAAACACTTCATCCATGCTTTTGTTCCGGCCCTCCAGTCCAGTTTAAGAACCCATTGTGGCCCTCGAGTCAAAAAGTTTGCCCACCGCTGGGCTATAGGGTTGAGCCTGGACTGACTTACTGGCAAAACCACAAACAAGTCCCAGCTTAGGGGGCATAGCCCACTTAGCATAATTAGGCTTGACCTTATGTCACTCCCTAGATCTTATCTGGGAAGCTAATGGGCTATGGGAGGTGCAGCAAGTGCTGCCAAAACAAGTGAAACTCACAAGAACATTGTAACTATGGTGACCACTACCTTGTTTACCTCTGGCTATAAAATAAAGTAAAGGCTCAGCTTGCCTCTGGATCTCTCTCTGGCCTCAGCCAGGCACAGGAAGATCCCAGCTTATTCTCTTTGCCTGTCTTTTCTTCATCTTTCACTGCCCTCCCTCAGGCTTGCGGAACCCTTGGCTGAGCTGGCTCGGCACAGTAGCCAGTGTTTAGGTAGGAGCACGTATTCTAGAACCAGAAGGCTGGGGTTCACTAACTAGTGGGTGACCTTGGGCAAGACACTTAGGACTAAATTGGCTAATAAATGTAAAGGACTTAGAATAGTCTGTAATATTAAGTGTTGTTAGTGTTGTTTTTACTATTATGATTAAGAAATATTGCAGAACCAAGTAGTTCAAATAGACTCATAGAAAAGGAAATATAATTCTGTGACATAGAAGCTGTAACACAATAGCAAAAAATAATCTTTTTTTAACATTATAAATCATGCTCAGATTTTACCTAAAATGACACCAGAATTTGTTTTAATTCATATTTGGATGGTAGTAATGTTCATCAACTTGTTTTAAAAATTCTAGTTAATTTTTTAAAAAGGAAGCACATAGATCTTCAAAATTTTCTAGCTTGACTGCACTATTTAATAAATGCAAATTGATTACCTTTTGAAAACATTTTTTCCCTTAAAGACTGGGTAATTCCTCTTCTAGTTTTCACTAATATGTAGCTTCCTGAGCACAGTTATCTGGGACTTTAAAAAAAAAAAAAAATTTGAACTAGTGCAGTGGTTCTCAACCTTCCTAATGCCGCGACCCTTTAATACAGTTCCTCATGTTGTGGTGACCCCCAATTTCTTTGTTACAAATTGAACATAAAGCA
The DNA here is from genome assembly GCF_014108235.1 of Myotis myotis. Taxonomy (NCBI): domain Eukaryota; kingdom Metazoa; phylum Chordata; class Mammalia; order Chiroptera; family Vespertilionidae; genus Myotis; species Myotis myotis. The sequence continues at coordinate 30,906,457 of NW_023416379.1, read as the reverse complement.
TAGTGATTAATCACAAAAATAATATGTAATTATGTTGTAACGTACCCCGCGAATCACAGAAAGACGCCTCAAGAAGTCGAATTTAAGAGTCACATTTATTGCAGTCCGGGACTATGAGGGGTCATTCCCAAATCTCATAGTCCCTATTTGGTCACAGTTCCAGGGTTATATTGGCAAAAAATGACAAAGGTATTGATTACATCTCAGGGTTTGGAATGAGGAACCTGGTTCGAAAAAAAAGCAGTTTACAGAAGCAGAAATTAAGCATGTTAAATTACAGTTTTGGGTCTCCAGATCACTGAGTTGACAGAAACACATCATCTGGGACCGCTGGGTTGACAGGAACACATTATCTAGAGCTATCAAGGCAATTTAGAGTAATTGCACTGTCCTGGTCTTAGGACCACTGAGTCACTGAAACACATTATCTGGAACCCTCCGGTCTTGGGATAATTGTGCTGTCCTGGTTCCCAGGTACAGAGGAATATACTTTCTAAAACCAGTAAGATGACAATCAATGGGATAGTCAGTCAATTGAATGGGATGATTTATACAATCAGAAAATCAAAGTAACCTTTCTAGTGTTAAGCCAAACAACAGGGTTAGAGTTAAACTACAGTTTCAATCTGAAATGATTGCTACCATACTTCAATTATATATGTGTTTTCCGATGGTCTTAGGTGACCCCTGTGAAAGGGTCGTTGGACCCCCAAAGGGGTCGCGACCCACAGGTTGAGAACCGCTGAACTAGTGTGTTATTTGAATTGTTTTGGATTTCACATCTTCCTCTTTCTTGTATGTATTTATCATTTTGTTGGATTGTGTTTTCAAATAATTTTCAAGAAATAGTAAATGGAAGATAAAATATCTGAGTCCTCAAATACCTGAAAATGTGTTTGTTTTGCCCTCACACTTGATTGCTCATTTGGTAGGTATTCTGGTCTCAAAATAATTTTCTGTTTGATGGCTTTGCCTTTATACTTTCTAGCACCTATTATAGTTAATAATTCAGATGTCAAAATAAGCCCATTTCCATGTAGGCAATCTGCTTTTCTTCTTCTTCTGCTTTTGAAGCTTTTAAACTTTTCCTTATATTATTTTTTCCTTTTACTGTAGGCCTACGTTACCAGAATGTATCTGAGGGTGGTGTGTGTGTGTGTGTGTGTGTGTGTGTTTCTTGTTAGCTCATTTATTTTCTATTGCTGAGTAATATTCCATGGTTTGTTTATCCATTTACCTATCAAAGGACTTGGCTGCTTCCAGGTTATGAATAAAGCTGCTATAAACATTGATATGCAAGTTGTTTTTGTGGAAACACAAGTTGTTCAGAGTGCGATAACATTTTTAAAACTCTATTCCCGCCGAAACCGGTTTGGCTCAGTGGATAGAGCGTCGGCCTGCGGACTGAAAGGTCCTAGGTTTGATTCCGATCAAGGGCATGTACCTGGGTTGCGGGCACATCCCCAGTAGGAGATGTGCAGGAGGCGGCTGATCGATGTCTCTCTCTCATCGATGTTTCTAACTCTCTATCTCTCTCCCTTCCTCTCTGTAAAAAATCAATAAAATATATTAAAAAAATAAAAATAAAATAAAACTCTATTCCTGACAGCTATGAATGAGAGTTCCTGCTGTTCATAGTCTTATCAACAATTGGTATTGTTTGTTTTTTTGGATGTTAGTTATTCTAATAGGATGTATTGTGGTATTGTATTGTTTTAATTTGCAATTGCCTAATGATAATGTTGAACATCTTTTCATATGCTTATTTGCCATCAGTATATCGTCTTTAATATACTGATATTATATCTTAGTGTCTACTCAGATCTTTTCTCCATTTTTAAATTGGGTTTTCTTATTGCTGACTTCAAAGAGTTCTTTGTATATAACTTCTTAAGAGATCTGTGATTTGCAAATATTTCCTCCCAGCCTGTGACTTTTCATTGTCTTAACAGTTTCTTTCTCGATGTAAAACTTTCAATTTAGTAAAGTTCAGGTTATTAATTTTTACTTTCATGGATTGTGCTTTTGATTTTGAAAAAAAAACACAACACACCCCCAAATCCAAATTTTCTCCTGTGTTATTTTCTAGAAGTTTTATAGTTTTACATTAGGTCTAGAATCAATTTTGTGTTAATATTTTATATGTGTGGTGTAACGTCTGCATCTTTTTTTATTTTTTATTTTTTGTATACAGACATCCAATTGTTCCAGTAACATTTATTGAAAATACAATTCTTTCTTTTTTGAATTGCCTTTATAAAAAATGAGTTGACTATGTTTGCATTGTATGGGTCTATTTCTGGGTTCTCCACTGATCAGTGTGTCTATTTTTTCACCAATAGCACACTGTGTTGATTACTGTAGCTTTAAATTAATCATGAAATAATGGAAGATGATTTTTCTCCAACTTTGTTCTTCAGTATTATATTGACTCTTCTTGGTTCTTTGCCTTATACATTTTAAAATCAGTTTGTTGCTATTTATAGCTTACTATGATTTTGATTGGGATTGCGTTGACTCTATAGATCAAGTGCAGAAGAATTGACATCTTATAAATATTGAATCTTTTAATCTTCGAACATGGGTTATATCTCTATTTAATTAGGTCTTCCATTAGGGTTTTGTACTTTTCCACATACAGATCCTGTATATGTTTTGTTAGATTTTTACATACGTTTTATTAAAATGTATTTTATTGATATTTTAGAGAGAGTGGAAAGGAGAGAGGGAGAGAGATAGAAACATCAATGAGAAACATTGATGAGAAACATCATTCGGCTACCTCCTGCACGCCCCCTACTGGGGATCTAGCCTGAAACCCAGGCATGTGCCCCGACCAGTAATCGAACTGGTGACCACATGGTGCATGGGATGATGCTCATCGCACTGAGAAATACCAACCAGATTATACATAAGATTTTTTAATGCTATTTTACATAATACATATTTTTTAATTTTAGTTTCAAATGTCAATTGTTTATTGCTTGTATACAGGAAAGAAATTAACTTTTACCTCTATTGATTTTTGTTTGGATGCTGGACATTTTAGTTTTACATTGTTTCAAAGAGTGTTTTTTTTTTTCCCCTAGCAGTTGTTTTGTGGATTTGCCAGAGAGTTAATGGGAGCTGAAATGTAGATTTTGCTACTTTTAGATGACTTGTTCATGTCCCCTAGAAGGAGAAGGAGGTTCTAATTTTTGGAAAAATTAAAATATTATTGCATGATTATACGGTGAGAGAAAAGTTACAAAACTCTTTTTTCTAAAAGGTGGTGGAGCAAGTACAACCTTAAAAATGTGCCTTGGAGCTTCTATGGAGACAAAATAATAAGGTGGATAATAAGGCAAACAAGTATAACATATTCTGTGGTGTTCAGGGAAATACAAACACATATGGTAGAAATTTTATGTTTCATTAAATGTTTCTTTGTATAAGGGTAATGCTCATGAGTGTTTGAGATTTGAGAATGAATGAGAAAAAGACTTATAAATTGGATCTGTAGAAAGCCAGAGAATGGATAACTTAATGAGACAAGGGAAGTCCGAGGAGATTTCAGCTTTCTGGGAAAGAGACGAGTTCCTCCAGCAGGTCAGGTTTGACTAGCCAGGGCTTCTGTTACAGTAAGCTCGTTAAAGTGTTCTGTTATTCCAACACCATCAAAAAATTGAAACTTTTGTGACCTGGAAAATTTTCTCAGTTTTCTGCTCTGATGGTGGGATCCTGGGCCATGCCCAGCCAGCCCAGGTCTGCAGAACAGCCAGTATACACTGGAGTGAAAAGTTTAATATTTTCAATTCCATGACCTTCATGTTTTTAAATGTTAAATCATAATGTCACATTAGCATAGTGCTTTATTCTGAATTTTAGCTAATTAAATCCTAAGGACTCAGAGGAATGGCTACTATAAAATCATTTTCTTTTCAGTTTAGTTGCAGAAGGATCTCAGCTGTTTCCAAGAGCCAAGAGAATTTTTATTGTCATTTGATCTCTTATTGGCTGAATGTTTTATTTGTAGATCTTATCAACTTTTTGTACCTTTGGAAAATGTTAATGGAACATGCACAGTCATGTCTTTTGTCATAAATTACCAATATATTACCTTATTTTTTTAAATTTTAGTTTAGTTTTATTTGTTCTATCACCCTTTATACCCTCTGTGCCCTCTTCCGCCTTCATCTCCACTCCTCACTACCAATCCCTGCCAATCACCACAGTGTTGTCCATGTCCATGAGTTCTCTCTCTTTTGCCCATTTTGTCTTCAGCAGAGCTAGAATCAAAGCCATTGCCCAGAGTTTCTGCTCCATACGAAAGGGCAGTCCAGCATCTGGCTAGGTTAGCTGTGTTCCCAGCTGCAGTCCATTGTGTGAGGGGTTTGCATCGCCGAGAGCCATGGGGCTACTTAAGGCCACATGGCTGTGAAGAAGAGGCAAGTGCACAGTTCCAGTGGGGGTCATGGAGCAAGAGAGAGAACAAGAACAAGAGCAAACAAGAGAACAAGAGCAAGAGAGAGGGAACTTTTTGTCTGGGGATTTTTACTCTCCAAGGTTTTGCACACTTATGATGGGGTCCACCCCCTAGCCAATTCATTGTTCCCCAGGCTAGACTGACAGGCAAGCATCTCCCCTGTGCCACCCACACTTCTACTGTGCGTGTTCATGTCTCCCCATGCTCCCCCTGAAATACAATCCAATACAGGAGGTGGGAAGGGAAGGGTGTTAATCCCCTTGGAGGGACAATGTTGCGGTTCCTGGGGTGTGAAGCTGTAGCTTCCTGGTGGAACAAGCAGGCCTCTTCTTCCCAGCTGAATATGCTCAACCATGCCTGACTTCCCCCTTTGCTTTCTTTCCTTTTATTACTATTAGTAATTGGCTAATGACAATGATAACAATAGGGCAACTCTATCCTATTGAAGTGCCAAACTGTTTTGACAAATTGCATCATTTTAATTTCCCACCAACAGTGTGTGACAGCTTCAGTTTTTCCACATCCTTCATAACGCTTGTTACTGTCTGTATTTTTTATTTTTGCCAACCCAGGGGTGTGAAGTGGTATCTTGTTTTGATTTGTGTTTCCCTAATGACTGCTGATGTTGACCTTTTTTTCATGTGCTTATTGGCCATATGCTAGTCAGAAGATACACACGTGTGTGCATGTTCTTGGAGAAATGTTTATTCGCATGTGCTGCCCATTTTTCATTGGCTTATTTGCTTCTCAGTTGTTGAGTTGTAAGAATCCATGTTTTCTAAAAATCATGGGCAGGTGACATTAATACAGATAATCCTTGTATGGGCACTAGGAAACCATAGGGTAAGCAGCTGACACACCTAATTGGACTAAACATTGCAGCTTTTACTTTGAAATGCATGAATTGGTTTTGGATAGAGCTTCACTCTTTTGGTAAACAAATAAGGCAGTATGGTTCAATGCTGATTTAATGGAATTAGCTTTGGCACATTTATCCTTCCTTCACCAACTCTAATATTACCAAGTTCATCTTCCTGTACACTACCATTAAGTGTAAGTGCTCTTTGCCCTCTTCCTTCAGATCACCTCTTATCTCACGCTACCTTCCTTCTTTGGAAGACCCCCTTCAATCCTATGATGATATAGCTTTAGCCCTAATCTCCCTTCCTTGGCTCCAGACTCATACCTCCTGTTGTCTATAAGATTTTTCTTCTGGATTTCCATTAAGTACTTTAAACTTAATATATCCAAATTTCAACTTATGAACAACCTTTTTCTGTGTTCCTGATTTAAAGACACCATAGCTCAGTCACTCAAGTGTATGGAAACCTGTGAATTTCTTAGGCTGGGCTGCCTGATCATGAGCCCCTGGGCAGATTTTTGATTTCATAGTTCTGGGACTGGCCAGTGAATAAGAACGTTGTAATTTCCCCAGTTGCTTTTCATTTCGGAGATTACTGTAAGAGATGCTGCAGTGGAAATACTTCAGTTTTCCCTGCCCCTCCTCTGCCCCCAATCACTCCTTTTTATTTTCCTCCCATTGCTTCTGCTGTAGTTTGGTTTCTTGTCATATCAGTGGACTTCTACATCATCTAACTCCTTTGGGTCCCATGCCTATTCATTCCTTCTTCCACATCCAACCAGAGTTGGGGTGTGGCCTACTATTACTGTTTACCAATATCCACATCTTCTCTCCAGGGGAGGATTATTCTTTGTTGAAGAAGTATATCGTCGTCATGTGGCTAGCTTTTGTCAATAAAATGTGGTGGTAAATAATGTATGTCACTTCCTATTGCTTTGCCTCACTCTTTTCTCTCTGCCAGTAGATTGTTATTGATATTCAAATAGTGATTGTTTTGTCTGATGGTCTCACTATGAAGATGATGACAATGTCAAAAAGAGCCCTTAGCCAATCTGCAGTAAATTCTAGCATGGGCGGTAGTAAACCTTTGTTCTTCTGTGCCATGGATAATTTGGGGTTGCTTGTTATCACAGCATGTCCCAGGACTTAAAACAATGCTCATTAAATACTTCATAAATGAAAGAACTTGAACAATGCACTTTCCAGGTGTCTCAAACTGCAATACTCACACTCTCCATCTTCCCATCCTCAATGTGGTCCTGGGCTAGTGAATTTGTAGCAGGGGATAGATGCACCATTGTCTTAAAGCAACAACTTTTCTAAAAGACTTTTGAGGGAAAGAAAACATTTTATAATTAATATAGACATGTAGATGATATGGAATAGAACAGAAATCTTACATAAATTTTAAAAAGAAAAATACACATCTTAAACATTTTCATGACAATAGGGTACTAGTATTGCTTTAAGCCACACTCCCAAGACCCCTTGGAAATGTTTGAAAAGCCTTGATAATCTTTGAGTCTGGTTTTTCCTCTTTGAAATACAATGTTTGGACAAGAGCAGAGATGTCAAAGGCTTTTCAGGAGGGCTGCCTGGTGTGAGCAGCAAAGAAGTGGGAGCCAGCAGCTGCGGGCTCCAGCACTTGCTTTGCTGCTAAATAAACATAGAACCCTGTCAAGTCATTTAAGCTATGAGAACGACAAATTCAGGAAAAGATGTACTCACACTTCTGCTGTCTGTCCCACTAAATTGTTTTCTTTAAGGAATTATAGTTTTGAAAATATTCTGAAAATAATTAAGCTCTGTTATTTCAATGGAAAATTCTTGCAATCTCAAATTAGAAGATTTTATTTATATTGTTATTCCACTGGGTGGCAGTATTTCATTGTACTCTACTATAACTTTACAGTTTGTATACAATCCCATGGAAAAAAATTTAATCAACATCGCATTCTCTTCCAATCTTATCTTTCCCCTTTCCTATCCCCTGCTTTCTCTATCTCCCAAAACAAATTTGGGAAAGTGTTAATGACTCTTTTTTAATGACTCTTAGGGACAGTCTCCCTAAATCTGAGCAATTTTTCCAGATTTCTGCTTCATTTGGGAAGAAGGGTTGGATAGCTTAATTTTGCTCAGATGTGAGCAAATTACTTTGCTGTAGATAATTAAATCAGTTAAAAATCTCTACAAAAGTCTTGCCCTTGACTTTTTGTGTGTGAATGCTTTAACAGCTATTTTTATAATGAATTCATGTAGACATTTTTTGACTGATAATACTAGTGATGCTTGTTTTATCATAAAGATTTAAAAGTTGTTAGGCTGAATATTTTGATGTCTATGACATGTTTGACAAGTATTTTACCATGGTCCCATATCCGTTTACTTTGTGTCAGGATTTCTTTGAGAATAAATTTCACAAATTGAGAAATGAGAAAAGTATGCTTATAAATATTTATAAGCAATTCCTTGCTAACTTCTGTTGATATTGAGGTTTCAATATAAGTGATGGCCTAGGTCTATTAGAGTAGTCTTGTCCTGTAGAGTGGAAAAAAAATTAAAAATCTTTATCGATGTAATGGATTACTTGTTTTCACTTGTAAGAAGACCACTGATGCAATTTTTAAACTGCCCTAGTCACTACCTTCTATACAAGAAGGCAGCTGCTTTGAAAGACATGGCTGTTGAAAGGTTTATAAAACTTCATTCATAGAGAAATCTTTGTTTTTAAATGGCTGACACTTGATAGAAAATTTTAAGTGTTTTGTGCCAAATAAATCTTTGATGTTTTCAGGGAGGGAAGAAGAAAAAGTTGTATAAAAAAGTAGATGTCTAAATTTCAATTGGTATCTTAATGAAAATTTTGTATCTTTCTCTTATGGTCCTAACTGTGAATCGCATTTCCTCTCTTCTAACGTATGGAATAATGATAAGGTGTATGCACTGTGTGTATGAGCATTAAACATTTTTGGGGGAGCGAGGATGATCTATAGCTTTCCACGGATTCACAAAAGGGACTTAAGACTCATCAAATAAAAAATACAACAACAAAACACCCTGGTATTTCATCATTCTAACATATTTTGAACTAGCTTTAAACATTGCTTTAGATACTTAATCCCATCAAATATCAACCCTCATTTGTACAAGGGGAAACATGGAGGAATAAGGTATCTGAGTTTCATAAAGGATTTTAGAAAAATCTCCCAATTTCTTTGTGCACAAATTAAAAAGCAGCTGGCCAGCTAATTGGTTAGTTAGGTGGGTCCATGGCAAATTGAACAACTGAACCTAAAGTGCTCTGATTAGTAACTCAGGAAGAACACGAGGGTGATGCAAATGGCAGGTCAAGGCACTGTTTACGTGCTTTCCTTCTAAATCTTTTTATTAGTGATTTAGGAGGCTTGCTTATCAAATTTGCTGGTAAGACAAAACTGGTAGAGAGAGTTGTTATTTTGTTTCCGAGAAGCAGTATGCAAAATATTAACTCCCCCAAAGATAAACCAACAAGAAGAAATTAATAAGTTGTCTTGTATTTGCACGAACAGGTTATTTTATAAAAATAGAGAACTAGAAAAATTATCTTGAGAATAATTCAGAGGGAAATATTTTGGAGTTCCAATTAGTTTTGGTTTTAGGGAGAAGTTAGCAGAGTTTGGGCAGAGATTGGTCAGAATTTGTAGATCAGGTGAATTACTGGAAAAATCAGTGGTCTTATCTTTGGAGCCCATGAACCCATGTGAAGTAACTGTTACTGTGGCCTTGTCTTGAAACATATAGGTCTGAACAAAGCTGTTGTTGAAAATAATTTGACCTCCTTGTTTTGCAAGTCAGCGTACAGATTTGCAAGCACATTAGAAAGACTGGAAGACATGTAAGAAAATAGTAGCTAGGAGTTGTTAAGTTGTTACTGAACACCAACCATGTTTAATCCTTTAAATGGATTATCTAAGTGAATTCACTCACAACTCTATGAGACAGATAGCAGTATTAGGATCCCTTTATCACACATGAGAAGAAACACAGGTTGCTTAAGTGACTACTGTTTATAAGCAGTAAATAGTGTAGATTGGGATGGAGTTCCAGTCTGAATGTTGAACCCATGCACTTAATCCCTGTAATACAGTGCCTTCCAGGAGAAGAGTATTATGGAACCAACAGAGGAGAGTTTCAACAGGGAGTGGTCACTACCACTAAATGCTGCAGGCAGGTGAAGAAAGATGGAAAACGAACCTGACAGTTAGGAGATGAGTTCATTTAAAGTTGTTTTTTTTTTTTTTTTCTTCCAGTGGAGTGTTGAAGGCAGATGCCAAATCGCAGTGCAGAATGAAGAGTGAAGTGAGGTTGTTCAGTGAGGACAGGGCCAGTTAGAGGAAAGATAAAGTTACAAGACATGACTGAGGGGCAGAGACTGCAGGAAAACTGGAAGAGGAGAGATTTGCAGAGGTTTAAGGCTAGGAATAGAAGAGATGCTGTGCTATAACAAAGATTGTATAGCCAAACACAATCAAGTGCTAGACAAATAACACCTCTCTCTCTGGCAGTTATTCATTTTAAAAAAATATATTAAAATTCTTTTAGTTTTACTGTTGATTTAAACAAGATAATTTACAATGAAAAATTTAGTACATTGGGTACTTTTGATTTAAATCAGGTAGAGACATGTGGTATCTAAAGAAATGTGGTTTATCTTCCACAGTGATTTGCTGGAGAAAGAGGATGTGTTCAGATGTAGCACAGCTGCTGTCAGTGACCTAATTAGCATTTGTTTCTCCCCACTTTCCCGGGCTAACAATCCTGATTTGTTTTGGTGGAGGTGAGATGAATCATTATTGCTCTAACTGGTATGGTCATCTTACTCCTTGGCTGGCAGTTGGATCAAGGATGGCTATATCATGTAGTTCTGGCTAATGAGCAGTAAGAAGTCTTTTGGGTGAGGCTCCCAGGAAAGTTCAGTTCTCTCATGAAAAGGAACAGAGACTCTTCACCCTTCTCCATGACTAGGACTCCTGACATGATGCCTAGAAGTCACCCTCTGAATGTGAGGTGACAGGCATGACAACAAAGTCAATGTGTGAGGAATGGCAAAGCTGACATTTAGAAAGCACTTAGTACCTCACCAGTGTGCTACCTGGCTTTGCACCTCTTGTTATGTGAGAGATAGACCTGTATTTGTTAAGTCACCGTTAGATTTTCTGTTGCTTGCAGCCAGGCATAATCCCAAGAGAAGCAAAATCCTTCTTCAGCTTTCTTATACATGTGCAGTTTATGGCAAATTTTAAGATAATGTCCCTAATTGACCCGCTTTTATTTTTTACAGGTTATAATGTCTTATTGAAGGGGTTTAAAACTATCTGTCTCATCAATTTCTAAACAAAATTTAATCTTTAAAAATTATATTTGACCACTCTATTCTCTCTTTCGATCAGCTGGACACATCTAGTTTCTTTCCAGTAAGTAGAGCAGTGCCTACATGCCCATCAGCTGGGTCTCTAATTTCAGTAAAATATTTCTGTCATGGAAGAAACCAAAACATAAAGCCACCAGAGATGGATTTCACATCACAACTAGACCAGTTCAAAGGAATATTTCCTTAAACCATTTAGTCCACATTAAAAAAATCTTAATGGAAGAGAGATTTCATGCCAAAACATTTCATGCCAAAACATCAATACTTACCATGAAACTGCAAAAATGCCTGTCTGCTGGGCTAGTCGGGATAGGATGGAGTTAGATGTATAATAATCCTCAATGGCCTTCAGGGCTCCTGGGATGAATATGATTATTCTGATTTCTTTGCATCTAAATGTTGGACACTCTTGAGATATAGCAACTAGGGAAGGTAACACCTTCTGCCTCAGCATTATTTGACTTGAGGTTCACAAAGACAGGTGACATGGGAGTTTTTGTCTTGAGATTCAAGGTATGACAATGAAGTAGTGAAATCTGGTTAGAGGAATTTATACAGTGAGTCTAATAACAATATAAATACTTTCTCTGTTTTTATAGTGTGACTTGGATTTGTGTTTGGACAATGAAACACAATCAGGTTTCTAGTTAATTATGGGAGTGCTGTGGGGAGAAAAAAATGACCTGTTAATTTAACAATAATAAAAGTCTAGACACTTCTATGGAATTGTTTAAATGAGAGCAGGAGAATCAACATTAAAATTATTAGAGCAGTTAAATAAAATTTATTGAACACATGAATATAAACATCTCTCTTGGGACACAGCACGTAAATGTATCTAGCAAATATGTTCAATTATGCAGAGATGGAGTATTTTAATATGCTGATCTTCTTGTTAATCTCCTGAATCATTGCATAATTGGCTATCAGAGGATTTGATATTTCAAATCAGGTGGTCAAATCTTTGGCCTCACTCTCCATTATCACATTGAATGAATTATTAATAATTCAGTCTTAGTGCTTTGAGTCAAGCCTATTAAGAACAATCGAAGTTTCAGATTTTCTCTAAAAAATGATATAAGAAAGAGAGGTCTTTTATTGTATTCAATTTTAAATGGAAGCATAATTGCCTGGTAATGCCATTGTTTAGAATGCTTTTAAAGAGAATCTTCAATCTTTGAGATGCTTCCCATGAATCACTAATTAATGTAAATCTTTTTCATTAAAAAAATATCTGACTGCTTAAATCATGGTTAGAGAAGTGGTAATTCTGTTCTCTGCTTTTCCAATTTATGAAATCCATTTATTTTACAGTGCTTGTATTAGAGTTTGATAAGTTATATGGATCTCCTATGAGTCCATATTATGTGGTCACTCTACCCAGTGAAATAAACATATTTGTTCTTATCTATTTTCTGCTTTGAATCACGTTCATACATTCTGTGCCTTTGTTATGTATCTATAACATACCCTGTTGTCAGTCACAGCTTGTGACCCAGCCCATTGTCTATCACAAACCCTTTCTCAAGTAATTCTAACTCGCACAGCAACAACCATCTCCATTTCCAGTCTTCTACATTTGTGTACACACCACAAATCTGTATCAGTTCTCTTTCTTAGTGAGGTGATTGCTCCTGAAAATACATTTCAGTATAGTATTGTACATTTAAAATACCACTGAAAATTAGCCTATTTGCAATCTTTGAATATCTGTTAATGTAAAAGTATTTTATCATATAATTTTAAAGTTATGTCATCATTTAGTTTAGTTTCACTTACTAATTAATTTGTGTAACCTTTGTCTAAACACCACTGGTCCATTCATTGTTGGAATCAGGTTTTAAATTTCATTTATCTATCTAAGTTTACTACAGAACTGGATACATAACAAGCTCTCAGTAATATTTGGTTATTAACTGGATTAAATTCTGGAATATTTCACATATATGAGGGTATTAACCTGCTTGAGCTTCTATAATGAAATACCATAGACTGGGGGACTTACATGACAGAAATTTATTCTCTCACAGCTCTTGACCAGAAAGTCCCAGATCAGAGGGCCAGCAGATTTGGTTTCTGGCGAGGACTCTCCCTGGCTTTGCTGATGGCTGCGCTCTCCTGTGCTGTCACGTGGCCTTTCCACTATATCTGCATGGAGAGAGATCTCTGTGGTGTCTTCCCATTCTTATAAGGACACTGGTACCTTATGGGCCCACCATTGTGATCTCATTTAATCTTAATTATCTAAGGCCCTATCTCCAAATACAGTTCTAGAATGCTTTTCTTCTCAATTAATATTGTGTTCTTTGTGACTCACACTATTTCCTTGTTTCCATTGCCATTGCGTTCAGATGCATCATAAATTCATTTTCCTACTTTCAGACCTCTGGTCTGAGTGTCAAATCATTGTCTCCAACTCTCTACTTGCCATCCCCTTTAGGATACCTAAACAGCACTCCAAGCCCAGGGTGCCAAGCCAGACCAGTGAGCTCCCTTCCAACCTCTCCTAAGTATTGAGTTATATATAATAGAAGTGCATTGATTCCCTTTCTCCTTCTCCTGCCATGTCTAATGAACCACCAAGCTGTGTGGCTTTTTCCTCCTGAATCTTCCCACTCCTTTCCATTTCTACCTCCAGGCTTTCATCATCTACCATGGATTTTCTGCTTCTAGGCTTAGCGTGCTTAAACCAGTGTTTTGCTCTGAAACCAGAGAGCTTTTCATAGTACTAATTTTTTCATGTCACCTGCCTGCTTAAAATATTTTAATTCTTTAATTGCTTTTATGGTAAGTACGTAAATCCTTAACGTGACTTAGTGCCCAGTGCCTGTCATATAGTTGGCACTCAAATACTTGTGGAAGAATTTGTAAATGGACTTGTGTAGGCTACAGTATTTGCTTTAAAAATAGTATTGCCACATACATATATATCTGTATGTATCTTCCTTTTGTTCATATTTCTTTTAGATATATTTCTAGAAGTGAGATTGCTGGTATAGTTTGATTTTCATCTATTAAATATCCAGGTTGATAGGGCAGTTGGTATAGTACCTTGCAGCTATCAAGAGCAAAAGAGGCATCTCATCCAGAAAGATCAGTGATGATTTATTAATGAAGCCATCCTTACCTTCTATCTGAAGGAAGGGAATTATATCCTTAAAGAGTTGCCTAATGACTTAAGGAATTTTTTTGAGATTTTATGCCAAGTAGCTTTAGATTAAATATTTTATAAGAGCAAGGAACAAATGAGTCAAAATGTTATAGACATAACAATGTGACTTATTCCTATTTTTATTTTGCTTATGTTTTAGTTAATGACAAATTATGGAAATTAGATAATTTAAGGAAAGGAATAACTTGAAATGGGATGGTGACATAAAGCGCTAAGAAAAATGTATGATTTATAACTTTCACAGAAGTGATCTGTTTACTAGTGTTCTTGATACTGGGTAGATGGTGTTTCAGGGACATAGTCTTCCTTCTCTGCCTCTTTTGCTCCACTCCCTGGCAGGAGGATGGTGTGTGTGGTGCTTGTGAGGTAGGTAGAAAACCTCATGGAGCTCTCAGGTATTGGAAAGGTGGGGACTAGGGGCATCAGGTTACCAATAGCTCTGCGCTTACTAGTTCTGTGACCTTGGACAAGCCAGTTAATCTCTGTGAAACTTACTTTCCCCATCTGAAAATGATACTAACCACTGATTTACATGCTACCTAGATTGGATATGATCATTTGTTTTATTATTTATTAATGCATTTATTTATTTATCTTTTAAAATTCGTTATTGTTTGAAGTATTGCATGTCTCTTTTTTCCTCTATTGACCTCTCCCCAGCCATTCCCACCCCCCATCACATGCCATCACCCCTCTACTATCTGTGTCCATAGGTTATGCTTGTATGCATGTATACAAGTCCTTTGGTTGATCTCTTCCCCCCTTCTCCCCCCTTCTCCCCCCCCCCCCCCCCAGGTCTGTTTGATGCTTCTGTGTCTCTGGATCTATTTTTTTCCCATCAGTTTATGTTGTTCATTATATTCCACAAATGAGTGAGATCATATGATATTTATCTTTCTCTGAATGACCTGGAAAGCATTATGCTAAGCGAAATGATGTATTTATTTTTAGAATTTGTTTATTTTTTGAGCTGATACTAAAACACTATATTACTGATTCTGATCATGAATTTGTATACCAAAACATTAAAAGCATGTACTACAGAGACGTTAATGGCTTTAAGAACCCTTTTCAGCAGCTTATCAGGCTGCAGAATAATTTGCAAGAGGCTCTTAAGGCAATGAGAGTACCAAGAAATTCTAAAAGAGTTAATACGCTCAAAGGGAATACAGAACTCTATGACATTCATCACTAGCTTCTTACAAATTTCTCCTATTTTCTCTCTTGCTCTACTGTATGTTTTAATACTGAAATGTGTAGATCATGTAGCTTTATATTTGTTATTATCTTATTATTAATTTTGTGTCAGCTGCTTTGTGACTGTTTAAGCAGAACTTTGCTGGAATTGTTCTGTCCGTCCTTTCTTGTTCCAGGCAATGGGCCACACCACGACCGTTGCTGTACTTATGATGAAAACAACATCGTGGATGGTGTTTATCATCTTCCAATTGGACACTGGATTGAGGCCACTGGGCACACCAATGAGATGAAGCACACAACAGACTTCTATTTTAATATTGCAGGCCACCAAGCCATGCATTATTCAAGGTAAAAATAGTGCCATGTTTATAAGCATAGAACTAGGGCAAGAGGTAGCATTAGGACAATGGAAATATTTACAGCATTTGAAACTGCAGCGTCTCCCTTCAAAGGGGTACATAGGCCTGCAGTTCTTTGAGGGGATGGATTACAGTGAATCACTGTGTGAGCTTTTCTGGTTCTAGATGTGAAGGATCCTTTTCATAGAAGTTTTTCATTAAGTTCATACCCTAGTGTCAACAGATTTTGACCAGAGAGTAGTTCAACAATCTTTGTACTTAGATAGTGGATTAAAAATAAAAACTGGATAAAAATACCCTTGATCACTATTTATATCTTTTATGCTACCAAACAACAGGGAAACAAAAATGGGAGTCTTCTTATAAAATCTTATTCAAATAAACATGGGTGAAAATTTAGACATAAAACTAGATTGGACATGATAATTTGTTCTATTATTTATTAACATATTCACTTTTATATATTTGTTTAGTTATTATACCTGCAATATATGCCCTATTAAAAATTTAAACACAAGAGTTTACTAAATCACAAGTGAGGTTTACAACATTTTCTTTTTCTTTTTCTTTTTCTTTTGGTGCCCTTGACCGGAATCGAACCCGGGACTCTTCAGTCCGCAGGCCGAAGCTCTATCCACTGAGCCAAACCAGTCAGGGCACAACATTTTCTTTATTCCCAGTCATCATAAATAACTATATTTAACCATTTATGATTAGTTTTTCTGGAGGTTTAATTCCAAGTCTTAAATAATGTGCATATACTTTGTTAATGTATCAATTTAAAAATTTCTGCCTAGCCAAATTGGCCCAATTTGGGTGTTGGCCTATGAACCAGGAGGTCATGGCTTGATTTTTAGTCAGGGCATATGCCCAGGTTGTGGGCTCAATTCCAAGTGTGGGGCATGCAGGAGGCGGCCAATCGGTGATTCTCTTTCATCATTGATGTTTCTCTCTCTCTCTCCTTCTCCCTTCCTCTCTGAAATCAGTAAAAATATATTTGAAAAAAATTGCTATTGATTCCCTCTATGACTTGAGACAAATATAAATCTTATATACTTGTTCTCTCTCCCTATTTCCAATCCCTATTAGGCTCATTTAAAAAATTCTTTTGTTATTTAAGTTCATACAAATTCTGTTTCTTGAGCCATAAATTTATGATAGTGCCTCTTGATTTTCTACTGCGTAATATCAGAAATGTATTGCCCCTCTATTTCCCTCCACAGCTACTTTGGCCTGTTCAGTTCTGGTTTTCATTAGTTTTACATTTTCAAGGTTTTACATTTCATTTAGATAAAATTTACATTTCATTTAGATAATAGAAGTAAGTATGTAATACTTTGATAATTTCGAGTTTCAAACCAATATCCAACATATAAAATACTACGTATATATTATTTACGGTAGAACATGGAGGGCTTGTACCATAGACAAAGAGATGCATTCCCTTTTTCTTAAAAATTGTATTGCTTTGAAGTGTGAGAGAGAATTAATGCTAACAGAGCTATGAGGGATAGGAGAGAGGGAGAATACAACTTCATCATAGTGTTAGGGAATCGATAATCTTATTGGACACACCTTTCTTGCAAATTCATGCTAGATCTTGGTCTTGCACATGAATAGGAGGCAAAGCATGAGGAAGACAGTAGTTAAGCATGACTCATGGTTTTATGGCCTGAGTAACTGGATTAATGGTGTTGTTGTTTTCTGAGATGGGGAACATTAGGAGATGAACAATCTAGAATAGGGGTTGAGAGAAAAATTCTATTTTAGACATATTACCTTTGAAATGTATGTTAGATTGCAGAAAGGAAATCACTTTGATGTGTGAAGCTTTGGGGAGAGGTTAGAAATGGAGAGAGAAAATAGATGACGTTCAAAGTGATGAGACTAGATGAGATCATTTAGCATTTGAGTGCGGTATAGAAGAGAAGTAGTGAAAATAGGCTTTTGAGTCCACACAATTTAGAGATCAAGGAGAAGAGGAGGATCCAGAGAAGAGAATGAGAAGGAGCACCTGTTGAGATGTTCAGATTTAATGAGAATGTGTTTACGACTTGTTTTTCATTTATCCTGAACCACATTTGCCGAACCCTTTTATCTGAAAAGTCATGTCTTAGGTCAGGGGTGGGCAACCTTTTTGTGAGTGCGTGCCAAAACCAGCACAATCTCTGACTCAAAATTCTTCAGTGTGCCAACCCTAATTTTTTGAGAACATGTTAACGCCTACTTGATATCTCTTACGGTGTACGTATGTGAAGAACCTTGAAGAAATAATAAAATTCATTAGAGCGACAAAAACACAGTATATGATGATGAAAAATACATTTATTTTTTAATGTATACATGTACACTGATAGTCCGACAGAAAACTTTATGACTCCATTTGATATTATCAGTGGGACTTTTGCTGCTGCATCACTGATGACAGAGATTTTACATCAGGTCTATATTTCGTGACCTTCAGAGATATGCATGAGCTACTACTTTCATCCAGCAGGCTACTCCTATTATGAGACTTAACAAAATTCATCACTGAGAACAAAGATTCACAATTGTAAATGGAAGATTATCGGAGAGAGTTTCGTGTGCCAGCAAACGTTACTGGCGTGCCATGTTTGGCACGCGTGCCAGGGGTTGCCCAGCCCTGTCTTAGGATGTAGGGCAGCAGCCTGCGATGTCTGAAAGGTTGGCTACCGTTGCTCTAGGGATTTTCTTCTGTTTAGTTAGTTTTTCCTTTTATTGTCTTTATTCTGTCAATAAACACACTCCTGAGATGGACGTTGGATTTTATGGATTTACATCCCATTCTAGAATTTTAAAAAATGATTTTCACTTTCTGGTTTTATTGCTTTACATTTTGGGGTCACTTTATTCCTCCCCATTTTGCACAAGGAAATATAAAGATTTGGCTCTTTTTTTTTCTTTCCTTCCTCCCCCAAACCACAGTTACATCCTTTCTATTATTCAATCCTCCCAATTTAGTTATGGCACAATTTTGAGAAGATCAGTATTTCACATGTTTATTGGTATTCCAGTGTAAATGCTATTTAACACCCTAAGCCAGCCGTGGGCAAACTACGGCCCTCGATCCGGCCCGTTTGAAATGAATAAAACTAAAAAAAAAAAAAAGACCGTACCCTTTTATGTAATGATGCTTACTTTGAATTTATATTAGTTCACACAAACACTCCATCTATGCTTTTGTTCTGGCCCTCCGGTCCAGTTTAAGAACCCATTGTGGCCCTCGAGTCAAAAAGTTTGCCCACCCCTGCCCTAAGCTGTTCACAAATGTCTAAATCTTTCTTTTTGGAACTCCTATTATTCAGATATTGGAACCTGGCCTGGGTGGTTTTTTTTTCTTTCTGTTAATCCTCACCCAAAGATATTTTTCCATTGATTTTTAGGGAGAGTGGAAGAGAGAGGGAAAGACAGAGAGAAACATCGATGTGCAAGAAACACATCGATTGGTTGCCTCCTGCACAAGCCATGATCAGGACCTGGGCCGGGGAGGAGCCTGCAACCGAGATATGTGCCCTTGACTAGAATCAAACCTGGGACCACTCTATCCACTGAGCCAAACTGGCTCGGGCTGGCCTGGGTGTTTTATATTTTGCATATCTTTGTCTATTTTTTTCTAACAGATTTCTCAACTTTATCATCCAGCTCTGCTATTTAGTTTTTTACTTCTCATAGCATTCTTTATATTCTAAGAGCTCATTTACTTCTCTGAGTGTCCCCCAGTCCAGAGACTTGTTTACCCTTCCCCAGAATATAAACTTCTAGTTTTTTGTCAGGACTGGAGAGGGAACATTTCCTGGTGGAGGAGAGTGGGAAAATGATTTTGAGGGCTGGCTGCTTCTTAAAAAAAACTTTCAACCAGTTCTATTCCTTTCACCTTAATCCAGAAGTACCTGGTGATACCAGTTTCTGAGCCTGTTGGGGGTTCTGTAGTGTAATTCCAGTCCATTGTCAGCTTTCTTTGCTACTGGCCTTAGGATTTAGTTTTTCTGTCTGCTAAGTTATTCAGCAATCAACCAGTTGCTTTACAGCTTCCACAATTTTGATATTGTCATCTTTTTTCCTGTTCTGTCTTGTGGTTTTTATGTGCATAATTTGTTTTTTAAAATCACTCTATTCTTGCTTGGAAGGAATTTAGTGAAGTCAATAGACGTGTGAAATCAATTTGTTTACAATAAAAGTGAAATAAAGTATTTAAAGTGCCTAACATAAAACTTGGTCATAGTAGCTCAGTAAATTTAAGTCCAGTCTTCATTTCTCATATTTAGCGTGTATTCTGTTCCTCTGATACAGGTAAGATTTTACCATGCTAGCATGAGATTTTAAAAATCAAAGTGCACTTCCATATTCAGGCTGGGGAGGGAAAGTTTGTACTTGGTACCAAACTACGTCTTTCTCTTCAATGGATTTTTCTTTATGCAAAAGAATGAATGTTTGCCTTAATGAATTAAACGAGACTTTTGTGGAAAGGGACTGCAATTTTTGTATCTTGAAAAGACTTATTGCCTATTATGCTCATTTCAAGAGACAAATTAGACTTTATAAGCATCACATTTTATACTGTTTACAAATGTGAAAGCTTGGAAAATGTATTATAAAAACACTAGAGCCCCGGTGCATGAAATTCGTGCACGGGGGTGTGTGTCCCTCAGCCCAGCCTGCACCCTCTCCATCTGGGACCCCTTGAGGGATGTTCGATTGCCTGTTTAGGCCCGATCCTACTGGGACATCGTCGGACATCCGTCTCAAAATCCAGAACTGCTGGCTCCCAACCCCTCGCCTGCCTGCCTGCCTGATTGCCCCTAACCGCCTCTGCCTACCACCTAACCACTACCCTAACCACTACCATGCAAGCCTGATCAACACCTAACTGCTCCCCTGCTGGCCCGATTGCCCCTAACTGTCCTCCCCTGCAGGCCTGGTCCCCCCCAATGCCCTCCCCTGCAGGCCTGGTCCCTCCCAACTGCCCTCCCCTGCCAGCCATCTTGTGGCGGCCATCTTGTGTCCACATGGGGGCGGCAATTTTTGTCACATGTGGGTGGCCATCTTGTGTGTTGGAGTGATGGTCAGTTTGCATATTCTCTTTATTAGATAGGATGCTTAACCCTTTGCGGTCGTTTGTCTACTCTCAGCCACCAAAGCTTTTTTACCGTTCCGGTCGTATGTCTGCTCTCAGCCACCACAGCAAGGAACCGTACGAATCTTAACTCTATTCATTCATGTATCAGTTCATAATTTCTCTGAAAGCTCTTAAGTGTCTAAGCGACCTTGTCACGAACCAAAACATTGCCCCGACAAATCGGCGATATCGAAACTCAATATAAACAAACGCAGTCGTTCCACACTCGCCATGCAAAACACCGTGGCGAGTCAGTCGCCTTTTGAGAGTGAAGAAATCGACAAGCTTCGGAGATACTTCGCAGAATTTCAAATAAAGCTTTACAAATTACGTTTAACTGTAATTAGGCATTCTCGCTTGTTAAGATATTTCAAAATAATACTCCAAAATGGCAAAAAGAAAGTTACCGAAAGAAGTGTACTGCGAATCTGAAAGTAACGATGAAGAGTTTTATTTTGGCACCTTGAATACTGACTCTGACATAGAAAGTGATAACGTTTGTAGTGATTCTACTAGTAGTGACGTAGTTCCAAAAAAGAATTAATAAATCTTGTTTATCCTTCATAATCTTGCATGTTATGTATCACTGCTCTTTCAATGGAAATTAATTCCGACCAGTATGACACCCATGTCCAAATTTAATACGACCGCAAAGGGTTAAACTTTGCAGCCGCTTTGTTTTATAAAGAAAAGGTATACAATAGTTTGCAGCACTCAAAGTATTTTAAACACTAGAGCAATAATTTTTCACACTTTAAAATACTGTTTTATTTAGCACATTTTCCAAAATGAATGAAATTAGTCATTTGGAGAGTAAATGAGGACCTTGGGTGCTAGTCTAGCTCTCTCATTTACTGCTGGGTAACCTTGGGACAAACCTGTAATAGTTCTAGATTTCACTTTCCTGATTTGCTGGTTTAACTAAATGATTTCTAAAGGCAGTTCTGGAAATAATCAAGGATTAAAACTAATTTAAAAATCAAAGGCTTGTGTGATATTTTGCCACTATGTTATATATAGGCCTAACAGCAACTGTACTTCATATCAGCGTCTCTGGTTTCAGTTCTAGGGAACAAATGCCTGCAATCTAGTGATGTCTCTAGATGGAATTTTCCCTCCTTTTTCTTTTGTAGCCCTGGACTACGTTCAGTTCAACTTTACAGAAGCTCTATTTGGAAATACATATATTATAGCCAAATATACAAATAATCTTTAATGAGTATGTTTTTGCTTCTCATATAATGATATTTTTATATTGCTCATATTTATAAACAAGAAATCTCTTTTAGAGTAAATAGAGAATAGCCATAAAATTTTGTGTGCAACTCACCTCATTGCATTTCCTACTACTATAGCTCACAGTCAGGACATTATTGACCAAAGGAAGAATCTACTTTCAAATGGTAATTACATCTGATTGAATGATTTGAAGTTTTACTAAACATTAAAACCAAGATTATAATTGTTCTTGCTCATGTAGGAAAGGAAAACAACACAGTCCTTCTTTTTTGAGTTCTGATTGACCAACGATTTTTATTGAATATTAACTGAGATTCCTTGAAGTTTCCTTCCCTATATAAATAATGCTGTTCATATTTGATAAGATCAGGGTAATTGGTGGATATTCTCTTTTTCTTATGATTAAAACGTTATATGAAACATTTAAATATATTAAATAGAGTTTATATGTAATTATATTGAGATGATTTATTTTTAACATCATATAAAAATATTGGTGATAGATATTAGAATCCTAACAGTAATATGGGCTAATGAAAACATACTCTTTAATTCTTATTTCTTAGGAGTCATTGAAAACATATCTGCTAAAGTGCATGGGGAACACAGTTTTAGCTGACAGTGCTGTTGTGGAATCAGTACAGATAAAAAGGAAATAGCTGGATTCTGTGTTATCTTGTATATTAACAATAGTAAGAATACAGAGGAGGTTAAGGTCTGAATGAGATATATAGATTGGGTAACTAATGGAGCATAAATATACTGACTCATGAATTTTAATTTTTACAAGACTCTTCCAATTCCAATATTACAGTGGCCATGGCAACCTAAGAAGAGTTATTTTCACATATTAAATGAATACAGAAGACAGACAATATTTTTAACAAGCTGAGATAGGCTTTTTCTGCAGTTTTCTGTGTCACTTCAGCAAGAGCATAAGGAAGTCTACGTAACACACTAAAATGGAGTCTTAGTAGGTTAGAAATTATAGGCCATGTTTTTTAGTCACTGTGGCGGGAGGTCCACTTCAGGAAGACCAGGGGATCTATTTAGTACATTAGAGTCAGTGGATACATTAGGGAATGCTTCTGTCTTGTTTTCAGAGGGTTGGTATATTTATATCACTTTGTCAGTCATTGATTGTGACCATGTAAATTGGCTTAAAATAACTGACTTCTTAGAACATAGCCTCATCTTTGGCTGAACTAACTGGAAGGATTATGAAACCCAGGGGGGATGGATCAGTTAGGAAACAGTAATTATAATACATATATTTCTTGCTATACATGAGAATCAGTTTTGCTGTTGGCTATTTCTATATCATAAAGGCCCTATTTTGACTTTGCTGTTCACAGAATTGTTTTGGAAAAGCAAGATAATTATTTTCATGCTTTGATGACTTGTAAAATGACTTTCCTATTTTTCTTTTTCTAAGTCCTTTTTAATTTTTCTCCCTGAATGTCATGTAAACTTTTGTTCCTGATAAGTGAGTCAGTAGATGTGAAAATATTAGCTTAATTGATTAGCATATATAAACATTACTCTGAAAAATACTGGTTATATCAAAATACACAGAGAAAAATATACACAGAACACACACACACACGTGTGTGCACACACACACATCTACACTAATAAAAGACAAAGATGCTAATTGACCATACCTTCGCTATGCCCCAAGCCATGCCCATCAGCCAATCAGAGTGACTATATGCAAATTAACCCAACCAAGATGGCGGCCGGCAGCCACGGAGCTAGAGCAAGCAGGAGGCTTGGTTGCCCGGGTGATGGAGGAAGCCAAGCTTCCCGCCTGCCCTGAGCTGACTGTGGCCTCCGCTCATGGCAACAAAGTTTCAATTATAGAAGATAAATCCCAGATACCTGCTTCCAGCCAGGCTCCACTGGGAGCTTGGGTGGCTGGGAGCCATGGCCAGCTTGCAAACAGCCATCAGCCCCTCACCCAGGATGGCCACACCCTCATGGGGTGAGGGTCCCTGCTGGGGGGCTTGGCCAGCCTGCAAACAGCTATCAGCCCCTAACCAAGGCTGGCTAGGCACCCCAGCAGGGACCCCCACCCTGAAGGGGATGTGGCCAGCCTGCAAACAGCCATCAGCCACTCACCCAGGCTGGCCACACCCTCATGGGGTGAGGGTCCCCGCTGGGAGGCTTGGCCAGCCTGCAAACTGCCATCAGCCACCCAGACTGTACAGGCACCCCAGCAGGACCCTCCCCCACCCTGAAGGGGGTGTGGGCAGCCTGAAAACGACCATCAGCCTCTCACCCAGGTTGGCCAGGCACCCCATTGGGGACCCCCACACTGAAGGTCCTGTGGCCAGCCTGCAAACAGCCATCAGCCCCTCACCCAGGCTGGCCAGGCACTTCTATATAATAAAAGGGTAATATGCAAATTGACTCTAACAGCAGAACGACTGGGAATGACTGGTCACTGTGACACACAATGACCACCAGGGGGCAGATGCTCAATGCAGGAGCTTCCCCCTGGTGGTCAGTGTGCTCCCACAGGGGGAGCTCTGCTCAGCCACAAGCCAGGCTGATGGCTGCCAGTACAGTGGTGGTGGCGGGAGCCTCTTCTGCTTCCTCAGCAGCACTAAGGATGTCCGACTGCAGCTTAGGCCTGCTCCCCACTGGCAAGTGGACATCGCCCGAGGGCTCCCGGGCTGCCAGAGGGATGTCTGACTGCCAGCTTAGGCCCAATCCCCCGGGGAGCGGGCCTAAGCCAGCAGGTGTTCATCCCCTGAGGGGCCCCAGACTGTGAGAGGGCACAGGCCGGGCTGAGGGACCCCCCTGAGTGCACAAATTTTTGTCTGCTGGGCCTCTAGTACATACATATATACACACGGATAACATCTACACATACAGCCTCCTCATTTATTTTTTTTCTTCATTTTATAATAAAGGGATTGTGTTTCACCCACAGGCCACATGATGTGTTTGTTTAACAGAGGGCTAGGCCAGGACTCTAGGATCTGGGCTAAGGAAAGCAATGAGTTGATTTTAGATGTTGTATAATGATTATATCGGGTAAGTAAAACCATAATATTGCTTTATAATCCTCAGCTACTTCTGACTATGAGAGAAGAGGAATCTTACATGCACAGAATTCTCTCATGTTATAGAGAAGCAAAATGGGAAGCAAAGCTACCAAGATACTGCCATCCCCAATTCTCCTTATGTCTCTATTTTTTCCTCAAAGACAGGCATCCATTTTTTTGTACCACAGACTTCTACCATCAACTTCTGATCAAAACACACATCTGGACACAAATAAATGACAAAAAGAATCCTACTTATTTTTACTAATCAAAGTTTCAAGTTTGTATAGTTTATGTAAGTCTAGAGAGGTTGAGTTAATTATAAGAAGAACCAGAAACCGTTTTTTCCCCTCTCCTATCACTTTCATGCTATTTTTTTTTAATTGCTTAAAGTATTACAAAGGGTATTACATATGTCTCCTTTTTTCCCCCACCCTTGTCAATCCCCTGGTCATGCCATTTTTTGAAAAGTGATATTTATTCAGGCTTTTACCTTGTAGTTTAACGTGCCTTGTTATTCCTCCCATCTCGTAATCTTGAACGATTGTATTGACTGCTTGTCTCACTTCCCCTTTCCCTAGATTGCAGATCCTGTCCAAACACCGCTTTCTTCCAAAAGACTCCCCTGTTTGGCTGTTTTGCTTTTCTGATATAATTATTATTAATCTTCTTAATTTAGCTGCTGACATTTCCATGGCTACGCCCTCCTCTCAGACATGGTTATTGCATTTGTCATTAAGAACAGGCATATTGGTGTTAGAGAAAGGCGTTTTATGAAAGGATCTTTCAGTACAAACCATGTTATGTTTTCTTTCCTACTGCTGCTCCAGCTTAGCTGTATCAGGTGTGACTCCTCATTGTGGAAACTTAATATATAAAGTCCTAAAGCTCAAAGAGACATATTTGCATTAAGTTGGAAGTCACCAGAGAATTTATTTAAATGGTGACTTCCCCAAGCATTTGAGAGTTGATTTCAGCCTTTTTATTTTTGTCTAGTTTTAGGAGGGAAGAGAAACCTAAAGCTAAAATTAGTGATCAATCAAGATTGAAAAATAAATGTCTCAAAATGATAAATTGATGAGAACATGGTCAATTTGCTACACAAATAGTAGGTATATATAAATTATCAGGAACCATTTTATTGCTCACAGTGAAATATGTCTATATCTATAAAGCTACTTGCATGTTTACAGTTGGTGCTTAGTCAGAACCTAGAAAAGTTAGGAAGGAAGGAAAAAGGAGGAAAGAAAAAAGTGGAAAGGATGAAGGAACATAGACTTACTTCTTTTATGGACTTGGCTAGTTTTTGTTCAGTTGTTCTGTGATAGCAGGAGGTAACATGGATTATTTTTTTAATCCTTTTTCCTTCTGAGCCTGCTCTGTCCCCTGAAATTTCCTTCTGAACAACCTCTTGTTTCTGATGTTACCAGAGATGTGAAATAGGCCTCTTGTGTATCTCATTGTTTTTAGGTGATGCTTTTATTACTTCAGATCCTTTTGAAGGAAACAAAGCCCAGGGATGCAGTGAAAGTGAAAGAACCATTCTGAGAGCTCAGCAATGCATTGGTCAGTGGTCCTCAGCTAGAATAATGGCTATTGACAGTTGATGGGGTTTTGAAAGTTATCCTTTAAGTCAGGGTATTTAAACCAGATATTGTTACTTTAGTTAAGATGGAGTAAAAAAGATGATAAAAATGGTATCAGAGATACTGGAAATATGTGTAAAGAATTGAATATAGAAATGGATTTGAACATTAGCACATCAAGTATCAGAATATCTTTTCCATAAGATCATTTAATATTTTCTACTTGAAAAAACAAATTAAGAAACAGAATTTGGAAGTACTGTTAAAATTTCTCAACTTAAATAATAATGAAATTATATGGTACATATTTTTTTTATATGGAATATATTTATATGACAAAAGTGTTCTTCACTTTGTGAAAGGATTTAGACAAGTGGACATTCCCAGGTTAGAGCTGAGAGGCAGGATCTCTTCCCTGCCTTAGGAATCCTATATAATAAAAGCCTAATATGCTGTGTCTGGTTGTCAGGTCGTCTGTTCAACCAATCAAAGTGTAATATGCTAAGGCTGCTTAACTGCTTGCTATGACATGCACTGACCACCAGGGGGCAGATAGTCGACCAATCGACCAGTCAGTATGATGTGCACTGACCACCAGAGGGCAGACACTCCAACCCATAGGTTAACTTGCTGCTGGGTTTTGGCCGGATGGGACTGAGGGGGATGGGCTGTACACGCCCTGGAGCCCTCCTGCGGTCCCTCCCCGGCTGGCCAACCTTCTGTGTTCCTCCCTGGCCCCGGTAGTGCACCAGTGGGGTCCCTCGGCCTGGCCTGTGCCCTCTTGCAATCTGGGACCCCTCAGGGGATGTTGGAGAGCCAGTTTCAACCTGATCCCACAGGCCAGGCACAGGGACCCCACTGGTGTACAAATTCATGCACTGGGCCTCTAGTACAATAATATCTGTCCTGGCTACTACCACTATGACAAGGAAAAATTAAAAATAGGAAAAAAAACCCACCCAAAACTGTGGATGGTAATTAATCAGCTAATTTACATTTCAAAGATGAGTAATGAGCAAGTTTAAACCTGGAAATTCATGAACTACAGATGGTGTAATGGCATGTATATAACTTTACCTACAAATGCACCTTTATTAGGTTTTGCCCTTATTCTTGCCACCTCTCTTATTTTTCTACCTTTTTCCTACACTTCCAGACTATTTCTCTTGGTGGCCCCCACCCCACTTTGTTTTACTGTTTTCCACTATGCCTCTGTTTCCCTGGCTATTGCTTAATCTCCTTCTGGATTTTCCTGTCCCCCTTTCTCTACCTTAGTGTCCTCCCTCCCCCCTTCCTTTACTTTCTGCTTGATACTTTATTAACTGGCCACAATATGAGATTGAAGTATAAACATTTTGTACTTTCTGTTCTTAATGTGATAATCAGGTGAGTTTGGTCTGTGATCATTCCGTTCATTGATTCATTCCTTCATTAAACTTTTTTATCCTCACTGAGGATATGATTTTATTGATTTATTTTTAGAGAGAGAGAGGAGGGAGGGGGGAGAGAGAGAGAGAGAGAGAGAAGAGAAAAACATCGATTGGTTGCCTCCCATACATGCCCCAACAGGGATCAAACCCACAACCTTTTTTTTTTGGTGTACAGAAGATGCTCCACTCAACTTAGCCACCTGGCCAGGGCAGATTGATTTTAATGTCGGTAACTCAGTAGCCAGTTATCAGACTACTAGAGGCCTGGTGCATGGATTCGTGCACATTGAAAAGAAATTAATTAGAAGGTGGCCAGCAGGGCAGGACTGGGTGAGACGGGCCGGACATGCCCTGGAGCCAACCTCCGTGGTTTTTCCCTGGCTGACCACACATGGGGTGGCACTGGGGTTTGAAGGGCATCTGTGGAATGAGTGGGTTCCCTCCGGCAGGTGGGGTCCCTCAGCCTTGCCTGTGGGGATCGAGCCAAAACCGGCTCTCCAACATCCCCCGAGGGGTCCCGGAGTGCGAGAGGGCACTCTGCAAAGTTGTTGTCCCGTGACAGCTCCTGCATTGAGCATCTGCCCCCTGGTGGTCAGTGCACGTCATTTCTACCAGCTGGTTGGATGGTCACTTAGTCTTTTATATATATACTAGAGGACCGGTGCACAAAAATTTGTGCACTGGGGGGGAGGGGTGGTCCCTCAGCCTGGCCTGTGCCCTCTCGCAGTCTGGGACGCCTCAGGGGATGACCACCTGCTGGCTTAGGCCCGCTCCCCGGGGGATTGGGCCTAAGATGGCAATCAGACATCCCTCTGGCAGCCCGGCAGCCCTCGGGCGATGTCCACTTGCCAGTGGGGAGCAGGCCTAAACTGCAGTCGGACATCCTTAGTGCTGCTGAGGAGGCAGGAGAGGCTCCCACCAACCGCTGTACTGGCAGCCATCAGCCTGGCTTGTGGCTGAGCAGAGCTCCTCCCATGTGAGAGCGACCTGACCACCAGAGGGCAGCTCCTGCACTGAGAGTCTGCCCCCTGGTGGTCAGTGTGTGTCATAGTGACCAGTCATTCCCAGTCGTTCTGCTGTTAGGGTCAGTTTTCATATTACCCTTTTACTATATAGGATAGAGGCTTGTACATGGGTGGGGGCCGGCTGGTTTGCCCTGAAGGGTGTCCCGGATCAGGGTGGGGGTCCCGCTTGGGTGCCTGGCCAGCCTGGATGAGGGGATGATGGCTGTTTGCAGCTGGTCACACCC
This sequence comes from Myotis myotis, assembly GCF_014108235.1. NCBI lineage: Eukaryota > Metazoa > Chordata > Mammalia > Chiroptera > Vespertilionidae > Myotis > Myotis myotis. The sequence continues at coordinate 30,877,295 of NW_023416379.1, read as the reverse complement.
CCTTCAGGGTGGGCGTCCCCACTGGGGTGCCTGGCCAGCCCGGATGAGGGGATCAGGGCCATTTTCAGGCTGGTGGGTGACTGAAGCTCCCAACCTCTCCTTTTTTTCTTTTTTTTTTTTATTCTGGGATTTATTTACCTTCTGTGGCTGTCACTGGAGCTGAGAGCTGGCTTTAGCTCTGAGGCTCAGCTCCAGCTCTGAGACCTCTGCTGCTGAAAGCAGGTATCTGGGGTTGTTTGGGTTCTATAATTGTAACACTGTTTCTTAGAGTGCAAGCTCAGAGGCTGGCAGCGGCAGGCGGGGAACCTTGGCTTCCTCCATCACTAGAGCCAGCAAGCCTCCTGTTTGCTTCAGCTGCCTGGCTGCCAGCCGCCATCTTGGTTGGCAGTTAATTTGCATATTTCGCTGATTAGCCAATGGGAAGGGTAGCAAAGTTACGGTTAATTACCATGTTTCTCTATTATTAGGTAGGATATATATATATGTATGTGTATGTATATATATATTCCAAATATTTCACTTATTTCAGTGTTAAACTTTAAGTAACCAGGAAGTGATCTTTGTTAACAGACTTCTCATACCTTCCATTGCCGGGGAAACAAAGAAGTGAGTTAGAATCTAGGTCAGGTTGTAATAACCTTGACAGACTTTGTAAAGCTCTGCAGGCATCTTTGAATTTCTGTTGGAGTCCCAAGTATGGTAAATCAAAACCACTTTTGTATTTCATACAATCAAGAAAATTTTCAGTAGCATAAAAGGTGAAATGATTATTTTTTGGTTTCTGCTTTCTGGTCCTGAAATAATTTTCTACTGTCTGTGCTTTTAAACAGTATTAGACTTTCATAGCCTGTGCAGAAAATGGTAAAATTAACACTTTAAAACGACATTGCTTGGTCAACAAATATATAGGTGGTTCTGAGATGAGGACAGTGAAGGACTGAAGAAGTTCAGGAAAACCTCCCTGGCCTCCTGAAGCCTACTGCCCAGGCTGGAGATCCAGGGAAGAGTAACTATTACAGTTCAGGCAATAGTTACAGGCAACACTGTGGAAAGCACATTAGTTGAAATGTCTAGACTTTAGTATTCAAGAGTTGCAGGGCATTATATAGATTGCCCTTTGTCTCCATGCCTCTGTTTCTGCTTGTAGGTTAAGCAAGATAACAGAAGTTCATGACCCCACACATACAGGCAAAACAAATCTATGTGTTACAAGTCCAGACAATGGTTCTCCTTGTAATGACTAGAAAGGAGGGGGAGAAGTTCTGTTTTTGGTTTTGGTACTGGCTATATGGATATGTTCACTTTGTAAAACATTTACTGAGCAGTACATTTATATGTATTTTTAAAGTGTATTATGTTTCAGTAGAAAGGTTTTAAAAGTTCATGTCTTGCAAATACTTTCAAAAATTGATAGGGCTCAAAAATTATAATGTGCCACAAAGATAAACAACCCAAATAACTTGTTACAGCAGTTTCATTCAATACAGTCCACCAGAAAATTAGTAAAGGCAAAAAAAAGAGATGGTAAGGTAGACAAAGGAAAACAAATTTCTTTGCAGTCCATTAACTGATTTTCAGTCGATCCCGAAATTGCATTTTAGATATCTGGTACTATACTTATTTTCCTTGTGATATTCATCTCGAGAATGCAGTGAGCCCAAATAGTTGAATTTGTGAAAATGCTTTTTGAGGTTTGTTAAAACAGGATGGAAAAGCCAAAGTCATAGCAGTATAAAAGGAACAAATAAAGCCTCTTACAAGAATGTTTGAAGCTTCATGGGTCCTAAAGTCAGAAAATGGAATTATTTTGTGTTTCAATAAAGCTACGGGACTCCCCATCCTCCTTTTGTGAGCCGTGAGTGTCACATCAGCCAACTACTTTCAATATCAGTGAGAAGCAGATGGATAGAATTTCATGCACACAGAGTGTGTGGGAAACTATAAAACATACACAACATTTTCTGCAGATCCCCTTTCATCTATTTAGTAAAGTAACAGAATCCCAAATTAAGAGATTAAAAAAAATGCATCTGAGAAGCTGAGTGTGTTGGGCAATAGGGTGAACATCAGCATAGTTGAGGACTCACTGCAATTCTCCCTCTTCTCTTTTGGTTATTTTATATTCATGGCCATTCTTCTTCCCTTGTGTAAATATAAAAATATACCATTTAATTCCTAATTCTGTTGGCTGGGTGGAAAAGGCAGTTCTCTAATATATCCCTCAATATTTCGGGTTGTGGAAATGCTGTGCATTGCTCAGCAGCGGCAGAGGAAGGCTGCCTTTACATTGATAGAAACAGGTGTTCTCTTTTAGTTGTCAAGTCAGCTCCCTTCTGAGAATCTCAGATAAGTGGTCCAAATTACATCTAAGAGGAAAATTCGCCAAAGCTTAATTACTTTTCATCAGGGTGCCACAAATAATGAAAAGAAAAGAACATTGGATGTATATTGTAATCTACTTAATCACCATCATTTTAAAAAGCTGATGTAGAATTCCTTACTTCAGGACAAATTGTATCGCTTTGGTGGTAAATTAGGCATATTTTCTAAACACTAAATTATATTTCTTCTACTTCACATTTGGCTAAGAAAAGCTGACTACACTGGTCTTTGTAGCAATGGAATATAAGAGATAAGGTTTGCAGCTGCCATTTGGAACTGCATTTTTGTCTATTCTTCTTCAATAGCTTCCTGTGTTTCTATTCATATTGAATGAATCCTCTTCTTTCTTTTTCTTGGTAAGATACATTCAGTCTGTGTTGCTACCTGTGCAGGATGCAGGCAGATTCCTTACATCACCTTGCCTGTCCATCCTCCTCCCACTCCCCCTCACCCAAGAGCTAAACTTTTAGACAACATTAGATTATTAGTAAGGTAGAAACAGTAAGGCTTTGATCAATGATAATGATCTTGCACAGTGCATAAGAAATCCTGTCAGAATTTCATGTCCCATTCCTCTGCATTTAAGAGAAGTTCTAGAACTGGAAAACTTCAATAAAGGCACAATGGAAAATCCAAGATGGGTAAAACTAGGTTTGACTCAAGTTCAACCATTGATTAGATATGGGAAGTTGTTTAAACTCTGCTTTGGTTAATTCATCTATAAAGTTAGGGTAATACTACCCATCCTGTAAGAATCAAATAGCATAACAAAACAATTTTTGTAGTTTGTATTTGATTAATATTAGTAATTATAAAGGCAATCTCATATTTTGTGGGGGTGTGTAGACTTTTAAGGAGGGGATTGGAGAAAGGGCCCATCCTATATCAGCTCCTTTAAGGAGGGTCAAAGCCTTCAGGTCACTTTCTGTTTTTCCAATTGCTTTCTGTTTCTTCCCTATCAGCAGCTCTTCCTCTGCGATCCTAACTGTTCATGCTTTCCAGCCCACATCATTGAGACCCTTCCACCACCGTCGCTACTCTCTCTTCGCATCCCAAGCAGATGACTGCTTCCTTTCTTCCTCCAGCCAACTGGCTCGATGGAATAGAAATGCCCACTCATAAAATAGAATTTGTCTTGATGATCAAGTTACTATGGGGAGGAGCTATAGGCTTCCCAGTACTCTACACATCTAAAGCAGGGATTGGAAGACTTGTTCTGTAAAGGTCAGACAGTATATATTTCAGGCTTTGTGGGCCACATGCTTCCTGTTGCAGCTCTTTACCCCTTTTGTTATAATGGGAAGGTAGGTATAGACCATATGTAAGCAAGCGAGCATGGCAGTGTTTCGTGAACACTTGATTTACAAAAAGAGGTGGTAAGCTGCACTTGGCCCATGGGACATAGTTTTCTGAGTCTCTCAGACGTTGAGATGAATCGCACCATACTAGAGTTTAAAGGGACCTAGCAATCATGTAGTCCAGTTTTCCCCAGCATGTGCTCTCCTGCAACCAAGGGTTAACTGGTCAAATATATTTTTGAAATGCTATGTGATGTGTCCTCTTGTTAGAGGCTCACCAACACATTAGCATACTTAAGGCCCTGACCTTTTTTGAGGGTGTACTATTAGTAATAGGAATAATAACTCATGCTTTAATAGTTCTTACTGTGTGCTTGAAAATATTCTAAATGCTTTTACATATATTATTTCACTTACTCTCACAACTCTATGTGGTAGGTAGTATTGTTAGTGCCATTTTATATGCAGGTTATTTAATCTGCCCAACCTAAGGTGATTAGTGGGTCCAGCATTCAAATTTAGGCAGCTCCAGGTTCTGTGCCCTCAGCCACCATCCACCTTGTGATAATATCTAGCATGTCTGTGAAACAGTGTGGGTTGAGAAAGTGCTTCTTTAATCCGGTTATCTCAGTTTACACATTAGAAGTGAAGTCTAGAGAGATTCCACTGATTTTGCAAAGGTTGCAAGCTTAAGTAGTAACTGAGATAAGTCTACAAATCAGTTAAATCACTACCAGGTACTTAAAAAAATGCTTCAATTCATCCTTTATAAAGACAGAAAATACTTTTAAAAATGAGTAATCACTTCTAATTTTCCCCTTTAAATTCAGATTTTATAACCAGGGTCATTTAATGGGAGTAAATATACAGTTTGATTTTTGAAAGGTGGAATTATTTTCACCTTATTATGAGGCAGTACTATTAGGCAGTCCCCTGTCAAGAGAAAGATGACAGATCTTTATCTCCAACTCTGACCTCTCTCTCATTCTACATCAGTGATCCCATGGCCTCAATCTACCTTAAATCAGTTCGGATGCTTGAAAAAAATGATACTGGGCCCCATCCCACTGTCTCAGAATTTTGTTTCATGAAGGATCTTGAGTGAATATTCCTAAAGATACCTCCAAGCGATTCTAGTATGTAGCCAAGATTGCGAATCACTGCTTCAGAATCACATTTATTATTGTCTGCTAAATTTGTCCACTTGCAGTAACAGCTAACATTGAAAATATGACATATCATGAAATGAAACTTATGGCTATGGTCCATGGGTTATAATTAATGAAAATGTGACCACATTCCAAGCATGAGTGGAACTTTATTATTGCAGATGAATTGTACTGGCGGCTATAATATTCTATCAATTTTATGTGAGTGGAACCTTTGGATTGACATGCATAGCTGCAGAACTGGGCTGACCAAAAAACTCAGGGAGTCTGATAAGTTGCTGCAAGTCTATGTGGCTCCCAGAGAACCGGACTCTACCTTTTATGTGACTGGTTATGCCTGGGACCAATCCTCCAAAATACCAGTATTTTGGAGGATTAGGTTTTGGCACCATCCTCCACCTACTTGTAAATATTATAATAATTTATAGTAAAATAATTTATAGAAGAAATCATGTGTAGTAGAAGAATTTGGGCTAACATAGACCATTTATGAGAGCGAATGTGATAGAAATAACTGGGGACTTGAGATGGTCTAATTGCTACTCTTGACACCAAATTTGTTTTCAAATTTTCTGGCAGTTAAGGCCAAAAAAGAAAACATGTTGAATTACGTGATTTATATTATGGCTGAAAACAGCTTTCACATTTGTCTGCAGAGAAAATTGGTATTTTGAGCTAATTTCAACCAATAATTTAACACATACATCCTTGGGATAACACAGTTGAAAACATCTTCACCACAGTTTCGCAAAAGCCATAGTCCATAGTTGTTCATTCACTCACTCACTCATTCATGTGTTTAATTACCTATTTGCTTTTAAGGGCTAACTATATGCTGGATATGATGTTAAGTTCTGGGAATATGTTGATCAATAAGACATTCTTCTCAAGGAGCTCACAGCAATGAGGAGGAAATGCTCATGAAAACCAACATTTCAGAGTGGGAGAGCCCAGAGTGAATAAATCATTTGTACATGTTATTGGGACACAAAGGAGGAGTCATGGGGGATCAGCGAAGATTGAGTAGTCTTGATCAGATAGATGAGCAGTGAGAACGCATTCCAAGAGGAAGAACTGCAGGATAAGAGCCAGGGAAGGGAAAGTGCACGGCACTTCAGGAGACTTGCAAATCTCTCCCCTAAATTGGAGGGTGGGGTTCATATGGGGATTCTGGATTAGTGATATATGTAGGGATCAGATTCCCAAGGGTCAGGCCAAAAAATTGAGACTTCATAAGAAAGTGATGGGAATCACCTCTGTATTTTAGGTAGTGGAGTCACATGATCAGTTTTGTGTTTTAGAAAGATCACTCTAGCTACATGGTGGAAGGGAGACAGACTGTGAGGTCACTTATGAGGCTATTGGTGTAATTGACCTCTTAAGTGTTGAGGGTCTGAGGGGAAACAATGATAATGGGAGAAAGAGGACAGATTTGAAAGCTATTTAGGAGACTGACAGTGTTAATGACTGCAGGCAAGGAGAAGAGGAAAGAACTAAGGAACGTTTCCTGGCTTAGGTGGCTGGGTGGCATGCAATTTATCGAGATCAAGCACCATGGAGTAGAATTAGGTTTTTGGGTGGGAGCAAAGGGTGGAGGTGGTGAAGAGGAGTTTAGTTGACACCTACAGGACGTTGAGTGGAGAATTCCAGTAGAGCATTGAGGTCTGAGCTGGAGGCAGTAGATTTGTAACTAACCAGCATGTAGATGGTAGTTACTGATGGCAATGTATATTAGTGAGATAAGAGCATATAAATTGAAGAGAGGCCGCAGTTTAGACTCTAAGAAACACACTAAAAAGGCTTGCAGAGGATATGAGCTTATGAAGGAAACAGAAGCACAGTAAGAGTAAACTAGAAGTATCCAGGGAAATGGAAGTGATCCGTAGGATAACGCTACCACCTAGTAATAGAATTTGGGACAGAGATAGAAAGTGCACATCAAACTGTCTCTGTAAAAGATAAATTGTGTCAGATGGGACTTGATAGGTGCTGAGTCTTTGGCTACTGGAGTGAATTCTCTTACTAGGAGCCTATAGATATTATTTAATGGACAAATGATTTAGATATCTGATATGTTTCAAAAGTTTGACATCCAAACATATCTCCACACACTTAAGCCCAGTGGTGAATGCAGAATAACTTTCCTGAAAAATTTTGAAAATATTTAAGCACTTGCATAGTGAAAGGTGGAGATGACAATGTCCTGGGCTATGAAACATGGAAGAGGAATTTTAGCTTAAAAAATTTAAGACCAATCTGTACCAATTAAACACTTCAGTGACTAGAAGCTATGGATGCTCAGTGGAATGGATGATCTTAAATAAAACTGTATTGTGAAGGTCTTGTCAGAATGAATTAAGTACACATAAGAGCGCTATATGAGTGAATGCCATCTCATGATGATTAGGGTTGTTTGATATTTACCTATTTAAACATGACAGTGATAGTTTGCATGTGATTGGTACTTAATTCTCTTTGTGAGTTGTATTGGAATACATGGCCGACTATTTATTTAAGACCTTTCCTAGTTAGAAAGAACATAAGTAGATCAAGTTTTACTGAACCTGTCTTGTTCTCCCATATCTATGGGTCCGCAGGATCTGTGGTAACTTAAGAAAACAGGCCTCTTTGATTTGCACATTCATCGGAGGGTTTATTGGCTATCCTGTCTTCTCTCTGGAGATCATAAAATACACTCTATGTGGCCTGACTCCCGACTGAATGAAACGAGCAAAATTTCCCAGGGATTGTGTAGGTCCCAATATTACAGTATTTTCTTCAGTTATACATCTCTCTTTGTTCCCTACTCACATCTCAAAGGGGAGAGGAGGTGTTTATTTTGTGTCTTTCTGGAACCTTATCGAATTTCTGACACTCCTGAATGCAGCATTACTAACTGCATCAGAGTTTTCAACCATTTAAATTCCTTGGTGTCCCATAAATTTCAAGTCTTGTGTGTATTTTTCCCAGTTTTCAGATCCCTATGTAAAATCTCAAACTGCATATTTTAAAATATAACACTAAAGGGAATTTCAGGTTCCTATCGAGAGGCCAATGAGCACCGTAAACAAGGAAAAAAGAGGAATGTTTTAGAACTAAGGAAGGTCATTTTGTGAACATAGCCATTTGGCTTCCTGCAGATAGGAAATAAAGAAAGAGGGATAAGGGGATTTTAAAATTTTCTGTAATCAGAATTATTTTAAAAATAGCAAGCATCCCTGCATGGTTGACAGGAGGCCTCTAATATTAGCATCAACAATACAGATCAAATGCTTGTCTTTTGTTTGCTCTAGCAGATCTTATTTAGTTACTTCTCAGTGCACCTGAGCATTATGAATTGTATTGAACTATCTTGTATAATACTATAATAATAGTATTTCAATTAAATAGCATTATTAAAGTATTCCTTGCTACTCAAAGTGTGTTCCAAGAGCCAGTAGCATTGGTGTTGTGAAATTGCAGAATCTCAGCTCCAACCTAGATTGACTGAATGACTGTACACATCTTAACATGATCCCCAGATGACTTGTTTGTGCATTAATATTTGAGAAGCACTGGCTTAGATGAGTATAACCTTAGGACTATCTAAAATGATGTTTTGGTCAATAAAATTATATTGAAAACAGCTATTGTGGCTCAGAGTACTTAATAGAATCCCCCTTCACACTAGGAATTCCTTGTATTTCAATAAATGAAATGATTGGCAATGATGAATTATTACCGTTAAAAAAGAAGAAAATCACGATTTTTTTTTCATTTTTCAACCGTCTTTTCCCCCTAAATTTATTTTTGTTTTAGAGCTGAAATAAAGACCCATAAGTGAAAATAATACATTTAAAAAAATCTGTTTGGTAAAATTGATTAAATAAATAAACTAATTCCATTGTCTATAGTGGAAATTTCCTCAATATGAGAGAAATCTAAATGATGGGCAACATGTCCTGTGTACAAATTCCTTACATCAATAAAAAAAACCCTACCTTATTAACATTTGCATTATAGAAATAAAGATCTGAGTGGAAAACTAAAAGGAAGTTTGAATAGTTTGATATCTTTTTAAGAAAAAAAAGACTTTAAGCATATGGCTGCCATTAGCATGATGGTTAGTAAATAAAATGGTAGTTAATCTGAAACTTGTAAAAATATATAGCAAAGAAACCTAGATATATAAGCTTTATTGAGGGTAGACCTGGTTAAGAAATTGTAGATTATAATACCATATTAGTAAACCTGTGGTCATTTTTGACCTTTACTTTCCCTGACACCTTTCATCCAATTCATGTGCAAGTTCTGTTGGCTCCACCCCTAAAGTACATTTGAGTTAGCCCACTTTTATCTGCACCAGTAACTGTATTCCAAACCATCGCTATCCAAAAGGTCTTCCCTCTTCCCCTTAGCCATCTTTTAAAAACCCTAAAATAAGCCCATGTTACTGCTCTGCTTAAAAATCCTTCATTGGTTTTTCATTGTTTTTATATCATTATACAAATTTCCTAGCACATCAGTAAGGCCTAGCATGGTTTTCTCAATCTGTCTCATGCCACACTCCTTCCTTGTTCACCTCACTCCATGCCTCTAGGTGTCTCTTAGTTCTTAAAGCCTAACTCCCTCTTCTCGCCCTCATTTTCCTAAGTCAGGTTTCAGCTTTAATGTCACCTTCAGAGAAGAACTTCCTGATTGTTTTATCTGAAGTCTAGCTCCCCTGTGGTTCTCTATTTTAACTCCCTGTTTATGTCATTGAGAGCATATTACAATTTAATTTCATAAATTTTATACATTTTGTGTCTTTACTTGCTTATTGCTTGTCATCCTAAAAGAATGTATGTCAAATGTGGGCATACCATGACTGTCTCTCTCACCATTGCTTGTTGGGTGCCTCGCACAAAGCAAAGCAGGCATATCACTACGTGTTCATTTAATAGACAAAATGACTTTAAAACAAATACCAAAAAGTGCATATGTTTAATTTTTATCGCTTCCTTGATCTTCTTTGGCTCCCAATTCATTATGCAAGTGATTAATTTCAAACAAATCCTTTTAAAGTTATTATTAGAAAAAAATATTAAACATGACACTGTACTCTTTCAAGGAATGCTAAACATTGGAAACAAAGTTACTATGCCAGGATGATATTTTATTGGAATGTTTTGTTGACATTTGTGTCAAGAAAACCAGTTGGGGCTGCTATCCTAGTCATTTGTCTCAATCTTTGTGTTACCTTGTGATTGATTTTAAGAAAGTGCTGTGTGTTAGTTGCCTTATTTACTACTTTAATCTGTCAATATGGCATATAAACCATATTTCAGGGCAATAAGTGCACAAAACGAGAAGGCCAAACTCTCTGGGACTGAGAGTCTTAAGGAGTTATGAGTCTGAGAGAATGTGCTCTTACACATTTCAGGTAATTCTAATGTATTTATCAAAACTAGACACCTCAGAACTTTAGAACTGAGACATCAGATCAGGAAAGAAACCAGGTAGTCCAGCCAGGCTGGAGGTGCTCAGGTGATGGATTGAAGGACGTGAGTTAAGGAGAGTGGGTAGTATTGTGTATAAGAGAACAATTTGGGCACCATAATCAAACATTAGTCATTTTTGTAGAATTCCATACATCAGGATGAAAGGTGAAAACTATCTGCTAAAATGCTTTACTTCAAGTATACCTGATGTGGGGATACCTGACGAGTCTGGATGATTGAATGTACATATTTTAAGTCTGAATGTTTAGACCTTGTATTCATCTCCTAGGGCTGCAATAACAAAGTGCCATAAGCTGGGTTGCCTAAATGACAGAAATTTATTGTCTCAAAGTCTGGAGGCAAAAAGTCCAAGATCAATGTATCTGTAGGGTTGATTTGTTCTGAGGGCTGTAAGGGAAGGACCTGTTCCAGCCTCTTGCTTTGTAGATGGCCCTTTTCTTCCTTTATCTTCTCATCGTCCTCCCTCTATACATGTCTGTGTCCAACTTTCCCTTCTGATAAAGACAGCAGTCATATTGGATCAGAGCCTACCCTAATGACTTTATCTTAATCCGATTACCTCTGAGAGACAGATCTCTGAATAAGGTCACATTCTGAGGTTAGGACTGCCACACAGAAAATTTGGGAAAACACAATTCAACCCATTGAAGACCTTTTTAATTAATTTAATTATGTGGCATTTTATAATATAGAAAATAAATTACATACGTCAAAAATATTTGCTTCATGTGGTTATAAACTACATAGTATGTCTAAAAAATCAAAGAAAGTGACTGTACTTATAAAAGAACAATTTGGGCCCCACAATCAAACATTAGTCATATATATTTGTAGAATTATAGAGCACGTGCTATATATACACAATAGTCTATGATTCATAAGCAAACTCTAATAACACTCTTTCTTTAAAATAAAGAAGTTAATTAGTATCACTCTCTAAATTGGAATTTGTCTTGGAGCAGTTGTCCAGCCTTCGCTGGAGTCTGTGACAAGCACCCTTTTGGGTTAGAAGTTTGGCATTAATTACCTAAAACAACACCAGAGGACACATTTTCTGCAGAAGGAGCTCTATGTGCTAATGAAGCTTGGAGTTCACTGGGAATTGCTTTTAATGTTTCTCCTGCTTTCTCACTAATGAGATCTAAATTATAGGAATGATAGATGTTTTTCCCCTGACCCATTATTTAAAAGCCAGATCACATTTTAATTTCACATCAAATTGCCCATAAAATATTAAATAAGGTAAATGTAACACAATTATCTAACTTAGGAAATGTGCTAATTTTTAAAAATATATATACTCTTAACTGGGTCTTGTGAAGAACCTCTGCAAAATCCATCTTTTTCTATCTCTGAAATGGTGCTGTGTTTGTATGGCTAAGAAGAGGGCATTGCAATTCAATAATTGTGGTCTCTTGGAGTGATAAGAAATAAACAAAAACTTACGTTCACACATCTATCTCATTATTGTTGTGGTTTTCCTAATTTTTTCCCCTGTGGACAAAAATAATGCTAATGCTCACCTTCAGGAAAAGGTTACTCTGCCACTTCTCTGGCCTTTAGTGATGAAGCCTGTGATGTGGAGTCGATATAATGGTCTCATTTCCTGATATCTCTTGTCTTTTTCATGCTCCTCTTGCCAATACCCCATCTTTTGTTTGTTTTCCCCAAAGTGAGTGGATGCACGTTCTCCCTGATGTGCTTATTATTGCCAGCTATGCCTCCTTCGACTGACAGCTGAGATGTAGCAAGCTGGCTTGGATTCATATGCTTCAGTAGCCATTGTACCACTGGCCCTAGCCTGACAGGTGGAGCAAATGGGGTAGTACTGTGATCTGGCTACCTGGAACCACAAATTTAGGTTTACTCGAATGAAATTGGTTTTGATTTGCAGTTGAAGAAGGTTCCAGAAATGTCAGCCATGCATTTCTTTCCTGTGGTTGTTAGCTACATTGTAATATTTCTAGGGAGAATTTTATTTAAGTCCAATCTTGTTGGATCAGAGTGGCAATAGTCAAAACCCAGGTTAAATATTTTTTTTTCCTACAAAAGTACATTCTTAATGGATATAACTATCTTACCTAATAATAGACAAACATGTAAATTGACCATCCCTCCGCTTCACTCACCAGCCAATCAGGAGAGTATGCAAATTAACCCAACAAAGATGGTACCATGAACTCCCTTTGACTTTTCCAAATAATCTATAGTGAAGTTGACAGAAAGCTCTGATAAAAACTCAATATTAATAGTAAGTTACTCATAAAATAATCCGCTGGAAGTTTTACAGTGTAATTGACAATATAAGCTATATATTTTGTTCCATTTTTATATCTTTGAAGTTTGGTATGTCTTGCATTAAAACTACCTATATACAAAATTTTTATTACCTAAATTCCATACTTAAACAAGTTTCTTTTCACCTTTTAAAAAATTCCTTATTTAAAAAATTGTTTAAAGTATAATGGACACCAAAAGAAAATTAGAACTAAGATGGAATGTGTAAAACTTCACTTTTGATGGCATCAAATTATTCTCTTTTGAATGGATAAGTAAGAGTTTAATTACTATTTAGAAAGCAAATCATGCATCTTATTACTTTCAGTTTATCATATACTAGAAATATATCACCTACTGTTAGAGCCAGCAAGCTGCACTTTAGCTGTCTGATTAAGCAGCCTCCATTGATTTGTGTGTTTTTAACAAGCCCAGTATTTTGTCTAAATGTCTCATAATGGTTTAGTAAATTTACTGTATGTCTTTTTCTATCCTTCAATACAGTGCTTGTTTTTAGAATTTATCTTTAGTTATCTATCTCCTAGGTCCAGAACATCTTGCTTAAAAAATCAGGAATTGTTTTATATTCATTTCTTAAATAAGACTCTGACTTTCGGCATTTCTAGGGGAAGAATTAATTATGTTATAAAAAAGCTGGAAATAATCTGATACAGAAACTGGTGTTTATATGTGTGTGAGAATGTGTGAGTGTGTATTTCAAGGGCTTATTTCCATTAGAAAATGGATGTGGGAAATATGTATGTTAAAGTACCAAGTTTGGATCTGTTTACTTTTGACTTATTCTGAATTTCCCAAGGTTCCCAGTTAGTTTAAATATACTTGTAGAGCATGGCTGAATGAAATGATAGGATAATACCTTTCTAAGCAACACAACATGATTCTATGCACTGACTCTGGTTTGGGATTCTGATTTCTTATTTTTATAGGCTCAAATGTCCCTATTTACCTGTTGTATATCTCTATGAATTATTTTTTGGTCTTTATGCAAATCTTGCATGCTAGCCATTTTATTTGGAATTTATTTACTAGCTAAATACTAAGTACTACCCACTCTAATGACAAAATATTCAAGTGAACTCGGGGTAACGTTTGGAATTCAGCTTGCCTATCATGAATCTATGTTTTAGTATTTTACCAGTGCACTTCAAGATTTTGCCAACAAAAATCCATTGTTGTTCAAAAGGCTATAATTCTTGGTTATATAACTGAAGTGTCCACTCCCCTCTTTTTCAGCTTAGGGTACTTTAGTATCCTAGGTTAAACCCCAAAGTGTAAGTATGGCAGCCTAGCACTGATAGCTACTAGGCATCCAGCAGGTTATTAGAGGAGGAATTTTTAAAGGATAATGGAAGGGAATATGGAACATATAGATAGAGGTAGATTTCTATTCTCACTCCCAGAGGGAAGGGGCAGTGACCCAGGGGTTATGAAGTTTCCATTCATGCAAAGACTAACAATTGAGAGAGCAATGTCCTGGTCAAGCACAGCTCTAGGGCGTCTGTTGATGCTCTTTCTCTCAGCCCATTGGGCCCCATGGGATATCTGAGAATTCTTTACAGTCAGGATTTAAAGTGGAAAAGCCTTTGGGTCCTATTCCCCTCTTCACAGTACCATTAAGTCTTTCCTGGGTTTCTCACTTTTTCTCTTTTTAAAATTGTATCCCCTTTATTTTTCCACAATAATCCATAAGGAAATTCCTAATAATCCAATAGACTTAGAACCCAAGCAACAATAAAAAATTGGTTTATTCTCTCCTGGAGGGTAAGTACAATGCAAGATTTAAAAAGACAATGCTGGATCTTGTAGGATATTTCATTGAGGATGGAATGAGAATAGCCACATTTGAGAATAGTCAGTTGGCTTGTTACCTTAACATCTACAATGACAACAACAGCTAAAAGGCAAAAAACAAGCTGGATTTCATAAAAAATAGAGGATGAGTATTCTACTCTCTGCAGAATTTAAATGAGGGATACACAGAGCAATGAAAAATTATCTGAAGAGCCATTGCAATACGAAAGAAATTACTAAAATAAGTACTAGTAAATTATAATAGCTAGACATAAAGTCCACTTACATTTATTGTGCATTCAGATAGTTGTCGTTAACATCTATCTGCCTTTATTATTATCATTACTTAGTATACTAAAAAAAAAAAAAAAGAACAAGTAAAAGGAGAGAAAAAGAGATAATCATTTCTACCCAATGGTACATCTAGATTCTAGAAGATTTCTTCTTTTTATCTCAGAAAATAGAGTGCGGATTTTCTTGATTTGTCCTCAGTAAGCCACCAACAATAAGACTGGAAGAGAGACAAATTAGCTCTAAACACCCACAACCCATTCTGGGTGGAGTATAAATGGTTAATCGTGACTCCCTTTAAACACAAATTTTTATCTGACTCTTGGATGTGATTTAAGATACTAACGCGTTATATAGTCTTATTCTGTCTACATGATTGGACTACACAGAAAAAGTGAAAATAAGAAGGGGGAACGAGATATATTCTTGACCTGTATCCTGGGGTGAATAAAATCGCACTTTAATACTACATGTTTTATGCAACTTCTCAAATCTCAAACCATAGCCACAATAGTAATAGTTGACTCTGTATGTTCTCATTAGAATTCTACCAAATATCTGGCTGGGTAGCTGCCCTCGCCAAGTGGAACACGTAACCATTAAACTGAAGCATGAATTGGGGATTACAGCTGTAATGAATTTCCAGACTGAATGGGATATTGTACAGAATTCCTCAGGCTGTAATCGCTACCCAGAGCCCATGACTCCAGACACTATGATTAAGCTATACAAGGAAGAAGGCTTGGTCTACATCTGGATGCCAACTCCAGATATGAGCACTGAAGGTAAGCATCAGAATCATGTTGGCTCCTTGTGAAATGTGTTTCAGAGAAGCCCTTGCCTGTCTGTCTGTCTGTCTGTCTGTCTATCTATCTATCTATCTATCTATCTATCTATCTATCATCTGTCCATCTGCCAGCCTACCTTTCTGTCTATAATTGATTGACCTAAATATGAAGAATAGAAATGGAATAAAGAAAAGGGTTTAGGTTTAACATTTAATATGTATTTTTTGATAACTTGGTTGATATTCTGTTTAGCATAGGTCTTTGATTTGTTTATTCATTAAACATGTATTTATTGCATATCTACTGTGTATGCGGTACTGGTGACTGAGAATACAACAGCAAAAAGAGGCAGGACAACTCCTGCCCTCATAGGACTTATAATCCTATTAAATGACTACAAATAGAAATTAAAACGGATGTGTTTTTTGTTGTTGTTAGGAAGATACACGGATAGAGCTATGAGAGTATGCACAGACAGTCAGACTCAGGAAGGGCAGTCAGGGAAGGATCCGGGGAAGCAGTGTTTGAACTAAGATCTGAAGAGAGGGCTGGGGTCAGCGGTGAGGCTCCCAGGCAGAGGGAGCAGCTGTCGAAGAATCCCTGTTGCAGAAGAGCATAGAGGGTTGTAGGAACTGAAAATAGGCTCGTGGGCTGCAGATCAGAGGGTGAGGGAAGTGAGTCTTGTGGGATTTGGGCATAATAAGGACTTGAGGCTTTTCCCTAAAGTGGTGAGAAGCAGTGCAAAGAACTGGCTGGGAGTTGCCCAAGTAATCATTTTCTTTTCCTCTAGAAGTGCACTTTGATTGCAAAGTAGAGAATGGATTGGGTGGGCCCAGAGTGAATCCGGGACACCAGTTAGGTGGTAACTGCAACATTAAAGTGGGAGAGAATGAGAAGGATAACGAAATTCAGGGAAGGGTTGTGATCATGAGGCTGCATTTATTGCGCAAGTACTGGCTGAGCCTGTCTTTGTGAAGAGACAATTATGATGTGACACGAGTGCTGCTGGGGAAACACATAGTTTTGATGTAATGGTAAGGAGCAAGAAGACATGTTCAAGACTACAGAACAGAAGGAATGTGATGAGAGGCATGAGTGATGTGCTCCAGGAGAGCTATGGTGTGAAGAACAGGCAGGCAGGTGACATGAGTGACTTGTCATTTCAGGTGGAAGAAAGCATAGGCCAAGGCACAGAGGTATGAGGTTTTAGAGGAATGGTCTATGTTTCAGCCTGGTGGGAAAAGAGGGTTCTTGTAGAAAAGGAATGGAGCTATTTGAAGCCAAGAGAACAGAGTTACACTAGTAACATGAACTAGATGTCAGCAGGGGGCAGCAGAGGGCTGTGAAAATGGCACAGGCTAAGGGAGTTTGGTCAACACTATTCTGGGGAAAGAAGAAAGATCCTGATGCCTAGGGAGGAAACGTTTCTATTATCAGTCCTCTTCCCCCCAAAGTCCATATGTATCAAACACTCTTCTAAGCAATTGCATGCATTAACTCATTTAATTCTCATAACCAGAGTTGGGACAATTAGTTATCTCCATTTTGCAGAGGAGAAGACTGAGGTACAAAAAACTTAAGTAACCCGGCCAAGATAAAGAACAGAGACACAGCTGGATTTCAGAATGGCCTGACTCAGAACATTGCTCCAGACACCATACATGCCCACATGAACTCTTTGCACACATTCTGCAGACCGCCACACTTTCAATCTGTCATTTGCATCTTTAGGTGGAATTAGGCAGAATCATGTGTTGCCAGGGAAGTAGCTAAATCTTCCCAGAGTCAAGATGTGGGTGGGGACAGAAGACCTTGAGAATCGGGTTTCCTGGCATGTGGCCACATTGGCTCTTTATGAATCTCAGGTGGTCCTGCTGGCTGAGCTGGATCCTTCTGTGGGTCTGTGTGTGAACTGAGCTATCTCTGGGGATGAGGTATAATTTTTGTTCCTTAAGGAGGGGATAGTTTGGTTACTGCTCTTGGTAACGCTGATCCAAAGAAGCTTAAGTTAGCCACATAAGCTTTGTCTTTTTTCCAAGGGAGGAAAAAAAACCCCTCATTTGCACAGAAGAGCACTGGTTGAATCTAGGTCATGTTTGTCCTGTCCAGCTTGCTTCTCCGGTTTCAAAACAGGAGAAATTGTTAGAGTGCCAATAGCTTCCAGAGAGCGTTTGGATTTTCGCTTCTTTGATTCTGGTTTTATAGCATTGTTTTCCCATTGGGATATTATGTGTGATGAGGCTCAGAGAGGTTGAAATAAGTTTCAACTTAGTCCCGAGTCCTTACATTTGTACCAAAGGATGTTATAGATAACACGAACCTTATCTGTATTACATTGCAAAGGTGGAAAAGAAGGTAAACTAGACAATACACACGCATCCCATTGGCTCTTTATGAAGCCATCCCATGCTCTGATTACCTGAAGTCCCTGCTGACGGATCGGGGATTTGCATGCTCTTCCCTAAGATCCACCGTAGTTATATTTAAACCTTTTGGGGGTCTGCCTTTGTGAAGAGAGAATTGTGATGTGACATGGGTGCTGCTGGGAAGCAGAGACAGATAAGGTCATTCCCCTGTGACCGGGGGTCCCAGTCACAGCCGTGGAGCACCTTCCACACTGACTACACGAAGTGACAGCAAATGAAAGCTCCCCCTTGAAAAAGGCTAAACCTCAAGGCTACATAGAGTTCTTTTTTTTTTTTTTTTTTTTTTTTGTTCAGCATAACCTGGGGAATCATGGAAGGGTTAATGACCATTTTGGAGTCCCCGAGGAATTTTTGACCAAAAGTTCCATGTATGTGGCTCAAAGTATTAGCAAAGTAAACATATAGATTAATTCTGCTGAATATTTCTAGAACTTCAGAGAAAAATCCATCTGAAAACGTTTTGAGCAACAGACTGGTCACGCTGTCAGCGAACGCCTGAGAAAGAAGACAGTTTGTTAGGACCAACCTGTTCCAATCAATTGTGCCATCGATCCTTATCTTGTAAATTTTGTCATATACAAATGGATTGGTTAGGTTCTCTCTCTCTCTCTCTCTCTCTCTCTCTCTTTTTAAAATAATTTGATTTGTGTTTTTCACCTAAAAAATCAGAAAGCTCCCAAATCTAGCGTCCACCAAGAAAAAACAAGTGTGCTCTTAAGATTCAGTTTTCCTTCACAGGAAAACTGATTGTGTTCTGCCCCCTGTCAGGGCAGTGCTTGGATAACAAATGGTCTGCCTGGCCTCCCGCACGAGTTTGTGTGCTGCCGAGTCCTCAACTACCCGTTGTCACAGTCTGAGTTCTGGCCTCTGACTCAGCACATGGCATTCAGCTCTGCCATGAGGCAACGACCCTGACCTGGGAGCCACAGGCCCTGGCTGGAGCCTCGTCACCCTGCATGGCTGTGTGATATGGGGCAGACTAGTTCCTGCATTTGGAAAATGGGGATGATAATTTCTACTTTACAGGATTATAACAGTAGAATAAGATGATGGCGATGAATGTGCTTTGAAAAGTCACCAAGTTGGGGTGTATTAGTCCCAAGTCCTTAAGTTTGTACCAAAGGATGTTATAGACAATATGATTCTTATCGATATTACATTGCAAAGGTGGAAAAGAAGATATACTAAAATAATAACAATAATATATTCAGCCATCAGTCTGACCCTGTATTGAGAAAGGAAAGATTGTGTGTGTATGTGCATGTGTTGGAAAGGCTGAAAGATTGTGCCAGGAGTGATTCTTTCAGGGCCAGCCTTAGGTAAACCTTGGATATCATTAGGGCCCCCCACTTATTTCAGGCCCTAATGCCTCAGTCTTCCCCAGCATACCCTTGTCCCCCTTCTCACCACCTTTGCATGATTTCAGGAAGCTTTTGGTCATTTCAGAGTTGGATTAGCCTGGAAGAGGTGCAGCCTGAAGTTAGATTAGATTGTCAGATTAAGTTGGTGTTATTGGGTTCTGTTTTTTTTTGTTTTAATTCATGTACTTACCTAAGGCCTTTTGAGCATCTACTGAGAGCCAAGGCTTACTGTGAGTTCCAAAAGAATGTTTCATCTTAGTTGCCAACATTTAAAATGTTGACTATTTTACATTTTAAAAATATGCATTTCTGTCTTGCCTTTAGGTATAATTGTTTTGGGGAATGAAAACTTTTTACCAAATTAAATTCTACATGGAGCCAAAATACACAAAACATAAGAATCAGGGCTCTGGTTGACATTGGGTTTGTTACGTGAGCTTTTATTCCTCCATGGGTTACATTTTAGCTAAGGCTCCCTAGAATGGTCTTCAAGAAGAGCAATGTGGGTGCATTGGGCAGAGCTGGCCCCTCTAGGATTGGTAGCAGAGGTACTCAACCCCAGGCCAGATGTGGCTCTCACACGGGTGTAGGCAGAGCATGACCAGGCGGGTGGGGGGCAGGGACAGACTGGGAGTTTGATAGATTGACAGCATGGGGGCCAGCAGGAGCTGCTAGATGGCAGCTCTTTCTACCTTTCTCCCGCCATGTGCTGTTCTAAGCACTGAGCAGGCAGTAGCTCCTTTACAACCACCTCTTAGCAACAATGAGCTTGGGACTATTATTATCCTGTTATATCTGAAAAAACTGAGGCGCAAAGGTTTTCAAAAGATCATTCTGTCATGGCCACTCAAACCCAGCCAGCCAGATGCCAAAGCTTCTGGTCTTAAGCTAACTGTCCTTGCCTCATCTGCCTCTGGGAAGAGTGCCGTAAACAACTGACTGCATGGCAGGCCCACCCAGGTCTAACCTCAGAGCAGAGCACAGAGCTGTACATCAGTCAAAGCTATGGCTCAGTTTGGACTCTGAGAAATCCCAATACATGTAGGAGCTGGCGTGCCTCCGATTTAGATGCCTTTAGGGACCAGGTAGCCAGCACAAAGAGAGACGGGGCCCCCCCCGGGATTGCAGAGTATACCCTGCCTAAAGGAATTCCACTTAAAACATCTCCAAACTGCTCTTTAGATCCCCATAGTAAGAGGGATTAGTAGAGCACCAGCAACAAAATTAGATATTGTCCTGGTTTCATGTATATTTTCTGCTCCTGTCTCCCAGCTGGAAGCTAAGGTAGGCCCCCTGGATAGAGTGGTAACTGAGGGGGCCTTCAGGCCATGACCAGGTCTTTGGTAATGTCTGCCCTTCTCAGGTGCTGATGCCTGACTACAGTGTGTTGTGTTGGACTTTTAGGACTTGCATTATAAGGGTGTAGCTAAGGAGGGAAGTCTGAGTGGCTCTCCTGGGAGACTTCTCTGCCCCGGTGCAATCTGCAGTAAAATCGTTTCCCACCTCTCCAGTCCTCCAGTGGGCTGGCAGTGTGAGACTGTGGCTCTCAGAGGACATCACATGTTGTGTCTCTGTGGTTGAGGACAGAGAGTAACTGGAGAGGTCAAATCATAGGTATGAAGCTGTATTTCCATGGACTTTGTATTTCCCTCTTTCATCCATTTTTGAAGTAATTTCCACTGACCTTCTTCTACCCATCCCCCAAATCCACGAAATATCTTTCACTGAGAACCTGTAAGCAGAAGAAACTGCAGCATCCAGGAGTGTGGTGATTTTAGGGGGATCTCTTACAACAGGCTTCGGCAGAGCATACATACCCTCTCTCCATGGCAAAGAAGACATCTAAATCATCTTGTAATCGAAAAGGTAGTCATGAAGCTGCAATAACTATAATCATAATTGCCCAGGAAAGGAAAAACTGAATTAGTTTTAATGCACACTGCACCATGAGAGAATAAATGAACAATTTATCCAATATCCCACGTGTATCAGTTAATAAGTTAGTCATTTCATTGGACAAATGGAAACTTGTACATGTTGAATGAGTAAGGTTGACTTCTTTAATTGGGATGGACTAATTCTGTTTTACATTTACCTGGAAGATGCTTTTGGATGAAAGGAAATTGAGGTGACAGGACCTGTCAGGTCCTCTTTGAAATCCTCTAAACCTCTGCTGGATCTGTGCTAACAGAAGATATAAAAACCACTCTTCTGACTACAGGCAATGGTGAACCTTTTTTTAGGGGAAATAGGTGCGGACGCAGAAGTCTCTCAAAGGAGCAGCCAAATCAAGTGACAGCTGCCCATTGCCTCTGCAGGGCCCCTCCATTCCATTATTAGCAGGATTTGATAGTGTCTCACCTTTTCCTTCAAAGAAAGGAATGAAACAGGCTGTGTTATCCCTGCCTCATCGGGGAGGGCGCTGTGACTTCATGGGGTGCTGGAGGAGTTATTGACGGCGCTGTTGGGGTTTTATTATTTACATGTCTGTGCTGTGCTTTCTCCACCCCAGGCCGGGTACAGATGCTGCCCCAGGCGGTCTGTCTCCTGCACGCGCTGCTGGAGAATGGACACACCGTGTATGTTCACTGCAACGCGGGGGTCGGCCGGTCCACGGCGGCCGTGTGCGGCTGGCTCCACTACGTGTTGGGCTGGAAGCTGCGGAAGGTGCAGTACTTCCTCGTGGCCAAAAGGCCAGTGGTCTACATTGATGAAGACGCATTGGCCCGGGCACAAGAAGATTTTTTTCAGAAATTTGGGAAAGTGCGTTCTTCCATATGCAGTGTGTAGGTGCCCCCCCCCCCCCCCCCCGCCCTCCTGATTTCCTTTGGAAGCTGGGGTGACAGTAGTACAATGACCTAGGAACAAAGATTCCACCTGAAGAGACAGATCGCTGGCTTCGCCCCCAAACCGCCTCCTTTAGTCTGGGGCTGACTTTCTGTTACGCTTTGGTTGAGCTGTATCGCCTTTGAAATATTTTACAAAGGAAGCTATGACTGACACATGAGAAAAGCTACACGCGGCTGGGCTGTGCAGTGTTGTTCTAGTGTCAGATAGAAAGGGAAGGTGTGCAGTTCCTGCTGCCGGCAAGCGGACCAGCCCTTTGCGTGATAGACACTGCATCTGTTGTATTATGAAGTCATGACACTTGCTGCCTTGTAACGTGGCATTCAGAAGAAAGATAGGATGTTATGTAGATTTCATCACTTGTATGTGTGTGTGTGTACACACACACACACACACACACACACAAACACACACACACTTTCATACTGAGATTATAAAATGAGAGCTGGTGAATTGCCAAAAAAGGATATAAGGGTAGAAGCCTGGATTGTGACTAAGAGCTCAATGTGACCAAAATTGATGGCTTTCTAGACGTTGTTTTGCATCCTGCTTCAAAGTCTGTTCTGTTCCAGGGCATCACCTTCCTTATCTACCCACAGCCCTGGGTAATACTCAGAGTAGAGTTATAATGTCTCTATTTGATCGAGGCTCAATGAACATAGATAGCTTGCCCAAGGTTTTCTGGCTATTCAGGGATGAACTGGAGTGTATTTGACTCAGTGCTTTTTCAACACAACTTGTTTTGCCAGCAAACTGTAGTGAATTCAGCTTCTCTATCTCAGAGTAAGGTTGATTTTCTGCAGCAGTTTCTACCGTGAGAAATGGAACAGCATTCTGATCAGTTGCCAAAGAATTTAGGAGAGTACTTATATTTTGAACAACCTATTTTAAAATATGGTGGGCTGTCTCAAGGCCAAAGTGGCCTGGGCTGGGCTGTAGCTCACAAGAGGAACTATACAGGGTGGGGCAAACCTAGTACATGAAACAGTTTATTCTTATGTTATTATTTATTAATTATTGTATTATTTTCCATATGAACAACTCTAAGCCTACTTTTGCCCCACCCTGTATTATCAGAAAAGCCCAAAGAGCCCACATCCATATCTCATTGTCCCCCAGCTTGGGAAAGACCCTGGTCCACACTCAGTTGAATACAGTACACAGTTACTGCACCTCCAGAATTTGCAACTCACTACCTTACCCTAGACTCTACAGGAAACACAGAGATGAACAAGACTTTGCCTTCCAAAGCTCATAGCCTGGGAGCAGCCCTGTGTCCAATCAACTATGATGCAGGATTGAACTGTGAATGCCATGCTAGATCGGGGAGAGGGGATGTAACTTTTGTTGGGTGCCTCTTATGTGCTAGCTGTTTAACCATCTTACCACTTTTTATCTTCCTAGTACCCTAGGAGCGAGGCTTTGTTATCTCCATTATGGAGACCAGGAAACGAAGGCCCTGAGAGGCTAAATCAACTCTGTAGGATACATGGTGATTAAATAGATGAAATGAGATGCAAAGCTAGGTTTGTCTGACTCAAAGCCCATACTTTTCCTATTAAACTCTGATGCTTATTTACTTTTCTGCTCCTCTTTCCTTTCATAAGTATTTATTGACACTAGAGAGTCTGATTTAGGAAGTATGGGGTGTAAGAAGGATATAAGGTAAGCCCCAGTGGAGTTCAGAGGAGAGAAAGATGTCTTATGACCATTGGACTCAGGGGAGATGGCATTTGATTTGGGCAGAGAGGGCTAGACAAGACACATTTCTCCCTCAATTTTATAGTTGGATTTATAAACCAAGATTGAGTAATATGAAGTCCAGCTCCCTTGTTAAAAGGAACTAGAGATAGCTATTGTATTAAAGTAACCCCTTTATACTAATAATGTGTTGTATGAAATTTAACCTTAAAAATGAAATATTTCTAACTAATTATGTATGTGTGTGTTAGAGTGTTTGTGTGTGTGTGTGTGTGTGTGAGAGAGAGAGAGAGAGAGAGACATGTCTAAGAAGTCAAGTGATGTAATTTCCATTCCAGAAAAACCTTTTTGGGTGGATTTTTTTTGCTCTGATAGGCAAAATTATTTTAGGGCTATTAAATAATATTTTGGAATAACCTCTCTTGTCTTCAATGGATAGATGTCTAATGTATTTCAAAATAACCTGAAACTTTTGCTAAATAAAAGCATTAAAAATGACCTCTGTGTGCAGGGTTTTTTGTAAAAATGTCATTAATTTTGTCTGCAATCCAGAAGAACAAACTATGTTTTCTTATTTATAATCTAGTCTATTCCTTTATTCTTCAAAGGAACAAACTAAGACCCAGAGAAATCACATGACTCTTGTACAGCAAGGAGTTTCAATTAAGGGTCAGAGGAAAGGGACAAACTGGGAAGCTCAGTCAGGAGATTTATTTTGGTGTTGAGAAGTAATTGGAGAATTCATGGGTATAAGAGAAGGCAGTGTAGTTAGTGGGAAAGAATTGGTGGGAGGATTAATGAAATCAGAGTAAGTGGAAGAAACATGGCTAAAATGAAAAAAAAGCAAAGAAAAATGAAATTTTCAAAAGAAGAAGAAACAGGCATTTTCTTTTATAAAGATACTATAAGAAGG
This sequence comes from Myotis myotis, assembly GCF_014108235.1. Lineage (NCBI taxonomy): Eukaryota > Metazoa > Chordata > Mammalia > Chiroptera > Vespertilionidae > Myotis > Myotis myotis. Next base: position 30,852,550 of record NW_023416379.1, on the reverse strand, counting down.
AAGGTGTGACTGTAGACACAGAGGGGTATAGAGAGTCAAGGTTATGTTCCCAGAACAGAGGTTGTACTAAATACTCACTGCAGTAGAAAAGGACAGCTCGATGTAATGAGCTGACTGAATAGGAGGGTATGCTGAGCATTGATTTATCATCTGCTAAGAAAAAAGAAAGAAAGCTGAGAGGAGATGGAACTAAGAAGAGAGAGGAAAGGACTGATGAAGCTACCTCTCATTAAAACAATCATAATGGCAAGATAAGAAGGCAGAGAGGTGGAACAACCAAAACAGTACTTTGTTCTTTCCTTCCCTAACCCATTTCTCCCAAAGTCTTCCCCAGTTCAGGTAACAGACACATACTTCCATACTTCTGGTTGTTCAGTTTCCAAATCTCAGCTTCCAGATGTTCGTTCTTAACTCCTTCCTTTCAGAATTCACATTTACTCCAAAAGGAAAATCTGTTACCTCTCCTGTCAAAATATGTGTAGTCTATGTTTTACCTACTCCATAGAACAACCCATAGAGCTTGGTTAGTAATCTCCAGACTGAACTTCAGAAATAGCCTCCTAACTGGTCTCCCTGCCCCTACCAGGATCCTATCTCCTATTACACATGGGCCAGGGAGAACCTATAAAAATGCATGGATCATGTCACTACTGTGCCCAATGTCTCCAGTGACCCGCCAAGTCACTCAGGGTAACAGCCAAAGCCCTTCAAGGACCTGCACAACCTGGTCCTCTATTAGGTCTCTGACTCATCTCCTACTGCCCTCTGCCTCACTCTGCTCCAGCCACACTGGTCTTCTTGCTCATTGAGAACTGCAGGCAGGCTTCTGCTTCAGGCGCTGGCACTTGCTCTTCTCTCTGCCTGGATGGCTCTTTTCCAGGTATGCACATGGCTCACTCCCATACCTTATTCACGGATGCCTTTCTAGACCGCCTACCAAGAATTGCCATTCCCAACCTCAGCCCTTTTTTCATTTTTTGCTTTATTTCCCTTCATGGAACTTATTACTGGCTAATATATTGCATCATTTGCTTATTTGTTTTATTGTCTGCATTCTCCCACTACACTGTGAACTTCATAAAGGTACAAGTTTGTATCTGTTTTGTCTGGTGATGTACCTGGAGAACCTATCATAGAGTCTGGCGTATGTAGTTCAGTGAGTGAAGGTCAAGAATAGCTGATAATTATTGACAGCATACACGTTCCATGGGCTGTTCTCTAAGGGCTTTGCTATATCAGCTGATTTAATCTTCCCAACAATACTAGGAGATAGATATTATTATTATCCCTATTTTATAGATAAGAACACTAGAGGCATAGAACCGTGAACTTACTTTAAGACAAGTAAGTTTCACTCTTGGTTTGATAGAATAAGCTCCTAATGAACCATTCTGTATATACTCTGGGCATACTGCATGTATTAGTTTGCTAGGGCAGCTGTAAGAAAGTACCACAGTCTGGCCGCTTAAGCAACAGAAATTTATTGTTTCACAGTTTTGGAAGCAAGGTCACAGTATCAACAGGATTGATTCCTTCTGAGGGATGGGAGGGAGAGTCTGCCCAGGCCTTTCACCTACTTTCCGGTGGTTGGCTGGCAATCTTTGGCATTCCTTGGTTTGTAGATTCTTCCTATGATTTGTTGTGTATGTCCAGATTTTCCTTCCATATGTTTTGTTGAGCATATAAACAACTGCAGGCCTCACAAAGTCATAAATAAAACTCACAACTAAAAGATTAGGCAGACCTGCTGACCTGTTACATTTCAGATGTCTGAATAGTGGAATTCTCTGTTCCAGAGAAAATTGTGCACCTGATAGTATTGTTATTACATTAGCAGTATTCCCTTTTGAAGTTAACACCAACTTTTAATTTTTCCCTATTTATAGTATATTGTTTTCTCCAAAAATAATACAAATTTAACTCAGTACTTTAAATGAATCATATTTCTGTACACAAAATTTTTGAATATTTTTAACACATTAAGCTGATTATTTTAATAAATTAAGCTGATGATTAGAAAATGGAGGTGACACTCTGGAAGATACTGGATCATTACATATGTTAACCAATTAGATAGAAGAACCTTGCATATATCACTGGCAAGCAGTAATTGGAGTCCTTTAAGGAAAATTTTTTATTTTTTGTATTTAAATAGTTCTGGATATGCATGATGAAAAACAATTCATATAAGACAATTCTATTTTGCAGGGTGTTTTTAAAGTGTCTATTAGCAAATTCCTAGTTTAAACTGAAGCATTAGTCAATATTATTCCTCTAGGAATTACTTTCACAAAAATATTTGCTGTTAGTACAGAATATATTTTATCCCTTAGTAGTCTCTTTTCTTTTGAATAAAAGAGAACTGTTTGACCTATGATACATACTTTTTGATTTTTATTTTTTACTAGAGGCCTAATGCACGAAATTCATGTAAGAGTAGGCCTTCCTTCCCCCGGCTGCCGGCACCAGCTTCCCTCTGGCATCCGGGACCGGAGCTTCTCTCACAGCCCCGGCTTCGTCTGGAAGGTCCTCAGGTCTAATTAGCATATTATGTTTTTATTGTTATAGATAACTAGAGGATAAAGGGAATAGAGGATAAGGGAAATTTACATTTTAGTCAGGAGTCTTTCCACAGCTCATAAATGAAATGTTACCAATAAGATATTTTGCAAAAAAATAAAAATAAAGAGAGGCCGGGTTTAGTAATAGTTCAAGTGGAAACAATCTAGGGTATTTAAATGAGCCAACCACTTGCTCTTGCTGCTAAAAAGGCTAACAAAATGATAGGGTGATTTATTAACACACACTCACACACATATAAATAGAGTGCTCAGTTCTTGAGCCCACAAAGTATAATGCAAAACTTTTGCTCTGAACAATATTCTATTGAAGGATTATATTTATTTCAGTAAACAGGTTTGAAGTAGGATATTGACCTTTGTAGATTAGTCAGTTTTCCAAAGAGAGTATCTATTTTTCCCCAAAGTATAGATGGAGAAAACAAAACCCAGAGAGCTTTTTGTACTAGTAATTTCATCTTTTGAATAATTGTGCAAGTGCTTACTATCTTCCAGGTATCGTATGGGACTTTCACTCATTTAGTAATCATAGTGGCTTTGTTGAGTGGATGTAATTATCAAAATATATAGAAGAGAGCATAGGAATATTTGCTTGGATAAAAGAAGACTATGGAAAGAAATAGCACTCTAACTATTTGAAGGACTGACGTATAAATAAGATGATTACCTTGCACATGGTTAGAAGTTATAGGGTGGTAGCGTTCATCTTGCTTTAAGAAAGAAATTTACAAATAGAGTTGGAAAATGGTAAAACCAATTGTTTTTTTTAGATAGTGAGCTTCCTGCCTGCCACTAAATGATTTTAAAACAGAAGTTGGAAAAACTCCTCCAAAAAATATTTTAAAGAGGATTAATTACTGGATATAAGATTTGACCTTACAACTTCTAAGGTACCTTCCAAAGTTTTCATAATTAATCACCTATGCTTCTAATTATTGATTCATGTTAACTTTCCATTTCTTCTTTTCCTTTGAACATCAAAATATGCAAATTAGCATTTACCAAGGTAGCCAAAGGACATTGGAGGTGGGAACGAAAGTGTTACAGTGCTCAAGGAGAAAACTGAATGCTCAATTGGCTCTTGCCACTTCCAAGTATTGTTGGAAAATGTAGGGTAAAGAGAATGCACAGCATAAATAAAGAAGTGTAAACCTCCTGTAGCTATTCAGGGGTTTTCACATTGTGTGCCGAAAATTCTGGAATAACTCATCAGGGGCCAAATGAGGTGAGCTGTGGATTGCTCTCCAATGAGAAGAACTTTAAAGGAGAAGGAAGGTCATAGCCTGCAGGAGAGAAGAGGCCATCTTTGCCACAGGAGTCAGCCCCTGAAATCATTTAGAGTTCATGTAACTGTCCTGATTGGGACATTATCTTCTCCATGTACTTTCCGTGTAAGATTTTCATTCAGAATTCTCCATGAAGATTTCACTTTAAAACTTGTCTGACAAAAATTTAATCTGATGTCAGTAAAAGAAATTTAAATTTGATGATTCTTGGACCCAGTTCTAGATGATTGGCTAACAGTTCTATGGGGCATATTAGATTAGGTATATTGACTGGTGAAGTCCTGATCACTTATTTATTTTAAGTATGTTCTTACTGATTTTTTTTTTTTAGAGAGAGGAAGGGATAAGGATGGGAGTTGAGAGAAAACATTGAGAGAAAACATCGATTGGCTGCCTCCTGCACACCACTCACTGGGGGGTCAAGTCTGCAACCGGGGCATGTGCCCTGACTGGGAATCGAAACAGTGACCTCTTGGGGCATGAGTTGATGCTCAACCACTGAGCAACACTGGCTGGGCTCACTTATTTATTTTAATTTTAACTTTGACCCAAGCATAGAAGCAGATTAGATTTTTTGATTCAGAGCACTACTAAGGCAAGCATAATAGACATACCAAGATCTTATTAATTACCTAGTCTTCTGCACGAATACCATCCTCTCTTTTCCCATTGGAAGAACTTCCTTTTACTGTTTCACAGAACAAGAGCTCTTTGCTGTGAGGATGTCTTAGCCAAGCACATTAAAGAGAAGGATACTTGTGAATATGATCACATTTCTCCAGTTGTCTCCTGAGTAGTTTTCCTCCTATTTTCACTGCTGTTTAATTTCTTCCCTTTGACATAATTTGCTGCTTGTTCAGATAAACAGAGTTAGATATTTGTGTTAATTAGATATTTGTTGCTTACCCTGAAGTGGAGGTACTTAGCTCATGATGGGAGCTGGCATTAGATGCTCATTCTGAGAGCATCTCTTTTTTTCGCCATTTTCTCTGTGATGCACTTGTATCTACTAGTATTTCTTTAGACTGTATATGGCTCTCTGCAAATACATCACACTTAAATGGGCTCTCGAAGACGCACTTCTTTTGTAGTCTGCTGTTTTAAAAATGGGTTGATTATGCTGTTTTCTTCTTTAGTACCACTGGAGAAGAGAGGTGACCAACTAAAGAGGTAACATGAACATTCCTTTTATTCACCAAGATCTTGAACTGTTTATGAGATGATATGTGTGAAGCAAATGTAAGAGGTAACGTGAGTGCACACAGAAAGCAAGTCATTTTACAAAGAAAACAACTTGAAAAGGGCATTAATGAAATAGTTCTTAAGTGTAATTCTGATTCTTCAAGCTTTAGACCAGTGATGGCGAACCTTTTGAGCTCGGCGTGTCAGCATTTTGAAAAACCCTAACTTAACTCTGGTGCCGTGTCACATATAGAAATTTTTTGATATTTGCAACCATAGTAAAACAAAGACTTCTATTTTTGATATTTATTTTATATATTTAAATGCCATTTAACAAAGAAAAATCAACCAAAAAAATGAATTCGCGTGTCACCTCTGACACGTGTGTCATAGGTTCGCCATCACTGCTTTAGACAGTGTATGTGGATGCATGCTTCAGTATATCTATATATATATCTATATATCTAAATATCTATATATCTATATATCTATATATCTATCTATCTATCTATCTATATATCTATCTATCTATATATATATATATATATATATATATATATATAAAGGTAATATGCAAATTAGCTGGGATGCTGTAACAGGTCATGACTGAACCATTAGCATATTAGCTTTTTATTAGCTCCTATGTGTGCTGTGGGGCATTGCTCTGGAGATGGGGCGGAAGTGGGGAGGTGCCGGGAAAAGGTGGGACTAGCCTGAGGCGACTGGAGGGTGAGCAGCGCGGTGGGAGCAGGCAGAAAGGAGAAGGTGAGAAGGCTGGCTGTCAAGTAAGACTCCCTCCACGTTCTGCGTGGAGTAGGGTTCGGTATCTGAAAGAGGAGCCGCACAGCAAATGAGAGAAAAAGACACGAGATAATTTTGCCATATTGGGGGACCAGGCGGCAAGTCCCGAAGGACTTCCTCCGTGCTCAGGCCGCTCCAATCTTTTATTGATCTGGAGTAGCCCTTAGGGTAAGGAGGTTTCAATGACACACAGATCAGCAGACAATTTCCAGGAATAGACAAAGTATCTGATTAGCTCATCAATAGATTTCCGAGTGTAGGCAGAGTAACTGATTAGCTCATCAATAGATTTCCAGGTGTATCTGATTATCAATAATCAACAAGGATCTACATAAATATCTAAGGAATTAAGGGAACTAAGGTGGGGATGCTTCAACTATTATTACCTAAATTAACTGAGTGGTTCCTAGATTAACTGGGTGGTGCACAGCCCTGATCTTTGCTAGGACTTTCAAGCCCTGACCTTTACTAGGACTTTCAAGGGCTACTAGTTTTTGGGGGGTCTCTGTCTAAACTCAGCTAGTGAAGACAATGAATGGACTCCGGCAGCTGGCGCTGTGCAGGAGCAGGCAGAAGGGAGGAGGTGAGAAGGCCAGTGCCACAGGATGGGAGAGCAGATAGGCAGTTAGGGTGATAGGTCAGCAGGGGAGAGCAGTTAGGGCCATCAGATTGGCAGGGGAGAGCAGTTAGGTGCGATCAGGTGGGCAGGCAGAGAGATTAGGGGCGATCAGGCAGGCAGGCAGAGGCAGTTAGAGGTGATCAAGCAGGCAGGCAGGTGAGCGGTTAGGAGCCAGTGGTTCTGGATTATGAGAAGGATCTCGGATTGGAGAGGGTGTAGGCCGGGCTAAGGGACCCCCCCCTCCCATGCACGAATTTCATGCACCGGGCCTCTAGTATGTATATAAAACTATTTTTGAATCCTGTGCCCTGGCTTCCCACACACTCAGAAACCATTAGCCCAGTGCCCAACCACTAGGCAGTGTAGTGACAAATATTAAGGACAGGAGAGGAGCAGCAAAGGTTAAAACAGTACTAGTAAGTGTTGACCCCACATGATAGGGAGCACTTTGAAAAACCAATGTAACTTCTTTTTTGCCTGCTCACCCTCTTGATTTATATTATCTTGAACATAGGGCAGGTTGGGATGGGGATCCCATGTCAGCTGAAGGTGCAGGACCAGCGATATGTCTCCCTCCATAGCGCGGCGCTGCCCCCTTGTCAGTCAGAGCAGCTGTGCCATCCTCTCTCTCCCATTACAAGCCACACACTACTGTCATTTTCACCTCCTGTGCAGTCTTCATTCTGCCCACCCACCTTACTGTTAAACTAACTTCATTTGTTTCATGTTTTTCCCTTTTATCTGTCCTGCTTCCCTCCCTGCCCCACCCCAGGTTATAGCCAGTCCCAGGTAACTTTTATTTTGTATTTTGATCAGCTTCAACCCATAAAACATATCTGGTATAATTATAAATGTAATTTTTAGTATCTTCTTGCTCTTTTAAGCACCGATTATCCTGCTCCATTCCTTCCTTCCCTCTCCCCACCCCAGTAATGCCAATAAGTCTGAGTATGAATGTCAAGGAAGCTTCACTCTGGTCCCCAGGCTTGTCCTACTCAGGTATAAGCCATCTCTTCTCCTGTCCCCAATTATGGTCTTCCTTCCTACTTGTGACTTACTTTCATGGTTGGGCAATGGCTGTATTTTAAGTTCTAGAGGCAACATGATTGAATATTAGAAGTTTGGTATATTTAGTGCTCTCCCCAAAATTAGACAACAAAAAAAGGGACCTGCTTATACTCTGCAAAGATCTCCTAAGAGTGAATCTCAAGCAGTGAAATGTCTGATACTATGATGGTCTAGGTCAGTGGTCGGCAAACTGCAGCTCGCGAGCCACATGTGGCTCTTTGGCCCCTTGAGTGTGGCTCTTCCACAAAATATCGACTTCTGCGCATGGGCCACGAAGTTTCAATCACACTGTACATGCGTGCCAGCACGTGGTATTTTGTGGAAGAGCCACACTCAAGGGGCCAAAGAGCCGCATGTGGCTCGTGAGCCGCAGTTTGCCGACCACTGGTCTAGGTGATCTTTAGAGACCAGTGGTCCTCTTTTGTGTTTGTCAAATTGAGATCTTCTAGCAAGCCATTGACATACTTCTGTGGCTTGAAAGGTGTTCCATGTAATATGCTTTATTCTATTTTTCCAAAAGGAAGTAATGTTGTTCATTAAGGGATATATTTTACACGAGATTATGAGAAATAAAAGAGCTCTTCTCTTTTACTCATTTTTCTCAAATTGCCTTCCCTTTCTTTTATGTTCTTTGGAACATCTTAAAGAACTATTTGATTTATGAAAATTATTCTCAGGCTCTGGAGCAAATGACACTAAATACTGTACATTTTCAGTAAATTAATGTTCATGAATTATTTACTTTGAAGATGGTAATAAAACTAAATGGGGAAAGTTCTCTGCATGAGAAAAATATTATTTCATGTTGAATAGAATATTTCAAGATACTCTACTGTGTCTGGGTTACATTTCCCAATAGTTGCACTTTGTGGATTCAATATAAAATTTACATTTATAAGATCAGGGTGAAAGCTAATGCTGAATCATTCAAATATGCATATGATTTATTTTTTACCAGGAGTGAAATTTGTTAAAGGGAGCATCCTAAATGGTCCAATATGCCCAAATGTATATTATATTTTTTCAGTCTTATAGTAAATTCCTAAAGGAAATTTTCAAAACTTTGTATACAGTAATATTATCCAGCAGACATAATAACATTTCTCAAATTCCCAAGAAGTACAAACTACTTTATTTCCTAAAATGATAAGTTTTAAAAAATATACACACATTGTAGGGATTTTTCTTCATGGCCCCAAAAGAGCATAAATACTTTATGATTATCCGATTTAACTCTGTCAAACATTTTATTATTCATAGTTCTGTTGGATAAAAATCAAATAATTGACAAATTTCCATCCTATATGTTTTAATAAAATTTCTCCCCACATCCTCATATTTACCCCGAAGGCCTTTTTTATTCGCATTTAAATTGCTTAATAGATATTGTTAGTGGTTTGAAATATGACAGTGTATTTAGAGTCATATAACTTTTAGCTTTTTAACTGGGAGGGATCCTAAGAGATAATTTCTAGAACAACTTCTTCACTCTACACATAAAAACAATCTGGATGGCAAAGAAGCTAAGTAAGCCACCTGAGATATATGGCAGAAATACTAATTCCCAGTTCAGGGGCCTACGTCAGTTCAACAAACATTTATTGAATTGTACTGGGGATTTTTAAGTAATTGAGAAATAATGTCGACCTTCTAGGAGCTCATAATCTAATTGGGTGTGCAAATGTATAAATAGAAAAAATGTAAATAGAATGTGTTAAATATGGTAATAAAGGTAAGTGCAGGATAAAAATGTAAAAGGGAGGAATTTATTAATATAAGTACTTTTACTTTTCGTCAACTAACATTAATTTGGCACCTACTAAATGCCAGATGATAAGTATTGGTGAACTAAAGTAGCTGTACTTCCTGATCTCAGGCTTTTTAGTCTTTGGGGGACAGATGTCAATGAATTAATCACATAAAATTATACTTAAAATTAAAATAAGTGCTTTGACTGCAGGTATTGAAAGCACATAACAAGAGAACCTGACTGTACTGGGGGTTCAAGAAAGAATTTTTGCTCATCAGTCATTGGGACAACCCACAAGTCAAAGGGGTCAGCCTCACTGACTTTAACAGTCAAGTTAAAAAAATTATATATATATTTACTGATTTTAGAGAGGAAGGAAGAGGGAGAGAGAGATAGAAATGTCAATGATGAGAGAGAATCATTGATCGGTTGCCTCCTGCACTCCCCACACTGGAGATCAAGCCTGCAACCCGGGCATGTGCCCTGATTGGGAATCGAACCGTGACCTCCCGGTTCAGGGGTCGAGGCTCAACCACTGAGCCATGCTGGCCAGGCAATTTTTTTTTTAACTTAGAAATAACAGATGCTTTTCTAGATAGCTTTGTTTGTGCTGAAAAAGGAATTCATTAAGGGTATTTGGCAGTGTCACAGTCTTGGAGGAGTCACAGCCAGAAATGATGCCTCAGTTGCAGAGATGCTGTTGTTTACATGGCCAAGTGCAGGCACCACAGAGTCCTGTTGACCAGGAGTGTGGATGCCAGCATAAAGACTTCTGTCACTCTGTCTCTGGACCCATGTCACTGGATATCTCTGGTCACTCTACTGGACTCAATTTTAGGAGGAGACTACGTCTTCATGCTGCTGCCTTCCAAAAATGAAGACTCGAGCAGAGGCACATCTGTCATAAAGCTACTGAAGCTTAAGCTCAGGGCCCCTCACTTGCATGGTCCACAACCAGGGTATGACCCAAGCAACATATTTATTTGGTTCAGATATTTTTGCTCCTGTAGGACACTGGAAGTGTGTACTTATTGATGTTCTTGAGGACCTTGGGGCTCTTACTGTGCTAGATCACAGATGGGTTCAATTTGTAGCTTTCAACATGGTTCCCAAACAAGTCAACTGACATTGACTTGGCCTCCTTTGGATGAAGTCTTTTCAGGTGTCCATTTCCAGACTAGGGAAGTTTCATTCATATTGAGTATTTGCTCTGACAAGTAATTTTTCTCCACCATCAGCTTATCTAGAGTTTCTAAAAATTCTTCAACTGCTTTCACATCATCATTCACAGACTCACCATTCACTTCCATGTTATATATTGAATATTGAGTCTTGCATTGTTTAAACCGCCCGGGGCTAGCAGTAAAATTCAACATCGCAGTTGGGTCTGGCCTTTTCTTACACATTAGGTTTGTTTATGCCAGCATTGCCACCAACACGTGAATAATGCATTATGCTACAATGCTAGGAGGGCTACAATGTCACTAGGCAACAGGAATTTTTCAGCGTCGTTATAATCATAGGAGACCACCATTGTATATGTGGTCCACTGTTGACTGAAATGCCATTATTGGGCACATGAATGTAATCTACCGATTCTTATATAGGAGTCTTGTTGATGTGATATTTAGATGTGGGTGAGAGGTGTTCTGTAATCTCATGATTAAATCTGAGGTCTTTTAGTGGGCCTGTGCCCTTGGGCTATAAACTTCACAAGTGTTTGTAGTTTTTTCCCTCTACATCAGCGGTTCTCAATCTGTGGGTTGCGACCCCTTTGGGGGTTGAACGACCCTTTCACAGGGGTCGCCTAAGACCATCGGAAAACACATATATAATTACATACTGTTTTTGTGATTAATCACTATGCTTTAATTATGTTCAATTTGTAACAATGAAATTGGGGGTCACCACAACATGAGGAACTGTATTAAAGGGTTGTGGCATTAGGAAGGTTGAGAACCACTGCTCTACATAGAGAACAAAATAAGAGGGCTAAAGGTGTATAGGATTCTAGAAAAGTCTTTCCCCTTTGTTATGGAGAACATTCAGCTCATTAATTACTCTCCCTTCCACCAGATGCATGAGGGGATCTTTCTTAGCTCTTCACCATGAGAATCCTTTGAGATTCCTAACCCACAAAGGTATGAGGGTGTCCCTAAGACTGTGGCCCCAAGGAGTGTCCCATTTGCATTCGAGTCCACATTCAGACTCCAGAAATTTGTCAAAATTACCATTTAAGTGCATGGCTGTTGCAACATTGGTTCTGGGTTAATAGGTCTTGACTGTGGTTTCCTATATTTTTCTGCCTCTGTGTTTCAACGTTCAAGTTTGCCCTGGTACTTCAATTCTCTGAGAGAGGTTATTGATTTTTAGTTTGTTCAGCTTTTCTTTTTTTTTCTTTTTTAAGAATGGCAGTGACAATTTCCAAGCTCTTTACACATCAGAACTGAAACTGGAAGTTATTTTTTACAAGTTTCATTTTGCTTGTCTTCTTTTAAAAAGAATTGTACACATATTGCTTACATAACCCAGATATTACTGGTTTTTTATTAATTCAAGATGATTCTCTTTTGGCCTCACATCAGTCAGTACATGAAACTCAAGCCCTTTACTAGTTTCACATGAAATCCAATTGCACTTACCATTTATCATCCTCCTTTTCTTTTTCTTACTTTTGCAGCCCCTACTTAAGATTTATAGAGGCACCAGAAAGGATGACAGTCATGCATGGTGTACCATGCTCCTAGACAAAACCCCATTAAACACATCTTGTACAATGCCACTCTGTCCTGTTGCTCCTTCAGATATTCTCCTTCCCCATCCCCTGGACACCCCACGTATCCTCCCCAGCAATGATACTCAGCTTCCATTTCTCCATTAAAACTGGATTCTGTAAATAAAGTACCCATTATTTTGTGGAGGTAAGCACATTTGTAAATGAAAAGGGACATAATGAAATGCCCTGTGCAGTTGCAACCTAGACCATACTTTCCTCACCAACAGCTACTTCCAAGTAGCTGTAATCCATCCGCACTCTCACAATAGTGGGCTCATTCTGTAGACCAACTCCAGGCCCACACGCTCCAGAAACCTGGCTGTTTCCACAGAACAGTGCTGTCCCTTTCTCTCTGGCACATTTCTTAGTTGCCAGCAGATTTCGTGTTCCTGCCATAGACATTCCCTTTTGAAGAGATCTAGATCTTGGCTTTGGTTGAGGAGAAGGTTCTCTCCTAGTCATTATTTCCCTTATTTTCCACTCTTCCTTAGCCTGGGGCAAGAACTTTTGCATCTGCTTCCACTAGCCCCTTAAAGTTCTCCATCTCTTTTAGTGGTTAACTACCTTCTAATAATGAATAATTCCTTATAGTTCAAATAATAGTGTGGTTTCTGTCATGATGGAATTGACCGAGTTGTCACAGGGCATTTTTTCCTGAGTCTTTACCTATCTGGGTGAATAGATCTTGGCTGTGGTTTTCTATATTTCTCTCTCTGATTTCACAGGTTTAAGTTTATAGACATAAGTCATAGACTACATTTAGTCATCTTTTAACCTTTAGCATCTTGCACTATTCTAATAAAAGGACAAAAAGAGTTTGGGAATGAATAGATAATGGTGATTATTTTTTTAAATCATCAAAATGGGAATGTTTCTCTACCTTTATGATACAAAAAAGGAAAAATAGGTTAGAACAATAAATGCCAATTAATATGATATTTCCTAAACTCTTATACTTTAAAAATTTCCTTAACAATTTCTCAAATTTGAATTAACTTTGGATTAGTAATGAAAACTGGAATAAAGTTTCCTGAAGAACATTTCTCAAAAAATAGCTCAATTCTCCTCCAAGTTAAGCATGTTCCACATGAGGACTTTTTAATTCTGTTCTCTAAGGAATTAATTCATGAAATGCATGATTTGACCAATCTTGTTAAATAAAACATAAATAGGCTTATAAAGTAAAACCAATTTACTTTTCTATAGGACTCATGGCTTCTATTAGATTCTTTCTAACACAAAAGAATGTTAAATTGTGAGATTATTTTCGCCCATACGATAAACATGTCAGTAGTATTCTCAGTGAAGTCTAGCTCTAATATCCTGCATTTGGTAGTGGAGACATATTATTAAGGCATCCCAGTTGACTATATAATTCACTTCAGTTCAGCTAAATCTGTAACTTATTTTCCAAACAATACTATCTGATTTGTACATGTATAATTTTTTAAAATTAGGAAGTTTTACTTATGAGATTTCATCAACATTACATTTTTATTTTCAAATATCTTGAAAAATTGAATTTTAAAGAATAGGATGGATTTGCTTAAGAAAAATGGCATCTCTTTTAAGATTTTAGATGTTTTATACTGCATCAAAAGTCCTTTAATCAAAATTCTTATTTTTTTCTTCTCGGGAATGATTTAAGAGTTGGATTAAGTGAGAATTCATACATTTAGAATGTATGAATTGGGTACTCAATGTGTGTGGTACATCACAAGGTCTTATAAAGTACGTTCTGGCCCTGGCTTCACCTGTTTGAAAAAAAATGAGTCCCTTCTCTCCCCAACTTGCTGTATTGAGAGAATTCTTATCTACAGAAGTCAAGGAACAGCTGTTTACTAATGGATCACAGCAGGAGAATAAACATAGCAGTCTGGGCAGAGGATATTTTTCACTCTTGTGCAACTTGTTTCTCAATATTTTGTCCTTTGTTGTGGATTATAAAGTGTGTATGTGAAAGTAAACACCAGGGAATCACTCTCCCTCTCCCTCATGAGGGATAACACTTGGAAGCCTATTAGTAATTCATATATTCTGAGCCATGTGCAATACAGTTCTTTATTGAATAAAATGAGTACAAAATAAACATGGGTTTGGTTCACTTTTCTCATTAATCATAAGAACAATGTATTGATATGAGAATGTTTCTTTCAAAGAGGGCATCTCTGGTTTGGCTGTTTTTATATTCTGCTAACTTACTACAAATTGCTGCATGCCTTCCACAATTACACGGCTATTGTCATATGCTAGGTAAGACATTATGAGAGTGAATCAGAGGAGAAGCGATTGCAATGAGAACATTTCAAGAAGATACGAGTTTTTAAGGGGTTCAAATACTTGAAAGAAGTCATATATAAAGGGAAATTGAAAATAATAACAGCAACACAGCAACACTCATTGGATTTGACAATTAAGACGTTTTGGTAATGTTGCAATTAGTTTGGGAGCCACAGTGCAAGGGATAAAGATTGATTATTGGTTACTCTTTCTAGAAGATTGGCAGTAAGGACCATCAGAGTTTATTTGGAGGTTTTATTTAGGTAAACAGTAAGCGTTTCTTTGGGTTGGGGATATATCTGGAACTATTCTTATTATCTTAACTTCTAAAATTTTGGGTTGGAGGTTGGATTAGGATTGTGAAGATGGTTAGAAATTACTATTAAATAAATAGGTAAGATCTTTTTAGGGGACACATGGTTGTCTCCACGTTACACAAAGACCTAAATAAAGGAATGCTTTTTTGACTGTGTGCCTCATATATAATTTACCATAACACTCTATATTCAAAGAGAGTAGCATTCACTGTTCTCTTTTACATTAATGTGGCTTAAAATAATAGGTGCCTGGGCTTTAGACTCAACGACGCAGAGAGTTAATAATATAATTTCAAAGCATAGACCTTTCTGAAGAGATACTTTGGTATTTGACAGTCTCCTGCTATTACACCCATGTGCTGCCCCCTACTTCCTGAGGGCAAGACCCCATTCTGAGTGTCAAAGTGTAGCTCAGAAAAATAATAGAAAGAATAAGATTTCTATGCTAAAAAGACTATAAAATTTAAGAAGATTGTGAAGATGGTGTAGCAGGAAAAAGATTTACCATTCCACGTTAAACAAGCAAACCACTAGACAAAATATATGCACAAATGGTTTTTAAGACACTATCAGATAGTGAAGGACAATAACCCTAAACGATGAGAAATAAGTGACTTGAGCCCAGTGACTGCCTTAGAAGAGTTTCCAGACTGCCCAGTTTTGGGGGAATCTAGAAAACACAGCACACCCCCTTAGTGAGGAGATGGAACTAGGATTTGGGTTGACCAAAGCAGCTAGAGCTTGCAGAAAGAGTACTGGGGAGGGGAGAACTAGACAAGGAGATAAGTAATATAAAAGTTCCAAGCATTCACATGGATTGGGATTTGTGCCTCTTCCTACCAACCAGATTGGAAAATCTAATAATTTATAGAAAACTGGTTAAGCACACAAAAGGGCTTTGCATCGATAGTGAGGCAAAAATTAGTCTTAGACTATAGGCTGCTTTGATCCTGTGTAATATATTTTAAACATAATATCCAAAAGGATCAAACTGTCTACAAGTAACTTATTTGTATGCCAAAACGAAGCTCAAAAATACTTATAGGTACATATATCATAGTCACATAGCTGACTTATACTACATGAAATATAAAAGGTAGTCTTTTAGAAGAATAATGATACCAGATGGAAATATGGAGCTAATCAGAAGAATAAATGATAGTGAAAATAACTACATGGGTAAGTTTATAAAAACCTTTTCTTCTTATTTAAATGTTTAATAAATATAATTGACTCTTTAAACAAAAAAATAACTATGTACTCTGGGGTTTATAATTATGTGAAGGTTCAAAACTTAAAGACCAAGATGAGAGAAATCAAAGAATAGCATTGTAAGGTTATTATATTACATGCAAAGTAGTATAACTTATAAACCTTAAGCACCCACTAAAATAATAATACAGAAAGATATAGATAATAAATCAACAAAGTTTTATTGAAAATACAGTTCAATTAATCCAAAAGACAGAAGAAAAAGAGAGACAAGAGAAACAGATGTGACAAGTAGACAAACAAAAAACCACAAAAAAAGAAAAAACAAATAGCAAGATGCTAGACTTAAACTTAACCATATAAACAATCACAATAAATGCAAATGGTCTAAATATCCAATTAAAAGGCAGTGATTGTCAGACCCAATTATATGCTACCTACAGGAAGGCACTTTAAATAGACACTACTAACTTCAGTGTTAAAATGCACCCATCATATGATACAGCAGGTCCACTCCCACGTATTTACCCAAGAGAAAGAAAAGCCATACAAATACTTTTATGCATTCATAAAAGCTTTGTAACAGCTCAAAACCAGAAATTATCCAAATATACAACAACAGGTAAATGAATAAACTGGGATATCCATACAATAGAAAAAATGAACAATTGATATACACATTTGTAACAACTCAAAATAATAATGTTTAGCAAATGAGGCCAGTAAAAAAAAAAAGCACATAATTTATGATTGACTGACTTACATAAAATCTTAAAAATGCAAATAAAAAACAGATAAGAAATGGGAGGGAGAGTTTATAAAGGGAGATGAGGAAACTTTGGAGGATGATGGATACATTTATCATTTTGATTGTGGTGATGGCTTCATGGAGTTTATATCAAAACATCAAATTGTATACTTTACATGTGTGTAGTCTATTATATGTTAACTAGTGGCTCAGTGCATGAATTTGTGCACATTGAAAGGAAATTAATTAGAAGAAATATTTTAATATCACTATTCGCCCTTTCTCTATAATAGAAGTATCAACCAAATTCTTGATAGATAATGGCAGATGGAAACACAGGCATGCGATTGGCACCAGAGACAGCTTTATACTAGTATATATAGATAAATTTGCTTAATTAGACCTGCTTTCTGATTTAGCTAAACTTTTTCCAGCCCAGTGAAGCATCCAAACTTCTCTTTCGGGTAATTGTCAGCAACACAGCAGTAAATATTAACATGAAGCAGATTATTACTGTAGACTAGAGGCCCAGTGCACGAATTTGTGCATGGGTGAGATCCCTTGGCCTGGCTGGCAATCAGGGCCAGTTGGGACTGTCTTGCCCAGTCCCGATCAGGGCCAATGGGGCCAGGGAGGGACCACGGGAGATTGGCCAGCTGGCCGGAGAGGGACCCTGGGAGGGCTCTAGGGCATGTCTGGCCCTCTCGCCCAGTCCCAATTGGCTAGACCCCAGCAGCAAGCTAACCTACTGGTCAGAGCATCTGCCCTCTTGTGGTCAGTGTGTGTCATAGTGACTTGTTGAGCGGTCGACCAAACAGTTGACCAAACAGTCGGACACTTAGCATATTATGCTTTTATTATACAGGATCATGCAGGGAGAACAAAGGGTAAAATATTTAACTGCAGCAGTGTTTGAATATATTCTGCACAGTGAGAAAACCTGAAGTCATTTTCAAGGTCCACCATTTCTTACTTATCAGTTGGGTCAAGTTTCTAAACTTTCTAAATCTCCGTTTTCTGGCTAATGAAAAGAAAATAGGATTCCACTGAGTCTCCTATCTACTTACTCCAGGACTTCTGGATCAAATGTGAGGATCAAATGAGATGCGACATGGGAAAATGCTTCATAGACACTTGGTTAAAGTATAAATGTGTCCACCTGGCTATAAAATAAGTTGTGTTCCTGGGCTGAAGAAAGTCCAAGGAGGCTAGTCGCTAGGGAGAGGAATTTGGGTATTGCTATGTGATGTCATTACCTGGTGACTGTTTCCGGGAAGGGCTGGGCTATGGGCCGCATTTTGGGGTCTCGGCAGTGTCAGCTGTGATTTGGTGGGCTATCGCTCCAGGGTGGTGGTGGGTCCCATGTCCCAGTTGGGGGAAGCTGAGTGTTGCTTTGTGGGCGCCAGGTCTGCAGTGCCGTTTCTCTGTAAATGGCCAGTGCGTATTATGGCAGCTCCTGCATTGAGCATCTGACCCCTGGTGGTCAGTGCGTGTCATAGTGACTGGTCAGGTGGTTGGACACTTAGCATATTAGCCTTTTATATATATAGATTATACTTCAATAAAGTTGCTTTTAAAAAAGATGCTATTTATTCCTGTTCATTGGCTTCTAGTAAATAGCCAAATCTATACTTTTAGATATTACATATATTAGGGTAAACTACTGCTGTGTCTTGATGAGGATATTTCTTACCCCTCAAATCTGACCCTTAGTTTCTTCCCCATTAATCAATCAATCAGTCAATTAATTGATCACTCATTAATTGGCCAACGTGTTACTTTGAGTGAAGGAAGTTCAGAACAGATGAGCGCTGCATTCCCCAGAAATCTTTAATTATCAGGGACCAATCTTTCCCTTCCCTATCTAGCACTGTTTCTGAGATCTAGAACAGTAGTTTTAATCATTCTAGGGAGACCATCTTCCAGGAGAGAAGTGCTGTGTGGAGTGGGAGAAATGGAGGAGGGGGATGTAAAGCAGGAATATAGTAGAATCTTTGGAGGGTGGGATGATGTATGTAGTTAAAACACAAAGCAAACCTTTGCTCCATTTATGATATTTTTTTGTGTGATTCTTAGTTTATTTTGATTTTTAAATAGCTTCAAAGAAGGGCATTGGGTTTTTATGTTCATGAAAGAAAGGAAGGCATATAGAGATTGTAAAATACTATTTTAGGATATTCCTATTACTTTTGAGTTAGTGGTTTGTAAATTTTTGAAGTTTTGAAAGCCACAGGCACTTTCCTAAAAAAAAATTAATCCACATTTAATGTGGCTTAGGGTCTGTATCTTCTATCACCCCCATTTTCAGATGCCTTTGGGGCTGTTTCAGGGTATCAGTTGCTCTGGACACAATCTGTGCTCCTGGGAGTATTTTAAAAAATGATGCTCCTGGTAAACATTGGGACAAGGAGACTACCTGGGCCTTGTAGCCTTTGGAGAGGAAGCAGGAGGTCAGCCTTTGCTAAGAACATTAGTTTTATTTCCTGCTAGCTGTGTGATCCTGGGCAAAGTACTTAATTTCTCTGAATCTTGCATTTCCTCATTTTAAAATATGGGGATTATACTATCTGTTCAATCTAGTTTGTCACAGTCAAGCACCACATGAAGCTCAAATAAGACTGTTAAAATCCGGCTATGTATGTGCAAAACTCCATTCAGTGTAAGTAATTATTACTCCGTATAAAAGGACAAAAACAAGAAAAGGGGGCTTTGAAATGATGCATTTGAATATATATGTGCAAATTGGGACAAATGAGACTGCTTTGCTGTCCAGAATGACCAAGAAGCTCTATTAGATTGCAAAGGCAGTGGACAGGCCATAGGTAAAAGTCAATCCAGTTGCTCCCTGTAATGCATTTGCCATTGCCACGGAGGTCATGTGAATTTTCTGGTCCCATCAAGAGCTTCCTGTGATCTTATGCCTGACTCTTGCTGCATAGCATGCTGGGGGTTTATGAGGTCCCCTGAGTTGTCCCTTCTGTAACTGTCACCCACATCATCATGGACTAAGCAGATGCTACGATGGAATGATTCTAGTACCAGTGAAAAGTAACACGTTTGCAAAATTCACGGCTGCTTAAGGAGGTTTTTTTCTTTCTTTTTCTTTTTTTTTTTTTAATACCTCTCTAGGCTGTTATTACAAAAGTAAATGTTGATTACACCAACCTTGCCGGAGTCAGGACGGAGTCTATGCTGCTGTGCCATTTGGCCTGTTCTTTCTCAAATTATAAAGCTTTTAAAGGGGTGTACATTTTTCTGAACAGCATTTCAGCAATTCATATATCATTTGGTTTTGAAACCTCCATGCCTGTGGCTGCCTCCTCCCCCTTCAGTTCCATTGTATCAGCGGTGGTGACACCTCCAGTGCAAGCTCATTTCGGGTCTGGGCACCAGCTTGAACACCTCACAGGGAAGTAATTATTCCACCAGAGGCCTCTTATTGTCCTCATCTTACCTCTAATTTCTGCAGACTTAAATATGCATTTGCCACTGCTTGTTATTTGCCTGGTGTTTGCACCACAGGAGCTGTTATCAGAGAAGGCCTGGCATCTATCTTTCTCCACCCTGTAGAGTCAGGTTGTTATCTGACACTTGAGAAAGCATGAAGGAGATTAGAATCTAGTTCTTGGCCTTCCCTTCACAGAGCACTTTGTACTAGATTCGAAGTTACAGGTCCTGGGCTCTT
This sequence comes from Myotis myotis, assembly GCF_014108235.1. Classification (NCBI taxonomy): domain Eukaryota; kingdom Metazoa; phylum Chordata; class Mammalia; order Chiroptera; family Vespertilionidae; genus Myotis; species Myotis myotis. Next base: position 30,832,247 of record NW_023416379.1, on the reverse strand, counting down.
ATTCCGGCTTTGCCATTTACAGGTCATGTAAACTCAGATAGGTCACTTGGTCTTGTGAGTCTCAGTTTCTCATTGGAGAATAAGAAGACAAGAGTTTTAGCCTGTTGGAGAAGCCTTTGGTTCATTCCCTAGGTGTCATCTCACCCTCAGCCCCTTGGGCATATTTGAAATGCAGAACAGGTAAGTTTATTATAGAGCTATAGTAACAAGTTTAATTAATATGATCTTAAGTAACATAAAATGGCATTAATTATGTGGCATCCTTCCTTCATGCTGTCAAATTCTTGATTTCTGAATCCGGAGATACAAGTATGAAACGCTTCTATCAAAAACAAGGGTGCGTGGCTGGACAGCTTGCGCCAGGCCATGGAAACACCCAGCCTGCACTGGGGGAAGTCACCTGTTCTGGGCCCTGCACAGAGACAGAGGAGGGCCAGATGTCAGACTCTGCAGGAGTGACCACTGACTCCCTGCACAATCAGAGAAGCACCAGCTGTTCCTAGGCATGGCTGGCTTCAGGATTTGGCATCAGTATGATGGGGCAAATCATTCTACCAGCCTCATCCTCCCAGTGTGCTTGGTTCAGGGAAAAAACAGGATGAGGCAGACATGGTTAGTGCCCCTACATTCCATGAGCAGCTAGGTCAGGGCCTTGTGGCTAGTTCTCAGCAGCGAGATAGGAGCCACTCCATTGGTGCCACTTACAGACTAAGGTGGTTACAGCCAGTCTGCTGCCACCACATTTCCTTCAACCTGCGTTGTTAACAAGTTCCAGATAGTTGAGGATTGGGAGACTGGCTGAGCTGGTGTCGGTGAAAGTCTACACCCGCGCACAACAGCGTTAACTCATAAATGATGGGTTTATGGAAAGTGTACCAAGAACGTTTCACCTTTGTGACTTTTGAAGAAAAGACTGTGGCCTTGGTTTATAGGGTTTTCACTGTCCTTTGATAGGACTACTAAAGCAGAATGATTTTCATGGGCACCAGACACAATCTCAATACAAGATTTCTTCAGGCCTGAGGCTACTTTTGCCTTTAGGATTGTTGCCAGGCAACACCCTAAATCTCTTGGTCTAAAAAACACCTCAGAGAAGCTCATCTTTTAAACGAGGAAATTTTTAGTAGTTTCTTTGACCCGAGTGAAAAGTAAAAGATTAACTAGCATTTTGAAAGGTGACCTGCCAGACCTTTAGAATGTTCTTTGCTGTTGAAGGTGTTGGGAATGGGTTTTTGCTCTCTTCCCCTTGGCCACATAAAAGCAGCTCACCCTCAATAACCTTCACTGGCTAATGCCTAGGAAAGGTGATCACCACTCAGCAGACAGTTGAGACTCCAGTTCTTACCTGCACAGGTGCTGGGGGCATTGTATGGGTGTGATCAGGCTGGGAGCTGCACAAGGAGGAGGAGGAAACTCAACAAGTCATGTACAAACATATCCTATCTAATAATAGACAAACATGGTAATTGACTGTGCCTTTGCTACGCCTCCCATTGGCTAATCAGCATGATATGCAAATTAACCACCAACAAAGATGGCGGCTGATTTGCATACTGCAGGCAGGGTGGGACAGCGTGAGCCACCATCCAGGCCCCTGTGTGCGACCCCAGAAGCTGCCTGCCTGCTGCCCGTGATCGGATCCGATCTCAGGCCACAGCGGCCCCAGAAGCCCCAGACGCCACCTGATATGGTAGCAACTCTATCAGTAAGCACTCTGAAAATTAGTGGCATAAATGCACCAATTATAAGACAGATTATGAGGGTGAATCAAAAACAAAACCCACTTTAAATATAAAGACACATATAGATTAAAAGTAAATAAATTAAGCTGCAGCCTGTTTTGCTCAGTGGATAAAGCATTAGCCTGTGGACTTAAGGGTCCCAGGTTCGATTCCAGTCAAGGGCATGTACCTCAGTTGCTGGCTTGATCCCCAGTCCCTTATCAGAGCATGTGCAGGAGGCAACCAATCAATGTGTCTCTCCCTTTTCCTTCACTCTCTCTAAAATTCAATGGAAAAATATCCTTGGGTGAAGATTAACAAAAACAAAGTAAATGGATTAAGTAACATTAAAGAGATTATAAGAAAAATATATTCCAAATTTTGTTAGTTGTATAATGGTTATGTTTAAATTATTAACACCTAAGAAATTGGGTGAAGGGTACATATAATATGCTGTAGTATTTGATAGTTTTTTTTACATGTATGAGATTATTTCAAATTAAAATATTAAAAACTTAAAAATTAATAAAATATTAATTGAAATGCAGCTGCATTACATGAAAAATCTAATTGCTTCTAGCATAATTTATTAAACTGTGCTAAAATTTACAAGGGTTCAATTAAAAAATATCTTAATTCTAAATGATATAATAGAAAATATATAATAGTGCAGTTATAAGCACTTATCTGAAAATACAAATTTAAAGAAGTGAATTTAAAGAAGGGATTAGCCAAAGAAAATATATGCACAATCCATGGACACAGACAACAGTATGGTGATGGCCAGAGAGAAGTGGGGGGCAAGAGCTGGGTACAGGGGGCAAAAGGGGGGAAATAGGGACATCCTATATCCTATCTAATAAAAGAGAAACATGCTAATTAGCGTACGATTGCTACCCTTCCCGTTGGCTAATCAGGGCAATATGCAAATTAACTGCCAGCCAAGATGGCGGCCAGCAGCCAGGCAGCTTGAAACTAACATGAGGCTTGCTTGCTTCAGTGACAAAGGACTCCAATGTTCCTTGCCTGCCGCTGCAGGCCTCTGAGCTGCAACTCTAAGCAACTATGTTACAAATATAGAAGCTAAACAAAACCCTAAAAACCTGCTTTAGTCCATCGGGCTTCAACTAGCAGGATCGCAAAATTGTTTCAAATACAGACGCTAAACAAAGGCCAGAAACCTGCTTTCAGCAGTGGAGGCCTAAGAGCTGGAGCCAAGCCTCAAAGCTAAAGTTGGCCCAGAATAAAAAAAAAAGAAAAAAAGGAGCGGTTGGGAGCTTCAGTCACCCGCCAGCCTGAAAACAGCTCTCAGCCCCTCACCCAGACTGGCCAGGCACCCCAGTGGAGACCCCCACCCTGAAGGGTGTGTGACCAGCTGCAAACAGCCATCATCCCCTCACCCAGGCTGGCCAGGCACTCCAGTGGGGACCCCCACCCTGATCCAGGCGGCACCCCAACCCCCACCCCACGGGCCCTGCTCTGTGTGTGATGGGGTAGAGCCATTACCTCCCCATTGGCCCTGCCCTGAGTGTGACAGTGGCGGCGCCCCAAGCCCCTGATCGGCCCTGCTCTGTGGGTGACGGGGCGGTGCCCCAACTCCCCAACCGGCCCTACTCTGTGAGTGACAGGGAGCTCCTCAACCCCCTGATTGGCCCTGCTCTGTGTGTGACGGGGTGGCGCCGCAACCTCCCCATTGACCCTGCCTTGAGTGTGACAGGGGGCAGTGCCCCAACCCCCCAATCGGCCCTACCCTGAGCGTGACTGAGGGTGGCATCGATCCGCCCTGCTCTGTGCATGACAGGGGGCGGCACCCCAACTCCCCAATCGGCCCTGCTCTGAGCCCGACCAGGGGCTGCACCTAGGGATTGGGCCTGCCCTCTGCCACCCGGGAGCAGGCCTAAGCCAGCAGGTCGTTAACTCCTGAGGGGTCCCAGACTGCGAGAGGGCACAGGCCGGGCTGAGGGACCCCCCCAAGTGCACAAATTTTTGTGCACTGGGCCTCTAGTCCTATATAATAACAGCCTAATATGCTAAGTGTCTGGTCATCTGGTGACCGGTTGACTGTTCAACCAATCAAAGCATAATAGGCTAATGATATGCTAAGGCTGCTCAACTGCTCACTATGATGTACACTGACCACCAGGGAGCAGATGCTCGGACCAGTAGGTTAGCTTACAGCTGGGGTCCAGCTGATCAGTACTGAGCGAGATGGGCCGGACACACCCTGGAGCCCTCCTGTGGTCCCTCTACAACCCCTCAGCCTGGCCTGCACCCTCTCGCAATCCAGTAGCCCTCGGGGGATGTTGGAGAATTGGCTCAGGCCACTCCCCTTGGGAGGGCACCAGACGCAGGGCTCATGGCTGGCAAGCGCTGCTGCGGGGCCGTGAGCCTCTCCCTATCTGGACTGATTGTGTGCGAGCCAGTGGCAGGCGCAGTGGGGCTGGGATGAGCAGGAGTGGCAGGTAGGAGCTGTAGGCATTGTTGGACTGCTGATTTCGCCCCATCCCCGCAGGCTACCCTGAGGGTGTTAGGTTGCCAAAGACGGAATGCACGAGACCAGAATGATGAGGGATTACGAATTTATTCAATCATCTGCACACTATATCTGAGCCTGGATGGCTCCAGCACCCAGTGACGGGAGTCAGCAGCTTTTAAAGGACTTTTGGTGGGCTTTTTCTGGGCAGAGACTTATTTGTGCACACCCAGAGGGGAGATAATGGAATGTACTCACAGCAAGTGAAATGTGGTCTCAGCAAAGGGAAAGTCCATAGTGAACTGGCCTAAAAAGCCAGTTCCTGGGGTAGGGGTATCGATTCAATTATTTGGTCAGACTTAACAGAGGGACCCCACCTGTGCATGAATTTGTGCACCGGGCCGCTAGTACCTGAATAAGAAAACTGGCCACCAACAATCCAGAAACTGTCCAGAGGTATGGTTAGTATTTTTATTTTAAACCAAAACAGTCCTTCAGAAGAGAATATAATGCAATGTTAGTGATAGAAGAAGCTTAGAGCTTCTAGTTCAAATCCAATTTTCAGGAGTTTGAAAGCCATCAGACAAAGATATGAAGTGGTTTGCCCAATGTCATGGAGACTTGAGATTTAGGACTAACACTCAAGTCTTCCAATTTTTAATCATAGCCTCTGGTATTATTCCACTAATGCATTGTTTGGAGATGTGTTATGCAGGTAATTTTTGGAAAACTCAGCCGCCTAAGAAAAGATGGTCTCAGGTTATGGAGTTAGTATGTGGATTTCAAAGGGCTAACTGTGTTTCAGGAAAAGCAGTCAGTCCTCCCGGGGTCTGTGGGCTTCCGGTGGGCTCAGAGAGCAAATGGCCATGTACAGCCTGTCTGATCGAGTCTCGGGCAACCTCCCTGCTTGGGAAGGGGCTTGGAGCTGTGAAGGCAGGGGAGCATGTTTTAAGACCACAGCTTTCCAAGAATCTAAAATTCAGTTGATGTTGGTTTTTTCCTTGTCTAATCATCTCCTCCCCACTGTCTCAAATAGCCACCTCATCTGAGCCCACAGAGGAGGTACAACTGCATGGGGTCCTGCCCTGAGCTCTCGTTTGCATTTAGTGTGCCACATAAAGGCACATCGTCATGAGCACCAGTTGTTAGTGCCACATGTTAGGAATGTGACACTTTCGGGGAAGAGCCAAATAGAAGGTAAATTAAAAAACCGCAGGATCATACAACAGGCCTTCCACTAAGCAGGGTGGCCAGTGAGGATGCCTAGTATATATATGAGACAATCCATGAGTCAGATGTGCTGCTGGAGGGCCGAGGCTGGAAGATGAGGCTGAGGCAGATGGGAAGCTTGAGGACAAACAGAGAAATCAAAGTTCAGACCAGCGGGAGAAGGAGGCTGAGTGTGAGTCTTCTGTAAGTTGCCCGGGTGAGGCATTCTAATGCTGCTTCATTGGAGAGCCCTCCCTTAGGGCAGACCTGTCCACTGAGAGAGCTGCCCCAGCTCACATTACAGTAGCAGTGGTGGTATCAGTCCTGCTCTCCACAGAAAAACAGAAAGGAGTGGCAGGCAAATGTAAAGGGCTACTGATTAGCCGGTCACCTTCCATATGCGTGTAAGCCCTGGCTCTGATGTGGGTTGCTGACCTCAGTGTCCATTACAAGACTTCCCACCTCCAACCCTCAAATATATACACGTATACCCATACAAACACACACACATGCACACACACATCCTGTGTATACACATATGTGTATATATATATGCAAGTGCATATTTGTATATATTATATGTTTTACTCATTATGTATGAGTAATAATATTATAACAGTTATTATTATTATTATTTTAAATATATTTTATTGATTTTTTACAGAGAGGAAGAGAGAGAGATAGAGAGTCAGAAACATCGATGAGAGAGAAACATCGACCAGCCGCCTCCTGCACATCCCCCACCGGGGATGTGCCCGCAACCCAGGTACATGCCCTTGACCGGAATCGAACCTGCGACCTTTCAGTCCGCAGGCCGACGCTCTATCCACTGAGCCAAACCGGTTTCGGCTATAAAGTTATTATTTTATATATTATAGATAAGTAATAACATATATAACATTAGCCATAGTTATACACATACACACACAACACACACAAGCTCTCCAGGATCCTTGAGTCTCTTTCAGGCTGATTTCCTCCTTCCCTAGGCTGCCCCTTGTTCACTGTGATCCCTCACCAATACATGTGCCTTGAGCAGGGCCAGAGGCTTCATTCAAACTCTTGACATTCCTTCTATTCCTCAAAACTTACCTGTTCAGTGTCCCATTTCCTAAGTAACCTATGGTGGGGTTGGTTCTAATAAGCTGGTTTATTTGGTATTATTCCACTAATGCATTATTTGGAGATGTGTTATGCAGGTAATTTTTGATGACGCACTGTGTTATACTATTCAGAGAAGGTATTTGCATGTGAACTGGGTCCTTCTGAGCTTTATCCCAATGGGTTGCCACAGCCCAGAGAAGGGTGAGGTAAATGAGCTGCCCAGGCTACACAACTTAAGGAGGAGCTAGCACAACTCTGCAAGGGAGCAGCTCCTTAGACTTTGTGCCTTGGAAACCCCTCTTACCATGCCCCAATTCACCCCCTGATTACTAGATGGTGGCACTGCAGAGCACTGTGACCAGCAAGAAGAGGGAGACTTCTTGGCACCTCCTAAACCACATTCCATAGTTATCTGCTTGTTCTGAGTGTTACCTTGGGACACCGTAGGTCTTAAATTTATTTGCTAAGTCAAAATATAAAATGTCACATAGACATGCCAACTTGTTAAGATATTTCTTAATGAGTAACAATTTTGAAACATAGCTAAAAAAGATTCTTGGTCATAACAACAGAAGGGAGTTGAGCATAAACTGATGTTAAGGTAGCAGCACTGACCTAGTTTTATTTTTGTAGAATAGAAATTCTGAAACAGTTTGGTATTAAGGATGAATTTAAGATATAAAATGAGATATAATCAGGAAAAATAAAGTTTTTAAGTCAAAGACACAAGTATGTTTTTCAAATAGAGTAGTTGCCATCAAATGCAAAATTTACAAGATTCCCAGGGGACACGCATCGGCATGGTTACTAGTATGTCTGATGCCTACACAACTTAAGGAGGAACTAGCACAACTCTGCAAGGGAGCAGCTCCTTAGGCTTTGTGCCTTGGGAACCGCTCTTACCACACCCCAATTCACCCTCTGACTGCTAGATGGTGGCAATGCAGAGCACTGTGGCCAGCAAGAAGAGGGAGACTTCTTGACTGCCCATTTCCAGTTAGGAAGGGTGACTGTAAAGCTGATGTTCAGTTACTTCCTATCACCTTGCCTAAGTCATAGGTGCAAAGCAATGTTGTGATAATAAGGAATATGCAATGCAATCATTTTGAATGTACTAAAAGAAATCATTCTGGTCACAAATGTTTTATCCAAATAGGAAGTTAAATGAACAGGAAAATACTACATTATATTCTTATTAAAGGAATAGTGGTTGTGAACAACGATTGCTTTTGAAAACAAATGGGCAATTTTTTCAAATCTATCAGTAAAGGCTAACTGTATCAGCTAAAAATAAGAGATTGGGTTTTGAGGCAGGCTTTTCTATTAAAGAAGCAGTGGTACATGGTGTCCTCTAGCAGGTGCATGCTAATGATCTTCCAGCTTCAGAAACATCCTTTTGACTTCCAGCCATTCTTCTCCAAGAGGCACTTGGTGGACTGGAGCTAAGGAATGCAGTCATGGAGGGGGAGGGGGTGAAGCACAGATGAAGCAGTACTGAAACTCACTGTACAGCTTTCATCAATATTAAAAGAAGGATGGTTCAGCATTTGTTACTTTTCTATATCACCTATTTTAAAATTGATTTTCTCTACTCATGCTTAATTATTTATTCAGCACCCCATAGAGTATTGTGCTTACCATGTTGACGGGTGGGGTGGGGGAATTTTTGCAGGAATTCAAAGCCTGTCCTAAACCTTAGGCCAAACCCCTTGGTGCAAGAGGGTTAGGTTTATTTGGGCACACAATATCCAAATGAATAAAATAATGTTAGAGTTGTTCCATTGATTTGTCTATTTTTCCCCATTTCAGCATATCCAGATACGTATTGTCAAGCTTGCAGTAAATGCTGATTTCATTTCCCTATGCTACGAACCTTGAATGATTTCTCATTGCTTTTGCTATGGAATTCAAACTCACAGCCATGGTTTAGTGAGGCCGGCATGGCCCGACCTCTTTTGGCCTCTCTAACCTCATCTTCCTTTATTTCCCATGTTCTAAGCAGACTGGTCTCCTTCTGTTTTGCAAATGCCGAAGGCCTTTCACAACTTGGAGCTTTTTCATGCATCCCCTCTATCTGAGGTGCTCTTCCTCTAGCTCTTCTGTGGCTCTCCCATCCCTTGGTCTCAGCAGGAATATTACCTTGTAATAGAGTCTGACTCCATTTATGATGCTTAAAGCTCTGCTCCTCTGGGCAAGCTAGTGAGAAAGCTGATACACTCACTCCCTTGGCACAGGGACAAGTGAGAAGTTCGAACCACGCATGCCCCAATCCATGCACAAGAACTTCACCCCCTAACCACAAAAATTAACAAAGCCACATGCCCCACCCTTTGCTCAAGCCATTTGAACTGGCTTGGGTATCTGCCTTGCTCTCTCCAAAAAGCTCCATTATGTGAGTGATAAAACTTCTCATATACTCTTAGTGCCTGTGTAACTTCATCAGTCTCCACATAAAACCAATTTTGTGTGGTGGGTTTGATCTCATCCTTTATGGTGCAATCCCAAGAGATACCTCCTCAGAGAGGTCTTCTTTAGCACTCATCTTAAGATGGCTCTGCCCATAATTCTCGATTGCATCACATTTCCCATGTCATACTCCTTGAAAAAGTCTTTAATGCTTCTTGTTGTCTTCAAAATAAAAAAAAGCAGTAATTTGGTGTTCAATGCATTCTACAAACTCTGCACTGCATCTCCAAACACGTCTCTCCCTGCTTTATGAGCTCCCAACTCTCTAGTCTTTACAGTTTCTAACTAGGATATGACTAGTCCCTCTCTACCTTCTTACTCATTGCATTTCCACTTACTTGGGAAGCCCTGCCTCTTCTCTACTTGTTCGAGACCAATCCATCCATCCATCAAGTCTCAGATTTAGGATAATTTCTTCCATGAACCCTGCTTAATAACTTCAAAGTTTAGCAATTACTCCCAGTTCTAAACTCCTACAGAAATGTTTGCTGGCATGATTTGCTCCCTATGCTTTTCCTCCTTTTTTTCATTCTAAGTACTCAGACCCTCAGGAATTTGGCCAAGGGAGTAAGGTAGAGAATCCTGAAGTCAACAGCTTTCTTACATTTTGCAAAAAAGTTATTCCATTGAGTTGATGATAATAGTCCCCTGGAGTGGTAGGAGAGAGAGGGGGAGTCTCTGAGAGGAAACTGGAAAGTAAAGAGTGTCCTCTGCAATGAGACAGGTAAGAACTATGAGGCTCTCCAGAGAATGGAGACTGGGCAGCAGTTCCAAGGCAACATCCCAGGGTTGGGGCAAACTCACAGGGGAGAGCTGTGGGCTGTGCCAATGAAGATGGCACCCTGGGTGGCAGAACTCAGCCTCTCCCAAAACTGTCGAGCCCTAAGCAGACCTTCATAGTGGCAGAGTGCTTGGTTTTGAAGGGATCATGCGAACTGGAAAATCCTGTCTCAAAATAGCTAATGTGGACAGGAAGGTGCCTGGTGGCCTTCCCAGACCTGGACACCGCATCACCTCGGGGAGGGGAGACCTTGGCATTGAATCAAATTGAATTCCCTTTCAATCTAGGCCAGAATTGGGCCGATCTAGAAAACAAAAATATGGCCGTTTCTCACACAGCTGAGCTTGCTACTCTGCTGGTTTATTTAACTCATTAAATTAGCATGATACTCATTACTGATATTCCTTCTTCTGTATTTGTATTGTATCTTCCCAGCTCCTGGAGAACCGTGTAATTTCAGACTCCAGTAGAATTTGCTGTGTGTAAATAACAGCCAGGTTTCTGTGCACAGAAAAGCTAGGGACACTGTCTAGAATAGAAACTTAATTAGTCTCCTGGCAATCATTGCCCTTACAAATGCAGGGAAGTCGTTTTGTGCATTCAGTAACCGAACAGTTATTATAGAAATGAGAGAAGATATGGGAGTCCCAGAGTGTGCACAAGCAGACAGGTCAGTTGTTAGGGCTTGCCTGGCTCCTGGCTATCATTTATAATCAAAGCTACGGTTTGTGTGTCCTTACGAGGGCAGGGCTCCGCTGCCATTTCCCCTTGCTTTGTTGCAGTGCTGTATGTTAGTAAAATGAAAATCTCCACATCAAAACCAAATCTACAAAAGTGCTCATAATAGAATAAGGCAGGAGACAAAAATTGAACATAGCATATTACTCTTAAGTTTGTTGTTTGTATGTATATGTATGTATGTTAGAGAACACATACACATGTTTTTGTGGATATGCATGTAAATATACCTACCTATATCCGTATCTACATCTATATATAAACATTAATCCTGGTTATCTCCAGATGGTGAGATTCCTGATGACTTCTATTATATTGTTTATAGTTTTCAATATTTTCTAAAATTTCCACAACGCACATGCTTTTTTTAATAATCAGAAAAAAATAGTAAATGGTTCAATTTTTTAAAAGGCAAGTGGATAGACAGGCAAAATGCATTCTTTTTGACCAATACTTTATTTACAGAGTGCACACAGTATGTGTCCACATCCACCTGGCGTGGAAAAGACCAACCACACCAACAGTACACATTCAGTGATTGTCTTCCCATGACCTGTGTTCTTCAGACTATTTTTAGTGAACATTTTCTGAATTGTATTACTAAAATAAATTTTAGAAACACTGATAACATTAATGTTCAGAAGATATAGCAATTTGCTTATATATTTGTTGCTTATATATAACAAGATTCAAAGTGATTATTTAAAAATGAAACATATAGTCAACTAAAATTTTTGACAAAGCTGTTTTTTAAATAATATGGTTTTAGATCTGAGTAAGCATTGATAGTAGAGTCAATGGGAGAACTACCCCATGCCTTTCACTCCCCAAACCTGGCCAACACTCCCATCTGCCCAGATCTTTGAAGGAAGGGAAATTAACATTTAGTCAGCATCTCTCAAGGTTGGGCAGTAGCCTTATGTGTACCTGAGTCCACATAAGCGCCTGAGCGTCAGGTGGACAAGAACAAGCAGATGTATCTGATTTGATTTGCCAAGTGTACTTTCTTAAGTGCTTAAAATAAGAAAGGCAATGAGGAAATTTTACATTAAAAAACCTAGAATTCTAATTTCTTTTGAATTCCAAAGGTTTGATAAACCCAAGGTCACTTCCCTGCATGGCATCACTTGGGCCAGGTATCACAGTTCCCACCTGCCTTGTCCGACACAATTCATTTATCACCCTGGCCACCGCAGACATTTAAATTGACAACCTCTGAAAGCCCTCTGAGCCTAAGACACCAAGGTTTGGAACTTATCTTTAGAATAAACATCAAGTCACCTAGAAAGCCAACTCTTTCACCTCTAATTGTGACATCCAAATGTTGTCAAAACCAAAGTTTTTGCAGAACCCTTTTGTCAGTTCAATTTGACCTCAACACATATTAACCTTTTATAGCAGTTATCAAGTATTTTAGTCTCATGATTCCTTTACTCTTAAAAATTATGCTGACCCCAGTGGTCTTTTGCTTATGTGAGTTGTATTGACCCATACTTGGAGCACAGTGAATTATTATAATCTTTATTCCTCCCACTTAATATGAGTATTTTTATGTTTCACTGGAGAAATACTATGTTGGATGACAGGGAGCTGCCCTAGGCTTTGAAAGATGTGAGGACATATAATACATGGTATGTACTATGAAAGCTTTGTAACATATAAAAATTTCCAAATTTCCAAAAACATCTGTCCTAGGTTTTTGGATAAGCAATTATGTACCTTGTACACTTTCCTAAACAAGTCAGTTTCATGGTGACAAAACTGAAAAAACATCAACACACTCAAATAATAAAGAAAATCTCAGCACAACACAGTAGCAGGTGTGCCTCAGAGAGTTTAAAGAATTTGTAGCATCTAGAGATAAAGCATGACTGAAGTGCTACTTTTTGATACGTTCTTTTTTTTTTTTAAGGTTTATCTTATCTTCTTTTTTTTATTGCTTAAAGTATTACAGAGAGTATTACATATGTAGCAGCCACTATGGAAGACTGTATGGAGTTTCCTCAAAAAGTTAAAAATGGAACTCCCATTTGACCCAGTGACCCCACTTCTAGGAATATATCCCAAGAAAACAGAAACACCAATCAGAAAGGATATATGCATCCCTATGTTCATAGCAGCACAATTTACCATAGCGAAGATCTGGAAACAGCCTAAGTGCCCATCAGCAGATGAATGGATTAGAAAACTGTGGTACATCTACACAATGGAATACTATGCTGCTGTAAAAAAAAGGAATTCTTACCATTTGCAACAGCATGGATGGAACTGGAGAGCATTATGTTAAGTGAAATAAGCCAGTCAATGAAAGAAAAATACCACATGATCTCACTCATTTATGGATAATAAAGACCATTATAAACTGATGAACAAGAATAGATACAGAGGCAGAGCAGCATTGAGCGGACTGTCAAACTACAGCGGGAAGGCTGGGGAGGGTTGCGGGGCGGGAGGGGATCAACCAAAGGACTTGTGTGTATGCATCTAAGCATAACCAATGGTCACAAGACACTGGGGGGTAGGGGAGGCCGGGGGAATGTCAAAGGGAGGGGGGAAGGAGATATATGTAATTGATACGTTCTTTTATTCACTCAACAAACAGTTATCAATCATCTACTATGAGCATCTCTTATATACAGTCTTAGCTCTAATTTATTTGTTACTCAAACCTGGTGAAAAATCATATAGTTGTTCGATAACATTTCCAACCAGAGAAACTGGTAAGTGGGCATTTAATTGTATGGCAGGGTTTAGATGCTCATATGGACTGTGTAGGGGTGGGTAAACTTGTGTGTGGCCCACAAATCCTGCTCTCCACCCGTTTTTGTAAACACACAGCCATGTCCTTTCACTCATGTGTTGTCTGTGGCTCCTACATAGGTTGTATGACTTGCACAGCCTAAACTATTTGCTATCTGGTCCTTTACAGGAAAAAGTTTGCCCGCCTCTGATTTAGAACATTGATTTGAATGTCCTTTGAATAACCGGGAAAATAAGATCTAGCTTATTATATGAGGAGTGCTCTGACTCATGCGTTTTGAGACATCTCTGATGATTTCAGTTCCTAGAAAAGTGTGAATTGCAACAGAAGATTCTCAGTTGGCAGAATACATCCTGAACAGAATTGATTTACTGAGAGCAGAGCTACAATGGAGGCAAATTGTCCTTTGGAGATGAGTTTCACTGCTGACCTCACTATTGCCTTCTGGGCTGATTTCCAAGACATATCCATGGCATCTTGCACCTGTTTGTCATAGTAGCTGATATGGATAGCACCTGCGAATAAATTTTAATGCTCCAGAAGTGGCCTTCCTATGGCTTTCCAGCACCAGGGTCTTCTGTTGCTCAGGGTTGGACATTTAACCTCTCATTGCAACAACTGAATCAAGTATACCACTATGACTCCTCCTCCTCCTCTTTTGATGCAGCTACTTAGATTGCAAAGCTAATCCTTGCTTTATGAATTGTGCATCCGGAGAGTTTGGGTTATGTGACCACAGAGACTAGAGTGGCTAATGTCATCTTAATATAATTATTGTGTAAATTGGTCTCAGATTAACTGTGGTGAAGGGATTTGCTCCTCAGGAAGTTGCAATTAATGAATGCATTTTATTGATTTGGTGTTTACTTGTTAAAGGAGCATCTTTTTTAGGGTGAAAATTTGTTGTAAAGGGGGTCATGCACAGACATTATGAAGGAGTAAATTTCTCCTTGTCTCCCTCCCACCATTGTTTTAAAAACCTTTCTCTTTCCTGGAGGTATTATTTTCTTTATTGACATTAATGCTATTGAAGAAAACTGTAATAATTATTATAAAGCATTTAAAATTCTTATAATCCAGTCTCTATCCATTATTTATTAGCTGCATATAGGTTTATGCAATCTTTAAGTCTCACAACTCTATATTTTTATAATACAAATTATATAGTCAAGAAATGGAAATTGGGATAAACCCTGGCTTTATTTATTTTTCCAAATCCTCTGCCTCTATTGTCTATTGGCTTCCTGCAAGCAGCTACTAAATTTTGGTCTTTTTGATAATCCCCTAGGCTCTAGGCATTGCCTATCCACCTCCCCTCTCTATTTCCCATCACAACCAACTCCAAGATAGATTGCTAATTGTCAGAAATGATAATTAATTTACACCAGGATTGCTATGGGTTACTTCTTTACATATTCTACAAGGAGTATGAACTCTTTCTACCACATATTTGGCCTGCGCCTGGATTATAAAAATGAGGACAATATCCATGCCCTCGGGTAGCTTCTGGCTCACAGACATGTGTACTGGACAATAATGGCCATATATTATCTTCCCTTAGTGACATATCTGTTTTTAGAGGCATAGAGTTGCAGTGAAGGAACTTTAGGTACCAGCTCATTGGTGTTACAAATGTATCCTACAGGGTGCAGGTGAGGGGTCCCGGAAGCCTAGAACCTGTAACAGCAGGACTTTGCTCCTGCACAAGGCTCATCCTGTTAGAAAACAGTTAATTCTAGACGGTTACCATGCCTACAATATTATCAATCAATTAGGAACTTTATTAAGTTTCATCTCATTTTAATCTGAATTCCATAATGCAGCCTAATAGGCTATTTTTTTTTTCAATGACATTTGGGATCACAATTTTGGTAAAGCAGAAGGTATGGTGATCCTTTCATCTTGAAATTTTATCTTTCTTCTTTCTGCAGCCATGCAGTTGTGCTTATAATTCAGCCAGTGTTTCTGATGGAGTTTGGGAGATGTTACCCCCAAATATGGCATCTTGGTATTTTGAATATGCTAAGCTGAAGAAGTTTGAGAAAATAGTGGAAGCAGAAAGGTCAGTCTGACCTCCCCCCACATCACTCTTCTTCCCTGAAACCAGGAGATAAACCCCCCAGGGAAAGGCACCCTCCTGTGTTAGGAGGAAGGAGGACTTTCTTGTCATCAGAGATGGTGAATTGGGGGCTCTGTGGAACTCCTGCCAGGAAATAGACTAAGTGGTTACTTTAAAAATGCATCATTTCTGAATTTAAAGTTTCAGTAAAATATTGATGTAATGCTATGATGCTTGCATAGTTAGAAAATATGAAAAGATGTAATGAAAACGTGTGCATTTTTTATTATGTAGTGTAATCTGCACAGATAAGCTGTTAAACTTGTTATACTGTTATTTTCTATTTTCATGTGAATGCAGGGTATCACTAGAGAGAGAATAGATCTTAGGCATATCTGATTTACTTAGAGTCAAAGGTCTTCTGTCTTGCCTTTTTACATGACTATGTACAATATTTGCAAATATATATCTCCAGACTTTCTTGAATGATTACTATGAACACAAAAATTAAATAAAAATTATTATAAACACTTCAAATATATTCAGAGGGACTAAATATCAGACACATAAGCAGTTATGTGACATGGTTGCATATATATTTTTCTTTTTTAATTAAATTTATTGAGGTGACATTGGTTAATAAAATTATATAGGTTTCAAGTGTACATTTCTATGATGCATCACATGTATATTGCCTTGTGTGCCCACAACTCAAATTCAAATCTTGTTCTGTCATCATATATTTGACCTGCTTTACCTTTTACTACACCCCAACCCCTTACCTCAGATAACCATTATACTGTTTTCTGTGTCTATGAGTTTTTGTTTGTTTTTCTTGTTTGTTCATTTGTTGCTCTCAGTTTTATATCCTACATATGAGTGAAATTATATGGTTCTTAATGTTGTTGTCTGACTTGTTTCACTTAGCATATATTTTTAAGGAGAGGAAAAGTCAGCTTTCTTCAGCAAATAGGTGGGCAGCCATTCCAAAGAGAATACTACCTGATAAAATGAGCTGACCCCTTCAAGTTGGCCTGCTTCTCAGAGTTTTCCAGGAAGCCTTCATAGAGCTTGATGCCAAAGGCTGCTCTGCAGTAACCAAATGGGCTGGCTCTCATTTCCTGTCCAGCATTGGGTATCATTGTAATGAGCTAGTTATTAATAACTAGAGGCCTGGTACATGAAATTCATGCACTGGGGGGCGGGGGGGAGTGTCCCTCAGCCCAGCCTGCACCCTCTCCAATCTGGGACCCCTCAGACATCCCTCTCACAATCCGGGACTGCTGGCTCTCAACCGCTTGCCTGCCTGCCTGCCTGATTGCCTCTTGTGGGGAGCTCATATAGGGTTAAGCCTTGGACTGACCTGTTGGCAAAGTCACAAACAAGTCCCAGCTTAAAGGGCACAGTCCTCTTAAGCATAATTAGGCTTGACCTTACAACACTTCCTAGATCTTACCTGGGAAGCTAATGGGCTGAGGGAAGTGCAGTAAGAACAAGAACAAAAACAAGTGAAACTCACAAGAACAGTGTAACTTTGGTAACCACTACCTTGTTTACCTCTGACTATAAAAATAAAGGCTCAGCTTGCCTCAGGATCTTTCTCTGTGGCCTCAGCCAGTCACAGGAAGATCCACGGAGACTAAAGAGAGCTAGAGAGTTCTGAATGCTGTCTCCGTGTAAAACATTCTTCGCCAACTCCGTCATCCACAGCTTTGGGAACCCCTGGACCCCTGGAGCTGGACCCCGGCAGCCTCTAACTGCTTTTGCCTGCCAGCCTGGTCACCCCCAACTGCCCTCCCCTGCTGGCCATCTTGTGCCCACATGGAGGTGGCCATCTTGTATGAGGGCATGATGGTCAATTTGCATATTACCTCTTTATTATATAGGATAGGAAAGGAACAAAGGGGAGACAAGACATTGTAGGCATGTCATTTGGGCAGCTTCACCAGGAAGCTACAACTTTGCACTCCCTGGGGAACCACAGATCTAGTCCCTGCAAAACACTGGGGGAAGGGATCCAACAAAGTGAAGATAGATACATGCCCAGTAAAGTTGTAGTGATGTGGGGAAGGTAGTTGCCTGTCAGTCACATCTTGGAACAAAGATCATTGGCCTGAATGGGTGTGGCCACTGTAAGGCAGGAAAATTTGAGGATCTGTAATCCCCAAACAAAGGAATTCTATCTCTCGTTTCTCTTGTGCTCTTGGCTTCCTTGCATTCTCCTGTGTTTTCTCCATAGCCATGTGGACCTTTGGATCCCACATGCAATGGACTGATGGACTGCAGTGGGGAAACAGAAATTAAGCTAGCCCGATGCTGGATTTGACTGTGCAGACATGGAAAGGAAGTTCTGGACACTGGCTCTGATTTTAGCCCTTTAGAAGGGAAAGTGGGACTTCTTCCTTGGCAGGACTGGGGGGAATGAAAACTTGGAAACTCAGGGATGTAATTCCACACCAATAAAAATCACTCATTCTCCGATGCGAGACTAGAAAATTCTTTTCTTGGGATGTCACAAGAATTCCACTTCTACTAGCAACTGGGGGAGGTGAGGACCTCTCTCCTCCAGTCACATCTTACCTTGCATTTTCAAGAGCTTCTCCTCCTCCTCTTGGTACCACATGTCCCAGAGCTCTAAATACTTTTTGCCTTCTAAACGCTCCCTTATTACCCTCAATGCCAGCGGGAGGCCAGCAGGAAGATTTGGAAATGCTATTCATTTTCTGAGCTCAGAAAATTCTATCATATCAAGGTCAAGTAAATTTTACAACATCTCTGCTCATCAGAAACAAATTTGAAACTTCTGGCTTTGCACAGGAAATGAGAAAAAATGAAAATACTTCAGTAGTAGTCAACCCCCTCCCACGTCTGAGCAGGGAAATTGGAAGAGAGTGTTCTTTAATTCGTCGGGAAGGTATCTCCACAAGTAAGTGCACCCTTTGAGGCCTGGGCAATCTTGGCAGGCTTTTATATGTTCTATTCACAGCAAGCATTGCTTGTTAAAAATATAGCCTTGGGGCACAAACTTAATTTGTAAAAATTTAAGTTAAAATTTTTTTAATACAGTGGTTTTAATTGTAGAACACAAAGTACAAGCAGATGAAAAAAATATTGAAATTCGGAGATAGCTGATAATATGGGTGAACTGCTATGACTGCAAAAACTAAAAGGTCAATGTGTAAACTAATTATTTTTTCCCATTACAGAGCCTCTGGCTTTGCTAGACTGTGCAGTTGTTAGGTTAGCACAAGTTTAAGTTGTTTACACCAGAAAGGTCAAGGAACTACTTCTGGGACGACAGAAGAATAAATTCAGAAGTTGAGAAGAAACAAACAAGAAGAGAGCTAAACCAAGATTAGTGTAGAGGAGCAGACTGAGGTACTGGACCGGCATCCCATGTGATACAGAAATACATATACCTATCTATATATTGCCTATGTAGAAATATACATATATACACACACAAGCACAATACTATTTATCTGTGTGGGTGTGTATGTGCGTGAGCATGTGTGTGTGTCTGTTGAGAGAAAAGGAAATTTAGAGACTTCATATTTGGATTAAAAATTTAATTTTACTTTCAATTGTTTTTGGACGTTAGCATGGGTTTCTTTTTAAACTATATGGACAGGACTACACAGTAGCGTAGTTTATATTAAGCTGAACTATATGAAATTGCTGATTTCTGTATGTCAAATATTTCTGATTTTTCCTGGTTTAGCTTGTTTTATGGGCCACCCTACATTTGGAGTTAGCTAGTTCATGCACAAAGACGTTTGAGTGTTCCAGGCAGAGGAAGCCACATGTGCAAAGCTGGAGGAGAGGAAAGGTGGGGCTCCACGGGGACCTCTGTCCTGTGGCTGGTAGTTTACATGGAGAGTAACCTGGGTGATACTAATATGGCAATACCTAGGCGTGAGCCTTCTTCCAGATGCTGTGCCAGGCACAACAGACTTCGGTACAACCTCACAGGGGTCCTATGAAGCAGGTATTATTATTTTGTTGTTATTATTTTATTATTTTGCTGCAAAAAGCTTTATTGTTTCATCTGGTCCAATGCATGGGAAGGGCTCCAGGGTAGTTAAAAGAATGGCTAGTAGTTTCAGGAAGAGGCTCAGGTGAAAGCCAGACATCAGGGGAACGCAGAGGGGCCTCTGGGCTCCAAAGGCTCCTAGTCGTCTTTGAGGGTGAGTTTTTCGAAGAGATACTCTCCCAGCCCAGCCTGGGGGCCGGCAGCCTGTGGAGGTGAGTCAGGTGTTTCCCATCTTCTTGATGAGTTCCACCTCCTCACCCAGGAAGTGGTTCTCCAGGAAGTAACAGAGATGAGGGTAGAGCCCAGGGCATGCTCACTCCTCTTGGGAAGGCTTTCGCACATCCTGGAAGAGAATGTGGCCACCGCGCTGGTTTTGCAACTTTAAGAGATGCTCAGCGCCCTTGCACTTCTTCTCTGCCAACTCACGGAAGAAGTGGCCCACGCCCCTGAGAGCCACATCCTCCCGGTGGAAATAGGAGCCCAGAGAGAGGTAGGTGTGGGAGACCCACAGATGCAGGTTGGCAGGCAGTTGACCACAGCCTCCACCTCGGTGGAATAATTCTGACGAATTTGGGAGCTCATGGTTGTTCGGCAACTAGGAGTGAAGGTAGAAAAAAAACCCACCAGTGTGTTGGTTGGTCCCAGAGGTGGTTCTGAAGGTGCTGACTGGATAAGACGCAGAAGGGTGCCCAGAGGCTGGAAGAAGGGGTGTCCTTGGGTCTGTTCTGTGCAAACACTGCTGATGCAAGAGACAGATCCGGGACCGCAGAGGGCAATGCAAGTATTATTTTTTATTATTGTTGTTTTACTGATGAAGAAATGGGCCTGTGATGTTTCATGTGTCAACTGGACGAGGCTACAGTGCTAAGTTATGTAATTACTATATAAACTATTAGACTTTGTGTAAAGCGTATTATACCATAGTGTGGATAGGCTTCATCCAATCAATTGAAGAGCTTAAGATAAAAGTCTCTCAAAAAGTAATGAATTCTATCTATCTGTCTTTCATCTATCTATCATCTATCTCCTATTGGTTCTGTTTCTCTGGAGAACCCTAACTAATAGAGGACCTTCGTTAGTCAGAGAGCTGATAAATTATAGAGCAAGGACAGGAACTCTGGTATTTCTGTTTCCAAAGTTCATATTTTTAACCACTATGTCATTCTACCCCCTTATTTTTTATTATAGAAAGTGTCATCCTGTGCTCTCATTATTTGTTTATGTATTTTGTTTCCCCTACTGTGCTATCGGCTCAAGAGGGAAGACCTTTTGTATTTCCAGCATCCAGCACAGTGCCTGTTACATGGAGTTATTTAATATATATTTATTTTAGAATTTATCACAAAAGATTTATGATAATGTGCTTTGATAACTGTAAAGCACTATACAAATATGAGACCTTACTGTATGTGGCAAACATGTAATTCTTGTAAATTATTTATAAGAAAATGCAGATTGTGTGGACTTAAAAGTCAGGTTGTGTGTGTACCTAAGCCAGTGTGAACTTTTAAACCAAAATTTTTATTACTTAATGTAATTTTTATCTTTTGCCAGCAACCAGGGGTGAAGAAGTATATCCAGGACAAAAAAGGAAATTGTATTTCTTTCTGTAACAGCTGAAGAAAGAAGTAGCAATCAGATCATTTTTCACATAGGATAAAGTCAGCAGCCTTTAAGCTTTGAAAGGCTGATAGGTTTGATGTCAAATGGAAGCTTTATTGATTGGTGGTGGCTGTTAGAGCACTTGAGGAGACTGTGAGATTACAATTGGGCCCTTCAACAGAGAGTGCTATGATCCCACCCTGGGCAAAGGATTGAGGGTGGGCAGCACGAGTGCCATTTTGTCCCCTGCTCTGAGTTAAGCGATACACGACTAGATTTCAGTGATTTTGAGAGTCAGCTAGGCTTGCTGTTGGGAAAGGTTGGTTTAGAGGAGCAGACTGGGGTACTGGCAGAGAAATTGGAAGAGAGCTTTCCATTGTATTGGACTCTATAATCCTATGTAATAAAAGCCCAGTGACCGAATGGCAGAATGACCAGAACGACCCCTCGCCCCGGCCAGCCCCGTCCGCAATCGGCCCCCATGGGGGTGGGCTGGCTGGAGCCCACCAGTGCATGAATTCATGCACTGGTCCTCTAGTGTGCGAATAAAGGAGAATTCACAGTCATTCTGGTTATAAGGCTCCTGTATTCATTTTGACTCCTATAAGTTTATACCTGTATGTTTTAGATCATGTCAGGGCAAGTGAAGAAGAATATGAATGTGCTCGGTACATGAGATAGGAGCAGAGAAAAGTAAGGACATTTGCCTGGGTTTTGTAAAGCTTCCTGACACTGTTATGCCACACACACTCTCTCTCTGGGCTGGAGGACCCTGTCCTCATATATCTCTGCTAGGAAGGGCAGGCTGCTCATGATGAGGCACCATCTGGAACAACTTCTCCAGGTGCAATTTCCCTACGTTTGGATCTGTTACCATAATGGATAGATTTCTATCATCTGTTCCTTGGGAATATTTTGTAATATCAGTGTTTACAGTGTTAGGATTTGTATTTTTTGGCACGGAACCAAGAAGTTGACAATCTATTGTCAATGAATTTGAAGAATAAAATATTCTCCTGCTTTAGCTCCTGGCTCAGTTCTGCTCATGAATCCTCTATTCCAATTAGGATTCATTTACATAAGTCTGTATGTAAGTGAAATTCTGACATGGAGTTATACCACTGCAGATAAAATACTTTCTTTAAATCATAAAAAATTTTTTTTAGCATTCTAATTCTCCAGAATAATGTCATTTTGCTTTATACTATTTTGCAATGACAAGCAGGCTTGCAAATTTTAAGCCAAAAACAAGGATAGCATTTGAAATAAAATTGCTTTCGTCTTTTTAAAATCTAATAGATAACATTTAAAGAATTAAAGAATTGTGTGTGTGTGTGTGTGTGTGCGTGTGTGTGGTGGGGTGGGGGGGATCTTCGTGTCTTTGGCTCATAACATGTGTACTTTCATTATTTCTTAGGGCCATGACCTCCTTCTGTGTAACTTAGTCTAGAAGTTTCTTGTTATTTTTGAAGAATTTTCATGACAATAGTAGGAGAACCCTAAAAGTAATATTAAGGGAGGTGCCAAATCAGATAAAGTTGTCTCTAGGCCTCAATGTAGCTTATATGGAAAAATTCTTAATATAATTTTACAGAGTACATTATTCAACCCACTACACAGGGAATTGGACGAGGGATAATTCTATCTATTTGGATGAATCAAGGTAGGCTTCCTGAAGGATGTGGCTTTGAAATTGGTCTTTGAAGGATGAATTCTAATGTAAAGAAACCATATTTTCTCAGCAGTGTAATCTGCCTCTTGTTTGATGGAAACTGTGATAATTCTTTTTTGGGTGAGGACCTGAGACCAGAGATGTGCAGGGTTATGCACAATTTTTTTTTTTTTTTTTAAATTTACTGAGTACAGCAAGCAAAGTGAGTATGAGCTGAATTTAACTCTTAGGAAGATAAAGAGGATCTTTAAAGACAGTCAAGGGCAACAGATGAAAGCTGGATGGGTATCTCCAGGGGAGAGGCTTTTAGGGGAAGAAGACTAGAGATAATGGCCATCACAATGGGATCTGGGAGGTTGTTGCTACCATGTTGAGTCTTCTTTCCCACCTTTTCACAACATATTTGGTAAAATATCCACTTGTTATTGATGTATTCTGGAATTGACCTGCCAATGTCCTGCTTCAAGGCTGTTATGAGTTAATACAGGGGTTGTTCATAGCAACCTGGTCTCACACCTTGGTTCCTAATGGATGTGATGACAGGGAATGGTAATACTTTTCTTATTCAGACTCTTAATAGAAGTCAGAGAGCAGATGCTTGCGTCTATATTTTCTCATGAGTGCTTAAAATGAAAATAAACTGAGTTCTTAATTGGGAGTTCATTAAAATATTATAGAGGGCACACGACAGAATAAAGTTAGAATGGCTTTGTGGAATCTGAGGAAGCTTGCCCAAGAGACACAGGGATGGAGGGCCATCTCAGCTCCACATTGTGATAGAGATGAAGAGCGTATGGGGAAATATGAAGGAAAGCAGTAAGAGACAAGGCTGGGAAAATAATCTGGAGGCAAAGCATTAAAGACCTTGAATGGCATGATTTTTTTTTTTTGGTTGTTTCTTGTTAGAAACAAAAAAGTCATAGAATATGTCTTAGGGTGATAATTTGGATTTATAAAATAAGTTTCTTTTAGTGCTTCTAAAAATAATGCATTCATGTCATATTAAACCAAATAATATAGAAAAAAGCATTAAAAAAAGAATGCAGACATCTTCGTAATCTTACCACATATGATTTGTAGTATTCTTTCCAGAATTTGTTTTCGTGTACAGACCCAGGTTTTAAAGAGTAAATATGTCATTGGGATGCACAGACTGCTTTGTTAGCTGCTGCCTGTTCTTACCATTGAAGATTTTTTTTATTGGAGACCTCCTCTGAGTGAGTGAAAGTGGATGCAGTGAGGTGCTGGACTGTGGAGACCAGAGTCTGGATCCTGGCAAAGTCCAGGCAAGGTTTCAGGAGAGGGTAAGTCAGGTCAGTACAGAGAAACTGGAAAAAATTAGAGAGAGCTGGGGGGTACGTTGCACCTTGGGACAGACTGGGGCAGTGCAAAATGATTTCTAGATTTTGAACCCAAACCTGTTGAAAAGTTAACAGAATAGAGAATTAGGATGAGTTGCTAGTTTTGATAGAAGGTTGATAGGTTTGATTTGAAGTATGAATGACTGTCAGCAGTTTGGGTGAAAATGTCCAGCAGAAACTGGAATATTCAGGCATGTAACTAGTCTAGAACTGGAAGAGAGAAGAGAATGAGTGTTTGTTCGTGCATGGAACATTTAAAGTCCTCCAAAAGTAGGAGTTATCACCCCCATTTTAGAGATAAGAAAAGACTCAGCAAGATAAAACAACCCACACAGCTACTCACCGGCAGAGCTGAGATTTAAACAGAAGTCCCAAATTCCAAACTCCTTTGCTAAGAAAAGAAGTTTTGAAGGGATAGAATGACTAGGGACATCATTAAAGGAAAAAAGTATATGTCAATATTCCTGACAAAGACCTTCACCTAGATAGGACTTGGGAGGTCCTGAGGGAGGAGCACTCATACCCTGTGTGGGTAGCAAAAATCCCTACCTGGAGAATTCCATAGTTACAACAGCTCGATGGTTGTAACAGTCCCTCCCCGTCACTTCCTTCTCTCCTCTTCAAAAAGGGCTTCCTGCTTCCTGTTTAGCTTCATGCAGGTGGTTTGCTGTGGCTGCACATACTAAATTGCAAACCTTTCTTTTTCACAAATCCTTTTTGGTGATGGGATTGTCAATGTAAGAAATGTCCAAACCTGTAAAGAAGTTTTATGAGTGTTTTTGAGCCAAACTGACAATTGTCAGGAAGCAAAATCTCAAAGGATTGAGAAAATGCTCCAGAGAATGGTGGTTTTACTGTTTATTTTACACATTGTAATCAAAGGAGGATTCCTAAGGAGAGTTACATGAAATTCATTGGGGGTGGATTAGGGAGAAAGCAAAGCAGGGAAATGTCTGAGAGTGGATAAAGAGTAAAATGAAGAGACAAATACTTCTTTTACATTGGTGGGTACAGGATAGCTAACAGTTAACATTTACAGCACAAAGAGATGGTATGGGGGAACGGAACAAGATAACAATGAGGGGTTCTGTGGTCTCTGCTCTGGTAGAAGATTGTGCCCCGAGGGGTCTGGGAAAAAGGAGATTACTGTGACATTCCAAGGGTATGTTATTGTAGATGCAAAAAGACAATAGACAGGCTCACTTAAGGGAAAGATTGGCCTTTGTAAAGGAAGCTACAGGTTTAGGGCATGACAACCTGCCATGACTTGCCTGTAGTTAGGAAGTTTTAATTTCAGACCATCCTATGTGGTTACTTTTAGTCTCTGAGTTTGTAAAGCCTGCCATGCAGGCATCCCCTGAGTTTGTCAGGTTTAACATGTGCTCCCTTTTTTATCCAAGAATACAGTCAACTTAAGGTTGACATATACAACTTTTATATGGATGCATGTGTGTGCATGTGTGTGCTGTGTATGTGTGTATGTGTTTTGAGTGTTTATTGTGACAGAATAGTGATGCTAAGAAAATCAACACTTCCTACACTAAACAATGTTTCTACAATCATGTTGCTTACATTTTAGCAATAGAATCAATCATTAAACTACTTAAGTGTCAATTAATTACAATTGGGATAAATGTGAAGAGGGAGAATTTGAAGGAATTAGTATTTAATAAGGGGAACTGACCCAATCTTAATTGGTCAAGGAAAATTCTCTGAAGACGTTACAACCTTCAGATATAAGTTTAAATGAAGGAAAAGGGAGAGAGTTGTTTTAGGCAGAGTGAATGTGTTGAGCAAATCTCTGAGGCAGGAGAGAGGCCAGCATAATGGAAGTTGGATTTGACTAGAGCATAGACATGGAGGAGGAAGATGGCCATAGCGGAGGCTGGAGCAGCAGGCCGGGTTCAGTTCCCAGGATCCCATGGGGCACATTTATTGTAATGGCAACAAAGCCATTAAAGTCTGGGAAGGAGTGTGACAAGTTTATAAAATTTGTTTCCTTAAAAGACCTCTCGGGCCTGATGTGGAGAATAGATGATAATGATAGATAATGATAATGTGAATTGCATTATGGTTTCTGATTCCACATTTACTCCATTCCCTGTTATAGAATAACAGAGCCTTGCTCTGTACCCTGTGACTTTACCCCTCCCCTACTTGATTGGGAGGGGGGCATTTCCTCACCTGCTTGATGTTGGGCTTGACCATGTGACATGCTTCAGCCAATGAAAGGTTAGGATGTGCTAGGAGCAGAGGCTTTAGACGGGCTGGCATGGTCTGTGTTGGCCTCATGCCTCAGCATCAGTCATGAGCAGAACATGCTCATCCAGCCACTGGTCCCACACTGACAGTCAGCCTTAAAGCAGTAAGCCAGCCCACACACCTCCAGTGAGAGAAAATAAATGATTTCTGCCGTAAGCCACTGGGAGTTCATTGCAGCTTTTGCTAACTCATACAGGAGGGTATAATAATGAAAGCAAGGAGACACATTAGTGGCCTAAGTAAGATATAATGGTGGATTGGACTAAAATAATGACAGTGAAGAGATGATAGAAAAAAATGGAATAGATTCTAGAGATAGGCTTTAGAATCAATAATCTGGATGACTGACTGAATGCAGAAATAATGGAAAATGCCCAAGATGATATTTCAACCACAGATTTGTACAGTATTGTTCAACTTTATGTTTGCAAAGGCAATTGCATATGCCCAGAGCTTTCAAGTGATGTATGTCAGCTTATTTGTGACTATAGAGATCATTATTTTGGTGAAAAAATTAAGAAATTAAGTTCCCTTGCTGGGAGTCCATGGGGGAGGAACCAGGCTGCTGGGTGTTTACTGTTCTTCCCCTAGGAAGCAATGCCAGCCCCGGTTCAGAGGACCAGTTTCCACCTGGCTCGCCCAGGTGATAGCTCTTCCTTTTACGGGATTGATATCTAATGTCCTGTTGTGGCTTTGGGGTTGTCACAGGCGTGCCAGCTTCTGCTGTTAAGAAGCACCAAATCCATCACTTTTATTAGGCAGCAGAAAACTCCAATTTCTTATATTTTTGTGCAAGATGCTTGCCTGGCTTTCTGCTTAAGGCACACGTCGTGCCTGAACTTGGATCCACAGCTTTGAAACCTGGCCTTTTCTTACACATTTTCCCACTTCGTGCTGGGTAATTCTAATAGCCACTTATATATTTTTTTTTTCAAGAAAACAATGAACTATTTTCTGTTCAACGTTAGTGAGCTGGAAGCATCATGATTTTCATTAACAAAATGAGAAAATAAATGTTTGGCACTCCAGTTATTGAGAAAATGGGGTTGCAAAAACCAGAACATTCACTGATCCAGGCGGAATCTGACTCATTCTGTTACTGATGTTGTTCTCTCCCCACAGCTGGAGGGGTTGTGATATCTGTAATGGTCTGTAGGCAGCAAGCTTGCTGAGGCCTTTCTGTTGGAAGCTGAGGAATTATAAGCAGTTGTGACTCATATGTCAGGCCTGTTTGGTCCTCTTTTCTGGGTTCTCCCTGCTGAATTGGTCTCTGCTAGATTTAACTCCAAGCTTAATGGTTTGTCCATCTTCTTTCAGCAGAGCTCAGCCAGTATGAGAATTACCAAAAACTTTGCTTTTTGACACCAACATTAGGAAGATTAATTACAGTTCATTCTTAAATAAGTGTCTTGATAATTTGGCAAAGTTGAGATATACAGTATCCCATTTGTCAGTTTAATTCACAAGCCCCAGCCACTGAACTTGAGGGTAGAGAAAAAGGTTTATTTCCTTCCCTACACTTGAAATCCATCCTTCCCTACACTTGAAATCCACTTACGTGCTGTCAGAGGGCCAAGCTCTGCCAGAAGCCCTAACTGTGGCCTTTTAAACAGGAAGAAGATAGGAATCTGTACAGTTGTAGTGGCCAAGGGAATTTAGGAAGGGAAATGCCATGACCCCAGGTGGAATGTGGCTAGAAGATAATCTTTCACTTGTTCTTCATGGTTGGAAGGTAGCCAGAATCTTTAGTAACTGATCCTTATTAAGCTGTAGACCTTGACTTCCTGTTTTACTTTCAGTCATATGTTTTAAATTTGTAGTCTAATCACGTTTTCCACTAATGACACTTGGTCCCATATTTCTTTGAAATAACTCTCTGTTTTATTTAAGAAGACTTAGCTTTATTTACCACCATAGATTCTCATGTATAAGACTAAATCTTTAAAGAAAAAAAAAAGGTGTTTTAAGAGAGTTTAAAACATTGCACTTGGAAATGTACAATATTTTGCCATATCATTTCCCATGTCTTTCAAGGGACAGAAGCCAACAAGAATGTTATTAGGGTGGATTGTTGTGCAAAACCATCTTCTCTCATATATCACACAGAGAAATTTATTGGTTGATTGGTCCAGTGCTAACCTCTGGAGAATCTTCAGCATTTAATGGCCATTCCAAATTCTGCTTCATCTATTTACTACAAATGTCTATTAACACCTAAAACATGACATATGATATCAACTGACAATACAAAGAGGAAATCCAGAGTTCTTGACTCATTTTATACCTTTAATTGGTCTGTATTGAGGCCTTTGTTGAAAATTAGGTCAACTGCTTATAAAGTCTTTGATTTTTACTACTTAAGTTACATAGATTGTGGGCATGCAAATCTGGTCCCAGAAAATTTTAGCTTAATGAATAATAATTACCCAAAGTATTTTTGTTTATTAAAATGTCTTATCATTAGAGACTGATTTTAATAAAGAACAATAAAAACATATATCTATATATAAAACATATTCTTAAATATAGTTACAATTACTTTTAGTTCTTCACAAAACTGTTTTCATACATGCTTATTTTCTTGGTCACAAAGCATCTGCTCACACTTTTAAAATTAGAAAAACTTGCAGATGTGCATGTGTGTGTGTGCTTGTGTTAATGAGTGTTGCTTACATGCAGTCCCAGTGGCTGCTAGCTCTGACTTTGATAGGCCAAAATTTATATTTGAATTACTTATTTTTATTTTGTAGTGGATTAGAAATAAGAACAGATTCTCCACAATTGTAGTTATTCTAAATTTAAGTACATCCTTTTAAATAAAAATTGAAAATAATTTCTATCATATACACCTGTCTTCTAAGTTATGCATATTTCCCTGTGATTTTAAGACTCTGGATGAATCATACACATACACTTTAATCTTAATTTGTATATTTTTAAAGCTTTAGGATTCCCATAAGAAGAATTTCTAACAACCTAAACATTTAGCTAGATGTCAAGAGAGCTCATGAAAGGATGAATGTTTTGACACTATTTTTTCCATGTTTCTTCTCCTCTTCTCATGTATGAAGTTTATTTTATACAGTGAGTTCTTATTACCTAAAAGACAAACTTCCCTATGAAATAAATGTCTTATTCTTTATATACCACTTAGTTAAGATCAAACTTGACCAGGAATATAGGATTACAGATTCTTGCTTTGGTTCATAACTGAAAATATGCATGTGAAAGCCTCTCCCTACAATAGGATTCTCCCCTATGCATGAGCATCCCTGGTGCCATGAAAGAATTGTTAGGGGCTCATTTATGGTAAAAGTAGAATGGAGGAATGTAATGCTAGGTAAAGAATTATCACCTGAAGC
Organism: Myotis myotis; assembly: GCF_014108235.1. Lineage (NCBI taxonomy): Eukaryota > Metazoa > Chordata > Mammalia > Chiroptera > Vespertilionidae > Myotis > Myotis myotis. The sequence continues at coordinate 30,802,643 of NW_023416379.1, read as the reverse complement.
AAGTGTGGGCCTTCCTGCCCCACAGACACAAAAGCAAATTGGGCTCAACCCCAGTCAGCCTTAGTGTCTGAGGATTCAGAGCCCTTCTCATCATGTCAGTAACTTCTGACATTTCTTTCTGGTGGTTTCCTCTAAACTTTTCAATTACTGTTTTAAAATATAGTGTATTAATAGAAATGTTGAGTTACAGTAAGGTCAGCAGATCAGAAGATGATTGCCATTGAACAATAGTTATGATTCTCAGGAGGACAAGGCATGCCTGGCCATCGGATGGGGGGCTCACGGAAAGCACAAGGGTCAATCGAGAGGCCTTTATTGTGGTTTCTGCAGCAAGGAACAGGCGAGACCGGGTAAGCAGGCTTAGAATCTGCTAGCTTGAACAATTTCAGGAGGTTCTGGGGTGTAGGAGCTGTCCCTAGTTGTCTGGTAACTACCTCAGGTGATTAGAAGGGGTAGATAGTGGTGCAGAGTGTGAGAGTTCAGAAAAGGAGGTGGCTGGGGGTGTGGGCTCTAGGTTGGTTGGTAAGATGACTGGAGGAGAAGCGAAAATAACAGGAGCAAACATTGATTTTAAATTAGCCATAAAGTTGAAGTGACGGTGGGCCATGTGGCACTCCTGAATCCTAAGGGACTGTTTGGGCAGCACATTGATAAGCACACCATGACTTTGCTCCCCGAAGCAGGATGTGATCTGTGAGCTTATGTAGAAGGAATTTATTGTACGTGCTTGTATTACCATGATGCAATTTGTGTTACAATCTGGCGGGGGGTGGGGAGGGTGTGGTGCGGCGGTGCGGCAAGAACGGTTTGCTAGATAACCTGGGAAAGGGAGGCTGGGTATATAACTCCTGCCTGGTTTACAGCTGTCTCTGTAACTCTGCATGTGCCTTTGGATATTCTGGGCAAATTAAAAAAAAAAAACAGAAACAGCCTATGAGTATCTTTTTTTTTTTTTTTTAATATATTTTATTGATTTTTTACAGAGAGGAAGGGAGAGAGATAGAGAGTTAGAAACATCGATGAGAGAGAAACATCGATCAGCTGCCTCCTGCACATCCCCCACTGGGGATATGCCCGCAACCCATGTACATGCCCTTGACTGGAATCGAACCCGGGACCCTTCAGTCCGCAGGCCGACGCTCTAGCCACTGAGCCAAACCGGTTTCGGCAGCCTATGAGTATCTTTATCTGCCTTCATAGGACATGTGTGATGGTTCATTTAACGGGTCAACTTGAGTGGGTTGCAGGACATCCAGATAGCTAGTAAAACATGATATCTCGGTGTGTCCATGAGGATATTTCTAGAAGAGATTCAGCATTTGAATTGGTAGACGGAGTACAGATCACATTCACCATATGAATAGGCATCATCCACTCCTTGGAGAGACTGGAGAAACCCAAAAGGCAGGGGAAGGGCGAATTGGCTCTCTGAGCCTGGACATTCATCCTCTCCTGCCTCTGACATCAGTGCTCCTAGTTCATGGGTCTTTGGACTCAGATTGAATAACTCCACCAGCTTTCCTGGGACTCTGACGGTTCTGTTTCTCTGGAGAACCCTGACTAGTACAACATGAGTGACTGGGAGCAAGGATTTCTGGAATACAAAATAAAAGTTGTGTAATTTGTTTGCTGTGTCCCCTTGGGCCTGCCTCATAATCTTTTCATCTGTGAAATGGGAATAATGTTTGTATCCATAATGGTGTGACTTACTCCAAAGAATGTATTTAAAAGTGTTTAGCCCCAAGTTTAGTACTGTTGGTGGTTACCATTCTCCAGCTAAATTGAACGTAAGTACAATTTTAACCCAAATCTCAGCATAATAAACACTAATATGTGGCTGAAACTATTTGACTGGCGTGATATTTGTTACAACATTCAGACATTCTAAAGCCAGTGGAAATCGGGCAGAGATTTACATTTCAAAATTTTGTTGGCCTGTGTCCTTGTCAGCTACAACTTTTGAGTTGAACTGGAAGGTAATCAAGTCATAGGGGATGAGCTACTCTTCCCGATGTAGCCAGGGCTGCTGAGTGTTGTCCAGGTCTCATCACCATCTGATTAATGCTGCTTCAAGAAGCTGGGGCTGAGCGGGGAGGTTGGGAGGGAAGGCGGTGGAGAGAATGCAGAGTGGGGCCATTAAGAGCTCTTGAGGAATTGCTGCCAGAGTACTCTCTGATTTGCGTTCAGAGAAAATCAGGAATTTACTGCTCAGGCATCTTGATTTTGCCATAGCTACTTTCTTCTTATTTCTAAGTTATTATTAAACACGGGTTAAGCTCCCACAGTGTGCTGCGCAAAGCAAGTGAAGAAAGGCCTGTCCGAGGACAGCAGCTACTTTTAGGCTCTTCTTTATCTTTTAACTCAAATCCTAGGCTTACCCAGAAATATAATATCATAATAAAAATGTACATAAGAGGATGCTTCCAGACCTTTCCCTAGTTATTCTGCAATATAAAAATAAGTTACGCTAATGAGTAAAATTATCAGTGTGTTTGTGGCTCATCACTGCAGTCAGGATGTGGGATAGGCTGGGAAGCAGAGGATGGAATAGCCTCCATAACCCTTGGTTCTGAGAGACTGAATATAAAAATGAACAATGGCCAGAACGTATATAAAAATAAACTTTGACCTGCAACCTGCAACAACTTGCCCAGGAAACCAACCCCTTATCTGCAGTAAACAGTCCAGGAAGCTAAACAGTAACTTCTGCAGCAATTGGCCCCAAATGCCCAGGGCCTGATTAATAACGGACAGCCTCCCTAATTTTTCTCCTATGTGCAACGTAGGATCAACCAAAGAAAGTCAAATATGCATCCCTAACCAATCACAGAGCACTTCTAGTTAGCCTACCTACAGCTTCCCTTGGAACACAGCCTCCATTCAGGGCACACCTGAAACCTTCCCTCTTTGCACTAAACCATCCCCACTCCTGGTCCTGAATTTGAGTCTACCACAGCGCAAGTGATGATGGCTATGGCAAGTTCAGAATAATTATCCTTTACTTTTCTCAAGTGGTTGGTTATTTCCACAGTTCTAAGAAGGATAAGAAGGCTGACTGTGAATGACTCCCTACAAATCCTTCCCCACCACCTGGGGAGGATGAAATAACTGCCAATGGCGTCTGTGTCATTAGTGGACAGCCCAGTGGGTTTGGGTGAGTGGGTGAGTGGGTGAACATAGAGATCTGAGTGTGTGTGGGCAACCAAACTTTATATATTAGCAAAGAACTCAGAGACTGGGTGTAAAAATGGCAAAAACAACAGTACAGCCCTCCCAGGACTCGGGAATTAAGATGAAAAACCAATAGGTTCAAAGCACCACGAAACACAAACTGAACAGTACTTTCAACTGTTCAATGTGCACTGTGAGATTTTAAAACATTACTGACTTTAGCAATTTTATGACAATATTTTTCTACCATTTAAGCTGCTTTGGGCATAGCTTTGAAATTTGTTTAAAAGGATTTTCTCTCTGCCTTAAACACATCAAAGCGGGTCTTCAGGCAGAGGGATAATGTAGGGAGTTTCACTCCTAGGAAACTCAGTTGGGAAAAGGTAAACTCACAAAGGGAATTGAAGTTACCAAGCAAAGCCAATAGGAGCTACTAATAACAGAGCATTTTCACTTGCAAAAAGTAATTGTAGAATGATACAGTCGTGACTAAGAATTAACAGTAGAATAGATCTTTCTAACCTCACTGATTGTCAGTGTTAATTGGGCTGTATTTCTTCATTTACTCTAGTGTTCTTTATTTGTAAACTGTTAGCTACAAAGGTCATTGCTGAAATGCTAGGAGCCCTCACTGGGTCTTTATGAAACTGGAGGCTCCTACTTTTCCCCTTAGACTGGTGGTTGTTAGTTGTGCCAGGTCATTAGGACCATCCCACTTCAGACCAGTTAAATCATAACCTCTGTGTATTTCTAAAAATAGCTCCCCAGGTGATTCTAACGTGCACAGAATGTTGAAAAGCCACTCTCCTAGAAGAAGCAGGATTTCGTGGACAGTAAATGTCACCTTGAATTGCGTTCATTTTGTTTTAGGGTTGTAACAATTTAGTAAAACCACTTTAACCATGTCCATGGTAAAGCAATGGTAATGCCCGTAATGCCCATGTTACAGGTGGACTCTCTGGAGCTTTTCTGACTTGCTCAGTACTGTGTGCCTCAGGATCCAAGGGTGGTACTTGGGGAGAGGGGGCACCAGACCTGGAGTAATGAGACGATGGAAGACAGATTCATCTATTCCTTCCCTGGTTTCCATCTTCAATTTGAAAATTATTTGGGAGAAGAGGCCAAGCGGTGGAGAGTGGTCATATGCTAAGTTGGTTGTGTGAGTGGCCAATGATGATGCAGTATCACTTGCCTGCTCTGTTAGAAAGTACAATGTATTTTCACCATTGCCGTTGACCACCCCAAGGACACAGGACCTAGAGGTGTGGTGAACCCTTTGTACTAATGAATTAGAGAAAGCTTTAGGAAACTGATTTAGAGGCATGGAATCTGTAATTTTGTACCTCCCCATCTCAGATTTCGATGCAGAAATATCACCAAGGGACTCTATAGGAGGGATTTAGTTTTTTAGAATTCACAATATCACAAATGAAGTACCATCTCTTTAAGAACAGAGCAAATCAGAATTGTGTAACTAGATTGTTAAAACCTTCAGTGCCTGGGCAGTTAGGGAGGAAAGTCAGAGTGCTGGCTCCCTCACCAGGCCTCTCCTGCAGCAGAAGAGGGTCTGGCCTCCAGGCTCCTGTTGACAGAAACTTCCCTTGAACAGGTGCATCTGGAAACAGAATTTGAGACCTCCCAAGGAGTGCATAACTTAGAAAGGGCTGTGTGTTCCTGGTTTGCTTTGAATATATTTTTGCAGAAATGACTGCTCTTGATTCTCTATTAATTTCTCCCACCCTTTTTAGCTGTCGGAGCTACTTTTCCTGTTAGATGGGTATGGCTTTCTTTAGCATTTGAAAAGATGTAAAATAGTCTCATTGTTCTTAGACTTCCCATTGATATAGAGGAAAATGTTTCAGATTAATAGCCCTGCTACTCTTCTTTAAGGTAAATAAGTGTCATAAAGACACTATTTTGGTGTGATTCCTTTAGAGCTGGAGAAGGTTCCCCAGAAGTCTGCACTGTGCTCTTATTGCTTACCATTACCTGATGACTACTCTTGAAAGAGCACAAAAATTGTGAGTAAAATTTCTCCAACATTACCACTGCTCTCATCATTCAGCAGATTCTCAATTATATTTCCTAGTGGGATATGGACATAGGTAAATGAAACCATAAAGAATATTATAGTTACTATTTAAAAAATATTTTAATAGTTTTTACATTTCAGAGCAATTTGAAGTTTACAGCAAAATTGAGTGGAAGGTGCAAATTTCTCATATACCTCTGCCTCCACACATGCCTTATCAGCATTTTGCACCAGAGTGGCACATTTGTTACAATTGATGAACCCACATGGACACATCACTTTAACCACTTAGTGAAGACTAGAAGAGATGTGGAGATTTTATAAAGAGAGTAGTGAGGCAAATTGGAAAGTGAAAGATGGCTTAGGGCCGAAACTGGTTTGGCTCAGTGGATAGAGCGTCGGCCTGCGGACTGAGGGGTCCCAGGTTCGATTCCGGTCGAGGGCATGTACCTGGGTTGCGGGCATATCCCCAGTGGGGGATGTGCAGGAGGCAGCTGATCGATGTTTCTCGCTCATCGATGTTTCTAACTCTCTATCTCTCTCCCTTCCTCTCTGTAAAAAATCAATAAAATATATTAAAAAAAAGAAAGAAAGATGGCTTAGGAATGGCTTGGACAATGGTGGTTATAGGGAGACAAAGGGAAATGAACAAAGAGGTAGAGTCAATTGGACTTGATAATTGATCAGAAATAGGGACTGAGTGGACAACAGCAATCAAAGGTGACCATGGCATAGACATTTACAAGACAAGGAAGAATAAGAACTGAAGCAATAATTTATGTTTGGTTTGTGTTATGGAAAAAATTTGGTGGAATCAATAGTTGTGTTAGACCTGTTAAGTTTGGGAAGTCAATCAATGTTGTCATGTCCACTCAGCAGTTGAATGTACCTGTTTGGTCCTAAGAGGGAGATTGGGACTGAAGACTTAAATCTGGGAGTTATCAGGAAAGAATTTGATTTAAAGTCAAGGGGTTAGATGATATCATCTAAAAGGGAGAATGTAGGGAGGGAAGACGAGGGCCTGCTCTGGGCCTTGGCAGAGGAGGAGCGGACAGGTTAAAGCCAGAGAAGATTGGCCAATATGTTAGCAACTAGTCATTTCAGTGGAAAGGACATGGGTCTGACTGGAGTGGGTTGAAAATTAAAAAGGAGGTGGAGGCAGCAAACATTTCCATAAGTTTTGCTATGAAGGAGAGAGAGAAATGAGCAATTAACTGGTGGGGTGTGAGGTCAAGGGAAAGTGTATTAATTAGACTTTATAACAGAGTTACCAGAGCATGTTTATTTATGGTTATGCAGGTGAATTGGTCAATGTTAGTGTCAAACAGCAAATAAGGTGTGCTTAATAATATTTATAGCATTTTACTATGATAAATTATGTAAATTTCTATGTCCCAGTGAATTGCAAACTCCTTGGGAGAAAAGATATCCTTCATTAATTGTCAATTCAAACCCTTTATTAGGTGTGATCTCATTTGCTCTTCACAGGGGCCCTTTATGGGAGACATCATCTTCTCTATTTAAGAGATGAAAGGATTTAGGCTCAAAAAGGTTGAGCAGCTGACATACAATAATTCCAGTGGTGAGTTGGAGGCAGAGTTAAGATTCAGGCTCAGATCTGTCTGCCTCTAGACCACACACTTTCTCTTCCTACACTTCTTTTTCACTGTTTTCTGCTATGTATCCCAGTGCTTGCTTCGTACTGTTCCATATTAGGCACAAAGTAACCTGAACCTTAATAATGATGAAGCAAGTAAAACAATGCTATAGTAATAAACCTTAAAAGCCTGCAGTTTGATTGCTCTCGCATTCTATTTGTGATAATATAGTCCATTTGTTGATCTAGGAAATGTTCCAGAGAAGCAAATGAGGTGAAGGCTGAAGGTGTCTGTTGAGTGTTGGGATTAAGAGGTCATCACTTACCTAGGTGGAGACGACAGGCAGATGCAGCAGGCCGAAATGTGAGAGGGAAAGAGAAAGGAGAGGAAATACAGATGTCATTGCAGGACATTTGATTATAAAACAAATGAATTAGGAGGACATAGTTAAAGGAGCTGCTTTGTTGTGTAAGATATCTGATCATGTTTATGTGCTGGAGGGAAGGAATTTTAAAGAGTAAGAGATGTGGAATTTCAGACTTGGGACTGAAACACTAGCAAGGGTTTAAGCCACTTTTCCATAGATATTGAGGCACAGGCACCTGAGATTGACACCTAGGTAATGAAGCCATCTCATTCAATCTTCATATCTCTATGAAGAAGCTTCTATTGCTAGCTGCCTTCTGAAATTGAGGAAATTTAGACCCAGAATCATTCCCAATGTCACACATCTAAATTGCTCAGCTGAATTACAATACCGACTCTGGACATTATCTCAATCGGTATAATATAATCTTTTTACTCAAATTTTGAGATTGAATCCTAGCATCGCCAAATTCTATCCATCCTTTAAGATTAGTTTCCCTTCTCATTTAATGACTTTCTGGAGAATTAGTAGGGAGAAGAGTGAAGTGGAGGGGGGATTACATCAGCAATTTCAACAGTCCTGGAAGGAATAGTTCTTACACTGTTTCTCTGCTGTGTTTCATGGTGTCTGAGTCTTGAGTCTCTCTTTATGTTGCTACTTCTCACTTCTCCTTATCCCTTCTCTCTACCATTCACTTTCAGGAGTCAAATCTCCATAGTGGATCATACAGAAAAACTTTCTCTCTTCTCTGAGTCAGGAAGGCATGCAAAAAATAGAGCCCTAGTAGATCCTTCTAAGAGAAATTCAGGAGCCAACTATTAAAATCCTCTGAAATTTATAAGGTACTTGAGTAAGAAAAATCTAAAACTTGTTAAAAGGAACGTGAGCATTCAGTTCTCATCCAAGGCTGGCTCTGGTAGAAGAGTGTGGAAGATTTGCAGTATTTGTTTACCCCAATTTTTCCATGTTTGGACACTCATCCCTTAAACGTCCTCCCACCCTCCAGCCCTGCCTTTTCAGCTGCCAGTTTAGTCTTACTTCTGGATGTCCAGTTGGTATCTTAAAGCGACATCACTTATGTTTCAATAGCATGGGCCATTCTTTATGCTATACTATGTTGGAATTCTGGATTGTTACTCTGGGGTCATAGCATAAGCTAATATAAGGGTTGATGACAGGGGGAAAAATGAGAAGAGGAATGATTCATTTCTCTCACCTCAGGTAGATATGTGGTATTCTTAATATCTTCTATTCAGAGGTAACTGTTAGCCAATTCCAGTCACAAAATGCGATTAGGGACTTACTATGTCATAACCTTTATTTTTGTGAGTTTCACACAATCTGGATCTGATCCCTGGGTAAATGCCATTCTGATTCCATTAAGGTTAAATTTCAAACAGACAGTAAAGGGCAAAGCAAGAGCTGAAAGTAATTATAGAGAAGAGTGCACATCTGCTCCACCAGAGTGTCCATCTTGCTGCTGATGCCGAAATGGGTTAAACCTTTTCTCAGAATTGGTTGAGCAGCTTGAACAGTAGGATGTTATTAAATGACAAGATGGGTCCATTTTGGGATGAAGGATAAAAATTAAGGTGCCAAAAATAAATCACCCCAATAAAAAATACATTTCTTCACTTCTCTGGAATCAGCTGATGCTTTCTTGCTGAGAACACAAATACTGATCTTTATCTTAGGAAAGAAAACACCCCACAAAACTTCAAATGAATGCTACTGGGATATTGAAAAAATAACATATGATTCATTATATGTAGAACTGTAACCACATTCACCTTCATGCTTAGGTAACTCTCTAGAAGTTGTGAGCTTCAGGCAATTTACCAAGACCTTCAAGACTTTGGAGAAACACTGAGTTACTGTTATGGTTTAAGAGCTTCCTGTTTATATGATGATAACAAGGAGGCATATCTTTTCAGTGGTTTATCAACTAAGTGGCCTTAAGGATCTCCCTACTAAAGACTAAAATGACTTTTTCTCTAAATCAGGTGTTCAGAGTTTTATTTTATGTGTCTTGTCGATCCAGAGATAGAGGTTTAACCATGGTAGTATAGACCATGATACTATTGGAGATACCGCCTAACTGAGTTTATGATAACCCACCATTAACCTAGAAGACCCAATTTTTGTCATCCAGCTTCTCCCATTTGGCAGCCCTCAGTTTGTTCTCTGTACCTATGAGTCTGTTTCTGTTTGTTTATTTATTTTCTTCTTTAGATTCCACATATAAGTGAAATCATCTGGTATTTGTCTTTCTCTGACTTATTTTACTTAGCATAATATCCTCTCCATCCATGCTGTCTCAAATAGTAAGATTTCATTCTTTTTTTATGGCTGAGTAATATTCCATTGTATATATGTACCATATTTTCTTTATCCAATCATCTATTGATGGACACTTGGATTGCTTCCATATGTTGGCTATTGTAAATAACACTGCAATGAACATAGGGGTGGATATATCTTTTCCCATTAGTTTTTTGAATTTCTTTGGATATTTATACCTACAAGTGGAATTGCTGGGTCATTAGGTAATTCTGTATTTTATTTTTTAAGGAAACTCCATACTGTTTTCCACAGTGGCTGCACCAATTTGCATTCCCACCAGCAGTGCAAGAGGATTCCCTTTTCTCCACATCCTTGACAATACTTGTTTGTGGATTTATTGATGATAGCCATTCTGTGAGGTGATATCTCATTGTGGTTTTAATTTACATTTCTCTGATAATTAGTGACCATAAAAATATTTATTGGCCACCTATATGTCCTGTTTGGAGGAATGTCTAGGATCTGATTTTTTTAAAAGGGTATCTTTAAATGCCTGCCTGCCTCCTGGGGATAATACACATTAACTTAGTGCTTCATTGTCTCACTTCCACAAATTAAAGATATTGCCTACCAATCATATAAATTAGGTAGTTTTTTACAATGACATAAATAATTTGTCTATTGCTATTTAGGTAGTTCTTACTTTATGCCATTTGAAGCTCTTCTGCATGTGATAATGGGTTATTTGAAAAGAATTAAGTTCTTTGGGAAAGTCATATTTGGGCAACTCTATTTGTAATAATATGAGGTGCTCCCTGGGAACCCCCCCAAGCACAGGGTTCCCTTATATAGGTATACATTGCCACTTGCCTGAGGCAACCTTTTTATTTCTTTGCCTGTGGGGCCTACGGCTATCTGAATTTCAGGCCTTTGGGATCCAAGGTCAATTGCCTATTTTTGTCTTCTCTGACCATACCTTTTCCTAATAGAGTCCTACAAAGGTTCGTTCTCTCTCTCTCTCTCTCTCTCTGTCTCTCTAAATAGGTAGGTAGATAGATAGTAGGTAGATAGATAGATAGACAGATAGTTAGATAGATAGGTTCTCTGTAATTTCTGTGCTGAACTTACTCTGAATACCTGTTATTTACTTTTCTACTTCTGTTAATTTAGGGGCCACTGTGACATCTTATTGGAATGAGAAAGTTTTAGATATGAAATACTTGCTGTACATCATGAAAATAATTTATATAGAGGATGTCTTAGGCCTAGGATTGTAGCCATCTTATGCTAGGTACTTCTCTAGGATAATGGACTTGCCTTATTCAATTCCAAGTTTACAGAGCTTTGAACAGTGCCTGGAATATACTGTGTTCACTAATTTTTATTGAATGACTGAATAAGTCAATGTGCATTTCAGCATCTCAAAAATACATATTGAGTGCCCTAACTGGTTTGGCTCAGTGGATAGAGTGTCGGCCTGTAGACTGAAGGGTCCCAGGTTCGATTCTTGTCAAGGGCACATACCTCGGTTGCAGGCTCCTTCCTGGCCAGGGCCATGATCGGGGTTCGTGTAGGAGGCAACCAATCGATGTGTTTCTCTCACATTGATATTTCTCTCTGTCTTTCCCTCTCCATTTCACTCTCTCTAAAAATCAATGAAAAAATACCCTCCGGTGAGGATTAAACAAACAAACAAACACATATTGAGAGAGTACTATAGGCCAGATCAAAGCTACATTTAAGGCACAAAGATGATCCTAAGAAACTTACAGAAAGGAAGTAGGGGAAAATTTACATACAAATTCTGCATGTATTATATACAGGAAGGTACCTGAACACAGAGGAATTTGGGGGGTGAAGTGGGGATGGGAAAAGATGGTATTGCTCTAAGAAGAGGAAACAGCATAATGCCCTGGGAAACTACATGTGATTTGGAATTTTTGGAGAACAATGTGGGAAGTTAAAAATGGCAAGAGCCAGCCACTGAGGCCCATGTAAACTATTCTGCCATGACTCAGTGTACCAGCATGCTTCCCATACTTTTTTATTTTATTTTTAAATATATTTTTATTGATTTCAGAGAGGAAGGAAGAGGGCGAGAGAGATAGAAACATCAATGATGAGAGAGAATCATTGATCGGCTGCCTCCTGCATGCCCCACACAGGGGATCGAGCCTGCAACCCGGACATATGCCCTGACTAGGAATCAAAACCTTGACATCCTCGCCAGTTTGGCTCAATGGATAGAGCATCGGCCTGAAGAATGAAGAGTCCCAGGCTCAATTCCGGTCAAGGGCACATGCCTGGATTGCGGACTCCATCCCCAGTCCCCAGTGTGGGTCGTGCAGGAGGCAGCCGATCAATGATTCTCTCTCATCATTGATGTTTCTATCTCTCTCGCCCTCTTCCTTCCTCTCTGAAATCAATTAAAAAATTGATTGACATCCTGGTTCATGGGTCTATGCTCAACCACTGAGCCACACAGGCCGGGTCATGCTTCTCATTCTTAACTGTATGACTCTTCTCACTCCATAATAAAATCCAGCATAGAATGCCAATTATATAAATCAAATAAGAGTAAAATGTTGTTAGTGTAAGTATATTTAAATGTTCAATTTTATATGATACAAAGGACAGTGAGAACAATGCATATTTTTATTAAATACAAACTTCAATATAAGAAATTACGTATATGATATTTGTGCATTATAGTTACAGATTAAAATTATTTTCATTTATGTATATGGGCATGTGTGTATTCAGATCAACTGTTTGAAATATTGGAAAAAATTAAAAATGTTGAAAGTAGCAGTATTAAACTTTATCACTTTTTTATTCATTTATTATAATTATACATATTAGTGGGGAAGGGACTCAGTTATGACATGTTTTGTGATTTTTATTAAGGAGATAATCACAAGTAAATTTATTAAGGAAATAAAACAAGTTGATTAATCTTTCAATCACATATATTGTCCTACAATGATACCTGGTTGAATCCCATTTTATATTAATCTGTACATTAGTTTTAGATAGTTAGATATAATATGCAACTTAGTTTTTATAAAATAAGGGTAGAGATAATAAGACTTAATTTTTATAAAATGAAGGTAGGGATTAATTTCTTCTGCTTTACAAAAGTAATTGGGACAACTGATGAAATATAACTAAAGTCTGAAGATTCAATAATAGTATTGAATGATATTGTGTTAATATCCCGATTTTGGTAATTATAGTGGGTATATAAGGTAACATCACTGCTGTAACTTACTCTTATATGGGTTAGAAAACAATAATTTGTACACATATAATATTTATGTGTATAATTTATACGTACAGACACATATTATATGTGAGATAAAGTACATATTGTAAAGTGTTAATAGTTGGAGAATCAGGCTATACAGGGCTTTTCTTGTATGATTCTTGCAAATTTCTATAAATGTAAGATTATTTCAAAATAAAAATTACAAAAGCAAGTAATAAATGAATCAGAAAAAAAACACCTCTCCTATGCTAAAGTTTTCCTCTACTCACGCTTTTGTATAATTTTGATACTAAGACTTATTTAATACTTTTAATAGAAAGGACAGATGATAGTCTGTAGATAAGGGTTTTTAATTTATAAATTATGTGGTATCATGGTTCTGAGAGCATCAGTACAAAAACATTTAAATAGGATGTGGCAAAGCTAAAGCTAAAATTGTCCTTTCATTTAGCACCAGTGCTCCACAAACTAATTGTGCATTCACAATCATTTTAATGAATATTTTGTAATGAATGTTACCATGAATCTGCATGAAAATAATTGTTAATTTAATGTAATGATTATTTAATGAAAGCCTGAAAATCCCAAGATATTAATTTTCTTATTGATTTGCACATTCAATTTGTATCAAACATATATATTAATAGCCATGGTTTATGTGGGGTTTGTTGACTTTTATTAAGCACTTCCCATCTGCTAAGTGCTACATACATGACAGGAGGCAGTCACTGTTTCTTTTCAAGGTGCTTTCCTAAGACTGGATAATAAAGACAAGCTTCATCACGGCTGGCACCCCTCCCCTCCTCCTTCCAGATGGGGAGGAGAGGGTGGATGACATGTGCTGCTTGGGGACGTAGGAAGAGAGCACAGGTGAGCAGCTGTGTACCTCTTTCCTTAAGCGACTTCCTCAGCTGTCATCTCTTCTCCAGGAAAGTCATTTACTTGGGGCTGTGCAGTCATTTAGAGGACATTTTTCTGTGGCTCACCTCTGGGTGACTTTGTAAAAACAAAGAAGTCTGGAAAGGATGCAGGCTGAGTTTGGCCTTGGCTGGAGCTGTATGGCAGATGGCAGCTATGGGAGGTAAAGGCGTGGCTGTGCTCAGCTTGACTGGCAACCCTGGGCAAGATGCTCAGACATCAGAGGAATCCCCTTTCTCTCTCATGGCTACCCTTGTCCTGCTGGACACTTACTCCAAAGGGTTTTCCCTGAATAACCTTAATTCACAACTGCCTCTCCTTTCACTAATTCCCAAAGGTTTAGCTATGTGCTTTATACCAGTTTCAAACTCTACCTGTACCTGCATTCATGCCTTTGTCTTGCTTTAGGGGTCTCCCTCCGTGCTCAGTAAGGCGATAACATCTTTCTCCTACTATTCAAGGGCAAAAGCTTTAGAGTTCAGCGTTTCAGGATGCAATTCCAGACGTTTTCTTCTACTCCAGCTCTAAAACCTTGGACAAGTATTTAAACTCTTTTAGCCCATGCCTTCACATCTCTAAAATAAGAATAACAACAACGATTACTTCTACCTCTACCTATTCTCTTTAAGACCTTGCTTTTGGAATTAAGATTACTTAAAAGAAACTAAGATACACCCTAGCTGGTTTGGCTCAATGGGTAGAGAATTGGCCCATGGAGGGTCTCAGGTTCGATTCCAGTCAAGGGCATGTACCTCGGTTGCAGGCTCAATGGATGCTTCTCTCTCTGTCTCTTCCCCTCCCGTCCACTCTCTAAAAATCAATGGGAAAATATTCTCGGGTGAGGATTAACAAAACAAAGCAAAACAAAGAAACTAAGATACAAACTATTGGGAGATTTCATTAATCTTATTATATCTCCAGAAGACAGGAGATAGATAATGACTGGTCTAAATTCATACAGAGAAGAAAATTTGCATAAGCATCATATAGATGCATTCCTATCTAATAAAACAAATCTTCTGCACACTCTCCCCAGCCCCACCACTACCCACTGTATAATAATAGTCATTCTCTAAATAATTGTAGTGAAATGGGAAGTTATTCCTCCAGTTTCTGGAGTGAAGTTCAGTTTTGTGCTTGGGACAGATGGGTCTACCAGTTACCTCAATTTTACTAGGTGTAGCAGTTAATAATGCAGATTTTTTTCAATAGATGGAGTTACACATATGTTGATATATATGTGATTTGATATGTTTGCTATTTTGTTGTATTGACAGCAAGCTCCAAAACTTCATATGTCACATTTTCTGGTGTTAACATCATAGATATTTTTACGCTTAAAAATGTCGAATTTTGTGCCAAAAAAAGAGCATTTGTGGGAAGTTTTAATTCATTACTTTATTTTGAAGAAAAAATTATTGTATACTTCGGGAAGCTTATGGTGAACATGCTTCATCTCAAGATACTTGTGAACTCTGGTTTAAACACTTTAAAAGTGATGATTTCAATGTGAAAGACAAAGAACGTCCAGGTCAACTGAAGAAGTTTGGAGACCAACAATTACAAGCATTATTGGATGAAGATGCGTGTCATTCTCAGCCTAATTAGAGTTGAGGAAACATGCTAGAAGAGAGAGAGCAAGATAACCATGTGAACAAGTAATTTCCACATCTACACTTGACTCAATTATAGTTTAAGGTCATATTCTCCCATGCCAAAATGAAATTTATGAACTCTGTTCAGCCTTGGAATATAAGAATCTGAGCCTGTAGGAGCCAAGGGAGGGCTTCATGTATAGATAAAATATAGAAAGTCTGTGGAGCTCAGCAGCCAAATGTCTACATTAGCAAACTTGAAGTAGCATCCACAAGAACTACCAACAAAACAGGTGTACTCTCTTCATTTCCTTTATGTCTACTGGCTAGCTGATAAATGCTACTGCACCTGGGGTAGACCAGGACAGGGGTTGGTTAGTAACCCTTCGTGTCCTTGCTGGTGGATGACTGTACCACAAATCTGAGTGGCTGAGAGCAGTTATTAGATATTCAGATAGATCATTAGCCACCTGACTGCTCAGATTGTATAGCTAGAGGCATAATTTCTAAGTGGCTTCCTCCATCTTGCTGGGACTTTAACATCAAAATGCAAGTCACAGAAAATCAAACAGAGTGAAATTTACATGTTCTGATATTAAGACTCTGTGGCTCTTGTTTTATATACTTCATTCAAAGGGCTTTAATGAGGGATGTTTTGATGACTCTTTTTAAACAATTGGAACTTCCGTATAAGTGATTGTTCTGCAGCTTTAAAGGGATTCTGTCAGACCAGCCCACAAGTTCTTTTACCCAACTCTAATTAAATAAATTGTTATATAAACAGATGTCTATTACACCAAAACCTACTTCACTTGGGAACTCAAATTTTTCTCAGTTTGTATGCCAGTGGCTGAAAAAAAAATCTTTTGATGTTGCTAAGGAACATTTTATGCTGTCAGGATGTGGGCAGAAAGGCAGTCATCAATCAGATTCCTTTGCCTTCATGCGCCAAAGAACAGAGAAAAAAGACCCAGAAGGGAGAGCACATCACAAGCCTTGGCTCAATCCCCTAACAGATCTCTTTATCTTGGCTAAATTAATTCCTTTTCCGAATATACACACTTCTATCTGCATCTCCTACATAACTGTGATAAAAACAATAGTATATAAAAAGATTTTCCTCTGCAGAGTTTTATCTGATCTTCAAAATACAGTCATGAAAGAGCTAAAGGAGAACCTATAGTCTTCTACTGGGCAAATTCTCATCTCTCAAAGCCACTGAGCTAACATTCATTCCTTTATTTATCCATCCGTTCATCCATGCATGTATGCATACATGAAGCAACTCTTTCTGGTTATCCATTATGTGCCAGGCACTGTGTTTGTGCTTTTACAGAATGATGACTAAAAACATACCTGGACATTGCCCTCAACAACTCATAGTCTAATTGAGGAGGCAGACAATTTATACATATATATATATATATATATATATATATATATATATATATATATTATGCAAATGAGGTCGGGAGTCTGCAACAGTCACGACCAGCTCAGGAGGAGGGGCCAGGTGTGGCCCTGAGCCTGAAAGAACAACACGCAGGTGCGGCCTGGAGCCTGAGAAATCAACACAGAGGGGCGCCTGCTCTGAGCCTCCGCAGCATGGCTGGGGGCTGGCCCCCAGCAGACACAACACACACACACACACACACACACACACACACACACACACACACACACGGTACCTGCTCCGAGCCTCCATGGCCAGACTACCACGTGGGGAGCGGGTCTAAGCCATCAGTAGGACATCCCCTCAGGGCTCCTGGACTGTGAGAGGGGGCAGGCTGGGCTGAGGGACCCTCACCCCCCAGTGCACGAATTTCGTGCACTGGGCCTCTAGTTAATAAATAATAAAATTGATAATTACAAGCCATGATAAACTTATGACTTGAATGGGAATTAAAAGAACATGTAGGAGAAGTATTATGAAGGATCCCTTCAAGAGATGAATTTTGGGATGAGTCTGAATAATGCATAAAGTTTATCTAGGGTAGAGCAGGTAAAGAAAATATGTGAGCTGGGAGAAAACATGTTAACCTCTGTGATCCTGAGAAAGACCAACTTGGCAGGAACTCAGAGAGGGAGGAGGCATGAGGGTTGATGAGGAAAGAGACAGAGGCAAGGTATCATGTTGAGAACAGCTTTACAGGTCATGTTCATTTTCTTTCTTCACTCTAAGAGCAATGTGAGAACATTGCTACTTTATGTGAAAAGACACAATTGTATTTGTATTTATAAAAATGTCTGGCTATAGAGTGAACAATCAGCAGGATGGGTCAAAGTGGATGACAGAGAACAACTAGCAGGCATTCTGCCGTCAGTTGTCTGAGGAAGGGCAAGACTGAGTTTGAACGAGGTCTTGGCAGTGGAATAGAGAGAAGTGTTCAGATTTTACAGAAATTTAGAAGACCAAGTTTAGAGGTGAGTATCCTTAGCATCTTCCACCTCAAGTACCTGGGTAGAATTCTCTTTGGGGACACCTCCTGCCCCAACCTGCTAGAACTGTCAGTCTAGCTTTGTCTCTAGGGCAACCCCTTAGTAACACTCTGTTTAGAAACCCAAGTACCTGCTGCAGAGGCTGCCCTGCTCCATGTATTAGGAGACACTTAGAAACTCTGAACTCACTCTTGGCTCATAAGCATGAGGTTTCTTGGCCCCCAAACTGTGAACTTTTCTATTTCTGAGAGTCCCACCTTTTTTTCTAATGTCAGAAGCCAAAACATCCCTTACTGACTGAGGTTCTGTGCTCTGGATCTCTTCCCCCTTTCTGTGCCCTAGGACCAACAGTATACTCTCATCTTCTATATACTTTTCCACCTCAGCCTGCTTCCTTCCCAGTGGTTTATAATCCACTCATTCCTCTTTCTGAAACGTTCCCTGGCCATTGCCCTATCCCTTCCTTCCTGACAGCCAAAGCTAGGAGCCCACACTTTCTCTCTCCACTCTCTTGCCTCCCTCTAGAAAAAGCATTTAGTCCCATCAACAACTATTCCTGCAGGACTCTGTATAAAGTGTGTCCCCAGTAAAACTTTACCAAGTATTATGAAAATTTGTAAATTCATAGCTTCTATGCACTATACATTTTATTTCTTAGAAATGTCTTAGAAAAAAATATTGAACATACATGCCAAAAGATGTGTGCAGTCATATCTAAAGCATTATTAGTAGTAATGCAAAAAAGTAGAAACAACCCAGTGTCTTTAAAAGGAAAATAAATTGTTGAATATTTACATAAAAGAATATTAAACAGCAGTATACATAAATAAACTACAATAATATACAACAACACCGATGGATCTTATAAGCTACAATAACTAGAATGGCAACTACATACAACATGAATTTGTGTATGTAAATCTCAAAACATAGGAGCTCCTAAGTTGAATATGGTTTCATAGTAATTTTGTTATGATTAATATTTCTATGTCTATATGTATCTACCAATGTAATATAAAAGATTATTATATGAAATAAAACATTACAGATGTTTATGCCAGAATTACATTATTATAATAATTTCAGTTGGTAAGTTTAAAAATTTATTTTAAACACCATATTTTAGCCTTGGTGGCTGTTATGAGGAACAATGTGCAACAACAGAAATGATTTGAAATATGGTGATTATGCACAGTATTATATTTTGTGGTTATTTTTGCAGCTATAGAAATGCAAATGTTCCCTGAATAAAACAGGTGACAGGAAACTTGAAGCTTTGGAATATTAAGTCTTATTTATTTTTGAATGACCATTATGAAATCAGGAAAAACATGATAGTATCTCTTCTCAATATTACTATTCAAAATTTTATAAAAACTAATATAAACAGGACACACACATTTGTACACATTAGAGAAGAATAAAACTGTCATTTGTACACAAAATAATCCTCTACCTAGACAATCTAATAGAATCAATGAAAAACACCATTAAAATTAAAAAGGTTGCTTGTATAATAGTCCCCTTATCCAAGGGGAATGTGTTCAAAGACCTCTAGTGGATGCCTGAAACCATGAATAGCGCCAAACTATATATATATTGTTTTTTCCTATACAAACATAATTAGGATAAAGTTTAATTTATAAATTAGGCATGGTAAGAGATTAACAGCTAATAATAAAATAGAACAATTATAACAATACACTTCCATTAATTTTCTATTTTTAAAATAATTTTTATATAAATTTATATAAAAACCTATTTCTGAATCTGTGTATCCATCCCTTACTTATAGTGAATGCTTTGGTGTCACTGCTTCTGGGGATCCCTTGCTGGAGTCTTCATTTAGGCTCAGTGCTTTCTGGTGCAACATGTTGCCTTCAATCGGAACATGTTTTCTGCTCATGTCTTCCACATACAAAATTAATGCCTTTTCCATCTTAACTAAGGACTTATCACATATAGTACCTATAACGTTTGTAGTTTGAGGTGCAATAACAAAACTAACATGAATTTCTTTTTCTTCCTTTCATAATTTTACTGATAGATTTGATCTTAAGAACCTCAGCATATGACTTTTTTTTTCTTTCCTTATTAATTAGAGAATTTTCACCTTTTCAGTAAGGAAGCCTTTATGGCTTCTCCTTGGCATGTACAAATTGTCAGCATCACTACTCTTGTACTTTGGAGCCACTATTCAGTAAATAAGGGAGACCTGGATACAAACACTGAGATATCTCAACAGTTGATCTGGTAACTGGCTGCTAAGTGACTAATGGGCAGTAGCTTACACAGCATGGAAATGCTGGACAAAGGGATGCATGTCCTGGGCATCATGGTGAGAGATTTCATCATGCTACTCAGAAGGATGTGCATTTTAAAATTTATAAATTGTTTACTTCTGGAATTTTCTGTTTAATATTTTTGGATCACGGGTCATTGAAACTGTGGGAAGTGAAACCAAGAAGAATGGGAGACAACTAAACATAATAAATTTTGCATATAGGACAATAACAAAATTAGGACACAACATAGAAAAAATTCCAAATCATCACACCAACAGAAACCAAAACACAGTGCGAATTAAACCTAACAAGCGATTCAGAGACCATTATGAAAAACAATTTAACACTTCCCAAAGGATATATATAAACCCAGCTCAATAAATGCAGGGGCATGTCATGTTCCAGGAAGAGAACTGTTAACATTTGAAAGATGTCAGTTCTTCCCAAATTAATCTGTAAGCTTAATGTAATCCCATATAAAATCCTAAAAGAACTATTTGGGAGCATGACCAGTTTAGTTTAAATTTAATTGAAGATAAAAATATAAGAGCCCAAAGAGCAGAAAGTGGTATTTGCTCAGTCATGTTAAAAATACCTAGTGTAAATCTATAGTAGCTAAGCCTATGTAGGTATTTGTTCAGGAATAGACAATTTGGTTGCACAGAAAAGGAGAGTGCAAAATGAGATCCAGCTACCTAGGGAAATTAATATGTGACAAAGGCAATGCCATACCTTGTGAGGAAATTAGTCAGGAAGGAATGGCTATTTAAAAGTCATAGGACAATTAGCTGATAATTTGGAAAAACAATAAAGTATTGCCCTACTTACCCTCACAAAATTGTTTTGAAGTCTATCAAATAATTATACATAAATAACAGAATTATGTTGAGAAAATAGACTTTTTATTTATAATTTAGGGTCTTAAGGGATTTCCTGAGAAAGTCTCTAAATTCAGAAATCATAAAGGAGAAAGTTGTCTTGTTTACCTACATAAGAATTACAAACTTTAAAATGATGAAAGTTGCTGGAGGCTAAAACCAACAGTAGTTAGCATTAATGCAAAAAGACCCACTGGAAGGCCAATGGACTTTGATATTCAGCAGGGTTGAAAATCAGCATAATATTGCCCTGCTGTGGGCTTAGTGGCTGAAGGCAATTCCCTAACCTGATAATCCTTTTACTGTTTATCAAACTTTACCTTTGATATGCCTGTATACATTCCTGAGGGCAAATGTGTATTCAAGTGAATAAAAGCTGACAAGGTCAGTGTTTCAGAAAGCTTCTCCACCAGTGAGAGGTTTCCACCTGGCTCCCCATGCCTTCTAAATTAATATTTTTTATCTAGTGTTTTCATTTGTGCGCGGCCCCTTCTTCAGATCCCGAACCCTTGCTGCAAAAGGTTGCGGCAGAAAGTCATAGTAAATAAAAGATAAATAACAAATGTTTTTTTTTCTAGAGAATAACTTCCATTTGCACAAAGATGCAAATATAAGGATTTTATGGCAAAGAAAAACTGGAATCAACCTACCCATCCATTGGTCATGGACTGGTTGAACTCCAGTACCTCTGTAATATAAAATAATCACATAGTTCTATGTAATTATTACATAATTCTGTGTGCCAACATGGAAAGATTCCAGTACATATAAGGAAGTAGAAAAAGTTCATTGCTGATATTAAGTATAAGATTGTGTCATTTAGGCAGTAAATTGTTTAAAAACAAAATTATATGTACATATATACGTGTACAAATACATACATATGTATCTTACATATTACACAAAAAGTAATTTGGAAGAAAAACAACCTTTAGTTAACCCTGCTTATAGAAGAGGGGGGTGAGATTTATTTCTGTGGACAGGAAGTAAAATTGGATATTTCGTCTGACAGTGCAGTACTTCTGTGCTTGAATTGTTTTTTATAAAATGTTTTCTTATGTGATTAAAAATAAACCAAAATAGTTGTAAAGAAAAAGTAACTTCTCTGGCTGGTGTGCTAAGTGGTTAGAGCATTAGCCCACCCACCAAAGTGTGGCTGCTTTGATTCCTGGCCAAGGGCACATACCTGGGTTGCAGGTTTGATCCCCAGCACTCGTCAAGGCATTTGTGGGAGGCAACCAATCAATGTGTCTCTCTCTCACATCAATGTCTCTCTCTGTCTCTCTCTCTCTCTTGCCCCCCTCTCTCCCTCCCTCCCACTCTTACTTAAAAAAAATCAATGGATACATATTCTCGGGTGAGGATTAATAAAAGAAAGAGTAACTGAATATATAAGAGAATGTGACATTATAATATCTGGATAGAAATTTTGGCATTGAATTAACCAGAGCATAACTCAATTTACCTGCCCAATTTGTATTTGAAGCAAAAGCAGAATTTCTCTTAACTGAAATTAAAAAGTGTTAAATGAGTTGTTGATGGTAGTAAACTGATGGGTAAAGACATTTCTTGCCCTGGGCTTTAGGGAGATGGACTGATGTTGTATACATGCTTGTGGGGTAGCCAGTGCAAGACAGTCTCCAAGCACAGAGTTACTGAGTTCTGGCTGTACTGACAGTCAATCCCACCTCAATAAAAATTCCAGCAGACATCTGCAGGGTCAGTGCTGAGCTGAACACAAAGCTATATTTAAAGTTATGAGTAATATTAATTGTTTTTAACTAGTTGCTAAAGGTAGGTGTATGATAAATATTCTATAAAAATGCTTTTGCATGAGTAAGCTAGACTACCTAATCTTTTGAGAACTGATGAAAGTTAAGTTTTTCTCCTAGGAAAAATATACTTAAGTATAAAATTTTGTAAGCAATGACTTCATGCAAAGAGGGAATGACATATTTGTTGCTCAGGGATCAATCCATCCTCCCCTCACCCATCCAAACACAATCGCATAAATTTCTCAGGTAGATCGAGTACCACACACAACCTGGAATATTCTCCTTTCTCCTATTTGACTTTTTTGAAAATGTTCAAAAATATAAGAACTCTTGCAGTGTGGTCATATTTTGTTAATATGAAATAATAAAACAATATATGTTTGTTTGTTGGTAATTTAATAATAGTTAACATGTACTCAGTACATACTACTGCCAAGCACTCTTCCAAGAGGAAATGTTAATGTACTAAAGGGGTCCAGTTGCCTGCGCACATCAAAGCCCAATAAGACACGAACAGGAGCTTGCAGCAGAGAAAGTCAGGTTTGTTAGTTGAGGAAGTGGTACCACAGCTGGAGTCACAGGTGAGCTGTGGCTCAAAGACCTGGCTCCCCAATGGCTTCCAGATGATGGGTTACATAGGGAACTAAGGGACTTAGGCTTTTGGTCAGGGTTATGGTCTCTATTGATTGGCTGGCACCAGGGTAGTGAGTAGTTGATCATTGCATCTGGTCCTGACATCAGCCAATATGTCACTTCATCTGGTTTCATAGGGATGTGGTAGGTGAGGTGGTTCTGGTGCTGAACCACAACTGACTTCTAGATGTTATCTGTAGTTCGACTAAAACTTTGTCTCTGTGGTCAACAGACCTGAGGAGGCTTTGTTTCTAAGATTATTTGATGCTGATCAGAACCTCATTGTTCTGAGGAGTTAATGATTAAGGGAGTAGATATGTATGGGAGAAGGAGTCAGGGTACTGGATAAAGTGAGTTTGGATCAAAAGGAAAGAAAGGAGAAAAGGTCATATTGAAGAAGTAAAGTTTCTGTAGTTACAGTAACAAGAAATTAAGGCACTTGCCCATGGCCTCATAGCTGGTAAATGGAAGAGTTGGGATTTGAACCCAGGCAGTCTGGCTCCCAAGCCTATGCTTTTGAGTTCTGTGATCTATGGAATGTCAAGTCTCAGTTTCTTCATGCACCCATATCCTGTCTTTACGGTGATGCAGGGTCTTCATAGGTAGGTTTGCTATACCTTGAGCTTCCAGTTGTCCTCGATGATTCTCCCACTTCAAGGGTCCCTCTGAAATGCCCCAACTCCTGAAAGACCTGTGTGCTTAATCATAGCTAGGACTTACCATCACCCCAAACTCAAATATTTTGCTGGAAGTAAGAGAAACCAATTTATTTTTCTTGCACCCACCATCTTTTTTTTTTTTTTTTTTTTTTTTTTTAATTCTCTGTTTCAGAGATCTTATTTATCTCTTCTTCCTTTCCTCCAGAAAGTTTCTTCCAGTCTCCTCAGGAGACCTTTTCTCTTCAGACAGTTAACAAACTCTTTTTCCTTTGCCGCCTCACACAACATATGGCATTAGGCGTTTGGTGTTTGCTCAGTCATTAAACTTTACTGTGAAGGTACATATGAATGGAGCCTGATGCAGTGCAGGAGAACAGGCTGTGTCTCCTCTTTAATCTCCTCAGCTCTATTATACTCACTGTTTTCCTCCTAGGCTGCTTGTACTCTGTTATACGCAACTGTGGCATTGCCTTTTAAACTTCTCCCTGAATGGGAAACATCCCAGCTGCCTCAGATTCATATGCATTCTCCAATCCTGATTGCTGACCTAGTGCATTCATAGCAAAGCCAAGCCTGTCACCCACTTCAATCAAACTTAAAGGACTATGCTTTCTACACAAAACAGATTCATTGCTTATGCTTTTTGCTCAACTTCTCAAATTAGGTGGGAATATTTCTTCGGGATAGAAATATTTTCCAGTTTTCTAAGTTGGCTTAGATCCCACTTTAAAAGAGCATAGCTGATAAAAGTTGGGAACAAAAATGTGATTTAAATGCACACTCTCTTAGGCTAATGAATGAGATGGCTCATGAAAAGGAGGGCACACTGCAGTCAAAGTGTTTGATCCTTGGTTAGAAAGGCCACCCAATGGGGAATACAAACTACTAATTACCAGTTTTACATTAATATTTTATGTTGATGTGCTCATTTTGGACATTTGATATACCACATCTATACAAAGTTCAAGGGTATTCTTTAGAGGACATGTCTGGATTTGACTCTTAAAAGTTAAAGCTATAAAACTAATTACGTTGGTGACTTCTTAACGAGAATATTCATTCTGTTAGATGGTTAAACATTTTTAAAAAAGTTATTTTGTACAGTTTTCCCTTAGGATATAAGTAGCATATGCTAAAATTCCCAAGTAAGAAGTCTACAGACTGTAATAGCAGTCTGCTCTGTAATGCTTAATTGCCCACCCATTCTCCCTCTAAATCCTCAAGCCCTCATCTCCTATCTCACATTTGGAGGAAGGAGAAGGGAAAGAAAGAGGGAATAAAAGAGGTAAGAAGGAAATAAGAAAGAATAAGTAAGGAGGGAAAGGAGAAAGTGGGTTAATTTTATTTTGAGGACTTACTGTGCACCAGCAGCCCAGTGTGAGCTGCTGACTTTATACCTGCTCACTTATCCACCATACCCAGTTTCATGCAAGATAAAGCCAGCATCTTCAATCTAAGGGACCTAGGAAATGATCTCTTCCCACTTATTTCATAGACAAGAAGACTATAATCAGGATGATTAAGAAACTACCCCAGAGTATACAACTGGTTTGAGATTTGGAGGGGTTGCAAATGGCCCAACCTAGATTACTTTCTTTGCCCAGTGCACACATTTGTTTGTTTATCCAAGGATTGATTCAGCAACTGCTACAGGTTGGGTACTGAGTTTAATGATTTAGGGTAACCCCAGGAGGTGGCAATTGGTAATTTCTGCCTTACTGAAAGTGGACACAGTGGGTCTGAGGCTGCCTGTCACTCCTTGAGCCAAATTAAGCAGAGACAGGGTTGAATCATATATGAGTGTTTATTCCAATAATGCAGTCGGTCACCCTGGAAATTCTGCTCTCACTCCCTTTGCCAATTGGCTGATTACACAAGGGAGAAGATACCATAGCTATGTGCAGCTGCTAGCTGCAAGTGTAACATGGAAAGTAAGGGAAGGGTCTGCAGTCTGGCCTTCAGGAGCTCCAAGTTAGTTAACAAGGTGGCTAATCTATGATGTTACAAGCAGCTCAGCCTGCTCTTGGGACCAAAGAATGGTCAGCGTTCCTGAGAAAAACTCCTGGAGAGTGTCAGGGTCTGGGCACAGCAACCAAATCAAAGTGTGTCCTGTCCTTGGTCTGTTCTCAAAATGTATTTCTTTTTGAGTAATGGGCCCATCCAGGCATCTTATCTTTGTACAGCCTTGTTTCATCCTCCAGGTTCCTAGGGTCTATAAGAAAACTTCTTATCTATAGTTAGTAAGGTGAATAATTTTTAAACAACCGTGGCTGTGTTCTTATATGTGCCCTCTCCCACTATTAAAACTACATGTTATTTTCTATATTTATCTGCAATAAGCAGGTCATTGTATCATAATTGCAAATTTGCTTTCTGGTCTTCTACCTCCCAAATCACCCTCTGACAGTGATGCATGTCACAGGTAACTTACTTAACATTCTCTCTTCTAGTGAAATTTCCTTAGCACCTCCTCAATCCACTTCGGTGTACACATTTACATACAATTAGAAAGCTTATTCTATAGGGTTTTCATTTTTAAAAAAGATAAAGTAATTTGCCAATATCCCACAATAATTAAAAATGTAAATAAAATTTACATTCTCCAAAGAGTACCTAGGGAAATTTATAAACTCATTCTGCATGATTATAAGAGACAAGTATTTTTACTTACTGAAAATGAGTCTTCAGGTGGCCCCAATAAATCACTCATAGAGTTTATACATGTATATTCTTATATACGTGTTGTAATACATAACATTTTCAGAAACCTTGTAGAAGTCTCTTATAAAAAAATTACTATTAACAAATTTTCAGAATATGAGGCAGTTAATTATTTCCTAACAAATTATTGGCCAAAATTGAAATATCTGGAAAGCTCTTTGAAGAAGACACAAGTAAAATAAGGTGATCATATGCAGTGAAATAATTTTAACTGTATCTTTAAAATTAATTTTTAAAATCATGTAAATATATAGTTGTATCTTCTTTCACATTTACAGTTGAAAAAATTATTTATTCACTTATAAATGCATGCACACACATATTTAATATCAAAATTTGATATATAGTGACTTGAAGGAAAATACATCTAGTAAATGATATATCTACATTTTACTAATTTTATTTGTTACCATTACACAATTTTAAGCAATCCTTTATGCCCACTTATTTAGATACAATATTCTATAAGTCATTATATTGCTTCAACCACTGAAATAAATAAATGTATATACAATCATAGATATGTTGCTATGTAAACATGTATATACATGTATGAATACAAATACACACATATATCAATTTTTTGCACAAAGTTGTAAAGTTCCCAAACATAATTATTTTTCTAGTTATTATTTGGTATTTTAAACTTAACTTTGTTAAGGTCAAAGGAAGTGAGTTATATACTGACCTTTTTAAAAAATTTGTATTGAATTTTGGGGGTTAATATTGGTTAATAAAATTATGTAGATTTCAGGTGTACAATTCTATAATACATCATCTGTATATTGCAATGTGTCTTCACCACCCAAAATCAAGTCTCCTTCTGTCACCATTTATCTCTCTGTCCCTCTTCCATCTCCTTCCCCCTGCCCCCACCACTTTCCGTCTGGTAATCACCATACTGTCCTTGTCTGTGCCTATGAGGTTTTTTATTGTTGTTGTTTGTGTTTTGCTTAGTTTCTTTACTTTTTTCATCTTTTATAATTTGTTGAGTTTAAACTTATGGGTATAGCATGAGGTCAATTTTTGTGAATATTGAATGTTCCATATGATTTTTGTTATTGTTGTTGTTAATCCTTACCCAAGGATATTTTTCCATTGATTTTTTAGAGAGAGTGAAAGGGATGGGGAGAGCCAGAGAGAGAGAGAGAGAAACATCAATATGAGAGAGACATCAATTGGTTGCCTCCTGCATGCACCCTGACTAGGGATGGGGATCGAGCCTGCAATCGAGGTACATGACTTTGACCGTAATCAAACCTGGGATCCTTCAGTCCACAGGTTGATGCTCTATCCACTGACCCAAACCAGCTAGGGCCATATGTTTTTTAAAAATTCATTCTACCATTAATGTGTATGAAGTTTCATATATGTTCATTAGGTCAATATTCTTCATTGTGCTTTTCAAATCTTGTATAGCCTTATCTAAATTACCTCTACATTAATGAGAAAAATATGTTGAAGTTTTCTACTATAATAATACTAGTAGCCTGGTGCACGGATTTGTGCACATTGAAAGGAAATTAATTAGAAGAAATATTTTAATATCACTATTCACCCTTTCTCTTTGATAGAAGTGTCAACCAGATCCACAAATGACAGATGTAAACACACGCACGTGATTGGCGCCAGCAAGAGCTTTATATGTACCACACATGCACGAGTCAACTTAGCCCTTTATATATATAGAATAAACTTGCTTTAATTAGACCTGCTTTCTGATGTAGCTAAACTTTTTCCAGCCCAGTGAAGCACCCCAACTTCTCGTTCAGGTAATTGTCAGCAACATAGCAGTAAATATCAACACGAAGCAGATTATTATTGTAGATCATGCAGGGAGAATAAAGGGTAAAATATTTAACTGCAGCAGTGTTTGATTGTATTGTGTGCAATGAGAAAACCTGAAGTCATTTCAGGGTCCACCATTTCTTACTTTTTTTCAGTCGGGTCAAGTTTCTAAACTTCCTAAATCTCTGTTTTCTGGCTAATGAAAAGAAAATAGGATTCTACTGAGTCTCCTATCTAGCTATTCTAGGACTTCTGTGAGTATCAAATGAGATGAGGCATGGGAAAACACTTCACAGACATTTGGTTAAAGTGTAAAATGTTTGCACCTGGCTATAAAGCAAGTTGTGTTCCTGGGCTGGAGAAACTCCAAGGAGGCTAGTCGCTAGGGAGAAGAAGCCGAGTGTTGCTGATGTCATTACCCACTGCCTACAGCGACCATTTCTGGGCTAGGCTGGGCTGTGGGCCACATTTTGTGCCATGGGGTCTTGGAAACATTGGCTGTGATTTGGTGGGCTGTTGCTCCAGGGTGGTGGCGGGGCCTATGTCCCACTTGGGGGAAGCCGAGTGTTGGTTTGTTGGTGCCAGGTCCGTGGTGCTGTTTCTTTGTAAATGGCCAGTGTGTGTCACGGCAGCTCCTGCATTGTCTGCCCCCTGGTGGTCAGTCCGTGTCATAGCTACTGGTCGGATGGTCAGAGGGACAGTTAGCATATTAGCCTTTTATATATATAGATTCTCCATGTAGATTTCTTAATCTTTCCTTAATTATAGCTTGAGGATATTTCATTGAATGTATTTTTACTTATGTAATTAAGGCTATTATACCTTACTGGCAAATTGAATCTTTATCATGATATAGTTATCATAAACAATATTTCAAAAATGTTTTTGTTTTGTTTGCTTGTTTCAGTGTGAAAGCCCTTTTGCCTTCCTTATATTAGCTTTTCATTGGTTAGTATTTGTTTGATATATATTTTCATCCTTTGCTTTTCATATTTTAGTGACCTTGTATTTTATATTTTGCTCATAGACAATATATAACTGGCCATTCCCTTAGTCTAGTTGGGAATTTTTAATTTTTAAATGTAATGTTTAGAGTGTTTACTTTTGTTTTTGGATTTATTTATTTTTATCATTAAGCTTTTAGTTTTTTTCACTTTTTCTTTTCTTTCTTCCTCCTCTTTGTAAAACTTCTTTTGGATTCCTTTCTCCCTATTCTTATTTAACTTTTTCCCTCTCAACTGGTTTGATATAAGATATTCTATGCCTTATTTGATAGCCTAGCTAATTTAAAAATGTATAACTTACTTTTTCCCCCATTCTTCCACACATTAAAAGCAGTTTAGAATTCTGTTGTGCCAGTCATTCACCTCCAACCTATATGCTGCTTTGCCCAATAATTTGGTTCAACCTACTTGCCCCACAAAAAGGTCATAACTATAGATGTTTTTTTCCAGTGAGGATTTATCAGATTTACCCTTTTATTAACCAGTATCTTTGTATGCCGTTCCCCTCACCTATGTCATCTCACTCTCTCAGTCCACTCTCTCAGTTTTTGTTTATCTAAAAATATCTTTATCCACATTGTTGTAAGACAGTTTCACTGGGTTTACGATTCTAGATTCAAAACTATTTTTCCTTCTACTCATTGATATATATATATATTTCTTCATTTCTGGATTCATTATTGTTGAAAATTCAGCTGTCAGTCTTATTTGTTTAGAAACATGTCTTTTCTTTCTGACTGCTTTTAAAATCTCTTTATCTTTGTTTTCCTGCAGTTTGTTTATGGTGAGAGTATAAACAGATTTATATTTTTTTGTGTTCTTGGAATTCTTTTAATTTGTGGATTTGATTATTGTATCTTTTAATATTGTGTGTGTCTTATGATCTGTATTATTTCCCTCTAGAATACATATTGAATATGTTAGTACTGTTCATTGCATTTTGTATGTCTTTTAATATTTTTATCTCCTTATCTTTGTAAACTGTTATAGATATTTTATTTGTATTTATTTTTCAGATAATTCTCTCTTTTACTATACTTAATTGGCTGTTTAATTTTCTATTTAATGTTTTATATTAATATTTAATATTTACTGTTCTATTTCTAGAAGATTTATTAGGCTTCTTTGTGAATGTACATATTCCCTGATTATATTTACAAGTTTCTCTTTTACTGAACATTGCTATTGCATATTATGTGTCTGATATTTTCAGTCCTTAACTGAAATTTTTTTCTTTGTTCACTGTTTTATTGCTAGTCCCAACCATAGTTCTTTACTTCCTTTTCTGTTGAATGAGTTCTGGCAGTGAGCTGCTCACTTTTCTCTGAGACCTGGGCTGAAGTTGAATCCTACAGGGATTTGTGTTTGATTCTGCCAGTTGCCTGCTACCCCTTTAAATTAAACTCTATAAGCAGTTTTTGAACCCCACAGGTACTGTGAATTCATATCTCAAATGCATTTGATAGGGCCAGTTTGGTATTATAAAAATTCAAGGAAGGATTTTTTTCCCTTCAACTTGGCTCTGAAATAGAAAAAATTTTCAGGATCCCCTTTGCATGGCAAGGTTTATTTCTTACCTAACTTCAATTTTCACGTTTACTGTGGGGGTAGCCCTCTCAGCATCATGCTCTGTGCATTCTGATCTCTTATTAGATTTCTGACCTTGGAAGCATCGTGAGTTTTATCTCTTCTCTCTCACACCTCATAACACTATGGGAGCTCAAGATAACTACAGGTGAGCAGTCATCCGCCAGATGAAAACGAGTTTTGGAGCTTGTCGACCTGCTAAGATTTCCTGGTTTCATTCATTTGGGAGCTTGGAGGATTTACTGACTTACTAAAGTCCATTTAGAAAGCTGTTTACATATCTTAAAATATTTTCCCAGCATTTTCTTCCAGTATATCCAGCACTTGGATGATTATTCTGTGTGACTAATCTGCCATGTTATTGGAAACAGGAGCACCTGAAGATCTTCTTAAGAAAGAAGTGACAAGCTGAATTGTGGGAGCTTTTCACGGAAGACAAATTTGTTTTGGTAGGATAGGCGTGTTATTAGATACCCATGGAAGCTATCAATTTCACAAAAATGTCAAAAACAGATGGGTGGGGGTCATTCTCTTCAAAGTAGAATAAAAGGACAAAATACCTATAAGATGTTCATAAGCCCCCCACCCCGGCTTTCTAATTTTTTTAAAAAAAATAGCATAATACAAAGTAAAATTGAGAATAAATTTATTGAAGATAATATCATCAAATGTTAAAAAAGAATCTATTAAGTTAAGGAGGTACAGCTACTACCTGCAAGCTGTAATTCTGAGAACTTTTGACCTGAAAATGGCATCAGCAAGAGTAACACATGATGCTGAACTTGGTTCATCAGTATTTTACTTTGTGTTGTTAACCGGTAACCATAGGCTTTATGCAAAGCACGAAGTACTCATGAATTAAACACTTTCTGATCTGCTACTCCTAGATTGCCAGATTTTCAAATGAGAAGGGAAACATGAACAGTGACAAAGTGAAAAAGGAAATCATTTTCTTGGGAAATCCTAATCTTGTTTGTTCAATCTTTGCAAAGCTGTGATACAACCAAGGAGCACCAGCTACAAGTTAGAGAAAAAGGTCGTGTCCCTCGCCACCCCCCCCCCCCTTATTTTTTAACCTCATGGCGTTTTATCTATTGGGTAGGGAAAGGGGAGACAGACAATAGAGCCTTTCAAAAATCTGTGCGAATAACAGGGAATGAGATATGTATCTGGATGGAAAACGCTGAATGATGATGACTTTATTCCTCCCCTCCTCCACTCCCTTTGCCAACCTCAAGAACCAATGTCATAGAGTATATTTTCTAAATGATAGAAAATAACTTCAGGGGAATAACATTATGCTCTTCTGAGTAACACATTGTGTGTGAACTGGGATTAATTGCAGGGAGAGATTGGAAGTCTGTTGTACAAGAAAATGGCATGGACAGTTTCAGAGACAACACTTTAAAAGTACGAGACTTTGGAAAATAATTTAAACAAAGGAAAGATGATGGTCTTCCAGCTACTTGTTGCAATATACAAAACGTGTGGGAGCCTGAGTAGAAATACTTTTAAATTCAAACACTCCTTGGAAGTATATAGTGATTTTTACCTATCAAAATTTGGAGTTCATCTTTCTTGTCACAGTAGGGAACAACATCTGAAATTCAGAAAGAGTCACACAGATTCACAGCAGGCAGTAAGAACACAAAACTGAGAAGGGCCTTGGAGATGCCTTGGTTAAGGAGTCACACAGCAAGGAAAGAGACGGAACTCGGGGCTATGGAGTCAAAGCATGCCTGTTAGGGGCCAATGGGCAGACATCGGATAGGCCCACAGTTGGATGAAGTAGTTCTGTCATCAGTGGCTGATGCCTGGATTTGGAGAATGGAATATAGACATAAATTTTCAACCATGAGTGGCATTAGGCCAGGACCCTGTTAGCAGCGCCAGGGTGTTAAGGAGAGAAACAGACTAAAGAAGAACCAAGGGCTGAACTCACACAGAAAGCACAAGACTAGGAAGAGAATTTCTACTGAGGAAACAATAGGAAGGGGAGTTAGAAAGAGGACTTCTGGCCTGCGGTTTTCTATAACAGGTTCAACAACCTTTTGGTCTCAGGAACTCTTTAGATGCTTAAAAATTATTGGAGACCTCAAACAGCTTTTATTTATGTGTTGATATGTATTGATATTTTATCATAATAGAAATTAAGAAATTCCCTCATTCAAAAATAGCAATAATCAACCCAAGTAACCATAAATAATTTTTATGAGGAACTGCTATATTTTCTAAAACAAAACTATAAAGTGAGAAGACTAACATTGATTTACATTTTGAAAATTGATTTAATAGAATATACTGGGATTCTCATATCTGTTTCTGAATTCAGTCCATCACACATATTTTTTATTGAAGAATATCTGGTTAAACAAAAGTCTGTATTTCGAAAAGAGAGAATATTAGGACACATTTTCACATAACTGTGTATACTCCTCTTTGATACTACACCAAAATTCAAGTAGTTTCTTAAAACTTAGTTGTAGCTCAGAGTCTGAAACCCTTTCAATGATGTTACATTAAAATCCATTGGTCTATCTTATGCTTAAAAATTGATGTTTTACCCATGCATGATTTTGTAACATCAGGCATTCGTTATTTGGAAAATATTAGTGTAGGTATTGCAGACTTCCTCATGTTGACACATTTCATTATATAATAATCAAAAACCACAGTGGTAAGATCACCTCTGATTTACTTAGGTAAGTGTTTATGTACTGAAATGCTGTCAAGTTAATCATGGCAGAGTCTAAAGTTCTAAATTTTGATTGAAAACTCAAATTTTATCACTAATAGCAAATGTTATCAGTTATTTTTCTTGAAGTTACAGAATCACTTTGTTGATTCTAGAGAAAATGTCTGCCAAACATTCATTTCTGAAGAACCATAGATTGGCCCTTGTTTTTTCAGATAAAAATGTTATTCCTAAGCATGTTAGCTCCTGAACGATAAGGTTTAATGGAGACTGGATCCATCCAACTGTCAGTAAAAAAAATGGGCAAAGTATATAAAACAACAGTTTTCAAGACATTGGAATATGCTCCGTGAGAGATGGACAACAAATGATGGGCCTCTCCAATTGCCCCAGCTCAAGTCCTTAGGGAATTCCAGGTCATGGTGCAGGGAGTGGGAACCAAGACAGCCTGTCACATTCCCCAAATGGAGGAGATGGAGCTGAGAGTTTGGGCAGAGCAAGGTGACTAGAGTTAATAGGACAGAGTATAGGAAAGGAGAGAACTACACTAAGAAGCCTGGAGATCTGCAGTGAAGTCCCCCAAGAATATTCAACTGCTTTCTGATCAGCTATGCGTGTAACAAAATGTACCCACGGTCAGGCAGAGCATTGCCCCAAATGATTAGACGTTAATAGTGCTGTGATCATTCATGTAGTTGTCTTTGGGTGTATATGCATATACATTTCTGTTGGGTATATGTGTAGGAGTGGAAGTGAGGATGGATAGAGTATGTGTATGTTCACCTTTCGTAAATGCACCAAACTGGCACTTCCACCGATGATGGTTCCAGTTTTTCTACATCCTCTTTGATGCTTTCTTGTCTATCATTTTTATTTTAGTCATTCTGGTGGGTGTATAACATCTCATTTGATTTTAATTTGCATTTCCCTGATTGCTACAGAATTGAGTTCCTTTTTATATGTTCATTGGCTGTTTCATTAAACCATTACAGTACAACTAATCATTAAAATAACTTTGTGATAAAAACCAATTTCTTACTTTATTGAACTAATAGGGTTTTTTTTTTCCTCTTAGAAATAATATTCTTAAACATCAAAGCTTAGAAGAAATTTTTATTAAAGTTTTTTGGCTATACTGAGAGTAATCCAGCAAAAATCCGAAATTTAGGAAAAAACACTATTTAGTAAGTATCTTTGGGAAAGCTTTATTGATTGCTCTAGCTAGAAATACTTTATCAAACTGGATTAAGTCTGTTCTTGTTCTTTGTTGTTGTTGTTTTTAATCCTCACCCAAGGATATTTTTCCATTGATTTTTAGAGAGAGTGAAAGAGAGAAACACATTGATTGGTTGCTTCCTGCACATGGCCTGACTAGGACCGGGACCGGGAGGAGCCTGCAACCCAAGCACATGCCCTTGACCAGAATCAAACCTAGGACCCTTAGGTCTGCAGGTTGATGCTCTATCAACTGAGCCAAACTGGCTAGGGCAAGTCTGCTCCAGTTTTAATTAGCTGGTGGGTAATGACAAGATCTCAAAATGAGCTGAACAGCAATGCCTTCCCCTCAATGTGGAGGTTTGCTGTTTCCAACTTTGATATTAGATCAACTCACCTTACAAAGTGAGCTGCTTGGATAAATGGGATTGATGATGCTATCACGTGTTTACTGTTAAATTTTCTTTCAACAAAATTTGCACAAATTGACAGATCTCTGTCAACTTTAGAAATAGCTTTGCTATGTAAATAAAAACAAGACTACATTGAAGGAGGCATCTGGTGGTACAAAAATAGACTGCACATGGCCCAGTGAAAATCAGTTGTCTTGAAAGTGTTTGCTAATTATTTTTAATTTGGTGCTGTCATTCCTGAAATACCTCTGCCACCTGAAGTCTTATGCTTGGCTTCTCTTAAGTCATTTAAATCACTTGTTTTAAATGTTTTAAAAAAATTGCAGTGGGAGTCTAAATATGTCAGCAGCATAATACCAATTAACATAAAGAGTCTGTAAGTCACAGAAGCCTTGACAAAGATGTGAATGGCTATCTTTAGACATTCTCCATCACCCCATAGGTAAAAGCCAAGCTTGTGAAACCTCCCACATAAAACAAGCCATCACAAAATTAATAGATACAAAATGGCTCCCTGGCCCTGACACTTCCACTTCTGATATTTTGTACTATTCATTTTTAGGAGACCCCAAATTTTTCATGGTGACTCCCATGCTATTTCTTTGTGGAGAACATCATGATAACTCATGAGCTCATCAATTAAGGGAATGTTTTGAAAAACTCGAAGAGTCTCTGTCTGGAGTATGTCTTCGGTAAAAATACAATGGGACAAGTCATCCGTTAGGTTTCAAATGTGTAGCCTGTGTATCATCTCTGTGTTTTCATTTTTCTACTTAAGTAAATAAGATAAGCAGCAACTCAATGAGCAGGTATCTCAGGTACTGTTGCTGATAAAGAAATTAGCTTATGTTATATCAATAGATTTTGTTTCTTGAGCACCAAATTATTATTGTTTTATATCAAACAAAAAGAACATCTATGAGTGTTTATTAAACACCAGGTATCATGCTAACAGTTCTGTTTGCATTAAACCCCCTTTCTGCCCAAAGATTATACAAGTTAAATATATTTCTACTTTGCAGATACAGAAACTGGGGCTTAAAAAATTCACATACCTTCCCTTTACCTTCTTTAATACTCTCACTTTTTTGATGTCTCTTACTGGTCTCTTTCTTCTACTCTGCCCTTCAAAGCAGCTGTTTCCCAAACTCTCTTGTCTTTTACCCCACTATAGTCGCCATGGAAAATTTGATTTATACTATGCTTTCCTATAAGTTTGGGTGATGACAGAAAGTGCTAATTATACAATCAAATGTAGAAGCCAGTGATAGATAAAGGAATACTTCGTAAGGGATCTTAAACATTTTGCTCATATTTTAAATAATTTTTTAAATTATAAAGATGAAAATAATCAGAACACTGCATTTAGTTCAATTAATCAATTATATGGAATCACTAGTTCCTGTGCCCTTTGAGAGAAAAAAAATACACACACAACCATATCACATATATATCGTGACCTGAGGAATTATATAACCATTGATATAGAGCAGGCATTTAGTAAGCATTCAAGAAATAAAACCAGTATTATTTTATCTCTTTAAATCCAATATTTCAATTATAAGAAGACCTATCAGTTTCATGTAAGCCTTTTCAGAATTTTTAAAAAGTATATATAAATACAAACTGCTTGCTAACAAAAGCATATGTTTATGTATTCTATTTACATCCCACTTTGTTCTACAGTCTAGTATGTAATGTATTTAGTCTAATAATCCTTCCTCTCAGTCATTTTTGACAATTGAGAGTTATACATAAAATCATGATAACATGCTTATGGTCTTGGATTTTTGGACACTTTAGGTTGAACATTATGATGAACTTGAGGTTTATTAAAGAATTATTGCTTGTCACGGTAAGATATGTTTGAAGTTCCTTGTATTCCATGAAAATAAAATTTTGGCCTTTATGCTTATAGATGGTATTCAGACACTGCATTTTTAAACATTTTAAACCCCTAAAATGTAATAAGATTTTTGTTTGAGAAAAATACTGAAAATATTATGTAAGGAAAAGGTAGAATGAGGGGAAGGAAAACAAAAAGTAGGGAAAAAATAGAAGTTACTACTTATATAATAATCAGGTAAGTGATGATGAGACTCTCAAACTGAGATAGCAAGGAAGAAGGACATATTGGAAAGGTATTAAAATATGAAATTAATAGAAATTGGTGCCTTGTTGGTGGCATAGGAGAAGTTTAAATATATTGATCAAAGTGTCCCTGTGGACATGGGTGAAAGAATCATTAGGAGAACAAGCCTGTTGGTTTTTTTACTTCCTGTTTTCCTTAACTTCAAAAACACAGGGTGGGGCAAAAGTAGGTTTACAGTTATAAATAGGTGAAACATACAGTTTATTCTTGTATCATTTATTAATTATTATATTATTTTCCATATGAACTACTGTTACTTTTCCCCCTTGAATCTGAGAAATAATTAAATTGTATTATCTGTATGCATTGCTATAATTACTGCATGTTTTTCATTGTGTGTTCTCTTGTTGTCTTTATATTTCTTTTGCTTTTTAGGAAGACTTGTATTCTTGTTCTTATAAGTTTTTTTCTTTACTCATACCTGTATATAGTGTCCTTAGTTTTAACTTTTTCTTAGTCATTTATGGTTTGATTTTTCATTTTTATGTAATATACTTTGGCTCTTATTTAGTATCTC
Source organism: Myotis myotis (assembly GCF_014108235.1). Classification (NCBI taxonomy): domain Eukaryota; kingdom Metazoa; phylum Chordata; class Mammalia; order Chiroptera; family Vespertilionidae; genus Myotis; species Myotis myotis. Next base: position 30,764,650 of record NW_023416379.1, on the reverse strand, counting down.
AGAGGCAATCAAATAATTTCTATTTCTTCCCATTTTTCCTCTCTTTTATTATTTCTTGGTTTATATATTATTTCTGCATGTTTATTCTATTATATTTAAAACTAGAGGCCCGGTGCACGAATTTGTGCACCAGTGGGGTCCCTCGGCCTGGCCTGCTGGATCATGCTATAACTGGCTCTCTGACATCCCCCAAGGGGTCCCGGATTGCAAGAGGGCGCAGGCCAAGCTGAGGGACGCCACTGGTGCACGATCAGGGCTAGGGAGGGATATGGGAGGTTGGCCAGCCGGGGAGGGACTGAGGGAGGACTCCAGGGCGTGTTCAGCCCATCTCACTCAGTCCAGATCAGCCAGACCCCAGCAGCAAGATAACCTATGGGTCGGAGCATCTGCCCCCTGGTGGTCAGTGCACATCCTAGCGAGCAGTTGAGTGGCCTTAGCATATCATTAACTTGTCATGCTTTGATTGGTTGTACGGCCAACTGGACAACCAGACACTTAGCATATTAGGCTTTTATTATATAGGATGAAGTATAATTAATTTTTAACAGATTTTTAGTTGAAATTTCCCCAATATTTTCACTGGATAAACCCATTCTTTAGTAGATTTCTCATAAGAGCACACTTAGAAGATTCTCAGATTGTATCAATCATTGTTTTAGCATTCATGTTTTGCATGATAACTTTATATTTTGCCAAGAAAATTCTGTCTGAGATTGTGGTAGGTCATTTTTTAATATTCCTATTTGCTTGAAGATAAGCAAATTTACTGCTTTTTGAAAATCTAATCTCAGATATTAGACAGATGGAGATGGGGAAAGAAGAAACTTTATTCCATTTCTGTTTATTCCATTGTTAAGTTTTGTTTTGTGTTCTATCAGTAATTTATTTTTAACATCCAGTATCCCCACTGAAAGATGTTGAGACAAATGCCACTTCTAACCTTTGGGGATTATTTGTTGTTTTTTTGTTTTTGTTTTGTTTTCCCTGAAATATCTTTTTAACCTGCACAGAAGAATTCTATTTGTAACAGAATTTTTAGAAGCATTTCATATGGAGAGTAGCTACAGAGTTTGGACAGGTTCAAGCCTTGGACTAATGAGAGGGCACGGTCCTCTTATGCTAAAGCCCCGTGCAGGTCCCAGCTTGGAGGGCAAAGCCCTCCCAGCACAATTATAGCCAAAGACTATTGTTGTAAGCTTGACCTTATGGTCCAAGGTGGCTGAGTGATGTAGGCTGTGGGAGGTGCAGCAAGTGTTGCCAAAACAAAGCTTGATAGAGTTCTCAGATACATGTAATTGAGTAGATTCAAAACGCACGAGAACATTGTAAACATCTTGACCACGCCCTTACTTTGCCTCGTGGGATCTGACTATAAAATAAAGACTCGGTTTACAGGCTGTGGCCCTGTCTCTCCATTCTGAGAACAGTGTCCCACCTGGGCCCAACTGTATTCTCTTTTCTGTCTTCTTTAATCCATCACCTCCCCTCCTCAGGTTCACCTGTGGCCATGCTGAGCGTGGTTCAATTTCACTTTCAGTTAAGCCATTACAATATCACAATCATTTATGCTTTTTACTTTAAAAAAAAATATCTCCTGATTAACTTTTATAAGAAAAGGTTAAAAAATATTCTTTTTGTGTGTTTTTTAACAGAAAATCATCAATAATTTCTATAGGAGACCATTTTTCCCCAAAATGATGTGCATGAGTCATTTCTTATAACAAATTAAAATTTTAAATTTTACTTTTTTCCATCTTAAAGATGATTAAGAGAAAAGAATAATTCTGAGTTCTGAAAATATTTAGTAAAATGTTATAAAACCTAGGATATGGGCTGATAAATTTTTTATAGATTTTTAATGATAAAATTAAAGTCTATGCATTATTTCAGACTATTATGATATTATCTACTTCTTGAGAAATGTATACTAAGGACCTATGCTATATGCCAGGCGTTGTTCTAAATACATGGAATTAAATAATGCAGAGAAGACCCTTGCTCTCAAGGGGGAAACAGAGATTAGATAGACACATAGTTTGATGGACAGATAAACTAAAATATATCAGACTATAGTAAACATTCTATTTAAGAACTAAAATAAGGTGTAATGGGATAACGAATGGCCAGTTTAGATTGGATGGATACGGTAAAGGCCATTTTAAAAAATGGAAAAAGCCTGTTAAAAACTGAAAGATGGTCAGTATTGGCAGCAAAAGCTTGCATGTAAAGAGAGTCTCTTTTTTTCTTTGTAAAGTGTTGGCCTTTTAAAAAAATATTAACACCAATTTACAGGGTGTTAGCATTTGTGTGGATAATCTTTGAGAATAATTTGAAAATATACTGATCTAAAATACTTCATTGACTGAATGAGTTGAAAATGGAAAACTCAGTTCTTTTGGATATGAACACTCCTGTACTGAAGAGCAGCCTGGGGAAGTGGTTTCATGGAAATCTCCCTCCTTTGGAAAGAAGTACTTCCCTAAGGATAACATTGCAGCACTGACAGCTGGGTAACTCTCTAGTTTCTGAAAGGAAGTGCTGAAGCAAAGAAAACACGGTGTCTGCCTCTGCATCTTCCAAATGGTTCTTGAATCTTAATGTGCAAGGAGAAGATAAGGAATCTGTGTTGCATGCAACTGTTAAGGTCTTCTGAAGTACTTTGTCTTCCTTACCATGTTTACAAAATACCATGTGAAACCATCTGCCACAGGGAGAAGAGAAAAGCCCTTCTCCTCGAATTAAGCCCAACTTTGCATAATACAGTATTTGAATGTGCATATATTCTAATCAGAAATAATTATATAATTCCATGTGATATGGATAATTGTATCCTTTCCACCAGCTGTTCCCTCTACCTGTTATACTCTGTCACCAGAATTCCACATGACTAACTCCTTCACCTTCTTCAGAATTTGTCACTCTTTTTAAAACCATCTACCCTCTCCCCCAAACTCCTCAAGTCTGATTCCCTTTCCCTTGTCTCTTATTCACTGATTTTATAAAAATGATATTATATTAGCTATGGGGGAGCAACCATGGGTGTAGACATAGTGCTGGCTAGGTAAGGTTGTTAGACAGCAGTATGGTAATTACCAGAGTAAAGGTAAAGGGGGGCATATAGATGGTGATGAAAGATGATTTGACTTTGGGTGGTGGGAACACAATGCAATATACTGAGTATCATAGATATGTACACTTGAAACCTAATCTATTAACCAGTGTCACTCCAATACATTTAAAGCTTAAAAAATCTGTCCAGCTGGTGTGGTTCAATGGTTGACCATTGATGCAGGAACCAGGAGATTATGGTTTGATTCCCAGTTGGGGCACATGCCTGGGTTGTGGGCTCGATCCCCAGAAGGGGGATTGCATGAGGCAGCCAGTCTATGATGTTTCTCTTTCATTGACGTTTCTTTTTTTTTTTTTTTTTTTTTATAATATACTAGAGGCCCGGTGCACAAAAATTTGTGCACTCGGGGGGGGGGGGGGCGGGCTCAGCCCGACCTGTGCCCTCTCGCAGTCTGGGACCCCTCGGGGGATGACCCCTTGCTGGCTTAGACCTGCTCCCCGGGGATTGGGCCTAAGATGGCAATCAGACATCCCTCTGGCAGCCCGGCAGCCCTCGGGGGATGTCCACTTGCCAGTGGGGAGCAGGCCTAAACTGCAGTCAGACATCCTTAGTGCTGCTGAGGAGGCAGGAGAGGCTCCCACCACCACCACTGTACTGGCAGCCATCAGCCTGGCTTGTGGCTGAGCAAAGATCCCCATGTGAGAGCTGCATGACCACCAGAGGGGGCAGCTCCTGCATTGAGTGTCTGCCCCCTGGTGGTCAGTGTGTGTCATAGTGACCAGTCATTCCCAGTACTTCTGCTGTTAGGGTCAGTTTGCACATTACCCTGTTACTATATAGGATAGAGGCCTGGTGCACGGGTGGAGGCCAGCTGGTTTGCCCTGAAGGGTGTCCCGGATCAGGGTGGGGGTCCCCACTGGGGTGCCTGGCCAGTCTGGGTGAGGGGTTGAGGGCCGTTTCCAGGCTGGTGGGCGACTGAAGCTCCCAACCTCTCCCTTTTTTCTTTTCTCTTTTTTTTTTATTCTGGGATTTATTTACCTTCTATGGCTGTCACTGGAGCTGAGAGCCGGCTCCAGCTCTGAGGCCCGGCTCTAGCTTGAGGCCTCGGCTGCTGAAAGCAGGTATCTGGGGTTTGTTTAGCTTCTATAATTGAAACATAGTTGCTTTTGGAGCTGTTGCTTTCAGGCTCAGAGACGGCCGAGGCAGGTGGGGAACCTTGGCTTCCTCCATCACTGGAGCAAGCAAGCCTCATGTTCACTTCAGCTGCGTGGCTGCCAGCTGCCATCTTTTTTGGCAGTTAATTTGCATATCACCCTGATTAGCCAATGGGAAGCGTATCAGAGGTATGGTTAATTACCCTATTTGTCTTTTATTAGATAAGATTTTATTGATTTTTTACAGAGAGGAAGGGAGAGGGATAGAGAGTTAGAAACATCAATCAGCTGCCTCCTGCACATCCCTTACTGGGGATGTGCCCACAACCAAGGTACATGCCCTTGACCGGAACCGAACCCCGGACCCTTCAGTCCACAGGCTGATGCTCTTTCCACTGAGCCAAACCGGTTAGGGCTCATTGACGTTTCTCTCTCTTTATTTCTCTTCCTTCCTAGCTCTCTAAAAATCAATTTAAAAAGCACATGTTAAAAAAAATTGAAATTTAACATGCAAAATATTTAAAAGATTTAAAAGATCAAATTCCATTTTAATTTTTGGCACCTTCTAAGTTTTGCAATTTTATGCTTAAGAAAAGCCAAAGTAAAAGTACTTGATCTTCAATCTTTTACATAGCACACTTGCAAAACAAAACCCCAAACTCTGAATACATGTATGTATATTATCCTTCTTAATTATTTCAAGTATATGTAGTTGTATTTGTTTTTACATTATTTTTCCTCTATATATTCAGTCCTTTGACCCCTTACCTAGATGTCATCAATTTTCCTGATGGCCAGTAGCTTCCTGAGGAAGGTGAATTGGCCCCAGTGTAAGTGACATGGAGTAGAATACAGTTTGAGTAACATGTTTCGTTTCCAGTGACATGATAATCCATTTTTAAATCTTTGGCACAAAAGATTACTGAATGATGTGACATATAAATAGGGAAATCCATTGACTTATAAAAAAAAAGAATTTGAAACAGAGAAAAAAAAGTGTCCCAATTATGAAAGGAACAAAACTGGTACCTTTAGTTCCTTTAAACTAATCCTATCTAATAAAAGACAAAAAGGGTAATTGACTGTACCTTCGCTATGCTTCCCATTGGCTAATCAGGGCAATATGCAAATTAACCGCCAACAAAGATGGCGGCCGGCAGCCATGCAGCTGAAGCGAACAGGAGGCTTGCTTGCTCCAGTGATGGAGGAAGCCAAGGTTCCCTGCCTGCTGCGGCCTGTTTCTGAGATCCGAAAGCAACAAAGTTTCAATTATAGAAGCTAAACAAACCCCAGATACCTGGTTTCAGCAGGCCGTGGCCTCAGAGCTGGAGCCGGCTCTCAGCTCCAGTGACGGCAACAAAGTTTCAATTATAGAAGGTAAATAAATCCCAGAATAAAAAAGAAAAAAGGAGAGGCTGGGAGCTTCAGATGCTGGCCAGCCTGAAAACAGCCCTCAACCCCTCACCCAGACTGGCCAGGCACCCCAGGGGGGACCCCCACCCTGAAGGGGGTGTGACCAGCTGAAAACAGCCATCAGCCCCTCACCCAGGCTGGCCAGACACTCAAGTGGGACCCTCAACCTGATCCAGGACACCCTTCAGGGCAAACCAGCCGTCCCCCACCCGTGCAGCAGGCCTCTATCCTATATAGTAAAAGGGTAATATGCAAACTGACCCTAACAGCAGAAAGACTGGGAATGACTGGTCATTATGACACACACTGACCACCAGGGGGCAGACGCTCAATGCAGGAGCTTCCCTCTGGTGGTCAGTGCGCTCCCACATGGAGGAGCTCTGCTCAGCCCCAGGCCAGGCTGACTGCTGCCAGTACAGCGGCAGTGGTGGGAGCCTCTCCTGCCTCCTCAGCAGCGCTAAGGATGTCTGACTGCACCTTAGGTCTGCTCCCCGCTGGCAAGTGGACATCCCCTGAGGGCTGCCGGGCTGCCAGAGGGATGTCTGATTGCCATCTTAGGCCCAATCCCCTGTGGAGCAGGACTAAGCCAGCAGATGGTCATCCCCTGAGGGGTCCCAGACTGTGGGAGGACACAGGCTGGGCTGAGGGAGCCCCCCCCTCACCCCCCCCGCAAGTGCACAAATTTTTGTGCACTGGGCCTCTAGTCTACACTAATAAAAGACAAATATGCTAATTGACTGTACCTTCGCTACACCCTAAGCCACTCCCACCAGCCAATCAGAGCGACTACATGCAAATTAACCCAACCAAGATGGTGGCCGGCAGCCACAGAGCTGGAGCAAGCAGGAGGCTTGGTTGCCTGGGCGATGGAGGAAGCCAAGCTTCCTGCCAGCTCTGAGCTGGCTGAAGCCTCCGCTCATGGAAACAAAGTTTCAATTATAGAAGACAAATAAATCCCAGATACCTGCTTCCAGCCAGCCTCCCCTGGGAGCTTGGGTGGCTGGGGGTAGTGACCAGCCTGAAAACAGCCATCAGCCCCTCACCCAGGCTGGCCACACCCTCTTGTGGTGAGGGTCCCCACTGGGGGGCTTAGCCATCCTGAAAACGGCCCTTGGCCCCTCACCCAGACTGGCCAGGCAGCCCAGAAGGACACCCCACGCTGAAGGGGCTGTGGCCATCCTGCTAACGGCGCTCAGCCCCTCACCCAGGATGGCCAGGCACCCCAGTGGGGACCCCAACCCTGAAGGGGCTGTGGCCAGCCTGTAAACAGCCATCAGCCACTCACCCAGGCTGGCCACACCCTCATGGGGTGAGGGTCCATGCTGGGGGGCTTAGCCAGCCTGAAAACTGCCATCAGCCACTCACCCAGACTGGCCAGGCACCCCAGCAGGACCCCCTGCCCCCTTAAGGGGGTGTGGCCAGTCTGATAATGGCCCTCAGCCCCTCACCCAGGCTGGCCAGGCACTCCTATATAATAAAAGGGTAATATGCAAATTGACCTTAACAGCAGAACGAGTGGGAAAGACTGGTCGCTATGACACACACTGAGCACTGGGGGGCAGATGCTGACTGAATGCAGGAGCTGCCTCCTATTGTCAGTGTGCTCCCACAGTGGGAGCTCTGCTCAGCCACAAGCCAGGCTGACAGCTGCCAGTACAGTGGTGGTGGTGGGAGCCTCTCCCGCCTCCTCAGCAGTGCTAAGCATGTCTGACTGCAGCTAGGCCTGCTCCCTGCTGGCAAGTGGACATCCCCCAAGGGCTCCCAGGCTGCCAGAGGGATGTCTCACTGCCAGCTTGGGCCTGCTCCCCCAGGGAGCGGGCCTAAGCCAGCAGGTGGTCATCCCCCAAGGGGTCCCAGACTGTGAGAGGGCACAGGCCAGGCTGAGGGACCCCCCCGAGTGCACACATTTTTGTGCACTGGGTCTCTAGTCTCAAATAATCTTCAATAAATATAGATAATAAATATATTTTTATGTATTACAGAAATATATATATAATGTTTCTATAGATTTTATCAATATGAATATAGTAGATTAAATTATCTACTTATCTATCTACTCTACAAAACTGTAGATTTTAATTCTCCTGTTAAGAATAATAGATTAAATAGAATGTATATATTACTATATATGCATGTATATATATACTGTGGAACTTACTATTTTTAACAGGTAAGTAAAATCTATACCACTTAGATTTTAAGTCTTTGTGATTCTATTAGTTTTCACTTTATATATTTGTAAGGTGTAGTTGTATCTTTAAAAAAATTATAGTATATCATCTCCTTTTATTTTAGTATTTGTTTCTTTTGTTTTGTGTTTATTTACTTTTTTTGTTGTTAATCCTCACCTGAGGATACTTTTCCATTGATTTTTAGGGAGAGTGGAAGAGAGAGGGAAAGACAGAGAGAAACATTGATGTGAGAGGAACACATCAATTGATTGCCTCCTGCATGAGCCCAACCAGGACCCAGGCCAGGGAAAAGCCTGCAACCAAGGTACGGGCCTTTGACTGGAATCGAAGCTGGTAGAGTTCTTTTGCTTTGTTTTTATTTCAGTTTATTTAAAATGCATAATTAGTAGACACCAAATTCATAAATAAAGTTTTTTGGGGTCTTCCATATTCAGGCTTGTGCCAAATGTCACATATTTCACAGAATTTTTCTCATAACATATTTAGACAATTGTTTAAGTTTTAGTGAACTTTTTTCTTTTCTCACTTTTTAAAATCTTTTTTGTTGAGAGCAATACAGTTGTCTCCTTTCTATCCCCATTACCCCCCTCCACCTGGCCCCAGTCCTTCAGCACCCTGTTGTCTGTGTCCATGGGCAATGCATACATGCATATAAATTTTTTTGTTAATCTCTTTCCGCTACCTCGCCCCCTTCCCTCTGAAATTCCTCAGTCTGTTCCATGTTTCCATGCCACTGTTTCTATTTTATTCATCAGTTTATTTTGTGCATTAGATTCCACATATAAGCGAGATCATGTGATATTTGTCTTTCTCTGATTGGTTTATTTCGGTTAGCATAATACTCCCTAGGTCCCATGCTATTGTATTCGTTTCTTAAATTACTATTTTATCTGATAGTAATGTTATGTTGTTTAGTATTTGTCACCTCTATCTTTTTAAATTATCTTGTTTCAAACTGGTCTTTTTCTTTAGATATATTTCTCATATATAGCACATACATCTTTTATTTTTAATCATAGTCTAATACTATCTACCTTTAAAACCAAATTCATTTTTTAAATTTATTATTGTCACTTTATATCATCTTATTTAAGTTTTCCGTTTACCTTTTTCTTCACTCCTACTTTTCTCCTTAACTCCTATTGAAATGTGAAAGCTTGCCCTAACCGGTTTGGCTCAGTGGATAGAGCGTCAGCCTGCGGACTCAAGGGTCCCAGGTTTGACTCTGGTCAAGGGCATGTACCTTGGCTGCGAGCACATCCCCAGTGGGGAGTGTGCAGGAAGCAGCTGATCGATGTTTCTCTCTCATCGATGTTTCTAACTCTCTATCCCTCTCCCTTCCTCTCTGTAAAAAAAATCAACAAAAATATATTTAAAAAAAAAAGAAATGTGAAAGCTTTCTTAAGATTCTTTTTAATGGTTATTCTTCAATTTGTATATGTTTCTGTAATTTTCCTCATAATGTAGATAAAAGATTAAAATTTCCCTAAAACATCCTATTCCTCTATATTTCTTTAAAATTATACATATGCATAAACATGAAAGTAGAAAACACCCTTTATCACTTCCCCAAAACTATGCAACAGGCACAGAAAAAATATTTGTTATTCAATGTTAAATAAAAAGTGAGACTCAAAATTTGAATGCCTCATGGGTGAAATTATCTATAATAATAAAAGGATAATATCCTAATTAGACTGGACATCTTTCCAGAGATCATTCCAGACGTCCTTCCAGATGAAGCCGGGGCTGGAGGGAAGCCTGGGGCCTGGGTGCCTGCCAGCAACCAGAGCGAAGCTGGGGGCCCGGGTGCTAGAGGGTGGCTGGAGGGAAGCCAGCTCAGGTCCCTGGTGCCTGTGGGCGGCCAGAAGGAAGCCAGCCTGGGTCCCGGGTGCCAGAGGAAAGCCGGTGCCAGCAGCCAGGGGAAGGAAGGCCTACTCTTGCGAATTTCGTGCATAGGGTCTCTAGTATAATATAATGTTCTCACTGTTAGACACAAAGTGCCGGGGTCCAACCCCAGCAGGTCCAGGGGTCCCCAAAGGTGTAGACGGAGTCGGCGAAGAAGGAATGACACGGAGACAGCGTTCAGTTGATCAGCAGCCTAGCCAGGATCTCCAGCCAGGATCTCCAGCCAAGTTCTGGTCTGGATCTCCAGAGAGGTTCTGGTTCGGATCTCCAGCCAGGTTCTGTGTCCATGTTCTCTTGCTAGGTTCTCCAGGTTCTCCAGCCAGGTTCTGTAGCCATGTTCCCTCGCTAGGTTCTCCAGCCAGGTTCTGTCCAGGTTCTCCAGCCAGGTTCAGTCACCAGGTTCTAGTCAGGTTCTCTTGCCAATTTCTGTAGTCAGGTTCAGTCCAGGATCTTTTGCCATGTTCTCTCGCTAGGTTCTGTCTCTAGGTTCTGAGGCCAGTTTCTGTCCAGGATCTTTTGCCATGTTCTCTCCAGCGAAGTTCTTCTGTCTCTAGAGAACGTTCTGTGTAGGTTCTGTGCCTAGGTTCTGTCTCTCTTGGTTCTGTCTTCTTACATCCGTATTTATACCAGTTGATTCCAATCCTATCAATCTCTATTCCAAAGGTTAGGGCGTTTCTTATCTCCATTCCAGGGAGTAAAGATTATGTAGCTTAAGCATGATTGTTCATAGTTAAAGTGATTAATTACCCGCCTGGCACTTAGTTAGGAGTTTTTATTCCCTCCCTAACTTCAGGGGAAAATCCCTACCTGGGGAAACAACCTTTCTCAGAGACCTTGGTTAAAACACATAGTGCCAAGAAGGTGAGCAAACATATTAAGAACAGTATGCCATATATGCCAGGTCCCTTGAAACAGCAAGCATGGACCGGCTCCGGGCAACAAAGTATCATGCTTCTTGTTTGGTCCTCCCCTATCTATGTACAGCATATATTGTATTTTATCTTGTATTGATGAAATAGTGAATGAAGCTTGTAAAACAGATTGAGTGGTACAACAGTGAAATAAGCCAGAGTACTACCAAAGCAATTCTCACAAAGAATTTGCTTAGGTAAGATACAGACAGTTAAATGGCATAATTATTATCATAAATTATATATTCCATTGTCCTGCCAATGTAATTATTGTTGAAATAATTAGAAGTTTCATAAGTTCACTCCCATGGTAAGAAACTAGTTAAATTCATGATAAGCTTTAAAATTTTAATTACCTCATTTCTTTGAACAAATGTTTCTTACCTGTTATACAAAAAAGAACTTCTAAATTGTATACAAAAGCACTGGAGAGGATGAAGTTACATCCATAATTATATGCATGCACAAGTCCCTGAAATTATCGATGCGGTAAGGAGAAAATATCATTTTAAAAGTTCTAGTAGGAACAGATGGTGAACAGTTTGCAGAAATTGCTGAACATCGTAAGTATATGGGCCTATTCCATACTATCTTAAACAATTTTAGGGACAGAGAATATCATATCAAAGAATATGCTCTTTTAAGTGTCAAGATTGAGCAATTTTAAATATTTTTGGCTTGAATACTTTGGTGGTGGTGATGGTATATAGGTGTGTGAGTGTATAAAATAAAAAGAGAATATAAAAATAACTGACAACTTAATTAAAATAAAATATATTCATCATAAATATTTCATAGAACCCCGAGGAGTTGATCATGCCAAAGATGAATGGCAGTTAAAAACTGGGTTTTATTTCAGTATTCTTAACATTATTGCATGAAAAGAAGCCAGTAACAGAACAGAAATGATGACTCATTATATTTCCAATTTTTAGTTCTTTAATATCTTAACTATTCTGTGTTTAATTCACATTTCATTTTAGCCTACTAGTGTGTATCTGATGTTTTGAACTACTTTTCTTTTTGTATTATTCACATTTGTTATATATTTCCTTAATTAAAAACAAATTATTCAGAAAAGTGATTACCAAGTTACTTTAGATTAGTAGTGTTTGGTTAAACTTCTCAAAAACCTTTCTTTTAGACACTGAATGCTAGTTATTATATGGCCATGTTGACAGTCTTAATATTTCATGCAGTGAAATTTTTCTAAATACAGAGTGTGTTAAAGCATCAAGGATTTTTCTTATTGTTTTTGTTTGTTTGTTTTTTGGTGGTCTTTTAAAAAAATTGAAGCCCCTTTGCTGAAGAATTACAATTTGAGGAGTCTTACAAATCCTAACGAATGCAGATACTCCTCAAGTTATGATGGGATTGCATCCCAGTAATCCCATTTTAAGTTGCAAATATAATAAGTTGAAAATGCATTTAATACACTTAAACTACCAAGATCATAGCTTAGCCTAGCCTAGCCTCTCTTATATGTGCTCAGAACAGTTATATTAGCCACAGCTGGGCGATTATCTTGAGTTTCATCGCAAGAGTAATTGCCTCCCTCTTTTCACCAGAAGCAAGAGACACTGACAGGCATTTTGTGGACATGATGGGATTTGAAAACACAAAACCCAATGTCCTAAAACACTGGGGACACAGTGCACTGCAGCACACTGGTTGTTTACCTTTGTGGAGTAACACACAGATCAGCTCTGCTCACTGCCACTGACCAGCAGACTATAATATGAAACCACATATCCCTGGCCTGGAAAAGATTGAAGTTCAGAAATGGAAGTAGGGTTTATCTGAATTCATATCACTTCTGCACCATGGTAAGTGAAAACATTCTAAGTCAAACTATCATCAGACTGGGACTGTCTGTATATTTGCTACAAGTTTTATCATTGTACTTAAGGCAACTCACATCAAATCTTTTGCAACCATTCCTCCAATTTTTGAGATTTGATTCTGTTTCTATTCCTAGATCTCCATCTGCTTGAAAATTTTTCATAACCTGTCTAAAATAGTTGTATTTTTGAAAAATTATCTCATAAACTCAAAGGATGTTAGACCAAGAAGGACCTTTGGAAATACAGTGGGCAAAAGATAGGTTTACAGTTGTGAGGATATGAAGCACAGTTTATTCTTGTATTATTATTATTTATGAATTATTGTATTATTTATTATAATTATTAACCTACTTTTGCCCACCCCTGTATTCTAGTCCAGTAGGTTATTTTTCTACCCAACACACTTCTACTAGAATGGAGGTTCCCTGGACTGGACTTTTCAATGGTGAGGCAATGGGTGGGAGGGCCGAGGGGAAAGGACTTTTGACAGAATTTGCATGAGAAGTGAGTGTGTATGGTTTTTTAAAGCCACCCAGGAGATCTGCATATGTTCCTGAGTTGAGACTCTTCATCATGTAGATAAAGCAACAAGGAACAAATAGATCGCAGCTGTCAGTACCAGAACTAGACTGAAAGCCAAGGTTTTCTGACTTCTCATCCAGTGCCCCATCTTCAATATCATGTTACCTTCAGTCACTTGAGTCCCATAAAATATAGATTTCTTTGTTTGCAAGCAATATAAACTGAATGGTAATTTAATTCAGAAAGAACATTTTGAAGTACATGGAGCAGCTCATGGAGTTGAATGGGAAAGGAAGACCCCGGCTCCAGAGCAGCTGTGGGCACTGGCCTCCAGGGATGAGGCGACCTTCTTTCATTGCCGGCATGGATTGGATCAACATGCCAATCTGCTCAGGAGTCCAATTCAGTCAACCTGGGAGTGGGGTGCCTTGGTGAGGAATCCCACCAAACTGAAGAAGGGTTAATTTCCTGAAGAAAAACTAGGGTGTTGTTACCCAAGACAGGAAGAACTGATAGTGGGCCGTCAGATGAACACCTACCCTTCCTTCTTGAGAGAAGTCTCATTCCAGCAGAGCCTTCAAGCCTGTTTCCCCTCCTGTATCGTGTGGGGTGTGTGTGTGTGTGTGTGTGCGTGTGTGTGTGACAGTCATTCCTGGCATGATTCCTGGATGCCTGTGCAGTGGTCACGAGCAGAGATTGCCTCCTCACTCATGGCATTCTCCCACTTGAAGCATCCCTCCACTTAGCCTCCGCTCAACAGATGGGAGAAAATACTTAGTGGAGGTGGCATTCCTGGAAAGAAACTTTACAGAAAAGGAATAAAGAAAAAGTGAACAGAAAGCACTTAGCAATGGAAGGGAAGAATTTGTGGGAATTCGTACCAGTTCTTTTCTGTTTTCTCATTTAGAGTATTAACTGAGAAGATGTGGGGGAGGAGCTAGTGTGCAGTAAATGAGAGGTGATTTCAAGGTTGACCAATAGCCTGTCCCACCCAGATGAAAATCAGACACGTGTAAGGGCAGGGCAGGAGACTAAACAATAATTTCCTAACTCTGCTCTTCTTCTCATGAGCCTGGATGAGGGGAACAGAATCTGGAAGTGACTGGTGTGGACCAAGTAAGCAGCGAGCTATCAGGGATTGTGGTGACAATGCAGATTACATTTTGATTATGGGATCCAGGTGGAAGGTTTCAAAAGGAGCTGAATGAGGCTGGGGCAGGGAAAGGCTCAGCGACCGGATGCTGTCCTGTCAAAGAGCCGCCTTTTTGGTGTAGGAGACAGCTGGGGAGGCCACAGGAAAGTCTGAACAGGTAAGACTTTCTCATGTTCAGGATTCGGGCGTGGAGCCTGGGTGTGTGGCTGAGGTGAAAAGGCCATAAGGTGGGTAGGACTGGAGCAAAGTCTAAATTGAGAAAAGCATCACTCCCTCAGGTTTAAGAAAATATCAGTAAATATGAATATAACATTGAATGAGGAGAACTGATTAAGTTATTGCCTTGAGTTGCACTAAGAGTCAAATTACATTGAAGCTCTAGCTAGCAAATCCATCATTTAGTTATTTTATGGGTGGGTCCGCTTGCATATATGCATGAACTGTGCCATGAAAAATCACACCTACTGAAGAGCATTTTCGTCCCCGAGTCTGACTAACAGCACTCTGTTTTACAAAAGCTTTAAGATGGAAGAGAAGTGACAGACCAACCACCTGGAATGCTAAAGGGTCAAGGCCCTTGTGAGTCGCTGATTTTTAGAGCCATACTCCATGGCATGAGATGAAACAGCGTGTTCTTCTAGGTGAAGTTTACTGACAGAATTTTATAGAGTACTTTAGGTTTTGGTGCTATTGAAAACCAGGATGGTTACCCAAACTTGAAATGCTAAGTAGAAGCCAGCTAAGGAGAAAGCCAAATGGAAACCAGTGAAGAGCAACTAAAACCCCTGGGCAATCGTATCTAAACTTCAGGCTGCGCACCCACTCTGACAAGCTTCCTAAGCTTCCTTGGAAACCACAACCTGGTCTTGACATGACCTCGGCCGACGGCACGCAGCCGCTTTGCCAGGAGAGTGAGTTCAGTCATTAGGGGAGGAGGTTTAATTCCTTGAAAGGGGGAATTTTTCTGTCCTTTAAGCATCCGTACAAAATCTTTTTATAGATTTTTTTTATTGTTTTACCTTGCTTTTCACAAAATACGCTTACTCTGGGAATAGGGTGGCAATAAAAATGAAATCAATTTATATTTTTTACAATCCCTATACATAAATCACATTCATACTGTTGTTAGTTTGCTTATTTTGCAACAAATCGCCTCTATTTTAATAACAAGAATAAAAGCACATCCTGTAATGCCCTAAACTATCAATAAGAGCATATGAAACTGTTTTACCCCAGGAAATAAGGGACAGCTTACTCTAAAATAGAAATATTGCCGTCTAGGCTAAAGGCATGCACGCAGCTGTCTACCGTCTCCTGACATGATCCTCATCCTTTGGCTTTCTACCCTCCCTGCATTTATCTGTTCAGTTCTTAATTCCTGCAAGTCACTGGCACTCTCATTGCTCAATATGTTCTACTTCTGCATTATAGGAAGAATTAATGACAACCGGAGCTCTTTTTATAATCCTGTATAAAGAAGCTGGGGTGAGAGTGGTCAAGTTTTCATGAGAAAAAGTAGAGTGGAAACCACAAGTGGTGGGGTTGGGCATCATCTCACATAGTCCAGATGGTCATATTTTAATATAATCAAAAATGTTGGAAAAATGAATTCATTTTGTGCCAACATCAAATCTACATTAGCTTGGTTCAGTGGTTGAGTGTCAACCTATGAATCAGGAGGTCAGGGTCTGATTCCTGGTCAGGGCCCAGGCCCAGGTTGTAGGCTTGATCCACAGTAGGGGGTGTGCAGGAAGCAGCTGATCAATGATTGTCTCTCATCATTGATGTTTCTCTCTTTCCCTCTCCCTTCCTCTCTGAAATCAATAAAATTTTTTTTTAAAGTCTACTTTAAAAACTACTGCAGGTCTTCAGAATGAAGAGATGACTTCACTGAGGGAATCCTGTCTCTAAATCATGCTTCTATGAGGGAAGAAAATAGCTACCTCCCATGGGGTCTCTCAGCTGTGGGTTTATATAACTCCCTTTGTTGGCAGTTACACTGATGACCTCCCTCCCTAAGTGGGCAGGAGGGTTGTGACTGTGATTTTGAGATTTGCAGCCAGGAGTAGGTAGTGAGACCCTTGGCTACAAAGCACAGAACAAAATAGAACCAAAGCCAGAGTTCTGGAGGAAGGCAGGACAAAGAAGCAAGGGATCTTGTGAAATCTGAGGGAGAGAGTCAAGAGAAAGAATAGGAACCAGCTTTGTAATTGGGGTCAGAGAAGCATGAGCAGATGGGCTTGGGAGCCTAGATTACCTGAGCAACAGCCCCCGGGAGTTCTCTTGGAGTGGTGGTGGGAGGCAGAGGAGCTATTATGGGCTCTGAGAGGTTCAGTCATGAACAGAGTAGTCATAATCATCAGAGGTACATTTTTAGAATCAAGACAATGTACACGACAGTATTTTATAAAGTGTAACACAAATGGAGGTGTCATTATTGTCACTAACATAATTATCAGCATCACAAAAGCTGTGAACATCCAGTAAGTCTATACACTGGAAAAGAATGAAAAGAACCTGATTTTTTTTTACCCAACAATTTAGATGCTAAATATCAGGCACAGATATAACTGGAAGTAAAATGATTTCACTACTGTGTTCAAAACCTAAATTAAGAATGTATCTCATGTACATGTTCAGGGAAAATTTTTGTCAGTGGTGGAAGGTTAAGGCAGGAACATCTGTGGATCAAACATGTCCAAAATTGTCAGAGCAAAACAGGTAGTCCTGCTGTGAACAAAGGAGGAAGATTTCACAGATCAGAAGAGACTTCAAAATCTCTTGAGCCTTTATCAAAGCCAACTTTATGGTCCAGGTGAAAACCTGCACATTGTCAGATCACATATTTTAACATATTGAATGTTCTCCCATTCCTTTTGACACATTCTGTCCTGACCATTGAAAGTGAAACTCCCTGAGGTCAGACCCTAAATTTCCCTGATCTTGCATGCTGCCCAGAAAGTAAGTGCTACATACTCTGTAGGTATTTAGTGAGCAATTGGTGGTTACGGCTGAAGAGACAGTGTAGTCAGAGCATGGCCTGAGTAGAGTGCATAGACAGAGTGGTAGGAAACAAGAGACAAACTAGGATACAAAAAAAGTAAACTAAATGGACCTTTTGAAATAGTCTTAAAATAATGTTTTGAGGTCTGTAAAAAGTCATTATAGAACTTTTTAGAATAAGATGCTAAAGAAAAAAAAATAGGCTGGGGGGAAAAAAAGGAGACAGTGGCAACTGCATAGACCACAAAAAGGTCAGGATATTTTTAAAGGTAAGAAATCCAGCAAGGAGAGATTATAGATGGAGTGGAGGTTGAGGAGGATTGTGCTGTTCAGAGGAATTTGACATCCAAATTCGACTCGCAGATAAAAGGTTAGAATCCAGCAGGAAAGTGAAGGATGATATTTGTGTGACTGGATCTTAAAGCAGGACTCTCTCTACCTCAGAAGGAGGGTAAAACAGGTGTGTCAAGTACCCCTCTGATATTTCAAAGTATGATGATAAACCCTCTCTGCAGGAATTTTAAGAGAAAATAAAAGAGACATGCAAAGAAATCTAGGGATATTTAGGAGGTTGAATTTACAGAGGGCAGAGTGGTTTGGGGCTAATTTCTTCAGAAGCAGCCAGTTAAGGCTATGACATTCTTTGCCACTCATCCCCCCCATGAGCAGGGACGGAATGCTCTGCGCTCCTTCCCCACATCACGCAGAGACAGATGGACGTCAAGAAAGCCACTTGGGAAGCTTAACTTGGACGTCTAGTGTTTGTGACATACAGACTAGTATCAGACCCACATCTATTAAAGCCGAGAGGCAAAAGATTGTGGCTGGCCAGCTGCCCAGGACAGCAGAGCAAAAGAGGCTGTTCTGGATAGACTGTACACTGAAGGTGCCAATGTGGAGGGAGCTGGAATGGTGTCATTTTGATTCCTCCCAAGAGGCTCACCCGGAGGGTTATAGGACTTCAGCATATCAAGCCCAGAGAGCACCAGTGCCATATCATGGCAGTCCCCATCAAGTACACCTGTCCTGGTTGTACTGGTCCTCTCTCCTCCCCAGTCCTATTCTAAAGAGAAGGAGAAAAAGTACAAGAAGGGAAATAGAGACAACACTGTCTAAGCAGCCTGCCATGCCCATCTCCTTCCCCACCACAGATCCAGGGGAAAGAAGTAATAAGTCAGTGTAGTAGCAGTGACAAGTTTTCCATCTGAAAATATATGTGTGTGTTTTTAAACAGCCCAAAGGCCTTACAATTATGGCCAATGGACTGAAGTTACAGGGACAGTATTTTATCTCAATATACAGAAGGACATATTTTTAATTTACTATATTTGACATATAACATGCATTAATTTAGAGTGTACAACATGTTAATTTGATACGTTTACTTATTGTAACATGATTGTTGTTGTAGTGATATTTAGCACCTCTATCACAACACATAATTGTCCTTTCTTTTTAGGTGATGGGATAATTAAGTTTTAGTATCTCAGCGAGTTTCATGATTATAATACCATTTCGTTTTCTATATTCATTACACTGTGCATTAGATCTTTATGGCTTATTTACTAGTTTGTAAGCAACATCAGTCTTATGTCCCTGCCTGCATCCCCTGGTAACTACTATTTTTCTTTCTGTTTTTAGGAGTTTGATTTCTGTTAGATTTCATATATAAATGATACTATATAGTACTTGTCTTTGTCTGACTTATCTCACTTAACATAATGTGCTCAAAGGTCCATCCATGTTGTCACAAATAGTAGGACCTCCTCCTTTCTCATGGCATAATAATATAATCTTATAGGTTGTTCTTAACAAAGTATCAAAATTAGAGTTCACTGACTTTCACCTGATGAAAGTCCTTTCACCTGATGAAGAGTTCCTTCTGGAAGGACATCTTTCCAGAATGTTTGCAGGCTCACACTGAGTGCTGAGGAGAGCTACTGCGGTAGATCCTCTAGAGATGAAGCAAGCATGGGCTGGAAGTGGGATCTTTAAAGACCTGTGAGGTCTTTAAATTTGTTTACTATTAAAATTCCATGAGTACAATTCATAAAAAGTTGTTCCTGCTTTCCTTCAAGCGCTGGATTTAACTCTGCAGGTCATGGTGGTAATTTTAAAGTGCATAATAAAAATTTGTCTTTGTAATACAAAGCTGACATAAACTTTTAATGGCCCCATGAATGCTTTTGAGAATAATTTGGCTTACTCTTTGCTTTGGTTGGGAAACATGCTCTGAAACACAGCCAGGTGGCCAAGTCTTAACACAGTTTTCTCCTTCATTTCCAAGGTTTCTTGTCTGCATTCACAGCATCATTTCATTGAAACTCATCCCGTGTAATGACCTTTAAAATGAAAATGGTTTATCCCTGATGCACTGCATTGTTATTATTCTATTCCTGTTGATCTCACTAATCTTAGTAAAAGAGAAAATTAATAAGACATAAAGAGGAAACCCTGGCATTTGTCACCATATTTAAGTTACCATAGGATCCTATAAGTCTGCAGAGGTAGAAGCAACTGGTAAAGGTAAGGACTTTGAAAACCACCCCAGAGGAGCCAGGCAGAACAGGACCCCCGATACCTTCCCTTCCTTCTGTTGCCTTAGCAACAGTCACAGGCAAATCTCAGGCCTATTGTGAAAACACATTTCCCTGCATCCTGTGACTATGACAAATACAACAGGATGCTTATATCTGTAACATGACAACTCTGACAGAAGTCATACGTTTCTCCCTATTGATATAGGAAGTGAAGGGGATGAGAAATGAAACAAGAATCCAAGTCTCAATCACCTTACCCAATTCCTCAGAGAATATATTCTGAGTTCTCATTATGTCGTGAGCATAGTTCTGGGCTCAAGGACAGAGGCAAACTAGAAGTCAGACATGATCCCATTTATTTTAAAAGATTATAATCTAATTAAGGGGTCAACATCAAAACCACTGTTCAAGATCAATGCTAAGGATTATCAGAATTCTGTAAAAGGGAACAATTAATTCAGCTCTTAGCCACAGAATTGGTTGACATGCCTGATATGTTATTTACCAGCTCTTTTTTCCCTCCCATGAATGTACTTGCATTTGATTCAAGAAGCTTTTGGAAGATGCCTATGACTTTTCAGATCCACCTTTCGGAGAAATTTATCAGGAATGTGTGTGTTATGTATACTTTAATTTCTTTTCCAATGATATATTAATTCAAAATGATGTCTATTCTCTGTATAATCTAAGTAATGTATGTGTTCCAGCATTGCCAGGTTAGCATAAAATCACTTATCAGGCCAACACTGTATCTGGAAGGTTTTTTTTGGAGACTACATCCTCTCCTTGTTCTACTTTCACTATCATAGAAAGAGCCAGGATGTTTAAGTCATACACACATGAATTCACACCCCAGCTTCACTACCTAGTAATTGCATATTCTTGGGCAAAGTTTTTATCTTCTTTGAATATTAACATAAAGTGGCACATTTAATAAAATGCTTGGCATATGTGAAACTGTTTTTTGGCTGAGTGATGGTGCCAGGGCTTCATTGTACTCTTGTTTATGTTTGAAATTTTCAAAGTAAAATGTTTTTTAAATTCCTGCCATATGCAGTGTTATATATTCTAATGTGTTTCAAGCACGCTTACACCCCATCTCTTTTCTCTTCCAAACTTAAATTCCTTAATGATCTCATTACAATCACCACCTGTTTTATAATATACAACTGATATTTTATCTGTGAGTGTATTTGAGCTGTTCCAAGTATTTATGGCTCAGCTCTTGTATAATTAGATATTTAGTAAATAAGTTTTGATAATGATTGCTTTGATATTTAAACCAATAAAATCATCATGCCAAGGAAAACTTGTCATATTTATACTTTTCCTATATTAGTTCAAAAATGAACTTATTAAGAGGTATATGTTGTCATCATAGAAAGAGATTGGATCTTTTATACTCACAACACATGAGTACTGATCACTAACTGGTAAATAATATTGGTCAAGTCACAGTAGCCCTTTGGTTTCAGTTACAGAATTAACAATTGCTAGTATCCACACTGGTGATTCTATATAGCACAGGTTTTCATAGAAGAAATGTAAACCATTATCAGAGTCCCAGTGGTTCATGAAATAGATTAGAAATTCCACATTTCTCCCCCTTGATAGCTTCATTTACCTCATATTTCTTATTTGCTTTCTATGCTGCTGTCTTATCTGACTATTGCACTTAAATTGTGAGATCATTAGAGAGAACTGCTCAGTGTTTGTGAAGCTATGTGAAAGATACTATTCATAACAGGAATTATTTTTAATGGACCAACTTCTTTCTAAAAGCTAGGAGTGGGGCTGGAGAAAGTCACAAATGATCGCAGGTGCTGCAAATGAAAACACAATTTTAACATATCCTTTCTTATTTACTTTGTGCTCCCATGTTAGATTCAACTTGTTCAAACTTATCAGCAGTTTATCATCTTATTAATGGCTTATCACCTGTTCCAAGCCCCCAAACTAGCTTATCTCTTCTCTCCATTGGCAGCTCATTCTCTAGATTATTTGTACTTGAAGACACAGGGTCAATATTGGCTCTACTCAGGCATTGTTGACAACTAGTCCTTGTTAATTCTTCTTCCCAAATGCCCTGAGTCCCTTACCTTTTTTTCCATCACTTCCAACTGCCAACAATAACTTAGGTTAAGTCGTCATCCCTTCAAATATAAATAATCCCAATAGTTTCCTTACTCTCCTACTCCAATATGTTCTTTACTGCCAGCTTAATTTTATAGGATTAATTTCATTATGACAGTTGCATGTTTTTCTATTGCCTGCAAGGATTAAATTCCAGTTCCCAATTGGGCACCTCTTTACTCTCCAACATCACTACTGCTTATCTTTGGGAATATTCAGATATGCTAAACTTGGTCATTCTTACTTTGTTACATTGTCCAGGAGAGCTCTCATTCTTCCATGTTTTCTTCTCTCCACACATTTGCTCACCCTATCATTTCAACTTCAGTACCACTTCATCATCTGGGACTTCTTCTTTTTTTTTTAAAAAAAAATATATTTTACTGATTTTTTACAGAGAGGAAGGGAGAGGGATAGAGAGTTAGAAACATCGACGAGAGAAACATCAACCAGCTGCCTCATGCACACCTCCACTGGGGATGTGCCCGCAACCAAGGTACATGCCCTTGACTGGAATCGAACCTGGGACCCTTGAGTCTGCAGGCCGACACTCTATCGACTGAGCCAAACCGGTTTGGCCATCTGGGACTTCTTTACAGTTATTAGCCTCCTTGATCTCCCCTCTTTCAACTTGCTGTGACAATGTCTCTCAGTAATCCTCTTTTGGATATCTAATTACATTATTATTTTATTTCTTAGGTATATGTGATAGCAAGTATCCAAGATAGCTCCCAATATTTATACCTGTGTGTATTCAACTTCCACATTGAACCAGGGCTGGCCTTTGTGACCAACAGAGTATGGCAGAACTGATGGTGTGTGACTTCCAGACTAGGTCATGAAAGGTGTTTTAACTTCAGCCTTGCTCTCTTGGGTCACTCACTTGGGAGACATGCCATAAAGACAATTGAGAAGCCCCCTGGAGAGGCCCACATAATAGGAACCAATTTACCCACGTTGGCTTGTCAGCCATGGGAGTGAACCTCCTGAGAAGTGAATCCCCCAGCCATAGTCTAGATGAGAAGAACAATCACATGAGCAGGCTGAGCCAGAACTTTCCAGGCAAGCCACTTCCAAACTCTTGACTTGTAGAAGTTTGGAAAGATAGTAAATGATTGTTACTTCTTAAGCCATTAAGTTTGGAAGTGATGCTTTAAATAACAAATAGAAACATAATAGTGTATATAACTTACCTGCCAACTGCATTGCAAACTCCAGCATAGAACATTTGTTTGAAATTTTAAAATCCAGGCAATTATTTAGATACCATTCAACACTGTAGCAAAATTAGATACTGCATTTGGAATTACAGGAAGGAGCCATCATTTATTGAATGCCTACTAAGGAGCTTTACATATGCATGAGCTTTATATACATATCAGAATGGCTATATATGTAGAGATAGAACAAGATGTTCTCTAAAGACATAAAACACTGTACCCAAGCTGTGAAGTAATGCAGTCAATTTTTCTCTTTCTTTTATCATTATCTCCCTAACTTATTTTAAGTGAAATATGTGGTGTAAGAGCATTTAATAAGCTATAAAACACTCTATAGACTTAAGGCATTATGGTTTGCATCAATTTATTTTTTTTTTACTGAATGCATGAAAGGGGTGTTTTAATACCTTCACTCTGGTACTTCTTTTGCTTTGCAAAGACTAGGCTCATAAGTGGTACTGCGATACAAATACCTCCGATTTTCTGAAAATCACGTAAAGGGTAAAAGAAAGAAACTTTGTGGCTTTGGTATTGCATTGTGTCTCTGCTGTGTTATGCTCAGCAGATGTCTACCAAAAATTGCATCAGTCAGTCTCTGAAGGGAAGAGATGGGTAATTGAAGAGAGTTGAACAGAGTTCAGGGAAACAAAAAAGGAAAGGAGAGACAATAATGAATGGAACACAGAGAGAGTAATGTGATTCAGGAGAAGGCCTGCCAACATCTGTGGCCTTTGGTAGAGAATGCAGCCAATTGGTCTCAGCCTAGCCAGGAGGAGCCTGGGGGACTCAGTTCTTGGACTTTCTCCTCCTTGTACACTATGCTCTGCTGCCCTGCCCCACAGTGGCTGATGCAAATCCAAGAGAGTGAGGAAGTTGGGAGGGTTACAGTTTATACCAGTCAGGTTTCAGGGGCACAGAACGATGGAGAAGAGCCGAGAATTAGTAGAGGGTAGGCAGTGGAAAGTCTCCATCACAAAGTGTAGTCTTAGTTATAATGAGAGAATAACCCCAATGGTTTACAGTAGGTACAGAACCAGAGATATATTCCAAGGGACAGCTAGACATTAGGACTCATATTGGACAGGAACTCAGTTCAAGATAAAAGAAAAAGTAAGGAATTATGTCCTCAAATAGTATGAAGATGAGGAAACAAGTATCATTTTTTTAAATCATGAAAAAGTGTTCTAAGTTCCAAAGGGAATATTAAATACATAACAATCTTAGCATCACTGCCATTTAAACTGGTGAGATGCAACTTCATAGCTACTTAGCTGTATTAACGTGTGATCTACCCAGAAGATCTTGAAAAATTACCCAGAAACAAGCTTCAACTGATAGCATTCTTTCTGAATGCATGTATAACTTCTTGATTGATGACAGTTTTTAAAGAATAATTTTATGAGTATTTGCCCAGGCCTGATATGAATAAAGGTTCATATTTTAGTAATCACCATAACTCTAAGACAACTTTTCTATTTGAACTATACAATTTATTTAATGCTAGTAATAGGAAATAATTTTCAGTCTCATGACTTGGAAAAATCTGCTAAAGGGCATTTTAGTTTAATTCATGTGGTGCCTCTACAATTTTAAATTATGATAATCCCCCACAGTTAAGAAGAGCTGGTAATTTTCTAATATTTTGCAGAGGTGTGCAGAAATACAGTAAGTATGCATTTATGCCATAGTCTTTTTTATTTGTTCTTATTATGTCAATGTGATTTGATAAGCTTATACAATATTCCTAAATTATGTGACTGATATCAGAAACTCTTCCAGAATTATACAGTCCCTGACAGGAGTCTCTTAGTTGCATGCTCAGAGATCATATTTTACCTAGACAGGTACTTTGCTTAATTTAGTGTAAATGCCCAAGATTGCCCAAATTAAAGCAATTGTTTGAAATAATTTTAAGGCATGTCAATTTTCTTAATGTACCATGGCCAGGTTTGTTAATACATTTTCATCAGAAACAGCACTCAAAAGGCCCTTATCATCTGCATGGCAGTTTTTATTCTCCAGATTTGGGGAACTTTGTTGTTTAAGACAGGGACTAGTGAAATATAACCCTGGCATCAGCCACAGATCATGCCGTCAGAATCTGCACATTTTGCATTGCCACTGGGCATGATTCGGCTTCTCCCAGCACTTACACAACTCTTTCTCAATAGAGCTTCCAGTCAAGTCTCAATTTCTTCTTTTGGCAGAAGATTGCTTCTTCATGGTTTTCAAATTTGAGAGTGCAGCAGAATCACCTGAAGAGATTGCTAAAGCACGTCAACATCCTAGAGGTTCTGATTCAGTAAATCTGAAATGTTGTCCAAGAGTTTACATTTTTCATAATTTGCCAAGTGATGTTAATGCTGTTGGTGAGGGGTTCTCACTCTGAGAACCATTGCTATCACCCGTCCTGGAGAAGTTTACCAGTCCTTAGCCAACACTGGCCAGAGGGAATTGTCACTTCTCATATTTCTGCAACATTCTGTTTCCCTAGAAAAATCACTGCCTCTGACTCAGTGTCATTATTTATACTCCATTCCCACCATGTACCTAGCTATTCCATCTTATCTGACACCTTAGTAGCTGCTTTTAAAGGAAGATATTTCAGTCAGACAAAAGGCAATTCTTACATATGTGTGTATCTGATAAAGCATTTATCAGACATCATTCTTTCTACCATTTTCATATGTAATGGTTGCTCCTTAAGGAGGCAAATTAAGTGGTAATGGATGGTGCAATTTGAGTAGCAGTACCCTTATTTTATTTTTTTTATTTTTATTTTTTTAAATATATTTTATTGATTTTTTACAGAGAGGAAGGGAGAGAGATAGAGAGTTAGAAACATCGATGAGCGAGAAACATCGATCAGCTGCCTCCTGCACATCTCCCACTGGGGATATGCCCGCAACCCAGGCACATGCCCTTGACCGGAATCGAACCTGGGACCCTTCAGTCCGCAGGCCGACGCTCTATCCACTGAGCCAAACCGGTTTCAGCAAGTACCCTTATTTTAAAGCAAAGAATCAGACCTAGCATTATATTAAGTTTTATGTGAAAAGGTTATTTAATGCTTCTTGTGTATTATGCTAGATAATTTAGGAACTTATGTGTTTACCTTGCTGTGTCTACCTTCCTGTTGTAAATGAAGATGAAAAATAATGACTTTATTTTATGTTAAAACTAATCAAATTTTTAAAAATCCTTTGGTTGTACAAAAACCAGCAGCCTTTGGCAGCAGCAGCCTTTGGCTTCTGGGGCTATGGATGTTATTTAAGCACAGAAGAGACCTGCATTAATAATTTTAAAACAAAGAAAGAAAATTATTTGCATATTTTCACAATATTAAAGAAATATAAACATAGTTTATATATATAGTGCATGTATATGTGTATAGGAGTACCTCCATTATTGAATATTTCCCCTAACAGTTTTTAACAAGTAATTAATGTTAATCAGTAGTTAATTTTAAGTGATACTGAATGAATAATTAGATTGAAAGTTGCAGACTTGTGCAGCTTATAATAAAATGAAATAATCACAAAAATGGTGACATACTAGACGACAGCATTTTAACAGTTTCTAGAATGACTATTTCTGACCAGGAGATTCTCTAATCTAGTAGTTCTCCCATTTGGTTATAGTGCCAAGTTTATAGGTTGACATTAAATTTTTTCAGAGGAAATCTAAATAAAACAATAGTCTTGACCTAGTTCTTTTGAACTAAAGAAGGAGTTTTGCATATTTCTGGTACTTCATTTTTTAAGATTTATAAAGAAGTTTTAAAATGATTAATAGAATGGTCTGTTGGTGGGAGACACATCTGCACCTTAGGAAATCCTGAAAATGCCCTATAGTCAAATCTAACTCCTCTAGCCATGGTCAGGGACCAGCCCAGACACTCAGGAACCTGTCACAATGTACACCCATCTATATCTCCACAGCCAGGTCTGAGGACCTCCGTCTTAGCTTTGGAACCTTAAATAGCCCTAAGGCTCAGTTCTAAATACTTGTCAGTGATGGTCCTGGGCCAATCTGGCTCACACAAGGACCCATCCAGTGACCAGATAGCAGCTTTCCCAGTAACCTGCAGGAGCCACACACTCCATACACCTGGTAATAGACTTGTTGTCTGAAGACCTAACTGTGGACTCCAAATTAGACCCACATTCCAACCACTATACTGACCAAGGTATTGGAGGTAATCCCATCTACCCAAAGACCGGACAGGATCCATGCACACCTGAGTTACTGGCAATAAGCTAATGACCTCACTGTGCCCGCCTTGCCCTGCCCACCCTCCACTACCCCGCCCGCCCGCCAGCTGCCAGCCTTACTGTGATAGGAGCCTGTGGGCCACAGGGGAGGAACCGAGAGGTGCTCCATGCACTTCCTGGTGACCAGTTGTCCATCTGGTCGTTTAGGTCCTGACGGCCCCTGGCCTTTTATAATGTAGATGAGTCTCATTTAATACCCACAGTCACCTATGGAAAGCCTTGCCTTAGGATGAAAGACTGTATGGTAATTACATGATGTAACCAGAAGCCACAGCAGGCAAGCAGATAAGGAGTTTGGTTCAGGAGAAAGACTATTTCATCAGACATCAGCCATAGAGTTGACAATGAGCCATTCTGTGTTTGTCCAACCACTGAATCGAATTGCACTTCTGAAAGAGGGATATGATGAATCAACTTCACTAATTATACATGCAAATTAAAATCCAACATCTTCTTAGGTAGTACTTCAGTGTAAACCCAGTTTTTCTAACATTGTCAGCAGCTTTTCTATTCACAGCAGCAGCAGTCTAATTAAAATGGCCATCAGAGCAAAACTGAACTGCATTAAATGTTCTCAGTAATGTCATATTTAATTTACAAGTACAGTGTTGATGATGTTCGTTACTGTCCTCTGCAAATATCCATTCAGTTTGTAGACATCAAGTTTTATAAATTACTAGAGGCCCGATGCATGAAATTCATGCAAGGGGCTTGGCCCTCGCAGCCCTGGCTTCGTCCAGAAGGTTGTCCAGACGGTCGTTCTGCTGTTTGGTCTAATTAGTATATTAGCTCTTTATTATATAAGATACTGGCACCTTTTAGGAAAGATAAAGATCAATGGGTTTGTATTCCAAATCCATACTGCTGGGTTTCTTACATCCCTTTAAATCTGCAAAAATCAACTCACAATGCTTAAACCATTTTTTGTAGTAATTGTTCATAAAGGTGTCCAGAGAAGGGACATATACTTTAAAAAAAAATTCCAAAACAAATCACAAATTGCTAGAAGTCTTATTTAAACATATCTTCCAGGTGGCAAAAAATAGAATTAGAACTGAATTATTCTATCGAATTTTCAGGATTGACAATGTTGTTCAGTTTATTTTACTACATAATTTAGAATCATGGAATAGGAAGCTTTGATAATTTTTTTTTTTTTAATCTGAGGCGTGATGCTATTGAAAGAAGCTGCAAAGTGTCCATGCTAATACTTTAGGCTTCCTCCCTGCATCAATCCAGTACATGAGTAATGAGTGGTGTGCACCCATCTCCATCTTTCATACTGGAAAACATTTTAGAGTGACAGTAGGCTGCTGGATAGAGTGCAGAGAGGCAGGCATCCTCATTCACTGTTGCTAGGCAGGTGAATGGTTCACACCACTTAAAAAAGAAATCTGACATATTTGTGAAAATTATTAAGGCACATACATACCTTTGGTTCAGCAATTCCACTTTTGAAATAGATTCCTATGGAAATAAGGTTTTGATTTTTACGCCTTAATTTCCTATAGTGGCAAAAACAACTATACTACACGCTCATTAGTTGTGGGAATAGTTGAATTAATTTTAGTGATCCAAATTATGAAATATGCAGCTATTAAGAATAACAAATTAGTGCTATATCTATGAACTGGGCAAATATATCTGTTCATGATAAATTATCCAGTGAGAAAAGTAGGTTAAGGAATAGTGAATATTGCAATTCATTTCTCAATAACAAAAGCACAAGTGTGTGTGTGTGTGTGTGTGTGTGTGTGTGTGTGTGTATTCACACAAGAATATATACATACTTTAAAAACACAAGTATGTATAAAACAAGTATAAAAATATTAAAAAACAAAAGTATATACTCATATAAATGTGTGGAAACATAGGTGTGTATGTATGCATATATGTACGTATACATATTTGAGCATAGAGAAAAGTGTGGAAGGATAGATCCCAGGTGTAGCAGGCAATGAATGTCTCTTCTTCACTTAGATGCCTAGAATCCTTTCCTCAGCTCTTTGCCTGCTTCCCAGCTTCCTCATATTTTGCTAAGACTCACTTGTGACATTGAGAAGACATTTGGGCACTGGAGCTAAATCACTTTTAAGAGAACTGGAGATACTTGACAGTTATATCCCGCATGGGCCGTTGTCCTGGGTGCAGTAGAAAGCCTGGCCTCCAGGCAGACAAACTCTCAAGGTATAATTTATACTCCAGAGCTTTTTGAGAGAGAAGGTGGAGCTTCGGATTTCCCCTAAAATTACACCCTTGTCTGGGAACTTCTCCATTTCCATCCCACTTCCTCCATTCCTTTACTGGTTTCTCCTGGAATTAAATCCTTAATATATCACTGACCCCTGAATTGTCTCAGAATTTGCTTCTGGGAGAATTTGATTCCAGTTTAAGATGGGTTACTTCAGGAGGATAAGGGGTGTAATCAATTATTATTAACACATTTTTTTGCATTGTTGCACTAATTATAATAAATGTCTTAATTTTAAGTTAAAAAATCAAGACATCTTAAAAGAAAAAATAGCTTTCAGTAGCATTTGCTTTATATGCTATTTTTGGGATGGCTGAAAGATAATTTCTCAATTGTAATTCTTCTTATTCACCACACTGAGATAGACGCACATAACCCTATTTCTGAAACAGCACCTGATGTTATATTGAGGTATTTTTTCTTATGATTTTATGCCCGAGTACATCAGAATAAAGCAAGACACTCTCTACCTGGCTTCATTTGTTCCTGTTTTTAACCATACAGAAGAATCAGAATGACGTGCCAAGGTCCACTATACTTCAACTTCCTTTGTTAATTTTAAAACAGCAGTTCAGAAACTCTTGTATTTTATCATCCTATGAGTTCTTTAACCTCCAGTTCCATTTTCCCTATTGTTATCGACAAATAACTTATAGAAATATGTTGTAAGTGGGAATGTCTAGAGACAGCTTTGTTTTTAACTAAATGTGTAAAA
This sequence comes from Myotis myotis, assembly GCF_014108235.1. Lineage (NCBI taxonomy): Eukaryota > Metazoa > Chordata > Mammalia > Chiroptera > Vespertilionidae > Myotis > Myotis myotis. The sequence continues at coordinate 30,734,347 of NW_023416379.1, read as the reverse complement.
GGATCATACACACACATCTATTTCCCAATGGTGTTCCCTGAAGGGAGTTCTAAGATATGCTATCTTGACAAAGAAAACTAGTCCTCTTGGCAGATAGCTTTTGAATTCAACCTCTAGTCAAATATTTATTCTAAAAAAATAAGTAGCCTTTTAGGTGAATTTAGAAAAAGTAACCTCTATATTGTATCAAAGAAAACCTGATAAGAAAAATATATTTCTTTGCGTTTTCATCTTCTGTTAAGTTCAAATTTGAGCAGTTCTTAATCCAAAATAAGTAACCACTGGGACAGACACAGAGCAAGGAACATGATTTATTTATTTAGTTGACTCTCCTTTGTAATGCATAACTGCTACTTACTTAGGCCCCATATCATCATACTATATGTTATGTACCATAAAAAAATTATTAAAAACTAATTTGGTGGACTATTTTGCAAGGAATGTTGTTTCTTTCTTATGAAATAACATGGTATTCTCATTCAATTTGATAATGTTACAGAATTTACCAGGTGACTGAAAAATACGCAGGAGTACCCGAGACACAACAAAAACCCATTTATTTTCAGATGTTCCACATGTACTAGTACAGTGACTCAGGGGAGAGTGTTTCCCTCCAAATCCTGAGGAAACCAATATGGAGGAAGCTCTCCTTTTATACCCTTTTGGTTTCTTTGTCCCCCAAATAAGGATTAGACTTCTGGACCTTTCATAGGCTTTGCAAAAAGCCCTATGTGTTGGGATGGGGGCTGTGGGGCCACACCTAAAGGCCTGGCCTTTTGCCAGTACTGATAACCACCTCTGGGGGTTGTGTATTGTTCATGGTTTGTGTCCTCTGTAACATGGGAGATCTTAGGTAAACAGGTTTTGCAAGAACAGATAATTAAGGAAGGGGCAGTAGACTATAGGCTAATAGGAATGTGCATTCAGGCTGCTATCACAGATTCAGATTGCTAGCCTCCCCAAAATGTCTTATTTTCCCCATCAATAAGTGTCCTCATCTAGCAGAAAACATTTTATAAATGGAAAAAACTATCAGATATGATGTGCCTAGATAAAATCTCTCTAGGTGACATAAAAACCAATAAGCAGAGCAATTTGCCAGCTAATTTAGAAACTATTTTGTAAATGAAGGAAAATGTCATTTCGTATTTTCTACACCCAAATACATGTACTCTATCAAGATGTACTCTTTTGAACTGTGTGTTATTTATTTGGGCACAATTCCAATGAACGTGATTCAACAGAACAAAAAGTATTGAAAAGTCTAATAAATGTAGATATTTGTAGATGGACTCAGTGTTTACAAAAAAATTTCTCTTTGAATAATGGACTTGGTATCTCAATATTTACATTGGAATGTAATTTACATACAGTAAAATGCACAGAATCAATGAGTTCTGGCAATTGCGTGGACCTGTGTCACCAGCAAACCAAAATAAGATACAGACTATTGCAATTACCCTAGGAATTTATTTCAGTCAACAGAGCCACCACTTTCTGACTTCCATATCCATAGGGAAGTTTTACTTTTTTAAAGACATTATAAAATGGAATTATTTACTCTTTTGTGTTCACTGTCTTTATTTCAAAATGTTTATCATTATGAAACAGGAATTTTTAGGGGTGAAAAGGACAGGTTTAGGAAATTTTAGAAATTAAGAGGACCATGGAAGAAGCACGGGGCTGCAGAGCAGCAGAAGGTGTATTTCCATAGAATAAAGGAACTGAAAAGCTGAAACAGGTACATTTTCATAGAAAGAGGAAGCTGGGAACAGCAAGAGGTCTATATTTACTAAATAAAGGGAAGGAAGCCCTTCATCCAGGACCTTTGAGCCCAGGGGTTACTATAGTAACCAGTCTAATGGAATAATGACCAATCAGAAGGGATATCAAGGCACAAAGATCTGCAGGCTTTATAAACTGTAGGAAAAAGGAACTCAATGGGACCCTTTCCCCTTCCTCATGTGGGAGTCTACGCTGTGAAACTCTTCCCCCTCCATGTGAGAGTCTGTACGTATGCTTTAATAAATCTCCACCTTTGCTATACCACTTTCTGTCCAAAGATTCATTCTTTTATTCTGGCGGACAAAGAATCCAGGACATCCTTCCCAGTCAAAAAATTCTGCTTCATTTAGTTCATTATCGAATAGTGAATAGTGTTGTGTTACATGAATGCACCATAATTTGCTTACCTAATTTTTCGATGAACATTTAGGCTGGTTTTGGCTTTTGTGAATAAAGTTGCAGTGAACATTTGTGTACAAGTCTGTATGTGAACATACGTTTTTGTTTCTCTTGGGTCAGCATCTGGGAGTGGAATTGTTGGATCATAAGGTAGATATAAGCAATTTTTAAAGAACTTTCAAATAACTCATTAAATAAGTTGCATTTTACATTACTACCAGCAATGTCTGAGTATATCCTTGCTCCATATCCTTGTCAGCATTTGGTGTTTTAAAATTTTTATATCTTAGTTGTTGTAAAGGGTCATTTTTTGGTAGATTTCATGGGGTTTCCTACTTTATAATCATAATGTTATCAGAGAAATGCATGGATAGAATTTCTCTGTTGCTAGTGGGAATGGGGTTCTTGGGATAATAAGCATTTCCAGAAGCCTCCACGGGAGGATGAGATGTGGTAGAAAGCTTTATTTGCATCGAATGACATCCCTGAGTTTGCAGTCACATTTTCCTTAAACCAGTCCTGGAAGAGGTGCAGCTGGGGATTCAGCAGAGCTAGAAGCAAAGCCAGTGTCCAGAGTTTCCATTCCATGGTGGAGTTGGGTCTGGCATAGCATCAGGCTAGTTCCAGTCTGTTGGGCTATTGTTTGGGGTCCACATGGTCATGAGCCATGCAGGTGAATACAAGGGAGCAAGGCCCTGCAAGGAGAGAACCAGGCGCCCAGCTCACAAGAGAGGAAGCTTCAAGGATTTAAATATTTCAAATTTCACTCCCTTGCAGTGGCCATGCCTACCCTGGCCAATGATCTGTTCCCAGGTGTGACTAACAGACAAGTACTTTCCCTACATTACCCAGAACTCACAGGGCATGCATCTATTGCCCAGTCTCTTCCTTTGCTCCTTTCCCCTTATTAATAACCAGGTTATTTACGGTATCAAAAAGACCTCGAGTAGATGTTGAGAAGTGATGAGTGTGGACATCCTTGCCTTTTTACCAATTTCAGTAGAAAAGGTTTAATGTTTTACCAGCAAGTGTAATATTAACTGTAGTTTCTTAACAGATGCAATTTATCAGATTGCGGAAACTCCCTTCATTTACAAGTTATCTGAGGGTTTTTAATATAAAATTGGTATTCAAATGGATGTTGGTTTTTGTTCAAGGCATTTTTTGCATCTATGATGATGTAATTCTCCCCCCCCCCCCGCCCACTGCCCAATTATTCTGATAATGACTGAATGATTTTCAACTATAAAACAATCGTTGCAATTTTGGCATAAACCTCACTTGTTCTGGTGTACTATCTTACTTAAATAATGTTTTATTTGATTAGCTAATATTTGTTAAGTCAATGATCATGAAGGATTTTGTTTTCTTGTTATCTCTGTCAGGTGTTGGTATTGTAGTCTTAGTATATTGGCCTCATAAATCAAGTTGGGAAATATTGTCTACTGTTTCCTGTTTTCTGGAAGAGTTTATGTAGCACTGGTATTATTTCTTTCTTAAATGTTTGATAGCATTCAAAGTAATCTGGGAGTATTTTAATATTCTAATTTTCATCTAAATAGTAATCAATGAAATGGAAATTAAAACCATTTATTTCATTATTTATTAATTGCATTTGCACAATTTTAAAGCAGTATTATTCAGTGTTCTCCAGATAGAGTGAAATAGGCATTCTCATCTATTAGTGCAATTTTTTAGAAAATAATTTGTAAATAAGCACCAGGAATCTTAAGAAACATATAATCTGTTTCACACATCTAAGACTTTTATAAGGAAATAACCAGAAAGATATACGAAGATGTATGCATAAAATCTCAATTTTAAAAATAATTGTTATATAATTTAAATATAAAAATATCTCAAGTATTCAACATTAGAGAAATTAATTTGGCATGGTCATATAATGAAATATACCACCATTAAGATTAAGTTTTAAAATGTTCAAAATATGAGAAAATGCCTCTAAGTAAAAAAATGAATAATAGGGCATTTTAATTGATGATATGATCATAACTATTTAAAAATTTAAGTACTAGAATATATAACTATATTAAAAAACTAATTTCTTAATCCTCAGTATCCAAATCAAACTGTGTAATAGACATATTTGATGAATATTGGAAGACACTTTAGGATAAAAGGATGTCTCACTGACTGTTATTATCACATAGCCTGAAATATCTTAGATTCAGTTGAAAGACAAGGGTTTCAATTATAGAGCAAAATTCTAAAACTGTGTCTCAGGACTGTGACTGTGGTTACAATAAGACTTGACAAGTAGTACTTGCCTCCTAGGCCTTTCCTGAACTTATTTTTTCCTTTAGAAATGGCTCCACAGGGCCCTTTGGAGGAACTCCTACGTAAGCAGTGTGACCTCCTGTGTTTGTTCTGCATCTCCATTATAACAAAAGCTCTGAGACTTGTCAAAAGAAAATTGCCTCAGGGTGTTCTTGTTGGTCACATTTTAAGGCAGTTTCCAATAAGTAATCTCTGAAACCTTCTAGCAATGCTGGGGAAGATTAGTCCAACTTTCTGGGTTGTTCTGATGCTAAAAATCTCCAGTCAGTTTTACCCCTCAGTGAAGGGGGCAGAAATGCCTTCAAGGGAACATTAGGTCTGAGGGCGCAAATTTAATGGAGTTTAATTTAACCTTTTAATCTGCTAAGGGCATCTATAAAGGAGAATTGCTTAAAGGTTTTCCTTTGATAGAGTATTTTTTATTCGGTATAATAATGATGTCAGTGCACTTTCTCCTCCTTTGCAAATGTCCAGAGTCTTTCCAACAAAGCCAAAAGAGCAAAGTCTGAAAACTCTTCAAAGGTTGTGATAGAACAAAATTCAATGGAGTAACTTTGAGGATCTAACTGGCTTTATTAAGCACGTCATGAATTGGGCAGCATTCCATCTAGCAACCAGAAGGGTGGTTCTGGGGGTTGTACCAAATGGAAGGTTTTTATGGAAAGAAGAGTTAATAGCAAAAGGAAAAAAAAATTTTTTTTTTGACCAAGACATTTTGAGAGTAAAGGATTGTAAGGGGAGGGAAAGGCAAGGGTTTTATCATGCAGATTGCCTCTTCCTTCTATGGAAGATGGAGCGGCCCATGTGACAGATTACCTTACTGGTGATGACCAGAAAATTCCAGATTGGTTGATTAAGGTTACATTCAGGTGAAGGTGGAAACCGCAGTTAAGTCGTTATCATTGTACTTACCTAGTTATTAACATTAACGATAGAAAGAAAGCAAAGGGAAGGTCAGACATTATAAGCATGGTCATCTGCGCAGTTTGACCAGGCGGCTACAGCTTCATGCTCCCCAGGGAACCACTGTTCCATCCCCTGCAGATCACTGGGGGAAGGGATTGAACAAAGGGGGAAATGGATGCATGTACAGTGAAGTGGACATGACATAGGGAAAGTGTTTTCCTATCAGTCTATCCTGGGGAACAGTGGATTGGCTAGAAGCCGTGGGCAAACTACGGCCCGCGGGCCGGATCCCGCCCGTTTGAAATGAATAAAACTAAAAAAAAAAAAAAGACCGTACCCTTTTATGTAATGATGTTTACTTTGAATTTATATTAGTTCACACAAACACTCATCCATGCTTTTGTTCCGGCCCTCTGGTCCAGTTTAAGAAACCATTGTGGCCCTCGAGTCAAAAAGTTTGCCCACCCCTGGGTGGTGACCCCGTCAGAAGCATGCTAATCTGGAAGAGTTAAAATCCCCAGACAAAGGGTGCTCTTTCTCTATTTTTTCTTCTTGCTCTCTCTTGCTCTGTAACCTGCACTCGTCCCATGTGCTCACCTGTTCTTTCTCCATAGCATTTGGTCTTGAGGAGACAGAAAAAAGCTAGGTATGTAGGGGTGGGACCACAGGAAATGGAAAGTAAAACCCAAGAACCCATCTGGGCGAAGTTACCCAGACACTCCAACTGGGTGGGGAAGGAAGGGTGCTCTTGAGAGGCAGGAACTTTAAAATGTATGGATATTGCTAAGACAGACAGCTTGCAGATAGCAGTCACAAGGCAGTGAGGCATAGAAACAACCCCAAGGATGTTGCTAAGGCAAAATTCTTTGAAAGGACCAACCAGGAACTAACAAGCAAGCATATATATATGCATGTGCACTTCCTCCTTGCTCTCCCCAGGAGCAGCGCATAGTGGATACCTGACATTCTTGTTGGGAAGGGGGGAGGGAGCACACCTCCCTTCACCCACGTGGCTTATGGTCACGTGGGCCTCCACACATGGATTAATAGCCTTTAATTAGCTTGGATGCTATACTACTCCTGACTGTAACATGGAAAGGAAGCTCTGGACACTGGGCTGTTCCTGGAACACTAGCTGCACCTTTTCCAGGACTGGCTTCTCCCAATAAACTTTGGTTCCACTACTTTTGTCCATGTCTTCATTCTTTGTTTTCAAGAGTCAACAAATTTGGACTCAAAACACCAACATTTTTGTTTGTAAGCAGCCACATGGCCTAAAGCCATGCAAACCCCACATGCAATGGTCTGCAATTGGAAACACAAGCTAAACTAGCCAGATGCTGTACTGGACTGTACTTTAATAAGGAGCAAAGACTATGGGCAGTAGCCTTTATTGCCCTGCTCCAGGCAACATTGGGCAATTTACAGGTGGCCGAGGAAGAGGAAAACATACATGGCAGGAAAATTCTTGCTAGACAACTCAAACTATGGGATACTGGATATCTAGTAAACAGGTACCTGCCTGAAGCCCTCTAATTTACAATATTTAATTTAAAATCTTCTTCCTGAAGCAGGTTTCTGTCTGAATCTCTTTCCTAAGTGGAGAAGGTCAGAGGTTCCCTTTGAATCTTATCTATACATATAAAAGCCTAAGTGACCATCACAACCAAACAGACGACCGAACAGGCTGCATGGGGCAACCAGGCCCACAGGGGGGTTAGTGAGGGGCGACCAAATGACCAAGCAGCAGGCTGAATGGGGCAACCAGGCCTGCAGGGGGCACAGGTGGGGGCAACCAGGCTGGCGGGGGGTGGGGTGGGGTGGCAGTTGAGGGAAACTAGGCTGGCAGGGTGGGCAGTTGGGGATGACCAGGCCAGAAGGGAGGGCAGTTAGGGGCAATCAGGCAAGCAGGCAGGTGAGCAGTTAAAAGTCAGTGGTCTCATTTTGTGAGAGGGATATCTGACTGCTGGAGTAGGGATCGGGTCTACACCAGCAGTCAGACATCCCCCGAGGGATCCCGGATTGGAGAGGGTGCAGGCTGCACTGAGGGCAACCCCCCTCCCCCCACCCCGTGCATGAATTTCATGCACCGAGCCTCCAGTTTCTTAATAAAAGGCTTAAATTAATATCCCAGAAAGGCAGCTTCAGAGTGGCAAAACTTTGGTCCGTTCAGGGTCTCTGACTCATGTATTGGGGTTCCCACATGTATGTATGTAATTAAATTTTATTATTTTCTCTTGTTAATCAGCCTCATGGAGATTTAATTATTAGACCAGTAGAAAGAATCTGGAAGGGTAGAGGAAATTTTCTTCCACCCCAACATTCACATCTCAAACATGTCTGGGAGAACTGCAAACACCTTAGGTGATATTCCCACAGTATCCAGTGGGTGAAAGACCTTGTTTCCATTATTCTGACCTCTCACTGAAGCCTCATAAAAAGTCACTGTTGGCTCTGACCGGTTTGGCTCAGTGGATAGAGCATTGGCCTGCAGACTGAGAGGTCCCAGGTTCGATTCTGGTCAAGGGCATGTACCTTGGTTGCGGGCACATCCCCAGTAGGAGGTGTGCAGGGGGCGGCTGATCGATGTTTCTCTCTCATCGATGTTTCTAACTCTCTATCTCTCTCCCTTCCTCTCTGTAAAAAACCAATAAAATATATTTTTTAAAAAAGTCATTGTTGATCTCAGCTGTGCAGTTAGAAACAAAGATAAGCTGGGCCTACACATGGGGTGACACAGAATGGAGGGGAGTGGTATCTGCTCCCCTGTGACACTCACTTTCTAAGTCCAGCTGTGTCCAGCAGAGCAGTGATCTCATCAGGACCATCAACAGTGTTGCCAGTAAACTGATGACAAGTATAGGTGGAAATGGAAAAGAAAGAAAAATATGAATGGTATTTTAGATGTAGACTTTACATCAATTGGTACCTAATAGTATAATGGAGAAGTCAAATCTGAATTTAAAATTTTTTTAAGTTTTTTTTTTTTTAGTGTAGATTATTAAGACAAAACTAAAAACTAAATAACAGTCTAGACATTTTAATTTGAAGGGAACATGAATTCACTATGAGAAAATTGAAAGGGGTAGTAAAGAAGAACATATTATATATACAAGAGAAAACAGCTAATTGATGGAATAAGATCCTGCAGGAGAGAGGGAGAAAGCTAGTGTAAAAGGGGAGGCTATGGGTGTCTTGGAAAGAAAGTTGGATTTCAAAAATTGATTATATCAGAATATTTTTGCTAATTGCTATATCATGTGTGTGTGTGTGTGTGTGTGTGTGTGTGTGTGTGTGTGTGTATGAATGTAGATCCCTTTGCCCACCCAGTTGGGAAGTTTGATATATACTCAATATACCAGGTATTCCCCCTAAAATATATTTTGAATAATTATTAATTTCAATGGGTTAATTCTGAAAAGAAAGAAACATCAATTGAGCTATTAAAAATGTATGTGCATACATTTTTGAAGGGACACCCTATATATCAAACTGAGCAGGGTGACTTATATTCTGATACCAGGCGCTGATGGCAGGCACAGAAGTGAGGCAAGTCTAGCCTTTGAGTGCCAGGAAAGAGCAAAGAGAAAACCATCCAGAGGCAGAGCAAGAGTAAGGAATAAAGAAAATAGTTCAAAAGATTCATCCAAAGGGCACAGAGGGCAAACACTGGGTCTCCAGGTAAAGGTCTGTCTGCTCAGAAGACAGAGTGAACATGTTGCGGAATGGTTATAGAGTAATAAGCCTGGAGCAAGACTTCCAAGGAGTTTATATGGAGAGTCAGGCCCCTTCTATAGGGTATAGGTTGTCATACTTATGTGCATGTCAACAAATGAGATTGATTCTTAAAAGTTGGGGAGACATACAAATAAATAGCAAATACCATTTTCTTTTAAGAGAGTGTCCAACGGGCTATGTGGTTAGATTTTTCAAGGCCAGTCAATGTGTTTATTTTTAGTTAAATGGAAAATGATAATTAGGATCCATTTATTTGCTTTTTTTTTATTATTTAGTACAAGCACGCTTATCCAAGGCAGAGTGGTTTTCTAACTCCTTTAGAATTTATTTCCCAAGTCAAATGTTCAGTTTCATAAGGTAACCAACTCTGTGTTTCATTGAGATAGAATACTCCCCTTTGAATTCCCAAACACAAATTTACTTTTGACCTGATGAGGTTTGATTTTTATGGCTCTGACTAACAAATAGCTGAATAGCAAAAGTCAAGAGCACTTATTTAGAAGCGTGAAACTGATTTAAGAGATGAAACCAGTGCTTATTCATTGCAGATCCTAGGAAGTAATTGAACTTCTGGTGAAAGATTTGATGGACAAATTGCTTTCATTTTTAAGTCAGCCTTGGAAAGTTGATTTAACATAAACAGGTCAAGCAGTTTCAAGCTGAATTTCTTTCCCTCTCCCCTTTATTGATTAAGGTATTACATATGTGTCCTTATCCCCCCATTGTCCTTCCACCCCAAGCCCCACTCATGCCCTCACCCCCCTTGGAAAGCTGATTTAACATAAACAGGTCAAGCAGTTTCAAGCTGAATTTCTTTTTTTCCCCCTTTATTGATTAAGGTATTACTTATGTGTCCTTATCCCCTCATTGTCCTCCCACCCCACCCCCCACTCATGCCCTCACCCCCCTAGTGCCTGTGTCTATTGGTTAGGCTTATATGCATTCGAACAAGTCCTTTGGTTGATCTCTCCCTTCTGACCCCCACCCTCCCTTACCTTCCCTCGGAGGTTTGATGGTCTGATCGATGCTTCTCTGACTCTGGATCTGTTTTTGTTCATCAGTTTATGTTGTTCATTATATTCCATAAATGAGTGAAATCATGTGATATTTATCTTTCTCTGACTGGCTTATTTCGCTTAGCATAATGCTTTCTAGTTCCATCCATGCTGTGGCAAATGGTAAGAATTCCTTCTTTTTTACAGTAGTGTAGTATTCCATTGTGTAGATGTACCACTGTTTTTTAATCCACTCATCTGCTGATGGAAACTTAGGTTGTTTCCAATCCTTAGCTATGGTGAATTGTGCTGCTATGAACATAGGGGTGCATATATCCTTTCTGATTGGTGTTTCTAGTTTCTTGGGATATATTCCTAGAAGTGGGATCATTGGGTCAAATGGAAGTTCTATTTTTAGTTTTTTTGAGGAAACTCTATACTGTTCTCCACAGTGGCTGCACCAGTCTGCATTCCCAACAGCAGTGCATGAGGGTTCCTTTTTCTCTGCATCCTCGCCAGCACTTGTCATTTGTTGATTTGTTGATGATAGCCATTCTGACAGGTGTGAGATGGTACCGCATTGTTGTTTTGATTTGCATCTCTTGGATGATTAGTGACTTTGAGCATGTTTTCATATGTCGCTTGGCCTTTCTTATGTCTTCTTTCGAAAAGTATCTATCTAGGTCTGTTGCCCATTTTTTGATTGGGTTGTCTATCTTCCTTTTGTTAAGTTGTATGAGTTCCCTGTAAATGTTGGAGATTAAACCCTTATCAGTGATAACATGGTAAATATGTTCTCCCATGCAGTGGGCTTTCTTGTTTTGTTGATGGTTTCTTTTGCTGTGCAAAAGTTTTTTATGTTGATGTAATCCCATTTCTTTTTTTCCCCCTTAGTTTCCATTGCCCTAGGAGCGGTATCGGCAAAGAAACTGATTCGGCATATGTCTGAGATTTTGCTGCCTTTGGATTCCTCTAGTATTTTATAGTTTCCCATCTTATGTTTAAGTTCTTTATCCATTTTGAGTTTATTTTTGTGTATGGTGTAAGTTGGTGGTCTAGTTTCATTCTTTTGCATGTATCTGTCCAATTTTCCCAACACTATTTATTGAAGAGACTGTCTTGACTCCATTGTATGTTCTTGCCTCTTTTGTCAAATATTAATTAAGCATAGTGGTTTGGGTCCATTTCTGGGTTCTCTATTCTATTCCATTGATCTATATGTCTGTTCTTGTGCCAGTACCAGGCTGTTTTGAGAACAGTGGCTTTGTAATGCAGCTTGTTATCTGGTATTGAGATCCCACCTACTTTGTTCTTCTTTCTCAGGATTGCTGCAGCTATTCGGGGTCTTTTTTCATTCCAGATGAATTTTTGGAGTTCGTTCTAGTTCTGTGAAATATGTTGTTTAATGGGGAGTGCATTGAATCTATAGATTGCTTTGGGTAGTATGGACATTTCAATGATATTGATTTTACCAATCCATGAACACGGTATATTCTTCCATCTGTTTATGTCTTCCTCTATCCCTTTTTTCAGTGTCTTGTAGTTTTCCGCGTAAAGGTCTTTTACCTCCTTAGTTAAGTTTATTCCTAGGTATCTTAATTTTTTTGGTGCGATGGTAAATGGGATTGCTTTTTTAGTCTCTCTTTCTGTAAGTTTACTATTGGTGTATAGAAATGCCATGGATTTCTTGGTGTTAATTTTGTATCCTGCTATATTGCCAAATTCATTTATTAAGTATAATAATTTTTGATGGAGTCTTTAGGGTTTTCTATCTACAGTATCATGTCATTTGTGAATAAGGCCAAGCTGAATTTCTTTTCCCAAAATAAGGAAGCCTGACAAATATTAAATTCTAGCTTTTGGTGTCTTTCTAAACTACCTTCCTATTTTGTCCTGTCTAGAAACTCCATTCTACATCTTAATAATTACTGTGTACATGTTAAATTGAGGTCCACATACATATCTAGGGGTGCACCAATCCTTAGATCTGACTATACACTAGTGTCACCTGGAAATTTTTTATTAAATGAAGATTCCTGGGTCTTGCCTGAGGTCAAAGAATCAGAACCTTTGGAGTTGGGCCTGCCTAGACATCTGTAGGTTGAAGATGTTCTCTGGGTAATTCTAATGGCATAAAGGGTTGAAAACAATAGAAACTTTAGACTAATAATTCCCAAAGAGGATTTATTATTAGAATTGACTGAGATTACCACCTAAAAGATTGGACAAATTTGAACTCCCAAATATGTGAATGTTCATAGACTCAGTGAAAGAGCATTACCTCACTTCCAGATACTTATCAATGTGAATGTTGAAAATGTACTAGTAGTTTTAAATCAAATTTCCCTTATTATGATGAACATAATGCTGTGAACATTTGATTCAGAACAACTCAGTCTTTTCAATTTCTTTTGTGTTCACTGTTTCTAGCTCTGGAATCAGCTGCCTTTTTTTTTCAGAAGAGAGAGAAAATATTTAGAAATTTTTCTTTATTTCCCAAGAATCTTAAAATTTAATGAAAAGTTTATTATATCCAGTATCTAGTTATATTTTAGTGGGAGGGGCCTTCAGAGTGCTTCCCATTGAAAATGCTTGACCCAATTATCTACCATAAATTCCATGTCTATATTTGTGAAAAGATTGAATGGTGTAAAATCACTTTAAATGATCAAACACTTGCTATTTTAATAATAGAAACTCTGTAGCTACATTAAAAATAAATTCAGAGTTTATAGATATTAAAATTGTTTTCTTTCTTTGACACTATTTTGGAGTCTGATTTTGAATCTTTCGGCTTTGCTTCTTAATGTTGGAAACATTCTGATGGATTTACTATCTACACTAATAAAAGAGAAAAATGGTAATTGGCGTACGGCGATACTGTTTTCATTGGCTAATCAGGGCTATATGTAAATTAACTGCCAACTAAGATTGGCAGTTAACTGCCAACAAGATGGCGGCTAATTTGCATATGTAGGCACAATGCAGGGAGGCGAAAGGGAAAGCAGGAAGAAGCCCTCTGCCACTGACAGTGATCTGAAACCCAGGGGGGAGCTAAGAGCTGGGGGGCAGGGCAAAGGCGGCCCCAGGGCCGCCTTTGCCCTGCCCCCCAGCCATGATTGGAGAATCAGGCGCCTTTGCCGCCCTGGCCAGTGATAGCAGGAAGTAGGGGTGGAGCCAGCGATGGGAGCTGGGCACGGTCGAAGCTGGCAGTTCCAGGAGCTAGGGGTCCCTTGTCTGGGCCTAAAGCGAAGCCCACGATTCCAGCGCCCCCCGCTGCCACTGCAGGTCCCCGCTGCCTGGGCCGGACGCCTAGGCCAGAGGTGTTAGGCCTGGGCAGGGGCGGAGCCTGCAACCGCGGGGAGCTGGGGGTCCCCTGCCCAGGCCTGACACTTCTGTCGGAGGCCTCAGGCCTGGTCAAGGGGCCGATCCGGTGATTGGTGATCGGAGGGTGATGAGGGTCAACTCCTCTGGCCGAGGCATCAGGCCTGGGTGGGGGGCGGAGCCGGGGATTGGGGGGATATGATGTCCCCTTGCCCAGGCCTGAAGCCTGGGTCAGAGGCATCAGGCTTGGGCGGGGGGTGGAGCAAGCGATCAGAGGGAGATGGGGGTCCCCTGCCCAGGCATGATTCCTGGGCCAGAGGCCTCAGGCCTGGGCAGGGGCCAGAGCCAGTGATCGGGAGGAGATGGGGGTCCCCTGTCCAAGCCTGACACCTCTGGCGGAGGCGTCAGGCCTGGGCAAGGGGCCGATCAGGCGATCGGAGGGTGATGGGGGTCAATGCCTGAGGGCTCCCAGTATGTGAGAGGGGGCAGGCTGGGCTGAGGGACACTCTCCCCCCCCCCCAGTGCACGAATTTCGTGCACCGGGCCCCTAGTTGTTTATATAAAAGCCTGGCTGATCGACTGGTAGCTATGATGTGCAATGACCACTAGGGGGCAGATGCTCAACACACAGGCATGGAAACATGGAACAGACTGATGAATCTCAGAGGGAAGGGTGGAGGGTGGGAAGAGATTAACCAAAGATCTTATATGCATACTAGAGGCCCGGTACACGGATTTATGCACCGGTGGAATCCCTCAGCCTGGCCTGTGGGGATCAGGCCAAAACTGGCTCTCTGACATCCCCCAAGGGGTCCTGGATTGCAAGAGGGCACAGGCCTGGCTGAGGGACTCCACCAGTGCATAAATCTGTGCACTGGGCCTCTAGTATTTATGTATTTATATATTCTAGATTTCATGCTCTTTTCCTGAAGGAGATTTATATATATATATTCACAGTGAATTATTTAGCTGCAATCATGGCTAATCTTGATGCCACTTATTTTAATCTTTTGGATCTTTTGGATCAAGAAATGATGGTCTAATAGGAATGCAACAAGATGTGCTTTTGAGAGCCTTTTAAAAACAGTGTATTAATAACTTATGAAAAGCTACATGAAATGGTTCATTTCCCAACATTAACATTATTGTAATGAGATCTTTGTTTCTGGACTGGCTAATATCCACAGTAATAGAAGTTTCAGAAAAGACTTACTCTTTAATTATCTTTGCCAATTTTCTGAAACATTATGAAAAAGGTACTGTATTATGTTTTGTTTTATTTATTTATTTGTTTTTTGAGAGAGAGCAATGGGGACAGCAATCTCTCTCATAGCCCCAATTAAAAAGGGTGTTTAAGCCCTAGCCATTATGGCTAAATGGTTAGAGCGTTGGCCTGGGGACTGAAGAGTCCAGGGTTTGATTCCAGCCAAGGACACATGCCCAGATTGTGGACTCGATCTCAGTATGGGGAGTGCAGGAGGCAGCCAACCAATGATTCTCTCTCATCATTGATGTTTTGATCTCTCTCTCCCTTTCCCTCTCTTTTCCTCTCTGACATCAATAGAAATATATTTTTTAAAAAGGGTGCTTAATTTTTGCAAAATCAATCATATGTTTTTAATAAATGCAACCTAAAATATCTACTACACATTTTATTCTTGGTGCTAAATGCTTCATTTATCAGCTTCACTTACACATAATTTTCATGGAGAAAGCAGATGCAGACATTAATTCCCATTTTCCATGGCAACCATGAAGCACAGGGTGATCAATTGTCCTATTCAAGAGAGCTAGTTGCAAAGCCAGAGTAAGAGACAAAGGCTCCCTTTATTTTATTATAAAAACACCCACGATTTTGTTTGCTAAAGCCTCTTAAAATAAAAACAAAACTGAGAAGCCAAAGTCATCTAAAGACTATGTTACATTTCCTGCCTCAAAGAAATTAAGGATCTATATCATAGTCTACGTTACATAAACTCATTGTGATAATTTCAAGCTGAAATTTTTCTAGACCTTTTTAGCAGATTTTTGCCAATTTTATACCAAAGGTGTAGAAGAGTGAAAAGAAAAATATACTCTATTTCTTTACCACCAGAGTTTAGGTAATGGCGGCAAGTGCATGCAGTGAGCCATAATTCCATCAAATCCTTTTTCTGTGCTCTCACTCCTGTCTCCATTGTCCAATGCACTGGGCCCTGCCTCTACTCGGACTCACATGAGATGTCAACTGGAGGTTTCTCTTCAGCGGCCCCACATCCTTGCCTCTGCCCCACTTCTCCAGCCCAACACCACTGATTCCCTGCAGTCCACACTATCCGTGCATTCCAGTCCCTTCTCTGCCTTGGATTCTACTCCAGGACTTTTAGTTGTATCTTGTCATAGTCTAGAAAATCCGTGTGGAGCTTATTACTATTATTTCCATTTTATAGATAAAGTTTATAAAGCTTGGAAACATAAATGCATTTGGTCAAAGCCGCTCAGCTAATAAGTAAAAGAGGCAGAATTTGAACTTAATGTACTTGATTTTATAGACTCCTTTCTTAACCTTCAGGCCACACACTTAAATGTTGAGGGTCCTCATCTGAGCTCAGTATGTGGAGCTGGAAAGCAACTCCTAGAAGCATCACCAAGTATCCCACCTGCGGTGCTTCTCTGCAAAGGTCCGCTCACCCTGAGGCAGAGCTGGCTTTTCCTGACTCCACTGAGCCATTGCGTCTTCTAGTAACTTCCAATAGAGTGCCCGTGTTTGCTCTTCCCAAGGATGTTTTGATCCTGGGGAAGACACACTTGTGTGGGGGGCAGTTATGCCTGTGTACCTACTTGGCTGCTGTTTTGCCTGTTCTTTATAGGATGAAATTAGTCCAAGTTCTTTTCATAAAATTTTCTCTGAAAGACTCCAGAATGTGTTATGCAAAAAGTACATCCAGGAAAGTCACTTAAAAGATTCCAAGACTTAAAATAACTCAGTACATAAAAGTGCCCCTGGCTTTCCCATGATATATTGCTCATAGACTAGAAGCATGTTTAGGGCGGGGTCCAGATCTAATTGTTGAATGCTCTCCATGTATTCTATGCACCATAGAATGCTTTTCTCTGCCATTTGCATGCAAAGTAGATGTGACCACTTATTTATTGTTACCAGTTTGGGCTTTAACACCCACTAGGCACCCCTCTTCTTTCTATTCCAGGCAATTTCAGAGACAGCAGGTTGAGGGCCCTGGAATAGGATTGGCTTGAGAAGTCCATACATTGCATTTTCTTCTTTCCTTGAATAAATGGCCCTCAAACAAAAATTAGAAGCTTTTACATAAAAATTTAGAACACTTCCTACAATGTCAGGAGACCAGACAGGACAAGGTGGATTGAGAAGCAGCTGTCCCAGAGGGAAGGAATGAGCTTCCAGCATCCCTACCAATCCTTGGAAAGTCCAATTGCTGAGGCCCAGGGCCATTGCCTCTCACTGTCTCACCCTGCTGCTTTTCTTAAAGCAGAGTCAAAGGACAAGGAAAGCCACTCATACTGTCATTTCCTTATCCACAGTGGGAAAATAGAGAGGGTATGTTTCAAGAAAAGTTGGTGTGAACATATTTTGATGCTAAAGTGAATGCTATTCCTAAGTTTAATGAAAAATAATGTTTGTGATAAGAGAGAAAAAAAAATACCATGAAAAATAAATGAGGCAAAAACTATAAAATATATCAAAAATATCTTTGATTAAAAAATGAAAAAAAGCAATATTTAAAATATTTTGTTTTTCATACTGATGCTGCTATGAAATGCAGCTATGATTTAAGTCTAGTTTGTTTTTCACCTGGAGACTCCAGGTCTAGATGGTTGGACTTTGTTAGTTTGCTTAGGAAATTTATCACTAATTACTTAATTGTATTACAATAATAATGTCTGTTATATGAAATAAACTCATTTAGGAGGTACAGTTTATAATGCAAAGATGTATAGAATATAGCCCCTGCCATCAAGGAACTATCTAAGTGTTGTCATTAATTATTTCAACATTTATTGCGTTCCCCTTGAGGGTCAAGCACTGTGCTAGACTGTGATGCTATGATGAATAATAGTGTTATCCCAGAAGTTTGTAGTCAAATTAAAGAGGTACATAACTAAGCAAGCAGGTACGGTGCAAAGCGATCAGGAGGGTAAGAAGATGGGCACCGGGTACAGTGGGAGTGTAATGTGGCAGATAGTGAGGATAGAGCAGGGCATGATGAAGGTAGTGAGAAATAGAGGCAGGTAATCTGTTGGGAGGATTCTCCATAGGGTACCATGTGTTCTTGCAAGTAGAGACATTGAGTACCTTTTCCTCTAGACCGTATTTTCAAGGGTGTATGTGCAGTAAATTTCCTTGGAAGACAGGGATTTCTCCCTCCAGAACAAAGGGCTTACTGTCCAGTATAATAAAGATAAGGTCTCTATTGGGAGACCCCATTATAAAAAATTTTGGGTTCCTTACACTCAGGATTCCTTTCCTGTAATGCAACCCATGGAGTATGCAGGTGTTATCTTGGTCTGTCCACATTGCTTCCTTGGGACTTATGGGGAAAGGAAGCTGATGCAAATATACCAATATTTCTGCTGCTTGCTGTGCCATGAGCGATGAAGGCCTTTGTATCTAACGAGAAATCTCATGCTTCTGACAGCATCCATGAAGCTAGCAAACGAACTTGTTAACTTGTAAATAGAATAAAATCTCAGACTCTTCACAGTTCTTGGTTTTGCTGGCTGGCAGAATTTTGTCCTCTACTCTGTTCACTAGAAAGCTCATGGTTTGGTGGCATCTATGTTGGAAGAGGGATATGTTTGTTAATTGGAGTTAAAAAATAGAATGGGAGAAGTTGCTTTGTGAAAATAGTGTTAAATACCAGCGGTTCTCAAGCTGTGGGTCGCGACCCCTTTGGGGGTCGAAAGACCCTTTCACAGGGGTCGCCTAAGACCATTGGAAAATACATATATAATTACATATTGTTTTTGTGATTAATCACTATGCTTTAATTATGTTCTATTTGTAACAATGAAATTGGAGGTCACCACAACATGAGAAACTGTATTAAAGGGTCGCAGCATTAGGAACGTTGAGAACCACTGGTTAAATACCCTCCTTATCATTGCTCACATTTCTGTGCAGGTGAAATGCAGAAAAGGTAAATATCAAGGACAATCTTGAAGGAAATAGAAGTCAGGGTATGGGGTTTCATAAAATAGCAGCATGTAGCTTAAAATGGGTTTGGAGCATTGGAGACATGATTATTGCTGCTCACCAAGGGGCCGTTAAATATGAACTTCAAACATCTATCTATCTATCATCTATCTATCTATCTATCTATCTATCTATCTATCTATCTATCTTCTATCTATCTACCTACCTATCATCTATCATCTGTCTCATCCATCCATCCATCCATCCATCCATCCATCCATCCATCCATCCACCCATCCATCCATCCACCCATCTATGTCTCCATCTATCCGTCTATCCACCCATCAATTTAGTTGTGCCAGTTAGTGGAGGTATATTAGCTACCTGGTTTCCACATTTTTTCTCAACCTCACCCCCCATTCAGTATCCTTCTTCCACTCAGATTGAGGACAAGCTCCTGCCCTGTTATACCCTGTAACATTTAACAGTACAGTGTAAATGGTACTATACAAGGTCATCTATCTGCCATGCTTACTTTGGACGTGGGTGAGCTCTATCCCTATATTATGTAGTCATGTCCAGGGTTTCCCAATGTATTAGCCTCTATATGACAAGGCTTGTTAGCATTCCTAAAAATGTTAAAGAAACAAAAATAGCCATACCTCTTGAGAAGTCACATTCTGAAGCTGGTTTGGGTTTTATATAACACTGCTATTTCCTTCTTAAAGCCCTAAAACCTTAAATGTGTCTATGTCTGTCTCAGACTTTTCCGGTTCATAAATATGTAGTTAATTGGAGTGGGTTTGCATTTGTTCTTTCTGTCACACAGAGGGACAGCAGCATCCCTGAGGTGTGATGCTATATTTACACTCAGACAGGCACATGCTTTTCGTTCTCCCCAGGACTTCACTCTCCCTAAATAAATGCTCTAAGTAAATGACGTCATTAGAATATTAGTGTCAATGTAGGAAATGTTCAAACCTGTAGAGAACTTTTATGAGTTTATTTGAGCCAAATTGATGACAGTTGCTGGGAAGCAAAACCTCAATGGATTGAGAAAATGCTCTGGAAAATGGTAGTTTTGCACCCTACTTTATACAGTATAGTCAAAAGAGAAGGCACAAGTGGGTTACATGAAATCCATTGGTGATACATTAGGGATGTGGGAGAAAGAAAAGTGGCAAAACCTCTGCGCTTGGATAAAAAGTAAAAGGATAGAAACATACTACTTTCACATAAGTGGTTACAGGATAGTTAACAGTCAACAATTAACTCAGTGACAATGAGGTGATTTGTGGTCTCCACTCTGATGTCGTGCCTGTGCTTTGAGTGGTCTGGAAAAAAGGAAATTGCTTGGACATTTCAAGAATATGTTATCATAGATGCAAAAATATAATAGACAGGCTCAATTAAGGTAAAGATCGACATTTGTCAGGGAAGAATCTAGCATAGGACATGACTACCCACCATAAACTGTTTTTAGTTAAAAAAGCAAGCCAGTTCGAAGTGAAGAATTTGTGTTTAACTGAAACCAACAGGAAAGAGGTGATGGCGAAGTATTTACCTCAGACACTGTGCTGAGTTTGAAGCACAGTCCAGCAGGGTGATGTCCAATGTCAGCTCTTCCACAGGTGCCCCTTTAAATCTCCTTTCTTTCTCTATTTCTGCAGGGCCCGATATTGTTCTATTCTGGCAAGTCTTTAACTCCATTCAACCACAGATCCTTTTCCATTTGGGTTGTTAAATTAAAACCAAGCTCGTGGGCTTAGGTTATCTTCGCTTAAAGGAATGCAGCACTTATGTGCTCTGTAAAATGACAGTTTATCAGCCCAGTTGAAAGGTAGTCTTTTAGGATCTGTGCTGTTTCTCTCAAGATCTGTGCTAATCCTCCTGTTATCATCTCTGTCAGATTTGTTGACTAGGATCACTTTGTCACCCAAGGTAGGCATCTCTGAAGACAAGTAACTAAGCCTACATCTCACAATCAGTTGTGAGATGTAGGGCTAAACCAAATAAAGTTTTATACTGTGAGTGTTGTTATTAAATAAAGTCAAAAACCATCTGTCACCTTCCGTCTATGTATTTGCCAATTTGTATGCATGAACAATTGATATACTCCATTAGTTTCATAAACAAGAAAATGCAAGTCAAGGGTTCCTGGTGATTTGTTTGCTGGTCAGTGATGCAGCATAGATTATACTCAAGTACTCAGTAAAATGTCAAGCAGTTAGAAATATTTTCCCTTTCAACTTAACCCACAGGCATATGTCTATACACACACACCTAAACTCTACTAATCTTGATTTTGTGACAGTGTAATCTGGATGAAGAAGAGTTTAGGCAGTAATGTAACAAGCTAGGAAAATTTATATTCAAGTCCTTCTAGGAAGAGCTATTTTGGGAGAAACACTTTGATAGATAAATAAAGGTAAGAATTTATAACTTCCACACATTTCAACCTTCAAATAACAATTTCTAAATGTTGTGCACTAGACAAAGAGAGGGCTTTGTTATGCTGCTTAGAAAGAAAAAAAAGAGGAAAGAAGGGAGAAAAAGAAAGATTTTAGCAAGTGACATGGTAGATGACCATGGTTTGAAAGAAGAGAACTTTTCCTATGACTCTTACTGTTTGGTAATTTTAGCCAAACTCAAAATACATTGTGTGGATAGAATTTTGTTGAAACCAGTGAGATGTTTAATTTTTGTTGTTGTTGTTGTTCTGGTTAATCTATAATAAAGATTGCTGCTCTCATTAAGTTTATATTCAAAAGAGAATAGAGACAAATAAATTAGCAAACATATAAACAATATAATTTAATAGAGTGACAAGTGGTATAAAGAAAATAAACTAGGGTATTGAAAAATAGTTGACTGGGGTTGGGCTGCCTACAGATTGTTAGGAAGGGGCTAATAAGTGTGGTGACATTTATGCTGAGAGTGAAAAGGCAAAAATATGTCCCTCTTTTTTCTAAAATAATACATATTAAAATGTTTTGCTAACTGATTGTAGGGAACACAAAGATGAAAATGACAGTTCTGATCTGCAATGAGCTGAAGATCTTAGAGAACAGGATACAACAAATGTATAAGGCATTTAAGAAAGTTCTACAGACTGATTCAGAAGTACTTCTTGGACATATATCCAGCTGGAGGTAATCTCCATGAGAACCATGAGAATGACCAGCTAGCTCAACATTAGAAAAGTCTTCCTGGACAAGGAAGAGTATACTAGTCAAGTTTCTTGGCTGCAAATTTCAGAAGCTAACTCAGGCTGATGTAATAAAAATGGAAAATTCGAACTGCACGTAGAGGGGTTCTCAGAAGTGGTGGAAAAATGGAAGAACAGTCTTGGAAAATAGGCAGGAGACAGATGGTGTCTAGGATTATGCAGCAGCAAAAATCTGGCCAACATGCCACTATATCAACATTTCTCTATGATATGATTGCTGCTTGGGACATTGCCTCCATGACAGAACTTAAGCCTGGAGGAGCCACGCGTAGACGCACCACATCAGCAAATGTTAACGGATTTATGCTTTTGACTCACTCCCACAAGGTTCAAAGTCCTGGGAAAGTGTGTCTAATATGCTAAGCCAACCATTTGCTTTCCAGCCTCGGGAGCAGGGAAGGAGATTTGGCTGGTTCCATAATGAGATATTAAGCTCTGTATTCTACTAATTCTCATGTAATAGGGATTCCCCTGAAATAGGAAAAAGGATTAGATTCAGAGCATGAAAAATGACAAATATCCAATATACTTCAATATTTTTGGCTCCCCAACATCCATGTGCATCTCTTTATGACAGTTTTCCAAAAAAAAGGTTCTTGCCTAATGTAACTAATATTTGTATTGTCAAGTATTGCACTTCCCTTACTCCAACCAGAATTCATTTTGTCTTTTCCATTTAAATTAAATTTAAATTAAATTCTATCACCTCTAGATCTGTCACAATCCCACTTCAATAGTGTCTAAGGCAGAGCCTCTACCACTGTTCTTCCAGAACCAACAACATTATCGTCACCTGGGAACTTGTTAGAAATGCAAACTCTTGGATCATAACCCACACTAATTGAGTCAGAACCTTTGGGCACAGTGCTCAGCAATCTGAATTTTAACAAGTTTTCCAGGTGATTCTAAGAGCCATTGGTGTGTAGAACCTTCTGTGCTCATCAAATTATTCTATATCTGCATCATCAAATACAGTAGTCACTAGTAATATGTATACAAATGCTAGTATGGCTAAGAAATTGAATTATTTTATTTTATTTAAATTTATAGAACGACTTGTGGCCAGTCATTATCATATGAGACAGTGAAAGGCTATAATATTACCACTGTTGACACACAATAGTAGGAAAAAGAAAAGAGATAAAAGATAGTGTTAAAATATATAAATATACATGATATGACAAGAAAGAAAATATTAGTAGGAGCT
Source organism: Myotis myotis (assembly GCF_014108235.1). Lineage (NCBI taxonomy): Eukaryota > Metazoa > Chordata > Mammalia > Chiroptera > Vespertilionidae > Myotis > Myotis myotis. The sequence continues at coordinate 30,711,314 of NW_023416379.1, read as the reverse complement.
TTAGTCCTATTTAGGAGGAATTTTAGCCCTGTAATGAACCTATTTACACTGATTACAAGAAGGGGGATGACTTATCAGTATGGCTTGTATTTATAACACACATTTCGTATTGCCTTTATTTTCAGACAATACCTCTACTGTTCACAGCCCTTTAAGAGGTTGAATGACCCAACATTTTATTCTGGAGGGATCTTAGTTCCTGCTGGTTATGCCAATTTTATGTAACTAGTAGTCTCTCATTAGCTTTACACTGGACATCACAGTAGAAGGAAGTGCCTCAGGGGGTACTGATCCTCCCTCCTTCTCTTTGATGAAATAGTAATCTTAGACCACCTTAATGGGTTAATTCTTACCCTATCCAACATATTAACCTTATCTTTTACTATTTTTTTCAGTAGTGTTAGCCACTGGAAACAGACTGTTGTGATGCACCACCCCAACCTCCCAATCCCCCTACTGGAGTGAGGGACCTGTTTATACTCCCAATTGCTGAGGGGACTGATGGCAGACAGCCTTCAGCTGTCATTCCCCTTTGATTGTTTCAGCTGAAGAGAGCCATCTTACCGAAGTTCACACCCTCTTTTGGGGTGACCCTCGTCCAGTGATGGATAGACTCAGGAGTGTAAAGGCCCAACCCTCTTACCCAGTTTAGGATAGTTCTAAAGGGTGCACTTGTCTTAGCTACCCATTGGGGCAGCTACATATTCTTGAGACTGCAACACAACTTGACTTCACCCAGGTGCCAGGTCCTGATTCCACATCTCTTCCCTTCCACAGATGTAGAGCACTCCCAGATACATCTGCATGATAACCTCCATCTCAGAGTCTTCTTCCTGAGGAATCCACCTGCAAAACAATCTAATTTCAATTCTAAGGAAAATTGTATCCACTGTGAGATGCAATCACTCCTTGGGCATTACAACCCCAGGACCCCAGAAATCTAGAGTTGCAGGAATGGGAAGCAAACATTTCGTGAGTGTGTATATATATATGTATTTTTTTCTTTTTTCTTTTTTTTGTCTTTCTGAATGCATGTATTCTTACATGAAAATAACAACCCTATATGTTGCTTCCTGGTTCAGAGCTCTAGCACATCCCACAGTTCTGCACTGAAATCACTCATGGTCTTGTCCCAACTGGCAGGCACCGTAACTAAGTTGTCAATCATCCTTTCTTTCATGTTTCTAAGGCCTGCTGCTTCTGGGTACAGGATAAAACTACTGGTTCTGTTTAGAATAATAATGGAAAACAGGACATTTCTTCCCACCAAGATTCTTATTGAGGAATTCCTTCAAATAAGAAGGTAGTTTGAATACACACAATTAAATGTTGACATTTTGCTATGGAGCCTGTATTATTATTTTTTTCCATCACCATTTATCCCCTTTATATCTTTTTCCACTTCAACTCACTTCCTCCCTCACCTCTGAGCAATCACTAAAAGTGGATAGCAAGGAATTATGCAGAATGGGTTAAATACACTCCAGCTGAGAACAAGAGCAACATGCACGTAACTGGGTAGGCACGAGACAGGTTCATGAAATGGAAAGTAGTCTGGTTTATCACAAAGTGAAAGGCAAATATTCATACTTAAAAATAAACATAAATACTCTCAATAATTTGGACATGTCCATTAATCCAAAAATAAACATTTGATATCCCAGTTATTTTCACATATTTTTAAATGGGATTTTGGGCATTAAATCTCCAGTGAACATCATTAAAGTTAATTTATATGACCTAAGGTATAAGAAAATCATTTCATTTGAAATATTAGATAAGTCTGTTTAATAATTGAGATGAATTTTCTTGCTATTTAATCTGACAAGTACATTTTCTGTATGTGTTATGTCCCACGGATTATGAGTGACCATCTGGATCTGACTTGATGTAGATAATCAGGGTCATTTAAAATTATTCTGTCAACTGAATTTTAAAATGTGCATAGCAATGCAAATGTCAACTTATGTCTGGCAGCTTAATAGAATAATTTGAACTATTGAAATAGTTGTGAAAACTTCCTTTTGAAAATTAGGAGCAGTTGGGTAAAGCAATCATGAAATTCATGACAGAATTTTATTTGCTTTTCTTGTTGACTTGGCTAAAAGCATCCTTAAAGGTTTTTTTTTTCATATATATACTGTCCCAAAAATGTATACACAATTTACAGCTGATAGTTCAGCTGATATTTTTTTATTTTTAAATTGAACCCATTGGAATTAATAATTATTCAACATGTGTATACATTTTTGGTACCCCCTGTATATGTGAATCTCATATACTCATACATATATGTACATGCAATAAAAAATGTAAGATCAGGGAAGGCTTCCCTGAGCACATGATATGTAAGCTTTTTTTTGAAGATAAAATTTCTACTCATGGAGAACACATTAATTACCAGCGTATGGAGGCAAGAGAAAGTATCATGTATTATAAAACTGTAGGAGATGCAGTGTGTCTGGAAAATCTATATATATGAGAATGGCAAGAAACAGGGTTGAAAATGAATGACGATCAGGTTACAGAAGGCATTGTATGCCATGCCAAGAAGTTTAACACCATACATAGTTATTACAATATTATTGACTATATTTCCTATGCTGTACTTTACATCCCTAAGACTATTTTATAACTACAAATCTGTGCACTCTGCACTTCAACACCACAACCTCAAAGATATTATCTCCATGCTGCTACCACAACTAAATCTTTAATCATCATTCCTCTCATTCTACTAGGTCCAACTGCTTCTGGATACAGGATAAAAAACATTTAATACCAAAATTTAGCTAAAATAAGTAGTCATTTCATAGTATTTAAGTAATAAGGAAGATTATTTAAAATTTAATTTTATATGGAAGAGTGTGTGTGTGTGTGTGTGTGTGTGTGTGTGTGTGTGTGTATGCGCGCATGCACGCACACTTCTGGACCTGGTTCTGGGATAAAACTCCTAAAATCCTTGTAATTTCTTAAGTGATAAGAGCACCAAGAAGATCATTTGTTCTAATATTTGGTTTTTGACCATGGCTCCTGATTCAAGAACTCCTAACTTTCTTGCAATTTCCTAAGTAAGTAGGAGTGGACTTTTGCTCTAATAAGGCAACTCTTGCTGGGCTCCTTGATAGCTTTAGGAAGGGTGCTAGTCACCAGAAAGACCAAGCTATGATAAAAACCAAAAAAACACCTTGGTACTTTCAGTGCCATCCTTATCCTCTAGAAAGGGAAAAGAGGCTGACAATTAAATTAATAATAAATATTAAATGTGATAAAGGTTTTAAAAGGATCTTAAAAGTACAGCCTAGAATTCAGAGAGCTTCTGGGTTGGTCAACACATCTTCATGCTGGGAGGTAGCACACCCTAATTCCATAGGGACAGAAGTTACTGCATTCAGGACTCTCTAGTCCTTGCTATATGTATCTCTTCATCTGATTGTGCATTTGTATTCTTTATCATATCCTTTATTACATAAAAAACCAGCACACATAAGTGTTTCCTTGAGTTCTGTGAGCTATGATTGAATCCAAGAAGAGGGTTATGGGAACTTCTGATTTGTAGCCAAGTCAGACAGAAGGGTGACCTACCACTTATGAGTGGAGTCTGAAGTGGGGGACTTTCTTGGGGGGACTAAGCCCTTAACCTTTAGGGTCAGCTGCTAACTCCAATCTGTTGGTGTCAGAATTGCTTGGTGTGGAAAACCCACACACTAGTGTTGAGAGGTTGTGAGTATGTTAGTAGTGTGAGAGTAAAGGAATATATAGTGTACCCTATGCACTTAATGGGTTCCCATTAGGCATTAAATTAGTTCTGGGGCTCATAAGCCAGTGGTTATTTTCATGACTGCTTTATTTCAACAATTATATTCATCCTTCCTGGATTTTGCCTTTGTTTTCAAATAATATTCTGGAGATTCTGAAATGCACACTAAAATATGTTAGGATAACATGATTATTACATCTGTTGCTATAATTTGATTACCCTAGTTCTTCTTGCAGAGAACCTTGTATTTTTAACAAAAAAATAATAGAAGAGAAAAATAGTAAACAAAACAGAACACTACAAATATAGGTTGTTTCCAAAGAATGTGTCCCAGGTGGGTGTGAATATATAACTACTCACCTGCCAAGATTGCTCTATAAGATGGGTTGTGTGGTACAAATTAAGAAAATCACATCTCTAGTGAGATAAAATCTTGTGAAAATACTTCCTGACCTGAGAGTTTTCACTGGGAAGTTTTGGGTAGTAATATTTTCATTGATGGAGCTTACATGACTTAACCAGGTCAAATTTGATGATTTTCATATCCTCAGAAGTTTAGAGTGATTGCTCTGTCATTGAGCCTGGAGTTATTATTAGGCAATGATAGAAAATGCAATGAAGACTTGATGTAATCATAAATTTTCAATGTCCCTCTCCTCTCTGTTGGGGTATGGAATCGAAAACCATTTTCCTTGTGTAATTTAATTAACCTGTCACTTTATTTTGGAGGCTTGCTAGTTCATAGTCCAAAAGGACTGATTTAGAGAGCATTACAAGAAAAAAAAGCTAGACACCAAATAGGATTAAGCAGCGTAATCATAATGTAAGAGTAGAATTATTTTTTAATTAACATCAATTATAAATGGAGTTCCAAAGATTATTTACTGCTTAAGCTAGAAAGTCTATAGTTTGTTAACCTGAGTTTTTCTTATCTGTCTAGAGTTTCCTGTTATTTCATAATAAAGAGTTAAAATAATATTAAAGAATAGTAACATCAATCTTTTAATAATGCCAGTTATTTAACAGATTTTATGCTAGTTTCTATTTACATATACATTTTCTATTCTCACAAGAAATTGCAAAGTAAACATTATTATTAATGATTATTAAACCATGCTCAGGAAGTGCTATGATTCCAACTTAGTTTACAAAACTTTTTGTGGTGCCAGAAAAAAGATTAAAGAGTGTAAGGAAAGTGGGAAAATAGCCACATTTGAACTTGGGAGACTATTTTTCAAAAATCTTTAAGTATTAAGAATCAATTGAAGCCCTAATTGGTTTGGTTCAGTGGATACAGCATTGGCCTGCGGACTCAAGGGTCCCAGGTTCGATTCTGGTCAAGGGCATGTACCTTGGTTGCAGGCACATCCCCAGTAGGGGGTGTGCAAGATGCAGCTGATCGATGTTTCTCTCTCATCGATGTTTCTAACTCTCTATCTCTCTCCCTTCCTCTCTGTAAAAAAATCAATAAAATATATTTTAAAGAAATCAATGGAAAATCGTCTCCTAACCATAAGTTTCTTGAACTATATCTAAGAGATATTCTCTTTTAGAACATCAGAAAGTTATCTTTGAAAATATAAAAGCACATATCCTTTACTACTTGGGGACATTTATAAATAAATGGAGGAGACTGAACAATATAAGAAGCCCTGAGAGAACGAAAGTTATAACTCTTGCCTTTGAACATTAGTCTTTTCCTTGTTAAGGGGTTGGGGCTGGGTTGTTTAGGGAGGAAGCCAGCACTTACACAGTAGGAAAGAGTATCTTAACTGAAGGGTATGAGTTGGGTGGGACCCTTTTGTACTCCAGAGTTCCAGTTATTCTTTTTAAAAATAAAAATAGGGTTTTATTTATTTTTTTAAAGTAATGATTTTATTTTTTTCAATTACAGTTTACATTCAATATTATTTTGTATTAGATTCAGCACAGTGGTTAGACATAATATGCTTTACACAGTGTTCCCCCTGATATTTCCAGTACCCACTTGGCACCATGCACAGTTATTACAATATTATTGGGTATATTTCCTAGGCTGTACTTTACATCCCCATGACTACTTTGTAACTACAAACCTGCACTTCTTAATCCTCTCACCATTTTCACGCAGGCTCCCAACCTCCCTCCCCTCTAGCAACCATTAATCTATTCTCTGTATCTATAAGTCTATTTTTTTAAAATATATATATATTGTTTTTTAGATTCCACATATAAGAGAAATCATATGGTATTTGTCTTACTCTGACTGACTTATTTCACTGAGCATACATGCTAATGCAATTGGTATGATTTTGTTCATTTTTATGGCCAAGGAATATTCCATTGAATATATGTACCACAGCTTTTTTACCCACTTGTCTGTTAATAGGCCCTTGAGTTGCTGCCATAGCTTGGCTATTGCATATAAGGCTGTAATGAACATAGGGGTGTATATATTCTTTGAAATTAGTGTTTGGCTCAGTTGATACTTCTGTGCTTGAGTTCTTTTTATAAAATGTTTTCTTATGTGATTAAAAATAAGCCAAAAAAGATGTAAAGAAAGAGTGATTGCTATGGCTGGTGTTCTCAATGGTTAGAACATTGGCGCCAACACCAAAGGATCCCAGGTTTGATTTCAGTCAAGGGCACGTGCCTAGGTTGCAGGCTCGATCCCTGGCCCTGGTCAGGGCATGTGCGGGAGGCAACTAATTGATGTGTCTCTCTCACATTCATGTTTCTCTCTGTCTCTCCTCCCTCCCTTCCACTCTCTAAAAATAAAAATTAAAAAAAATCAATGGAAATATATCCTTGGGTGAGGATTAACAACAGCAACAAAAAAATTAGTGTTTTGTGTTTTTCAGATAAACCCCAGAAGTAGAATCATTTGGTAATAAGGCCTGTTATTCTTCTTTATTTTTTGCAGTAGGTCATTATAGGTGGAGCCAGAGAGTGAACTATAGGTATGTGAGAGGGATTGTTGGGATGGTTAGATTCTGTTTACATGCAGTAGTTACTACTTAGACTTAAGTAACAAACACCCCCCACCCTTGCCTCCATGACCCGCCTCCCCCCCACCTCCCCATACAGAAGACCTCTCTGGGCCTTCTTCTGGCTGTGCCTTATCTCCTAGAGTAGAACTTCATAGTATTAATGCCACATGGCCACCTAGAGCCCAAACCCCTCTACTTCTAGATTTTGCTTGAATTCCATGCCAAGTGGCCCTGAGCTTGCTTCCAGGGCTCAATGAAAAAGTCTTTTAGGTTCTATTCTCCTAAGGACGGACCACACCATACATGAGATAGTCAAAAGTAGGCTGTACACAGGCGTGTGGACAATTTGGACATGCATGCCTGTAGGGCACCTCTTGATTTGTAATGAAGCCAAAGATGGGAAGAAAGGTAGCCCAGTTGGGGGTGCGACATTGGGACATGCTTTATTTTCACCTTTCCACCTTTGTGTTCCAGCACAGGATTCCAAGGGGTCCAATAATTTTAATTGAGATTCTGTCCTTCTAGAGCAGCGGTTCTCAACCTGTGGGTTGTGACCCCTTTGGGGGTCAAACAACCCTTTCACATGGGTCGCCTAAATACATCCTGCATATCAAATATTTACATTACGATTCATAACAGTAGCAAAATTACAGTTATGAAGTAGCAACAAAAATAATTTTATGGCTGGGGGTCACCACAACATGAGGAACTGTATTAAAGGGTCGCGGCATTAGAAAGGTTGAGAACCACTGTTCTAGAGAATTATGAAAATATACTTGTCAAAATAGGAGAATAGAACATATTTTGTGAGCTTGAGTTGTAACATATGAATATTTAGATGACATCAGGTGGGTTTTCATTGGTACTCCTGGCTCAGGCCCTGCCGATGTTAGGCATGAAAACACCAAATATTCTAGATGAAACTATTTAAGCTTATATTCCCTAAGAGCATAGACTGCAGGGTTATGGTGCATTGTAAGTACCTGTCTCCATGCCTACATTCAAGCGTGCTTACAATATGTATGTATGTCATCCATCAATGAATTCAAGTAGACCGTTAGACTATTTCAGAGAGATCCAAAATTCTAGTAACAGATTTCAAAATTCACATGAAGCTATAATTTTTCAGGGATAAATTATATCCTGGGCATGAGAAATCACATTTTCGGGTCTCCAAAGCCCATTACTGACTGAATCAACCCAATTTACTGGCAGAGTCTGCTGCCTGGACACAGATACAGGGGATAGCAATAAGGAGGCCAATTTACTAGAAAATAATTTGTTCTGTACCCTCTTTACTCTCTTTCACCAAAGAGATATTTAAACATTTAACAGAATTCAGTTTGTGTTTATCACAATAACAATGAAAGCTAAGTGGGAGAGGCACATTTGTCTTTATCTGTCCAGATTTTTCCCCCAAAAGTCCTTGAAAAACATCCATTAGATCCATAAGTGTTTTTCTCCTGTTCACTGAGGAGGGGTGTTCTTGCTGCTCCATCAGAGGGGAAGAGTTGATTATGGGCACGACTGACAAGGGCAATAAACCCATCTGTTGTCCAATAGTTATTAGAGCCCTATGGCACTATATCCATAAAACAGTGGGCCTTCTGCAATTATAAATATATGTGGGTAGAAGAATGAGGGGGATGGTAGCAATATTGCTATAAATATATATTGGTGTCCTGTTTTTATAGCTTTCACATGCTCTCATCTGATCCCCACAATATCTCTGTGAGTTAGAGAATAATTATTAGTATACTCACCTCAGAGCTGAGAAATCTTTTGAGCTCACATGCATCACACTGTCACTAAAACAGAAATGTGGCTCTGGGCCATGCTGCCTCTCTGACTCTGTCCTACAGGACACAATTAAAATGAAAATTAGCCATAAGGGAGGAAGGAGAGAGCGGTGCTTAGTTTGCTTAAAAGGGATATTTTTTCCTGAAGATTCTGGAGAGATAAAAAAAGAAAGCCAATTTAACTCAAGTCCTTAGGAAAAGAGTAGAAATAACATCCAAGGCTTTCCCCAATGGCACAGTGCTGGAATTTGAAAACTTTCTAAATGGACTCAGTATATGCACCATATTGAGCCAGCACTGCCATAGATTTCTTGAGTATTTTCATCTCAAAAATTGGCTTCATTTCAACCTACACAAGGAACAAAAGAAAAAGTAATTCTATCTTTTCTTCCACAAATGTGATGTTCTTATTTCAGTAATAAATAGCTGAGCTAAGCATAGTCACTACAGGCCAGGTACTCTTCTAAGTAACCCTACATATTTTAACTCATTGAATCTTTGCAGTAGCTCTAGGAATTTAGTCTAATAATTATGCCCATTTTATAAATAAAGAAATTGGGGCATAAATTGATTAATCAGTTTCCTGAGGTCACACAGCTAGTAACTAGCAGAGGCAGAATTTGAACCTGCCTCACACCTTTGCTTTTAACAATAGACTCTAATATTTCTGAAATAAACAGCAGACCTACAGTTCTCTGGTAGAAATATTATAAGTGATATGATGTCTTACGGAATAGCTTCTTCTCACAAAACATTATTACAAAATATAAAATACAACATTTTATTTTACATGCTTTCTTCATAATCACAAATATGAGAGGGTGGTCATTGTGATTTCAGGATCAACACCAAGGGTCTATTTGCACTTGAGTTCTTCAGCACTCCAGGTGCTAATGCCCATTGTTTTCTCATGTATTCTTTGATTTAAATCTCTGGGAGGAGATAAAATAATGATGAGATCATAGTGACTGCCTATGCATTTGGGTGAAGTGTGCCAGGGTTTGCAAAGCCTTTTGAAAATAAAGATTAAATTACATAAATAGGAATTCACTGATTTCATTCCATGACTATCCTTCAGAATTGTCCTTTGGAAACACACAGAGGAGCAGTATGATCTTAACTGTAAAACTAAAATATCTAAAAGGAAACATGCCAACATAAAATAGTAGCTGTCTCTAAATGCTAAGAGTGATAATGGCCGGTTAGCTAGAGTGTTGACCTAATATGCCAAGGTTCTGGGTTCTCTCCCCAGTCAGGGCAAATACAAGAATTAACCAATGAATGCATAAATAAGTGAAACAACAAATCAATTTTTTTCTCTCTCCCTCCCCCCTCTCTAAAATCAATGAATAAAAAATTTAAAAAAGAGTGATAGTGGATTTTAAAAAATATGTTTAAAATTTTTTTCTAGAATGTTGTTTTTTAAAGTATATGGGAAGTAACAGGTGTTGTTTTAAAATTATAGAAAATGCATAGGAAAATGAATTGCTAAGAGAGTTGCTAAGAGAGTAGACCCCTCATCACAAAAAATAATGGTACATATGTGACATGATACAGGTGTTGTTTAACACTATAGTGATTACTCACTTCACAATACAGGATGGCATCAAATCAGCACGTTGTACACCTTTAAACTTGCACAATGTTACATGTAAATCATATCGCAATGACACTGAAAAATGCATGAAATTAACACACTGAAAATTGTCACAAAGTAGATAGTCTTAAAACATGTTTTCATTAAAGTAAAGACCGAAGAGGGGTATTTAGCAAGTTAGGGAGATAAATAGGAAGATGTGGTGCCTCAGAATCCAAAGTAGAAAAATATTTTTAAGAGATAAGTCACCACATGCATTAAATGCAAGTGAGACGGAGAATTAACCGTTGCTTTTGGTGAAGAGGAATCAGGGAGAGGGGGACGGGAAGGGACATAAAAATCTAAGTAAAATTGGTGAAGAGGAAATGGGAGTTCTATTTCTGGAAGTATTGTGTTCTCGATAATCTGAAAACCTCACAGCTTAAAAAGAGAACTTGAAATGTGAGATGAAATAGAGCAAACATCCTCTCAACTATGCAGCAGAACTCACAAAAAAATAATAGAAATTCTCAGTTCCAAAGCCCACAGAGGCCGAAAACAGGGCGAAGCAGCTGCTGGAGGTCTGGCCTGGAAGCATCTGCCCACCTGAGATGGAGTTGTTAATGACCGTGAGATTGTGGTACTGAGACGTGCACCTAAACCTGCCTTAAGTGTGATTTATGAAGACATTTGCTTTCTAGAAAGCAAGATGACAGGAAAATTTGTCAAACTTGACCTGGGATCTTGATTAAAAATCAAACAACAACAAAAAAACTCCTGGAAAATTTTAACCACAGTTCTGTTCACAGAGATTAGGATTTGAAGTCACACTGTCTGCCCGGGACAGCAAATTCCAAACAAAGAAATTAATAAAAATGATCCTAATCCACACCAACCCAGGATGCTGAAATGGATCAAAGAAAATCTCACCTGGGCCCTGGCGGGTAGCTCAGTTGCCAAAGCTGTGGGTTTGATTTCCGGTCAGGACACATGATAATCAAACAATGAATGCATAAATAAATGGAGCAACAAATCAGTCTCTCTCTCTCTCTCTCTCTCTCTCTCTCTCTCTCTCTCTCCCCCCCCCCCCTCAATCAATAAGTAAAAATAAAAAGTAAAAAGAAAATCTCATTTGGATAATACTGATGTTCCCTCAACGCAGAAATCATTAAATTTCTAACCAAACAAGATCCTAAAATACAAGGTTAAAAACACAATAGGAAACAAACCACCACAGCTGAGCCACAGAGAGAATAGAGTTAGATTCCTAGGACTCTCAGATAATGAAAGCTGATTTTATAATTTATTTTATTTGATATTTTAACTTTAGAGAAATAGTATTTAAAGGTTTAAAGAAATAAAATGCTGAATCTAACAAAAATACTAGCTAGATTTGAGCAAAGCACCACATAGAAATTTAGATATTAAATATATAGTAATTGAAATTTAAAACTCTGTGGATGAGCGTGTTAAACCCAGAAGAAGAAGAAAAAAAAGTAAATCAGAATATAGAGCTGAAGAAATCACTGCGAAGGAAACAGACAACAGGATTGAAACTCTGAAAGAGAGCCTAAAAGACATAGAAGTTTGAACCCATGTATCAGTTATCGATTGCTGCATAACAAACCACCTGAAACCATAGTGACTTGTACAATGACTTCTTGCCCTGTCTGTGAGTTTTCTGAGCAGTTCTTCTGCTGCTTCTACTTGGACGCATACTCAGGGACCTGCATCTAATTCAAGTGTTGGTAGGCTCAGTTGGACAGCTGGGCTAGCTAGACCTCTCTCTTCATAAGATCTCCATCCTCAAGGAGGTGAGACCAGCTTCCTCATACGGTGGCGCAGTGCTTCAAGCACACTCAATGTGCAAGTGTTCTATCAAGCTTTTTTTGTGTCGCATTTGCTAATATCTTCTTAGATAAAGAAAGTCATACTTCCTCCCCTGTGGGACACCGAGAATCATTAGAGTAACATTTATTACAAATGTTACAAAGCTTAAGGTATGTATAAATAGAGCGTCCGGAAGAAACTAAAGGAATTAACAAGAGAAATAGGGAGAGGCAATATTCTAAGACAGTGGCTGAGGGTGTTCCAGAGTTGATATATTTACATATATGTGTGTGTATCTCCAGATTTACAATATTCAGCTAATCTAAAGTAAGCTCCATCTGAACTCTTGGTTAAAACATCAGAGAACCATAATGAATATCATGAAAACAGCCAGAGAAAAACGAAATTATTCACAGAGAAATGACAATTAAATTAATTTTTTTAACTTTAATGATGATGTCAGAAAGTAAGACAGCATTTTCAATCCTGAATTAAAATAACTGTCAGCATAGAATTCTCTTCATCCAGTAAACCATCTTTCAAAATAAAACTAAAATAGAGACATTTTCAGAAAATTGAAAACTGAAGGAGTTTGCAAACAAATGATTGTCACTAAAGGAAAATTTAATGAATATATTTCAAGACAAAGGAAGTGACTCCAAAGGGATCTGAGGTGTGGAAATCAATGGCAGGGAAAGAAACTGAGAAACACAGGTGCACCTAAACTAACATTTGATGGAGAAAACAATAATAATAATGTATGATCTGTAGGGAATAAATAATGAATTTAGGGGTTATAGCAGTAAATTGAAACATGGAATGTTAAAGAAGAAAACAAAGATGTTGATACATTTTAGAGTTTGTTAGGTATGGGTATTACTAGTTTAGGAATAACCACTAGTAAAATAGAAAGAGAAATAAAGGTGATACAGCAATATTAATATCAGATTGAATAGGCTTATCATTAAAGGCCTTTATCCTTAGAAATATAGAGAGAAACGTCATAATGATAAATGACATGATTCACAAAGAAAACATAATGGAGAGTCCTGGTGGTGGACACAAGGCGGGGCTAGGAGAGTGGAGGGTGCATAGAAACTCCGTGCCCCTTCCCACAAACCTCGCCCTATGTATTTCTTCCTCTGGTAGTTTATCCATTCCACTTTAAACATTTCCATCACTAATATGAAAAGAAAATGGGAAGTTCTATACCAGGTAAAAAAAAGAAAGTCTTTTATGAAACGTGAGCCATTCAGCTTTTCATTTTGGATCAACAATATATCTCTAGAGGTGAGAATGTAAATATAGAGAGAAACAGCAAAACGGTGGTATAGGAACATAAATTTGAACAACATGAAAATATCTTCATGAAAGCTAAGGATTCCAGGTGGGGAATTACAGCACCTAGGCATAGCACGGAAGTACGAGTTGCACTAAAGAGGATAGGAAAGATAGATTCATATTACCTCTCCCCTAAGCCCTGCAGCCCAGCACAGGGAGAGACAGCCTGCCCGTGGGAGAAGGAGAGTGAAGTGAGTTCCTGACTTCCCCACAGACCCCATGCTGGCCCACTGCAGCACTGGGCCAACTCCTGCAGCCCCATGTGGCTACAGGTGGACTCCCAGAACCTAGGATCCCTGGTTACTCTGGCATATGCTGGCTCCCATGGCCCCAGGACACTTCCATGGCATCATTCTCCATATGGGCTCCCATGAATCCAGGCCCCTGGCTGCCTCCCAATGCTGACCATGACCCAGATGGCTGATGTGATATCATCCAACATAGGCTCCCAGCCCACCCTGGCCTGAGGGGGCTCTGGTAACCCCAGGAAGTACCTGTGAACCAGGTTCCAGATCCATTCTGGTGCTGGCAGGCTTCCATGGCAGCACACTCCCAACAGAATCCCACGAACCCTGGCTCCAGTGGCTCTGGGCAGCTCCTGTGGCCCCAGAATCTATCAAGCCCACATGAACTCAGCCTCTAGTCAGGCAATAAAACCCAGGCTTCTAGCCATGTCCAGTGCCAGGCCAGCTGTCAGGATCTCAAGCTCAAGGCCTGTCCCAGTGCCAGATTGCCACCCCCCCTCCCATAGACCCAACCTCAAAGCCAGACCCCAAGATCTCAAATTACAGGCAGGCTTCCATAGCCTGAGCTCCAGCTGGCTCCTGTAAAATCAGGCTTCCAGCCTGTAACAGTATGGTACTGGTCCCCTAGACACAGATGCTAGGAACAGCCCATAGTTCTCAGTACCTCATTGTCTTCTATTATAGTGAACCAGGATCCAGGCCTGCCCCTACAGACTTAGCCACCAGGCTTATTCCCCTGTACCCAAGCAGCAGGTCTGCCCATGCTGGCCCAGGAACCAGATCCATTCACCCAAGGACTCCAGCAGCAAGCCCGCCTGCAGACACCACCAGGAGTCTACCCAGCATCTCTGCACAGGCTGAGGACTTGAGTAAACATTTTTCCAAGGAAGACAGACAAGTGGCTAACAGGTACATGAAAAGTTGCTTAACATCACTAATCATCAGGGATAATTAGATCAAAACAATAAGAGCTATCACCTTATGCCTATTAAGATGGCCATCATAAAAAGTACAAGCGACAGTAAATGTTGGCAAGGTTGTGAGAAAAGAGAATCCTTGTGCACTGTTGGTGGGGATGTATATTGCTACAGCCACTATGGAAAACAGTGTGAAATTTCCTCAAAAAATTAAAACTATAACTATTATATGATCTAGCAATCCCACTCGTGGGTATATACTCAAAGGAAATGAAATCACTATTTCAAAGACTCAAAAAGATATCTACACCTCCATGTTCATTGCAACATTATTCACAATAACCAAGACATGCAAACAACCTAAATACCCATTCTAACAAGTGTAATTCAGATGTCTGAAATTGAGTTTCAGATGTGCAAGATTTAGGGTGGTGATAAAATCTGTAATAGATCCATGGAGTGGATGGTTGAGATATGGAGAAAGAGATCATTGCTGTTGAGGAGGTCACAAAACTACAAAGTCACAGGGATAGTTACATCCTTTCCTCGAAATTTGAAACTGAACAGAACAGTAACAGAAATGACCATGGAAAAGACAGTGATCCAGTTTTAAAGTATTCATGGGTATAGTCCATAAGTTTTTTGAATTTTTTTCTTTATTGATTAAGGTATTACATATGTGTAATCTATGAGTTTTTGCTAACAGCAACAAGGAGGGGCAATATGATAGAGTCTGATTTTCAAAATACCTGTGTTTTGATTTAGTTGTTTTTGTTTTGTTTTAATAAACAAGGAAGATAAAAGATTTTTTTAAAGTGAATGAAAAGCAAGGCAGACATAAAAATCTGCTGGTTCTGGCCCTTGGCACGGCTGGTGTGGTGGTGATATTTATTTGATGGTTCTCCAAGGGCACCAATGTTCTCAGGGGGCAGCTCAATTCAGTTATGTCTAGATGAGGGAGGCAATGTCCAGAAAAGAGACAGGCTTGTTAGAGGCAGCTGCTGTTGACTCAGTGTTCTAGGGAGGGCACAATCCAAGAGTGTGGGAAGGCAGGGTGGGGTGGAAATCCAGGAAAGCTAGGTAATATACTCACCACTTTATATACTGGAACAATGGAGAATGATCTGGGAAACTTGGGTTTCTAACAAGCACTGTGAAGCATGATGGAACTAGTCTTGGCCATGTTATAGAACAAACATCTATCTGTCTATCTATCATCTATCTATCTATCATCTATCTATCTATCTATCTATCTATCTATCTATCTATCTATCTAATTTTGTTGGTGATATTTTTACAGATGTCCCCCATTCCCATCACCCCCCTCTGCCCATCACCACCCAGCTCCAGATCTCCTCCTTCTGGCCTTCACCACAGTTGTCTGTGTCCATGGGATATGCATATATGTTCTTTGTCTAATCGCTTCACCTTCTTTCACCCAGTCTCCCCCACCTCCCTCCCCTCTGACATCTTTCAGTCTGTTCCATGTATTTAGATTGAAGATAAGGTGCGTCAGTTCAGAATACTGTTTCTTTACCTTCCTCAACCTCCTGTCATCATTCCTCAACAAACACCTCTATTCAGGTCAATCCTCTCTCTACCTTGTACTCTGATTCAGGGCTTAGCACTATGGCTGTTGCTGACACATCAACTGTTAAACATGGTAAACCTACCAGCAGTTAAATATAGTGAATATCATTTCTAACTATGGTTATCGGAGGTCACAAACTAGTGCCCTATAGGCATGATTTGTGTGGACCTCCCAGGGTTTTACATTCTTCTAAAATATATCAAAATATGTAAACTATTGCTGTGGTATCTCTGTTTTCTCATGGAATTGTAATGGCATTGTACAGGTTGGTGTTCTTTTGAATCCCCGATGTAGCCTAGCAAAGTGCTCACTACACAGTGGATATTCAGTAAATATTTGACTGATTGAGCTATAAATTTCAGTTGTCTAGGTTATAACCAGCACTCAGCCACTCGATATTTCTATAAATTGGAAAGCAAAGGATCTGAGATTTTATTAAAAACATTTTCATGTTTAAAAGAAAATCTTGGCTTACAAAGATATTGCTTTCTCCCCACTGCATCACAATCTAAGCTTTATAAAAACATAGGTACCATGGAGACAAATGCTGACACTAGAGGAGGCATTGGGAGTAAAAACAAGGATTGCTATAACATTCAACGGCAATACTTTAATTAGTCTTTCAACAATAAAGCTGACAATAAAACACCAAATACTTAGATGCTGTGAAGTCACTATTTTTGTTACAGAGCTGATAACCATCTGGCACATATCCTTTGTTAAGATATTGAAATAATTCCATACCCGTTGCAAAATAGTCATTCCTCTTGGATCCCCCAGCCCATGGCCCCAGCTGCCCAATTTCTGTCCCGGTCATTTCCACAATTCCTAATAATCCGGCAACGAAAGCAGGGCTTAGCACTATGGCTGTTGCTGACACATCAACTGTTAAACATGGTAAACCTACCAGCTGTTAAATATAGTGAATATCATTTCTAACTATGGTTATCAGAGGCCACAAACTAGTGCCCTATAGGCATGTTTTGTGTGGCCCTCCCAGGGTTTTACATTCTTCCAAAATATGTCAAGTAGCATTTAAAACTTCAGTGACTTCATGTAAGAATGCAAATGTCCAGCTTTGCCTGAAAAATTGGAGATCTTTGTATTATTAGGCTTTTATTCCCCCAAAACCAGCAGGGCAGAGAGGTGACTGTCCCCTTCACACACTGCATTTGCTCTGTAAGCAACAGTCATCACCACTTATTGTTCACCCCAGGACAGCACTGATGTATGTTACTAAGCCTCACCCTTGTGGATGTTTGCCCTTTGTGGATTTCTGTGCCCTGTGCTACAGTAACCTCAAGTCTAATTCCTGGGAGTTGTGTTCAGTTTTAGACTTTAGGGGTCATTTGTGGCAACATCAGCTCAGTGCACATCACTCCTGTTTTCCCTCTTTCCTCTTCCATGTGCCTTTTGCTTCTACCAATGATAACATTAACTCGCCTCCCTTTACTTCTAATTCAAGATGGCATGTCCAGACCACAGGTGACAAAACATTGCTTAGGGTGCCTGTCTTCCTCACAGGAAAAGACATAGAAATTGGGGAAAATCATGGACATGAGTCTTGATATGTACCTCCAATGAACGGTGGGAATGAAATTTTGTGACTTCTGCTATGTAGATTTACTCAGTATTTGAAAAATTAAATCTTCCAGAGGAAAACTGCTACTGGCAATTAGGTTGCTATTTCTGGGACGGACATGCTCCAGCTGGGATAGGCCCGGGGTTTCTATCTGCTCACCTGCTGTTTTCTTCCTTAACGTGACTGCCAAATGCCAGCGTGTGAATTCACAGCTACGCCGAACAACAAACAAGAGGGAGTGTTCTCACACCACATTTAATCAGAATCCTTGCCATGGTTTTCAAAGGCTGCTTAATATACTGCCCAAAACTTAGTTGTTTAAAAGGAGCGTCGTTGATTTGTTTGTGCTTCTGTGGTTCAGCAGCTCGGGCTGGTCTTGCCAGGGTTATCATGACGTCGCAGTTACCTAGCAGTTCAACATTGGTCTCGGATGGCCCCACACATTTCTGGCAATGTGTATGGGACACAGTGGGGGTAGCTGCATTGACCTGGTGAACTCAGAACAGCATTCCAAGCAGGGGAGAACAGCAGCTTCAGAACTCTCACAACGTCACTTTCACCACAAGCTACTGGTCTATGATTACAAGACCAGCCCAGAATCAAAAGGTGAAGAAG
This sequence comes from Myotis myotis, assembly GCF_014108235.1. Classification (NCBI taxonomy): domain Eukaryota; kingdom Metazoa; phylum Chordata; class Mammalia; order Chiroptera; family Vespertilionidae; genus Myotis; species Myotis myotis. The sequence goes on along the minus strand of NW_023416379.1, from coordinate 30,693,089 downwards.
TAGATTCCAACTCTTGATGGCAAAAGCTGCAGTCACTGAGGTGTGCTTGCCACACCCCTGGGGCTGAGATAAGAGGAGCTATTACCACCATCGTCTGTGCAAATCGTTTACCACTTTTCTGAAGCTAGAAGTGATAGAGGGATAGGCTCCACCGTAGCAGAAGGGAGGAATTATGGCAGAAAAGCCCTTAAAATGTGTTGGAAACCATCTGCATTCAGAATTCTCTAGTGAGATGGAGAAAGCAGAGATCAGGAAGAGAGAAGATGAGATCTGATTTGGAATTCATCAAAGAAACCTCAGGGCGAGTAGAAAGGAATAAAAAAGGGAGAAGGAGGAGAAAGCAAAGAGTGGAGGAGGGATAGTGAGAGTAGGTGGGTCTTGGACCTCCTTCCTGAAACAGTCCTCTAACAGCTGCGACCTCCTCCCCTCCTTCATTCAGTCCTCACAGCCTGAGCTGTGTTTTCTGATCCATTCTCGCTGCTCATTCTCAAGTGGAGGCTCTCTTTATCTCTGCTCCGATTACTATGATGTCATCTGTACAATCTCCCTCTTCTGGTGCCTCCTGCATAGCACACTGGTTCAGTTTCGTTGTTAAAAATATTTTTCTTTCTTTCTGAATAAGTAAACTATGCTCGTGCAACAAAGTTCAAAAAGTACGAAAGTTACACAGTCAGAAAACAAAACTTAGAGAAGTGAAGCAACTTGCCTCCTAACAAGTGGCAGAGCCTGGATTTGAACACAGGCTGACCTTGAAGCCCTCTGACCATGACATTGTTGGTCCCTAGAGTCGGGGCTCCTCATCTGGCCTGCCCATACAAAAGTTAGAAATTACATTTTCTCCCAACTATAAAAGGTAGAAAATTGACCTTGTTCAACAAGTGAAAAGTGTAGACCTGCACATTTCTCGGCTAAAAGAATGAAGAAGCAGAACAGACTTATAAGCAGTCAGCATTGTTCCTGTCACAGAAATAAGAAGTTATGGGAAACAGACACCCAACGCTCCTTGTTCTAAGACACATGGTGTCTTATGTATTGATTTTGGCAACACTTGTACACCTTGTCATGCCAGCAAAGTCACTGAAACTGAAAAGAGAAATTCAAAACTGTATGTGAGCTGCATCTATCAGCCTCCCAGGAGTCGATGTGGAAGACAGAAGAGAGGAGCCTTTGAGAGGTGTGTGATTGGCACTTCCGGCTTCTCTCCCACAGGTCTGGCCTCCTTAGAGGAAAAGTCACATTAGAGGAGAAACTTCTTCCATTTGTGCTTCTGAGAAAAGAGACTGAGAAAAGGGACATGGGAAGAAGCATGACCATTTAGTTTCTAAAATTCAAACCCACAGTCTTTGTGTGATGCATCTTGATATATTTATGTTACAGATGGTACAAGGAGTGTGTCTGTTTGTTTGCATAAGATTGTGTAGCATTTGCGGGAGTGTGCACATTGGCCATAAAACATGTACCAACAGCACCCTCCACACTGTACACTTGCAAAGGCTTGTTGGGTTGTGAACACTGTTGTTGTGCAATAGGAGGGGGAGGACAGTCATTGAGCCCACTGGACTGCCCGTAGGTCCATCCCATAGTCAGACAGACTTACCTGAAACTGGACTTTGCAGCTTTCTCTACTCTGCTAAACTCTGGTAACTCCTTTCCAAGTCACACAGCAACATCTTTCCTGAAAGTCTGTTTGCATATTTCTGGCCATTTGGAGGTATTCTTCAGTAAGAGAGATTTAACCATTTCCTGGAAAAATCATTTGGGGACAGTATTTGTCCCTGGCTTTTAATCAGCCATCCAAGCTGCCCAGACAGGTGGGAGGGAGATGGATATTCCTGCTGTTTGATAAATGGAATTTTCCTCCAGCCACTGTGGGTCTGGAGGTTAGCATTTTTAAACAAAAATATTTCCCCCACATAACATTAATTCTTAGAGCTGAAGTTTGAGTCCATATCCTCTTGTTGAAAAAAAATTCCCTTTTATTTTCTCCCTTTCCTTGACTTTATAAATAGATCACGCTGAAAGCAAGTCCCCCAGTGAGATTTATGGGTCAGGAGAAGAAAGGTGAGAATGCTTTTTCTGTATATTACACAAAATTGTTATGATAAAATTACTCACCTGAACACCTTGAGTTCTTCCCCATTAAGGTGAGTGAAGGGAAGATAAAAGTCAATGAATGAAATTGCTTCTTATACATAAAGAGGCTGCTTGTATTCTCAAAAATACCAGATCATGCATCTTCATCAATCATTATTCTATTTCATATGATTTTATTTTCTATAAAAGATGTATGCACAATATTTATAAAATGTAATTTGAATTTATACACATAAAATGTCATACAAGTTAATCATATTTTAAAAAATTACATCTGTTGTTTTACATACTATGCCTGAAAAGTACAATTTTACACTGCTTTCCTCATCTGTGTGTAGGTTTGTGTGTGTGTGCGATTGTGTGAAAGAAAGTACAAGGGAAATAATAAGGGTGAAAGGCAACATTTCCTGTTTGCATTCTGGAGACAGAAATACACCTGTGTCGTTAGCACTTATAGTCTGACCCTGGAATGCAGGATTATGACTCCCAGGGTCCCCACTCCAGCAATTGAAACACAGAGACAAAGGCAGGCAGATCCCAGAGCCAGATTCCTCATAATCATTGACTCAGATTAAAGCCCTTCTAAGGGAATATAAATTATACCTTTCTTGATTCTATGCTGAAACATTACAGAGGCTTTGCATTACCAGACACTTTCAGTTTCCAGCAACTCAACAGAAAGCGTATTTCTGAAACACAGCATACTTTGAAAGAGGGTAGAGGTGAGAATGCCACCCCCTCTGTGACTGCCATTCACAAGCCTGCATCTGAAGCAGGTGGTGGAGAGGGACGCATTCCTGAGGAGTCATTTCCAGGGAACAACGCCACAGAGAGTAGACTCATTTATAACCAAATTACCGCAGCCACTGGGGATCAGGTGCAGTCTCTTATGGACTGTCGGCACAGTAGTGGCCAGACAGCGATAATAAACCCTCTTACATTCATTCCTTCCAGCGAGACCTCTGCGATTGCTTTAGAGAAAGTCCTGGTGTCTGCTGGGGAAGGACAGGAGTCCATAATGCAAGGGGACTGTTGTGAACAGGTCATTAATCAACATCAATTTCTGCTGCTCACATCCACCAGATAATTCCTACCCAATTTGCCAAAGATATACGTATTATCTTCTCTGATATCTTACCGCATGTGTCAGGCCTGAAAACACTGAAGTCTTCAGACACAGAAAAATGAAGGGATGCTGAAACTCTGGGAAAAGCAGCACCCCAGCTTGTCTCTATTACTTTAGCATGCAAGCTTGCCTCCCACCCATCTCTTTTTCTCTGCTCCTTTCTGAAACAATAGCCTGTAATCATTGTCAAAACTCAATCCCCACTTGACATGAGGGATGTAGTTTAAAGATTTGTTTTGGTAACTAAGATTTCAAGCACACATTTAGAATGAGGTTTGCTATTTACAGAGCACATTTTTCAAATGGGGCTTAGGTCGTGGTTTTTTGTTGTTGTTTGTTTGATTTTTATAGGAATGCTAAATTGAACACATGCCTGGGTCCATGTCTGGTTTATTATGAGGAAATTGGGTTGCCTGACCCAATCAGCAATGCTATGACATCAGTCAAGAGACATTTACAGGTTATCTACTATACATAAGGTTGTGAAAAGGCTGAATTTGTATCCAAGCTTCACTTGGACACTGAGGAAAACAGAGGATTTGAAAATGGAACTGTCTGGAAAAATCTGGAGCAATGTAATCCTTGCATATCCACACTGTAGGCCAGAAAATGCTATAAAATCTGTTGTCATAAGTTAAAAAAAATTAGTGCAAAATGTATGGATGCAATACCTCTGTCATTCAAATAAGTGTTTGCATTAAAAAGTAAATGATATGAAATAAATGCTAGCCCAACAGTCAGTTGCTTGGTGCTTGGGCCACTGGGCCATAAGCATGCTGGATGACTTGGGCAAATATGATTCCATCTTTGAGTTTTAGTTTGCTCATCTGTAAAGTCAGGCAGCTGGACTAGGATGACCTGTATGTCTCTTCTAGTATTAAAATTCTATGATTTTATGGTCCTACCTGAATCATTCTTCTTTTAAGACTGAATTTATTTAAACAGATATATGCATCAAAATAGTAAAACACACGTTTGTGCCTTTCATCATTAATCTGCAAACTCTCAAATTCACAGTACACCAAATTATATTACATAATTACTATGCTACATTACTGGTATTATAAAAAATGCTATATTTTTCTAAAAATCAGTGTATAAGATAATTATAAATTCTGACTATTGAATTCTTTAAAAAGTGCACTCATCAATCACTAGTGATTATTCATTATGATTAGCTTACTTCTTGCCTTATTATCATAATTGGTTTTAATTCCCTCATTCTCCCCTGGCTGAATAATCTTCAATGAACATTTGGGGAAACATTAAAGAACTGGTATTTTTATAATATGAGAAAAGGCTGAGACACAATTAATAAATTACTTTCTGGAATATAAAGGAGCAGTTGGTGATCAGCTATTTTTCACTCCACAAAGGCAAAGAAAGACTAGAGCAGGAGCAAGGATGGTTGTGGTTACAAACAAACATTCTGAGTATTATTATTTTCTAAAATTTGATACCAAGAAAAATTGGTAAATCTATTGTTCTGGATGTATTTGAGAATATGGCTGATATAGTTTGGGTGGTTGAGTTGAAGGGCGTCTTGAAAATGAGACTGAGAATTAGGATTCCTTCTAGGCCTTTCTGAGAAATAGTAGTGAACACACTAATACCTCACCTATTCTGTTCTAAGTCTTCCAGTATTACTAGGCTCTACTTCCAAAATATCTTGGTATATGTAATAAGAAACCAAGAACATCTTTCTATTTACTTCTATAAAAGTTGGGACTCTATTTCTGAGTTTGTGCCTTGAATTAGAGTGTTAACATAGTTTGTACTAAGCTATGTTTAAGCTCAGTCATGTGAATCATGTAAATATGTCCCATGGAAATCTGGAGGGGTCCAAACTCTGCTTCAGTATTTCCACAGAAAAGGTTGCTGAAGCATTTTGGCCACTCCTTTGGGGTTTCATAAGCACAAGAGGAATGGTGGTTTTGTTATTCACAACCAGAAGTCATTACAGGGGAGAGAGGGAAAGGAGCGACTAGAACAACACTTAAGAATTAAAGAATAAGTTAACATTGGCTGCTATATTTTACCAAACTTTACATATTCTCTCATATAATCCTCATAAGAAAGCCAAAGGCATATTCACAAAAAAAGTTTGCCTGCTAGGGCTGTGCAACTAAGAAGCAGATAAGTTTGAATCTAAATAAATGTCTTTATTTTTAAGCATGTTACGGAGAGGAACAAACATGGAAAACATTTTTAAATAGATGATTTCTGATTTGGGGAGGTCTTTAACTGTATTTTGTAATCCATTCATTTATGTAACTCCTTAATTTGGGATCAATAATTGTTAGAATTTCAAAGTAGTGAAGAAAGGCATTCATTAATCAATGGTGTTGAGTAGCCATTTAGGAAAAAAAAAAAAGATAAGTTGGATTCTTACCTGTTGCATTCAAATTGTTCAAAGATTTTAATATAAACCCAAAATAAAACCATAAAAGTACTTGAAGAAATATTGGGACAATTTAATAATCTTAGAGTAGGAAAGGACTTCCTAAGAATAATAGAAAACTCAGGAGACAAAATAGAAAAATATGACAATTAAATTATTTCAAAAATAAATGGCAAAACCACCAAAAGCAATTTCAAAAAATTCCATCACCTAGAAAAAAATGTCAATTTTATCATAATTAGAATTTTCCTAAAACATAAAGAATGTCTGTAGATTAATATAAAAACATCCCAAGAAAGGATGTAGATAATGGGGATGCTATGTTTATGTGGGAGTAGAGTGTATATGGAAATCTCTGTACTTTCTATCAATTTTGCTGTGAGCCAAAACTACTCTAAAAAATAGTTTATTAAAAAAATCCATTACCATCTAATAGAAAAATGGACTCAGGATATGAAGAAGCATTCACATGAAAAAAAAAAGTTCTGAAATGTAGGAAAAGATATTTAATTTTACTCACAATAACAGAAAAATTATAACATCAAAAAGCTACCACATTTTGTGTATTAAATTGGTAAAAATTAAAAAGTCTTATTTTAAAACATCATATTTACACATTTCTGAGTGGGTTGGTATAATCTCATATAGGGCAATTTGACAATATCTTGCAAAATTTTAAATGCACATATTCTTTTCAACCAGCAATTTCACCTCCAGGAATTCATCATTCTGATATAATCCCATATGTGTGAAATGTTATATGTACAACTAGAGGCCTGGTGCATAAAAATTCATGCACTCGGGGGGTCCATCCTGTGCCCTCTGGTAGTCTGGGACCCCTTGGGAGATGTGCACCTGCTGGCTTAAGTCCGCTCCCCAGGGGATCATGCCTAAGCTGGCAGTCAGACATCCCTCTGACAGCCCTGGAGCCCTCGGACATCCTTAGCACTGCCAAGGAGGCAGGAGAGGCTCCTGCCACCACTGCTGTGCTCCCAGCCGTCAGCCTGGCTTGTGGCTGAGTGGAGCTCCCTCTGTGGGAGCGCACTGACCACCAGGGGGAAGCTCCTGCGTTGAGCATCTGCCCCCTGGTGATCAGTGCATGTCATAGCGACCAGCCATTCCTGGTTGTTTAGCTGTTTAGGGTCAATTTGCATATTACCTTTTGTTATATAAGATGCTACTTACTTTCAAGTATTCATATTTATTCCTTTTTATGCAAAAACAAAGATTGAAAATTTATATAGATTACATTTTTTAATAGCAAAAGATTGGAAGCACCTTTGGTGTCAATAAGAGAGTAGTTAACTAAATTAGGGTTCAGTTGTAATGTTGGGGTTGTGGTGTTGGTTTTCACATGAAGGGTTTTTTCCTAAGCATTCTTAACTTTTTGCCTCACCATTTACTGAAGTGATTTGCCTAGTGAGTTGTGTGTTTTTTAAAAATATGTTTTTATTGAGTTTTAGAGAGAAAGGAAAGGAGAGGGAAAGAGAGATAGAAACATCGATCAGCTGCCTCCTGATCCTACCAGGGATCCAGCCTGCAACATGGGCATGTGCCCTAACCAGGAATCGAACCGATGGCCTTTTGCTGCATGGGTTGATGCTCAACCACTGAGCAACACTGACTGGGCTAGTTAGTGAGTTTGAGATTGGGCCCATGTAGTTGTGCTCCTTGTCTATCTCTTCTTTTGGCATCTCTCTGCTCTACATTCACACCTGGTTCGTTAGGTCCTGAGACTTTCAAGGCAGCCATCCCTGCAGGGAGGCCTGCGGGTTTGGTATTAGGAATTCATTGCTGTGCATCTGAGCTGCATTCTCCAGTATCAGCTTTATCAGTAACACATACATCTTGATCTTCATCTGCTTTGCACTTTGTGTTCTCAGTCAATTTAAAACTCAGGTGGCAAAAGCACAAGGTGTCATTTACTATGCCTTTCTTACACAACACACATTTGGATCCCATCCACTCACAAAACTGAGAAATCTTTCCCAGTGCATATCGTTGGGGGATCGTCTCCAAGTTAAATCAATGGAAGAAAAGAGCAAGGTGCAGACCAGCCTGTGCAGAATGCTACCGTTTGGGTAAAGAGAGTGGAAGAGAGAACAGGTGTTTATTTGTATCTACATAACTGATCTCTAAACATACATTAGACACCAATAACATTGGTTGCTTCCACAAGAGGGAAGACTGTGGCTGGGGCCAAAGGGGGGAGATTTTTCAGTGCTCACTTTTATAACCTTTTGGAGTTTTTATATGTGGAGACAGATGATCACATGAGTTCTTTTCTCTGTAGTACATGTTGCTAAGATTACTTCTTCCTATCTCTTTATTAATCCCCCCAAAATTCTATTCCATTAGTGCCTGGTGTTAATAAAACAGTATAATTGTGAAACATGAGAGGGGACAATCATGAACATGTGACTATTCTTGGGGTTCCCTCTCAATGGACAACTAAGATGGCCTCTCTCTGCTCAAGCCTTTCTTGGCCTCTTTCTCCATGAAGGGCTCTTTTCACCCAGAGATTGGGGCTTTGATGAAGCAGAATTGGGAGGCAGGGAGGGGGTGGTGGTAACAAGTTCAACAGGAAGTGGAGTTCACTTTGTTTGAAAGGGATTGATGCAAGATTAGCTGGCCATGTATGTGGAAAGTAGGTGTATGTTTAAGAAATAATAAGAACCTGCAGGAAGTATTACTGAAAACTTGTACAAATTCATAGTTTCTGGGCTCCAAGATCGGGCTGTTTGGGTCACTTCTTCAACAGATTTACAAATATTATGACTTGGAGCTGAAAGCAGTCATGATGTGCTTAGCTGGTTTGGATGACCCCCAATATCACCATTGAAGAGACACATATAATAATTTATAAGGATTGAAACCCTCCCATAGAGAGACTTCTCCTGATTCATTTATTCTAGGAAGACAGAGCCTATTATCTAAGCCACTAATGAGTGATCCAACCAGGTATCTGTTTTCTTTCCTTCCTAAAGAATATAATAGGAGTAGCAATAGTCTGAGTGTCCTGGGAATGAGCAGCCTTGCTCACCGCCAGATACCCGACATAAGCAATTGGCAGTCACTGCAGACACAGAGCTAGTTTACCCAGCACCTCCATGCCATAGGCCCTGCTGGGGGGAGTGGGGCAGGGGCGGGGTGGGGGGGGAGCGGCCGGGAGGGGGATGGTGGAACAAAGGCAGGTTCCCTATGGCAGTGAGGAGTGCTCACTTCAGACCCTTTTCCCAAATTTGCTAACCCCACTCCTCGTCCACATCTCTCGCACCCTGATGACTTTTCTTTTCTCCAGTTTATCTCCAAACTGCTTGGTTTGGCTATACATATGAGACACATTTTCATGGACTGAACTGGCTTACTATTTATATGTAAAATATAATATTATACAATCTGTATGCAAGCCATTAAAGACATATCAGATTGTTGTAATTTTTTTTCATCCCAGTATGAAATCCTGTTCATGTATTTCCAGTTTTCACAAATTGTTGCTCATAACTTAGAGGTACGCACACAGAAGGAAACTTGGGCTTAAGCAAGGTGTAATAATATTGCCCTTCTCTGCTGAGATTGGTTGGGGAGTTTGTTAGAGCCCTGGTGTTGCTGGTTTTATTATTTGTTTCTCTGACAATGGTAGCGATGGGAAATTATCACTAGCAAAGACTCTTATCCTCCAGTCAGAGAGGGCTTGGGGCCAGAGGAGAAAGCAGCTTAAAATTGTGATTTAAAACTCTAGGAAAATAAATTATCATCACAATAAATACTATCATTCAGGTGCATACGCAAAGGCAGAAATCCCTACAGGATAGAGACTTCTCTGAAAAAAATGTCATAATAAGGAATCCTTTCTGAGACTTTCTATTATTATCTGTGAGAACAGGAAGAACAAAGACCATTAGAAAATTATATGCTCTGGGGGGCTCAAGGCTCTGATTGCATTTACAGCTGTAAATAAAATCAAATCATGGGAGTTAAATCATTCTGGCCAGATCCTGTTTTTATTTGGAAATGCTGCTTATGATAGGAATAGAATATCAAATTTATGATATATGTACCTGAAAAACATTATTTCAGTTTTTCTGCATTTCTAAATCCACAAATATTTCTTGCTTAATGGAATCATTAATTCATTGACTCATGTGTGGACTAATGAATTTGTCTGTTCATCTGCTCACACAGAAATGTGTTCCATTTAATAAGAAAAATGCCAGTGAATGATGCCCTGTTTTCCCCACACTTAGGTAAAGTAGGGTGAATGTCTGGGCAAATAAATAACTTTTCCCCATTTTTAAAGGCAAGTCCTAACAACAGGCCACACACCGGATGATGCCCATAAGTGGCACTTCCTCTGATGCAGGGGAGAATAGGAAGCTCTTATTCAGAGACAGCCTGCAACCTGGGAGGGCTCAGAGTCACTGCCACTGGAGGAAGTGGACATATGGCGTTCCAGACTTCTGGCTGGAAAGGCAACTTTGGGCAAGGAATTCTGCATCTCTGAGCTCTTGCTGCCCAAATTCTACCTATAGCCTGTTGTGACTTTTTGTCCTTCTCCCTAAGGATGATTCTTGCTTTTCCACTGAGCTTTTAAAGAATTTTGATTGAGCAATATCATCGCAGCCCTCGAATTTCAGATTTCAACTTGAAACTGCTAAGACCGACATTTATAGGACAAGGCAACATGTAGTTTGATTGCAAGTATGACACAGAGAAAGGGAGGGAATGTGTGTTAATGGTAGATGACAGTCATAATCTTGCTTTGTTCTGTTTTCTATTACGATGAAAAATTAGACCAACTAAAATCATGACTCATCTCATTGACCCATCTGATTACAGAATATTTGATGGCTCTCTCTCATATTCTTCATCACTATGGATTTTGTTTTACTCTTTGGGAGTTAGACATTGCTTTACGTGGAAAGGTCAGGCCACAGACACTTTTTCATGTCATTCACATGGTAAAGTTTGATGATGCTTAAGTGCCATTTTTGTTCCTATAAAATTGCATGCATGAATAATTTGGCAGAGATCCCCCTAAATTTAAAGGTTAAACAACCTGCTACTTTGCTACATGATGGTTAGAACACCGCAGGCATAATTAGTCTCTGCTTAAATTGGCTGAAAATGACTAATGATTACAGCAAGATTATATTACTCTAAATGCAGGTCACTTAGAGTTATGGCCTCGAGTAATAGGACACTGCCTTGCCACAGTACTTTAAAGAACATGATTGCAGTCCTACTAATTAAAGCGATGGTAGAAATACTCTGTGATTTGGCAATTTAGCTTATAAGCAAAACTAAGAGCTTGTAAGGGAATCCACGCAGCATTGTGTGCTGGTTTGTCTCCAAACTAGTCAGTATACCAGGGCAGCATTTTGATAATACCTGAGTATCTGGACATAAAATTTGCCTTTGACAGTTTGACAAGGAAAATACACATATGGTATGAATGAAATGTGGGAGTAAATTCTGAGATTATCAGTGAGTGACTGCAAAACTTCAATAGATGTAATCAGACTCTTTCAAGGTGGTGAAAAGCAAAGATTCACTCAAATTACCTCAAGTAATGGCCAAATAGTATAAAGAATCACAGGGAAGGGAAGACACAGGAAATCCTCTCTGGAGCCTCATGACCAGAGGTTGTAGACCCTGAAAGGTTGCTCAGGAGTCAATAGGAGCCAACAGAATCCTCTCATCCTCCATTGTTTCATTACTGAATTTTGACATTGCAGTGAATCTCTAAGGCCATATTTCTGCTGCTTCTGTTCCTGCCACTACTGACTATGTTTATTTTTCTCTTTGTCATTTAACTTTGTCCTAATTAGCTATAGCCAACGGAGCAGGAATACACACAAGCATGAGCCACTATGTGTCAGGAATGCCCCAGAAGGGACTGGCAGGCTCTGTGGGGAACCTCCTTCCATGGCTGATGCAGTGCGTCAGAAAACTGGGGCAGGATTGTAAATGGAAGACTTGTCAATGATATTGTGCTCTGTAAACAGAGGTATTTCTAGAGGGTGAAAAACAAAATTCCAAATGACAGGGAAGCCAAATCTGGAATTCTGCTGCCTGCTGCAACAAAAGCCAAAGTTGTGAGACAGGTGCTGGTAAAAGGAAAGAGATTTATTCAAGTGCCAGCATCTTGAGAAGATGGGGGACTTTCCCCGGTCCTCAAAAACCCCATCTTCCCTTCTCAGTGCAGGCCAGGGCTTTTATCAAGGAGGAGAATGAAAAACAAGACAAAGAGACCAGGGAGAGGCATGTGGACAATCCATCTTTCCTGGGAGTAAAGAGAAGGGACCGGCCTGAGGGAGTGTTTCTTCCCAAGGTTTCCTCTCCCATTTCGGCATTATCTTTATAAATCTATAGTTTTACTGTGGTCACCTGTGGATTTTTAAGGCTGGTACAGGGCATTCCCTTCTTGAAGCAGCCTTTTTTTTTAAGTTGTAAAAAAAGAGGCTAGATAAGAAAGAATAACACAGGGTCTTATTTATATACTCTTAAGATAACAGAAGGTTGGCTGCAGCCTTAGAACAAATGGTATGTATAACCTTTTTATCACTTAATTGGAATGCTAATTTGTGGTTAAAACAGTGGTAGTCTAATCACCAACCAGCAAACAGCATATATTTCTATGATATTTAATAATGTGAATCTATCCCCAAGAGATAAAAGAACTCAGAAAAATTAAGATTCTGATCCTATAAAGTTTGAGGACTTGCCTCTGAAATATGATAAATGCCTTTGAGGGAAATTTCATCTGTGGAGCTCTAGCTCATTTCCCATAAAGCCTCCTTATATTCTATGCTTCTGCACCACCAGGAACAAGAAGCCTTCTATTTGAAAAGTGCTTCATGGTCAAGGGAATCCCATTAGTAGTCACTCAATGATTAATAATAAGCATCATTTTAGTTGAACCAAGCTCTTGGCTATTACACTGCATACGCTGCAGTGGTTCTCAACCTTCCTAATGCTGCGACCCTTTAATACAGTTCCTCATGTTGTGGTGACCCCCAACTATAAAATTATTTTCATTGCTACTTCATAACTGTAATTTTGCTACTGTTATGAATCGTAATGTAAATATCTGATATGCAGGATGTATTTTCATTGTTCGCGACCCACAGGTTGAGAACCGCTGGTACGGGGTTCAGAAAATAAGGTTTTGCGAACTTAGCTATACAATATAGTTAAAAGAAAGAAAATAAATGTTTCAAAGAGATTCTTAAGAACATTCTAATACTGAGATAAATGTATATTATCTGAGGATTATAGGCTCAAATTGGTCACTCAGCATCACCAGTTCTCAACCTTTATATCTGCTCCCTCCTATTCACAGGCACAGTACATTTTATGCTGACAACTCTCATATGCAGACTGAGTTTCAACAAGGAGGTAAGTACATAGTGGAAGATCATTCTATCACTATTCCATCTTATTCAGAATTTCAGGGGCATTGGTTCCATCGCAGTCTAAGTGAATGGCACTCAGAGTTGCACATTGTACAGCCCTCATGACTGCATGCATTGGTGTCACTCTTGCATGGGATAATAATAACTCTTTAAATATGTAAACTTGTCATAGTGTGTGGAGAAGAATCATGGAGGTAATTTGAAAAGCAATCACCACTTTTGTTATGTGAAAATACTTTTATGAAATATGACCATTACCAGACAGCTGATAATAAAATTATTAAAATACTTTAATAATTATTTTAAGTACATGTGTCAAATGTTGTTGGGGATAAAATCTTTAATGTTAGGGATAACATACACTTTATTGAATAGAACAAATTGACAGATGGCAAGGAATTTGATGTTTTGGCAACTCTACCATTAAGGTGTTTGGAATAATTGTGCATATATTTTTGCTTTCAAGTGGGAAAGAATGAGCAATATTGATGAATTCAGAACTCCGTAGAATTGCACATTTAAGTATTTAAACAGTTTATAAAGTACTGAGCCAGCTTTTTTCTTCCTTTTCCTTCCTCGACTAACCTTTTGAAGCACTCTAAGTTACTAAAGCTTCCATACACCTGTTTATAAGAAGCTTTTTGATGTCCTTTTCCTTATATTTAATTTGTGTACATTCGAGGTTTAAACTATTGCTATCTCTTCACTCTGTCTTTTAAATTCTTAGAAACTGTGAAGGAACTACAATTACAGACCATTAGGAAACAAAAGACTCCAATGAACACACATTTACTCAGAGCAATCAGTGCTAAAATGTTTTATTTCAGACTCAGTAAAAACTACCCTGCTAAGGAGCTGTTTACATCATTCTTTAAGGTCCTGAAAGAAGTAACAGCATAAGGAGATGTTGCTAAGGTGCAGCCAGGGCAGAACCTTAAATACAAAAAATACAATAGGTTTCACTGTGGTCAATAATTCTAGAAAGCACGCTATATCTTTATCCTTTGGAAATTGGCTTGTATGTGGTTCCATTTGTGGTGTGTGTGTGTGTGTGTGTGTGTGTGTGTGTGTGTGTGTGTGTGTGAGAGAGAGAGAGAGAGAGAGAGAGAGAGAGAGAGAGAGAGAGAGAGAGAGTAGCTATATGCCTCACTTTTAAAAATCAGAAAACTCATTTTGAATAGAAATTGTTTGACTGTGGAGGTAGTTATGAGCTCCTTTCATCTTAAAAGTAGCAATTCTCCACCCCATTAATTCCTTATTCAGAATTCTTCATTGTTTAAATACCACTGTTTGTCTCCTGTTCAGAGTTGCTGATTTGGAAAGAATCCTGCCACATTCATTAACCACGGAAGCATCCACAGCTCTTGGTGCATTATCTTATTAAATGAGTGGTTGTTTTTATGATGCATTTGAAAAAAAAGCACAAGATCTACTTCCTGTAATGAAATAATCACACTGACTTAAAAACCATTCCAGCAAGATGGCCTCAAAATTTGCTTTTGCCAATTTGGCAATTCAGTGAAAATTTTAAGATTTCTGCAAAAGAACTTTACGATGAAGCCACACCAATAACTATTACTGCAAGGTACAAACAGCACTAAAATAACGAGTATAATGAAAAGAATCTGCCAAGGCAGAATGGTCTGTATCATATGCTAAAAATGCTGTGGAGCATTTAAGGTGAGTGTAAATTAGAGAACTAAGTAACATGATATAAATAAATTGAGCATGTCTCCTACTCACTTGCCTTGGGTTGTCCCTCCTCCGCTAATGTCTCCCTTCCAGACCAATTTCCACAGGGGAAACAAAATGATCTTTCTTAGATTTTAGTTCATTAAAACCCCTAGGTGTTTCCTTCCTATTTGCAGTTGAAGCCCAAGCTTTTTAGCATAGTATGCAGTGACCTCTGTGTCCTGATTTATCTATGTCTCCAGATAAGGACCCTCTCCTAGCTCCACTGGTCCCCAAGCCTTGCAAGTCCTCTCCCCATCTCTACATTTTATACTAGAGCGCAGGTGCTCTTTCTACTTGTTACTCCTTCTTGGTCCTTCACAATCATGTTCAGAGGTAATTTCCACCGAGATCTTCCTCAGACTCCTTTTGCTCTTGTAAATGTATTATTGCACATATCATCCTGTATTGGGAAGGATTTGGAAAGGCAGTTTGTTGGAAGTAGTATTGGGACTGGGGTAATTGTAAAATGTAGTTGCTTAGCAAACACAAGCTTAGGATGTTCATTTGAGTGATTTAGAGATGCTGATGGAGAGTAAGAGGGAGGGGCACTACAACCCTTCAAACCAGCCTTGGCATGCCATAATGTAAAGTGTGCCCATCTGTCATCCATACCTGAATTGGAGATATGATACAACTCATTATGCTGACTAGCAGACACAGTAAAATTTGAAAAACAAATAAGTTGTAAGGCTAATGAAGGAAAAAAATGTATTATTCACAGATGATAAGAACAGGAAAACCAAAAACTATATGCATAAAATTTTAGAAATAATAAGAATTTAGCAAGTTTACTGGTTGATCATTGCATTCAATATATGAACAAAAAGAGATAGGATATATAATTTAATTCAAAAGATAGAATTTAAATGTTTTTAAAATAAATTTAAGAAAAATCTCTTACAAATCAATAAGAAAATGACACAAAATATTGACAAAAGTCTTTTAAAAATATATATATTTTTATTGATTTCAGAGAGGAAAGGAGAGGGAGAGCTAGAAGCATCAATGATGATAGAGAATCATTGATCAGCTGCCTCCTGCGTGTCCTCTAGTAGGGACCAAGCCTGCAACCTGGGTATGTGCCCTTGACCAGAATTGAACCCAGGAACCTTTAATGCACAGGCAGACCCTCTATCTACTGAGCGAAACAGGCCAAGGTTTGACAAAAGTCTTGAAGAACATTTCCTTAAGGAAGCTTCTCTAGTATCTAAATAAACATATAAAAAGATGCTTAATGTCCTTGAGAAGCAGGACATGAACGAAAATTAATTAACCACAATTCATTTTCTTTCTAACAGATTTGCAAAAATTAAGTGTTGTCAAGGATGTGGAGTAACAGTACACTGCTGGTAGTTTATAATCATTTCAGAAAACAATTTGCCAGCACCGGTTTGGCTCAGTGGATAGAGCGTCGGCCTGCGGACTGAGGGGTCCCAGGTTCGATTCCGGTCAAGGGCATGTACCTTGGTTGCGGGCACATCCCCAGTAGGGGGCGTGCAGGAGGCAGCTGATCGATGTTTCTCTCTCATCGATGTTTCTAACTCTCTATCCCTGTCCCTTCCTCTCTGTAAAAAATCAATAAAATATATTAAAAAAGAGAAAGAAAACAATTTAGCATTATCTGATAAAGTTGATATGTGCAGTGACTGCAGTGACTGCAACTTGGCTATTCTATATATATATATATATATATATATATATATATATATATATATATATATATATATATTGTGAATAAACATTTGTATGTGTCAAAGTTTTTCTCTAAATTAATATATATATGTATATATATACACACACACACACATATATATATATATATATATATATATATATATAGAGAGAGAGAGAGAGAGAGAGAGAGAGAGAGAGAGAGAGAGAGAGGGACACTGACATATACAAATGTTTGTTCACAGTAGACAGGAAAAAATTTGGAATAATCATGATAGATTACTATATGTAAGGAGAAAGGAATACATTCCAACTGCCTGTAAAAACAGATAAATATCAAGAACATAATATTGAACAAAAAACAAAGTTGAAGATAAATATATACAATATGATTTCATTTATATAAAATTTAAACACAAGAACAATACAACACTATTATTTAGGCATAGACACATATATGGTGTAAAGCAAGGAAATGATGCACATAAAAATCAGAATAATCACTACCAATTAGAGAGGAAAGAATGGAATATGATTTGAGAAGGGTACACAAAGAACCTAAAGGTGACAGAAATGATCTTTTCTTTCTTAATATGCATGGTGAGTACCTAGGCAAGGCTGGTATTCAGCTGGTACAAATTGGCAGAGCTGGACTAATAAATACATCCTTACTGGTGGGTATAGAGTTGCTTTCAGGAGAATTCTGAGTATACCTCTTCCAAGCACTTGCATTGTTCCAACTTTGAAGTATTAATTCATCTACATGTAATTTAATTACTGATATTTTTAGTTTAGATCAACTATGTTACTAGTCTCACCCAGTTTATGTTCCTTTGTTCCTCTTTTCCTGCCTTCTTTTGTATTATTGCATTTTATATATTATGTTATCCGTTAAGTATGCATTATTTCATGCTTTATTAGTGGTTACTGTAAAGATCAAACATGCATTCTTAACTCCCTACAATCAACCTTATATTAATACTACTAGAGGCCTGGAGCATGGATCGTGCACCGGTGGGGATCCTTTGGCCTAGCCTGTGCCTTCTTGCAATCAAGGACCCCTCGGGGGATGTGAGATAGCCGGTTTCAGCCCAATCCCCGCAGGCCCCATCCAGATAGGAGGGAGCCCAATCCCGTGTGTTGAGCATCTGCCCCTGGTGATCAATGCGTGTCATAGCAACTGGTCCACCAGTCGTTTGGTTGTTTGGTCACTTAGGCTTTTATATATATAGATACCATCCCTGAAGCAATGCTGAGAAACTTAAAACAGTTTATCTCCATTTACCCCACTCCTAATTGTACCATCGGCAAGCTACCTTCAAGACAAATACAGATGGAACTTGGACATTAATGGTATTGGCAGTTAGTGTAGGATTTTCAAGTAGATATTTCAATTTTAATTCCATCACCAAGGGCCAGATATCCTTCTATGTGGCTGTAAGCTGTGCTGCCTTCTATTTGCCTCAGGATACAATTGAGAAAGCCATACTGAAGCTGGCTAGATCCTCCATTCTAGCTCCCTATAGACTGACTCCTATGTTTTCCCTTCCAAATAGGCCAGGAACCCAGCTGAAATGTAATAACAAAGAAATATGGTTGAGTCTTTCTGGTTTAATCAACATTTTTTATACAAAATTCTGTGTGGCAGTCGCTGTTCCCCTGAAGATTTGTGCTCCCCTTCCCCAGTGCAGCGGTAGCTGGGATGGGGCTGCCCATCAGTGATTCCATTTCCCAGCACTACCACTTGCTTCTAAGTGGTTCCATGGGACTAGTTCTCACCAATGGAGTCTAAGCAGAGTGGTGAGTGTCACTTCTAGCCTGAGGTGGCAGAAAGCATATTCTATCTACTCTCTTCTCCAATCTTCTGGCTGAATTGTTTGCCCAGGGAGACCACAATAGCCACTTTTTTTAGGACAGTAGAATCTCATCAAGGTGGATTTCTAAATGAATACAGAAAAAGAATATGTTCTTTCTCTACCAAGCAGGAATGTACACTAGACTTTTATAGAGGGAAAAAAGTATTTATTGTGTTAAATTGCTCAGTTTGTTTTATGGCTCTGTTAGTTCCAATAGCTACCATTATTCTAACCAATAGTGCCTTTAGGTCAGTCATATTTATGTACACTTACACACACACACACACACACACACACACACACACACACACACACACAGAAACATAAGCACTCTTATGCAATTTATTCCCAAAGTCTCAAGACCAGCTGTCTTAATCTGGGTTCAATTAGAGAAGCACAACCCCTTGAAGCACTTACATACACACACATGCATATATGTGTTTATTAAGGTATTTGGTACAAGGATTTGATCTTATACAGCAATAAGCAACAATGTGAGCTACAAAATATTTAATGACCTTGTAGTATCAACCTTTGAGCATTAAAAATAAGACAGTTGCTGCTTCATTTCCATTCTCCAAATCTTATGCAAAAAAATTCTCTCATGGATATCCTAAAAAAAATTTAGAAAAATAAAATCTTAAATACATAGTTCAGCCTAGCCATATAATCCGCCAATGGTTCTTCTTTAAAAGGCTGCTGTTCACTTATTCAACAAATGTGCATTGAGTGCCACCTATTTTCAAACATTTTGAAAATAATGGATATAAATATATGAGTAAGATGTGTTCCAAACTTAGGAACTCATTATCCAGTGAAAGAAGCAAAACTAAAAACATAACTCTATCTGCAATGGTGTCACTATTCATAGGGCATTGTGCAAATACAGAGGAGACTGATGTTAACAGTTGCACTAGACCACTTTGCTCACACCTACATGAACAAATATCCTGGGAAACATGCCCCCACACCTCAATACTGGCAACTTCTAATCTGCTCTTTTCAGTCTCTATATCCCCTACTATCTTCCAAAGGTGGCAGATTGATAGGCATAAATATAAAAATAAACAGTGAACTCCATCTTTACTTTAGAAGCCAGAGATGAAGCTAAAGCAGCCACTAGAAGAAAATGATGACAACCACTTTATTTTCTTAAATTTTTGTTGAATTTATTGGAGTGACATTAGTTAATAAAATTATACAGGTTACAGGGGTAAAATTCTATAATATATCATCTGCATATTGTATTTTGTGTTTACCACCCAAAGTCAAATCTCCTTCCATCACCATTAATCCCCCCCTTTACCCTTTTCTATCTCCCTCAACTCCCCTTTCCTTCTGGTAATCACCATACTGTTGTCTGTGTCTATGAGGTTATTTTTATATGCTTAATTCCTCCACCTTTTTCACCCAGTTCCCTAACTCCCCTCCCCTCTGACAGCTGTCAGCCTGTTCTCTGTATCTATGAGTCTGTTTCTATTGTGTTTATTAGTTTATTTTGTTCATTAGACTCCACATATAAGTCAACTCATATGGTACTTACCTTTATCTGTCTGGCTTATTTCAACTGCTTTATGTTAAATTGAACACAGTATAGAGGGGAGGCTAACAAAGAGTGAACAAAGATTTGTAGACATTGTGTCAAGTCATTTTTCATATACCATTCACTTCACCAGTAGTATGCGTAATAATACAGCAAGCACAGAACCGACAAGAAACGGGAATTAATTTTTCCTTCCAACACTGAGCAGTAAATTCTGCATAGGTCCATCATCAAGGTGTGGAACATACTAGTACAGAATATTTTTCAGATTGTTGAAGGCATTCCACCAGTATTCCCTGATTAGTTGACAAGCATTAAAAAAAATAAAAACCCATCACTAAATCCCTCACCACTCAAGTAGGACAACTGAGGGCAAAGACAGATTTATTCAAAGTCATAAAGGATTTATGAGAAAGTGAGGAATAGAGGCACATCTCTCACCCTTTCAGACCACACTGCTGGCCTTAACCTCCTTGCAATAATGGAAATGGATTGAAGCATTCAGAATATTCCTCCCGCCACCCTTGAGTTTATTTGCTATTCTTTTCCTCCCCTTCCTCTCTCTCCAAACCCTAGGGGCTTGATTAGCTGTATTTATTCCAACTGTTCTGAACAAGCTGAAACATTATTTTCTAAGCAGACCCAGGTAGGAGATGTAAATTTGTGGGTAAATTAAGCCTAAAGTGACCCAGACTCCCGGAATCTTGAACCTTTACCTGCTGCAGTGTTGGGGGGGTTTTGAAAGAGACACTAGAAATAATTTTTTAATCAAATATACTGAACATGAGTGGTGAAAATTTATTCCTTTGCTAAGTGATTAAGTGTGCCCAAATAGACAGAGTGACCATAATTTATCATCCAAACTGGGAAGAGATATTTGGAAAGTGCAAAGGGGCCTATTAGTTATTAGGCCCAGGAAGTAAGTGAAACGGGGATGGCCTGGACAAACCAAGACCAAGCTGACCAACCCACATTGCAACATGTTCCTTCGTGAATGGATGTGGAGAAACATGTGCACCCTGGTGAGCATCTGTGTCACGCTCTATTAGTCTGTCTTGGTATGCTTGCTAGCTCATTGCCCCTCACTCGGAGACCAAAATCTACATAGTGTATTAGTTTCCTAGGGCTGCTGTTACAAAACACCACAAATTGGTGGCTTTAAACAACACAAATTTATTCTTTCACAGTTCTAGAGGCAAGAAATGTAAAATCAAGGTGTGGGCAGGGCCATTGTCTCTCTGAAGGTGCTATGGGAGAATCTGTTCCAGGCTTTTCTCTCTTTCTCTTTTTAAAAATATATTTTTATCATTGATTTTAGAGCGGAAGGGAGAGGGAGAGAGAGATAAAATGAGAGTATCATCATGGATTGGCTGCCTCCTGCACACCCCATACTGGGGGAATAAGCCGACAACTCAGGCATGTGCCCTGACTGAGAATTGAACCATGACCTCCTGGCTCATGGGTCAATACTAAACCACTAAGAAATACCAGCTGGGCTCTAGGCTTTTCTCTTAACTTCTGGTATTGCTGGCAAGTTTTGGCATTCTCACAGAGCATCACTCCAACCCCTGACTCCATCATCACAGGCTGTTCTCCCTGAGTGTCTGGGTGTGGATTTCCCCTCCTCTTCCTATAAGGACACTAGTCACGCTGAATTATGGCCCACCCAGATTCCCTTATGATTACATCTGGAACAGCTGTTTCCGAATGAGGTCACATTCACAAGTACTTGGGGTTAGCACTTCAATAATTTAACCCCTAACAGAAAATGATGGTATCAAGAAAGAAAAAGTAATAAAGGCCTGGTTGCCTCCAGAGCATACTTCTCAGTCCTTACTGTTATGGTTTCTTGAACAAATAGACCTGTACAGAGGCCAGAAACAGGTTCCTGAAATAGGACACTGGGCAACTGCAGGCACAGAGCACATTATTTCCCAGCAAGGTTCTAACCCAACATAGAGCAAATAGTCTTTAGGGATACAGATGCCTTCTTTATGGCATATCCCTTAATTGACGAGCTTCCCACCTTCAATAAAGTCTCTACTAATTCTCCCTAAAGTCTCTGTGAATTCTGACAACACAACCTTTTAAATATGTCTTAGTTACAATGTTAGGGAAAAAATGGACACATCTCTTTTACTTTTTTAATTTTGTTTTATTGCTTAAAGTATTACAAAGAGTATTACATATGTCTCCTTTTTTCCCCTTGACCTTCCCCTGGCCTCCCCTACCCCCCAGTGTCTTGTTTCCATTGGTTATGCTTATATGCATGCATACAAGTCCTTCAGTTGATCTCTTACCCCCCACCCCCACCCTAACCCTCCCCGGCCTTCCCGCTGTAGTTCGATGCTGCTCTGCCTCTGTATCTATTTTTGTTCATCAGTTTATAATGGTCTTTATTATCCATAAGTGAGTGAGATCATGTGGTATTTATCTTTCTCTGACTGGCTTATTTTGCTTAGCATAATGCTCCCCAGTTCCATTCATGCTGTTACAAATGGTAAGAATTCCTTCTTTTTTACAGTAGTGCAGTATTCCATTGTGTAGATGAGGCACAGTTTTCTAATCCATTCATCTGCTGATGGGCACTTGGGCTGTTTCCAAATCTTAGCAATGGTAAATTGTGCTGCTATGAACATAGGGGTGCATATATCCTTTTGTTATGCCCAGATTTCAAGACCCCCCCCACAGAACCACCAGGGAGCGCTGAGTCCGATGCAAAAGCATAGAGTCTTTTATTCCAGCCCGGGCTTGGTCCCTCTGCCTCCATACTGGATGCAAGAGAGCCCGGAGTCTTGGAAGAACAAAGAATTTATAGGGCTTGGGGTCGGGGGGTGGGGGCACACACTGACCACTGATTTGGCCAATTCCGGTTGGTTGAGTGAGGGCCGGGGGCTAGTGATGCAAGGGCAGGGTGCAGCTAGGGTCTGGTTACACAAAGACAGGGGGGTGGCTAGCATACTCTTGGCCTTGGGCCAGTTTCCCCCGCTTTCCCATTGGCCGAGATAAGGGCAGGCTGAGTAACTGATACATTCTGCGGCTTTTTCTTGGAAGAGGGGTTAAGGACACAACTATCAGTCCTGTTCTGTCCTTTCATTCTCCCCTTATCTTGGAACTTCCGGCTCAATCATGAGACGGACTGAACTATCAACTGAACTATTCCTATACACTCCTTGACAAATTGGACTAGTCTGTTAATAATGCAAGGGCCGAAAGTCAACAGCATCAGGAGGATTACAAGGGGTCCGCCGAGGTCCACTGTCTTCTTGAGGGTGATCTGCAGCGGGTGTGTCTGGTCAGAGGTCACCTTCCAGTCTGGCTCCCTGCTGTCCTGGGCACAGAAGGAGCTGGGCTTGTGACCTGGCAGAGACAAACTATAACAAATGGTCCAGTGGAAGGGAAAGAAAACATTTCAGTTTTAACAACCTCTATTGAAATAGGATTTTTCTCCTTAAAATTACCCCTCCGTTAATTAAAATACCAATTTATTTACTGTATTCAATTTGGCCTGATTGTTTTCATAAACACAACAGGAATGGTAACTGACTATCTTTGCTGGAATTTCATGATTGAATCTTAATGTGCCCCATAGGGCCAGGAAGCCAAGCCATCCAGCTGCCATCAGGCCTGCTTGCAGTATCTGCTGAGTTAGGTGAATCCCTCACCTGTAGCAACTCCACCTGAGCCCACGTTCTAGGCTTTAAGGCCCATCTGCTGATGGGCACTTAGGCTGTTTCCAAATCTTAGCTATGGTAAATTGTGCTGCTATGAACATAGGGATGCATATATCCTTTCTGATTGGTGTTTCTGATTTCTTGGGATATATTCCTAAAAGTGGGGTCACTGGGTCAAATGGAAGTTCCATTTTTAACTTTTTGAGGAAACTCCATACTGTCTTCCATAGTGGCTGCACCAGTCTGCATTCCCACCAGCAGTGCATGAGGGTTCCTTTTTCTCTGCATCCTCGCCAGCACTTGTTGTTTGTTGATTTGTTGATGATAGCCAGTCTGACAGGTGTGAGATGGTACCTCATTGTTGTTTTGATTTGCATCTCTCAGATGATTAGTGACTTTGAGCATGTTTTCATATGTCTCTTGGCTTTCTGAATGTCCTCTTTTGAAAAGTGTCTATTTAGGTCCTTTGCCCATTTTTTGATTGGATCATTTATCTTCCTTTTGTTAAGTTGTATGAGTTCCCTATAAATGTTGGAGATTAAACCCTTATCAGTTATAACATTGGCAAATATGTTCTCCCGTGCAGTGGGCTTTCTTGTTGTTTTGTTGATGGTTTCTTTTGCTGTGCAGAAGCTTTTTATTTTGATGTAGTCCCATTTGTTTATTTTCTCTTTAGTTTCCATTGCCCTAGGAGCTGTATTGGACACGTCTCTTTAAAATAGCTCTTGAAAAGGCTAGTGATGCAACGCTGGTGGTTGTGAGCTCTGATTTGGAGTGGTCCATGCACGTACTTCAAGCAAACACTGCCATATAATGCTTATCAGATCTACTTCCACCTTACCGTATTCTTATTTTCTCTTTAGACAACATCTGGGAGAAGTCATTATCATGCCTTCCTGAGGTATTGTTAGCAGCTGCACGCTGTCATTTCACAGGTTACATTACCTAGAAATAAGGTAATTATTAGCTGGAGTGATATAAATTCAGAGCTGAATTGTTATCTAGAAAAGCTAAAATAAACAAGGGAAAATATTCATGCCTTTAGGCACTGCATTTATGTTTATAGAGTACTGTATTTCACATTTTATTGTTCAAGCTTTTTTTTACTAAAGATACTTTGCGGTTTTGTTCCTATAATTCACGGAATAATGAATTCACATTTGTTTATTCACTAACAAGAAATGCAAAAATCAAAATACGAGGGTTTGCAGTTAATGTAGATTCATCATACTTTATTAGGAGAAGTCAGTTATTATTATAAGCTCCATGGTATATTACTTTTATTTCCTAATCTTTTCAAATCTCATTAAGATGGAATCCTCTTTCTTTCATCCAGAATACTTTCACTGCACTTCTCAAGGATTTGTTTACTTAATACACATGTGTACTGCATAATGGACAGACATGTTTAATTATGCATGCCATGAGAGTAGTGGTCATTTTGTGTTCTGTGTGTTTTTGTGTTTTTTTGGGGGGGGTGTAGGGGAGAGTTATATTTTATCTTGCACTTTCATGTGTCTCTGTGTGGACCTCCAAGAGATGGGTTAAGAATGTTTTGAATTAAGGAGTAGGAGCACATTTTAATCACTTTAGGTTTGAAAGGGGGACTTGAGGAGAATCTGATCAATAATAGAGACAATGATGTGGTTTCTGGTACTGGCCAGGACAGCTGAAGCTCAGCATTGACATTATAATAGATTGCAATGCCTAAAACTGCAATGGAAATCAATCTTAAACCCCGTAAAATGTCACAGACTGCACTTAACTCATATTACAAGTCCTTTGCTCCTAAGTATCTTGGCAATGGTGGGAAGATGTATATTTACATTTATAGCCATTTGGACTCACTTCCCTCTCACAACCTTTTTGTTTTTAATATAGACTAATGTGGGAAGGACCAGCTAATTCGTCAGTGTCCAGTTAATGCATCAGTGGTATTAGTGCTTTTTCTTTCTATTAATTTATAGTCACACATTTATTCTCCCTCAGGCCTCTAACTTTTAGAAATCTCTATGTCAAATAAGATCACCTTATTTGTGTTCTAGAACACCTATGGTGTTCATTTGCTAGTGTAGCAAATCAATAATGAGCCCAGAAACTGTTCTAAATTGAGTCTGACATGCAAACTTTTGTACATTCTGCTAATTCTCTTTAATACTTTATTATGCCCGCTACTGAGGGCTTCACCCCTGGAGCTATTGTTGTATTGATATCTACTGATAGGGAGGATGAGAGGATGAATGGGAGGTCTGCATCAGGTTACGTAGTCATGGGGCTTGGTAAGGTGGTGTTATAAACTGAATGTTTGTGCCCCACTCCAATTCATTTGCTCAAACCCTACTCTACCATGCGATAGCTTTAGGAAGTGGGGTCTTCGGAAGGTAACTGGATTAGATGAGTTCTTGAGGGTGGTGTTCTCATGAATGGGATTAGTGCCCTAACAAGAGTCATAAAAAGCTTGCTTCCTCTCTGTCTGTTCTCTGCCATGTAAGGACAAATGAGAAGTCAACCATCTGCAACCAGAAGAGGGCCCTCAGCAAAACTAGACCATGATGGCACCTGGTCTCAGAGTTTGAGTCTCCAGAACTGTGAGGAATACATTTCTTTTGTTTATAAACCACCCAGTTTATGGTATTTTGTTATAGCAGACTGAGCTGACTAAGAGGTGGTTGTCACCAGGCTTGTACTGGTATTTACCCATCCTCTGTAACTTGATGGAAGCTATTTTACTTGTTACATGCCTCATAATACTATGTAGATAACTTAAGCTTTGCCATTTTTTCATTTTTTTGGTTAAAGCTTTTCTTACCTGGACGAGGAAGGATTGCTCCATAAGCTGGTGGTGACCCAAAAGACACCAGATCGCCACGGAACCTGACTATGAAAACACTCATGAATTCAGGAGGTTGCATGTTAATAGTAATAATAATAATAATAATAAATATTAATAGCCAATATTTATTTTGCTAGACACTATCCTACATATGTTTCTATATGATCTCACCTGATCCTTCTAACCTACTGAGATAGATATTATAATTACCCCTATTTTAGAGAAGAGTAAACTGAGCCATAAGAAGTTAAAACCTTATAAGCTGCAAAAACCTTAAAAGAATTTGATCCCAGGCAGTAAGATTCTAGAACATGTCATCTCAAAACTATTCTGAACTGGAATAATATTAACAGATAAGCAAAGAGGAGAGCAGCAGTGAACATAGAGATACTAGTTTAGTCAGTGATGAGGGACTCAGAGGGTGGAGGCTGGACCATCGGGACCATGGGATGGGACAATCTTTGAAACTGATGTCTATAGCTGACACATTCGTGTCACATTCATATGACACATTCGTATGGCCCATTTCCTGTCACCATATGTGTTACAAGTGTTTACCCCATAGTCATTAATATTTCTATCCTGCTTTAACCCAAAATATACGTAACAAGAATAGTTGCCAAGGATATGGAGTTTGGAGAACTGTAAAAGTACAGATAAGAAGCTAGGAGAGGTGGCAAAAGGAGTTAATGTTGGTTTCAACCCAAATTTAGGCTAGAAAATGCTTCTACCATATAAATATTTGGACTTTTTTTTTTCCATAAAAAGCCCACAGGGAATTGATTCCATCCAAAGTGGAGTTAATGTCTCCCAAGGCAGGTGGAGTTTCCTTAATTTCAAACACTTCACATGATGCCACTGGGAACTTAGAAAAACACCTTTCCAACACAGAAACCAAAGCTATTCCCCAAAAATGTACTTTGGCCTAACATAGTCACTAAATTAATCCTGGACAGTAATGCCATCATTTAGAAGTCACTGAGAACTGCACAGCCCCTTTATCCACACATACAACTCCCCATCACTAAAACCCAGGAGTACAAGAAACTGCATTGGGAATAACCAATATGTGACTTTCAAAGAAAAAAGGAAAAAACAAACAAACCCAATATGGGTCAAAACATGAAGTGCATTTAAGAGAAATATGATTCTTCTCTTAAACATTGAAAGGGGGAAAAAAACGGATGATGAGGATGATGTTGAGGTCGCTTGCCATTTGTTAAATATTTAGTGTGCTCAGCACTATAATAGACTTTGAAAACATATAATTAGGAATTGTTATCCCCACTTTTCATATAAGGACACTAATGCTTAGAGAAATCAAGCTATTTGCCTGAAGTCCCACAGTTATTCTTTCAGTGGTAAGATTCAAACTCAGTTTTCTGTTACAACAAACTTGTACTCTTCACTGCTAAGCTACACTATCTTTGAGAAGATAGAAATCTAATTCCATCCTTCAGAGGATTGTAGACAGAATTCACTCACCATGCTGCATTTCCTGCTTGACTAGAATGATTTAGGAAGGCACTAAGGAGCTTTTATAGAGAATCATAGGGGCAGTGGTCCTTGTGTAGACTGTCCAAAGTCCAGTGGTCTACCATCCCCCACCCATGAGGCTCCACAGAGGTCTGGTTATGCTGTATATTTATGACCACTTGGTCAAAGGCATTTGTAAAACATTCATCCAAACCTGCTGGAAATCCTTTTTAGTTTATCGTTCTTTAGGAATTAACCCAGATTTTGCTAAGCTTAGAGTAAGGAATGGAGACAAAGACCACAGCACCTCAGAAATTTAAATGTTAAGTAGAACTGAGACAAACATTTTCAGAAAATTGGAATTAAATTTTAGTTATTTTGGAAAATAAGCAGCAAATCAACAATTAGGTTTCACTTTTATTTATTTTTAATCTTTATTGTTGAAAGTACTACATAGGTCTCCCTTTTCCCCCCATTAACCACTTCCAGCCCTCTCCCATCCATCTTCCTTCCCACCCCCTCCCCACCCCAGACCCTCACCATTCCATTGTCTGTGTCCATGGGTTATACATATATGTATAAAGTTCATTGGTTGATCTCTTCCCACCCACCCTCCCCTGCCTTCTCTCTGAGGTTCAACAGTCTGTTCATGCTTCTATGTCTCCGGGTCTATTTTTGTTCATCAGTTTATTTGGTTCATTAGATTCCACATATGAGTGAAATCATGTGATACTTATCTTTCTCTGACTGGCTTATTTCGCTTAGCATTATACTCTCCATAGGTTTCACTTTTAAAATTTCTTGCAGGCTATTGAAACGAATTCTTTTATAAATTATGAAGAGGTACCCTGGGTGATTTGGGGAAGTGGATTCCTGGGAGCTCTGTGCACAGATGCAGTTGTTTGCTGATAGGCCATTAGCAGACTCTCCAGGCATACCTCAGACAAAGGCCTGAGGATTGATACCCATTGAGAATCACTCTTGTCCCGCTTTATTTTTACTCACTTTCTTTCTCTCTTCTCAGTGATTTTAAAAAATAAAAAACCCAACTTAAGCTTTAGCCCAGGAGTTGAATAACTTAAATTTATGCATGTCTTCAGTCTTCCAAAATGTCTTATTTGTCCACAGATTCGTTGATAAGGAATCTCACAGAGCGCATTATTTCTAAAAATAGGCAGTGTGAGGAATAGCCACCTGACCTTGGCCAGGCCCACATCAGACCTGGGCCCTTTCCACCTGCAAACCAGAGGGGTGATAGAATAACTGTGGCAGGTGCGGGCAAGTTCCATCATGAGAGAACTTGCCACACAGCCCAGGAATGTGGTCAGTAAACAGCCCCGAGCTGTCAGATTTTTCATAATATCTTCCAACTTTGGAGAGTCACCTCACTCAAGGCCACAAGCTTCCCTGAGGTAGCTGGCATCTGGTGATTGACAGGCAGAAGTCACACAAAACAAGTTTGTTAGGCAATTTACTTGAAAACCTGAATGTTGGGGCCCCAACTCCAATCAAGATGCACAGGGCACTGGTATCTTCAGGAGATCCTGATGCACAGTGACAGTTCTGATGATCTAACGAGCTGGGCCCATGACAGGTCAAGAAAAAATCAGGATTCATACTTCGGCTAAAAGAAAATTGCCAGAAGAAACCAATCCCAAATTGTACCTAATCAAGGTGGAGTCTCAGCTTAATTTTGATTCTGTGAGCCGCCTGGTCAGCCTGCTTCATGGCACAGAGAATGAACAAGTAGAAAATGGGGCCCAAAGCAGCTTAGAGAGCAGAATAGTACCATCCCTGGACTCTTTTGTTGATAATGAGGAATTGCCAACCTTTAAACACAGGGAGCAAGAACTTTATCATAAGCACCATACTCACATATTTCACAAATGGTTGAAGGTTGGTTATATAAATCCATATAAGACAACTAATTTTTAATAGAAAAATCAGAGAAACATGAGCAAGCCAAAGTAATTCAGAAAAAAGTAACAACATGAAGAAATGTAAAATCAGTTCCTCTATAATAACTAGAAGCAATTTTGGACTCAAATGACTATCCTTTGTCCATCCAACAACCTGCTTCTTCCTTAACACCAATGTTTGGGTTTGGTAGCAGAGTTATTTGATCTCTGAAGAGTTAGGTCCTCCCCCATCTTCCATAGAGAAGAAATAAGAGGCAGTAGTCTGGATTTACTGAATTTTTTTTCCCTACAGCTAAGAAGACAGAGCTTGAGGAAGGGAAGACTTTTATCCTATTTCTTCTGTCCAGTCTTGAGTGGTAGGCACCGGAGCAGTGATTCTCAAGTTCTGGTCAACATTAGAATCATCTGAGGAACTTAGTGAACATATAAAAGGCCAGGGCTCTGTTCTTTAAGGAGCCTGAGACTCTGTCTGCCTTGTCAGCTTCCAGGTAATTCTAATGCACACGAAAGTCAACTACAGTTAGCATTGCACCAGCCATCCTGTGTCTGAAGGAAATTCATAGACACTGATTCCCAGATGAGAAGCTGAACCAATCCCAGCAGTACTTACTTTCAGGCTTCTTGCTATGTAAAAAGAAAAAGAAAACCTACTAAAGTCATTGTAAGTAATTGTGGCTAAAAGCAGCCTCAATTGATATATAGCCAAAGCAAAAAATGAATCACAACAACCAATTATAATATCCTCAATGCCCATAGAATCAAAATGTTCCAGTTGCTCAGAAAAAATTCAACTTACACCCTAAGGCAGTGATGGCGAACCTTTTGAGCTCAGCGTGTCAGCATTTTGAAAAACCCTAACTTAACTCTGGTGCTGTGTCACATATAGACATTTTTTGATATTTGCAACCATAGTAAAACAAAGACTTATATTTTTGATATTTATTTTATATATTTAAATGCCATTTAACAAAGAAAAATCAACCAAAAAAATGAGTTGGCGTGTCACCTCTGACACGTGTGTCATAGGTTCGCCATCACGGCCCTAAGGCCAAAGAAAAATTACTCCTCTAGGCCCACATGAAGGCGACACTGCTTTCTATGGTGAGAAATACCTTCAGCAATATTCCTGCAATATGAAAAGAGAGCATTTTGTATAATCTCTCCATGGTGTCTTAATGCAAAGTACCAAATCGTAGTCCCGTAAAAGTGATTTTGGGGAATAAGATACAGATTGCAGGGGCTCTGACTTAATCCAAGATTTAAATGTAAACTATCTGGATGATTAGTTATTGCATAATGTAGAAAGGTAAAAATTAAAAAAAAGCAGATCTAAGAATGCATTTCTTAGTATGGGCTTCTCATAATTTATTTTGACAATGTTTTCTGACTTCTGATACAAACGTGAAGTTCTAATTTATTCATAGTTACCTAGTATTTACCAAATAGTACGTAATGCTCTTATCTTCCTCAACTGTATCATTAAAGTATAAGTTAATTTTAGACTCACCTGTTCCAGTTGCATTTAATTTTTGCTTTGCATCTTCAGGTATCTTCTCAGGCTGCACACTCATTCACCCCAGCAGCCTCTGAAAAGTGTTCAAACATTGCTGCTACCTTTTAAGAAGAGCACCAGTTGCTTGGAATCTTGTGGTCAGAACTGCTCCTGGAAAGTGCACGGACATCTGCCATGAATGAAAAAGTGCTGGCCCTGAAATGCAGGTGCAGGTGAGGGACGATTGCCCCTTTGCTGACCCAGCACTATTTCGAAGGCTCAGATCTGGACCTGGTCGCTAGATCTCACTAAGTAGCAAAACTATTGTCTTATGGTTTTGTGCTGTCTTGGCGTAATTGTAATTCACAACAAACCCACAGTTCGAGGCGAAACATGACCAAATACTGGGTGCATTTCCATCAGAATCATGAAAACAGCTATTCAATTATCTTCTCCCTCACCTCAAAGGAAGACTTACTTTGTCTTTCGTAAAATAATTATTCCGCTTATCTTGATGCCTTTCATCCTTCCGTCCTCTAAAACTTCACTCCATCAATCATCCCTGTTCCTTCACCTTCGATCCTTCAGTTTCTTCTCTTCTGATTAGAAACATGTTTCTATATTCCCTGTCCTACAACAAATCCCTCCCTTGATCCTGCCTCTGCATTGAGCTACTGTCTAATCTTTTCCCTTTAAAGGGAACTTCGAAAAATAACAGGCTGTGCTCAGAGACTTCACTTAAAACACCCTCCTCCCCCCACTTTGGTTTACTTTCCAGTGCCTTGAAAAGAGGATCTTCCCCTAACATTCTGCAATATCTTGTTTTTTAGAGTGACTTCAATAAACTAATTATTCAACTGCTTTTTCACATTCTTACCTTCTTCTTTAAACTGTCTGACATTACTGACGACTCTGCTTTTGAAATTTTCTTTACCCTTGATGTCAGTGACAACACTTTACTTTTCTGGTTCTTATTGTAACTTCTACTTGCATGATAAATTTTAACTGTTTTCTTCTCAGGGAATCTTATGGCTCCCCTATCTTCTCCTCGACACACAGACACGCAAGTACACATTCATACATACATGCACACAAAAGCTGTCCATGGGAGAATGATGTTATATCCATTCTTGTCCTCAGTGGAAAATGACTAGTCACCAAGTGAAGGGCTAAGTGAGGCAAATTGAATGGAACAAGGTTATTTAGCCCCCTTTAGACTATAGGCAAACTCAGTATCCCAATTCTATTCCTGGTTCCTTTCTCATCTCACTGTAGCGATCACTTAAACAGTATCCACATTTATTTATATTCAGCCCAAAATTTTCCATTTAGATCCAGACCGGAATAGCTAATAGCCAGTGATAGTGGTAATTCTGACAACCACTGAAATACTTCACATCCGAAGCTGAGCCTATCATTTCACTCACAACCAACACCCAGCTAAAAACAATGGTATATTATTATTTCCTAACCTACAAGCCTCTTGATTTTATGTGTATATAAAAATAACTACAATTTTGAATGTAACAGTTTCCACCTATATCTGTCTCCTTATATGACTAGTGAAGAGAAAGGTCCCAAAATCATATAGATTTAAGTTAAAATTGAATTCAAGACCTAATCTGACTTTTGGATATTGCTCAGTTCTTTGCTATTTGTTTTATCAAGGAATGTATGACTTTGAGTGATTTGCTAAGTTCCCACCAAAGACAACCAATGTCAGTATTAGCTACATAAAGAGCTGAGTCCAAGTTTATGCAGCAAAAACTGGGTCTTTTATTATTCCACAGTTACTGGGTGGGGTGAAAAATAAAGTGGAATTGATTTTTCGTGCTGAAAATCCAAAAGAAAAAAAAGTAAGAGAAATTAACATTTCTGAATGTTCCTGTATACCAAGCACTCTTAAAAAGCACTTTACATATGTGCTAATTCATTATAATCTTCTAATAACCCATCAAAATGGACAATGCTATTACTCCCCTTATACAGATAAGGTAACTTGGGCATAGAGAAGTTCTATTGGCAGTCAATAGTGGAGTCAGATTTCAAATTTAGGCCAAAAGTCTGTTATGTTACCTGCTTCCCAAATAAATCCCAGTAGCATTTTAATTTAGTGACAATTTGCTACATATTTAATTCTCCCATTAATTCATTCTATTATCTCCATTACTCTGTTGAAAACTTCAGGACTTAGTATTCACTATTTGAAAAGTTGAAATTGCAAGATACCAATATTTTGATTTTGCTCCAAACTACCCCATCCCACAGAACTTTTCAAGGGAAACACCTCAAAATATTTGAGCACTGCCTCAGCCACTCCAATATGTAGATCTAAAACTGAAGTGGTAATTTTGTAGCGTGACCCAGTCACCCCGGTCACAGTTTATTCTGAATGGGTGCATGACTTAGTCTGAGACAAATGATCCCTGCCTTGGGAATTTGGAACTGGAACTATCCCTAGGTGTCTCATTTGTGATCTATAAAAACGGACACTTTTTGAAAGTTATGCTCCTCTTGTTAAGTTGTATGAGTTCCTGTAAATGTTGGCGATTAAACCCTTATTGGTGATAACATTGGCAAATATGTTTTCCCATATAGTGGGCTTTCTTGTTTTGTTGATTATTTCTTTTGCTGTAGAGAAGCTTTTTGTTTTGATGTAGTCCCATTTGTTTATTTTCTCTTTAGTTTCCATTGCCCTAGGACAATGGTTCTCAACCTTCCTAATGCTGCGACCCTTTAATACAGTTCCTCATGTTGTGGTGACCCCTAATTTCATTTACAAATTGAACATAGTTAAAGCATAATGATTAATCACAAAAACAATATGTAATTATATATGTGTTTTCCGATGGTCTTAGGAGACCCATGTGAAAGGGTCATTCGATCCCCAAAGGGGTCTCAACCCACAGCTTGAGAACCGTTGCCCTAGGAGCTGTATCAGTGAAGATACTGCTTCGGCATATGTCTGAGATTTTGCTGCCTGTGGATTCCTCTAGTATTTTTATGGTTTCCCGTCTTATGTTTAAGTCCTTTTATCCATTTTGAGTTTATTTTTGTGTATGGTGTAAGCTGGTGGTCTGGTTACATTTTTTTGCATGTAGCTGTCCAATTTTCCCAACACCATTTATTGAAGAGACTGTCTTGATTCTATTTTATGTTCTTGCCTCCTTTGTCAAATATTAATTGAGTATAGTGGTTTGGGTCAATTTCTGGGTTCTCTATTCTATTCCATTGATCTATATGTCTGTTCTGGTGCCAGTACCAGGCAGTTTTGAGAATAGTGGCTTTGTAACACAGCTTGATATCTGGTATTGAGATCCCACCTACTTTGTTCTTTTCAATCAAAAAATGGGCAATGGACCTAAATAGGTATTTTTCAAAAGAAGACATAAGGAAGGCCAAGAGACATATGAAAACATGCTCAAAGTCACTAATCATCTGAAAGGTGGTGGGAATGCAAACTGGTGCAGCCACTGTGGAGAACAGTATGGAGTTTCCTCAAAAAACTAAAAATGGAACTCCCATTTTACCCAATGATCCCACTTCTAAGAATATATCCCAAGAAACTAGAAACACCAATCAGAAAGGATACATGCACCCCTATGTTAATAGCAGCACAATTTACCATAGCTAAGATTTGGAAACAGCCTAAGCGCCCATCAGCAGATGAGTGGATTAAAAAATGGTGGTACATCTACACAGTGGAATACTACGCTGCAGTAAAAAAGAAGGAATTCTTACCATTTGCCACAGCATGGATGGAACTAGAGAGCATTATGCTAAGCGAAATAAGCCAGTCAGAGAAAGATAAATATCACATGATCTCACTCATTTGTGGAATATAATGAACAACATAAACTGATGAACAAAAACAGATCCAGAGTCAGAGAAGCATCGATCAGGCCATCAAACCTCAGAGGGAAGGTAGGGGGGGGTGGGGGTAAGGGGGAGAGAACAATCAAAGGACTTGTATGCTACCATATAAGCCTAACCAATGGACACCAGGGGGGTGAGGGTATGAGTGGGGGGGGGGAATAGGGGGATAAGGACACATATGTAATACCTTAATCAATAAAGAAAAAAAGAGAAAGTTATGCTTCTCTATATGGACTTGGGAGCAAGCACAGGGAAAGAAAAATATACATTCATGGAGTAAGCCAAGATAAAAGACAGAAGGAAAGATTCTCAAGCGTTCCACAAGAGCTCCAATCCTCTGGCCCATTTCTGAAGCCCAGTGACATCATGTCTTCTGGTTCCATGATACACTTTTGCATCCATTCACACTTGGGGATGTCTGTCTGGTATTATCCTTTTTCTTTTTGTTCAGCTGTTTGTTCAATTGTGTCTCTATATTACTTGCAACCAGAAGAATCAAAATTAGTTTACCAACAGACACCATCACATTTGGAAAAAGTATGTATATTTTCTATATTCATTTTGTGCAATTAAACATATTTGGAATGCATTCCTTTTATTTTTGCTGAGACATTTGTCAAGTATTTTACCAGCTACACTAATCTTTGAAGGTTAACTCCTTGAAGGGAGAGATGAGAAAGAATAGTTGAATTTTGCTAGGCCAGGTTCATCAATAAAACTGAGTTATTTTCAGTTCTACTTCCCTGAAGGCACATCTTTTTTCATGTTTATTATCTATTGCCATGAAATAAAGCTCCTGGCATGTCAAAGAATGCTGAACATACCGTGTTTCTTTTGACCTCTATTTCCAGCTCCAGAGTCAAAATGGTACCTGACTTTGGCAGCTTTCCAGCCAGCATCTGGGCCTCTTCACAGCTGGAGGCCCTGGGTTACTGGATGGGTGACAAGCCTACTTGTAGCCAGAATATTGGAATTTGAAGACCAGTGAAAGGGCCTGCTTCCTCCAGAAACTTCCCTCAGATGCTTTTCCCAGGAAAAGGAAAAATAAAACTTCAAAACTATTGCACCACTGTCCAATTATTTTGATCAAATGCCAAGTCTAGAAGATAAAGTCATAGAATAAAAATACTATCACTCAAATGAGCAGTGACTAACATGGAACATTGGGTAGTAAAAATTAAATCAGAGCCAACTCTGTGTCATCACATAGAGCTTGTGTTTTATTTAACTGGACGATTCTCGATTTCAGTGATGCTTTATTGCTAGGAATCAGGTGGTTGGGATGTGATATTGGTGTTTTATTTAGTGAGAGTATTTACTCTATGATAGCTAATGAGTGCTTAGTGTTTGAGAGGGAAAAAGAATAGGAAAAAATTTTCATGGGTAATTTGAGTTAATGTTAAAAAGAATCACTGCAATTATGGTTAGGCTGAACAGTAAATGGTCCTCTCAAATATTTGAGAACAATAACTTGCTACTTACTTTTATAGTTCCTTCTTGTTTTTCTCAGGGATCATTGTCATGTCCATACCTGGCTGTAGATGCAGATTTGGCATATTCTTACTCAGCATTGATGATGCATTTACAGGGAAAGTATGATGGAAAGATCTTTGGAATCAGATGAGCTTTGTTGCAAATTCCAGTTCAGCCCCTTACTTGCTTGGGTCATAAACAGATAATAATTTAAGACTAATTGACATTACTATATTAACATTGACTTCATTTCTTCATTCCAACAACTTTGATCCTCATGTCAGAGGTATTCCTGTGCTGAGATGGCCTGCAAGTCTAACATGCTGGGTCAAAGATTCTCCAGGGTTCCCACTGAAGCATGAACAGGGAGGACAAACCAAAACAGCCTCAGGTGTATCTTTTCCTCCCAAGAGCTTCAAGAATCCATGGAGAAACACTTATGTAAGCTAGCATTCAAACTTCCCACTACCACCCTAACAGCTGAAAATGAGTCCAGAATTTCCAAAATAGAAGCTGAGAACCACTAAGGAAGGACCATTTGGGATTTTACATTTTGAGGATGTGACTTTCCTGGCATCTACTGAACCCAGATCTTTCCAGCTGGTGCTCTTGGATTTCTTAGCAATCAGATCAGACAAAACCCATCAAAGGGGCACATGTGTGCAAGGCATATGCTACTCCACAAAAATCTCCCAATATTTTCTATAGCCTGGAAAGAGTAGACAAGTAGAATAAGCAACACTTCAAAACTCTCTTTCCTCCAGTACTTCACTGTCCCCCATGTTCCACACCCTCCAATTGGCCAACACTTGCTGAGCTAAGGAACCCCTCTCCTCAGTGCAGCACCTCCTGTTGCCATGAGGTGGAGAAGCAAGAGGGT
This sequence comes from Myotis myotis, assembly GCF_014108235.1. NCBI lineage: Eukaryota > Metazoa > Chordata > Mammalia > Chiroptera > Vespertilionidae > Myotis > Myotis myotis. The sequence continues at coordinate 30,655,623 of NW_023416379.1, read as the reverse complement.
GCATATGTGGAAATAAAACTCGATTTTATTCTTCTGCTCCACAGCTATAATTACCTCCAATTACCCCACTGAAGAGTGATCTTATGTTTTCTCTGATGATTCTCCCACTGAGCGGGTTCCATATTGGGGCATTGTTGCAGAACAGTTTCTGTGCCTAACATCATAGGATTGAAGCCCAGCCCAGTAGTTTGGAGTGGGTCAGTTTATAGTCTCATCATGTTACAATCATCCATCTATATTCTATATAGAGGAGGTGTTAGCAGGAATAGGCCCTTCTTCAATCTTGCCTCTTTGTCTTAAAGTTTTCATGCATCTTGAGAATAAATTTGAAGCTGGCAGCCAAGACATCATGAACTTAGAGGTTTCAATCCATTTCTTCTGTCCAAGGGGAAAAACTAATTTGATATTTAAAATAGGCTGTTGTGCCCAGGGCATGCAATCAAATAAAGGTCAGGTGGGAAGAAAATTATTGATCATCAATTCCCTTTCAATGTTGCCCTTCATCTTCAAATATGCTATCTTATTAATCTAAAGATCATACTGCAAATCAGGTATTAACATTCCCATTTTTATATTTGAGTAAGTCTAAGCTAAATGGTAAGATGCCTGAATTTAGCTCAAAGCCATATAAGTTATAGAATTTACTCACAAATGTCCATGATTTCTGACCAAACACATGATCTCTCAAAAGCTAGATAAAGCAAAGAAGGATTGGAAATATATCAAAGAAAGGGAAATAAACAGAGTCATTTTATTGGTAATGTAGACAACTCTATAAGTGATTTCATTGGCTCTGGCAATAAGCAGAAGCCATCCACCGACAAATGCCTCAATCATGATGTAATCTCTAGCTTAGAAGTGATTACTATAGAAGATATAACAGAGAAAATGGTACATTTTAACAATTCTTTATCATTCATACTTCTAGTGAAGGAGTTCTCAGTCCTTCTGGGAAGAAGACTTTTAATTTCTCCAACAGCAGGGTTGGGGAACATCTGGCCCACAGGCCATATAAGACCCTAAAATTTATTTGACCTGGCCCTGCCAGGGCATTAAGGGTGAGTTAATTAAATGTTTGACCAAATATAGCAGGCTAATTTTTAAGTTGATAATTTTGTATGGCCCCTGAATGATGTTATATGGCCCATGAATGATGTTATAAATATCCAAATATCCCTTGGAAGAATAAAGGTTCCCCACCCCTATCCTGCAGCATTTAAAAACCTGGGACACTTGGAACTTCTCTGCTGGTATTGTGTTCAGAGCCAATTATCAATCATATAAGGATATTGCTTTATTGCACATATTCACATATTTTTAAACCCAGCTTGTTTATCTACTTTTTATTGAGTTTTATATAACTTGTAGCTAGCTCCAAAAATAAAATTCAGTACTAAAGGATAAAGATTGGCTACTGCAGCAGACAGTCCAAAAATGTATATTAGATTCTGAAAAGAATTCCAAAAATATTCTGAGCAAAGACAGAAAAATTGGGTTGTCTATGATTTCCAAGAAGCTTATTTTGAAGGGTCTCAAACTCCTATCAAATAAAAAATTAGGCTATGTTTGCTATCATTTTCATTATCTTAAGAGTAGCATTTCCTACCTCTAGTATGAAAAACAAACAAACAAGCATTTCCCAGATTTATGAATTCAGAGAGAGCACTGGCCATGAACCTGTATAAGTTACACAGGTACTTGGAGCATTGTTTTCCTAAGGTATCATTTTTTGTCAGTGTGAAACTGATGTGAAATAAGTGATATATATATATACTCAGAGGGATTTTGAAAAAGTAGGAAGAGCACTGCCTAAAATATGAATGTTCAAGGGCAAATCAATCAGATTCTGTTAGAATCGTCACCTATTGAGATCTTCTAAAAAAACACAAATGATTTGACTCATCAATTGCAGCAGACTTTGACCACAAATAAAAACTAGAGCTAGGATGTTTAGCCAAGTAGTTAGAACTTCAGCTGAAAAAAGAGGAAAAGAATGAAAGAGATTGTCCAAATGTGGTATATGTTTGCAAATCTGCTCAGGGTGTTAAGGACAAAACATAGAGCAAGAGATTAATGCTTCTGTACCAGGACTAACTAAAAAAATAATAAGGAAAATACAGCTTTTTGTCTGATGAGAACTTTGTGGAAACTGATAGGCAAACTAAGTATTTACCTCCTGGATTACTAATAATCTGAACATATGTGTTCAGAAGTATAGAAGGAAGTCCGTATTGGGGGGACAATTCTCAATAGGTCTCTCATGTTTCTGTTGAAAGTCACTGACAGATTTTTCCCCTGGACTATCTTTTTCAAGGGTCTCTTTTTAAGCAAACATCTTTGAAAAATACAAAGAATGTCTTCCCCATGGGCTGAGAGCAGACTTTTTTTTTCTGTCCAGGATAATAAAGAAAATGTGTCCCTTTAAAAGAATGCATTTTCTCTAATCAGGTTCATCACCAGGACACAAAACCACTGAATGTACTGCATTTACCTGGGCTTCCCTGCATTATGCCCTTGGGACTGTGGAGGAAGGAGAACCAATGTGAATATAAAGTCTATAAGGCCTGCTGTGCCATGAGTAATAAAGTTCTTTGTCTCTGACGCAAAAGTCTCCTGTCTTCTGCCAGCATCCATGAAGCTACCTTTTTAGGTGGTAAGATGGGTAACATTTCAAACCTTTCAGAGTTCTTGAGAGTCTCTAACTTCCAAAGACAGAATCACATAAGATCTTTATATAATCTCCTTCAAAGCAACAACTTTTAGTGCCTTAGAAGACAAGGCAGGCATATTCTATATAATAAAAGGCCAATATGCAAATTGTCCCCTCGGGAGTTTGACCGCTCGCTATGACGTGCACTGACCACCAGGGGGTGGCTCAGAACAAAGGAAGGCCCCAACCAGCAGCCGGCAGCCAGAGGAAGGAAGGCCCCAATTGGTCCTGATCGTTGGCCAGGCCTAGGGACCCTACCTGTGCACGCATTTCATCCACCAGGCCTCTAGTATCTTTATAAGAAGACAGATGCAAGCATGAGAGAGAAAAACAAACTATCAAGCACAGAACCAAAACCATATTTTAAGTGACTTACAAGTGAATATCATAGATGATAGATAGGTAGATAGATAAAAATAGGTAACAGATGGCAAAGAAAGACAGAGAAAGAATTGAGTGTGTATTGGGGAGTATATGTGTATGTATGTACTTTCGTGTGTGTATCGATAATGAGCATTAATATATAAGTTAAGAACATATGCATACAAGAATAGAATTTGTGCTTCAGATTTTGTAGTTCAAAATTTGTATTTTAAAAAGAGGGTTCCTCAGGCAAAATATCGAGCCCTCCCTCAACAAGATGAGTTGAAAATGAAGTAAGTTGGTTTTCTTTTTATTTTTCTCTTTGATTTCTATCCTGCTGAACCTTCAGGAGAAATGATGCTGTATGAAAATTAGGTCTAAAATTGGCTCATTCATTTCAATTTTATTGCTTGTTCCCTAAAAGAAAAATGGAGGAGCAATAAATGATCTCTCGCCTCAGCATTATCAATTTATATTCACTGTGCTTTATATCTTCCATTCAGACATCGTTGTGTCCTGACCTTCGTTTTAATTTAGTTCCAACATATTTTTAGCATTTTATCTTATGGTTGGTCTCGAAAACTTCTAGAGCATTTCACAGCTGTCTGAGGTTACATTTCATGAAGATCTTGATCCCTTAGCTTATTTTTTACACACAGCACCTAAGTGCAATGAAAGCTTTAGCTTCAGAGACCTCAGATAGCCTTAGTATATTTCACTTGGATGTTATTTTTTTAGGAAATTTGGTATATCAGCACTGATCTGGGTAAGAAAAATAAATCGAGGCCGAATATAGGTTTATCTAATTTCTAAAAGACATATTTACAGCATTCACCAAGAAAATCCATTTTAATGTCCCCTAAACCATTGACTAAATGAAAGAGACTTCACTTCATTGGAGGGTCCACATGAGGTCAGAGCTTCAGAGGTGAGCTTCTCAACATATATGCTACCCCCACACCTCCAAAAGCTTATGATTCTGGATTTATGACACAACTCCTTACACTCATTTTCTTTTCTTTTTATTTAAAAAAACATTTTTATTGATTTCAGAGAGCGAGGAAGGGGGAGGGAAATATAGAGAGAAACATTGATGTGAGAGTGAAACATTGATCAACTGCCTCCTGCATGCCCCCTATGGTTGATGGAGCCCACTACCCCAGCATGTGCTCTGACTAGGAGTCAAACCCATGACATTTTGGTTCATGGGTCTATGCTCAACCACTGAGCTACACTGGCTGGGAAGACTTACTTTATTCATTTTCTTTCTTATTAACACAAAGTATAGAAACTAGTAAGAGGATGGGGATTTGTTTTTTCTCAAGGTAGTCAGGATTTATCAAGAGTGGGGCCTGACAGTTCCTATTACTTCCTGTTTCACTCTTCATGCTTTAGGAACCTAACTATTTACATTTGTTGTTGTGCCCTCACCTTTCTTACCACAATATACCTGCATAATATAGCTTTAATTTTGAAATAAAAAAAAATACCTTGCCTCCATTTCAAATAGATGCTTAATCTCATTCCTAACGTGAAACCCCTCTGAAAAAGGTCTCTCTCACTTTTGACCTCATTATTTTGCATGTAACTTTGGGTCTAGTTCCATTTTCCAGAAAAATACATATTTCTGTAAAAGTGATTGAAAGAACTATTTTGCTAACTTGCTCAATGAGAAATGAAGTAAAAATAAAAATTGGGCACAGCAAAGATCTTCTAGTGGAAGGATTTATTACCCCTCCTGGTCCTGACTCTGTCCCAGGAGTTTATTAGTCATTTATGCTTTATTAGTCATTTATAGGTCCCAGAGTTGTCAGCTGTGGAAGCAAAACAAAACCAGTGTCTTTTCTAGATTTCATTAAGGTCTATCCAAGTGTCATGAACATCTTATTGCCACTTAGAAGGTTACAGATCTCCTTACCCTTTCTTTGCTTCAACCATTTTCTCTTTTACTTCAGAATCTCTTTACCTAAGTTCTCTTGGTTTATTTCTGTTCTCAGCACATTTGTGGAGTGGTTACACCCAAAATTCCGGGTTTCCTAAAAGCTAGAACCTAACTGATGCAGTTGCCAACTTTGTCACCTTCCTGAGCTTATCCTTGATGATGTGTCCTTAAGTTTTGTGAACTTCCTGGGGTCTGTTATTGCAAGTTTATGTTTCAGGACTATTTTTTAAACACATATTAAAGCATGTTTTGATACCTTCTAACTCTTCACCACAAAAATGTTTTCTTTAGTCATTCAGCAAATATATAGAGTGTCTACCATGTGTCAGATTAAGTTCTAGGCACCAGGAATCTGGAGATTCATTAACCATGGTTCCTGCTTTCTTTTTTTACAACTGCTCTGAAATATTAACAGGTGTTTTCTGTTACTGACACTTGAGCTCTGAACTGTCAAATGCACTCATCTATTTGAATTCCCTTTCTATATTGTATCTTTCACTGAGTAATATACATAAATAAAACATAAAACTTTTAATAGCTAAAACTTTTAATAGCATAGACTTTAAAAAGTCTATGTAGAAAGACATGGCCTTTTAACACAGATTTTATACTCTGAGCAATTTAAAGAAGAATTATCTTAAAGTGGACGGGAAAGAGCTCAGGACCAACGTTAAGAATAGCTCGGCTCTGTCACAAAAACACTACACGGATTCAGAAAAGCCACTTAACCTTTTGGATTTCAGAGTCTTTATCTGTTAAATGATGGGTGGGAGTAAATGTTCTCTTAGCTCTCAGATCTAAAATTCAATGATTTTAAGTTTAATAGTGTTTCAGGTATGAAATACTGTTCCAAACACATTTCTCATGGAAATTCAGTGAAATGTAAAAATTCAGTCAGCATAGTGGAATTCACTGGATAAAAAGGGCAGAAATTGTGCTGAAATTCCCTGCCACTAGCAGTCTAGGGGGATAGCTAGGCCTGTCCATGGATGTTGGAAATATTTAGCTCTCAGTCTGCTTCCTATCTCAGCTCCTCTCTCGACAAAGTCAGGCTCAGTGCCACCATATATTAGGGTCCACTATGACTATTCTTCTGTATCTGCTGATAGTCTCTCCAAATTTATTAGCAAAATTAGGTTGGAAAAAAAGACGATTGTGATTGGAGATGCATGAACATCAGGACTGGTAATCAGAGCAAGACAGCGAGGAATCCATATAATAAATGTGTGCATGTGATGAAAACAGATCCTTCCTGTACCTTGTGGGGATCTGCCATTCCCAATGCTATAGTCTGCAGAGAACCAGAAAATGAAATGTGGATTAGAAAATCATATTTGCAATTGCAATGTTGATGACTGTAACATTGCCTTCTCAAGGGCAACAAAATAAGATAAACTGCAGACACTTTCTTCATGCAATTGTAAACGCATATGAACTTAAAGACAAAATATTAGTACATAAGATTTATTACAAGCAAGATGTCTTGAAGATGAATTCCTACTACTCACTTAACGAGTAATTGAAACACATTTTAGATATTGGTTCTGATTTAAATTTTTAATTTTTTCTCTTCAAATAATCATTTTTCTCTCTGATGTGGTTTTGTTAGAGATGTATTTTTAAGACAAGCTCTTCTTGGTCTTTGCTATTATGTCTACATGCCAAGGAGCTGGTGTTTGGCTTATTCCTTAACTTTATAATGGATAATGTCATAACTTTGTTATGAGTCTTAGTGTCTACTGACTTAAAGGACATAAAATCAGTGAAAGATCTCCTGTATTCTATTTTCATTGACAACAGGAGGGTTTCTAAATAAATAAATTCACTTTCACTGGACCTTGGCCAAAGATAAAGTTATATAGCAAATTATCCATAAATATGAATAAATTATTATAAAACAATGCCACAGAGCAATTACACTCATTTTCTACATTTCCAATGTAGTATTTAGAAACATACACTATTCGTCATTTGAGAAATGTGTTTTAACCCATAGTGTTTCAAAACCTGTACTATCAGAAGATTTCCAATGGCTTTATTGTAAACTAGAGGCCTGGTGCACGAATTCGTGCACCAGTGGGGTCCATTGGCCTGGCCTGTGGGATCAGGCTGAAACCGGCTCTCCAACATCCCCTGAGGGTCCCAGATTACGATAGGGCACAGGCCAGGCCAAGGGACCCACTAGTGCATGATTAGGGCTGGGGAGGGATGTGGGAGTTGGCCAGCAGGGGAGGGACTGTGTTGGCCACCAGGCGACTAGACACTTAGCATATTAGACTTTTATTATATAGGACTAGAGGCCCAGTGCACAAAAATTTGTGCTCTCGGGGGGGGGGGGGGTTGGGGCCCTCAGCCCAGCCTTTGCCCTCTTGCAGTCTGGGACCCCTCAGGGGATGACCACCTGCTGGCTTAGGCCCGCTCCCCAGGGGATTGGGCTTAAGATGGCAATCAGACATCCCTCTGGCAGCCTGGCAGCCCTCGGGGGATGTCCACTTGCCAGTGGGGAGCAGGCCTAAACTGCAGTCGGACATCCTTAGTGCTGCTGAGGAGGCAGGAGAGGCTCCCACCACCACCGCTGTACTGGCAGCCATCAGCCTGGCTTGTGGCTGAGCAGAGCTCCTCCCATGTGAGAGTGCCCTGACCACCAGAGGGCAGCTCCTGCATTGAGCGTCTGCCCCCTGGTGGTCAGTGTGTGTCATAGTGACCAGTCATTCCCAGTCTTTCTGCTGTTAGGGTCAGTTTGCATATTACCCTGTTACTATATAGGATAGAGGCCTGGTGCATGGGTGGGGGCTGGCTGGTTTGCCCTGAAGGGTGTCCTGGATCAGGGTGAGGGTCCCGCTTGGGTGCCATGCCAGCCTGGATGAGGGGATGATGGCTGTTTGCAGCTGGTCACACCCCCTTCAGGGTGGGCGTTCCCACTGGGGTGCCTGGCCAGTCTGAGTGAGGGGCTGAGGGCCGTTTTCAGGCTGGCAGGTGACTGAAGCTCCCAACCTGTCCTTTTTTTCTTTTTTTTTAATTCTAGGATTTATTTACCTTCTATGGCTGTCACTGGAGCTGAGAGCCGGCTTTAGCTCTGTGGCTTGGCTCCAGCTCTGAGACCTCAGCTGCTGAAAGCAGGAATCTGGGCTTTGTTTAACTTCTATAATTGAAACATTGTTGCAACTCCAGCTCTGAGGCCCGGCTGGATGAAAGCAGGTTTCTGAGGATTGTTTAGCTTCTATAATTGCAACATAGTTGCTTAGAGTGCAGCTCAGAGCTGGGTGGTGGCAGGCGGGGAACCTTGGCTTCCTCCATCACTGGAGCAAGCAAGCCTCCTGTTCGCTTCAGCTGCCTGGCTGCAGACTGCCATCTTGGTTGGCAGTTAATTTGCATATCCTGCTCATTAGCCAATGGGAAGCGTGTCGGAGGTACGGTTAATTACCATGTTTGTCTATTATTAGATAGGATGTATACAGCAGATCCTCAAATGACATAGTTTCATTTAAGGTTATTTCATTATAATATTGATGAGATTCCTAGGATCTTGTGTTTATATCAACCAGTCCTTGGTAAGATTGGTTTTGTTATACAGGGTGAGGCGAAAGTCGGTTTACAGTTGTTTATATGGAAAATAATATAATAATTAATAATATTACAATAATAAACTATGTTTTGCACACTCACAGCTGTTAATCTACTTTTGCCCCACACTGAACATCATTTTGCTTAAAGTTGCAGAACCTATCGACATTAAGTGGGGACTTACTATATATGAACATGTCTTGTATTTAATGTATACATTATCACAATCTATTATTATTTCAGCCTGTCAGGGGCAGCTCACAAGTCTTTAAAGGACTAGAAATGTTCAGACTCTATACATATTGAACAACAACCATTTTCTTTGATGCAATAGAAACCAAGTTCAAAAGTGTATTGAATATAATTTTCTATTTTAGTGTTCTAATAAAAAAAATAGTATCAGGCCATGGTAATTTTTTTATAGAAACATAGTGTGCCACAATAAAGTGGTCCAAAAGGTAATAAATATTCATGAGGGTGTGGGTTAAGTAGATGTGTTTGCAGGTTTCCAAATTTTATGTGTGGTGCAAAATAATCACAATTTTACATTATTATTTTTTTTTTTTTTACTAATTAAATCTTTATTGTTCAGATTATTACATTTGTTCCTCTTTTTCCCCCCCATAACTCCCCTCCACCCAGTTCCCACCCCACCCTCGTCCCTCACTCCCCATCCACTGTCCTCATCCATAGGTGCACGATTTTTGTCCAGTCTCTTCCCGCATCCCCCTCACCCCTTTCCCCCCAAGAATAGTCAGTCCACTCCCTTTCTATGCCCCTGATTCTATTATAATCACCAGTTCATTCTGTTCATCAGATTATTCACTTGATTTTCAGATTCACTTGTTGATAGATGTATATTTGGTGTTCGTAATTTGTATCTTTACCTTTTTCTTCTTCTTCCTCTTCTTAAAGGATACCTTTCAGCATTTCATATAATACTGGTTTGGTGGTGATGAACTCCTTTAGCTTTTTCTTATCTGTGAAGCTCTTTATCTGACCTTGAATTCTGAATGATAGCTTTGCTGGATAAAGTAATCTTGGTTGTAGGTTCTTGGTATTCATCACTTTGAATATTTCTTGCCACTCCCTTCTGGCCTGCAAAGTTTCTGTTGAGAAATCAGCTGACAGTCGTATGGGTATTCCCTTGTAGGTAACTGGGTTTCTTTCTCTTGCTGCTTTTAAGATTCTCTCTTTGTCTTTTGCTCTTGGCATTTTAATTATGATGTGTCTTGGTGTGGTCCTCTTTGGATTCCTTTTGTTTGGGGTTCTCTGCGCTTCCTGGACTTGTAAGTCTATTTCTTTCACCAGGTAGGGGAAGTTTTCTGTCATTATTTCTTCAAATAGGTTTTCAATATCTTGCTCTCTCTCATCTTCTGGCACCCCAAAATTCAGATGTTGGTACGCTTGAAGCTGTCCCAGAGGCTCCTTACACTATCTTTGTATTTTCAGATTCTTTTTTCATTTTGCTTTTCTGGTTGGGTGTTTTTTTGCTTCTTCGCATTTCGAACCTTTGACTTGATTCTTGGGATCCTCTGGTCTGCTGTTGGGAGTCTGTATAATATTCTTTATTTCAGTCAGTGTATGCTTAATTTCTAGTTGGTCCTTTATCACAACATCGAGGGTCTCATTAGATTTCTTGTAGATCTCATTAAGTTTATCGGTAGTTTCTAGAAAATTCTTGAAAAACCTTAAAAGTGTGGTTTTGAACTCTATATCCAGTAGTTTGCTTTCTTCCATTTCTGTCATTTGTGTCCTTTTTCTTTGTCTCCGCATTTTTTATGCTTCCCTGTGTTGATAAAGTGGTTTTCTGTGCTGAGTGTCCTCTAGAGCCCAGTGGTTCAGCCTCCCCAATTACCTGAGGAGGACACTCTTGGTGCACCCCCTTGTGGACTGTGTGCACAGTCCTGTTGTAGTTAAGCCTTGATTGTTGTAGTTATCACTGGGAGGAATTGACCTCCAGGACAATTGGCTGTGAGAATCAGCTGTGGCTGCAGTGGGAGAACTTCTGTGCTGGAGACACCCCTCTGGGGCAAGACTTGCTTCAATGGGGCTTTGGTGCTCACTGAGTCTGCCCCCTGAGTTTGTCCTTTATGGTTCCACAGAGCTGCAAACTGGATGATCCCACTCTGACCTCTGGGTTTCCTGGCTCCTGGATCTCTAGGGAGGTGCTAATCTAGTCTTTGCCTGAGGCTATCCAGCAAAAGCCTTCCTGCAGGGCTTGGGCAGGGTGGTCCCAAGGGATCAACAGGGCGGGGCTAGCAGTTATGGCTGCTCTCAGTCCAGCCCTCAGAGGCTCTGCTTCTCAGTGTCCCGGTAATCGCTGCTAGCCCCTCGGAGAGAAAGCTGCCCTCGAGTTCCGACCGATGCCAGACAGTCCCGCTTCTCCCGTATGAATCTGGGTCCCTAGAGACTCACCAGGAACTGGAGCTCAGAGCCTAAGACTCCCTCCTGATTGAAAACAACAACCGCGCCCTCAGCTGCCAGCCCGCTCCGCATGCACCTCCGCACTTTAGTATTTTACTTCCCCACTCTGCCTCCTCTGAGTCTCGGTATGCTTTTCTTTTTCCTTCTGGTTGTAGAATTTCCACTCAGCCAGCCTTCCTGTGGTTCTGGATGATGTCCGTTCGTATTTTAGTTGTATTTTTGAAGTGGTTGTTCGAGGCAGCAAACTCCAGTGTTTACCTATGCCACCACAATTTTACTTTAAAGTCACTAAAAGTTTTCTTAAAATTTTATTATCTGTGATTTTTTCAAAGCTGTCTTTTCCTACTCCAAATTTCACCTTCTACTGGAAATTGCTGTGTGCTCACATAACTCATCTTATGTTTTGAGGGCATAGTATTAACAAATTAGCTGTAACAAAATTTGGCACCTTAGAATTGTATTTATTCTCTTGGAGCTTGCTGAGTCAGAGCCTGTCAAGGGATAAAGATCAATTCAAGAGACATGACCTAACTTGTTATTTTCAGGCTAAAGAAGAAACATTTATGAATATGCAATGTATGCTTGAAGCCAGTGACTTCTGAGACATACAATTTTATTCCCATCCATCTTCTGGGTTGAAATGGGGATATAATAATTGGCATGCATCTCTCTTCTGTAAGTCAACCAAAATGAGAACTCACTAGGAACTTCCTGATTGATTCTCTGATAGTGATGACAGGGTAGGTATTAAAGCAGAGAGCATATCTGTGGCATCAAGTATATTATTGAATTAGCATAGCAGGCAGGATCTATCTGGAGGTAGTCTATATCTATTTTTCTCCATTAGAAAGGAAGATAATTGGGAGGATGGGTGGCAAATATTTGGCTAGATGGTCCTCACTGAAGACTAATCTTTCTCTTACTAATCTTTATACTCCTGTGACCTAAAAAATGCACTGTCCTTTCTTCCCCTCACAGCAAGTTTGGTGAATTTAAGATTTTTTTAATTTGGTTATATGTGCCAAACAAGACAATCAACTAATTAAAAAACACAAACAAAAAAGGTGTCAGTGTAAATTTATCAAATCATTAGATTCAAAGAATAATTTTTATGAAATGAAGAATCCAGGAGCCCTGTGTTAATATAAGTTATGTATAAAGTACATATAGTATCTAGGTGGAGAAATTGAAAAAAATAATAGTATTATTATTAAACTTTAAAAAATGGAATTATAATGAATTAAATAAAGCATTAGATAAGAAGAAACTGCAAATGGCACTTTGCATATATCAACCAAAAGCAGACATGTAAGGATTATGATAATCCATATTCCTTAGTATTTTTAACCAATGGTTTTTGGGATTATGTGCTAAATTTTATATAATAAAATATGTTAGAAACATCACATAAATTAATCCTTATAATTTTATGTTTCCACTAGCCACAATATATTAGTGACTTTCCCTGAGTACCTAACTTCAATTTGTCCTATGTCAGTAATGTACCTCAATTAAGGTTTCTATTGAAAAGTAATCAATCATATCAATTACAGAAGTTCACTAGGGAAAAATCGACCGAATGGCGAACAACCGGTCTCTGTGATGTGCACTAACCACCAGTAGGCAGATACTCAATACAGGAGCTTCCCCCTGGTGGTTAGTGCACTGCTCAGTGAGAAGCCAGGCTCACGGCTGACCAGCATAGCGTCAGTGGTGGGATCCTCTCCTGCCTCTGCGGCAGCGCTAAGGATGTCCAACTGCTGGCTTAGCTGTTATTCGGACATCCCCTGAGGGCTTACAGACTGTGAGAGGGCACAGGCTGGGCTGAGGGATCCCCCAACCCCACCAAGTGCATGAATTTTGTGCACTGGACCTCTAGTCTCTATATAAAGTACTAGAGGCCCAGTGCACAATTTGTGCATGGGTAGGGTCCCTAGTGGCTGCCAACTGCTGGCCAGGGCCTCCCTTCCCATGGTTGGCTGGCCAGCCCTGGCCCCTGATCAAACTCTGGGTGAGGGGTCAATTTGTATATTAGGTTTTTATTATATAGGATTATTATATAGGATATGTAAAAATGTGAACAATATAAATTCAAGCATAATGATGAAATGATATGTTTTAAAACAATTTCATTTTATCCATTCTTTTTATTGCTTAAAACTTTGATACATATAAGCATTACATTTTTGTTTCTATTTCTCAGCAGTCACACTTGATGTCTGCATTTTCCAATATGATTTCTTCATAAATATGGCTTTACCTAAGTTCTTCTCCAATAGAGTAATGAGCAACAAGGGAAATAGGAAGTCAAGTAGGAATTGACTTCCACTTCATTTTCAAAGCAGATATTTTCATTTAAGATATCTTACCTAATAATAGACAAACATGTAAATTGACTGTACCTTCGCTATGCTAACCAGCCAATCAGGAGAGTATGCAAATTAACCCAACAAAGATGGCGGTTAATTTGCATACGTAGGCTCCAAGCAGCGGAGCAAAGACTGAAGGTGAGCTGGAGCAGCGAAAATGGAAAACTGAAGGCGGCTCTGGCTGGAGCAGCGAAGACGGAAGACTGAAGGCAGCTCCAGCCGGAGCGAAGGCCTGGGTCCTGGGTGCTGGAGGAAAACCGGTGCTGGTAGCCAGGAGAGGGGAAGGCCTATTGCACGAATCTCTTCATGCAATAGGTCTCTAGTAATATATAATTTTGCCCTTTGCTGAAGCAAAGCATGATTCAGACCTATCTTTGGGATCAACATTTCCTCTTTTTATCAGGATATGAATGACAGAGAATTCTCAGTTCTGAAAAAATTTGTGAACTTGATTATTATGCCTTTTTTGTAGAAAAGACGTGGATTTGTTGTTATTGTATTTATAGGATATTTATCCTTCCAAATAAATAAGAGACTTCCAATCACAATCAACTGAGATAAATTAAACTACAAATTTTGAATTTGTATACCAAAGGACACTGTTTTTTAATAAAACCTTGCACTTAAGGGATTTTCAACCCAGTTGTAGGTTGATGTCTACAGATGTGATTATCTTTTAAGTGAGATTATGTTAGAAATATTGAGAGACAGAAATTTCAAATACATGGGTTCCCAGGCAGGGGAGAAATTTCTCTAACTGAGAGAGATACTGGGGTATCCAGAACCAAAAGAAAGAGTTGAAAAGCACTAAAAAGACAGAACTTCTTGAATTTTAAGTCAAACATAAAATAGGTCTGGTCAGCAGAGTGCACAGATGTTCATTTTCCTATGGGACTGACCAGGTGCTAAAGCCCTGAACAGTTGACATGTTCATTTCACTGTAATAGAGTGATTTCTCCATGGACACCTCTCCAATTGGACAATAAAAGTCAGTGGAAAATAGAATTTTTCTTTTTTAAAATCACTTCTTGCATCTATTTTGCAATTCAAGTGACATGGAAATGAATACCTGTATCTAGGTTTCCCACCAGGTCTCTGCTGATGCAGGACAGAGTATATTCGTTCCCACAGTAACTGCTTCCTTAAAAACTGCTTCATTGAGGTAAACTGGTAATGTGGTATCTGCTTTGTTGTGTTTACGCCTGATCTGTAGAGCTACACATGGGCTGTGGGGCTGAAATCTGGCAGACCTTGAACCTATGGACTAGAACAGTGATGGCGAGCCTATGACACACATGTCAGAGGTGACACGCAAACTCATTTTTTTGGTTGATTTTTCTTTGTTAAATGGCATTTAAATATATAAAATAAATATCAAAAATATAAGTCTTTGTTTTACTATGGTTTCAAATATCAAAAAATGTCTGTATGTGACACGGCACCAGAGTTAAGTTAGGGTTTTTCAAAATGCTGACACGCCGAGCTCAAAAGGTTCACCATCACTGGACTAGAACAACATAAAAGATATGTGGAGGGGACAAGAATGGTGGATGGGGTAAATGGGGTGGGGGGACATCTGTAATACTTTCAACAATAAAGATAAATTAAAAAACAAAAATATGTGGGCAACTAGGCTCCTGTCTGAGACAGCAGCATATACCCTGAGTCAGGGAGAAGGAGAAGGGAGCTGTATACTTGGGTAGCTGCTGGGCCCCCACAGATGCTATCCTTGTGGGAGTGCCTGCCCTGTATTCTTCTATAAAGCTAATAAAATGTATCCCAAAGCTTATTTGCACCTTGTCAGTGAGTCTAATTGTCAATTTGGACCTCTCCTTATGACTATGCCCGTGCAGTATCATACTAGACTTTTCTTTTCATTTTCATCACCCCTTCCACTATGCTCCCCAATCCTGCAGATGTGGGGAATACCAGTACATAACACAAAATGGAACACAACTCAATGAATATTTACTGAGTGCCTGCTATTTGGAAGGAAGAATGGGATTTTCAGCAAGAACTCTAGAGAAAGCTATTTCTCTGTATAAAAAATGCACACGCAGCTGCATTCTCACAGACATACCCCCAGCTGATGTGTCATCTCTCTGCACTCAGGCTTGGCGATATGTGGGAGAAAAAGTCATTCATTGCTACAGGCTGCAATGATCATTGAGAAAATTTACTGCAGAAAATTAGCCCCTAGCATTTCAGCAGGAGGTCCAGAAAATATCTATCAAAAATTCAGAGACCTGAGCAACATTGCACCTCATTTATTCAAATGCTCAGGGCAAATAAAATTATGATAAAGCACCTAACAATCTGTGTCCTCTGCGTTTTGACAAGCTGCCTGCTAATTGACTGGGTCCAGTTCACACTTGAAAAAGAAGTAGGTTGCTATTAATTTTAGCTGACATTTCATATTAGGAGCATGTAGTTTATTTTTATTTATTTTTGTGAAATTAAAATCCAATTCTGTAACTCCTCAGGAGGAATTGGAGGTATGATTTGGCTCTATCCGGTGGTCTTTGAAAACTAGCGACAAATTAGCCATTCACTTATCAACACTGTGAATAAATGATCGGTTAAACATTTGTTCAGCATGAATATCAATACTACATCACTTAAGCAAACCACTCAAACTTGGCATGGGGAGAATGCTATACGAATAAGGACACAAATTCCCAAATGTGTTCTTCAAGCTTAGTCACTTTCAATTAACCCCCATCAGTCTCTTAGCACTTCATGGTGGATCTGAAATACGTATTAGGAGATGTTACAGTCACATTAGTAAAGGGTTTGCAAAGTCTTCCAACTTGGGATCTGTTTTAATGCACTGGCACAACTTTAATCTGGATGACATAAGTACATCAGCATAAGTAATCAACCAACTGTTGGGTTTATGGAATATTTATTGAAGGTCCATTGTTACCCACTGCGCTAGGCAACGTGCCAACAATTATAAATAAGAGACAGACTTAACCTCCAGGAGTTCAGTTTTACTGGAGGAAGACAGGTAGGTAAAGAGCTAACATCAATAAAATGTGGTGAGGGAAACAATAAAGGTGTCCATCAGCAGTTTGGGAGTTGCTGTGGTAAGCCAGCTTGGTCAGACCAGGTTTCTAAATGAGGTGACTGAAGGATAGTGTCACAGAACTGCAGTGTATGAGAATAGAACATGCATCTGGAGGTCATCTCATTCTGTCCCACGAGTTTCAGTAGGGATGAGCAAGAACCATGTGATAAGGGATGTGCATTTTCTTAAGCTAGAGAACAGGGGTGGAATTACACTAGAACTAGAAAATCAAAGTACTCTTACCCAGAAGGCATGCTATCTAGAAAGCCACTTGTGAACTGAGGACATGAAGCTGAGAAACACTGACTTAGGTATTGGTTTTATGGATAATGGTAGAGCCAAAGGTGAAAACATGTCTTATCAGAAGGTATTTTTAAGTGAAAACTTATTGAGATCCTACTACATACAAGGTAGAGATCTAAGATTAGAATTCAAATATGTGGTCAAATCTATTCTGTCTAAGGACAGAGAGAGGAAAATATTGCCTTCCTTTTTAAAGAAAAGTTAGTGTGGGAGAGAACATGGGAAATCAGACAAAGAGAAAGGAAGTTAGGATAGAAAAAGTCAATCAGGTCCTTATGTACAAAGGAGGAATCAAAGAGTAGACAATATGAAATGGCATCCAAACCCCACAGTAGAGAATGTGTACTCCAGCCTTGTGTTATCGTGTGAGGCAGGCCTAGTGACAGCCACTGTAAGACTCAGCAGATGTAAACATCTGAGCCCCAAAGGAGAGAAATGTTCACATCCGCTACTCAGTCAAGGCCTATGGCCTTTCAATTATTTTTTTTTTTTGTCATCAGTTACCTTTGCCTACTTTAAACTCACTTTTTATTAAAAAGTTTCCATCCTTTTTAGCATTTATTCTAATAAAATTTTACTTAGCCTCTTGAAAAAAGGCAAACGCTTTAACATCGTGAAACACATCACATTTTTCTTGTAAATGTTTTGTAATAAATGAGGAACTGTATAGCAGCTAGTTCAATATTACCCATGCAGGATGAATCCTCCCAGCAATTACCTTGTTTCCATGGCAACAGCATGTGTGCCCATCCTTCAGTGAGCTCTGGGAAGCCACCAAACTGGGTCTGCTCAGGAAAGCTAAGGAAAACTTAGTGAATTAGGGGAGAGAGGGAGGGTAAGGGGATTGTAAATGTGATACTAACTGGTTAACAAATGAGCTGCTATTTATATTGTTTATTAAATGGTTCATTTGAGCAACTCCAAATAATCCACAAGGGAAGAACTGCAATGTTGGAAAACAGAAGCAAAAAAAGCAAAATGTGCAAATGAAAGAAGGCAGAAAATGATAACTAGACATTCTAGTACCCTTGCCCACCTTAGGAGAAGGCCTCTGAATAATTCCAGGACCTTAAATGAAGAATGAAGGGAAACTAATTTACAGGAGACATTTGCCTGACCTCAGCCTGGACCCCACTCTCCACCCAGAGCCTGCCAGCACTGGAGCCCTCACCTTCTATTATTTAAGCAAATCCTGAAAAAAGAGACCAACTCTTGTTCATGCCTTTGACATCCACAAGAAACCATACTGTTATTTTGGGTGTTACACTCCAAGGAACTGCAAAATATATAAAAAATTGTATCATGGGCACCAAACTATAAAGCAAATACAAAAGCAGAGGACGCTCCTAGAGAGAAGACTGTCAGGTGTGCTGCAGCGATCTTTTTGGAGGGGTTTTAAACAGAGATTTAAAGTTGGAAATTAGAGATCTCCTTCTCAGGGAAAAATGGACATTATAACATTGTTGTGCTCCTTGTCACAATTGATTACAGACTCTCGGGGGAGTTGCTTCCTAGGCAGTTTTAGAAGTGGGATGTAATTTAGAAGCATTTTCTTGCTGGTGATCATGAGGGAGGCTCTAAAATGGGAAATTGAAAGAGAACGTGGAAAAGGTGCCAGGAGGATCCCAGTAGTAATTGTAACCTGATAGGCCACCATTTGATTAATTTGATATGTAATTGCATCTAATTACAGGCATCTTTTGGAACTTAAGCCAGTGGGTTGAAGATAAATTTAAATACCTTAGAGAAATACCTTAGCTTATATAATAAAGGACTTTCTTCTATTTAGAGGGATAAGCCTATTAATGCAGAATCTAAATCAAATGATTATACAACTGAAAATTTTGCTTATTGAAAGGAAAATCTAGTCAATTAGGGATAAAGAACCCAAGAAATGGAATATAAAAATATTCATGGTAACATACCATTTTATAAATTATTCTACTTGAAAATTTTTTTATTATTTTATTTATTTTTGTTGAATTTTTTGGGGTGACATTGGTTAATAAAATTATATAGGTTTCAGGTATACAATTCTACAATATATCATCCATATGTTGTATTGTGTGTTTACCACCAATTACTCTGCTTTTAAGGTGCTTACCTTTAAAAATGTTGAAAGGAAACTTATACATGAAGATAGAAAAAACAGTTTGGAAAGTGAAAAGATAGACATGCTTTAAAATTATTTTAAAACTGGATTTGAAAATAACAACTATAATATGACCCACAAATTCTGCTGGTCTCTTTTCCACATAAGGTATTGGGAACAAATTATTTGTATTTCATAGGTTATATAATTGCATTGCCCCATAAAAATTCCTAAAGAGTCTTAGAAAAAGTCCCTATGAAACTAATATTCAAAGAAAATGTTTAGAAAATAATATTTTTTCTATTGTTTATAAAGGTATATATTTCATTATGTTTGACAACTGAAAATCTTATTGCTTAATTTGATGTATAGTACAGAAACACATATATTTAGATAACCAATGTTAATTTAAATCCCATAATATTTAATATAGAAAATACAATTTAAGAAATCTATGCCTAAATTTACTATTAAAATCACTGGCAGATGTAGTTAGATCAAACACCATAACAATGTTTAATGTTTTAAGATTAAGGTACTCATTACATATATTTTGCCCATTTATAACCTGAGACAATAATAAACACTAAGTAAATATACATTGAATTAATTAATTAATAGGAAACCCAAATAATCAGTTTGTTTTAATTCACCACTGAGTTCACCACATAGTTTGGGATTGTAGACATAACCACAGGTGTCTCTACATTATCCATCACTGCGTGGATGATGTAATGGCATTCTCTCCTCTTTGCCCCAAGCTCCTTCTATAGGTTTCCTTAATTTTCCATGGTTGTGGACTCTATTTTCATTTTTCCTTTTTTTACTTGCAACCTCCATAATTTTGCCAGTCAAGATTTCCTTTGCTTTGCTGGATTATAATTACACAAACGCAACAGACCAGCTGAAATTACCTCTGTGCCCAATGCTACTGGTCACTGGTTTGGGCAGGGTCTCTACTCTAATCTACTGGGAAAAGTAGGATATACACTCATAAAGACCAAACCAAAAGTGAATTATTAGATAAGGGAAAATAGGCATTAGATAATTCATTGTTGGCTTAAAAGGGGCAATGGAATGGAATGGATAGAAACTCACAAGGTGGAAAACAGGGAAACTAACATTTTTTAAAATATATTTTTATTGACTTCAGAGAGGAATGGAGAGGGAGAGAGAGGTAGAAACATGAATGATGAGAGAGAATCATTGATTGGCTGCCTCCTGCACGCCCCCCACTGGAGATCGAGCTCACAACCTGGGCAATGTGGTCTTGACTGGATGGAACAAGGGACCCCTCTGTCCTCAGGCTGACACTCTATCCACTGAGCCAAACCAGCTACGGCAACACTAACATTTACTGAGCATCTATTTTTCATCATGACCCGTGCTAGGGAGTTTCACATATAGTATTTCATTTATTTTTCACATCAAACTGTTGAGATATATCTTTTCATAATTTTATAAGATAGGAGGCCCACCAGGGTTTAAAACTTGCTGCGGGTTATATTGCCTGTAGGACTCTGGGCAGACATTCTAATTTGAGTTGATACTATTTCTAGCTGAGGCAAGAGGGATACGAGTGTGCCCTAAGGCCCCGAGGTAACATTATGCACAGGTGTGTTGGACAGAGAGTGATGGCCGCAATCATCTAGGGCAGCACATCTAGGGGCAGAAGCCACTAACTCAGAATTACCATGTCTGGAGACACTCAAACTTTTAACTCTAACATTTCTTTTTGGTTCTACCTTAGATATCCATCTCTCTGCCTAAACTGTCCATCTGTCCTTGCATGCCATCTAACTTATCATTAGAGCCCTTAGCATATCAATCATTGCTATTTTATATTCCTGCTCTGACCATTCCAACATCCCTGCCATGCCTGGCTTTATGTCTATGAACTATGCCTATGAACTAGTTCTATGCTTCTGAGCCTATGCCTCTGGACTGTGAACTTCACAAATGTTTCTCAGCTTTTTCTCCCCCATCAGGTGGGACAGGATGGCTAGAGCAGGCTGGAGATGGGCATTCCTGCTCCCCAGGCCAGTTAGGCTTTGCTAATACCCCAGTGGGGTTGGCTCTGGTTACAGACACTCCTTCGTGTGACCTGCAGGTCTCGCATGACCAAACCTGACCTGTTTAGCCTCATCTGGGCCTCTCACTCCTTTGCTCATCACTCCAGCCACAATGGTCTTGTTTTCGTCCCCAGGAAGCAAGCTCAGCCATGCCACCATGGCACAATGCGCTTCTCCCAACTGGCTGTATGGCTGGCCCTTCTGTCCCATTAGCCCTCAACTGAAATATTGACTCCTCAGAGAGGTCTTTCCAACTATTAGAAGGTGGTCTCCTACCCATTCTCTCCATCCCTATTATGGATATTCTTTCTTTCAGTGCTCTTAACATAATTCTATGTTTGTATTGATTTGATTATATTCTTGTTTTCTATCAGTTTCCTGGCTATGCTGGAACACCATGAAGGCATTAACCATATAATCATATTTTAACCACAGTTAAGGACTGTGCCTAGCTCAAGGAAGTTGGGCAATAGATAACTGTTAAACTAATGAGACAATGAATGAATGAATGACACTTTTTTTCCAGTTTTAGTCTTAGCAGATTCAATAACTGCAGGAATGTCTACTGCTCTTGCTTAATATCTATTGCTAAATAAATGGTGAGTTTGTTACAAGTTTTTTTAAAGAGGGACAGGTGTTCACTCCCAGAGGGCAACAACATGTGGTTGTCGATAAAACAACGAGTGTAACATGCTGAGAAGTCATAATGTAAGAAAGTAAACTACTTTGAGAGTTAGATGTCACTGAAATATTTATGAACTGAGCAAGTAAAGTTACCATTACTCTTTACAGATATCACCAACCCCAAGTCTTAGAATTTTGAATCAAACAAACAAAAATGTTTATTTCTGTGTCCCCTGCAGGATTAACACTAATAGAGTCTCGCCTTTGTCTTCATTTGGGGCTCTGGTTTAGCTCCAGACTCAGGTTGAGCCTGTCTTCTTTCCTTGCATGTCTTTTTAAATCTGCACTTTCTCAGTTCTGTGATCCTTGCACTAAGTAGCAGATTTAACATCAGGGTCACCACCATTACTAACACGCCCCCCCCCCAACAATGTGTGTGTACAGAAAGCTCCCAGGAGAAAAATACATACGGCAACAATGGTTATATTTGGATGGGGGACTTATAAGCAATTTTTGGATGTTCCTTCCACTCCCTGCTTTACAAATGGGAAAGTAAAGTAAAATACCTTTTTAATTAAAAACATAATAAAGCCAGCATGATCTTTGAGCTTACTTATTGAGAAAATTAGTCACCTCAAGGCCATTTTTTACTATTAAAGCTAATAATAGTGGTGAATGAAAATAATAGATTTCATATATTGCTCTCCTGATGGTGCTTAACCAGCAGCATTACTAGGAGTAATAGAGCTGATTACAATATTATATTGTAATATTTAGTGAGCAATTACTATGTCAGGCACTATGCCAAGTGCTTCACAAAGTATTATCTCATTTAATCCTCACAAAAATCATGGTAGGTGATTGTTATCATTAGCCCCATTTTACAATAAGGAAATTAATTAAGAGAAGTGAAAATATTACACTGGTCCAGTGTTTAGTTTAACTCTGAGATTCCCACTTCATTGAAAATAATGAGACAGATCTGTTATGTAGTAAGTGAAAAGATGCAAGATAGTGTATATAATGTTATTCCAAATGTGTGCATACACACAAGTACACACATGTTTACAAGCTGTGTTTATAGGCACACACACAAATGCTTTTACTTGTGCTTTACAGCATATCATCTCCATTTAGACATAAGAAATTTGAAAGAAGAATTATCTTCTAAAATGGGAACTGGGTATTGCAGGGACAGCTCTGTAGACTTACTTTTCACTCTGTTTTAACCTCTTGAATTTTGATATTGTACATGTAATGATATGAACATAACTTTTTAAAAATTAAAATAAGTATTGAAAGCAGAATAGCCTCCCTGTTTTGATTGAAGGCCATCCTCAACTGAGGGAAAGGAAAATAAGATTTTTTATTTATTTTTATTTTTTTAAATATATTTTATTGATTTTTTACAGAGAGGAAGGGAGAGGGATAGAGAGTTAGAAACATCGATCAGTTGCCTCCTGCACACTGCCTACTGGGGATGCGCCAGCAACCAAAGTACATGCCCTTGACTGGAATCGAACCTGGGACTTTTCAGTCCACAGGCCAACGCTCTATCCACTGAGCCACCGGTCAGGGCGAAAACAAGATTTTTTAAAAAGGAGAAATAAAAGATCAATGGGCAGGTTTAGTAATCCACTCACGCTGGGTACCACAGTTTGAAGCAGCATCATTAGGCATGGTTAGATGTGCATGTTTCTTCCAGCCACATTAAGGCATTCTGCCATGAAGAATGAAGAAGGCAGATTTTCAGCATTTCACAGAGGAGCGTAATTTTGAGGCAAGAGGACCAGTTGTGTTGTTACATCATTGGATGCTTCATCTACATGGGTGTTGAAAACATATAGAACTAATGTTCAAAAGATGGAAAGGAAAGCAGACTATGAACTGGATCCTAAAGTTTTCTTTAATAGAAATGAAGAGAATCATGTTAAGAGTAGCCTTTGATGGGGTGAAGATAGGGAATAGAGAAATACATTCAAGCAGGGTGAACCCCAGAGGTTCTATAAGATCCAGCTCCAATCACCTCACCTCACATTCACCACTCCCTCATGGGGTTACACTATTGCAGCCACACAACTGCATTGCTGGTCCTTAAACTCTCCAGGCAAGCTCTTCCTCATAGCCTTGGCATTGGCCATTCCCTCTGTTTTGAGAGCTCCCCTTCCCCCCTCCAATGCTGCAAGTTTTTCCCATGTCTCTGCTCAAATGTCACACTCTCAATGAGGTCTACCTGGACCACCCATATGTAAAATAGCAACTTTTCATCTACCTTTCTTCCTGCTTTCTTTTTTACCCATAGCACTCTTAGCTTCTTAATGTTGTTTATTAACTGTTTCCATCTGCTAGAATAGAAGCTCTTTGAGGGTAGAAAATTTACCTGTTTTTTTAAATTGTTGTATTCCCAGTGCTAAGAACAGTGACTGGCAATAGTAGACATTCAATAAATATTTGTTGTGTGAGTGAAATTAGCTTTTATATAAGGTGAATGAGTAGTAGTCTCTAATCAGATTGTTTTCTTGGATGTTCATAAAGTGCTTTGAATGTCTCACAGCTAAGTCTTTTTCTGCTTCACCAAATATTTGATGAGCATTTTCTAGGTGCTAAGCCCTGGCTGGCACAGCGTTCCTGCTTTCCAGGAGTTCATCCTCAGGGGAGGGTATGAAGATAGCCAAGTACTCATTACAACTCAAGGCACAAAAAGTAAAGGCAACCAAAGTGCTGCAGGAATCCAGAAAAATAATCGGTTCCCCGGTTGGTTTCCAAAGTGGTAAGTAAACAGTTCGCTGCAGGGTGAGTGTGATCCCATGGGCACCACGAGAAGATCATGAGCAACAACGTGAAAGATGACAATGGTGACTAATGTGCTCCGTTCCAAACATATTAACAGTGTCATCTCTGATTAAACTCTTGGTAACCTCTCCAGGGAGGTTCTATCATTATTTGTTTCACAGATGAGAAAAAATTGAGACTCAGAGAAGTGACAAATACTCAAGGTCACCAAGTTCATGACAGAACGGGCTTTTGAACACAGGCAGCATGCCCCTAGAGCTCCTGCTCTTAACAAGGACACTCTACTGTCTTTCTCGTTAGATAATCTGAAGAAGGACCATGAGTAGTTAAGCGTGGCTGGAATGGAGTTTATGGAGAGGAAAGGGTAATTGGAGCAGAGCTGCAGGGGGCCCTGAACACTTTGCTATGGATTGGGACTTCACACTGTGCGGTGAAGAGCTCTATTAGGGTGTTAGGAAGTGGCATAATTTGTCTTGTGTTTCAAATGAGAGCTAACGGTAGTGAAGGAGAAGAAGGAGGGAGATAGTGGGCATGTAAATTTGGCCAAAGGAAATGGAAAAGAGGAATGGGGTTGGGAGATATTTCAGAAACACAGTTGGCAGAACTAGATGGTGCCATGGCAGCTCGAGACGGGAGCGGTCTGCTAAATGAGATACAGCAGAGAGGAGATAAACAGGGAATTATTAGAACTGCTTGAGCTTTTATATTCACTAGTGTCAAATTATCCTTGTTATCCAGCCATAAGGATAAGTATTCTGAGTTTAAATAGTTTCTTGAGCAGATATGGAAATTAAATATTCTTCCTTCCAGCCTTACAGAGATTATACCACCTCCTGGTGAACTCAATTTATCAAGTCAATTAAAAGATCTGTAGTCAAAGGTGTGCACATGTTTCCCTAAAGCAGCTTTAATAGGATTTAGAGTTTTTATGAAAATTCTTACCTGAGTCTAGGATTATAAATTAAATTTTCTGTCCAATTTTCCTCTTACATCTGTCCCCTAGAGGAAAAAAAAACTATCTCCCGAATAAATTGTTTTTTAATTTCAACTTAGGTTAAAATATGTATTACTCTGGATCCAGCTCACTTTTCCCTGGACTCCTCAAATCTCAACTTTAGTAACTGAGAATAAGCATCTGTGCTTAACAGTGAAAGTCATCGGTGTTCTGGCAGGGGGAGTGGGTGAACGCTGCCCTGGCAGGCAACAGACAGCTTCTCGCCTGCTTCTGCTGCAAGAAGGCCTCGAGACATCCCCACACTTCCCTGAGCCTGTTTCCTCCATACTCACATGTTCATTCATCCTCTCTTTCTATCAGATGGTCAACAAATATACATTGAGATTCCACCATGTGCAAGTATTGGAGAGATACAGAGCTGAATTAGCCAGTTTCAGTTATCAAGGAGTTTTCAGTTTAAGTATTGCAAGTTAAATAGTTGTGGTTTTAAAACTTGGTATACTATTAGAAAACCACAATGATGTCTCAAGGAAATGATCTATATTTTGAAGCCAAAGAAACCAATCCATTTACCATATTGAAAAGTCTCAACATGTGTTCCCTCAATAATAATTTACTATTTAGGCTCTGTAAAAATGGATAGGCTCGGGAAACTTAGAATGAAAGAAAAAGAGGAAGAGTCAGACTGGATTGGAGCCTCTTTTTGTCTTCAACATCAATGTACCATGTTTGTAGAAAGAGGTCTGAACCCAAGAAAGCAAGGAGAGCTACCAGGAGACTCCCAGTTCTCCTCCAGGCGTAGCTTTTACATTAAAAAGCAATTGCTTGTCAATGGGTGTCATATGGAGCTGCCTCTATAACTTTAGAAATATTTGTGCACTGACCCCCTGCCCTTTCACCCACTGTCTGCACACAGAGAAAGGGCAGGTCTCCTGTGGGGCCTGTGGGCTGTTTTCCAGGAAACCAGGCAGGACTGCTGCATGGGAGCAGCCCTTGACAGCCTGTCTCATGCATTTGTCTTCACAGGCAAGGCACTATTTCTACAAAAAGTGTCTGGGGTCCTGCTGCCCAGCACAGAGCTGACAGTGGGAAGCCTGGCTGCTTATAAGAGGAAAGTGCTTTGCGTCCTCTCTGGGCCCTCAGGACCAGAGCTGTCAGTGTCGTTCTGAGCTCCAGGGACCTGTGCAAAACGTCATTCCCACAGGATAGCACAATAAACCAGCTCTATCGTGTTCTATTCTGCCCAGAAAGAACCAACATTTTCTCCTTTTCCTCCCCCTCCTCCTCCTCCTCCTCCTCCTCCTCCTCCTCCTCCTCCTCCTCCTCCTCCTCCTCTTCTCTCCTTCTTCTTCTTCTTCTTCTTCTTCTTCTTCTTCTTCTTCTTCTTCTTCTTCTTTTTTTATGATTTTTTATTGATTTCAGAGAGGAAGAGAGAGGGAGAGAGAGAGAAAGAAACATCAATGATGAAAGAGAATCATTGATAGGCTGCCTCCTGCATGCCCTCCACTGGGGATTGAGCCCACAACCCAGGTATGTGCCCTGACTGGGAATGGAACCGTGACCTCTTGGTTCATAGGTCGATACTCAACTACTGAACCACACCAGCCGATCTGAGAACCAACCTATTCTTCAAGCCACCTTCTGAATATGGATCACAGCAGTGAAACCAAGAGTTGCTCTCTCCTAATTCTTACTAGCAACTAGCCCATGGCCTGGATAATGGTGGATGCTCAATAGATATTTGTTGAATTAATTAATTAGTGATTTAATAAGCTACATAATTTATGGACCTATGCCTATCTAGCATAGTATTTGGCACAATGCGAGTGTCAATAAATATTTGAAGAGTGAATGAACCAGCTGCAAAGTCTACATTACAATTAAGTTCAGGCTCCAGCACCAGATCCATGGCAACATCAGGAAGCAGATGAAGTTATTTCAGCCTCTCTCATCCTCACTTTCAGCTCCTGCGTACTCTTGCCAGGGCCTCCATGGGCCAGTCCAGTAACCTGCCTGCATGCAGTGTGGGGCCTGGCCCAGCAGCAGCAGCATTAAAGGGGAATATGCTAGAAATGCACATTCTCGGGCCCCACCCTAGAACCACTGAATCAAAAGCTCTGGGCACGGGGCTTGGCAATTTGTTTTATAACAAGCCCTCTGGGTGACCTCTTGCACACAGAAGTTTGAGTTTTTTTTATTTTGAAAAACTACCTGCTTGAGAATCACCCAGGGGTGCTCCTTAGACATGCAGTTGGGCCTCCTCTCTAGATTCTAAAAATCTGAATCTCCAGGGTTGCAGCCAGGAGATCTGCATTTTAAACAAGTGACTTTTTTTTTTTAAATATATTTTATTGATTTTTTACAGAGAGGAAGGGAGAGAGATAGAGAGTTAGAAACATCGATGAGAGAGAAACATCGATCAGCCGCCTTCTGCACATCTCCTACTGGGGATGTGCCCGCAACCAAGGTACATGCCCTTGACCGGGATCGAACCTGGGACCTTTCAGTCCGCAGGCCGACGCTCTATCCACTGAGCCAAACCGTTTTCGGCAACAAGTGACTTTTTTACATGGTAGAACCATTTCCCAGAAGCTAGTAAGTTTCAGCAGAAGTTTGAGTGAATTAGATTTCCTTGATTACTTCGAGAAAGTGATAATCAGATATATTCTAATGTTTAGCAGGAAACTAAAGGTCCCTCTGTCCTAAAAAAATAAAATAAAATAATGTGCCACTATCAATGGAAATTCACATCCTGCTGTAGGCAGTAAAGGATGCTCTAGGCTGGCGTGGGGGCTTCTTCTTCAAATTAAAAGGCATTCATGGTCTCCTATCTGACATAATGAGAGGGACAAAATGGATATTATATTGGCTGTTATGTCTTTAGAATTTAGCTATTTTTTTTTTTTTTTAAAAAGGCCCACAGGCAAAGTTAAATCTGTAGATTTTTTGACAATTAAAATATGCCTTATAAATAGAAAACTAATATTTAAAAATCTGATTTGCCAGAATTTCTTGAAACATCAAAACTGATAAGGGGGGATTTATAATCTGATAAATAGAGCACCTGAATTAATCTGAAAAATAACCATATTATTTTAAATCTTAGAACACATATACTTATGTGAATAGAGGGTTAAGTTTTTCTTAAGTTTCCTTTTCAAGGTCTGTGGGAAGCGATTGAGGAGGTGACTCAGCTGTGAATCCAGCAAGCAGAACCGATAAGCAGGGTCAGACTGACCCACCAGGAGTCAAAACATTATCTCATCAACATTGTCTCATCACCTGATGACTAACGGACAATAGCTGATGTCTGTAGACCTCCAGGGTTGCCTCACCCCATCCCCTTCCTCCTTTATAATCCTGTTTCCTGAACCTGGCTGGAGGACAGGATTTGAATGCTTGTAAGTGCCCTGTCTTCTTGGTTGGCGAGTCTTCTCAATAAACACCTAACATGATGCAACCCTGTCTTTGTTATTGGACACAGTGACAGGCAGCCCGAGCCCAACCAGGGGTTTCCCGGTAACAAAACCTCTGGCACATTTGGCTTATATTCCTACAAGGTGACAAACAACGAAATCTCTGTTGTTGCTGTTCCTATCACCAGTTACTCACAATCCTTAGAGCTTCTCATAATCTTACTGGAGTCCACGTCACTGTCTTATATTGAGTTTCAGTGGGGCATTTGAATTTGTGAGTCTGCTCCACATAGATTCATCACCTTCATCGCAGAAGGAAGCATTTGGGGAAGAAGCAGAGTCCTGCAAGGGCCAAGAAAACACACTACTACACCAGTATCCCAGTCAGTTCAGTTCCCTCTAAATCACTTAAAATAATGATGATGCAGTTGCTACAAACTGAGTCCCATTGGTCAGGCATGTGTTCACGCAGTTTTGTAACTATTAGAGTTGAACGCATCTCTAGCAGGTCAGGAGGATTTGCTAGCCTTCCATTCCGTGGAAGGGCCTTGACATATAGACTTTCTCTTTAGAATTCTGCTTAGCATTTTAATGCATTTTTCTAAGTTGCAATATGTTTTCCAAAAATTTAAATCTGCATTTTATTAGAAACATTTGTTATACCTTAGAATTGAATCACAATATTCCCTTCATCTGGTATTCATTTGATTATGAGAATGAACATTTTTAACCAAGCACATAATAAGACAAAACAAATTATAGCTGGTCCACTTAATAGCATTTCTTCCTACACCTATCAGAAATATCATACCGCTTGTAGTATTATACCATGCATACATAATGCATTAATAACTAAGCTTATAAATTTATGTCATCTGTTCACACTATAAATTATTTCACACCCCCCCCCCAATATTTCTGGAAGTCCCAAGGTACATGAATTGAACACGTAGCATCCTTTTCTGCTTTAGCACTTGTTTATTACTCTATATTTATTTCATTAGAAATTCTGGAATGAGGGGATTTAAATTCATGAGCTCTAATGTTCACGCTGAAGTAGAGGATAGGGAATAAGTCTTGCTCATGATGCAGTAGGTAGATATCACACCTGTTCCCACTGCTGACTGTGACAATTTTGTGCTGAAGTAACCAGTATTTCCCCAATGCTCCTGCAAGGGGTATCCTTTTGCTAAAAAAGAATAGTGTCGTGGATCAAGAAGAGCAGAGACCTGAAAACATCGACACCCATGCAGGTCACTGTTCACTTTTAACAGGAACTAACTATCCCACTGTCTTTGTCAACAGGACTTCACTATTGCAAGAAATCATGGCCCATGAAGATCAAAGTTGCAGGTATTGTCATTGTTCATTTTGGAAACTTATCCAAAATCCCATTTCACCTAGTATCAGACTGTCCAGCTTTTCAATAGATAGCATCTAATGACTATCTACTCTTCAGGACTCTTAAAAACCTTACCACAAAACCCTTGCCTTGCTGTTCCCACCAATTTTATTTTATTTCTTTCAGCTGTATTGAGGTATAATGGGGAAATAATGTTGTGCTTAAAGTATACAATAAAATGATTTGATATATGTATATATGGTCAAAGGATTCCCCTATAAAGTTCATTAACCTCACATAATTACCCCTCCCTTTTTGGTGAGAATATTTAAGTTCTACTCTTTTAGCAAATTTCAATTCTACAATACAGAGTTATCAACTATAGTTACCATGTTATACAGTAGGTCCTCAGACATTATAAATCTAAAATGTATACCTTTTACCAGCCTCTCCCATTTTCTCTCACTCCCTCAGCCCTTGGCAACTACTTTTTAATTCTCTGTTTCTATGAGGTTGGCTTTTTAAAATCTTTTTTTTAGATTCTACATATAAGAGACACCAGGTGGTGTTTGTCTTTCTTTGTCTGGCTAATCTCAACATAATGCCCTCAAGGTCCATCCATGTTGTTACACATGGAAGGATTTTCCTTCTTTTAAAAATTGAATAATATTTCATTTTATTTAAATATTACATTTTTGATAAATTCATCCATTGACAGACAATTAACTTGTTTCCATACCCTGGATATCTGTACTCCCATGCTGAGTACAGCATTAATTTTTAATTATATCATGATTCTGTCCCAATTTTAACCCTTAAACCAGACTTTAAAGCCTCAAAATTATCCTGACTTTTCCCTCCTTGACTTTGTGAATAATAATCTCAGATTTGCCGGATCATCAGGCTTTTTAGAGTGGTATTTTAAGAAAGCCAGCAGCATTCAACACTCCAGAAAACCAGACTTGTCCGCCACTTAGTTGGCATTTTTACCAACAGGCTGTTTTCCAAGCTCACCCTTCGAAAGGGTTTCTTACCCTATTTCAGTTTATTTGGTTCTGCCCTGCCGAGATAGGAAATTGTTTAGTATCAGATTCCAACTCTGAATGAAGCTTCCTATGACCGTTCAGCTGCTGGTAATGGCTGCTCTCATCTTCATGGTGGACAGCATTGTTATTTTCCTCAGCTTGTAGCTTCTGCTGGGAGTTAAAAAAGCTGTCCCAGAATAAATCCAGTTGTGGCCTCATTACATAAATACTCTAGCTCACATTACTCACCATTTTTAATTCCAGGTTATAATTGCAAATACAAAGGAGCATTCACCCCTGACAAAATCCAATGCTGTGATACCCTCAACCAGCTTAGTAGGTTTACCCCAAAGCCAAGTCCCTTCAGAGGAAGCAATCCCTCTCTACTTATGGAAACTTTAAATGATTCAAATACATGAAAGATGACTGTGAAAGTCACAAATCCTTCGTCCACCTATTTTTTGAGCAAGTACAGTGTCTGTATAAGGGAGGTCTTGTGTTCAGCCCTGGGTGTACAGTGGGAACAGGACCATGCAGCATCTCCACCATGGGGCTTGGTCTAATGGTGAGCAGCCAGGAAATATTTGCCTACATTGCAATTGAACAAAGTCTATGACGGGGAAGTACAGAGGGCTTCAGAAGAACATGCCAGGGGAGCATGCTGAGCTAAATCAAGAAGCTCAGGGAAGCTTGTCCAAAGAAAGTGAGGTTTAAACTACTCGGTCCCATCTGGCTTCACAAGCAGGTCTTGAATATTATGGCATTCATTTAAAGAATGAAAACTTAAAAAGATGAATGTTGTTTTTGGTTTAGTTGAGATATGTGATATGGTAAAAACTTACAGGACATGTAAAACAAGAAAGATTTGGTATGTTGTAAGTTCTTAAGTGAGGCTTTTTTTTTTTTTTTCAGATTTCTGTAGTTGAATGTGCCCAGTTATTACTGGCAAGTGTTTTTTATTTCTGTTTGCTCTTCCTTTTTCAATACAAATTTTCATTGGCACCTGAAAAACATATTGTGATAATCTTCAAATTTCAGGCCAATGTTTTCTGTTCCATCTACTGATGTATTATAGAATTAAGTTTAGAAACTAAAACATCACTTAGTAATTCTTCTAATTTTCATTTTTCTGAAAACTATTTAATCCAATTTTATTTGTAATATTTTTACCTTTCATATAGTACTATTTTTTTCCTACTTATGTTGGAAATAAAATACCACTAAATGACAGGCCTCAGGAATGTCCTAGATAGACTGATTGTATTATATCCGTTTAGAAAGCACAAACGAGAACTTCATGAATATAAATTAGTGTTTTATTTTTTCTAGTGTCACATATGATAAATCAGTTCCCTGGCAAGTGACAATGATATGAACAGTAAAACATCTCCTCATCTCTATGCAAAATAAAGGACTTACGAAGGTAAATAAAAGGGAAATTTAGGAATGAATAGAAAAGTATCTTTGTCCTAGAGAAATTGAATGAGGGGTGGGAAACAGAGGAGGAGGAAGGCTTCATAGCCAGGGGATTCTCACCTCCCCATGGAAATCAGGCAATGCCCCTATTCAAGTCTGGCCTGGCCCCTGAAGATTTCACAAATATTTTGAAAGTCAAAATATTAAAATGCTGTGTTTTTATGAATCAGTCTTTTTATAATTTCCTTCCAATGGCAGAAAGCAATATGACAGGAGGAAAAGAAGGGGGAAGGGTGGCAGGGAGGGGAGACGAGGAAGACAGGCCTTGTCTCCTTTGCTGCATGGACACACAGACTCAGAATCTTGTTTTAATAAAGCAAATTGCCCAAAATTGACCTTTTAGGGGAGTTGATTCCTATATAATGAAAGTGAGGATTTTATTTGCAAACATAGTGTAAAAGAAATTGTTTGGGAAATAATTCAAAAGCAAATATGGAAATACATGGATATTCAAAACCACGCTAGTTAGAGATTAGTTGATCACTGAGGGGGAATTCAGAAATGAAAAAGACTGAGGGTTTGTTCTTATGTAACTTTATTTTCAATTGCATATAAATGTTAGAGTTATTTATGTTATTAAAGTACTTCTCAACCTATTTCCTTTTCCCTGTCTACACCTACATCTCCTCTAGAGCCATCCCATCAGATAGGAGGGTGAATTATACTAATTCCAGATTCAGATGCCTTTGATGAAAACTTTTCTGTGCAAGGATTTCTTGATGACTGCAGAGACATATGGAACTCAGAAGCCCTAACATCTTAAAGTCGAATCAAACTGATCAAAGTCTCTCATCTTTGTGAGCCTAAGAAAATATTTTCCCCCAGGCCTCATGACAAAGGGCACTCCTTGGAATCACATAACATGCCCACCCTGCTTAACTACTCTCTTTTTTGTTGCTTTCTTCAGATTTGTAGTTCTGGGGCAAGATAATCTCCCAATCAGATAGATTACCTCAACATTGACATCCTTCATTTTTAAAGCCTGAAAAACATTGTGTACATGGATAGATGCTAATGAAGCAATTTATCTGAAGAAAACTTTAAATTGGACTTAGAGAAATTAAAAGAGACAATTTCAAAATGCCAACATAATTCTTTAGTCTCACTCTTACTGTTGCAGGAGCTTAAAATGAGAGCCAAGTAGTTGTATCAAGTGGCTGAACTCGTCATCAGGGAAGACTATATCCTCAGCCTCTCTAGATCTCACCCAGCTTCTGGAAAATTTCTCTGAACACTTTCATCTTTGTCCAATTTCCCATGACTCTTCTATCTTGGAGATAGAAGATGGAGAGATAGTAAAAAATCAAACAGTAACCAGGCCTGACCCTTGGATTAACTTGGACTAAAAACATATCCCTGAGGTTGTTGTAGTCATCGCAAGAGAGAGATCCCAGACAAAGAAATGGGATAGTCTTGCAACAGGTGGTATAGGGACTCAGCATCATCTAATTAGAATATGATCTTATTTGGTATCCCAGGCAATAAAGCAGGATGTATATGGTTAAAATAACGTATTGCTTCCTACATGATAAGCTGTGCACCTGGGTCATAAGAAATTCAACCCAGGGACAAGAAGAGAGTGTGTTCTTTACTTTTCTTTAGGATCAAAAAGAAAAAGAACAAAAAGCCCATATAAAGATGATATTGCAACCTGACCTAATTCTAAGAATTCACCATTTAATTTTTATGCAGAGGTATATAATTTAATTTGCAATACATTAAAACCAATCTATGATAATCTGTATCAAAATTGTAGGTCTTTGGCCTGGCCAGTGTGACTCAGGAAATGAGCATAGACCTATGAACCAGGAGATCATGGTTCAATTCCCTGTCAGGGCATATGCCTGGGTTGTGGGGGATCTCTCATCATTAATGTTTCTCTCTCTCTCTCTCTCTCTCTCTCTCTCTCTCTCTCTCTCTCTCTCTTTCTCTCCCCCTCTCCCTTCCTCTCTGAAATCAATTTAAATATATATATTTAAATATTGTAGTTCTCTCTCTGGTAATTACAACTTGGATCTATGCCTGCACGAATATTTCCCACTCAAGCTCTGAACCCCTGGAATGAAGGCCCTTGGTGTATTAGGAGGCCTTGTAAATGTGTGACATGGGTCTAGAAATATTCCCGGAGGTTCAGAAAGAAATTTTAGTTGATGAGCATCAAGTTAGAACTCCCTATCTACCCGATTTCATACAAAGAACCAGTCTCAATATCCCATCTACTAAGATCTTTGCTTTTCTGTGACTTTCTAGCTCTCTGCAAGTAAGAAACCAGCCCTGAGGGTTCAGCTAGCTAGCTAGGGGAGCTGAGGCTTTGGGATCCTTCTTCTTTCTACCCATCTCAACAAGAACTTTTCTCAGTTCTTGGTATTAGCTTGTGCTAGCCTTCCTTCTTAAAAACCCAGCAGGTACCCCCTGACCCTGAGAAGAACTCTTTCCAAAAGGATAGCTGTGCCATACCCATCTCCTAGGGTCATAACAGCAGGTTCCCACTCACTCAATGACTTGGTCGCCTGGTTCCTTCCCAAGAGGCAGGAAGGAAGCAAGCAGTCTTGCTGTTTTCCCCATCCTTCCCCAGCATACAGCCTGGTCCTGACTTACTTCTCCCCTAGAAAATAGCCCATAATGCAGCACCGCCATTAGTATTCATGAATCCACCAAATAATTAACCTTTTTTTCTATTTAAATCTCCGCCCACTCCCAGAAAACACACATATACTCACAAAGTTTTGGTCAGCGAATGCACCATTCAAATTACAGGGATGACAAGAAAGGATTGCTTTCACCCTGGTTCATTGGCAGCAGCAAATTGTTGGGACATGCTTGAGCCGTTTTCTGCATTATATTCATATTTCCTTTCGTGATGTTACAACAACTGTCTCCACAGACATTTCCCAACTCCAGGGACTTCTAAGGTAAAATATATACAAATTATTTGAAACCACCCAAAAGATTTATAGGTATAGGCCAGAAGAAAACTTCTACAAAAATTCAGTTTTATGCTAAAACCTTAATGTACAAGTAGTATACTTAACTTTTGTTCTAACCTACTGGCTACTTTACTTATTCCTTACCTTTTCCTTGCTTTCAATGCCTGGATACTAATTCAGTTATAAAAGATTTTTGTTTTTAATGTGGTCAAATAAGATAACTTTTTTTAAAAATACACTTGGCCACCATCATGATGAGGCATATATCAAAAGTGAACTGCATTGCTACACAGGACAGACTGTTTTTGGCAGAGTCACACCAGGAATTTTGGTTACTCTAATCACTGCTTTTTGCACAACAAAATCAAAAGTGACATTTCTGAATCCCTGTCAACTGGGCTTCTATTGAGACTGACAGAAACAATTAGTTTGACCAAAAGTTACTGTCAAAATACTTCCTGGAAACAATGGCCAGGGCACAGGGAGTCACCAATTCTATGTAGGGCCATTCTCAGAATCAAAGGAAAAGGTTAAAAGTCATTCTCAGAAACTGAACCAAAAAGAGAACAAGATAAAATAAATGCTGTTCTCTTGGAATTCATTCTAGAAAGGATCTTACTATAATAGATATATTAAAAGTATTGCTGATGAGAACAGTGTATTTTCTAAAAATCTACATGCTAAGCCATCCACCTGAAATTCAATGAATGTAAGGAAAGATAAACTTGACTACTTGACTGTCATTAGGTAACATTAGACTAGTAAAGACATTGGCTGGAATTAAGAAAAGAAGAAAATTGGCTTCTTAAAAAATCTGTAAGTATTTACTTGTCATTGTTCAAGAGAGATTCTGAATCATTTAAGCACCAGTATCCTGGTCACTAGCCCATAAAGTCAAATTTGTTTTACTATCTTTATTGGTCACATAAGAATTTCTTTTAGGGAGAAAATGTTCCTCAAAAACTACCTTATGTTCCCTTATGATGAGAACTTAGCAGAGGATGTGAACATCAGCAAATGACCTTATAATTGATATGGAAGAGAACTATTTTGACTAAGAAAAGGAGTAATTTGTGGGGCTTGTACTCCCATCCCAAATTGGAAAGATAAATAAAGAGGAAGGAGAAGAATGGAAGAAGAAATAAATAAAGAACTATTCAGGAATGAGATAAGTGTCCATTATACTTATTTTCCCCAATTGCTAATATGTGAACCTCTCCTTTCACACATTTCCAAAAACCATTAGTGAAGTTTACTAGGGTCTAATCACTTTGTTTGAGATTGATTTTTTTTGTGTGGGTGAGTAGGTGTTACACTACCATCATGGTACCTAACAGAGGTTACCAATGTTAAATAAAAAAAAATGAAGGAAGGAAGGAAAAGGATCCCTTGAAGGTAGAAAGAGGAATAAGTTCAGAGAAATCTCAGCACGTAACTTCCATAGGCTGAGAAATTGAGAGAAGGCTCAGGGCCAACACTTTTTAGAATTAAACATACTGCTGGTACCTTACTTGGCACTAGTAAGAATGCCCTTTGTGAGTTTGGGATACTTTTCAAAACTCCCCTAGAGCCTCATTACTATTTTTACTCGAATGCTGATAGACCCTGCCTTGCATCCCTGACTTGGTCTCTGATAGTTGCCCAAAGTTAGCCATTCAGACATCAGGAAGGATAACAACTTTGCTTCTTCACACAACAGATATTAGAGACAACTGTTAGGGCTTGGATCAGAAGCACCAGAGACTCCTCTCCTATGATGATGATGATGATGATGATGATGATGATGATGATGATGATGATTGATGACAGGTGGTTCAGTGCACAACATTCCATTTGAAATTGCCCTCGATACTCTGCCTTGTGTTGCCACTCTTCTATACCTGAGTCCAATGTCCTTGCTTAATATGTTGACAATTTTGTAGTTTAGGGTGAAAACTGACAGTCTAGGGTTTTCTGCAATAGAGAGGTCCTTTGAAACTGCTATGGTTCAGCCATCAGATTGAGAAACCTGGTAATGCCCATACTGAACAGCTACTTCTCTCAGGACCCTGTGTATTAAATAACCCAGCTGCGATTGCTGGGACTAGCCTCAGCAGCCCCTTGTCCTCGGGCAGAGTAGTCCAGAGTCAAACTAATCTTATGACATAAAATCACCTCCTTTTCTCAGATGAAACTGTGACTCCGAGCTGTGAAGATGTTGTTCAAGGTCATCCACCTAAGTTAGGTTCTCAGAAACAGTTTTGTCTAAATCTAGACTATCTCCACTTGGCCATCCACCTCCCATTATTTATCTTCTAAATCATTCAAAAAGGATTTGATGTTCTTAAATTGATAACTGAATTCTCACTTATAAATCAGCCTCCTGTGCATTTGGGTAGCATGAATAAAGGTCCACTGCAATTTATTCTAATGATAAACTGATCTTCAGTATTCTATACCCAGAAACTGGACCAATGGTGAATTCACCAAAATACTGACACCCCATAAGGCCACCTGAAACAACGGTATGATCTTTCGCAGTTATGGGAAGCACAATGAGAACACTTTGGCCTCCACGACTATACACGGAGCCACAGACAGTGCAGATAACACCACTTTAGAGATGATTTAACACTGAGACTTGAGATTCAGTTGCAGTTATCCTCAGCTTTCAACAAGTCACCTTAGCAGCAAATTGAATTTAATGACTCAACCTTATCTTTAAGCTCAGAACAGCTGGACTGGGGAGCAGAATGAGTGAGTCCTGCCAGCACATTCTCTCCTTATCTGGCCGCATTGCTATATCAGCCAGATGCTGGCACGGAGATTCCTCCGCAAGTCTCCTCAGCAATTTCAGCTGGATCTTGATTTTTTGGAAGCACAGTGGGTATGCGATGTGCTTTGATGATACATTTGGCCCTACTTCCTATTTTCAAAGCGACTCTCCCTGGACCTCCTTTAAATAGAGTTTTGAAGTTTTCTTTCTTCTTAGTGGGGCCATTTTATTGGCTCTTTATTGAAGAGTTATGTGCAGCTGTCTGACTGATATCAGGGATGCTCTTAAATTATGTTAGTTCATTTACTATCCAGGTCTCAAAAGCCAACTTTTCCACTTCACTAAAAAGTATTAAGTTTTTTCTCAAAATGGCAGGGTATGTCTTCAGTTGGCCTGTTCCTTTGTACCACCGTAGTTAGGAACAAAGTCTCCGATTCACAGCTGAGTACAAATGGCAGCACCTGCACTTAACTTAGCTTTGCGGTCCTGGGCACCTGTCTCAATCTCTCTAAACTTCAGTTTCCATTTCTATCAAGTAAGACTACTTCCTACCTTTATATCCATGGAGAAAATATATATATAAGGCACTTAGAATAGGCTCTAGTGCATAAATAAGTGCTCATAAAATATTAGCTATTATTTATTCAAAGTATTGTCATAAATTAAAAATAAATGAATAAGCCTAAAACTGAAAATAAAATGCCAATTATTGCTTAGGAAGTATGATAGAGGAAAGCACTTGTATATCCAAAGTATTCACATGTGTCCATGGATTAGGACTCTGTTTGGCTTTAGCAGGTCTACTTTCAACTTTCCCTATATGATTAAGACCTTTATCAGAAGACTAAGGATCTCTCTAAAACCTGGCACTGATCTGGTTACATTCTGCTCAAAAGACTTCAGTGTTCCTCATCATCAAATAATTCAAACACACCCTTTGTCTTGACAATCCCAACCTTATTCAAAGGGCCTTGAAATGATAGCTATAAAGAATCTGGCAAAGGGCTTGGGACATAACTGACACACATTCAGTCTTGCTTTGCAGTCCTTTCCTTGAATATGATTGCCTACAACTCCCTCTACTTCAGTGGGTAAGTACATCTCAGTGTCCCCTGAATATGTCAAATTTTCCCATCTTCCTCTACTTATCATCCTGTCTGTCAACCCTACTTTTCCTTCAGGCCCAGCTCAAATGTTAACTCATTCATATCTCTTTGCCTAGTATTCCATTTGAGGAAGCATTTTGTCTTTTCCAAACAAGTATATATTTGTGCATTTAAAGTATACTCTCCTAGAGCTCTCCAAAAGTTTTATACTACTTTGGAAAACCTATGGATTTCCAATTTTACCAGAGGCCGCCCTGGTGTTGGGAAAAGACCAGCCAAGCTTAAGAATTCACTGAGGCTTGAACCTATGAAAGAAAGAGCTTGGGCTTTGAACTTCAGCAGACCTGGGTTTGAATCTCATCTCTGACATTTTACAATCACTTGGCCATGGACAATTGCTTAACCTCTGTGAAAAATGGTTTCCTTTAGTAGAGCTAGTAATGCCTACTTTTGAGGTTTTGTTCTGAAATTTGAGATAATAAATGACAATTGCAGTGCTTAGCAAAAAAATATATATGAAGCAAATGGAATGTACAGTATAATTATTATTTAGTCTACTGTCAAAGCCATTGTCTTTAGTGGGTCAATTATTCAAGCCTGGTTCACAGTTGAGTCTAGTAAGGCTTCACTGAGTTTTTGTAAGATTTAGGTGTGACGTGTCCATCAAAGAGTTCAGTTCAGCTATGGCTGAGTGCAAATCCAAGTGATACCTTGATTTAAGAGGTTCAGTCAGATTATTTCTCAAGAATATGGATCATTGTCATAAATATAAACTTGAGGCCCAGACATGGATATGTGTTTGTCTAGCATCTCAAATCCAGTGAATGACAGAACTTGGTCTTGAAACCAGGTTTTCTGACTCCCAAATCAGCATTCCCATCATGAAATACATAAAATGGCCTAGCATGTCACTTGGACAACTCAATAAATATTAATTCTATTTTCCTTCATTTTTCTTTTAATCTGTTCCTAGTTGCCTCTATTATTACAACTACTTCAAACTTACTTCATGTAGGAAGTTGATTTTATATTTGAACAGGAGGATAAGGGGTTTAAAATGATGGCAATAAAACCCTCTTTCCCATGGTGAAGTTGTATATTGTTCCTGCAATGGGATCAATTTAGCTAAAGAATTCAAACTAATGAAAATCTCTTCTCAGTCGATAAGGAACAGGCATTTCTTTTCTTAGTGTAGATAAAATTGAAGTACAGATAGATGAAAGCTGTGTCTAAAGGATATTAAAACCTTTTTCATTTTGCTTTTGGATGTTTTTGACATTATGTAGAATCAAAGTAAATTCCTGCAAGTCTTAGAAAATCAGAGTAGAGGAATAAAGAACAAAATTCAGATTTCCTAGCCTCTCTTTTATCATAACTTTATTCATTGGACAGCAATGCTCCATATTCCCCATTGTTTCTAAATGCATCTATGTTTTTCTCAAAAATCACAGATGCTTTTGGAAATGTTTAGCATCCTTAAAGTAAATAAATTACTTCACAAGCTATTGGCTGACAAACTAAGTTATTTCTTTTTTGAGACAAAGTAAGAAATCATGCTAGATTAGAATTCCTCATTGATAAACATTCCAGGATGCCATAGACTATATACGTATGTAATCATGTTTATTTTTTCTATCTTTCCCCAATGGTATTTACTTATTCGTTTATGACTATGTCCCCCATACCAAATACACACTCATTATGTTGATAAATAAAAGAAAAAATAAATGTGGTACAAATTTTAAATAATAAACCAGGCAGTTGCCCATGTGCTATGGTTTAAGAGGGAAGGCTACTTGTTCAGCCTGAGTTGAAGTCTAGGCACTTCTATTACCTTTTAGTGCTGTGAGAAAAACACTAACACTTCTATTGGATTTAACTGCTCACACTAACTTAATTTGTTCATAAGTTCGCAGAGTCGCAGAATTATAAAAGACCATTTTAGGTAAACAAGTGAATCCCTGTCATTACTGATGCATAACCTGAGAATGAACGGTACAGTTGCTTGCCTGAGATGTTTGGCAGGAAGATGACAACACTGGGACCAGAGTTTTCACTATTTATTCGTGAACAAAGGAGAGGAATAATAAAAAAATACTTGGAAAGAAAATGAATCTACAGTGAGGAAACACCAAAGTAAAATGGACCTAATTTTTATTTGTTGAATGTTAAATAGACCAACCTATAAAACTTATGTGAGAATTTTTAAAAGAAAAAGTAAAAAATGAAGCTAATCCACTAAGGACTACAAACATTAATATGTAAAATTAAAAAATTTGAAATCTAAGCTAGAAACTTTTTAGTTTAGGTTTTCCTGGCTTTTACCTACATGTTTAAGCAACAAAATTTGACTTATATGAATAAATATTGCCCTGTATGTTGGGACAATAAATTAGTAACTAGAAGAATATGGTTAAATGCTAATTATGTCTCCAGTTCAGATTAATTTAACTTCCAAGTGGGTCTGGATTAATTAGACTTGGCTCCAGTTAAATAGTATTCTGATTCGATGAAGAGATTTTACCTTGTTAAGTATTTTTTAATGTTTTAACTAATCTAGTTGCAACTTTTCTTTCCTCTAAAATGCTCCACCAGATGGCAGTAAATGCACCTGCCTATTCTTTTAAAAATGGAAAACAACCAGCTGAATTAACCAAATTTATCTCCAAGGTTTTTTTACAGTTACATTTTCATTGGTGGGAGGAAAACTTTACAGGGAAAAAAAATAGGTTGAGCATTTTGTATGTCAAACTAAAGGTATAGTCACAAGGCCAATGACAAAGAAAAAAAATTAAAAAAAACAAAACAAAAGTAGAAAATACAAAATAGAGAACACTGACCTTTGTAAAATAAAATCTATAAATTAAGCCAAGAGAATAAAAAAGGCCAAATTGGCCAGATTTTGAGTACATTTCAGACCAGTTTGCCTTTTTGTACTTGGTAAATTATGGTGTCTTTGAATTATTGTCATTTGTGAATATTTTTGTTTCTTCATAGTCCAACCAAAGCACTTCAAAGAGATAACAGAAATCACCAAGTCCTCCAAAAACCAATGCAAGTAACACATACCTTCAATCTCTTTAAATGGACTGAATCCCAACAACAGAATTAAACTTCATTTCTACCCAGTATGACAACAGTACATAGAAGAGCTTTCTTTGAGCCAAAGAAAACTGCCCACCAAGTCAGAGAGATTTGTCTCTGTTCTGATGAAAAGAAACTCTTCCAGGACCCAGAGTTCCCACTGTAAGAGACTTTTCTCCCAGTGGATGTTTCCAGAAATGAGATTTACTGCCTCAGAAGCTGGTGAGCTCCCAACCATTAGCACCATGAAACAATCTAGTGAACAATGACTTTGGCAGAATCAAAACTTCTAGTTGGCAACTGGCAAAGGGGCTCTTTAGGTGGGACCCTTGAAACACATTTATGAATACAATTTTCAGTTTTTGTTAAGTGACACATACCATAAAGTATAGGAGTTTTTCAATTTGTATTGAATCTGTGCCATTGCCAGAATCAAAGCCTGACTTCTTAAAAAAAAAAAGGGGGGGGGGCGGGGGGGGGGAGCCTTGAGCCAACTGTTTTAAGCTGCAGGTGTCCTTTGCAGAAGGAAGGAGGAGATACCTGGCTTTTAGAACAAAAGCCTCCTGATTTGAACAAAAATCACTTTGAAGTTGTACTAAACATTTTATTCTCTTCGGCTATATTTAATTAACTTTAACATACTTATGAAAATAATCATCACAATAGCTCCCAAGTATTGTGTAAGAACTCAGCCTGAGCCATGAAACAAATTAAGTAAATTAAGTACTTCACTTTAAAAAGAATGTTTATCCTCAGAAAAAATGCTATAAGGAAGGTTTAAATTAGGTAGATGAGGAAGTTGAAGTTTAGTAAGGTCAAAACGTTTATCCAAGGCCAAGAGCAGGTGGCAGGCAACATGTGACTTAGGTCTTTGGAGAAGCCCTAGCTCCTAACCCTACTCCACTGCTCACTGCATAAAGATAGATCAAATGACCTCATGTTGGTGAGAGAATGGCTGAATAGAAGGCACCTGGACACTTGTGAAACATGTAGACTCCAGGTGTCCATAGGAAAGATTATTATCCTGAGATAGGGTCCAGATATCTCATTTTTTAGACTCTCTCCCTTGGTGATTCTGATGTACAGCTAGTTTTGATAACAACTATTGTAATTAATACAAATTCATATTTTCCATAAGGAGTTGGCATAAAATAACTGTCTCCTTGAACCTGAGATTATTTCAATTAGTTGGAAATTATTAAGGACCCTTAAGCCCATAGAAGCTGGCTGTCCACAATGAAGATGAGCCAATAGACCTAAGTTGCTTAAAAAAATAAATAAATAAATAAATAAATAAATAAATAAATAAATAAAAGGTTGTCAGGTTGAAAGATGTTTCATACCCCTCACTGGTAGCACAATATATTAAAGACTGACAAATCCTGCGATAAAGAAAGCTGTTTAATTTTATTTATTC
This sequence comes from Myotis myotis, assembly GCF_014108235.1. Classification (NCBI taxonomy): domain Eukaryota; kingdom Metazoa; phylum Chordata; class Mammalia; order Chiroptera; family Vespertilionidae; genus Myotis; species Myotis myotis. Next base: position 30,611,791 of record NW_023416379.1, on the reverse strand, counting down.
CAGGTTTTCCAACACAGTGTACCATTAACTTCTTTTCTCTGGTAGAACCTATCAATTCCACAGCAGTGCTTATTCAAGGTCCAAGTGCAAACATTCAGGGAGCTGTGTATAGGATCAGCTACTGCCAGGACAGCCTGTCTTTGAGGTGCGTAAATATTTTGCTTCCCAGATCCTTTCTTCTCCTAGACTTGTGCCTTTCTCCCCTTGCCTGCCTCTGGGCATCGCAGTGACCAACCGGGTCTGCCACAACACGCCACGCACTTTCCTTCCACTTTGCCCTCAACTCATTGTAAACAGGATTGGCCACCTCCAAGATGTTTAATCTTCCTCAGCCACCATTTCTGAATAGCTGGTCTAAATATTGAAAAAGTCTAAATGAAGACAACAATATGCCAAGAATTCATTCCACCCCTTATATTGCCTCCAAATATTGAAGAAACAATCCTTTCTTAAAATATTTAAAAAATGGGTCCGAGAAAAAGGAAGATTTGAGCTCTACTTTTGCAGGGGCCATAACCAGCACATTTATGAAGGGACTCTGCACTGCCCAACACTGAAACAAAATGCCCCATAAATTAGTAAGAAATTTCCCATTCCTTAACATACTCAAGCAATGGCTGGATGACCATCTTTCAAAGTTATCTTTAAAAGAGTTCTTTAAAAAAAAGTTTGGGCTAGATAATCTAATTCTAGAAATCTAGTCTTTTAAGAGGGATTGCACACTCTTTATAAAACATTTGCTGTGGGTGGACTGATTAAATCATGTCTCCAGTGGCTTTGATGTGATTAGTGCAGCCTAGCAAATAACGGATGGAATGGCATAACCAGTATGACTGCTTAAATATTCAAAACCAAAGTCTGTGAGGACCCCTGAGGGTGGGGAACTGTGTGCTCCACTTAAACACACGCCTTCAGCTAAAATGAGTTTGCTAATTTCAATAGTTAAGCCTTTTGACTAACTTACTGAAAAGGCCATTTAGAACAATTGCATGGGAAAATGTAAAATACCTAAACTGATTATTTTTAAAGAAGTAAAATAAAATGCTTGTTAATAGAGTATGTGTAGTGTGCCAGGGGAGTTGGAAGGAAGGGGACAGTTTTGCCATATTTTGTCTTTTCTTGGGGGAGTATATTCCTGTATACAACAATGAAAATAAATAATTTGTTATAGGAAATATATATTGTTGAATAAAAATCAGACTTACCCCCAATGTAAGACTTAGGATATCAGCTATTGAGATTATTTTGCACAGCATTTGCTAATGAATTAGTAATTGGTTAAATTTTTGCATCAGGCAATTTGAAGGAGGATGAAAGTCACCTTACTCTAATAAACCTAGCCGTGCTACTTTGTGCAAAAGCTGAAAATTTTATGGCTGAGCTTAGTTTTGGAAAATCATCAAACAGCTCTCAGAAGACTTTTTTAATAGAATTTTGCAGTGGAAGAAATTGAGGAGGTTATACAAAGAATGAGTAGCAGAATGAGGAGAAAATTTTTAGGAGTTCAGAGACTTACCTCTGGGATCATATCCCTGAAAAGTGGTATCTCTTCCTTATTTAAATAAATAAATAAATAAATCTGATGAATTCATCAGTTACTTTTCAGCCAAGTAAATAGAATGATGGCACCAAAATATCACCAGAAAAAGTTAAAGATCATAACAATAAAGACAAAAGAAAATCAACAGTTAGCACTTGAATCTGTGACTATTTGGAACACCCAGAATGTGCTGGGTAAATGTCCCTGGAATGACTTAGACAAGCACAGATGATAAAGAGAAATGAGATCTTTGAGTAGAGTTAGGTATTACTCAAGTTTATATCTTCATAATCTAGGAAAACAATAAGCACTAGATAAATGCTTGTTGAATAAATAGATGGATACTTTATTAGGCTTAAAAAATAAGTTTAGGTTAATACTTTATGAATCACATGTGGATGGAGAACCAAGATGGCGGCATAGGTTAACGCCGGAGTTTGCTGCCTTGAACAACTACTTCAAAAGTGAAACTAAAAAACGGAACGGACATCACCCAGAACCACAGGAACGCTGGCTGAGTGGAAGTCCTACAACTAGGAGGAAAGAGAAACACATACAGACACTCAGAGGAGGCACAGTGCTGAAGTCAAATTCTGAGGTGCGGAGTGCGCGGAGCGGGCTGGCGGCGAAGGGCGCGGTTGGCGTTTTCAATCGGGAGGGAGTCGAAGAATCTGAGCTCCAGATACAGGCGAGTCTTTAGGGACCCAGACTCAAACGGGAGAAGTGGGACTGTCTGGCTTCGATCAGAGCGAGTGCAGCTTTCTCTCCAAGGTGTGCAGCGGTTGCTGGGACTCAGAGAGGCAGAGCCCCTGGGGACAGGACTGAGAGCCGCCATAACTGCTCTCTCCGGCCCACCCTGTTGATCCTGTGCGACCCGCCCCGCCCAAGCCCTGCACAGAGGCATTTGCCGGATAGCCTCAGGCAAAGGCTAGATTAGCACCTCCCTAGAGGACAGAAGTTCTCTCACTGCAGACACAGCTGATTCTCATAGCCACTTGGCCTGGAGGTCAAACCCTCCCTGGTATTAGCTACAACAATCAAGGTTTAACTATAAGACTGCGCACAAAGACCACTAGGGGGTGCACCAAGGAAGCATAACAAAATGCGGAGACAAAGAAACAGGACAAAATTGTCAATGGAAGATATAGAGTTCAGAACCACACTTTTAAGGTCTCTCAAGAACTGTTTAGAAGCCGCCGATAAACTTAATGAGATCTACAAGAAAACTAATGAGACCCTCGATCTTATATTGGGGAACCAACCAGAAATTAAGCATACATGGACTGAAATAACGAATATTATACAGACTCCCGACAGCAGACCAGAGGAGCGCAAGAATCAAGTCAATGATTTGAAATGCGATGAAGCAAAAAACACCCAACTGGAAAAGCAAAATGAAAAAAGAATCCAAAAATGCGAGGATAGTGTAAGGAGCCTCTGGGACAGCTTCAAGCATACCAACATCAGAATTATAGGGGTGCCAGAAGATGAGAGAGAGCAAGATATTGAAAACCTATTTGAAGAAATAATGACAGAAAACTTCCCCCACCTGGTGAAAGTAATGGACTTACAGGTCCAAGAAGCTCGGAGAACCCCAAACAAAAGGAATCCAAAGAGGACCACACCAAGACACATCATAATTAAAATGCCAAGAGCAAAAGATAAAGAGAGAATCTTAAAAACAGCAAGAGAAAGAAACTCAGTTACCTACAAGGGAATACCCATACGACTGTCAGCTGATTTCTCAACAGAAACTTTGCAGGCCAGAAGGGAGTGGCAAGAAATATTCAAAGTGATGAATGCCAAGAACCTGCAACCAAGATTACTTTATCCAGCAAAGCTATCATTCAGAATTGAAGGTCAGATAAAGAGCTTCACAGATAAGGAAAAGCTAAAGGAGTTCATCACCACCAAACCAGGATTATATGAAATGCTGAAAGGTATCCTTTAAGAAGAGGAAGAGGAAGAAAAAGGTAAAGATACAAATTATGAACAACAAATATGCATCTATCAACAAGTGAATCTAAGAATCAAGTGAATAAATAATCTGATGAACAGAATGAACTGGTGATTATAATAGAATCAGGGACATAGAAAGGGAATGGACTGACTATTCTTGGGGGGGAAAGGGGTGTGGGAGATGCAGGAAGAGACTGGACAAAAATCGTGCACCCTATGGATGAGGACAGTGGGTGGGGAGTGAGGGCGGAGGGTGGGGCAGGAACTGGGAGGAGGGGAGTTATGGGGGGAAAAAAAAAGAGGAACAAATGTAATAATCTGAACAATAAAGATTTAATTAAAAAAAATAAGTTTAAATAAAGAAATAAAATTTTGAACACTATTATTAATCAAAAGAACAATTCAAGGGTTTGGTAATAGAGCAGAAAGTATTTTAAATAGAAAAGGGAGACATTTTAAAACGTGAATGAACATTTTTCAGAATGATGAGACCTTGTAAGAAAGAATATCCAATGTGTAGGAGGAGAAAGAACATGGCAATCCGTTTCTGTATTTTTTCAGACTACTTGAAAAGTTCATTCAAAGTTATCACATCTCACCTCTTTTTTCTCAATCACCTTAAAAGAATAATTTCAAAAGGACTCAGTTATCTTTTGAAATACTACAAGTCTATAACTCTATAACATTACTGTTTGCTTAATTAAAGTACATTTCCATTTTCATAAAACTATTAATTCAGATTCTTTAATAAAGAAGCCTGGTTATTTTTTTTTAAATAATGATGCCCATCAATTTAAAATAAAACAGGTGTCACTGTATTTTCCAATAGCTGTTTTCTCCCTAAAATAAGTTTTTGGAATTGGTTTAGATCTTGGGAAATGTGTCCTTAAAGGAGAATTGATTTGGTTACAACAGGATAGACTCAATTCTTATTCCTAAATATGTCAACTGTTTGACTTCAATCTTGAAATTTATTTTGGCTCTCACTTTATTCTCTTCCCTAGTTTTATCAAGTCAAATGTGGATATATTGTAAAAGCCAGGGTTCAAGATCTTTAGAAATGAATATCAGAAATTCAATTGTGTATGTCACAGGACATTCCCCACCAGATGAAAAAGACAAGAGATTCCAGTATTCCCTGCGATCTCACAGAATCACAGATGTGTCTGAGAAGATCATAGAAAGACAGAGACTGCAACAGAAGAAACAACATGAGCTAGGCCAGCTCCTCTTGTTGGAACAGAACAGAAATGACGGGCATGTACAATTCCATTGTAATATTTTGTTCATGTGGCAAAAATACATGAGGTTCTAGGCCATTATTCTCTTCTGATTGGTAACATTGCATAGTTAGCTAATGTGCTTGCATGTGGAATTTAAGAAAGCCATGTTATAATGGCAGTGTGCAGAATGGGGTGGTGGCTGAGGGTCGGGTCAGGAGACTTGGAGCTAGGCCTAGGTCTGTGACTAATTAGCTGAGAGGATCTTGAGCAGGTAGAGTAATGTCTATGGAGGTTTCTTTCCCAGAAATCAGTACACTTTACATCATCTTAGGGTGCATTCTAGCCTTGTGACTCTATAACTCTATGGGTATGTTTTTATTTAGGATTCTTTATCTCAGTTATTAGTTCTTATACTCCATGCTCACATGGCATTTATTAAATTGCTATCTGCACCTGTCACTCTGTCAGTATTAGAAATGGTCACATGTACAGTATTCACAGACCCTAGACACATCTGAATGTAAAATATCAAATTTTATCACTTACTAGTATATATGTGAAAAATTAGACCTTACGGATGCCTAAATAGGTACTAGGCTAACAATTATTAGCTTTGGAATATTTGTTATCTTATAAACCATATTTGATCATCTCTATAATCCTATGGAGTACATATTATTATCCCATTGCTTAAATGAAGGAACTGAGACTGGAAAATATTAAATGAATATGACTAGATTGATCAATGGATAACTATGGCATTGGTTGGCCCCTATTCTGCTAACTTAACATTAATTTACTTTCACTCTACCATGTTGTTTTTAGTGGCACGAACATATTGTACTGATTCCAATTTGGATTGAGACTGAAAGAGAACAAAGTCATGGAAGTTGTATTTACAGGTAATATGAAACCAGAAATTTTGTCCTTGGCCAATGATCAGTGAAGGAAGGCAATGAGATTACATTGGTTATCAAAGGGGTTTCAAAGAACACACCCAACATTTTCTGAAATAACATACAAGCACTCCTGGGGAAACGTGGGCTTAATTCCAACAGTGTAGATAGGCATTTCTTGTTTTCCTGCTAAGATCCCTAGGAAGGTGGTGAAAACTAGAATATCTAAAGGAGGGGTCCTCAAACTTTTTAAACAGGGGCCAGTCCACTGTCCCTCAGACCGGTGGAGGGCCGGACTATAGTTTAAAAAAATACTATGAACAAATTCCTATGCACACTGCACATATCTTATTTTGAAGTAAAAAAACAAAACGGGAACAAATACAATATTTGTATTTGCATGTGGCCCACAGGCCGTAGTTTGAGGACCCCTGATCTAAAGCATATGATGTTGATGACACATTTATTAGGACATCTTGGACTTCATCACAGCAGTGAGGCCAAATGCAGAGGAAGCAGAGGCTCAAACACACGAGGGAGATGCCGACTGCTCAACAATAGAAAAGCAACTGGAGCGCAGCGAAAAGCACATCTGGGAGGTAAGAAATTCTATTTGCCACACCAAGCATCCTCCCTCCCATTAGAGACATAAACCAGCCCGGCAGACTTAACCCATTTCATAGAGTTGTATTTGCTTTCTCCCATCAATGGCTATAAAGAAAAGTACATTACCAGTCAATCTCTCTTTAGAACATTTTTGAAGGACTGGGAAATTAAAGGGGAAAAAGTATCTCTGAAATCTCGTCTTTGATCCTGGAGGATGGTTTGACGTTATCCTGGAATATCTTGTAAAATAATCCCTAAAAAGGACACCCAAAATGAAGGTGGCCTGATTGTAGCAGACATGTCCATTGGTATCAGCTCAGCACAACTGCACTCTTTTTCCCCCCTCAATATTTGAGACAGAATTGTGACCAGAAGACTTATTGTCCCCAAGAAGAGGCAGAAAGACAACAGACTAGCTTAAGATGATGCAGGAAAAGCCTTAAAGAGCTTCATTTATACTCCATTGGTCGTGGGAAAGAAAATGTTACTTTGAAAGCTTTGCATAGAGTAGAGCCTCTTACCCAGTGGTTCTCAACCTTCGCTGCACACTAGAATCACCTGGGAATCTTTTTAAAATCCCGATTTCTGGGCCTCATCCTCCGGAAATTCTGTTTCTTTGTTACTAATGTTGTGGCCTCACCCCATAACAAAGTAACAGAATTTCTGGAGGATGAGGCCCAGAAATCGGGATTTTAAAAAGATTCCCAGGTGATTTTAATGTGCAGCCAAGGTTGAGAACCACTGCGTCTTACCCCCTGGCAAGCTGTGGATGGAGATAATCACCTCCAGCTGACCTATAATTACCTAGTTTGAACTGAATCCACTGCAATTATGTACCACCAAATGGATTTCACTGAAATTCAGATTTTCTAAAAATAAACAGCTAACGACCCAGAGCCTCTAGATGACTCATCATAAAGACGAAACTTAGCTGGGTTCCCATGTCTGCTTGACAGAGCAGTGGCTGTCTTATTTTCACAAATATGAAAGTTTATCTCCCTTTAAAATGTTTAAAAAATCAGCAATTCTGCTCAAAGCCTCATGTGTCTGGGAGACTGAAAGATGGCCTTCTGAGCAAAATCTGGCCCTCTAGCCATAGGCGAGTGGCATGATTACAGCAAGCACTGCAGATAGCAGATGCGGCCGCTCAGCCACACGAGCTGAGAAGGAGAAGCAACATTGTACTCATGCACAAAATTCTATGACCCATGAGACGGATGGCAGCACTCACTCACCCACCACTGTGTTCAAAGACTCAGAGATGCTGGAGGGAAGGTCACACTATTGAAAACACAGCCCTTTCCCTAATGGAGCTCCTATGGCAAATAAAGGGACATGGGAGAGTGAAGGCAAGTATGGCTGTGAAAGAGAACGACATGGACTCTCTCCTCTACTAGTTAGTTATCTGCTGGGCCAGTTAGGACAATTGGTAAAAAGGGAATAATATTAGAATAATATATTCTCAAATGAGATGCTCTTCTGTATGGAAAAAGCACTATGCACATATTTGTTTCCAGCTGTCAGAAAAGATGATAAATGTTTCCTGAGGGCTTGAAGTCTCATGTGTTTGAATTCCTTTTGAGCTCCTTTCTCCCCAGGTCCCATTGCTGGCTCTTTCTCAGCCTACACAGAATAGAAGCATCCATTAGGGTGCTCAATAGGGTATAGTTATAAACAAAACGTTCCCTCTGGAGCTAGGTGATAGAAACCTTGAAGCAAGCAACATTACAGTCACTAATAGGAGTGTTCTTCAAAAACATACACTGTTGTTCTTTTGTTACATATCCCCCATGTTAACTCCCAAAAGTAAAGGGAAATGAACAGATTCGACAAACAGGTGCTTGCGCTGGAGACAAGAGGAGGATCTCGGTTTGGTATGCTGCCATTCCATTACTTGAACACAGCACTCCCTACCTGCCCTCACGGACCAGGTCTTTCATTCCAAGGATGCCATCCTCCCAGGAGAAGTTCTGGTTTGCTGTTCAACCCAGGTTGAGATTAGCCAGCCGTACTCCTAAATGTCGCAGTAATGAGTTCACATCTACAGAGCTGGGGATGGGGGTTGGGAAATCTCTAAGATTAGGAGACAATGGACTAGAATAATGAGAAGAGCAAAGTGAATCTTTTCATTGTCATTTTCCATATGTGAAAGGTGGCAGATATCATTTCAGAAATGTATTGAAATAGGTTTCCAAAGGAAGGGGCCACCTCTACTTAACTTAGGCTGCCAGTGATAAGAAGATAAGTTCTGAATCATGGACAATTCTCTTCCATTTTATACATTTTTATGTATAAGATTCTATACAACTAGGTTTTTACAAATTAACATTTTTATTTTTAAAATTTTTTTTAAAAATATATTTTATTGATTTTTTACAGAGAGGAAGGGAGAGGGATAGAGAGTTAGAAACATCGATGAGAGAGAAACATCGATCAGCTGCTTCCTGCACACCTCCTACTGGGGATGTGCCCGCAACCAAGGTACATGCCCTTGACCGGAATCGAACCTGGGACCTTTCAGTCCACAGGCCGACGCTCTATCCACTGAGCCAAACCGGTTTGGCTTACAAATTAACATTTTTAATCTGGTATTTAAAAGGTAGTGGAAACCTAATTTAGTGGAAAAAATAGAGCTAGAAAATCAAATTGTGTTTTCAGTTCTGCCAATTACTCTATGACTAACAAATTATTATTATTATTATCATCATCATCATCATCATTGCTATTATTATTATTGAGCCAACAAATAAACTCATGAATGACTTTGGGTAAGACTTTTTATCTTTTTGAGCCTCAGTTGCCACATCTATAGAAGGAGACAGTGATATTTGCTGCTTTAAAAAACAACCCAACAACAACAAAAATCTCTGAGTGGTTATGAAGATAAATAGGAGGATATGTGAGAATACAATAATTCAATGTTTTAACTAAGTCTTTCAATCTTTGTAGTATTGGAAACTGTGCTGCCTATCACAGGTAAAGGAAGTACTTTGTCCATCCTAGCTTGATTTTTCAAATCTGACATGCTTCTAATATAGTTTGTGTGTGTGTGTGTGGGGGGGGGGGGGGCTGCTGTTAAAAAATGCTAAACCCTTCTCTGAGAGCTCTGAATAATAAGCCAAAGGCTATATGACCTTTCAGCCCTGTAAAAGCATAAGAAAAGTCCATTTTATAAGTCAAAGGAAACATGGTATCACAAATGTATGAGTAATGATATAATCCAAAGATGTTTTATTTTCAGTGGCACTTCCTGCTAGAGCAAAGGCATCCTACATATCACTCTAATAGAGTAAGTGAATTATTCCCCCAAATGGAAATTCATATTGACATTTCCAGGAGACTACAAAATACACATGACAAAAGAACATGTAAGAAAGATCCGGGGTCTGAGGCGCTATGTCAACACAATTTATTCTAGGACTTATACCATCACCATCATCTTGACAATAACCAGAATATAGAGCTATGTGCCAATCCTCTGTAGTTCCCATGTTCCCTGCTCCATTTGAAAATACCCAGCAAGCTCATTGCTGGGACATAGCAGGTGTTCAATTAAAACTCAATGATACGGAATCTAATGTTTTACACCTCCCTTTCTAACACTCTTCTAATATTGAATGTCCATTCCAAATGATCATATTTCATTGTTCCTATGAAGACATTTTTACACACTGGTAATCTTTGGAGAATTTAATATGTACAGGGGGCCTGATATTGATAGATTTTAATATACCTTTGTGTTACAGTAAGAAGAGCTGCAAGCTGGATCACTTACTCACTCCTATGCTTAACCCTCTCACGGAAGACCGCTCCCATGGATCTAAGGACCAGGAAACAGTCATCCTTTCTCAGAGCCCAGAGGTCACAGTCCCTGGCCATCTGTAACCTACATCACCCTTCTTTTAACATTGTTTCTATAAAAAATGACTTGGAAATTTACATGTAGCTGCGAATAAACAGCCTGTTTGCTTAAAGGATTCTAGAAGCTAACCTCAAAGGAAGCATCTCAGCCTGCAGGTGTTTCTGCTCCAGGAGACTTGCTCACCTTGACTGACTGAAAACCAGACCACTGACTCAGGCTCCCACATGATCGCTGACTTGCACATGGCATCCAGTGGCCCTCAAAGGAGAGCCCACAACCCCTTCCAGTTTGGTGTTCTCCCTCCCTCTTCCCCGCTCATAAAAACCCCTGCTGGCACTGAGATGCTAAGATGGTCTCTGTGATGAGTCTCCCATCTTCTCAAGCTGCCTGCAGCTCTTGAATAAACTGAAGTTTCCTTCCATCAGCTCTGATCTCTTGATTGATTATGGGCTTTGGAGCAGTAGGCAACCAAACCTGAGTTCAATATCACACCTAGTGTTTAGGGGTGACCTGTTGTGATGACAACTCCTAGACAGAGGAGGCAAGTACCTTTGGGCAACATGTGAAGGTACGAGTTTTCATTTCACGGTCCTTTCCCAACAGATACCCAGGTCTTTTATTTAGTAGAAAACGTTGGGTTTCAAAAATATATACCTTGCCGAAACCGGTTTGGCTCAGTGGATAGAGCGTCAGCCTGCGGACTGAGAGGTCCCGGGTTCGATTCCGGTCAAGGGCATGTACCTGGGTTGCGGACACATCCCCGGTGGGGGATGTGCAAGAGGCAGCTGATCGATGTTTCTCTCTCATCGATGTTTCTAACTCTCTCTATGTCTCTCCCTTCCTCTCTGTGAAAAATCAATAAAATATATTAAAAATATATATATACCTTGATTTTATTTTAGGTGTTTGTTTTCTTTTGTTTAGCTGTATTTTAATTAAGTGCCTTCTCATGTTGATGATTAAGGAGATGTTCACCCTGAGCATTATACTATTGCTTTCTTTTTTAAAAAAATATTTTTATTGATTTCAGAGAGGAAGGAAGAGGGAGAGAGAGATAGAAACATCAATGATGAAAAAGAATCATTGATTGGTTGCTTCATGCATGGCCCACATTGGGGATCGAGCCTGCAACCAGGTCATGTGCCCTGACTGGGAATCAAACAGTGACCTCCTGATTCATGGGTTGACGCTCAACCACTGAGGCAAGCTGGCAGGGCCCATTGTGTTTTTTGTTTTTTTTTGTTTTTTTTGACTGGCATGTCAGAAGTTTATATTTTGGGGTTTTGAGAAACTAGTAAGCATCAAAAGTAAATCTTCATAGAAAATTCTATGATAATATCAAGTTGTTGATCTTGATGTAAAGTAAGTTAAGTGATTCTCCAAATCCATCAAGACATAATGAATTTTGTAGGGTAAAGTATGAAAGAGCTAATTAAAACTCATAATAAATAAAGCCCCCAAATGCCACTGCCCAGCAGTCAGGATTCATTTGCAATGCACCATGGGCTGATCTGACATTAGATGACCTTTCTGAACTTGGCCAACTACAACCCATAAACATTTCTTAAGATTACAAATGCAGATTAACAAAATTCACTCAGAAAACAAGAAACAAAACTCGCCAGCACTTCTCGGTGTTTATTAGCCTAAATAAGCAATGGAACAGAAGACAATTTGAGTGGTTGCTTCATGTAGATCAACGTGAGCAGTGACACTGAACTTGCAATTCTCATGAATCTGTAGGTTGAGATGGGAATTTTGAATAAACCACCCCTGCTGTCTGACAGGGTGAAGAAGTGGGGTCACCCCCAGTCTATTAACACTATGTACTTTTATCCTGTGTTTGCAATTTAGACTTTAGAAAAAGACAGCAGAAGAGCCCTTCCCCAAGAGACATGAGAAGGGGGAACTGTGGCTTCAGGACACTTCACAGTTTTAACCTGAATGTCCTGACCAGGTCTCCATATTTCACTTATCCTGTGTTCTTCTTTCCATTTTTCCAACTTTGTTTTCCTGCTTATCTTCCTGACCCATTTCTTCAATGTCTGCTCTTATAGGTTCCTGTCCTATTCTCCCTTTGACTTGATGTTTACTGAGTACCTACTATATTCCAGGCTTTGTAGTAGATTCTAAAGCATAGAAAGGAGCAAAAGAGCAGTTCCCTGCCCTCAAGGAACACAGTCTAGGGTAAATGTTATCACCTTTAATCCTCACCAAACCCTGGGAGGTACATATCATTTTCTCATTCACAAAGGAAGACACTGGAAGTCAGAAAGTTTAAGGAATGTGCCAAAAGTAACACAGCCAGAGGGACGCACAGATGAGACTGATCCAAGGGTTAGCCCCTTAGCTTCCCAACCAGGACTCAGATTCCTGGATCCCCTCCTCACTTTGCCCTCATTCTTCACTTAGTACTTCTAACTCCTAACCATTTACTTTCAATTTTCCCTTTGGAGAAGGCAGACAATTATTTTAAGTAATAAAAGTCTGTTAATTTTCAAACCCAGTTGTTGAAAGCCCTGTAAAAAGAGTAAGACTTGGTGTTAGTCTAGCTTTCTACAGGTGATCATGGAAGCCAGGCCTCAAAGGTGATATGATTGTAATTAGCTAGTTATTAATAATAGGGAAGGAGCAAAGGGAAGGCCAGACATTATAGACTAGACATTTGGGCAGCTTCACCAAGAAGGTACAACTTTGCACTCCCCAGGGATCCACTAGGCCATTCCCCACAGATTACTGAGGGAAGGGGCCCCTCAAAGGGGAGGTAGATGCATGCACAGTGAAGTTGGGGTAACTAGGGAAGGTGCTTGCTGTCAATCAAACCTGAGAACAAAGATCATTGTCCAGAATAGTTAGGGCCAACTATAAGCCTGTGAAATTTTGAATACAAAATCCCCCAAACGCGTTGGTGGTATAGTGGTGAGCATAGCTGCCTTCCAAAATCCCCCAAACGAAGGAATTCATGCTCTCTTGGCTCTTGGCTCTTGGCTGTCTCAGTTCTCTGGTTCCTTTAGCTTTGGTCCTGCCCATGTTCCCTCCATAACCACATAGCCATGTGGCCATGTGGAACCCATACACAATGAACTAATGGACTGCAGCTGGGAACACAAACTAAGCTAGCCTATTGCTGAATTGGTGGGACAAAGGGACATGAGAACTTGAAAACTAAGAGGTTTGATCCCTCAGAAATAAAGCTTTCTACAATACCTCATCCTCCTGTGTGAGTCTGAGAAGATTCTTTTTCTTGTGATAGTGCAAGAATTCCACTCCCATAAGCAACAGGTGGGGACGAGGACCTCTCCTCACTGGTAACAAAGGGAATTAAGACAAAAGTAAACCCATTTTTTTTAAAGGATTGCTGCTTAACTTTCCTTTAGCCTGTCTAATCTTTTATAGGTTTATTGGTATGAGGGTTGGACCCTGATTCCTAACTCAATAACTTCTGGTTCCTTTCCAGTCACATTATTAAAGCATGAAATGTTGATAGATGTATAAATAGAATACTGGGGACCAGCTATAATTGTAAGAACTATCAATCATGGTCGGTTAACCGTGATTGTTTTATTCTGATTAAAGAAGGCACATACTAACCTAGCTGGGAGTTACACATGGGTCCTGGGAGCTCACCTGAAAATGCAGCCTATCCTCCCCATCAGGGAGCTGCCTATTATCATGGAAATATTAACAACCTTGTTGCAGAAACCAGAGACACTAGCCCTTTGAAGACCACCAGCCTTTGCATATCTCCAACTACATTAGGTTTTTGCATATCTCCAGCCCATTTGGCATAACCTTTTGCCTATTACCCATGTAATCTTTGTCCTTCTACCCAATATAAGCAGTTGGTTTATGGTGGGGTGCAGAGCAGATTTTTGTGGATGACCTGCTGCCCTCCTATACTGCTGACAGTATTGGAATAAATGCTCATTTCTGATTCAACCATCTCTACTTAATTGGCTCAAGTAGTGACAGGCAGCACAGACCCATTGATTGCCCAGTTAAATGTGGCATATAATAGTCCAAGAAAAGAGAGAGGTGGGGAGGACATAGAGGATGAGAGAGAGAGAGAGAGAGAGAGAGAGAGAGAGAGAGAGAAGGAAAGGAAGGAAGGAAGGAAGGAAAGAAGGAAGGAAGAAAGGGAGGAAGGAAGGAAGGAAGGAAGGAAGGAAGGAAGGAAGGAAGGAGAAGGAAAGACTACCTTCTTTAAAGAAAGGGGGATAGAATTCCTTCATTGATGCATATCATGCAAGTTTGCTGTAAACGAACCATTATATCATCGTTAAAATAATTTTCCATAAGAAAGAAGGGGGGAAAATGAAGTCCATTAATTCTTTGCTATCAAATTAAAGGAGAAAATATATAAATACTAGAGGCCTGGTGCACAAAATTTGTGCACTGGTGGTGGAGTGGGGGTTGTCCCTCAGCCCATCCTGCACCCTCTCCAATCTGGGGCCCCTTGGGGGATGTCCAACTGCCAGGTTAGGCCCGATCTCGCAGGGATTGGGCCTAACCTGGCAGTCGGACATCTCTCTCACAATCTGAGACTGCTGGCTCCTAACCACTTGCCTGCCTGCCCGCCTGCCTGATTGCCCCTACCTGCTTCTGCCTGCCAGCCTGATCACCCCCTAACCATTCCTCTGCCGGCCTGATTGACATCTCACTGCTCCCCTGCCAGCCCGATTGCCCCCAACTGCCCTCCCCTACCAGCTTGGTCACCCCCAACTGCCCTCCCCTGCCAGCCTGGTCACCCCCAACTTCCCTCCCCTACCCGCCTGATCTCACCCCCAACTGCCCTCCCCTGCTGGCCTGGTCACCCCTAACTGCCCTCCCCTGCCAGCCTGATGGCCCCCAACTGCCCTCCCCTGCTTGCCTGGTTGCTCCCAACTGCCCTCCTCTGCCGGCCATCCTGTGACAACGTGGAGTGGCCATCTTGTGGTGGCCATCTTGTGACAACATGGGGGTGGCCATCTTGTGATGACACAAGGGCGTGAGGGTCAATTTGCATATTACCTCTTTATTACATAGGATAAATAATAAAGTAAAATAAGACCAAGTTACAATTCCAGAGGAAAGAAAGGAGAAATAAATTAATCTCTTTGAGTCAAACTGTATAGGAAGACAATCTCATTGGAAACAATGAGACCTAGAACAGAAATTGATCAGTTGGGAAACAGGACAAGAGAAAAGAGAAGAAAACAACAAAACTTACAAAATACTAAACCTGAAGTGTAGGGTTAACATTCACCTAATGATACCTAACACCTCAGATTAATGAGGCCCTTTCAAAAGAATCTAACATTTACCTATTACTGAAGAATGTGACTATCAATTAAAATAAGACAACAATGAAAAGGGATCAAATTTTACTTGCTTCTCAGTTTTAAATAAAGGTAATTTACAGAAAGAGCTGAGGCCTGATCACCCCCTTCCTCAATAAGTAAACAAAAAAGACACCGTCAAAGTAAAAAAAACATCCAAACCTGTAAGAATTTTTATGAGTTTATTTGAGCCAAACTGACAACAATTGCTGGGAAGCAAAATCTCAACAAATTGAGAAAATGCTCTGAAAAATGGCAATTTTGCACCTTATTTTATACATTACAATCAAAAGAGGAGGTATAAGTGGGTTACATGAAATCCATTGGTGATAGATTAAGAAGGCGGGAGAAAGCAAAGTGGGAAAACCTCTGGGGATTAGATAAAAAGTAAAATGATAGACACATACTTCTATATAGGTGGGTACAGGATAAAAACAGTCAACAATTAACACAATAACAATAATAATGAGGGGATTTTTGGTTGTAATTGTGTTTTGAGGGGTCCAGGAAAAGGAAATTATTTACTTTTTTGTTGCAAAAGCATGTTTATCAGGTGTGTTATCCTAGATTCAAAGACAGCAGACAGGCTCCATTAAAGTGAAGGTTGACTTTTGTTAGAGAAAAATACTGCCTTAGGACATGACTACTGGGGTGAACTGCTTTTAGTTAAAAAGTTTTCATTTCCGACCATCCTATGTGGTTACTTTAGGTCTCTGAGTTTGTAAGGTCACCATGCAGGCCTTTCCTGAGCTTGTCAGGTTTAGTATGTGGCTCATTTTTGTCCACAGCACTAATAAATTCATCAGTGAAAACTTTCTGTCAGTAATCACAGACCTCACTGTAAACATGACTTTCTATCAGGACAGGAGTCTAGAGGTGGATTAAAAACAAACAAAAACCACAAACTTTATCTCTGATTCAATCTGCAACTAAATAAATGATATACATAGAGTGCTTTCAATAGGAGATCACAAAGATTTCCCCCTAATGCATAGCTTTTAAAAAATCATTACTTCTCTGGCAAGCACTCTAATCTAATTATATGTCTTTTACATTAATTCTATCTGGATTTACCCTAATTACATATATAAACAAATAAAAAATCAATCCATTTCATATCCATAAATAATTAAACTATTTCAGACTTATGCAGAATTTTTAATAATTTTATTTCTGAAATACATATTTGGTTAATAGAATTTGCAGCAAATTATATGTAGAGAGGGAAAAAAGTACTTTATCTCCATCAAATAATAGAAGCACATCCATTTGTTATTTTTTAAATGGTGACAGCAAAATCAATTCTAAGGGTGAAAAGGAAAATGAGATTCTGAATTTCTCACCATACCTTCTAGTTTCCTTGACACACTAATTAGTCTCCCACTCTCTTTCCGTATGCCTTATAGGATGTTTGCTTGGAGAAAAAAAATGAACCTGGCAAAACAGAAGTGACTAATGAAAAGGACAAGAGAGAAGTGACAATTCCTTTGAATGGAGCCATTAGCTATGTTATAAGATAGGAGAGGGCCTCATCTCCCCCAGTTGTTGCTGGGGCGGAGTTCTTGCAATATACCAAGAAAAGGAATTTTCTGAGATTCACAGGAGGATACTATATTATAGAAAGCTTTATTTCTGTGGACTTACACCCCTGGGTTTTCAAAGTCCCATTTTCCTTAGTCCAGTCATAAAAGAAGGGTATTTTGGTATTTGTACAATTAAGGATGGCATATCCTTTCGGTATTACTTCTCAAGACTATTATTCTTCTCTGAGACTCAAGAGATATAAAGGATACTCTCTTACCACCATCAGAGCTAGTGTCCATGTTGAAGCAGGGTCCAATCCAGCAGGATCACGCTAGCTTAGCTTGTGTTTTCCTGCTGCAGTCCATTAGTCCATTACATGTGGCGTCCACATGGCATTGGGCCATATGGATGAATGTCAGAGAGCCAAGAGTCACAAGAGTCACAAGAGTCACAAGCCAAGTGTGCCAAGAGCAACAAATGCACAAGAGCAACCAAGAGAGAGCCAAGCTTGCCAAGAGAGCAAACTCCTTTGTTTAGGAGACTATGTATTGCCAAATTTTCACAAGCTTGCAGTGGCCATGCCCATTCTTGCCAGTGACTTCTGTTCCCAGGAGTGACTGACAAACAACCTTCCCTTTGTCACCCCAACTTTACAAGCCCTGAGTCTATCTTCCCTTTGCTGGACCCCGGCCCCCAGTGTTTTGCAGGGAATAGGCTGGTGGTTCCCTGGGGAGTGCAAAGTTGCAGCTTCCTGGTAAAGCTGTCCAAATGACATGCCTACAATGTCTGGCCTTTCCTTTGCTCCCTTCCTATAATTAATAACTAGCTCATTACAATGGTATCAGCTACATGCTGTTTTCAGGTCTCCAGGTCTCAACATCCTAACATTTTCAGTTGTTTACAGAAATTCCCATGGAGAACTACATACTGTACATAGCTCCATCCTTGGTACTTTGGTATTTGTACAATTAAGGATGGCATGACCTTTCTGCATTGCTTCTCAAGACTATTCTTCTTCTTCTTTGAGACTCAAGAGATATAAAGGATACTCTCTCCTACCACCATCATCTTTGAAGTTTAGAATAAAATATTTTAAAAGTTTTGAATCTCAAATATAAATGACAGCCAAATTCCCTGATTGTTTTGAAAACTAGTTATCTGTACTAGTTTGCAGCCAGACCTTGATAATTTAGTAAAAATAATATAAGTATGATTTTAAATTAAGGGGGACTATTTGAACACTTGGGATTTTAAGAGGTCCTTGACACAACAAAGAAGCAGATTTTGGTTTTCAGTAGAAATTACCCAACACAGGAAAGCATGTGAGTGGACCCAATGTCATCAAGAACTGATAAAGTCCCGTGGGGAAGGAAACATGATTTTTCTTCTCTTTCTGAGTTCTGCTGGCTAGACTAATAATCAAATTAACATGAGACAGATTAACAGGAGACAGTGGCCAAAATTATTACCTGTGTGCAATCAGGGATTCCATTAAAATGTGAGACCAAAGTCACATTGGGCACTTAGGCTTATCTGCCATCGTGAACTAAGGAGAAGGAGTGGGAGTTTGTGGTTTGGGGCTTCAAAGTACAGGAAGACAGTTCACACAGAGATAGCAAAGCAAATGCTTGGTAAATAAATGTTTGTTGGGCCATCTTGAGAATGCACAGAGGATCAAATGGACCTGCTAGGTTCCTCCTTGTCTATCACCCACTGGTCTATGTTAAAATTAGCTATCTCTGCCGAAACCGGTTTGGCTCAGTGGATAGAGCGTCGGCCTGCGGACTGAAAGGTCCCAGGTTCGATTCCGGTCAAGGGCATGTACCTGGGTTGCGGGCACATCCCCAGTAGGAGATGTGCAGGAGGCAGCTGATCGATGTTTCTCTCTCATCGATGTTTCTGACTCTCTATCTCTCTCCCTTCTTCTCTGTAAAAAATCAATAAAATATATTAAAAAAAAAAAAAATTAGCTATCTCTAATGATACCTCCCTTCCTGGAGCAGGTCTTCTATCTGAATTCTTTCAGGCAGTCAGGGGGAAGGTTCAAGGTTCTTCCTGAGTCTTTCGTTTCTTAAAAATAACCAGCTTAGCATAATCAATATATTTTTTTAAAAAAATTAAATCTTTATTGTTCAGATTATTACATTTGTTCCTCTTTTTTTCCCCCCATAACTCCCCTCCTTCCAGTTCCCACCCCACCCTCCGCCCTCACTCCCCACCCACTGTCCTCATCCATAGGTGCACGACTTTTGTCCAAGTCTCTTCCCGCATCCCCCACACCCCTTTCCCCCCCAAGAATAGTCAGTCCATTCTCTTTCTATGTCCCTGATTCTATTATAATCACCAGTTCATTCTGTTCATCAGATGATTTATTCACTTGATTCTTAGATTCACTTGTTGATAGATGCATATTTGTTCATAATTTGTATCTTTACCTTTTTCTTCTTCTTCTTCTTAAAGGATACCTTTCAGCATTTCATATAATACTGGTTTGGTGGTGATGAACTCCTTTAGCTTTTCCTTATCTGTGAAGCTCTTTATCTGACCTTCAATTCTGAATGATAGCTTTGCTGGATAAAGTAATCTTGGTTGTAGGTTCTTGGCATTCATCACTTTGAATATTTCTTGCCACTCCCTTCTGGCCTGCAAAGTTTCTGTTGAGAAATCAGCTGACAGTCGTATGGGTACTCCCTTGTAGGTAACTGAGTTTCCTTCTCTTGCTGCTTTTAAGATTCTCTCTTTGTCTTTTGCTCTTGGCATTTTAATTATGATGTGTCTTGGTGTGGTCCTCTTTGGATTCCTTTTGTTTGAGGTTCTCTGCGCTTCCTGGACCTGTAAGTCTATTTCTTTCACCAGGTAGGGGAAGTTTTCTGTCATTATTTCTTCAAATAGGTTTTCAATATCTTGCTCTCTCTCATCTTCTGGCACCCCTATAATTCTCATGTTGGTACGCTTAAAGCTGTCCCAGAGGCTCCTTACACTATCTTCGTATTTTTGGATTCTTTTTTCATTTTGCTTTTCCGGTTGGGTGTTTTTTGCTTCTTTGCATTTCAAATCTTTGACTTGATTCTTGCGCTCTTCTGGTCTGCTGTTGGGAGTCTGTATAATATTCTTTATTTCAGTCCGTGTATGCTTAATTTCTAGTTGGTTCTTTATCATAGCATAGAGAGTCTCATTAGATTTCTTGTAAATATCAATAACTTTATCGGCGGCTTCTAGACAGTTCTTGAGAGACCTTAAAAGTGTGGTTCTGAACTCAATATCCTCCCTTGATAGTTTTGTCCTGTTTCTTTGTCTCCGCATTTTTTTTGCTTTCTTGGTGCACCCCCTAGAGGTCTTTGTGCGTAGTCTTGTTGTAGTTAAGCCTTGATTGTTGTAGTTAATACTGGGGGGATTTGACTTCCAGGCCAACTGGCTGTGAGAGTCAACTGTGTCTGCAGTGGGAAAACTTCTGTCCTCTGGGGAGGTGCTAATCTAGCCTTTGCCTGAGGCTATCTGGCAAATGGCTCTGCGCAGGGCTTGGGCAGGGCAGGTCGCACGGGATCAAACTTCGGGGGAGGGAGCAGTTATGGCTGCCCTCAGTCCCGTCCCCAGAGGCTCTGCTTCTCAGAGTCCCAGCAACCGCTGCAAACCTCAGAGAGAAAGCTGCCCTCGCGTTCCCACCGATGCCAGACAGTCCCGCTTCTCCCGTTTGAGTCTGGGTCCCTAGAGACTCGCCCGGATCTGGAGCTCAGAGCCTGGGACTCCTTCTCTATTGAAAACTACAACCGCGCCCTCAGCCACCAGCCCACTCCGCACGCACCTCGGTACCTTTGTATTTTCCACACTGCGCCTCCTCTGAGCCTCGGTATGCTGTTCTCTTTCCTTCTATTTGAAGAATCTCTCCTCAGCCAGCCTTCCTGTGGTTCTGGGTGATGTCCGTTCTGTCTTTTAGTTGTATTTTTGAAGTTGTTGTTCGGGGCAGCAAACTCCGGTGTTTACCTATGCCGCCATCTTGGTTTTTCCCATCAATATCTTTTAAGAGGCATATTTTGGAATGGCACTCTCTGCCTCCCTTCAGTAATAATACATAAGAAATGTCTCTGTTGTTGTATTGTTTCAGGCACATTTATATTCTATCATAATTTTTTTATTCAAATGCCCAATTACACTCCTGAGGAAAACTAAAGCAGATTTAAAAGGGGGAAGGGAGGGGAAGAAACAAGGAAAAGCATCTTTCAGCTCTTCATTTTTATCTTCAGCTACTCTTCAAAATTTGACTAAAAAGCTAATGTGGGGTTTTTTCCCCACTAGAGTGAGGTCTGAGGTTATGTATGCCTGCTAGAATTTTGAAAAGCTATTAATGGAATTAGCGTTAGCTAAGATAAATTTTTAAAATTTAGGGTTAAAGCATCAAGTTAAAATTTAGGGCCTAAATTCAGGGGAGAAAATTCTGTTGCCAAGGAAATGAGTGCAGATGCACACCTTAATCTTCTCTATATCCAAGGGCTAATTCTAACTTGAAGTTAAACTTCTACACACACACACACACACACACACTCACACACATACACACACACACACACTATTGACTTGAGGACACAAAGCATCAGGCTTTACCAAGTGAAAGTAATTTCCTGAAGCAATCCCTTACCGACTATACATTTCAGAATGGTTCCTGCTAGTTAACCAGGTGGGATGGACCATCGATTCCAATCATTTTCTCAGGAAACTCCTGCCTAGGGATAGCTCTGTCCACTTCAGGGGCTTCTCCAGCCACATTCCTCTCCATGGCTCATCTTGCCAGCTTCTGATATTAAGGGACACTTTATCTCTCTCTGCCCCTCTGTTTTCTGTCTACAAAATTTGAGGAGCCTTCTTTCCTTGCTAGGTTAATATGAGAAATGATGAATGCTTATAAAATAAAATTATGTCATACATTAGAAATTGTGTATTAAACTCAATATCAGTAAGAGCTATCATTTCAGCAGTTTAGTGAAGGCAGCTGAGGTATTAGACTTTTTCCTTGTTCAGAGAAAGAGCCCATAATAACGTCCTTTAAATGCCCACATGGATAATTACCATGGATGTGTGGATGTTACCCTGACATGCAGAGTAGAGCAGCTATCTGTAGTAGTCAGGGGCTTTGAAGTTCAGCTTACGTGCTTCTCTAGAATGAAGGAATTTGGGGTTCTTCTTACCAGCAAAATCAGTCCTCAAGTGCTGCCTTCTTGGTTACTGTAACAACATGGTTTTTCAAAATGGTGGAAGTAGAAAATCTAATATCACAATATTTTTGTCTACTGTTATTGTTTTTATACAGTCATTTCCTCTTTTGAGCCTTAGTAGCTTTTAATTTCTGTCTGCCCTTCTCTACCAAGAAGAGATGAACAAGCTAAATGAAAATTGCTACTAAAATATATTTTAAAATGTAACAGTGTTTTCTTTCTCCAATTACTGACCAGGGCTGTCAGAGCAAAATATTGGATAAGATCACTGGGTCGGTGTGGCTCAGTGGTTGAGTATCAGCCTATGAACCAAGAGGTCATGGTTTGATTCCCAGCCTGGGTTGTGGGCTCGATCCCTAATGTGGGGTGTGCAGGGTGCAGCCCATCAATGATTCTCTCTCACCATTGATGTTTCTATCTCTCTCTCTCCCTCTTCCTTCCTCTCTGAAATCAATAAAAACATATTTAAAATAGAATAAAATATTGGATACGATCTATGTTTTGGTATTTTTTTTTCGTGTGGATGGAGGTAAGGCAGACTTTTTTCTAATTGTGCTTAAAACTTAGAGAGCAGGGTAGTGAGCAACAAGTACAGATTTCAAGGTAACCATTGTTAAATGTCCAATTTCCTACTTAGTAATATTAGTTCAGAAAGTTTCAGATCAAAGCAAAGTAACAGAATTCATCTGAAGTACTTAAAAAAAAAGATTTGTTTCCAAACCAGGTTGTCCAGAGGTTCGTCATGTCATCAGAATGTCTGCATTATTTTTCTCCAGTTTTCTCACACTGGCTTCCCTAGGGAGCACCTGTGGTTATAGCAGTTGTTAAAAAATATTTTGACACTTGTTAAAATAATAAGATTGTTATAGCTCCCATACCAATGGGATTTGGTGGTAGGGGAGAGAGATTGGATTCTATTCTGAATACAATAAGGAAAAGTGGAGGTTTACATAGCCAAAAAGCAGGATGAGGAGTCCATGGGTGGAAAATTACTAAGAGGAAACATCAGAGGTTAGCAGGATTCTGGCTAAAACTACTTGATGGGATTCATGCTGAAGGCAGACAAGGGTGATCAGATATTATCTGGGGATGGTGGGGATATGAAATTTGATTAGATATTGAGAGTGATCAGGTATCAGATTCTTGATAAACTGACTTAGCAGGATTCTTGCTAAAACTGGGATCCTGAGGACATGCCCAAGGATGGGGCCTAGTCAGGCTCAGAAGAGCCTGTTAGTTGGTCACAGAGAAAATCTTTGTCCAAATTCCAGACGCCCTGTCCTCATGGAAAAGAAGGAGCCAAGTTCCTGCCTTTCCTAACCATCCAGAAAACACATGACTGGACCATCACATGGCAAATGCCAGCACATGGGGATACTTGTGTTAACTGAAACTAGCCAGGGCCCATCTCAAGAGCTGGCATGGGGCTATTGTCGTTCAAATCACACAGGGTAGGTGATTTTCTAAAGATATTCAGGTAATATTACAAGAAAAAAAGGGGAAAGATGCCAGCCAGTGAGTAACAAAAGTGTTTGGCATCTCTCTGAGCACTGATGGCCTCAGGGTATCCATCAGATTCCTGTCTGTGAGACTTCTGCATATAAAGTCCCTAAGGTAACATTGGGGTTATAACACAGACATGTGCAAATGTTAAATTGCTTTCTTTGCTCTTCCTGTAATTTTTATAAATAATTGTGAATTTTTGAGAAACTAGGTCAAAAGTGCCTCCCATAATTTGCAGAGCATTTGGTGTTCTCTGACCCCTAACATCCCCTAGACAGGAATGCTACTATGGTAACTGACTGCATTAAGGGACCGTGTAAGGCAGAGCCAGAGCACGTTCATTCCTTATATATTCTCAACCACCAAATTTCCTGTTTCCCTGGGCCAGTCATATATGTCTTAAAATGATCATGCTGAGGCAGGGCAAGGGGTGACACTTGCCCAGGGACTGACCCTGTCCGATGGAAACCTGCCATTCCTGCTTTTCTCAGTCACCCTCCACAAATCTTTGATCATGGTACTAATGCACCCAGCATTGGCCCCTGGCATAGGGAACTTAGTTCTGAGGAGCTCCCTGAAGACTCACAAGCACTGGGGGGATACTGAAAACATAATTGGGATCACTACACTTTCAGGAGCTGCTTGTACATTATGAGAAACCAGAGATGGACTGGAATGCATTGGAGTACACTCACTCACCCAGGGGTGGAGGGAAATATATACAGCAGAATGCTACAAGAAAACGAGGATGTTGGCCAGGTGTGAGTTCTTAACTTTAGACTATCATTTCTACAACATAGTCTTTGGTTGATTACATATTGTAAGATAACTTGTTTCTGTAATTTTTTTCTCTTTCAACTTCTCTCCAATACATTCTTTCACTATCTATTTTATTTTTACCTTTAAGTGTGATCAATATATTCATGCTGCCTTTTTCAAATATTGTATCTTAGATATCTAAGACAAAGATTACAAATATTTTAATCAAATAGTAATCTAAATAAAACAACCACAGCACTTGACAGACAGGTATCAATAAATATGCATCAAAAGGATGAATGAGTAAATAAATATTTTAAGGCTGTTTTTTTTTTTCAATGATTGGTACTTTTCTAAATTACAAATTTAAGAACCTCTAAATATATTTACCCAAACTATTGAAACATTGATATTTTAATCTGTTTCCTGAAAACAACTCTTCTTTAATTTATTATTCATTGAAATAAAATGTTTAAATCATTACATTGTAAAACATATTTGAGTAAAAGTTTACAAAACCTAAATGTGTAGTTTAAAGCGTATAATAAAATGAACACACATGAACTCAGCACCAAGATTAATAAATAGACTATTATCAATATCTTTAAAGCCCCTTCTCTCCTCAATTTAACCCCTCCTCCTCAGCTAATGACTATCCTAAATATTGTTTGCCATTCCACTACTTTTGTTCATGATTCTACTATTGTAACAATATGTAGTTTTATTTTTTCCATATTTAAATTCTATATAAATGGAATCGCATTGTATGTAATGCTGTCTACTGAGCTTCATTTACTAACAATATGTTTCTGAGATTGATGTGTATAGTTTTAATTATTTTTCGCTATTCAATATTTTGTTATATGGGGGAAAACCCAACACTATTTAACCATTTTCTTGTTAATGAGCATTTGAATTATTTCTATGTTTTTGCTATTGCACACAATACTGCTCTGAAGATTTTGTACATGTCTCCAGGGGCTCGTATGCAAGAATTTCTTCAAGATATATACCTTAAATAGAGTGATTAGGTAATACAATATGTGTGCACTCACATTTATTAGCTAATACATAATTGCTTTCCAAAATATACACTACCTGCAGTGGGTGAGAATTTATCTCTCCATATACCTGAAATTATCAGTTTTTCATTTTTGTATAATCTGAAGGTTTTAAAATGTTGCCTCATTATGATTTTGTTTTAAATTATCTTGTTAGTGAGCTTGAACATTATTTTATATGTTTATGAGATATTAGTGTATCCACTTAAAGGAAATAACTTATTTTTTTTAGTTTCCTATTGTTGCTATTATACTACAAATTACACCCATGTAGTAGCTTTAAAAAACATAAATTTATTATCTTCTTGAGGTCAGAAGTTTGAAATGAGTCTCATAGTGCTGAAGTCAAGGTGTCAATAAGATCTGTGTTTTTTTGATCTTATTGAAAGCTCTCGGGGAGAATCCATTTCCTTGCCTTTTTTGCAGCTTCAAGAATAGACATAAAATATGGAATTTTCATATATGCCCATAAAATTTTTATATTTATGTACTATACTGAATCTTTCATTTTTTGTATTGCTATCATTAATAATACATTTGCTTTCTATACTATCTGATATTAATATAGTTTTACCACTTTACTCTGGCTCATATTTACTTAGTATTTATATTTTTCTTATGTTTTATTGCCAAATTGTTGTGATCTAGTGTTTTAGATAAACATTTAAAAATGCATTGTTATTGGGTACTTTTTATAATCACTTAACATTCTTTGTCATTGTAACTGGAGAGTTTAGGCTATTTATATTTATTGTGATTATATGTTTGATTTTATTCCTTCCACTTAATTTTTTGGTAGTAATTAGTTTTTTACTTTTCTGTGTATGTCTATGTATGTACATGCACACATCTCTGTGTGTACATGTTTACGTTCTTTTCATACTTTCTTGTAAATAAACTGTGAATTTTTTTTCTTTTAATTCATACCCCCCCATTTGTTTGAATGTGCAGTTTGCTATTCTTTTAGCAGTTTCTCTATTTTTAAAAATAAAATTATTTTGGAATATCTTTAGATTTACAAAGAAGTTTCAGAGATATTACAGAAAGTTTGTATATAACCCTCACCCAGTTTCTCCTATTAACATTTTTCATTATTACAGTATATTTATCAAACTAGAAACCAATATTGGTACACTACTATTAAATAAACCCCATATTTTATTTAGATGTTACTAATACCCTTTTTATAATATTGTTCCAGGATACAATTGAGATTTCACATTGATTGTTGTTGATATTAAAACTGGGCAGTTTCAAGTGGATATGAAGGAAACTAAAGGAGCTCACGTCAGAGAAACTCAAATTTCTAGTCAATACAAATCAGGAGCATCTCCTAAGATTGGTGGTCCCCAAGAGAAATTGTTCTAATTGTTAAATAAAATGTTTACTTTTTCTCTATCTGGAACCAAGAAACAGCCTCACAGACACTGATGACTAAGTTTCAATAATGAAAAGATGAAACTATTTGCATTTGACATGACAAGAAAGGCCATATCATTGGCATAGAAATTCTCTTAATGGAATTTTTATCTTTGATAAGCAGATCCAGGAACTACAAAACCTGCCAGAAGAGGAAAGTTGATGATTTAAAAATATCTTAATGAGAATGTAATATCCTGCACTGAGAAAATACCATTTTACATTATTCTCTACTATGAGGTCTACAATTAATACCCACTACAACCCCTAACCCTGAGTCTTACCACATATTGAATTCAATGTCTTTGTTCCAATTCTTGGAGGGTTTTGGCTTTGGGTATCCCTTGGGAATTGATCCTAGATATATGGGATTGTGGAAGAAATTTTTTAAATTTTTTTTTCTTCCTTGCTTCACCTAGTTTCTTTCAAAGGCAGGCAGCATTTCCCCCAATGCATTCTAGTTATATAATGTCATTTATGCAACTTCCAAGGAACAAAATCCAGGGTTCTTATTGCTGAAACCTACAAGAAAAATTAATTTTCAACATTTTGTCATGGATAAATACATCTGGAAAAGCAAGTTACACATGGCGTCAATAAAATTTTTGCAGAATTTTTACTACCACACGATTAGTGCTGCTAATGGGGCGAACATATGTTTGAATAATTAGAGAACTTTCATATGGGATGACATCACCTACATATATGAGCTGAAGTATATGCCCCTATAAAATAAAACCAAATATTTTTTTGGGAGCAATCTAACTCATTAATAATCCCCAATCACTTCTCTCTCTCTCTCTCTCTCTCTCTCTCTCTCTCTCTCTCTCTCTCTCTCTCTCCCTCTTGGCCTTGCTGTGTGGCTCTGGGTATGCCATGTGCCCTCCAGGACTTGTAACTAATAAACCTTGTTGTTGTTTTTTTAAATACCTGGATGGTTGTTGATGAGGAACTTCTTGCAATCATGATAAGAACCACAGGGGCTGGTCCAGCCACAATATTGGCTCCAGTCAGGGGAAACGTCTATGGGCTATACCACAAGCAGTAGGACCCACATGAGTGCCCCCCCCCGCCAGGCATTCTTAGCTGATTGCATCACTATCAGATAGGCTGAGACACACACACAAAATAGTTACATTGCAAAAATAAAGTCTAAAGTCGGATTGCTTTGGGTTGAAGCATAGCTAGGTAATAGGGGATATATTGATATACAATACAGTTCTTTTTTATTTGACTGTGAAAGGAAGTAACTGAATTAAAAATATGACTCGGAATGCAAATGTAAAATTAATTTAAATATCATAAATAAAAAATTCATATTCTAGCCTGAAGCTCAAAATTCAATATTGCGTGAAAAATTAATGTAGGCCTATTTTGGATCCTTGAAATATCAAACATAGCTTGGTAGAAATTGTTTGCATATAAGGCAGGCTTCCTGAATAAGCCCAGATCACTCACCCTCTTGCACTCCACACATATACTCATGAACAAGGAGACATGTTCATCCATTCCACTACATGCCAGGCCCCATATCTGGTGCTGGGGATACAGTGGTGAGCAAAACGAACCCAATTCACACCCTCCTATTACTTTCACAGAATCACAAAATTCTAATATAAGCGCTATGAGAAAAATGTGCAGCATGGTCTGAGATTATTTAACAGAGGATGTAAATTAGTCTGAGAAGGAAGGTGGGGTATGAAAGAAGTTCCCAAGAAAGTAGAGTTCGTGGTGACAGTACAAGGATGAATAGGAGTTAATTAGACCAAAAGGAGAGTATGTGTGCTGGGAGAGGGGAAGCATGTTAGGCCTGGAGAAGAAGGAGGTGAGTGAAAGATGAACTGTGGTGAGAGGTGGAGGGGTAAGTGGTAAAGATGAACCTGAAGAGTTAGGCAGTACTGAGAACATGAAGGGTCTTGTGGCAGGTTCCCACAGCTTTGGAAACCAGGGAAAGTTTTAAGCAAAGAAATAACAAAACCAGATTTTAAGTTTAAAACATTCTAGCTGAAAGAAAAGGAATGCTTGAAGGGATGCCGGGGTGATAGTGGAGGCACAAAAATGGACAAATTAAAATAAATTTTTAGTGAAATCAATAGGGATTGGTAGAATAGAGAAAAAGAACATGTTAAAGATTGGTTATATAATGAGCATAGAAGTCAAGAATACTAGGACCCTTGAAACTCTGAAAAACAGAAAACAGCAAAATGAGCCACCAAGGATATTTTAACTAAATTTGCAGAATGCTATTTCTGTTCATTCATGTCATAAGATGATGATACCACACCTAGTGCAGTGGCTTGACTATCTGGCTGGAAAGCAATCCCACAAAGGCACATCTGCAGGGCCTTGGCTGGGCTTCATTAGAAACCCTGGAGTGCCATGGCATCCCTGAGAACTAGCCTCTAGGCTTTTTCTCCTAAGTAACATTGTTAACCAAATCATATGCTATTTGTAAAGTGAGCTGGCTGTTGTTTGCAGCTGAATTAGAGTGATGTATCTAACTGGCCAAGAACATCATGGCAGATTGCTTTTACCCCCGTCTCTGATTGTGCATATTTATTCTTTAAGACTCTGTCTAAGGATCAAGTTGTGAATTTGTCTCTCTTACCTTAGGTACATAATCCAAACAAACGGTCTGTTTTGACCTGGCTTGATTAGATACTGTAGAGCAATTTATTCACTTGTTGGCACGTTGTGTTAATTCTTTTAGGCTGGTATAGTACCAATTAGCACTTGGGAGTGGTTATTTGGTCAATTCACTTTCATTTAATCTACATTTATTGAACATCAGGCACTAATGAATCAGACACTGAGATATGCACTAGGAATAGAAAGACCCATAAGAAACTGATCTGGAGGAATTTACAGTGTAGTGGCAAAAGAAGCATAAATAATTAAATTAGTTCAAGTCATTTCCTTACATAGAAGATCTACTATGTGGCCATTGCTCTCCTTACCACGTTAGTATCCAATAAACCACTGAATCATGAGCTTCAGCACAAAACAAAGTACATCTTTTTTAGGGTGCTTGGAAAGGGTACAGGTGAGAGTATTGATATGATACCATTCACCTTTCTAATCAGCCCTGATGACAAAAGTTCCAAATAATGTTATTTTGGCTCATACCTAAAACTTAGCCTCTGATTTCTAGACCTGCCCCCCATCTTTGCTATCCATCTTTTATATGAAAAGTTTGCTTTACCCTATTTAAGACTGACAGTAGTAAAAACATCTACTACTTCATTCTTTGACTCATAAAATGGAAAAGAGTGACTACCATGTAAAGTCATAAACAAGGGCACATGGTTGAAAGATCACTCCTTCTATACCCTTTCAATGACACAGGTGAAGAATGGGTCTTGCTTCTATGCTTTGGTACATATGTGCTTTAAGGCTCATGAACCCAAAACATTAAGGGGATTTAGGCCAGGCCAGGGTCGATATGACACAGCCTAACTCAATCTCCCTGACATTTGCTGCTATGCCCATCTTCAAACACTCACTCTGCTTGAGCAGTCACTTTTAGATAGACTTAGAAATACGTGTTTCCTGAGAGGTGTCACAATACAGTGATTTTCCGTTAACATGATGCTTTGACTGCCAAGAATGCCTTTCCCTTCATCATTATTCTAGCCATTCTTTTGGAAGGGTATTATGCTTCTCACCTATATTTCTAATTCTTTTCACTTTCCAGATACATACAAGACCGCACTTTCCATCCCCTTAAACTAAGGTGTGGCTTGCTTTGGCCAATGCATTGTGAGGAGTCCATTTGTTGCTTCTGCATAGAAACATTTACTAGTGTCTTCAAAACTCTCCCTATTTTCTCTCCCCTTGTTGAACCAATTGAGGAGGTCAAGTGTTGAAGATTATGGTGCTACAGGCTGGTGAATTCTTCTATAGCCCTGGACCTCTGTGTCACCACATAGAGAAAAGCGGCCCCGGTGAGTGACCAGAACACAACAGAAATTTTATATGTGAGAAATAAGCTCCTGTGGTATTAAGCTCCTAAGAGTTTGGAGCTGTTTGTACTTGTCCTACAACCTACCCATCTTGACCAATAACACCTAACCAGCTCCTCCAGGAAGATTTACCTGCTAACGTTCCTGCATTTCTACAATATTTTTTCTTAACACCTGTTTTAGTGAATACCACACTGTGTCATGACTGTATCCCTTATACACCTGTTTTCCTCAGTAGCCTCTGACTTCCTCAAGGATGAGGGCCATGTCTTATTAATCTTTATACCCCCCCAAAATTGAGCACAGTTTCTGGAATATAGTGCTCAATAAATGTTTATTGAGAGCTAGGTTCTATCCCTGGCTCTATTGATGAATAATTCATTTAATAGTTCTGTGCTGATAGCTTTTTCTTGTGAAAATGTAGATGAGAATGGCCTGTCTGCCCCCTCAAGGTCAAATGAGTTCATAAGAGTCAGAACAATTTGGAAACTAAAAGGATAGAAAACCATAAATGATGTCTGTTACGAGCTAGGGCCAGGACTGTTTGGGAAAGCAGCAGAACTAGAGGTTGTCTGTAGAATACATGGGGAGAATGCTTTTGAGTTTCTTTTATTTACATGAAATTCTCGGAATTTTTGCTTTCTTTTTTTAAAAAAGTTTTTGAGAAATCACTGGTGAAGACAGAGGACAAGAGGAGCAATTTTTCAGGCCCCACAATCCTTTGAGCAAATTCTCATCCTTTATTTCCTGGACTGTTCAATTAGTGGCTTAAAAATAATTCTCCCGACATAGGAGTTGAACACAGAACATTGTAGCCAATACTATGGATACCCTGTTCATCTCTCCCCAGAGCTCAGTGCTCCAAGTCCACCCACAGCTTCTTACTGCCAATATGTCTAACTTTCTATTCTAGAGCTTTCGCAGGTTCCAGAAATGTGTTCCGTCTGTACAAATCTCAAGCCCAAAGTTCTTTGGTGTCCCTGGCAGCAGCCCTCAACCAATGATGGAATAAATGTTGGTGGATAAATACCTTTTTGATGGGAGAACTCTGAGCCATGCTTTACAAAGTGGATTAGGGACCTCCTGAGGGACAGAGCCCTGAATGCCTAAAGCAGGGGTGGGCAAACTTTTTGACTCGAGGGCCACAATGGGTTCTTAAACTGGACCGGAGGGCCGGAACAAAAGCATGGATGGAGTGTTTGTATGAACTAATATAAATTCAAAGTAAACATCATTACATAAAAGGGTACGGTCTTTTTTTTTTTTTTTTTTTTAGTTTTATTCATTTCAAACTGGCCAGATCCGGCCTGCGGGCCGTAGTTTGCCCACGGCTGGAAAGCAATCCTGCTTCCTTTCCATCCCAGCTTCACCCCTCCACCCACACATACACTCCTCTGTCTGATCTTCCTAGGCTCCCTCTGCAAATAAATGATTTGAAATAAAATTATTTATAAAAAATATTTTATTTTAGAGAGAGAGGAAAGGAGAGAGAGATAGAAACATTGGTGAGAGAGAAACATCGATTGGCTGTCTCCTGCACGCCCCCCACTGGGGATTGAACCTACAACCCAGGCATGTGCCCCAACCGGAAATTGAACTAGTGACTTCTTGGTGCATGGGTCGATGCTCAACCACTGAGCCAGGCTGGAATAAAATTCTGACTCTAGCTTGGCCTCTGAAGAACCCAATGTAAAATAACTCTCCTTTCCCAATCTATTTCTTATGTTTCATATGAAATATATTAAGAAATATTTATTTCTTAAATAACAACCATAAAAAATAACATGCAAACAATTTAAATAAAAGTAAACATAGAAATAAAATCATAAAATAATGGGAAATTAAAAGCTACTGCTGACTCCTGCACAAATAGACATTTTTCAAATTCATAAAAATTCTTCAGAGCAATGTTGATCTCTCAAAAGAGCCAGTGTGCAAAGCACCCTGTCCATCATGGGAAATTCTTTCAAGGGCATCCTTTTTTTCTCTTCGGGGGGTGGGGGGGTGGGGTGGGGTAGGGCATTTGGATATTAGGTCCATCTGCTGCTCCCTGGGAAGGTATGGATGGTGTGTGCCAAAGCTCAGTCAGATCTTCAAAAGGACACCGATCCTTCAGGTGCAAGCATGAGATTTATAACATGACACAGGTATCTCACCCCTAGCTCTGGAGCCTCAATCTGTCTCTTGGAGTTTCCATTCAGTCACTGGGGAAGCAAAGTAAAGACCAGGTCGCTTGTCTTTTTCCTACTCCGAAGTTTGAAATGGCTGATTAAAATAGAGACTGTCTTTTATCAGCATTCTGACAGCCATGGCAGAATTGTTCCTCTAACCTCATTACCTTTTGATTTCTAGCTTCTTCTCCAATATTGTTTTCTGCATTTCAAAGAATAAATTAGATATAATTTTCACCATGGCTTACATATACACTGTGGATGTCAGAGCTAAAGCTTGCCTCCTTATCAGTAAAGCAGGCCCCAGAGAAATAAAAAGCACCACAGGAATAATTTAGCCCTAGAACCGTGGCAAGGGGAGGGAAAATGCCACCAAGAGTATTTTAGAAATTCATAAAAACCATGCTCATTTTAGCAAATGGAATTCTTTCACTCTCATGAAATCTCTCAGGTTATAAAAAGACTAATTATTAATAACAAAGAAGCTTTGAGACACTGGTTGAGAGGGAAAATGTATGCAAACTTGGGCTGAACATATGCGTGTGTCTGGCCACTTCGGCCACTTACCCAATTGGCACCGAGGGCAGAGCATAATACACATTAATTGCTAAGAAGCTGAAGTTATTGCATCCCCCACTGTGGAACAGTTCAGGCATCTGCAGTGAGAGTGCGTGTGTTATTACAATGACCATGGGCAGCCTTTTAGACGTCCTAGGAAATTTGGAAGTGGGTTTGGGAGCAATATCAATTTATGCGAAACCAATTCCATAACTGGCCCTGAGTGAAGAAACTAGAAGGGCGCCTGTTTTGGAAATAGAACATTTTCAGATTAGTTGGTTGACTTTTTCATATCATCCTCATTCTGGAATTCTTTTCCATTCATGAATTGTTTACTTTACTGTGTTTTTTGAACAATGAATACGGACCTAGTAAAATGTTCACCAGATATTTCACTTTTATGTGTTCATTCATTTGTTTTATAAAGATTTATTGAGGACTTAGTGTGCTGAAGGCACTATCATCTAAAATTTACTTAAATAGAGGGCTCCCTGCGTCTCACCGCCCAGGACCAGCAAGTTACCAGCCCACGAGTTTCGGTGCCCATTTGGACTTTCACAGTCAGAGATGGCAGCAAAGGCGGCATCATCGGAAACCACCATGCCTTGGTCTTGTCATCCAGTATATGCAAGATACTGGCAACATTATTGTCAAGCAATGGCTTGGATGCGAAGCCACCAGAATGCTTATCGGAAGGCCGTGGAGTCTTATTTCAGCTCCCCATAGTCGCCAGGCTGAGATGAAGCGCTTGTACCTGGACAGCACCCCCAAGATCCAGGCCAAGGAGGCCGCCTTGCACCTGAGCTTTAACAAGCACTTTGACTAAAAGCAGCCCAAGTACTGGCTGGTCATTCTGCTGAAGTTCGGAGTCCCAGGAACTGGGCCTCCAGCCATCACCGCCTTCCTCTTGGATTTGCTCCTTCATTAGCTTCTGTGCATTTTCTCAGGGAAAGAGGACTTTGTCCTCAGAAATCAGCATTTTTACCAAAGTGCCAGTGGGTTCGTCATGAGGGGAGGGGGGCATAATGTAATATTTCAGCCTTTTGTAAGCAGCAGGGCATGTACTGTTGACTGTGTGTGAGATTTTTCTTTGACATAAAATGATTATTTAATTAAAAAATAAAAATATAAAATAAAATTTACCTAAGTAAAGATAATATCGAGGACATAGGTTACGTCATATATACGGTAAGCATTGGGCTAATTTACCTGAAGATATTAGCAGGATATGGTTGGCAGTCTGCCCCTGTTCTCACACCTAGCAACAGGCCCTTTACCAGTAAATATCTCTTTAAAGGATGAATAAAATGGTTTGGTTTCAAATGGTTATAGTCTGGGCTGGGCCACTGATGAAAACTGATTGATTCTCTAAAAGCAGGGTTTCAAACTTTTGTGGCCAGGTAGTCACACCTGAGTGGGCAGGAGAACAAGGGGGTGCCTCACTTGACATGAGGGCTTTCCGCTTCCTAGTCAGCACACCGGCCTCACCACCCTTCCCTCCCCCAGCTTTCCTGGGACTTTACAGGACCCTCTGGACCTCCTGCATGGAACCTGGACAAGTCACTGCTCTCCTGTCTCCTTTCCAATCCCAGCTGTCAGAGTCCCACACGAAAGAGAGAGCAAACATGAAGGATTTTTAGGAAGGACTTTGGCAAAGGGACTGTGGACAGGTGTGAAAGCAGGGGCAGAGTGCCAACCAGGGAGATGGTGCCCGGGAAACAGGGACCATTTAGGGCAGTGGTTCTCAACCTTGGCTGCACATTAGAATCACCTGGGAATCTTTTTAAAATCCTGATTTCTGGGCCTCATCCTCCGGAAATTCTGTTTCTTTGTTTTGGGGTGGGGCCACAACATTAGTAACAAAGAAATAGAATTTCTGGAGGATGAGGCCCAGAAATCAGGATTTTAAAAAAAGATTCCCAGGTGATTCTAATGTGCAGCTAAGGTTGAGAACCACTGATTTAGGGTCTCAAGGGATTGGGCCAGGTGGTCACACCTGAGTGGGCAGGAGAACAAGGGGGCATGGACACAAGATAGGCTGGAAGTGGGCACATTATCAGGGGGGTGGGGCCTCGTAATAGGTCAGAATTGGGCACCTGATCTGGGGGCAGGGCCATGTGATGGCCAGAAGTGGGCACCTGATTAGGGGGCGGGAGCCCAATGATGGCCGGACCCTTCAGTCTGCAGGGTCTATACACTGAGCCAAATCAGACATGGACCGAATCTATTTCTTTTCGAGGTAAAAGAAAATCTGCCAGGGGAAGCAGATGGGGGAAGATGGACACAGGAAAAATTATGGTACTTTGGAATATAAGCCACAGCAGGGGAAGGGAGGCCTGGTGTTATACACACAAGGCCCTCAGTCAAGACAGGGGGTCTCTATCTAAGTTACCAGCTGGGAGGGAGCCCAGGACAAGGAGAGCAAGCACCCAGGGACAGTGGTGTAAATTAAAGGAACCCTGTGATAGGCTGGAAGTGGTAGCTGATAAGGGGGGAGGAGCCACATGAATGGCCAGAAGTGGGCATGTGATCAGTGGGTGTTGCCACATGATAATTCGAGAGTGGGGCTGAGTTCCCACCTGATGTCTGCCTCCTTAGACTCTAAGGGTTCAACACATTTCTCCTCCCAGACTGGTTTGAGGACTCTAGGGCTGCAGGCAAGACCTGGGGTCTAGTGACAGGCTTAGCTGGTCCCTGGAGCTGCCGTGGAACTCTGAGTGAGCTGTGCTCCAATTCAGTTCTCCAGGAGAGGAGAGATGGGGCCACGGAAGTGGGGTGGCTTCAGGGACTTGTGCCAGGTGGCATCCGGGTGGAGCCATGTCTGAGAGAGTGAATGAAGGGAGTCAGGTGGTTTGTAGACCCCGAATCGATTTCTTTTGGAGGTAAAAGAAAATCTGCCAGGGGAGCCAGGTGGGGGAAGCCGGACACAGGGAAAATTATGGTACTTTGGAATCTAAGCCACAGCTGGGGAGGAGAGGCCAGGGGTTCTACACACAAGGCCCTGGGCCTAATGCAGAAAGACTCCATCTAAGTTACCAGCTGGAAGGGAACCTGGGACAAAGAGAGCAAGCACTCAGAGGCACAGGTGTAAATGAAGGAACCCTGTCCTCTGGGGGTGAAGAAAGGGGTTGAGGGGAAGGGTGAAGCCCATCAAAGGAAATGGCCACAGGGTGAAGGTGCTTACCCAGAGGTCACAGGTAAAGGATTTACAGGCTGTGGGCAACCAAGGGTTCCAATCCTAGCTCAGCCCTATTACAGCTGTGTGCCCATGGGGAAAGGACTCTCCCTCTCTGTGCTGCTACAGCCTCGCCTGTACACTGGGCCACAGCTGCTGCTCATCCTGCCCCACTTTCCGCTTCCTAGTCAGCACCCCGGCCTCACCACCCTTCCCTCCCCTAGCTTTCCCGGCACTTTACAGGACCCTCTGGACCTCCTTCGTGGAACCTGGACAAGCCACTGCTCTCCTGTCTCCTTTCCAATCCCAGTTGTCAGAGTCCGACAGGAAAGAGGGCAAGCAGGAAGGATGTTTTGGAAGGACTTTAGCAAAGGGACTGTGGACAGGTGGAGAGCAGGGTCAGACTGCCAATCAGGGGCAGAGTCACCTGATGACCAGAAGTGGGCATGTGATCAGGACCAGGGCCACTTGGTGGCCAGAATTGGGCACCTGATCAGGGGGCGGGGCCACATGATCATTTGAGAGTGGGGCTCAGTTCCCACCTGATGTCTCTGAACCTCTCTGTCTAAGCGGTCAACACACTTCCCCACCCAGACTGGTTTGAGGACTCTGGGGCTGCAGGCAAGACCTGAGGCCTAGTGACAGGCTGGGGCCCAGGCTTAGCTAATCCCTGGAGCTGCGATAGAGCTCTAAGTGTGCTGTGTGCCAAATGGGTTCTCCAAGGGAGGAGAGGTGCGGCCACGGAGGTGTGGTGGCATCAGGGGCTTGTACCAGGTGGCACCTGGGCAGAGCCATGTCTCAGAGAGCAAATGCATGGAGTCAGCAGGTTCGTAGACCCCGAATCACTTTCTTTTCCAGGTAAAAGAAAATCTGCCAGGGGAGCCAGGTGGGGGAAGCCGGACACAGGGAAAATTATGGTACTTTGGAATCTAAGCCACAGCCAGGGAGGGGAGGCCTGGTGTTGTACACACAAGGCCCTCAGCCAAGGCAGGGGGGCTCCATCTAAGTTACCAGCTGGGAGGGAGCCCAGGACAAAGAGAGTAAGCGCCCAAAGGCAGAGGTGTAAATAAAGGAACCCTGTGTCCTGGGGATAAAGGAGGGGTTTGGGGGGAAGGGTGGAGCCCATCAGAGCAAGTGGCTACTGGGTGAGGGTGCTCACACTGAGGCCACAGGTAAAGGATTTATAGGCTGTGGGCAACCAAGGGTTCTAATTCTAGCTCAGCCCTATTACAGCTGTGTGCCCATGAGGAAGTGGCTCTCCCTCTCTGTGCTGCTACAGCCTCGCCTGTACACTGGGCCACAGCTGCTGCTCATCCTGCCCCACTTGCCCTGAGGGCTTTCCCCTTCCTAGTCAGTACCCCGGCCTCACCACCCTTCCCTCCCCCAGCTTTCCCGGCACTTTACAGGACCCTTTGGACCTCCTTCGTGGAACCTGGACAAGCCACTGCTCTCCTGTCTCCTTTCCAATCCCAGCTGTCAGAGTCTCACATGAAAGAGAAAGCAAGCAGGAAGGATGTTTTGGGAGGACTTTGGCAAAGGGACTGTGGACAGGTGTGAGAGCAGGGGCAGACTGCCAACCAGGGAGATGGCACCTGGGAAACAGAAACCATCCAGGGTTTCAAGGGTTTGGGACAAGGTGGATACACCTGAGTGGGCAGGAGAACAAGGGGGCACGGTCAAATGATAGGTTGGAAGTGGGTAGTGGATCAGTGGTCAGGGCACAGGATAGGCCAGAAGTGGGTAGCTAATCAGAAGCAGAGCCACCTGACGGCTGGAGGTAGGCATGTGATCAGGAGCAGGGCCACTTGGTGGCCGGAGTGGGCACCTGATCAGGGACCAGGGCCAGGTGATGGACGGAAATGAGCATGTGATAAGGGTCAGGGCCACATGATGGCTGGAAGTGGGCACCTGATCAGGGGCTGGTAAGCAGTAGAAGTGACTTCATTTATTATAAAATTAAATTGTATTTATGTAAATTTTTATTAGTAAAATTAATGAAGAAATATTAATTAAAACAGCATAAGCAAACCATTCTATTCATTCAACAAGTTTGTATTGAAAACTTACTATGAGGTAGACTGTGTGCTGGGTGCTTCAAGAATTCATAATCTATTAGAGGAGGTATAAGCCAAACAAATACATTACAGAGTAATAACTACTAAATTAAAGGTGCGAGTCTTGGAAGGGACCTTAACTTATTTTCACTTGAGTTTCAATTCTGTATTATGCTCTCCTGGGTGTTTTATATACACTGAGTAGCCAGATTATTATGACCACCTGATGTTTGTAGGCAAATTAGCTATAATTTTGCCCTGAAGTTGCTAGAGGGCCAGACCATTATAAATAGGGAAGCAGGTTGTTTACCACGACAGTAGAAGTGATTTTTTTTCCCTGAATATATGGGTGAACAATGAGATTTAACAGCCTTTGAATGTGGGCCACATTATTATGACCACCCCATCAGTATTTCGTTGGGCCACATTTTGCCTTCAATATTGCGGCAATTCTTCTTGGCATTGACTCCACAAATGTTGAAAGGTGATGCGAGGAATCTGACACCATGCCTGATGAATAGCACTGTCTAGTTCTGTGAGATTTGATGGTTGTGGAACCAGCTGCTTGATGGCTCTTTTAACTTCATCCCACAAATGCTCAATTGGATTGAGATCTGGTGATTGTGGGGCCACCTAAGCAAGGTAAAGTCTCCCTCATGTTCTTGAAACCACTCCTGCACAATACGAGCACCGTGGCATGACGCATTGTCTTGTTGGAAGAAGCCATCTCCATTGGGATACGCCATCAACATGATAGGATGAACTTGATCAGCAATGATACTTAGGTATGTCGTGCTATTCAGACATTGTTCCACACGAATTAGAGGGCCCAAATCATGCCAGGAAAACATGCCCCAAACCATAACATTGCCCCCACCAGCTTGAAGGGTTGTATTCATGCATGTGGGGTGCATGCTTTCATGCTGTTCCCGCCAAATTCTCACTCTGCTATCTGTGTGATGCAACTGGAAACGTGATTCATCGGACCACATGACTTTTTTCCAATGCTCCACTGTCCAATCCGTGTGTTCCTGTGTGAATTCAAGACGTTTTATCTTGGCGACTGCAGACAGCAAAGGTGTTTGAACAAGCCTTCGGCTTCCATATCCCATACGATGCAGTGTACCAGTGTACGGCTAATTTGCCTACAAACGTCAGGTGGTCATAATAATCTGGCCACACAGTGTATATTTCTCACTGCTGTGGGGAAGAAAATATAAAATTTCCCTCTATCTTCCTAAATTCTTCTAGCTATACTAATAATCAAATTAGCATGAGACAGATTAAGAGGAGAAAATGACCAAATTATTGCATTTATCTGGTGTTTCCATAAGAATATGAGACCTGAGACAGATTGGCTAGTTGAGGCTGATATTCCATCTTGAGCAATGGAGAAGGGGGTAGTGGTTTGGGATTTGAAAGGGCAGAAAAGCAAGTAACATGCAGACAGAAAAGCAAATGTTTGGCAAATAAGTGTTTGTTGGACACAGAGAGGACTTTGATTCAACGGGCTTTGCTAGGTTTATTTCTTTCAATCTTAGTTCATAATAAGTTTGTTATCTAGGATGATATCTCCTTTCCTGGACTATCTAGATTATTTTAGGCAGGTAGAGGGAAGGTCAAAGGTTCTTCCTGAGTCTTTTATTTCTTAAAAATAACCAAGTTAAAATAATCAATATCCCAAAGGCATGTTTTGGCACAGCAAGCTCTGTTTTTATCAGTCCCTCCTTTGAAACTTCAAATAAGAAGTTTCACAACCTAAAAGCTAAATTGGTAGATTGCCCAACACCTCCTTGTGTGGCCCTGGTGTGCCATGTATATTTCAGGTCTTGTGAGTAATAAATGTTTATGTTTTTAAATTTTTCTGATGGTTATTGCTGAAGGGTATTTTGCAATCTTAAGGGCTGGTCTGGCCACATTAGTTATTGATAGGCTGACACACACACGAAACACACTAGCATGTGAGAAATGAATATAAAAAAAACCAAAGTGGCAGGTGTATTAAAACTAAGCTTCTGCAATAAGAAATATATATATCATG
This sequence comes from Myotis myotis, assembly GCF_014108235.1. Classification (NCBI taxonomy): domain Eukaryota; kingdom Metazoa; phylum Chordata; class Mammalia; order Chiroptera; family Vespertilionidae; genus Myotis; species Myotis myotis. The sequence goes on along the minus strand of NW_023416379.1, from coordinate 30,570,953 downwards.
TTCTGTTCGTAGCAAATGTATACTTTATGAGTAATCATGTAAATTTCAAAATCTTTTTTTCTTTCCCTATCTTATGATCTTACATTGATTGTATAATCTCATCCTAATTGCTAGTTTTCTGTAGTTGACTAGTGAAATAATTAGTAAACTCAGGTGTGCAGTGGAATTCTTCAAAATTAGCAACACTCTTCCCTTGGCACTGGCACTATGTCAAGGCAGACTTCTGAATTTTTCAGAATTGTGGGCATGGTAACATTGTTTATTTTGTTATCTTTGTCAATACAGTTCTTAACTTTCAAATTAAAATAATATTTGACATCTTTCAAAGCATCTCCATAGACCAGTTACTTGTTTGTGGGGATTTTTCTAAGATTCCAGCAGGGTATACAATTTTTGTTTTCTATTGTATATCTTCCTGTTTTTCCATTCAAAATGTAATTTAGTTATAGACCATCAAAAGCCTTAATGTTCAATATTGTAATAACGTGAAGCTATAAGGTTGATTAACTGTAACAATGCAGTATCTGAAAAGGAAAAATAAAATGAGACTACAAATTTGGCTTCCCGTTTCCCAGACCAGGAATTTCCATTCCTCAAGGAAACCCTTGTACTTGTTTGCTAGACTAGATGACCAGACTTATTTTTTCAAATATTAATTCCTTCAGATAATACAAATTACTAAATAGACTTCCAGGGTGGGGCCTTTTAGTCTAAATCAAATCTATCTCTCTTGGCTGAATTGATTTCAAGAGGTCTTCCATCCTCAGTGTTCACTCTTAGATTCAAGGTTTCCTTGGTGGCTCCCTTAAGAGATTGCTTAGCCTTGGGCTTGAATTGGAGTAGGCTTTGTGCTGTTATTGCTCTCTGAAAGTCTTAGGTAATAATATAGCAATGGCTTTTAGTGCCGGATATGGGGAAATTAGGGGGCAAGCAAGATCTCTAGTCAACCTCCAAACAACAAAGGTGAAGATCTCTGGGGCTGGAACACCCAACTTCACTGCACCTGAGAGGAAAAGACACTTGCTCTGGGGCTGCCGTTCAGATATAGTGAATGACAGAACTCACCTACAACCCAGAAGAGCCCTGCAGCTCCAAATTTGTGGGCAAACAGTTGGCACATCCTGAGGTGAACTTCAGGGTACGTGGAAATGCCCTGAAGAAAATACTCATTGTTGTGTATCTTCCTGTGAGTATTCAATGAGTATTTTCTTCAGGGTATTTCTGTGATGAGCATTTCTTGAAACAATGTCTTCTTGCAAAAGCATCAGATACTACTCTTGTGTTCAAGCTGGTTCTTTGTTTCCAAGAAGAGCTTTGCGTGGATAGGTACAGAGGACTGCATAATGGGATCAACTCCGATCACTCTAGTGGTGGCCACCATGGTGGCCATGATACACCAGTGAGGACAACACCTAGAATGGATAGATCCTCTATTCAAATATGGAAAGGTGATTGATCAAGGACTTTGAAATTGCCGTGGAAATACAGGCCTTGCTGTAGTATCAGTTATTAATTGGGATAGTATCAATTGAGATTGTGGAATCTTTAAAAATATTTCTAACCAGCTGCTTTTATAAAATTAAGAATATACACTAAGAGTGAAAAATACTTAATCAAAGAACGTAGTCCATGGTGAGCATCAAGGAGAGCAGTTGTTGTTAATAAAGGCAACACTTAGCTCTTACTCTCCTGGGAACTAGTAGAAAAAAGATACACAGTGAGTACCATAACCGTTATGTCAATCACAAAGTACAATTACTAAAAATCTTAACAGTTTATTAAACATGCATGTTCTTCTAACTTTTAATTCTAAGTGTATTTTAATGCATGACAGGTTAAATAAGGACTGCTGACTTTTATAAATAGCTTTCTAAGATATGAAAGAATCAACTAATTCTTGAGAAGCTCCACTTAGTTAGAACAGGGGGTTAAGAATAATCTTGTTGAAAACTGAGGGACAGACTATAGGTCCTTCCTATTATTTCTTAACTTTGCAATTCTGATAATCAAATACAATCAATATATGCTTAATGGCATAATGCTAAAATAAAATTTATTCTTAATAATCAAAGAGTATATCAATTAGAGACCTTCATTTTAATAATTTAGAACTCATGATTTCTATGAGTATTTGTCAATAAATTATATGGGATGTCACTAATCCAAACTTTATTTTATATATTTTGATGCTGTGTGTGTGTGTGTGTGTGTGTGTGCACGTGTGCGCATGCGCGCTTATCTGGCAGGATGGGTAAATGAATTTTTCAAAAGGCAGGTAAAATAGATTAAATAAAGAAGTGATTGAATGAAATAACACTGCAAAATAGGCTACTTTAACTTCTGATGCTAGTAAATAAAATATGTTTGAAATACCTGGGAAACTTGCCAGATGAATAATATTGAACATATTTTCAAGTGTTTGTTGTTTTTCTTTTTTTTTAAAGGCTAGATTGAGGCATCTAACAAATGTCCTAATAAATGGGGAAAAGCAATCAACCATTTGGATGCTGTGTCTTCAGGATTCAGAACATGCAGTCAGGTTGAATGACCAATTTTTACATTTCCTCCTTTCCCAAAACATTTTCTTAATATTTACAATCATGTAGATAAAGATGAACTGATAAATTCTATAGGATTGAAATATAATCAAATGAAAGAATATATCATTTTATAAGTTGCAAACAACCACATCGATATAAGGTATTGTTTTTAATTAATGATTCTCTTAACGGCATGAACTATAAGTAGCAAGAGAAGAAAGATGGCACTTATACTGGGCAGTTTCTAAGAGATTTTATTCCTTTGTTCTATCCTTACCCCATGAAAACAGGGAATAGTAAAGATGCTGAAGATAAGATTGTCAGGCTCTTCCTGCCTCGGAGGACCCCTAAATTTACATAACAACAACGCTGGGAACATAGTTTCTTTGTGCTACAGTCATTGAACAATTTTTGAACCTAGTGGTTCAAAGCTGAGATCTAGAAGCAAGCAGAGCAGAATTTGTCTCATCAGAAGTGAGATGTAGGGCAAGCTGTTTAACCCTCTAGCCTTATCTCCTCACCTGTTAAATGTGAGGGATTAGTAGTTATTATTTATTCTCCGGAGGGTGCTGTGCTAGTGCTCTCTTCTGCTATTGCTAACTCTTCAGTATTCAAGGGTCCCCTGAAACACCCTTAGCACCTTGGCAGCACAAAGAATCCCTTTAATGATTACATTGTTTTTTAGAATAGAGAAAATCACAGCAGAGTAAAAGGAATATGATGCAAAGTAAGCAAATCTGTAGAACTTGTCCCTTGAAAGTACTCACAAGACAAAAAGACCTCAGTGTTCTGGGAATTCCCTAAATCTGTCACTGTGGCCATGCATCCCCTCTACCAATTGTCTTTTCCATTCCCCAGTGCCCAGGCTCCTGACCTCTCATGTTCTCATCATTCGGTCTGTGTTCTGACCTCATGCAGAACAACTGCAGCTTTAAAACCACGCCTCCCACATTTACGGTTACTCCTGGGCACACTTGACATGCTCATGGGCCCCGCTCACTCTTAAGGGTTTCTAATGGGAGAAAAGGGGATTTTCACCGCTACTTCTACTTTGTCCTCTCTAGCCCCCCTCCTCACTCTGAGAACTCTTTATATGGTAAGATTGAGTTCCTTGCTTTCGGATTACTTCACTCATATCCAACCTCCCCAGCACTACTAAGTGAACGTTTTCTCCATAACCACATGACTCTGGGTGACTCTGGTCTTTTTGGTTTTGTTTTGTTTTGTTTTGTTTTTTAAGAAAGAAGGCATGCTCTAAGAAAACAAGTAGTCTTGATTGTACAGCTAAGTTTAAATTGCCATCAATTTAAATGCAAATGTTTCTGGAAAGATGATAGGAAGATAGCTAGGCTGACAGAGAGAATAGATACTATAGATCTAGATCCAGAGCTGTACAGATGTGGACATATGGCTGTATGTCTTAAGTATAGTTAAGGCTAAAGAAAGTTTAGATTTTCTCCTTTCTTACTAGTTAGGGACTAGGTCAGGGTGAAGAAGGCTCCTATGTGGTTCAAGCGAGGGCCGTAAGAGCCTCTTCACCATAGTGCTGGGTAGTCCTCTAAATGTTGGCACAGAAATGTAATTTTTGCAGCCCAAACATTTCTTTAGGCTCACAAGAAACTGGGTTTACTGCTCAGATTGTTAACCTATTACTCCAACTAGAGGCCTGATGCATGAAATTCTTGCAAGAGTAGGCCTTTCTTCCCCCGGCTGCCGGCACCAGTTTCCCTCTGGCACCCCGGACCCGGGCTTCCCTTGCAGCCCCGGCTTTGTCTGGAAGGTCATCTGGAAGGACATCTGGTCTAATTAGCATATTATGCTTTTATTATTATAGATTGTAGAGGACCCAGGAATGAGGATGGATTGGCCACATGCATATGTAGACAGTGAATGGTGCAAACTCTGCCAGAAGAATATTTGCCAAAAAATATTTGCACCAAGCCAGTATAGCCTGGTGTAAATTACCTTTATACTCTAAGGATATTTATATGTCCAGGACATTTTGTCTCAACATGGGGCAATGCTGATGGGTCATTTTCTCTTCGGGACACCCTGAGTGGTCAGTTAAAGGTATTGTGGAGGCTGCATCGGATCTTCACATTTTCCTCTGCGCCATCTGGATCTACAGTTGGCCCCTACATTCAGGGTGGGGAAAAGCAGGTTGTGAGTATGGAAAACACAGAGTTTATTCTTATATTACCATGTGCTAATTATTGTATTATTTTCCACAACTGTAAACATAGTGCATTATGAACAACTGTAAACATACTGTTTGCCCTACACGATATTCCATTTGGTTTTTACATATATCCATCTTTGTTGCTGTATTAAATACCTGCCCATTCCTTTTCCCTTTTCTCTAATGTTTGTTCATTTTTAAAACTGTCTCTATTACAATAAGAAACATCCAAATTCATCATTTACAAATGTGGATGTGTCCACAGGTTTCTTCATGGAGTTCAGGAATCGATCCTGGTTGTGTTCCTCACTGTGAGTAGTGGAACTATTTTCATTTTACAGCCTTGGACTTAGAACCTATTAATCTTGGTATGCAAATCTGAGCAAAAACATTTGTGTATTTGTCATTTACATTAGAAAATGAGAGTGCTTTGAAGATAGGCCGTGGCAATGGCTAGCCATAAAGAAGAAAATAATCCATATGTCGATGGAACAGAGAGATTCTGAAAACAAAAGGAAGCCAAGATATTTACCCAAGGTCAGGAAGCACATTTGTTGTAGAGCTGAGACTAGAATGCCACCTAACTCCTTGGCCAGTGTCCTCTGCAATAGATCTCTCTGGTCAATATTTCTTACTTTGCCATGAAGGACAGTAGATGAGCCTCTTTAATGTAACAAATGTAAGTCCTGGTGCCTTGGCTGGTTACTTGAATTTATTTCCATCCTTATAGCCTCCTTTACAATCTACTCTTAGGAGTAATTCAGTCTTTAAGGTTTTACTATTTTTAAAATATAATATAAATTTTTGGAGTTGAAGGAAATAACAGGTAGACCTCATTTTATAAATTAGTTACATGTATGAAATTTTATGTAATTTCTATACTACCAAGGCATAGTTCTAATACTACAGAATTCTTGTTTCTCTTTCTTCCAGACAGCCAAAATGTTCTGTTAATTATTCTGTCTTCAATTGTTCCATAATTCTTATATACATTTTAATTATCTGTGTATGTATCAAGTTTCTTTAAATGAATGCATATTTGATTCTGTAGTCCTTAGTAGTTTCCTGGCATAAATGTAATAAATGCTAAGAGAAAAATGTTTACATGCACACTTAATATTTTTGTTCTAGTTTCCATTATATTTCTAAGAAGTATGTTATCATAGTAGGAAAGAATGGAAACCCAATGATGCAGCCCATAATGAACATCACACTTAAGAGCTTTTCCAGTGCTCACTGTCTATGGCATTTCACCTTGTAATTGTGTGGTAGGGAAGGAAAAATCCTTGGCTCTGTCCAGTGTAGAGGGGAAGGGATGAGAAGGGGGCAGAATAGAGGAAGGGAGAAGTCTCTATGCCTTGATTATTCCTTTATAACAGATGGGGTAGGATAGAATCCAACATTCATTTGCTACCCACTGTTTTCCCCTGGTTTGAAAAAAAATGTTGTAGGGTTCAGAGGAAAGGGGACCAAAGTAGGGAGTTGGAAGGCCTTTAGATGGTTACTAAAATTTCAGGATTGAGACTCCTCAATAGGGCAGAATGTGTTTAACTAATTCCAAGATTTGCAGGGCAAATCCAGAATCACATTGACACCACTGGATGGTTATTGGAGCTTTTGCAGAGCTGAGAGAGCCATTATATGGAGATAAGTTGTGACTCATGTCTGATGAGGGAGCTGGAATAAAAAGTTAATATCTAGCAGCAGATCTAAAGGGTGAATGCAGAGCTGAGGCAGGGGAATACCAAGAGGTCAGAGCAGATAGCCAGCCTGGGTTAAATAAAAGAGAATAATTTGGAACAAAAGAACATGAGCGTGCAAAAACTTGGATGCATAGTTTGTTAAAAATGTGTGTTGATCTGCTTATCTGTATGTGTGTGAGGGGAAGCAGTTCAGCAGGCTTAACATATACTAGTATATGAGTATATGTGGATATGAGAATAAATGTTAGGACATGTTCAAAATGATTAAAGAAGACAATTTGGGTGATACAAACACACTTTAACACTTCATAAAGCAGGCAATCCTTGTTCCCAATCTCTGTCCAGAGAAATGCGAAATGGGGTGGAAGGCAGGACATTTTTATAGAATAAAGAATAAGGAATAAGGAAAGGAAAAATAAAAAATAAATGAGGAGCAAGGAATTAAGTATAGAGGCAAGAACTGGCTTGGTGTTTGGGGACTGGCTGACTAACTATACTGGGTTTCTGGTCAAGCGGAACATTTATGGGGACATGAAATGAATCTAAATTTTGGTTTGCTGACATAGCACCATGAGCAGGAGCGGCTTCATCTTGGGTCTAAAAATGTATTGCAACACTCCTTAGTGAAGCTTTTCCTGACTCCCCAGGCATTTCTTTGATCCTTCAGCAGTTTTCCCCATGCACATTGTCTATACCCCATGCAAGTAATTTTTTAAAATTGTTTGTTTGCTCTTTCTTTCCTGTACTTGACTGTGAGCTACTTTTCATATTTGTACCCACAGTCCTAGCGCAATTCCTAGTGACAGTAATGCAGGTACAACATTTCAGAAAGTATCAGATGTCAACAGAGGTTGACAATCTGAGAGTATCATTTGAGGGTCTATTTTTTCTTGTATTCAAAATTATGATTCACACTAGTGGCCCGGTGCACGAAATTCATACATGGGGGCGTGTCCCTCAGCCTGGCCTGCACCCTCTCCAATCTGGGACCCTTTGGGGGATGTCCGACTGCCAGTTGAGGCCCAATCCTTGTAGGACATCCCTCTCACAATCCGGGACCACTGGCTCCTAACCGCTCACCTGCCTTCCTGCCTGATCTCCCCTAACCACTTTGCCTGCTGGCCTAATCGCCCCCTACTTCCCCCTGTTCTGGCCAGATCACCCCCATCTGCCCCCCTGCCAGCCTGCTCACCCCAACTGCCCCACCTTGCTGGCCTACTCACCCCTAACTGCCCCCCCCCCCGCCAGCCTGATCACCCCCAACTGCCCTGCCCCCCGCCAGCCTGATTGCCCCCAACTGCCCTCCCTGCCAGCCTGATCACCCCCAACTCCCCCCCCCCCCGATGGCCTGCTTGCCCCTAACTGCCTCTGCCTCGGCCCCTCCACCATGGCTTTGTCTGGAAGGTCTCCCAGAAGGTCTCCCAGTCTAATTAGCATATTATCCTTTTATTAGTATAGATAATTGGGGCAATTGAATGATCCTACAGGACTAGAAAATGGTTGCCCTAAATTGAGGGCTTGGAGAGGAATGAGTAGTTACAGCTACCATGTGTGTGTTTCTGTGACCCCAAAGACATGTGCGCACGCTCTTTGTACTTTACAATGAATCAAGAATTACAGATTCTAGTGCTGGCCCTGCCACTAAGTAGTTCATAGCATTTGACCATCATGGTTATTTAATCTCTCTGGTTTTCTCCAGTTTCATGGTTATTTGCTGAGGTGACATGTCCTTCTGCTCCGACAGAATATTTGATCCAGACCAGCTTTCCCATTGAGAAGATCTATAAAAACCAAATAAAATACTTAAAAAAACATCTGTTTGTAAAAGAATGGAAAAGCAACTAAGGCAGGTAGGAGTTAAAGGTAAAAGATTCTGGGAAGAAGGAGGGCACATTGAGTTGCCAGGGGTTCTCCACCCCTTTCCTTCTAGGTACTTGCTGATCCAGAGAGAGTGCAACACTCAACTTAGCAGAAGCTGGTGGGTCAAGCTTTTGGCGATCAGAAGTTCAAGGGTAAAAAGCATTTGTGACTTGAGAGGTCGAGATACCTGAGACAGTCTAACTCTGCATCCCCCTTTTCCTGTAGGGGGAAAGAATGCATATTAGACAAGATTTTAACTGAATAATAATGAAAAATATGCCACAACACAGTTCATATGATTCAGCCAAAACTATACTTGAGGAAACTTTATGTTCTTAAATACATATATTAGAAAAGAAGAACATCTTAAAATTATATAAATTCCCTATGTAAATGTTAAATTTCAATTTTTAAAATCTGTTTTTTAGAATGGGTTTGTATTCTTTTTCTACTTAGCAGTACACACAACCAGGCTCAGAAGGATGAAGGCAGCAAATTGTGCAGCTTCTGAGAGCACCAGAAGGTTCTGGGCCTGATTACCTGGCAGGCCCATCTTTGCAAAGTTAATGCCAATGTGTATTTGAACAGGTAGAGAGAGCAAGCAGCCCAGCAGGCCAGCCAGACCATTCTCTCGTTTTAACAGAATGTGAGGCAACAGTTTGAAGTCATTAGAGTTTTATTAAACCCTACCCCAGCATCCCAGTAAAATTTCCCTCAAATCAGTTACAGTCCCTAAAGTTTATACCAACAGGTCAAGGTAACAGTTATTATATGCCTCTCAGAGATTTTTAATAGAATTTTATAATTTTGTCTGCTCTATTAAAATCTTTGAAAACTATCATTATAAAGCCTAAATTTATCTTTTGCAGTGATAACCCACATTGAAAAATATTTTCAGAAACTAAGGTTTAATAATTTCTTATACTGGTGTCTGTTGATCTCTTGAGTTCAGGATACATATTCTCTAAGGTCCAGAATATTTTTATTTTTATTTTTACCAATAAAAGGATTTTTTTTTCCAGAATGCTGCAGCTAATGTAAAATTAGGTTGCTCATGAAGGCTCATTTCTTAACTGTTACTGCCAATTATCATATTAGCCTAGATCAGCAATTTCCAAGCTTTTTCATCTCATGGCACACATAAACTAATTTCTAAAATTCTGCTGCACACTAAAAAGTATATTTTTTGCAGACCTGGCAAAAAATATAGGTATAATTTTGATTCATTCACACCAAATGGCTATTGTTGTGTTGGCTAGTGTCATTTTTTATTTGACAATCTAAGGGAAAAGAAGTCAGTGCCCCTGACTAAATAGGTATTGCATGTTTTAAAAATTCTTACAGCACACCAGTGTGCCACAGTGCACCCATTGAAAATCACTGGCCTAGATGAAGGGTCAGCAAATTATTGTTTATGGATGAAGTCCTAGCCAAGGCCTGTATTCGTAAACAAAGCTTTATTGGAAACAACTATGACCATTCATTTACTTATCATCTGTGGCTACGTTCAAGTCCCAGTGGCAGAGCTGAGTAGTTGCAATGAGAACACATTAAGCCCAGGAAGCCTAAATATTTGCGACCTGATTCCATACAGAACAGATTTGCCAGTCACTGGCCTAGACTTAGGCATTATCTTCCTTATCTCAAGAGAAAAATGAGTCCTATGAGAATAAAACTTAAAATATGTCCTTTTCTGCCCAGCTGGCATGGCTCAGTGGTTGAGGGTTGACCTATGAACCACGAGGTCACTGTTAGATTCCCAGTCAGGGCACATGTCCCAGTTGCAGGCTGAATCACCAGTAGGGGCATGTAAGAGGTAGCCGATCAGTGATTTTCTCTCATCATTGATGTTTCTATCTCTCTCTCCCTCTCCCTTCCTCCCTCTCTCAAAAATCAACAAAAACCTATTTTTAAAAAAATGTCCTTTTCTATAATGCCAAAATCAATTAAGTTGAGATGGAGAGCTATCAGAAAGACCTAGACAGAGCAGAGAAATCAGCACAGAAAGGGACACTGCTCATGTGGGGAGCAAGCAAACCCAGCCATCTTTCTTTGGAAGAATGGTGTTACCTTAGTCAATTAAAAATGTACCATTAGGTACAAGTGCTTCCAAAGGCTATGATATTCTTCTAGTGTCTTCACTCGTATATCAAACATGAATGATCTTAATTGTATCTCGGATTTAAAAAATAAAGGACATTATTGAGATTAATATGAAAGTATTAATATGCACTATAAATTAGAGAATAATATAAAATCAATGTTAAATTTACCAAGTTAATAATTTACTGTAGTTTTGTAGCAAAAAGTCTTTGTTCAAGGATACTTGTTGAAATATAGAGGACTGAAAGTTCATATTACCTGAAACTGACATTAAAATGCATTATTAAATAATGAGAGAAAGCAAATGTGGCACAATGTTAACAATTGGTGAATATAAGTAAAGGACATATAGGTGTTGATTGTACTATTCTTGTAAAATTTCTGTAGATTTGACATTTTCCAAAATAGGCCGTCAAATGGAAAGCTTTTATCATAGGTATTTATGGAAGAAATAAAAAGACAAAGAAAACACTTATTTATTTTTCTGAGAAGAAAAATTTGTCATTAGCAAATGTATTTAGATATTCGCACATGACCATATTTCCCTATGTTTTTACCAAATTTTATGTCAGGATTTGCTGCATCTCCAAATTCTTCATCTGATTTCCTGCACACAAGAAAAAATTTGTGTTAAATAATTTCCTGAAGAATGCATCATATATATTACACATGATATACCTAAAACACACATTAGAACCATATCCCTCAAATGAAAGTTTCCGCTAGTTAAACAAAACTCTATTTTAAAATGTTTTGAAGAATTTGTCACATTATATGCCACAAAATAGAAGATAAACCAGATCCAAAGGGATCTCCCACACCTGTCCCTCTTTGCTTCTCAGAAGTATGGTGCCCTGTAACCTTGATTGACACATTCATAGATGACAATAGAGAATTACCAAGGGGAATGCAGCGTTGTCTGGCATCATAATATGTGTTGTTGTCAACTGCTGACAGATATCCTATAGGGATTTAGATATTAGGGCTTCAATATGAAACTTGAAGTGTGTGAGAACATACAGCTCTGAGAAGAAAAAAAGTAGTTTTCCCGATGTCCTTCAAAGCAATCCCCAAATGTCAGTGTGTCTGCCTACAAAAGAGAAATGCATTCAGTGGGCTCTGGGATGCCAGTCATCCTATCAGAGGAGGGGGCCATTGCCCAGGTGACTCAGACCTCACTCCTGTTGTTAAAGTTAAAATAACACAGGTCTCTGGTTCCCAAAGCTCCATCGGATGTAAAAAGTGAGGCAGCTCTGTGTAGGTTCTTCATTTGAACTCAGTTCTCCTGTGCAGAAGGCATTTACCTGAGATACTTGGAGAATGGATCTCCCTGTATTCTAGTTCTAAATTTGATATATAAAAAAAAATTCCAGGGGTTTTCAGTAGATACTACTTTTCCTTAGGTTTTGCAGTTGGAGCAGGGTTACAAAACATTATACAGGAGGTCAAGATAAATAGTTATTGGGGCTCGTAAAGGAATAACGGCAGAGGGGTTTTAAATGTAAATGAGTATGAAATAAAGGCTCTGTGCCTGTCTAATAAGGCTGAAATTGATAGGATGCTTAAGCGTGTCAACTGAGCCAGTATATCAGAAAGACAAATTCTGACCTGTCCTGTGGTATGATTGCAAGATGGGCAAATGGGGCCAGAGTCATAACATTAAACTATCACAATGATAAATAATGTCAAGGATGTTGTGCTACTGCGCAGTTTCCTGTTCGTTCTAAATGTGAATGAGCAGTAATCCTGATGATGAAACGCCATTCTGGTGAAGTGGTCAGCAATGTGTATCCTCGCTGGGTTAGAATAATGAGAGCACTTCAAGGCAATTCACTTCCATTTTAAGAGGAAGAAAAATAACTCTTTATCTTAAATATGAAGTTTATGGATGATTTTAATCCCCTGAAATTATCTAGGTAAAATCTAAGCGCTTATTGTAGGGATCTAGTCAGATAGTCAGGATAATGACAAAAGATGCCATAGAAACTCCTCTTCATCTGCCAGTTACACTGTGGGAGGAATAAACCCCTATGCTGTGCTCGCGGGGCTCAGGGATCATTCAAATGAGCCAAAAACTTAAGTGGCTTCTCAAAGTTAACATAGATGTCAGAGTAGTAGGATACAACTCTTTAAAAAAAAATGTAACAAGTCAGGTCATGGACAGGAATCAGGAGAGAACCATAGAATATCATCATTTAAATTTTCTTCCTTACTACTTTAGCCAAAATATCTAAGATCAAAAGACTCCTCACCTCCCAACCCCTCTCTTCTTTAAAGAGCTTCCAAATAATGAATACTGTTTTTTACTTATAGGGATAAGCAATGAGATTAGGAAATAGTCTAAAAGCGTTAGAAAGTAAATGAGGCAAGGTATAAGTGAAGCCATCATTGGTTATAAAATGTATCATTGGGAACAATGATCATCTCCTTCAAAGACATAAATATGAAATTGTAAAACCTGCATCAGAAGCCATCTACATCTGAATGGCAGACTGTGCCAGCAGCCAATGGAAAAAATTATAAACCAGCGTCTATTTAGAATTGCTTGCAGTGGATAAAGTTGTACCCCAAGCTAATTGTCCGTATAATTGGAGAGGAAATGAGAACTGCTAAAAAAAGAAGACTGCCCCAAAGAGAGCACGAGACTCCAGGGGTGGGCTGACTGGCTGACTTCATAAACAAAATAGTCCATATTTTGTTTAAAAGTGGAACTCGTGTCAAAGGTTCTGTTTTGGTAATTTACCAGGTCAACAGCATTGACCACAGAATTCCCCCCTCCTCCACAAAATTCACACCTATTAGACTGTGAACTTCACGAGACCCTGTCCTATATAGCTTGGAGACTTGCACATAATAGGCACTCAAGAAATGTTTAGTGAAATTAAGGAAGGTGAGAGGGAGGGAGTGAGTGGGTAAGTAAATAAAGAAGTAAATGCTGAACTGATACAAAATTAATGGCTAGAGAAGAATCATTTATATTAACAAATATCCGAGCTTCATTTTGAGACTCTGTGGACTAAAATCATTCATAACAGGGATATTGCATGTGGTATATAAAAATACATTCATTGTGTCTAGACGAAGAAAACAAAGCTTAGAAAACTGTATCTGTCATTGCTGTCAGTGCAGAAAGTGCCTGGAGCAAAATTGAATGAGAATTTTCACAAACTCTCATCATGAAAAATTTGGTTCCCATGACTAACTTGTCTCACCAGCCAGATCACTGCCCTTGATTTCTGAAGGAGAAGTAGGGCACCAAGCTCTGTATGGGGCACTGCCCAGCTCAGATAATGATCAGCCACCCTGCCCATGCATTCCCATTCATTTCAGGTTTTTGTTTGTTTTACAAAGCCTTTTGCTCCTTGGGTAGCTTGACTTCTCATCAGATGAAGTGCTGATGTTTTTGTCCAAAATGTTATATAACAGTCTCCCATGATATTTCTGTGTAGCAATTTGCATTTCTCAGCCTGAGAGTTGTCTGATTTTTTTTTTCATTGTTTCTTTCTTCATTTTTATTGTCAACAAAAGCAACAACACAATCTGGGAAGCCTCTTTAAACAGCCACAGGGGTATTAGCATTCTACTTTAGAGAACACACAGGTGATCGAATATGCTTTTCTATGCAAGTGGGAACAGCACTGAGAAGATTGAGAAATCTATACCTGAAGCTGCCACCTAATGGCTTTCAGCCTGTGTGAGGACTTAGTATTGCCTTCACTCTAGCTCAGTGGTCGGTAAATTCGTTAGTCAACAGAGCCAAATATCAACAGTGCAACGATTGAAATTTCTTTTGAGAGCCAAATTTTTTAAACTTAAACTATATAGGTAGGTACATTGTTATTCACTTAATTAGGGTACTCCTAAGGCTTAGGAAGGGCCACACTCAAGGGGCTAAAGAACCGCATGTGGCTCGCGAGCCACAGTTTGCCGACCACGGCCCTAGATGATAGAAGAGGGGAGAGGAGAGAAGGAGAGTGAAAGGAAGGCAGCATCTGGTTTCCTACCTTACTCACTTTCAGGGATTATTGTGGAGATCAAATAAACTGTGAAAGGATTTTAAAAATAAGAAAGGGCCTTGCCAATATCAGTGAGGTTGCTTTAAGTTGCCAGGCCTTACTCATTGCTTGCCAGGTCCCCCACCACCACCTCCCACCCCCATGCTGGTGCCTAATGCTGCCCATCCTTGTGATTCTTGGCCTATACAAATAGCTGAAATCCACCACACCCCTCCTGCCTCAAATACTAAGTCTCAGGCAGAAGGTCTGTAGCTTCTGAACTGGTCTATGTTCTTATTTGGGGTATAATTGGGGTTGGGGAGAGAGGGGCTCTATCTTCTGGCACTTCAGGTAGCTCTTGTTAAGCGTGGTGGGCAGAAACTGGTCTGGAGGTTTTAGGTCATACCTTTGTGTTAACAGAGGACCCTCCTTCAAGGATGCTTTTGACCTAGGCAAAACCAAGAAATTTCTTTCCAAGTACAAGTGGTTAGGAATTACAGGTCATAAATTCCTGCAGGCAGGTCCCTGCTGCATAGAAAAATCATTCTGAGAGAAAGAAGCTGACCAGAAAGAGAAGTGGATGGGAGCCACTGAGAAAAAGGCTCCAATGGAACTGGCACTGCCCCTGATCTTTTCCGTTCGGCTTCACATTTGTTTGTTTGTTTTCAGCTTAAGCTAGTTTGAACTGGGCTGCTGTCACCTGCAACCAAGAAGCCTTGCTGGTGGGGCAACGTTCAAGTCTGAAACTCTGTAGACTGGGTGAGTTTTCCAACCCCTCCCTCTCTCTCTCTCACAACGGCAGAGGCAATCCATCAGCAAATTCCCTTGGTTTTTTCTTCAGTGTGTTTCCAGGGTCCCACCACTTCTCAGTACACTAATCACTGTCATCTTTCCCCCGGATTTTTGTCTCCTACAAGCTCTCTCTGATTCTACCTCTTCCTTCCTATACTCTTCTCACAATGGCCAGTGATCCTTTTAAAATAGTCATTTCTCTAATCAAGTTACTCCAGCAATTTTCACCTCACTCAGAATAAAATTTCAAGTCCCTGTCCTGGAGGCTAAGGCACTCCATGATTTAACCCTTCTGTTCTCTCTGACCTCATCTCCATTACTCTGACCCTTGCTTGCTGCACTTCATTCATACTGTCCCCTTTGATGTTCCTGGAACACAAGAAATGCCTTCCCACCTTAAGGCTGAGCTGCCTCTGCCTGGAAGGTTCTTCTCTCCGATACCTGGCTGCTCCTTGGGTAGCCTGACTTCCCTTCACTTTTCACACAGGTCTGGGTTCAAATGTCACCTTATCAGAGAGGCCATAGATGCTCACCCCGCAGTATCATTCCAACAGCTCCTGCCCCCATTTTTATCTCAGTCCTTCCCCTGCCTCATTTTTGTATACCACTTAGCAATAGCTATCATCAGGTGTGCACTTGTTTACCGTCTTTCTCCTGCTGAAAAATTGGGAATTCCTGTCCAATGAGGGCAGGAATATCAGCCATTTTGCTCACTGTCACATCATCAGCACTCAGAATAGCTCCTGGCATCTAGTTGGATTCTGCAACTATGAGTTACACAATGCACACATGCAAATCCTTATCTTCACTCCAAAGGGAAAGCTGACTAACGGCGAGTGGTCTATGAAAGCAAGCAGGGGCAGTCAGACATTCATCAGTTGTTGTCTATCAGTCCCTGGAGGGAGCCCTGGGCAACTCAGCCACTCTGGGGACAGCATGAGTGACGCTGTCTCAGAACACTCTTTCTCAGTCTCACCCATGTGGACAAGGGGCAGGAAGTCAGGAGCCTCTCTAAAGGACAGTAATAGCAGCAATCCTGGGAAAAGGCCTTGTTATTTAAGATTAGGAAATTAGGTTATAAGTAGGCTAAATAACCTACCCCAAGTCACGGAACTGCTTAGTTGTGTAGCTGGGGGTTGGGGATGGGAGAACCATTACCTGCTAGTTTACAATCCATATTATTCATCACACTGCCACTGGACTTCCAGTGTTCTTTCCCATGACCTACAATTTGAAATATAGTCCCCATTGCCACTTAGTACACACACACTGTATCACCAAAGTAAACGCTTCACAGAACAATACTTGCCCTCTAATGGGTCTTGGCCAGCAATACAAAACATTGCAATGAGCCCTGTGCTGAGGTTCACTCCCCTTCATATCCACTCCCCCTCAATCCTGCTTTTAGACAGGTCCCAGGGGTGAATTACACTGAAATCCCTGTTGGCTCAGAGTGAAGGCCCTTGTTAGACGGGGCACTCTAGGAAAGGAAAGGCTGCCCAGCAGGATCCACTGAGACAGAGTAAGGGGACATATGAACAAAGAACGAGGAAGGAAGTGCTCCTTATTAGCTTCACCTACTGCACTGATTTGCCTCAGTCTAGCCCCACCCCACCAGCAGGATAATTTCTGCCACTCTCTACAGAGCCAGAAGTGAGTCACTGCTGGAAAAGGAAAGCTTGCTTCTACAGAGACTTAGTAGCATTCTGCCAAGTCTAATTCAGCCCCGCTCTCTCTCTTCCTTTCACAGTACAGTGTCTTTATACATGGAGGTATCTTGCTGGGAGAGAAAGTCTCTGCTATTTTTTTTTAACTTCAGTTATCTAATTGTGGGCTTATCCTGCTGTTTTTAGCATTACTATTAGATCTTTTTAATATTTGAACTAATTGTCTTTTTTACCTCTCATATTTGTGCCTTAAAATAGTTATAGATGGACATTGTAAAAATAGCTAAATAAATGATGAACCCCTGCGTAGAATGATGGTCTATTTTTATACAACAGCCCCTGGTTTTCACTTGTACGATCGTCGTGTTCCCCAAGGTAGTTTAAACGAATTTTTTTCTAACTGTTCTAGAAAAGAAGAAATTATTATTCTAGGACATTCAACAATAACACAACACATTTTACTTAAATGGAAGCTGTAAATTAAAATATTGGGGTCCACTAGTAGATTTTATAACTCACCTAACTCACAATCCCAAAGCCTAATCCAAATAATCAAATATAGTTGGATCTACTTGGAAAAATTTTATCCAGTTGCATTTATCGCTATTCTCCTATTTTCAGCTGATTTCCTAAAAGTGGCACAGGACCTCCACTGATCCCAAATCTTGATTCTAGGTGCTGTACAAAAGAATCCTTTCTATTCCTAACACTTCACTACCCACTTTTAAAATCCCAGGACTTCCTTGGAAAACCATTCCTGACCTTCACTGCAGGCTTGCCTCTGAGTTACAATCCCCAGGTATAAGCACCCTGGAAACCTAGTCCTCAATTTGACTTGAAATTTCCTCTGTGAATAGGCATTGCCCTTTGCAAAGTTTCTTTGGAAACTTCTAGACTTAAATCCTAAATTATTTCTCTCTCCAAAATAGATTGGAGAGCGCACAGGAAAAACTTTAAATATTTTAAAGCACTGAGCTGAATAAAAGTGTTTGGTCTTGGAAAGAATAAAGCTTGTTCACATCAGAAGATCAGAGTTCGCATTCGGGGTCTACTATTTATGAGCCATGTGAGCTCTGGCAAGGTCTTTGGTCATGGTGAGTCTCGTTTCTCTTCTAGAAAACTGAAGGTAGTAACAGAAACTTCACTGCTCTGGGAGGTCTTAGCGATGTAGCATGTAAGGCACCTGTCACCTGGTACTCCATAGGCGATAAGGTGGTATGTAGCCTGGAGGCTAAGAGGACAGGTTCTAGAGCAATTCTGAGTTTGAACTCTAAACTTGAGCAAGTTATGTAATCTCTCTGAGCCTCAATTTCTTCATCTATAAAATGGGGGAGATAACAATGAAAGGGTCTAGATCACAGAGGCTTTGTTATGAGGATTCAAAACATTTAAAAAAAATTTGTCACATAGTAAATGATAAATAGCTGTTAACTATTAGATTCTAATAATTAATGATACATATCCCTTGATGTGCTATAGGGATAACTGGAAAGATCTGAATATTTTCTTCAAAATATAGGAATTATATATCTTTTCTTCCCCAAATAGGCATTAAAAAGAAAAACACTGAGACAAAATTTTCTCTGAATCTTGTTTATGTGTTTGTTTCCTGAACGTAAGGCCATTAAAAGTCATTTAAGTTCATAGAACCTTCAAACATATATTAGACCAACGGAAATGCTGATGCTGAAAACAGTTTCTTCCATTAGGTTGCTGGTCAAATAAATACTGGCCAGTGAAATACTGCTTCCTCAGAGAACTTGGGGAAGATTTATGACCCAAGTGCCCCTGAATATTGCCTCTGCATGAATCAAATGTATCCTAGGGGTATAAATGACAGCAGGAAAATATCGACGTTTTACCAAAAGCTGAGCTTAATGTGTACTCTACCTGGTGATGAATAATTTAATTATTGAGAAACATGAGAGGCAATGTTTTATTGTGGGTATGACAAGTTAAGCATGAGTGAAAGCCAAACATACGCTTCCCTTTTGGCAATGCTGGCAGTGTCCCGCTTAACTGATGCAGGACAACCAGGAGAAACTTTCTGTATTCGTGTAATGGTTCAGCTTTACTTCCATGGTCATAGTATACATTTAGGACTTTAAGCAAATATTGTCCACTGGTATGTTTTTGAGTAGCAATAACTATTAAAGAAAGTCAAGCTGAGAAGAAAAACCAATGTTATTAAAAGTATAACTTAAACTATGGTTTTATGTGCTTTTAAACTTAATGCTTAGTGTTATCAGAGCATTAATACATAAGTTGAAAATGACTAAAAGCAGCGTTATAGACCAATATGTTGTTTCGCCTCTGTGTGGGTCTGAGCTTACATTGGCTTCAATCCTATCTAGAGCCCATGGGGTAGACTATATGGTTTTGGAAGGACCCCACCTGGCCCAAGCAGTATGCTTTTTATAATGAACCAAGGTTAGAACATGGAGAAGGATCTCTATCCAATTGCATGTTGTCACTGGACTGTGGAGTTCCAAGTGCATCCTAAGCCCCACCTACTTGTAGGAAACTCTCATTATTTCCTGCTGCTGCTTCCACACTATTCTCAGAGAATTACCATGACTTCAAAGAGCTAGCAGAAGCATAGATCCAGAGGATCTTGTGCATTTAGGTATAGTTGACGCAAGACTGAAACTTTTGGGTAAGATTTTCTCAAAGCCTCAGCCATAACAGAAGGAAAAAAATACATTCCTAGAGTAACATAACTGTAAATATTTCTACTTAACAGATATCACTTGCTTTTTTGGGTTCACAGTACTGGTATCTAATTCATCCTCTTTCTGAGCCCATCTACACACAGTGGTACCATCAGGTCCTCCAAGTCTCCCAGGAACATTAGAGCCAGACATTTACACTCTTCTGTTTAGACCAAAGAGAATGAGACTCAGAGAGACAAATATAGTGTACTTTCCCCTCTACCTAAGACCTACCTTCATTTCTTATCTGAAAACTTTCTGTTGTCTTTATAATCAACATTAGGGAATGACCATTCCCTTGAGAGAAGCCATAAACACTCTACAAAGGGAAGTAGCCTTAACACTATGAATTCAAATGAACGACCATTGTTTAATTATTATACCACAGGGTAAACCTGAAAATAATTCATATGAAAGAATGACAGAGACAAGAAATTAAATCACAATGTTTCTAAATGTACTTCATAATTGAGGTATATTATTAACTAAATTGTACTGTGAAGTTGCTTCTTGTTACAGTTTCTGATTCATTTACTTCTGGCTCATTTGCTTGTCATGAATTTTAGAGCCCCAGAGGTACCACAAATGCAACGCTGAATTTGTTTTTTGCCACAGTAACCTTTTATCGCACTGCTTAAGGCATATGGTTTTGCAATGCTCTTTTATCTGGGATAACACCAAGAAATTGAAACATAATGCAGGCTCAATGGCAGCCAATGAACTTTATAAAAATCAGATACCTTCCTACTGCCTTTAGCCCTAATTTTCCCCTAAACATCTACTCTTTACCGCCTTCGCTCACCTTCCTTTAATGACAACACTTGCCCTCACCCCCATGTCCAAACTCTTTGAGGACAATGAAACTTTACTTAAAATGTTCAACCAGAAAGAGAATCCTTCCACTATTGTTCCTTCTTTCCCTCATTCCTTCCTTCCTTCCTTCATTTCTTCCTGGGTTCCTTCTTTATTTTCTTCCTCTCTTTCTTCCTTTCTTCATTTCTTCTATCTTTCCATTTGTCATTCCTTCTTCTTCATGCAAAAACATAGAGAACCAACAGTGTGACAGACACTGTGCTGTGCCTAATGGGTGCAGATGGAGCTGTAACACAGTCTCTACCTTATAGAATTTTACAGTCTGATGACAGACCTTTGAACATATTATTACATCAAAGTGGGAAGATGTGTGAACATGTTGCTGTGGGGCCACATAACTGCTTGGAGATAAGGGGGGCTGCTTTTCACGATGTGGGACATTTGAGCCAGCAGAAGAGATGGAGCTGAGAGGTAGACAGGGGCAGGACCATGGGAGATCACCTGCAGCAAGGACTGTAAACTTCATCCTGTGGACTAGAGATGGGCGAGCATGGTCCTCATCTCATACACCTTCATCCTGCCACCTATTGTTTTCAGGGTTTTGTTGGAACACGACCACACTTATTTGTTCAGTATTGGGAAGGCTGCTTTCACCCTACTTGGGAGGGAGTTTAGTTGAGGCAGAGAGCAAATGGTCCCTAAAGCCTAATTATTCAATCCCTGGCCTTTTACAGAAAAAGTTTGCTGACCCCACAACAGCAATAATTTCAATCTTTTATCCCCACGTGATAGTGTACAAGGGAAATAATAACATTTGAACAGAAAGTTGTATTAAACAGAGATGGACCTTCTGTCCAGAGGTAACCAGGCCGGGGCCTTGAGCTACTCAGTTCCCTATGTGGAGAGACTTGGCCCGCAATGAGGGTCAGCATTCCTGCATGCAAGCACTGTTCTCAGCACAGGGGCTGGGGAAAAACTGCCCTTTGGAATGAGAAGTTACTAGAGAATGTTTGAAGCAAGAACCTACCTAAGCATGTTTAACCAGAAAAATAAGACATTAGACAATTCACAAATAACTTTCTTAGGAAGCCAGCGGTTCAAGGATTTACAATCTTAGCAGAAAGTTGAAATCAATAAAGCAAAAAAAAAGAGAGAAGTATTTATCAACAGTTATTTGCAAAACATACTGCAAGATTATGAGGGGGGAACAAAGACATACACCTGGCATCGCACAGCTTGAGCTAACTTGGTGGAAGAGAGTATTCTGGAATAGAAAGGTGACTGAACATCCAGAGTGTTATCTGCAAAGACCCAGACTACAGTGGGGGCACCTTAACCCGGGTTTCTCTCTGAGCACTGGAAAGAGAGACACCTCCATTGCTGGCTTCTGTGGGAGTAGAGAAGGGATAGGTGCCGACTCTGGCGGCCTTGGTGACTTGGTGGTCTTGATCCAGTTAGAACCAAGAACTCTGAAAAATGCTGAACTGCCTTCTGCCTACAAACGGTCAGAGCAGGGCGTGCCTTCCTCTCGGCCAGGCAGGGCTGGCTGCATACATTTGTGGCCCCTGTGGGTCACATTGCCATTAACTCTGTCCTCAGAGATCCTAGCTTTAAGAATCTCTTATTAAATCCTCAACACTCCCAAGGCCAGAAATGGCTGCGCCACTTTTATCTAACGTCTTAGTGAAGCTGCAGTCACTCATGAAAGATTTATTGAGCACCTTCATTCACTCTGTGTCCCCAGCACAGTGCTCAGTCCCGGGGGCACAGAGTGAAATCCAAAGGCCAATGCTTTGTTGAGCAATAGATAAATCAAGGCTCTGTAGGAATAAGACCCAGGATAGCTACAGGAGGGTGTGTTTGCTCGTGTGTGCGTGTGCGTGTGTGCGTGTGCGTGTGCTTGTGTGTGTGTGTGTGTAGATGGCATGTTGGGGGGCGGGGGGTGGCAAGCACTTTAGATGAAGGACAGCAGGTGCAGAAAGCAAGTATTCCAGTGACAATTTTCAGGCACTCCACTCTTTGCCTCAGGCTGTTCCTGTAAGACATTTCTTCTTAAAACATGTTGTCTCACGTGCCTGAGCAATGTATTTGCATATTTCCTTCACTTTTGTTCTCTGATGCTCAATCACTAATTTTCCATTTAAAAGACCTGCCCAATCTGACAGCAAACCACGAAAGCAACAGAAACAAGAGAAAGATTCTTATCAGAACCAACTGACAGGCAAAGCCAAACTGGTGTTTGATGGATAGCTGCTGCACACCTTGGTGACACAATGGCTTTGGTGGTGCCATTCTGCATCCCCCTGACCTTCATCATTCTTTTCTGTCATTGTAGCTGCCCTGCTCCTGGTTTTAGGGTGAAGAAAATGAACTGGCCAGAAAAACTGATTTCTCAATGGGTGATACCTCAGCAGCTTTTGAACAATCATTTCAGCAACTTCGAAAATAATGTGTCATATAAGCCAGCGTGCATTTACTTAGAGATCTTTTCAACTTTATCTATTTGCATTCTATCTTCTCTGTCCTGTGACACATATGATGCCTTCTGGTTCCCAGCCCACTCCTTTGTTGAGAGAAAATCTGCTGTCACATTTCTCAGAGATACAGACAGTTAAGACTAGATTGTTTTTGAGATTATTTACCTGATAAATGACTTCCATCATACCCCAGCAATATGGAAAATCCTTTATATAATTGCAAGGATACAATGGGAGCGATTTAAAGTCTTTGTTGGCACAGGTGATCATCCAGTTTGATGAACAAATTTATTCTATAATAAAGGAAGACTGAAGCTTGGAAATGTCATCTGGTGTTAAACCTTACAAGATATGATTACATCTGATTACTTTGATGTGGTGCTTTATCTTATACTCAAAAGATGAAAGAAAATTATAGTGGTATTTAGTGTTTTCTTGAAAATTGATCTTGAGATACTTCTCGCTTGATTCACTTATTTCTATGACATTCAAGTCAATTCAACCAAGATTCTTGGGGAATCTACTACAGCATGTGCCAGATATTGGGCTATGCACTAGGAACCCAGCAGTTTATAAAATGCTCCTATGTAATACCCTTCGAAAGCCTGACAAGAAAGAATGGAATGTTGATGGAATTGCTGGGTTGTCATATATTCTGTGTCCCCCTCCCCTCAGATTCTCTCTCCACTTTTCCTAGTTCTCCAAGCCCCTGAAACCTAACCTAGGTAATGGTTAATTTTATGTATTAACTTGGGTAAGATATGGTGGCCAACTGTTTGGTCAAATACCTGTCTAGATGTTGCTGTGAAGAAGTTTTTTTAATATGATTAACATTTAAATTAGTAGACTCAAGTAAAGCAGATTATCCTCCATAATAGGGGTGGGCTTAGTGGATTCAATCGAAGGCCTAAGAGCAGAGACTGAGGTCTCCTGAGAAGGAAGGAATTGTACCTTTGACTGCCTTTGGATTCAAGATTGCAATAGCATATCTTCCCTGGGTCTCCAGCCTGCCAGGCTGCTCTGCAAATTTCAGACTTGCCAGCTCTACAGTCGTGGGAGCCAATTTCTTTAAAATCTCTTTCTTTCTTTCTTTCTTTCTTTCTTTCTTTCTTTCTTTCTTTCTTTGCCTTTTTCTTTCTTTCTTTTTCTTTATCTTCCCTTTTTTTTCTTCCTTTTTCTTTTTTTATTCTATTTTTCTTTATTTTCTTCTTTTTTTTCTTTTTTTTTTTTTTATTTTTTCTTTTTTTTCTTTTTTTTTTTTTTTTTTTTTATTTTTTTTTACTTTTCTTTCCTTCTGTTCTTTTCTCTTCTTTTTTTCTTTCCTTTTTTCTCTCTTTTTTTTCCTATTCCTTTCTTTCTTTCCTTATCTTTTCTTTCCTTTTCCCTCTATTCCCTTCTTTCTTTCTTCTTTCCTCTTCTTTCCTTTTTTCTCTTCCTTTCCTTTATCTTTTCTCGTTTTCTCTCGCTTTCTTATCTCTTGATCTCGTTTCTTTTCTTTCTCTTCCTTTATTTTTTTCCTATTTTCTTCTTCTTTCCTTTCTTTCCCTTGTTTCTTTCTTTCTTTCTTTTTCCCTTCTTATCTTCCCTTTTCTTTTTACTTCTTTTCCTTTCCTTCTTTTTTCTTTCTTTCTTTCTTTCTTTCTTTCTTTTTTTCTTTCTTTCTCTCTCTCTCTCTCTCTCTCTCTCTCTCTCTCTCTCTCCCTCTCTCTCCTATTAATTATGTTTCTCTGGAGAATCCTAACTTCTATATCCACAGGCTCCCTACTTTCTCACTTTGGATTTGACTTGGTCAATAAGAGGTACAGACAGGACATCAGACTGAGGAATGAGAGTGAGGTTCCCCTGGCTCCCTTTCTAGGAGCCAGAGGTTAGCAATGACTGTGTCAATCCTACTTAAGGCCATGGCAGCGGTCCAGTGGCCCTTTCCTATCCTAATGTTCTAGATCTCTCTCTGTCTGGGGTCCAGTAATCACTCTTACCCTTTCAGGCCTAGGGTAAGCTACAGTTTCTACTATTGTTTATTTGGGGTATTCACCATACCTTGTTGGTGTCCTTCATTCCCATCATACCTATGCAAATAATAACTTACCAAGTGCTCCCAAAGGTATCAATTTGAGTGTGCAGGAATTCCCAGTGAGACCATGGCTCTGATTCACAGACATTCAACAAAATATCCTCTCTTCTCCTAGTTTAACAAAAAAAGGTTTTGGAATACATAGTATACAGGGATTCAATACGTGGATTACTATTTACTGGTGTCTATGAATTGTTTAGGGGTAAATTATCTTCAGTGTGAATCTGTTTACAAACAATTTTTAAAAGACGTTTTAGAGATGGAAGGAAAGGGTTAATTATCTAGTACAACCCTGATTCAACCCAACTTTCACAGTGAAGAAATTAAATGTAGGGAGGTTAAAAAGAAAATCACAGGATTACAATCAGCATTAGAACTGATTCTAAAACCTAGATTAAACAAAATTGTTAAGCCTGGCCAGCATGGCTTAGTAGTTGAGCAGCAACCTATGAACCAGAAGGTTTCAGTTTGATTCCTGCTCAGGGCACATGCTCAGGTTGTAGGCTTGTCCCCAGTAGGGGGCATGTAGGAGGCAGCCAATCAATGATTCTCTCTCATCACTGATGTTTTTCTCTCTCTCTTTCTC
Source organism: Myotis myotis (assembly GCF_014108235.1). Taxonomy (NCBI): domain Eukaryota; kingdom Metazoa; phylum Chordata; class Mammalia; order Chiroptera; family Vespertilionidae; genus Myotis; species Myotis myotis. The sequence goes on along the minus strand of NW_023416379.1, from coordinate 30,545,453 downwards.
CTTCTGCCTTCCTCTCTAAAATCAATACAAATATATTTTAAAAATTGTTAAGATGAATTTTACATCTTAAAATCCATGATTTCAAATATACCTTATTTAAAGTCATTCTGCGGATAAAAAGAGGTCTCACGGAAAAGGTCTTACTCATTGGATGGGCCAACGTATTTATTCTGCTTTCTCTATTTATAAATATTTAATCCCCAAAGTATTGGCAGCATAGCCTCTTATCAGACATATATATTTATCTGCACAATGATCTATAAGTCTCCCCAAATGTAGAAGTCTTCTCCTACTATGATTAGTACAAACAACAGATAATGACCTCCGTGTCTTGTTTGGCAGCTAAAGCTTGACCAATTAGTAAAACCATACAACTGTCTCAATCTGAACAAAATTCTGGGCCTTTGCTAATTTTTTTATTATTTAAAAAAATTTTATTACAATATAACTGGCATACAATATTATATTAGTTTCAGGTGTACAACATGATGATTCCACATTTATATACCTTACAACATGATCACCATACTAAGTCTAGTAACCATTGTCACCTGGCAAGATTATAATAGTATTGACTATATTCTCCTTCACCTTTTTCACCCATTCCCCCACTCCCTTCCTTCCAGCAAACATCAGTTTGTTCTCTGTTTCTTTAATCCTTTGTTTTGTTTTGTTTGTTCATTTGTTTAATCTTGTTTATCTGTATCGGAGGCCATCTTAACATTTATAATGGCCCCATTTCTGATAAATTGGATAACCCTATATGTTATGTATTGAATGTTTGTGTCTCCCCAAAATTCACATGTTGGAATCCTAACCCCTGATGCAATATGAAGGTATTAGGAGATGGGGCCTTTGAGAAGTGATTAGGCCATAAGGATGGAGGCCTCATGAATGGGATTAGTGCCCTAATAAGGGGATGAAGAAACCAGAGTTTCCCCCTTCTACCATGTGAAGATATAGCAGAGAGCCAGGAACCAGGCTCTCACCACACACTAAATCTGCAGGTGTCTTCATCTTGGACTTTCTGTCCTCCAAAACTGTGAGAAATAAATGTTTATTATTTAAGCCACCTAGTATATGGTATTGTTGTTATAGGAATTTGTATAGATTAAAATACCAATCTAAAATAGCTATAATCGATTACATTTGGACAATTCTCCCTTGTTTTCAGGACTTTGGAGTAAACTCGTATGAAACTATTTGAGAACAGAGGTAGACTTTTTTTGGAAGCCTATAAAATTTATGTCCAAAAGAATACAGCAGCTACTTGAATAGTCTTAAGCCCCGGAATAGCTGACAGGTGTCCCTGAGATCCTCTTAACTGTCTTGCCTGGATCAGAACCACTGAAGCTGATCGGAAGCTGCTGTACAACCCTTGCTAATCCCCGAAAACCAGGCCACGCCCCCCCCCCCCCGACTATAGAAGAGAGTTATTTTTTGGCTTCTCACAGGTTCAAGGGGGGAATAGTTTATTATGACTTAGATAAGACTGAGAATCCACCTGAGCCCCAATGCCTCAGGAGGTTCTTCCCAGCCAGGGCTCAGATGCCTGCATTTCAGTACTCCCCTGAAAGGAGACCAAAGCTCCTCTCCTACCCTCCCTCCTCCAGCCCTACTATCCTTGCCTCATACTTTTCACTATAGATTAAAAACTTGTCATTCTATTTTTAGTTGAACTGTGTTTTGTCAGTGCCAATGTGTTTCTTCCCAGGCACCAATGTGGAAGTGAGCTGTGATTTATCAGTCACAAGTTAGCAGGAACAAGAGCTTCTGATGCTGACCCTCTTCAGCATGGTACTTTAATGTGTTATATGGGGGGAAAGGCATTATTATTTAACATAGGTGAAACAACCATTAGCCTTTGCTTTGTTTCAAATGCTTTAGTTAGTTAGTTAGGAAGGAAGGAAGGAAGGAAGGAAGGAAGGAAGGAAGGAAGGAAGGAAGGAAGGGAGGAGGGAGGGAGGAAAGTAGAAGAGGAAGGACAGAAGGAAGGAACTTGCATTTTCATACAACTTATTTATCTGATCTTTTAAACAATTGACCACTGTGATAGGGCCAAGACAACTGAATGGTACCACTCCATCTATTGAAGGGGAAGGGAGCTAACGCGATGAGCACTTGCTATGTGCTGATGCTTCATATAATCCTATATAATAAAACCCTAATCAAACAGTGGAATGACTGGTTGCTATGATGCACACTGACCACCAGGGGGCGGACACTCAACACAGTTGCTGCCCCCTGGTGGTCAGTGCGCTCCCACAGGGGGAGCTCCGCTCAGCCAGGCTTACGGCTGGCAAGCACAGCAGTCATGGCGGAAAGTAGGCCTAAGTCAGCAAACGGACATACCTGAGGGGTCCCAGACTGCTGGAGGATGCAGGCTGGGATGGGGGACACCCCCCCCCCCCCGCCACCAGCCCCAGTGCACGAACGTTGTGCACCAGGCCTCTAGTCTCTAATAAAAATATTTATATTTGTTAAGCTTTTGTGTCAGGTATTATGGAAGCATTCTTTTATTCTGCTTATAACCATCCAGGTACTACTTTTATCCCCACTTAAGGAGGAAAACTGAGGCTGCCCTAGGACTTCATCAAGTGCCTGACCTGAAATTTGAACACAGAGCACTACAAAATTGATCATTCTAAATTTTTAAAACCCCTCAGTGCCTTAAAAATATTTAGTGCTGGTTTAAAACAGAACTAAACAAGAAAACTGAGATGGGATGTAGTTATGTGACTAGTCCAAAAGCAGGCTTCCATTGGGTGGTGGAAACAGGATGTGGACCCAGTTCCATAGGATACCCAATGCACAAGTTCTGTCCACCATTGCACTACCTTACTTCTTGAATCTGGGCTGAAATCTACATGTTTATAATCATCTAAACAGTGCTAGGTGACTGGAGACTTTGAATTGCAGTGTTCTCTGCCTGGTCCTGCTCCATCCCACCCATGCCTGTCCTTACCTATATACAAGTCTTACAATGAGTTGAATTGTACCCTCACTTACACAGTCACCTGGTTGCCACCACACCCTGCCTGTGTCTGGCTATCAGCCCCAAAATTCTGATGTCCAGGATCCAAGGAATAAAGGTTCCAATAGCTGGTTAACATTTTTGCCATATGGTAGAACTCCAGACATAAGAGCTTATGGTCTCTCTCCTCACTTCTGTCTCATGGAGGTCCCAGGGGAATTAACTAGCTCAGAAAATGTTATATGATGTTAAATTATATATATGTTGCTTTGGAAAAGAACACTACAGAAAACAGAAATCAATATACCAAGGGGCAGAGAAGGAAATGTTTCAATAGTAGCATTCCAGACACCTAAAGGTGAAGGAAATCCAAAAGGACAGGGGATGCTTACAGCCATCAAAAATCCTACTGGTACTTAAGATAGGTCATCCCACAGGTAAGAATATGAATAAGAATAACCCTTCATATTTACAGAGTAGTACAGCACTGAACTTTTTCCAGAATGATTTCACTAATTGCATCTCTTTTGAGACACACTGAGTCCTATATGCTCAGAAAAACTAGGGGTCAGATGGTTGAATAGGTCTTCAAGGTCATGTGACCCATAAATGGTAAAACCCAGGCAGACACAAACCCTTTGCTTAATGATCAGCATTCACATAATGAGCTGAATTTTATTTTTTCACCTGGAAGAAGTTTATGTTATTTTAAGAGTATATGTTAGTGCTGATTATGTGTCAAGCAATATTCTAAATGCTTAGAGCTACTGACTCCTATTAACCCTGATAATAACCCTGGAGGCACAGAGAGACTCAGTAACTTGCCACAGCTAAAAAATAGCAGAGCCAGGATTTGAACCTCTGTATCTGATTCCAGAGGCAGAGCTCTTAACCATTATGTTATGCTGCTTTTCTCTGTTCATTGATATACTCTGTTTCTATCCATAATTCTATATAATAAAGCCTAATATGCAAATTGACCAAATGGCAGAACGACTGGTGGAACAACCAGTTGTTACGACGTGCACTGACCACCAGGGGGCAGACACTTAATGCAGGAGCTGCCCCCAGCCTGCAGACCCTAGGCCAGCCAAGGGAGGTGCCAGCAGGGCCCCTCCCTCCCCCCTGCCCCCGACTGCCCCGCCAGTTGTCCCACAGAGGGAGGTGACCAGCAGTGGTGGCGAGCTATGGGGGGTGGGGCTGGCGGCAAGGGGGCAGGTGCTGTCCCCCAATTGCCCTGTAAGTTGCCACCCACAGAGAGAGGTGACCAGCAGCGGTGGCAGGGGGCAGGGCCGGCGAGTGGGCAGTGCCAGGCCGGCCAAGGCAGGTGCCAGCAGGGACCCCCTGATCACCCCACCGGTCACCCCACAGATTGACCTTGATCACCAGCCAGGCCTAGGGACCCTACCCTTGCACAATTTCATGCACAGGGCCTCTAGTTGTTAAATAAAGAAAGATGGTTCATCTCTAATCTCTTACCTAAATCTATCTGAAGACAGGTTGACTTTTTAGAGGTTCAGTTTTTAAAGTTCTTCAAGGTCAATGCATTGGGATATTTTAGGCCAGAGGTCCTTAAAGCCCCTTCATGGGATCTGTGAGTTTAAAATTATTTTTATAATAATACCAAAGCATTATTTGCCTTTTTTATAATTATTTTGTAGATAAGTGTATAGTGGAGTTTTCCAGAAGTGACTTAGTGTGTGATATTGCAAGGTTGAATGTAGAGGCAGATATGATACTAACTCTAATCCATCAAGTCAGACAAATAATTTACAAAAATGTAAAATAATGCTGCTCTTCTCATTAAATTGTTTCATTTAGGAAATCAATAATTTTCATAAGAAATATATTAATATGTAATGGGTGTATTATTATTTTCAAATAAGTTTATTTTCTTTTTAATTTCCAATAAGGTAAATATCAAAAGGTATAGCTCACATAAGCTGAAATTATTTGGGATACTTGATGATTTAAAATGTATAAAGGGCTGAGAAGAACAAAAAAATGAGATTTCCTGTTTTAGACCATTTTAACTCTATCATCATAGAACTGAATAATGATTAGCTTGAGGATAGATTTCAAGAGATGCTAAATATTATAACATTTTGGAAATGGCATCGTCAATGTCATGTCCACCCACTCACTCTGTTATCAATAAGTAAAAAAATTGAGGCCCAGTTGGTTAAGAGCTTGTACATTTAATACAAAACTGGTACTAGAACCCACATTTTCAAAATAAATTAAGTTGAATTTCTTTAAAGCTTTTGTTGAATAATAAGCCTGAAGGCAGAATGGAAAATTAGAAAATAAGAACAGGTCAAGTGAAGCATATAGATGGTATTGTTGAGTTTCAAATTGCTCTCACTTTCATATACTTCAGCAAATGTTGCAGTCATAATGTAATTTCTAGCAGGGTAGATATCCCCATTTTGTCATTGATTTTAAATTTAATTTTTATCAAGTAAATATGTGTATCAAACTTAGCTTTAAAATGTGAAATAGCCCTATGAGACTTACAACTAAGAACAGTGGTCCCTTGTCTCACTATCTCTACCTGTTACCTTATTTTTATCTCTTTGGGTTGTTACTAGTTAACATTTCTAAATTATATGCTTATACTTCTATTTCTTGGCTTACTTTATATTCTGTTTTTGACTTCTGTGAAAAATAAGAATTTAGCACTTGTTTGGTTGGCCTATTTCTTTACAAAAATCTTTCCTAACACATTAAAGTTTAAAATGGCCATCAATTAAAGTCACTTCACAGTTCTGTGATTCTACAAGGCTCAGGTGGGTTCATCCATCCGTCTCAGGGGCCTCCATGTACCCACAGTCATATGAAAGCTGAGGCCGGACTCACCTTGATAGAGTCATTTTCTGCACTCACATATCTCATTTTTGCTGCACTGGCTCACATGGCTAAAGGCTGTCTGGGCTGCCTTCATGGACTCTGTCTTCCTCCATGGTCTCTCCAGCATTGTGGTCTCAGAGTAAGCAGACTTCTTACACAGCAGATGAAGGCTCTAAAAGCAAGAGTTCCAAGAGAACCAGACATTTGTTACATGGCCCTTTCTGACATAGTTTTGGAAGTCACTTGCTATCATTTCTACTACTTTCTGTTGGTAAAAAATGGGTCCTAAGGCCAGAGGAGAATTAGACTGTTTCTCTGGATGGGAGACTGGCAAGATCACATAGCAGCAAGGTGCATGGATGGGAAGCACTGATGGGGCCATCTTTGGAAAACTCCAACCTGTACATCCACACTTCTCTCCTCTGTCTTCTCAATATTCAGTGTTTACAGTTATATATTATTACCATGTAATTACTTTCCACAGCTGGGCCACATAGCACACAATGATTATGTCACTTTTCTTTTACCTAATTTTATTTTTCTGGAAGTTAATGATTGTATCGTGTGTGTGTGTGTGTGTGTGTGTGTGTGTGTGTGTGTGTTTGATGACATTATTTTTAAGGAATGAGAAAGATAGAGGTTACAAGGGATTTTCCCCATAAAGACTAGCAGCAATCCAGCAGCTGAGCTGTGGCTAGAGAGCCAACTGGCCTTTGGATGTACTTAATAATGTCTGATAATATAATTATTTCTTCACTTGATTCTCAACCTTCCTAATGCTGTGACCCTTTAATACAGTTCCTCATGTTGTGGTGACCTCCAAACATAAAATTATTTTCGTTGCTACTTCATAACTGTAATTTTGCTACTGTTATGAATCGTAATGTAAATATCTGATATGCAGGATGTATTTTCAGGGGTCGCGACCCACAGGTTGAGAACCACTGAGCTGAAGCTATCTAGTCAAGAAGTAAGGAAAAAAGAAAGATGCAATAAAGTATTACTCTCCTCTAAATACTGATTTTATTGTTTTAAAAACCCATTTTATTCAGGTATGAACTATAATAAAGCACTAATTGTACATATACAGCTCAATGAGCCCTTTACATTTGTTTCCTCTGCAACCACCATTGTGTCAAGGTAGAGAACATTCCCAGAATCCCAGAAATCGCCAGTTGGTCCTTCCCAGTCAGTACTTCACTCAGAGGTAGTCACTATTCTAACCTCTAAATTCATAGCTTAGCTTTGCCTGTTCTTGAATTTCATAAAAAAAGATTCCTACAGTTTGCACTCTTTTGTTTCTAGCTTCTTTTGGTCTTATATTATGTGCATAAAATTTATATATGTTATTGTATGTACTTGGAGTTTATTCTTCTTGAATTTTTCTTCCTATCTAGTGTTCTATTATATTAATACTAGAGGCCTGTTGCACGAAAAGATTCGTGCAATAGGCCTTCCCTTCCCCTGGCTGCCAGCACCGGTTTTCCTCCGGCACCCGGGACCCAGGCCTTCAGTCTTTGCTCAGCTGCTTCAAGCCTATGTATGCAAATTAACCGCCATCTTTGTTGGTGGTTAATTTGCATATCTCGCTGATTAGCCAATGGGAGGCATAGTGAAGGTATGGTCAATTACCACCATTTTATTTTAATAGTTTGTCTATTATTAGATAGGACTAGAGGCCTGGTGCACGAAATTCATGCACAGGTAGGGTCTTAGGCTCGCCAGTGATTAGGGCCGATCAAGTTCCCCACCTCCCCGCCTCCTGCTTCCCTCACTCCCTCAGCACCCCCCCACCCCCCACAGCTGGTCACCTGCCATGCTCCATGCCCCCCCCTGGTGATCAGCGCATGTCATAGCAAGCAATCATACTCTCCTCCTGTGCTTGAATTCCCAAGGGGACACTTTGCATATTAGCCTTTTATATATATAGATCCCATCATTTATTTACTCAATTTTACTGATGGTAATTTTGGTTATTGTTTTCAGTTGGGTTACTAAGAATAAAGGTGCTTTGAACATTGTTGCACATGTATTTTTGTGCCTGCATTGATTCATTCTCTTGGACATATATCTAGGAATAAAATTTCTAGTCATATGTTAGGCATATGTTAATTTATTAGATACTGCCAAATCGTTTTCCAAATGTGATTGCTATGTTCTTCACTCTCTCCAGCAATGTAAGAGAGTGTCAGTTACTCCACTTCTTTGCCAATCTGTTAATATGTTCCAAAATTATTTCATTAACTATTTCTTCTCCATCAAATTTAAAATGAAGACCAACTAATTGAAATATCCTTATTTTAATGACTATTATAAAACAACTTTGCCATAAAGATACTATCCACTTTCTGATAGCTGAAGTTACTTTTAATGCTTCCTACCTGACTTTTTGTCCTTTATCTGGGTCTGGTACTTTCTACATCCTCTAAAACCATTTTCCATTTTATTGTTAACTCCCTGAAGTATCCTTGAACAGTTTCACTTTATGCTTTTCATAGAAGAACCTCTTGAGACTAAATCACAATCATCAAATCTAAATCACTATTTCTCAACAAGAAGCTTCTTATTTATTTGGTTACCAAGTCAATTTTTTAATGTTGGTTCAATTACTTGAAAAAATATGGAAACAATTGTGATATGTTGACCAAATGAGAGACTGTGTAGTTCAGGTACAAAGAGTCTCATAACACAAAATATAAATTTTAAAAATATTAATGGGCAATCATTCCTATAAAAAGAATCCTGAACAGTGAAGATCTGTGCTATTATCTGAGAGAGATTATCTACTCTGTGTCCAAATTGACTTATTGCCATTGCTCCTCTTTCCCATTTTACATGTAAAGCTCTAAACCTGATATTAACTCCAATAAGAGTCTGATTCTTTCATTTTCATTTAGAGTGGATGAGCTCATGAAAAAGGAGCAGCTACTTAAATCAAATCAAAATGTTAAAGTACTATGTAGAAAAAAATCTGTTAAAAGTGAACCGCTATGTCTTTTTTAAAAGTATATTTTATTAATCTATTCAACATGTCCAAAAGGGTCACACAGGTAATTCACACAGGTAATGAATAACTGTAAATATTGAAAGAAAAATTTCATGGAACTATCAAAGTGTCATTTTATAAGAGGTCAACTAATTCAAAAAATAATAATAAGACTCAGTTTGTGAACCTCATTTCTAAGTTCAGCAACCTGATTTTGTCAGCACACAGAGAGTAAATCCATGTCTTAGGGCTAATTCCTAACAAAGCAAGTTCACAAAAGACTTATACACACACCAGAATTATAACTTATGCATTAAAAATGAGGAGCATAACTGTTTCAATGCCTAAAACACATCAGCATTTTCAGTGCATTTTCTCCCAGTAGAAATAAACAATAATCATAAAGCTGTCTCATGAGCAAGAGAGTTAGTTTTAACGGCATCAATCCTGGTAATTCAATACATACATTTCCACAGAGAGAAGAGAGAGGGATACTTAGAGCATTCCTTCCACTAGTTGCAAAAAAAATCTATTCTAGCTAATTTAAGCAGAAAAACTATTTATTAAAGAACATTAGTTAGTTTATAGAATCTTCATTGGACCAGAGGCTTGGAGACAATGAGCCAAGGGCAACACCAAAGTTTAATTAATCCTCTGACTCCTTCATTTCCATACTGTATATTTTCTTTCTCTTTTTTGCTAAGAATTATTTTTAACTGGTTTTCATTTTTAAATTAACTGATGCTTATTGCCTAAAATTTGGAAAGCATACATAACTGGCAACATGAATGCAAAAAATGCCATCTGAAGATAACTTTATTCTTTTCCCCTCTGCCTATTTAAGTTCTTCTTTATGACTGCTTTCTTCTTACTCCTTCAGTGAAATTTAAGGCAGGTTTTATTAAATGTGTTATCATTTGTAAATAATAAGAATACCCTAGTCATTGTTAGTCATAATAATCACTTCACTGCAGCGATTTAATTACAAAGATTTGTATCATAATAAAAATCTTAAGCTTTGCCGAAACCGGTTTGGCTCAGTGGATAGAGCATCGGCCTGCGGACTGAAAGGTCCCCGGTTCGATTCCGGTCAGGGGCATGTGCCTGGGTTGCGGGCACATCCCCAGTGGGGGGTGTGCAGGAGGCAGCTGATCGGTGTTTCTCTCTCATCGATGTTTCCAACTCTCTGTCTCTCTCCCTTCCTCTCTGTAAAAAAATCAATAAAATATATTTAAAAAAAAAAAAATCTTAAGCTTTTAAAATATATAAATCTCTCCTGCATGCAGTTGGAAACCTATAGTAGTAGGTGATGTGACAGGGTGATCAATTTCTTCTTTTTGGTTCCAGCCCCTTACATCCCCTCCCTTAACTGGCCATCTGAGGTGTCTGGTGGTGCCTCTGAGAGGCGGAGGAGAGGGAAGCATCAGGAGAAGCCCGCCCTGAATGATCCCAATGCACTTGGTGATGATTTCTTCCAAGACTGGTGAGTGATGAAAGCTGACTTTTCTTCTCAAGGGCACTCCTCATGGGTTCTCTGGAGGACCCACTAGGATTTTTTTTATAATACAGGCAATAATGTTTTCCTTGAACTGGCTACTAACTTTTCCTCTCATTGCCTCTGAGAATTCACAAGTCCTCCTCCAGTTAGGTCCTTTAAACAGACTTCTAGGGGAAGATGTGAATGGCCTCAGGCCACCACCAATCTCCCCAGGGTAGTCCACTGAGCAAAATGCAGAAGCATCTTTGCCTCACCATTGGAATCCATGGACCCAACTCTCAGCGCAACCTCATCACCATCCCACCTCTACTCTGCCCTCTTGGGCCACAGCTTCTCACCTTTAGCTTCCTTTAGCTTGTGTTGAACATTGGATGGTTGTGACACATGTAAAGCTTTTCACATGATCTTTATGAATCTTCTCTTATGAAGCTTGAGGTTTGGGGAAAATCACTCCTCAACCTGATGCAGGAGGACATACCTCTGCCCATAGGAATTCTCCTGCTCATTTTCAACCTTTCAAGGCATCTCAATACATTTATAGTCAAAACACAGTGAGAGTACCTACAGACGGAATTCATATGTATTCAGACTTTGAGGTCCTTTTATCAAAACTGAAATAGAAAGTCCCATTCTAATATCCTTCTATGCACATTCCTGTCTATAATCCTACCATCTGTATAAACCACAGTCAATTCTTGTATTTCTTGCCAATCTTTTTTTTCTGTACAAGTGGATTTTTAAAGGTAAAATTAGGTTTTTATTCCAGTTACTATTCTTTGTTGCAAACTCTTCTGGCTAGAACAGAACTGTCCAGTAGAAATATAATGTAAGCTATATATGTAATTTTAAATTCTCTAGTAGTCATATATTTTTAAAAATACAAAAACACAGGTGAAATTAATTTAACAAAAATTTAAGCAATAAATCCCTAAATTATCATTTTAACATGTAATCAATATAAAAATTACATATGTTTGTATTAGTAAAATTTTTTAAATTGGTAGCAAACTTCATTAGACTTGAGTTTCCACGTTTTAAAAATTAACACTTTATATTTAACATTTTTATATCATTGTTTTTCAAACATATGATTTGAAAAAAAGATGGAACTTTATTCACAATAACTCAAAACTGGAAATGACTCAAACATCCATCAACAGGATAGATTAATCAATTTTATATATTCACAAAATAAAACTATTCATCAGTGAAAACAAACTATAATTACATTCAGCATCATAGAAGGCAGGCACAAAAGAGTGTGTACTAAGCAATTTCATTTCTACAAGTTAAAGAACAGGCAAATTCTTATTCATGGTGAAAAAAAATAAAAATAGTGGCTACCTTTGGGGAGTAATATTGGGCAGGAGGGAGGAGTCCTCTGATGTGCCAGAAATGCCCTCTCTCTCTCAGGGTGGTGGTTATGGAGGAAGCTGTACAAATATGTAAAATTTATTGAATTTTGGATTTAAGATTGATGTACTTTATATATATTACTAGAGGCCCAATGCACAAAAATTCGTGCAAGAGTAGGTCTTCCTTCTCCCGGCTACCAGCACCGGCTTCCCTCCTCTGGCCACCCACAAGCACCTGGGACGCGGGCTGGCTTCCCTCAGTCCTGGCTTCATCTGGAAGGACGTCCAGAATGATGTCCAGAAGGATGTCTGGCCTAATTAGCATAGTACCCTTTTATTATTATAGATAGCTCAATTTAAAAATTATAAATGATGGGGTGAAAAAATGCTTTAAGAGTTAGATGTTATTTCATCATGAGCCTTTATTAATTTACTAGAGGCCTGTTGCATGAAGAGATTCATGCAATAGGTCTTCCCTTCCGCTGGCTGCTGGCACCGGTTTTCCTCCGGCACCCGGGACCCAGGCCTTAGCTCCGATGGAGCCTTCAGTCTTCGCAGCTCTGGACGGAGTCTTCACTCTGCCGCTTCGCCCCTATGTATGCAAATTAACTGCCATCTTTGTTGGGTTAATTTGCATACTCTCCTGATTGGCTGGCAAGCGTAGCGGAGGGACAGTTAATTTACATGTTTGTCTATTATTAGGTAAGATTCCTTGTTAAATGTTTAACATTTATTTTCACATCTTTTTCTACTTTAATCTGAGAAAAATACACCCTTGTACATCTCTTGCCGCATATCTTATTCCACGGGAGAGATGATTAGAAGTGAAATTACTGTGTGAGGCATAATGAACATTTTAAAATATCTAAATGTATATTGTTGAATTGCTCACCAGAAATTTTGCACCAATTGCACACTCATCATCACTACATGAGTGTACTTTTTTTATTGCCCCATCGACAGCTTTATGAGTGACCATCTATCCTATCTTTATAAAATTGATTGAGCAAAAAAGTTATCTCCTTGTTTCAATCTGCACATCTTTAATAACCAGAGCTGTAAGCATCTGTTGAATGAATATGAAATGTGAAAATGAATACGAATGTGGAAGTGCTTTCTTTTATTGGGACCATGCGTCACTCAGAGAGCAGAGTGCAGCCAGGCATAGGCTGTTCACTCTATTCTCCTGATATGGCTTATATAAATCTTAGTAAGAGAAAGGGAAGGATAGTGTAATCTGTTCTACTGGCTCCACCTTGTCATAAAAATTGTTGAATCTATTCACTTTCATATCTCTGTTGGAGGACTGAGGAAACCTACCTCCAGTGTCTCAAAAGAGAAAGGAAAGTTGCTTTTGATGGCATCTCTAAATGACTTTTTAGTCCTTAAAGTGGGAGGCAGGTCCCTTGGAGGGAAGGCTGTGACTACAGTCCCACAGGAGAGGGAGGAATAAATCCCCAGTTCCTCTAGATTCTAATGTCTAGAACATTTAATAAAGTTCTTGGGGAAAGTTGCCATCAACAGAGGGCTGAGAAATCAATATGGGCAGGGTTTTCTTTTAACTTAATATTTTACTGGGGAGAAAAAGCAAACAACTTTGTTAAAAACCTTTTAAACTGATGTCTATCTTACAGTCTGACATTTTCATTTACTGCCCCTTAGAACCACTCAATTAATTTGGGGCCTGGCAGGGAGAATAAACAACTTTTTGATATTTAGACAAAAATAACAATTTCAAAAACAGCTATTCTCACCTATAAATTCCTCCTAAATCTTTAGGATAATCTGTCAAATTTTTTAAAAGCTAAATTAAATAGTAATAGTGTTATAACATTAACTTAAGAAGAATTTATTACTTTTAAGGTAGTGAGTCCTTCCATCTAGCTAAAAGGTACTCCAATCTTCTTTCACGTCTTTCTTAAGCTTTTGTAATTTTCTTCATATGAAACCTACACATCTTATATTGGCTCATAATTAATTAATGGGCTTGAGGTGTTATTGTAAATGCGATTCCCCCTTCACTCCATTGTATTCATTTAGCAGTCATTGCTAGTATACTAGTATAGATTAAATTTTGTGCATTTCTCTTGATTCAGATGTTTTTTGGAACTCTCATTAATTTAAAATCTTTCAGTTGATTCACTTGGATTTTCCAAGATGATTTTCGATATACTGACATTGAAGGCAGGTTACTCAACTGCTGTAAGATGACTTTGCCTCACTTCTGTTCTGAGCCATTTCATGATCATTTTTACAATCGTCTTATTTCAAAGTTGTTTGCCCCTTGTTGTGCCCAACCCCACATTGAATATACATGTGCATGTGCACGCACACACATGCACGCACATGCACACGCACGCACACACACACACACACACACACACATAATCATGTCCAAATAATACCTACGAGATTTAGAATATGAGAGCATCAGGAGTATTTTTTTCTTATCCCCATAGGGACCAGCTTTAGCTAAAGTTTGATCCAGTAGCCCTCACACTGCCCCCACAGGTCTGGTTTCTCTGTCTCTCTAGTTTTCCTTGGTGTCTATTTTATCCAGCCCATCCCTACAGAATACTTCACCCTCAAAGAGCTCCAAGTTTTTTCCTATGGTTGCAAAAGCAAATCAAAACAAAGTAAAAATGAACAATAATAAAAAAACAGACAATACACAGTATCAGTTCTGGATCTTAAGAGAGAGAGAGAGAGAGAGAGAGAGAGAGAGAGAGAGAGAGAGAGAGAGAGAGAAGTTCCTTTCTTTCTTTTAGAACCTTCTTGGTGGCCACCCAGTAAACATCTCACATCAAATTCTATCCACTGGTGTGGCATGAGTATCCCTGATCTACTCCTTTGAGTGAGGTAAAGAGAAACACTGATAGATTCAAGACACAAGACCCATCCCTGGAGACAACAGTGAGGTCAAAACCACACCCTCAGGGATTAAGAATGGGGCAGTGGTGGTCAAAGGATATATAGGAAGGGGAGTGAATACTAGGCAGCAAACAACCTATATTCACCACAGGTGGTAGGTGCTCAGCTACAATTTTATCTAGTTCCTATAGCCTACAAATCTGTACGTACCAGTCCATGTTGTCTTAAGGTGGAGGCTCTTGCAAAGAGTAAAGTCCACAAATTAATGTATAAACAACATTAACTTACAGTTACTGCGATGTCACACTGAACAGAGCCACAGTGTTATGACGTGTTCCTAATTTACCAATTTCTGTCTTCCCCCCTCCAAGGAACTGAAGACAGAGGCTTCAAAACTGGGGACATTGGATTTGCTGTTCACTAAATCCTCCAGCTGAAGCACCATCCCTAGAATGCCTACAGTTCCCAAAGAGCCATCTGGATGAAAAGCTATCACCTGCGACCGAAAACCCACCTCGAAAACCTACATAACCACCCTCTACCCTGACATACATAACCACCCTCTCCCCTGACCACCTTGGGAATGCTTTACATTGTAAAGAATACATTTGCGTTTAATTAAGAGTGGAGGCTTGCTCATACTCAGGCTTGATTTCTACCTTTATCTGGGAGATGCCACCAAGTCCTTTCCGATGAGCTGCTCCCTCTGAGACAGAGGACCCCACGCCTCTGGACTCCCGCACGTTGCTTTTAAACCTGACCATTTCCCACCAGGCAGCACAGCTGACTGTGGAAAGGCCCTGTCTCTGGGTCCCTGCCTGATCCATCCACGTCTCCTCCACAATATGTTTGACAACACTATAAACATTCTCTGCACTTGATAAATATGTTGAATCACTTATAAATTTTATTTCCTTGGAAGAATTAGCTATCCCTTGAAGTGGAACAAAGCAATCTGAGACAATATAGACTTCTATAGATTATGTCCCATATTGGTAATTTCTCACTACGCTTCCTCCTAGATTTTAAGATACAAACTTCATATTACACATTTCTTTAGAGACAACGTTTTCCCATTGATAATGGTAATATATACGTACCCCAAATCAGTGCAAGATTATTAACAAAATAATGTGCAGATAAAATTCACACGTTGCATTAAAAATGCAGCATCCCACGGAGTGTACACAGTGTGGGGTGTCCCTGCTGTTGCTGGTGATAAGGGAGTAATTCTGCAAGATCACAGCACAAGGGTTCATGCAAGTGCAGGAACAAATTATGCTGGAACATATTGGTGATGTGACAAGAATCCTGGTTAAAAATGTTTTGCGTTTTTTCCTTTTAAATAAGAAAATTGGGTTGCTTTTAGTATAAAGCCTCCACCAGCTCCTTGAAGATTGATCACAGCCTCCTGTTCAGGAAATTTAGAGCAGCCTTGGAAATACAGCACCTCTCTACCAGCTCCTCTGATTCTGATCTCTGACTGTTTGCCTGAAATTACCTTTGTCACCCACTCATGCCAACTCTTCACACCACCTCCCTCCTCTCTCCATAACTTTCAGCAAACAATGGCTCCTACACTTCTCCCCATTTTCCTTCTCAACTTTTCTCAGGCTGCAAATGACAAAGAATTCATTACACGAAATGAACATTTTATTACAATTTTTATTTTTAATTTTTTTTTAAAGAGACAAACCTTTTTCTTAAATATATTTTTTATTGATTTTTTTACAGAGAGGAAGGGAGAGGGATAGACAGTTAGAAACATCGATGAGAGAGAAACATCGATCAGCTGCCTCCTGCACACCCTCTAGTAGGGATGTGCCTGCAACCAAGGTACATGCCCTTGACCAGAATCGAACCTGGGACGCTTCAGTCTGCAGGCCGACGCTCTATCCACTGAGCCAACCAAGTCAGAGCTTTATTACAATTTTTATTTTCATTTCCCCCCTACAAGTATATTTATTGCTCTGTATCCATTCTATATCTTATCACAAACATAATGTTATGACATGGGGTGAAGCTGTACATGCTACTGCCTACAGAGCATTAATAATAGCCTTACTAAGTGTTTGGTGATAAGGAAGGGATGGTTAAGTTTTCACTTCCTAACATGGTAGTTACTTCAATCTAGACATTTTCTGAGTTTTAATTACATATTACAATTAGTTACAAATTGGTAGGTTGTTTTGCATTGACCTCTATTTAATTATAATTTTTCTCCTTTTAAAATAATGAGCAATAGGATATAGTT
Source organism: Myotis myotis (assembly GCF_014108235.1). Lineage (NCBI taxonomy): Eukaryota > Metazoa > Chordata > Mammalia > Chiroptera > Vespertilionidae > Myotis > Myotis myotis. Next base: position 30,528,665 of record NW_023416379.1, on the reverse strand, counting down.
GGTTGGCATTTTCAGGCCAAATGCCTGATTTTAAGGAAGAGACTCTTGTAATTATCATTTTACTGTATTAGACTGGATAACACAATTTCCAGCATTTTGAAGTGTCTACTGTATTCAAAGCACTGGGCTAGGTGATATGGAGAGGTCAAGGTGATCATTATGTGACTCTTCTATACCCTTAAACAGCCTCAGAGTAGTAGCTGGGATAAACATCTATTTATCAAACCACAATGCATGTCTAATTGTGGTAAGCAACCACATGGGGCAGAAACAAAACTGTGTGCAGAGAGCTGCGACATTTCTGATTGGAACAAAAGACAGAGGTTTGACAAGGAAGACCAGAACTATCAAGTTGAAAAAGAAAGCTTGAAAGCATTAGCAAATATGTTTGTGCATATTAATCACAGCATTAGAGCTCGAAAGAGAACAGCAAATATGTCAAATTCTCACTTATCCCAGCAGTAGTAGGGATGAAGTGCAATTTTTGCCTTGTTGATGAAAAGGAAAGTCTATTAAGAAAATAATAGAGTAAGCAGGAATATGAATGAAACATCCACTTCCCAAGCAAACAAAGTGCTTGGGTTATTTGACAATATACATTAGTCACATGACCTTGAGCAAGAACTTAACATCTGTTGGCTTCATTTTTCTCATCTGTAAAACTGGGACTTCAATGAAATGATTTCTGAATGTCTCATAAGGTCGAAAATGTTATATTTATATCATCTGCATACAATTCAGCAAATTTTTATTGTGTGCCAGCCATGTATATAGTATCGTGTGAATCAGAAAATACAAAATAAATATAATGCACAGCCTCTGACCTCAAGAAACATCATCTTTTCAGAGAGGTCCACCGGTGTCAGGCTGTACGTGGCTAAGAGCCAAAGGCAGGTTCAAATAAGAAGTTTTGGAATTGAGAGAACAGAGGGTCAAGGAGTCAGTGAAAGCATCTTGGAAAAGAAAGGTCTTAAAACATGCCTCAGAAGAACTTAGGATTTGAATAGGAAATCTGAGGGAGAAGGCGCCCAATCCCCCTACCACTTCCCACTCCTGACCAAAGGCAGGCCCCAAAGAGGGTGTACAGGAACTGTGAGAACTCCAGAACACTGTTTGGAAAATACTACCCTCCCATTTCAGCAATTACCCACTGAATGTAAATATCTGGTTTCTGCATTTGAGCCAATAGGAAGGGCAGTTTTTCAAGGCTTCTGTAATACATTAACTTACACTTGGTTATTTCTGTGGGTACTGTTCTTACTTCTGCAGTCATCAATTCTAACTTTGAAAATAAATCTATAGTGTGAGCAACAGCAGAAATGATGAAAGCCTTATTAGTTTATCCCCCGGGCTCTTTATTAATGCAATATCATATTTTCAATGATTCATACACTTTCCCCTCTGAGTACTCATAGCTGCTATTAGCTCATTGTCACAGGTATTGTCACTGGGTGTCGTATTCTATGAAGTGAAATGGTCTTCTGATGATTATATTGTGACGTGAATAATATACTTCATCATTTCATCCTTTGTGGGAATATATTACTATTATTTTGATTAAGGTTTCTTAGAAACAGTTAAGAAATTTTAAATCAGAAATGCTTTCAGTTAAGCACAGTGATTCATTCACAACATGCTAATCATACATAGTTATTGTATATAGAAAATTGGGAAAATTGGGGAAAAATGTAAAATTGCCTGCTTTATTATTTGTTTAAAAGTGCATTTTGAAACTGTCACCAAAAAAGAAACCATATTCCAAGTTTCAACAGGCTTTATACACAGTTACAAAGATAGTTTCTGTCTATTTCATAGCATACATATGCTATGCTTAATATTTTTTATTCACAAATACAATACTGTGCTGTTATTTTCATACAAAGGTTGACACGTTGTTAGCCTTCCAATATGCTCTGTGGACTTAATTTTGTTAAAAGAATAATTACACATTTCTTATGTAAACCAGAGTTGGAAGATTTTTTGAGGGGGTGGAAGGGGAGGGAATAGTAATTCTTATGTTTACCATACCGTTTGTGTATGGTAAACTTCAGGGTAAGATGAAACCACAGCTCTGTTTTTGGGCAGAGGTAGAGCAAGAGTTAAAGCACCTTCCCTTACCTCAAGCCCATCTTCCCTGGGACCAAAGGCCCTCTTCAGCCACAAGGAGACAGTACCTGTTAGAGCAGATGAAGCTCCACTGACATCCAATCAAGATACCCGAGGACTAGACGCGAAAGGCTCCTGGGACATACCAAGAGCCGAACAATTTGGTGTGTCTGGAGAGAGGATGTGGAGACATTAGGTAGCAGAAGGTTAAAGAGGGTTGCCTGGGAGGAGTCAGAACGAGAAGAATTGTCAAGGAGGAGACTACCATTATGGAAGGAGGAGCAGCTATCTGAGCCACCCTGTGAAGGAAAATTTGTTGAGGGATCCCCTATGTCATATCAGGACTTAATTCCAGGACACCTGTGGAAGAATCAGTGAAGGGGCCACTTGAACATCCTTCAGAGACTAGTGCATATTCATTTGAGAAAGATCGACAAGCAGATAGCTCTTTGCTCCATGGGCATCTGCAGGATATGGGCCAAATCCAAGAAGTATCCAACCTGTATTCATCTACCCAGCCTAGAGTACTTTAGGTCTGATGTCCCAGGCTCATCACCATTCTCCTGTACAGAAGACACCTAGGAACCATCCTCTAAATCTCAATAGCCATCATGCTGAAGCACACATTCCAGTCTGTTTGGTGGTGTTTAAGGAAACCTTTCAAACAATCATGTCTTCAAATGTTTTAGAATAAATTCATACATGGTAGGAGTTTGAACTTATTTGTTTTGATAACTAGCCTATAACTGTACTGGGTAAATTCAGGGTCCTTTTTAGGAGCTCTCTTCATTTTGTATAGGCAGAAAGAAGGAGGAAAGGAGGAGGAGGTGGTAGAGAAGGAGGAGGTGGGGGAGGAGGAGGTAGAGGAGAAGGAGGTGGAAAAGGAGAAGGAAGAGGAGGAGGAGGAGAAGGAGGAGGAGGAGGAGGAGGAGGAGGAGGAGGAGGAGGAGGAGGAGGAGGAGGAGGGGAGGGAGGAGGAAGAGGAGGAGGAGGTCATTGCAGACTGCACAAAGTACTTTATTTAGCCTTAAAAAGTCCAGTGTTAAAAATCCTATAAAAACTACGTTGCTTCCCTTCTCTAGGCAAGATGGTACTTTGACTCTTACTATTACACAGATCTGGAAATTCCAGAGCATCAAGGGAGGCAGTCAGAAAGGTTTCACTGAGGCTTTATTTCCAGTCTAATTTGGAAACAATTAATATCCCAAAAAACTTTCATTGCTCCCCTCTGCCTTAAGATTAGATTCTATAATTATCATAACCATCTCCACATAGATTTTTTCAATGACTTTTTATTAACAGAGACAGCAAAGCCAGTAGCAGTTTCTTTCCAGAAACTATTGCTAAATCCAGCACGTCCTCTCCAAACTGGCTTTGGTGGCTTGGAGGTTTTTACTTTCAAGAAAAAAGAAGTGGTTTTTACTTCCACTCTCTCCACCCTTGACTAAAGCCCTGGGCATGGATGAGTCAATTTAAAAAGAAATGTCACATCTGGGTGCTGACAGGCTTTCACAATGGTCTACAGTCCCGTGGTCAGCAAACTGCGGCTCGCAAGCCACATGTGGCTCTTTGGCCCCTTGAGTGTGGCTCTTCTTAAGCCTTAGGAGTACCCTAATTAAGTGAATAACAATGTACCTACCTATATAGTTTAAGTTTAAAAAATTTGGCTCTCAAAAGAAATTTCAATTGTTGCACTGTTGATATTTGGCTCTGTTGACTAATGAGTTTGCCGACCACTGGTCTAGACCATTGACCCCCACCTCATACCCTTGGACATAGTGTGCTTCCTCCGGTAAATGGCACTGGCACCCAGCTTCCTGTGGGCCACTATTGTCCAAAACTCATATCAGTGAATTAAACATAGGTTTTCACACTAACATCTCCATGCAATTTTCCTATGCTGCCTCCCTTTAGGGATATAATTCTTAGATTTGTTATAAATTGGATAAAATGATCAGTCTCTTTATATAAAATAATCAATAGATGCACAAGTATCCAATAGATCAGAGGATTCTGGACTCCCTGAAGCCCATGCACTGATCCCCTAGGGGCCCATGAACATTAAGTTACTAACTCCTTTGCAACCACATTGCTTCAGGAAGTACAAGATTTTTTGCAGTTGAGCCCTGAAAAATTAGCATAACTGACTCATTTTAAAAGCCTCAGTCACTTACTTTGATGCAAATGTGTCTTTGAGATGAGGATATGACATCCTCTTAGAGAATGGAGGGAAATTGCCATAAATTCCAGTAATCAGACTTCAAGCATTACATACAGTACCACAAGAAACTGAGTAGCCAGACTGCAAACAATGCATGTCCCCAATATTTGAGAGCACATTTAAAGTCTGTTGCCAACTTATGGGCAGAATTTCCATTTACTTGACATCACTGGAATTCTTGAGAATTATAAATATTTGTCATATTTTACATACTGAAAATCCCGATGTATTCTTATTATTTTACAGTCAGTATAGATAAGGTCTTGATAGGACTCTTTTACTCTAGTGCTAAATCTTACTTTATAGCAAAAACATTCTGTTCAACTCTAGTTGTAGGGTTTTAACTACAATTTTGTATTATATTGACACTAATTAGTGACGTCAAGAACATAGTATCTTATAACACCAAGAGCAAAAGTAGACACAATCAATAGGAAAAGAAAGGACAGTGGGCCCAGAAGGAGAAAATCAAGCTGAGATGATTAGTGTCAAGTAAGTGGTGTACAGCAGGGTGCAGAGAAAGCCAGGGATCACACAAGGGGTGGGTGATCATGAAGTTTCAAGGACCAGGTAGAAATTGGCTGCTGTCTGCATGCATACTGGAGTAAGATGAAATACACTGATTCTGATGACAGAGACCTTGAGCCTCATTTCTTGCTCATTTTCCTAGTCAAACCAGCTTGTACTCTTGGTGGCACATCCTAGATATCTACTCAGAGAACCAATTATAATCAAATTCTAGGGACTGAGAAATCAAATTTAGTTTAAAATTAATCTCACTTGCTTGCTTGGTATAATAAACACAACATAAAAGGATAAAAGACAAGGAGAGAAATGTCAAGCACTTAATGGTATATTTTTAATTATATTCCATTAGCCATTTTTCCCTTCTCAGGTGATGCTCAGTAGCTCTGGGAATAAAAGATTATAGTGACAGATTGTTTTTGAAGTTCAATAAATTTGATGATTCATTAACATGTTATCTTACTACTAATGAACTAGACTAGCGCTTTGAGATTCAATGAAAACTTAATGGTTTTACCTCTTATTTTATAATAATTCAATAGAATAGATAGAATAACTTAAGAAAATCCCCAAATAGAATATAGTCCATAATACTGTAATAACTATTTATGGTGTCACTATGCCATATACCTGAAAGGAAGATAATACTATATGCCAACTGTAATTGAAAAGGAAAACAAAATCCCACAATACTCATGAAGACTTAAAGAAAATGGGAGGAGAAACAGATGCATCTCCTGTGTCCTGCTACTTTCCCTTGTGGAATTTAAGTTCAGTTGGGGATTTTTGTTTTTGACCCAGATTAAGTGTAGCTAGGCTAATGAGTAGAAGAAAATGGATTCAGACAACTTAGTGTCAGGAAGATATATGTAGACACCTTGTACAAGGTCTACATTCAGTTAATCTCTAATGGAGAAGTGTTTAAAAAACAAATTTGGTTAAAAGACGATGTAATCAAGTAATTAAAATATTTGTTCCAGAAAGGTCTTTTACCATTAATCATCAAGTAAAATTTACTGTGTTTCAAGGGGATTCATTGAGAAACTAAGAACAAGGTATAAAGTAAGATTCTAACTCACATTTCTTACTCCTTCCACATCTCTTTTCCTCCTTTGCCTTCTCCTACCATCTGGCTCTTGAGGTGTAAACCTCAGCTGTCACCACAAACTACAAACTACCTGCAATGAGGAAATGAGGCTCATTTCCCGGCATCCACATGCTCTGAACTCTGATAATCCTTATTCCTAAGATCTGAAGAAAACCTACATCAATCTGGGAAATGAAGACCAGATCATCTTAGCAACTAATATCCAGTGTTAATGTTGTTCATAAGAATAACAATTTCAGTAATTTAGAATTCAGGGCATTCTCCAGAAATGTGGAGGTGGGCATTTCCAACCAATTTCCAGGTGATGCTGATGCTGATGCTACTGCTTTGGGTACCTCACTTTGAAAACCACTGGTCTATCAATAAGCTCCTTCTTCCTGGTCATCCCTACCCATGTGGTCATTTCCATGCACACCAAAATCAGGCAGAATGCTCTTGCTTCCTGTCTGGTGGTATGACATCTAACATCCCGTATTTGTTTTGATAATGGTACAATATCATATATCAAATCTGACTACTATTTTATCTGTGAAAATTAATTTTTAAAATTAGAAGTGACAAACTCATTGGAATTCTAATCATAACTTTACTCTTATCAAAATGACCTTAGTATGATTTCACTCTTGTCCTCTCTCACTCCCAATCCTGCCTATTAGTAAAATGTCTCAGTGGGAAGAACAAAGCAGCTTTTTCATTTTCATGGACTTCTTGCTCCAAAGACATTTGTGTGAAAGGAAAACCACGTGAATGATAATTCTGCCCTAGTTCTGTTTCACTCGCTAAGGCCAAGAAGTCATATACCTCAGTATTAGAATATTCTCTATGGGGCATTGTCTGACTAATACACATTTCAATTCATTTCCATTCTGTGCATCTAAAACATTAGCTCAGATTCTTAAATTTTTAATAATTCAAAGATACATGTCATAATCATTTTGAAACCTAAAGACTATATAATTGTTCTAGTTAAGACTCTTGGTTGCTAAGAGAGTAACCAATTTCAGCAAGCTAACTCAGAAAGAGCAGTTTGTTTATTTACATATTCCTAGAGTTTTTGCAGAAGTGGGTCTTGGATTCATTAACATCAGGAGACTCCGTTGGGCCTTAATTAACTAGTCCTGGAAATAGAAAGTAGGCAGGTCAGGGACTCTCTCCCACTTTCTTCCTCTCTCTCTCCCTCATGGTTTCTCCTCATAAATGATGCACATTTTCCTTTACTTCTCTGTCTCTAACTCCACTAACTTTACCCCCCAACAAAATACACAGTCTATATGACCTTTCATCTTGACTCCCCACAGCTTAACTGTCCCACTTTCCCAAGGTCCAAACTTGAATTTTACAGGAGAAAAAGCATGGCCCCAGTAATTTTAACTCCCCACTCACTCCCAGTATGGATTTCCTTTCCTTGGCAGGGGGGCTGGTTACCCACAACAAATATGTTAGCAACTGAGTTTTTACTTGGTTGCATTTGCAGTCATTCACTGTCATCCTGTAGAATTCATCTGGTATTTTCAAGGTCCAGATTGGTAAATTAAATGAAGTTATAGTGGATTCTACACAACTTAATTCTTTAGGGCTTTAAGAATGGAACTAATTTCTGCCATCTATCCCATTATATAACTTTTGGGTCATATTTATTACTGTAAAAAGGAGTAGGGAGAAGTTTTAGGGGCTATCCCTACTACAGTAGTTTTTGCCTCATAAGCCAAGAACCTAATGTGGTCCTTTGGGTTGGGTAGGGGTTGTGCCAATTACTAAGTGTACCTATTCCAGTTATACATTTGAGCACCAGGAAAATAAGAACAGATTGTTCTAAGGACACACTGTACCTATATAAGCTGGAACAGATCCTCATAGAGCCCCCACTAAAACAGGGAAGGAGGTATGATTATGTTTGGGTCTCTGATAGACCTCCAAATGTTTACATTCCTCTTTCCTCAGTATAAAATTACTCTCACAGATAGCATTAGGTGCATTGGGGAAACATGGGAAAATTATTACGAGGTACATTTGGTTACTGTTGTATTGCCTGTCTTCTTGGAGACCTAGACTTTCTTTCAGTCAATGAGCTCTGGATTTGAAAACTGTCTCCAATATAGACACCAGTAAGAGACTGCGACATTTTATTGACTCAGCTGTTCTTAGTCTCCTGATCATCTAACTTGATTTCCTTGACTGTAAAAATTTAAGTACAGCAGGTCCTCAAATATCGTTTTGTTCAATGTCATTTCATTATAACATTTATGAGGTGCCACAACAACCTAACTTTTGTTTATATCAATTAGCCTATGGAAAAATTGAATTTTTTTACACATCATTTCTCTTAAAGTCACAAAGCCTGTGGATGGTAAATGAGGGCTTACTGTACACTTGTTGGCTGCCCATCCATTTTGCCCCTGAGTGTGCTATGTGCTCTAAAGCACCTTGATAACTCTGGGTCAGGCTTTGGTGGTGGTCACTCCAACCTTGCTACTTATTATGATAATTGAGTGGGTCTACCTGGCTTGAGATGGTTAAGTACTGCTAGCTGGCTTCAGTGATTTTAGAGCCCAGATCTGCCATTGTCAGCCCTGGCCTTCTCAGTGATGCTGCCTCCATTGCTATGGCAATGACATATCCTTTAGGTACTCCCATGAAATATAGCCATCTTGTGAAATTTCCAGAATTACATCCTCTTTAACAACCCATTTTTTTAAACTTGTTATTCCTTCTTTCACTATCTGCTATGGAAATTCTGGCATTTTTAACCCCACTTGCTGTGGATCACAGCCTTTTCCATGCTTCTGGGAACCAAACAAGCAGAAAATTCATAGTATCTCTCATGTGCTTGCATGTATCCTGGGAGAGAACTCTCATAAGTTCTCTTCATCCAAATATATGTTCAGCCACCTCTTGGTATCATCCTTTGAATACTGTCCCACATGCACTTTCCAGCTCCTGCCAGTCCATGTTTCATCTAGGTCCTACAGTTCTTTCAGGGCATATAGTCCCTTTCTATCCCTAGAAGGTCTTGCACATCACAGCCTTGACTGTATAGTTATTGCCTTAGTGGCCTGGGAGGGGCAGATCCTGAGGGGGCATATGTTGTCTTGCAATAGACCAGCTCTGAATGCTCTTCAAACAAAGGGGAAATGCTAGATTTTCATTTCTGCAAGCTGAGAGGAATCTGGAATGCAAGATTTACAGGCAGATTCAACTCAGATGTTTCCATCCCATATTCAGGGCCCCATTCTCTTCTAATCAGGGCTATAACCTTGGCATGGTGGACCAGCTCTTTTTAGAGTTTAACCTATAAAACTCAATCTCTTTATGATTAAGTCCTGGAGCTGAACTTTGACTTTCTCTGCCCTTCCACTGAAGGAAATGAGAGCCTCTCTATATGCTACAAAGAAGTCCTCTGGCTTTCACACTTGGTTTTTATTGCCAATTAATCACTCTCAACTTTCATTATCCTTTTCCAGAGTGCAATTTTATCAATAGCTGCCCAATTCTACTGTCCTTATCCTTACTATTTTTCAAATGCCTGATACATGACACCACCTAATGGTGCAATTCTCTTTCATAGATATACCAATCCCACTTTACCACTAGTGAACATTAAATAATTGAATTGTTAGTGCTGAGTTCTTCTGTTTTCCATGTACCAATAGTTCCAATTTTTAACTAGACAGGTGAGCCAACTCTAAAATCCCATTTTAGCACCTTTTTTTTTTTTTTTTTTTTTAATCTGGCACTCAAATTGCACTCTGAGTCTTCTGGAATGCTGGAATGTAGATTTTTAACTTGAAGATTAGTGTTTAGGGTGTTTATTAGGGAAAGGTCTTGGGATTGACACCAGTAGAAGGGAATAGAAGGAAACAGGACTGGCCCAAGGAGAGATTGAACTGTGATGCAGTCCCAATGAAGGCATTAGCTGACCTCAAGGGGAATTCTAGAGTTTGGATGGTCCTTTAGAGTTGTTCCAAATTGAGGTGAGGGTGTCAGTCATTGATACCACTGAACTAATTAGTCACTGGATGTGGGCTATCCCTGGAAACATTTATTACCTTGAGTGAGGTGTGATTTCACCTGAGATGATTCTCAAGGAAGACTGGTGGCTAAGGCTCATTTTCTCTCAGCCCTTCCAGCAGCTGGGGATAAGTGCTCTAGTCTTAGAGAAAGTGGCAGGATCACAAAACATATGCGCTATACAAAAATTAACTATTTTAAGAATTACTATGACTATGATTAAAACAATTCTTAATTAAATAATGTAACTATGGGGCGCTTTACTATTCTTGAGGTATTTTGAAAAAGTAGATTTTTCTCACAACTACTCTGTGAAGTTGTGAGGTTGGGTATTATTATCTTTAATTTACAGATTTTGGAAACCCTGAAGCTGTAGGAATTTAAATTAATTCCCTATATTAGCAAGACTAACACTCACTTGATGGTTGATGTTTTCACAAATATTAAACATTTCATATTTGTATAATTAACAAGTTTTTTTTTTAAAGCCCACACAATCTGACTTTAAGGCAAGAGTGTTTTCTGCTCTCTTATTGAGGATTTTTATATGATAAATAAAATGAGGTTCAATAATAAGAGTAAAACATCAAGAATTTTCTCTAGAGTATGTGAGTGAATTTTTAAAAACGTTTCATTACAGTGCTAATCTTTTACACCAAGGAATAATTATAAGAATGATACGTCTAGAATCAGGTCAGTCAGTGAATAAGTAAAGGGATTATTTTTAAAGTAAGAGTTCTTGACGGTGTTCACAGGATGGAGGGAGGCATCTCTTCAAACTGTAAAATAAAATAAATATCTTCTCTGAGTTAAATAAAATGCTTAAAAGATGAGAAAAGAAGTTTTACAAACTCATCTTAGACTTACATCTAGGCCCACAAATTTTAACTATAATCAGAATTAAAATACAGTTTTACCTAAGGAAACAGTGTGCAATATTTAAGAATCTAGTTGACCATAGAAGGAGAGAATGAATAGCTTCAGTAGCTATAGTGACATCATCAAGCCAGCCTTGTCCTTACTGGGTGTGTCCAGCCCAGGCCCTGACTGTCCAGAGACCATGCACATTCAAAAGGCAAAAATGGATACATTAGGTCAGCATCTGTTGAAATCATTAACATCTTTACAAAAAGAAATCCTATGCTGATGCTGATGATATTGACGTTAAACTTCTACTACCAGCAAAATTTTACTATTAAAATTCTACTACCAGGGCTCCTTGTGTCCCACCCACTGCAAAAAAAATAAAAAATAAAATAAAAATTTATATTCAAACCTTAATGCCTTTTTTGCATGGCAGCCAAAACATGAATGAAAACTCCCCAGCTACTGAAAATTTTAGACTCTCAATTTCTACACTTAGTTTGTTCTTGGCACCTAGGGAGGAGGAGCAATAACTATCATGAGGCTCAGATGGTAGAAACAGGCCATTTACTTTGCACAGATTGATGGAGGGGTTTATTCCATAAATTTTCAATTTCTAGGAGGAATGACAAGCCCAATCTGTATCAGTCTCTTCTGAGCTAGACAAGATTATTTTTAACAACATGAAGCATCACAAAATCCCTATTGTAGGAAGACCATGTGCTCCCCACTGGATTAGACCTCAGAAGAATAAGTCTGCAGAAAAGCCTCTTCCTGAAAAGGTTCTCCTTTCACTGTGGCCCTGTCAATGGTTCTTCTAACTAGAATCATAACCTACAACATCGTAACTGTACAGTTCCTCCCCCAGCACAGCATCCATCATGCTCTGTTACCAACCAAATCCTGGCAAGGAGTACTCTTTATAAGCTACTTCAGTGTTGCGTGGCCATCGGCATCTTGGTGGCTGCAGTGTAGATGTAGACCAAACAGTATTAGGGGACACCTTCTGGTTTTGTTTGTTTGTTTGCATTATTTTTTGGTGGAAACTCAAATGCAGGCCAGGGAAGTGGGGAAAGCTGTATACTGACCCAAAATGGAAAGCTTCAGATGTGCTCTGACTGGAGGTTGTTGGCACGAGGAAGCAGGAGCTGGGCTAAACAGAAGTGGTGCATCTGATATGATTGATCTGGGGAGCATATTTGACTTTCTGATTTATCTTGAGGTGGAAGCAGAGGGCAAAAAATATATATACAGAAGCTGGTAATCATTTACCATTTTCTGGCCATTCTTGATCAATTTCTGCAGAGATTGTGGGTCAGAATTCCAGTGTCATATGTAGTTTCATCATTGTCTGTATCTTAGTCTCTCAGTGTCTTCATCTTTGTTTCATAATTATCTCTCTTACAGAAAGTTGACCAATTTAAGAAAGAGTAGATATCTTCATTGTCTGTGGATTGCTTAGTTGTCTCCATAGTCGATAGTATTACAAAATCTTCTTGACTTTTTTGTGTTATATTATCATTTAAGAAGCATTTAAGACTCTGGATAAAATTCAACAAACCAGCAGTGTGATCACCATGACAAAAACAGTAATAATGAATAGCCTTTGTAGGCTGATTCAGAACCAAGACTCTCAGTTGCTTAACTGGGGTCAAGATAATAAATTCTATATATTATGAAGTTTAGCTTTAGCAAGCCACATAGATTTTTCCTTAAGCCTGTTCTACCTTTCTAGTACTCATTTCATTTATCCAAGTTGCTTCGACCTTCACAGTGGGGTTCAGGATCTGAAGGATGGGCCAAAGCACAAATGAAAATTCTATAAAAGAAATAAGAATTTAGAAGGCATTGGGGGCCAGGTGGAGACTATTTCTTGAAGAGACACACTGACTTCTGGCCTGGTCTGCCTTTTATTTACTTGAATACACATTTGCCCTTCAGCAATGCATACAGACATATCAAAGGTGAAGTTTGGTAAACAGTAAAAGGATTATCAGATTAGAGAATTGCCTTGAGCCACCACTATCTCAACACTTGGTGCTTAGTGTCAGCTCTGCTAACACCCAAGGTCCATCGGCCTTCCTTGGTATACTGACAGTATTGGCAAGCGGTGGCTTCTTGCGCAAGTATATAAAAAAATATTAGCAAAATCACAGATGCCCCCAGAACTAGCAAACAAGAAACAACAATATAAATGTGCATCCCTATGCATGACAAGTTGAAACTGACCTGTTTTCCATGTAAGGCAGAGGTGACATTGCTAATAACTTCTGACAGAGTAAGTTTCTTATAGTATTTTCTGTTTGTCTGATTCCCACCATGGTGAATACTGCTCTAACTTTTTGCATAAACAGTGAGTCAGTAATTCTCCCAGGTAGAGTCTTTGAATAATTATGGATGCCCCCCTGTAGGAACTCACATCCAACTTATGCAATTATATTCATTACGTATAGAATTATAATAATAAATATCTTCTTTCCAATCATGGTGATTTATGACAATTTACTTATTTACCTATTCCTAAGGTAAATCAGATGTTAGTGTGATACAAACAGGACTAGTGTCATGGCCACAAAGGAGGTAGTATCTGTGGGGCACATGGAAATCCAAGGAAAAAGAAGTCATTTATGATACAAAGTTGAAATCAAGGCATTACATTACCTGGGTTATATATTTAGACCTCCATTAATCTTTTCCAGATAGATGACAAGTATCTGGCCCTTTGCCCTTCAAAAGTTGTTGAGTTTAAATTTAGAATTACTTAGGATCTAATCAATAGTTTATAATACATGGTTCTTTTTCTGGAAAGAAAGACACTAGCAAAGTCACCAGTTGATTTTTTTTAAGGTCACCTGATCGTGTAGGCACAAGTGAAACATCACCAGCTGTAATTCCCTATGGTTTAATTCGATGAGACCAAAATTGCCCAAAGGTTTTGATTATGTGGGTCTGGTGGTAGATGGCATATTTATCCCTCAGTTAGCTGGAGGAGAGTGGACTGTATTTGGGATAGTCCAAGAAAGGCTTTAGAGTATGCTCTAATAATTATTATTGGGAAGAAAGAAAAGAGATAAAAGGCTGCAGGTATTAAAGAAAACCAGTGATATTTAGAAAATAAGAAAGAGAATGTATATAAGCACATCAAACACAGCAAGAATTAGATGGGTGTTCTGGTCTACTGTCTGGGGCAAAATCTGTCCACTATCTGAGGTCATCTGCTTGTTCCAAAGTTCTTAGTTTAGTGTCTGAAGATGGATTATTCTAGAAAATTTCCAAGAACCTTAAGCTTGAGGTCCCCTATTCCAGTAGCCTTCCCTATGGGATTCTGAATTCCCTGTTTAGTTGTGAAATATGAACCGAAAGATTGACTTCCTGAAATTTTAATGATGGTATTGTTAATGTAAAAAACCACTGAAACCTGTAAAGAATTTTTGTGAGTTTATTTGAGCCAAACTGTCAACATATGCTGGAAGCAGAACCTCAATGAATTGAGATAAAGCTCCAGAGAATGGTGGGTTACATCTGTATTTATACATTGCAATCAAAGGAAAGGGACATAGGTGGGTTACATGAAATCCAAAGCAAAGCGGGGAAACCTCTGGGATAGGATAAAAAGTGAAATGATGGACATATGCTTCTTTTACACAGATGGATAGAGGATAGCTTAACAGTTGATAACAATAACAATGAGGGAATGCCCTTGGTGCCATTTGTTGTGCCCTGAGGGGTCCAGAAAAAGGGGAAGTTACAAGTTACCCAGACATTTCCCAGATATGTTATCTTAGAGTCAAAAAGACAAAAGGGCTCAGTAAAGATCTAAGTTGATCTTTGTCAGGGAAAATACTGGCCTAGGACATAACCTGAAATTTTAATGATGGTATTGTTAATGTAAAATTAAATATTTGTAGTTAAATATTTAATTTTCAGACCATCTTTTGTGGTTATTTTAGGTCTTTGAGTTTGCACAACCACCATGCAGGGCTTCCCTGAGCTAGTCAGGTTAGCATGTGGCCCCTTTCGTCCACAGTGTTTATTATTAACACTGCCTGCTAAATTCACTTCCGGGGAAGTTCAAGAGTTGTTTTTCTTTCCTGTCTCTTCCAGTGGATGAAGTCTTCTGGTTGAATATCATAAAAAGGCTGTTTAGGAAGATGTTATAGGAAGGCAGCTTTACCAACTGATGACAACAATCAGTATAGTACATGAGTCCCTTGCAATATTTTGTTCTATCTGCATGCAGCAGGGAAGAGTTTTGTATAAACAGTGAAATCATTAAGTGCATGAGGCTTCCAGTGACCAGTGTGTCCCTGAGGGAGTGAAACTGTGACCATAAGAAATAGTAAGAGTTTCTTCAGTCAAGGGAGTTCAAGGATTTCTGAAGGTTTTTAAAATTTTTAAGTTAAAGAAGTATTTGGTTCTTTTAATTTTTCCAGAAGATTGTAGGTGATAAGGACAGTATAGCTTTTGGAAAGGGGCTACACATTACATAGTTATTTTATACTATTTCTCATATAGTGTGTTGTGTGCTTTGGTCACTAACATAAAAGTTGACATGCCACATATTGAAAACACAAAATAAAGCAGTTTTTTGACACTGTAGCAAAAGTCCAATTAGCTATGGCATTCAGAGTATAGCATCTGAGGTTCCAACCAACATGTGTACAACTTAATATAAATAAGATAACCCTAGGTCTTATGCACCCCCCAAAATTCTAAATTCTGCTATGAATATTTGCTTATACTGTCTGGGTTTAGAAAAATCTTCAGTTAAAGTTAATTTAGCTTGGTTCCAAAGTTTAAATTCTACCATTGGCTACATACTTGACTTATGGCAGGATTAAAACATTAGATGAAACTAACATTTCAGATACATAAATTGATGGGATAAAGTAAGTGATCTGCACAAGAGGAAGAAAGGTAGGAATAAATAGAGGTACAGACACAGAGATTAGAAGGGTAAGGGAAAAGAGGAAGAGTTGGATATAGGGAGGCAACTGGCAGACAATGATAGGGTGGGGAGGGGGATTTACCAGGAAATAAGTCTAATCTTTCATTGCATGAGTTTGTCATTAGAGATCAACCAAAGGAGTTGTATGCATGCATATTTGCATAACCAATGGAAACAACACTGGGGGGGGGGGGGATGGCGGTGCAGGCTTGCCCTCGAGGGTAGGAGTGTGTGTGTGTTGTGGGGGGGGGGGGGGGTGTCAATGGTATCCAACAACAAGTTCCAGCCCATCATGACGCTGTGCCCTTATTCTCCTGTCCACTCAGTTGTGACCACCTTGTTCCAAACCCTTGAAACCCTGGATGGTTTCTGTCTGCCAGGTGCCATCTCCCTGTTGGCAGTCTGCCCCTGCTCTGACACCTGTCAACAGTCCCTTTGCCAAAGTCCTCCCAAAACATCCTTTCTGCTTGCTCTCTTTCCTGTGGGATTCTGACAGCTGGGATTGGAAAGGAGACAGGAGAGCAGTGGCTTGTCCAGGTTCCATGAAGGAGGTCCAGAGGGTCCTGTAAAGTGCCAGGAAGGCTGGGGGAGAGAAGGGTGGTGAGGCCGGGGTGCTGACTAGGAAGCAGAAAGCCCTCAGGGCAAGTGGGGCAGTATGAGCAGCTGCTGTGGCCCATTGTAAAGGTGAAGCTACAGCAGCACAGAGAGAGACAGCGACTTCCTCATGGGCACACAGCTCTAATAGGGCTGAGCTAGAATTGGAACCCTTGGTTGCCCACAGCCTGTAAATCCTTTACCTGTGACCTCTGGGTAAGCACCTTCACCTTGTGGCCACTTGCTCTGATGGACTCCACCCTTCCGCCCAAACCCCTCCTTCAACCCCAGGGGCCAGTGTTCCTTTATTTACACCTCTGCCTTTGGTGCTTGCTCTCTTTGTCCTGGGCTTCCTCCCAGCTGGTAACTTTGACTGAGACCACCTGCATTGGGCCAAGAGCCTAGTGTGTAGAACCCCCAGCCTCTCCTCCCTGACTATGGCTCAGATTCCAAAGTACCATAATTTTCCCTGTATCCAGATTCCCCCACCTGCCACCCCTAGCAGATTTTCTTTTACCTCAAAAATAAATTTATTCGCCATCTGTAAACAGCCTGACATCCTGCATTCGCTCTCTGAGACGTGGTTCTGCCCGGGTGCCACCTGGTACAAGTCCCTGATGCCACCCCACCTCCATAGCCGCATCTCTCCTCCCCTGGAGAACCCATTTGGCACACAGCACACTCAGAGCTTTACAGCAGCTCCAGGGACCAGCTAAGCCTTGGCCCCAGCCTGTCACTAGACCCCAGGTCTTGCCTGCAGCCCCAGAATCCTCAAACCAGTCTGGGAGGGGAAGTGTGTTGACCCCCTTAGACAGGTGGAGGCAGACATCAGTTTGGAACTGAGCCCCACCCTTCAATAATCATGTGGCCACGCCTCCTGACCACCTGCCCACTTCTGGCCATCACATGGCTTTGCCCCATGATCAGGTGCCCATTTCCAGCCATCACCTGGCCTCTCCCCTGATCACATGCCCACTTCTGGCCATCACGAGGCTCTGTCCTCTGATATGGTGACCACTTCTGGCCTATCAGGAGGACCTGCACACCTGATATGGTGCACACTTCCGGTCTATCATTTGGTCCCAACCCTCCCCCCCATCAGTGCCCCATTTCCAGCCTATCACAGGCCCTGATGAAGACATATGTAAAACTTTAAACAATAAAAAAATTTTTTAAAAGATTGTCCAGCAGCTTTGGTCAGAAAATCTCTTAGTGAAGCAACTTTTGAGGAGCGTTTTGTTTAGGAGCCTCTGGTACCAATGTTGGAAAAATGTTGCCTGTTTGTCCTGGGAAATATTATTCCCTTTCTTTCTAATACATCTCTCAAATGAACAATTATGTTAAACTCAAACGTTCCCCAGAGTGGTCACTGAAAGCCAAATCATCCTCAGTGAAGCTATGCTATTAGAGCAGCGGTTCTCAACCTGTGGGTCTCGACCCCTTTGTGGGTAGAACGACCCTTTCACAGGGGTCACCTAAGACCATCCGAAAACACATATATAATTACATATTGTTTTTGTGACTAATCACTATGCTTTAATTATGTTCAATTTGTAACAATGAAATTGGGGGTCACCACAACATGAGGAACTGTATTAAAGGGTCGAGGCATTAGGAAGGTTGAGAACCACTGTATTAGAGAGATAGGCACAAAAATTAAGAGAACATATATGAAAAGCAGAAAAAAATTCCAAGATTCAAAGGATTTAGGCTTAGACAACCCCAGGCAAAAGGGATGGTCTTTGGGGTAGTGCCCCATGCGCTCTATCACCTGCATGAGGGCCCTTTCAATAACATATCCAAAGAGTAAGCAATGTTGGAAACTTCTAAAATTTCGGGATAAATAGAAGTGACTACTTCAAGATTCAATTGCTCATACAGCTTCATAAGGTAGACAGGATGTTATAGGACATTAGTCTAATTCTTTTGCTTTTCACATACACCTGCACACATATACACCTGCAAACATATACACACACATACACAAGGGAGAGAATTTAATAGATTTTAATCTTACCTCAAAAATAGTTATGAACTCTTTAAAAATGAAGTAAATTGGTGTCTCTGGTATGTGTGCAAGGCCATGTTAAGAAGTTGGAAGTGAGCCAGGGAAGGTTAGCAAAGAAATTGTATGTTAATTTCAAATTAGCATTTACATCAGTTTCAGGCTTCAAAGGGCAAGGATCTGAGAAAGAAGTAGTGAGAGAAGGAAAATTATTCATCCTAATTGAAAAAGGATTGTATTGAGGGATTCACACTAGAGAGTCTCTTGGGGTTGTTATAATCTGTTCCTGTATTGAGCTGAGCTGTGTGAGCAAAAAACCATTTCCCCTGGGAAAAACCTGAGAAATTCTGTAGCACTTCAAAACAAGTGATGGTCAAAGCCATCAAGAGATTTTGGGTTTTAAGGCTGAGTCAAAAAAAAAACCAAAAAAACCCAAGGTAGTTTCAATACCTGTCACAGCCAAGAGCTATTTCAAGGTGTTGGAGCTATAGCGATAACTACAAAAGTCTAAAAAGATATGGAGCGTAGGAGAAGAAAAATAATTTTTCCCCTACCTTTCTGAGTTCTTGGCTGAGCCTCCTATAATAAAAGAGATTAACAAGAGAAAAACAAACAGAAGTTTATTATATGTATATCCCATGCACACATGAGAGATACCAAGAAAAAAAATGAATAACAAAGTGATGGCTTAAAACTTCAATTTGCATATTGTTAGAAAAAGAACAATAAATTTGTAGAGAAATGACAGGACAAAGAAAAGCAGTTTCTGGCTTCTCAGGCAGGCAAACTGTGGGAGGGTAAATATATGGGAGGAAGGTAATCGTCGACAAAGGCTAGTTAGTGAAGTTTGTTATGTAGACCGCCCCCTTGGTGCTCTCCAGCCAGGTAGGATCTAAAATCGTTTCTGGTGATTAATGTTTGTACTTCTCGGTAGAGAGAAGAGGGATACATTTATGTCATGCAAAACTGATTTAGGCAAACAAGGGAAGGGGAAGGGCAAGGGCAAAGAACTTTTCTTATATCTTCTTCTCAATTGCTTTTAGCTCAAAACAATTCTTATGCCAAAGTGTCGTACTTTGGGGTAATATATTTTGCTACCCTTCATGGGTAAAGGACTCTTTATTGCCTTAAACTGGTCTTAATCACTAAAATTAAAAACAATAATAATTTATAAAGTCAACTTTTCCTGGGGTTTATTCCTCATGTGGCCTTCCACATCCTCCTGTGTAGTGGTGTGGGTTTGGAACATGTCAAAGAGAAATTGCATTGGACCAAGTTGAACAGGCAAGGGAAACTTCTTTCCAGATTATTAGAATAAGAGTCACACAGGTAGCCTTCACACTAATAGTGTCGGGTTAGTCCAGAGTCTGAGAAATGAACCAGATTCACTGCATGTTTATTTTATTTATTTATTTTGTTTGTTTATTGGCCAACTGTGCAAAAATTATTGCAGGGCATAATTCAGAAGTCACCTGAGTTTATTTTTACTAATTGGTGTTTGTGGATTTATGGAAAGGCTACAATTCAAACAACTGGCATGTTTATATCAAGGAAAACCAAACCATTAAAAATAGCTTTCATGTAAGGTTGCTTGTTCCTTGTTGTTCAGTGGTTGTGATATATAAAGGAGAAAAGGAAGACAAAGAGCGGACATGAATCTGGAACAGACTCTCACCAGGTATACACACAGCTCCGTGCTGGATGCCTCCCAAGTCCTCCTATTAGGAGAGCCTCAGACCCATCATCTGCTTTGCTCAAGGTCAAGTGGAAAAGCCAGGATTTGAAGCCAGATCTGTCTGACTCCAAAGATAAGGCTCGTTTCATTACACCAGCACTTCCCTAACAACCAGCCCTTGGACCTGAGCCAGCTCAAAATTAAGTTATAAGCTGTCAGAGGAAAAATGAAAAATATGAGGAAAATGTAGTGAACTTTTTATAAAACAAAATGAGTTCAATTTAAAGACAGCACCATTCCTTTTTCTAAGAGTATGACCTGCTTCTGGTATTAAAAATGTTCTTTCTTTTATGAGACAATACTGGTAATGGTAGTAATTATTTGTTTGGATTTTTTTTTAAAGTATCCTTATTGGAAAAAATTTAAAACTTGGCCAATCAAAATATAAAAAACACCTGATATTTTTTATATTTTGGTCACTCCTAGAATTCCAGAGCCTGGGAACCAGGAGTGCAGAGAGGTAAGTTCCCATGAAACATAGAGGAATAGGTCTTTTTGCACCTTCATTCAATTGTTTCCCACCTCCATGTTCACATCAACCTCTGAAATGTGGAGAGAAGTCACTACGGTTTAAAGAAAAACTAATACCTCTATTGCAGTGGTTCTCAACCTTCCTAATTCTGTGACCCTTTAATATAGTTCTTCATGTTGTGGTGACCCCCAATTTCATTGTTACAAATTGAACATAATTAAAGCATAGTGATTAATCACAAACACAATATGTAATTATATATGTGTTTTTCGATGGTCTTAGGCGACCCCTGTGAAAGGGTCATTTGACCCCCAAAGGGGTCACGACCCACAGGTTGAGAACTGCTGCTATTGTGATCAAGCCATCAGGGAATCAAGGATTGACACCAAGGAACAGCTGGAGGGAGTGAAGATCAAGATGATTCTAAGAAGTAGAAGAAAGACAGCTCTGGGAGAATCTAATGGCATGAGGCGAAGCCACAGGATATTATTGCCCAGACTGAGAAGAAATAGGAACAGTATTGGTCCTACAGAGGGACAAGCAGAATCACTGTCCCCTGTGGAAGCCATCTTCCTACATCGCCAGGGTCCCCTTAACCTCCCTCCCCCTCCACTTGGAGGAACATTTGCTTTTACCCACGAGGGTGCACCTTGCTCAGTGACCAGGCAGCAGAAGCGCCACAGTAGCATTCCTGTATGCGCAGGGAGGTTTTACAGCTCAGGTTTCTTACGGACCATGTTAAAGGTGACCAGACATTTCTAACAGGAAGTGTTCTATTTTCCACATTTGTCGACAAGCTTACTTGAAGTAATAGGAAAAAAGGAAGAAAGATCTCTTGTCACCTACATAACCAAAAGGAGAAAGTAAAACGTTATGTTTAGGAGCATTACAGTCAAGACAGTTGGGTATATGGTGGCCACAGTCAGCGTGTAACTCAGGGCAGCTTTCTAAATCTTTTGTTCCTCTGGTTCCTTGCTAGGAAAATGTAAATCATAACATCCCCCACTTAATAAAGTAGCTGTGAGAACTGAAAAAATGTATTTGCAGATCTACATGGACCTCCAGGTATACACAATACATGTTAGCCATTGTTATGTGGGCTATATTTATTGTAAGTATGATAGCTGAGCATATTCTAACTCAGAATGATCAGCACATGCTACTAATGGGAGCCTACTAACTAAAGTTAAAGTAGAAAACTGAAAACTGGTGTTCACCTGTACTACAATGCAGACAGCACTTGTAGATGCTGCTCTGTCTCTCCCACTGATTGGCATTGACACTGGACTAGGAATGCCTCCCATCCCACCACTTTCCTCCTTATTAGTACTTCAGAGACTCAACCTCTAACACAGCCCCCAGGATTGCGCATTGGGATGGGGCAGTGTGCAGTGCTCTAAGGATGCTTCTTAACTCTAGGCATTGTCCAAGGTCAATATTCTGTCCGTAGACTGACTCGGACTCTTAGAGAACGAATACTATGAAAGAATGAAGGCTAGGTCATAAGTGTTGTGCCTGAGACTGGTCAGCCACTTCAGTCCCTGTCCTAGGTTGGTTTGAACCTTTTTGATTGGAACTTGTTTTAGGCATCCATTTTCTAAAGCCCTGTCAAATTCTGGATCTCTCTTCCAAGTTTATTTATAAGTAGCAGCGTCCTTTCTTATTGCTTCTGGATTATTTCATATACAACTTTTATTTTTTTTTAAGACATCATCAGAGTTCACTTTAAGTCAAGTTTTATTTTTCTTATTAAATTTTTTTGTTTGTTGTAAAGTTATTATCCTATTAGTGTTAAAAGATCTCTGAAACAGAATTGTGTTACTACTGGAGGTCATTTGAAGCCAGATTCCTGAAGCCAGGGGTCAGCAAACTGTAGCAGCTGGCCAAATGGGCCTAGAGCTTTTCCTGTAAATATATGTACTTTTATTGGAACACAGCCATACCCATCTATTTGCATATTCTCTACAGCTGGTTCTATCAGGGCATAATTGAATCCTGTGGCCGAGAGGCCCATAAAGCTGAAAATATTAACTGTCTGCTCCCCCCGAAAAAAAGTGCTGTTTTCCTGTCTTATTCAGTCAGACCACTATAAGAAAAGTTGCTCAACTCTGAAAAATGTCCGCTACCATCATGATAATTATGTAATCAGGTTTGTCCAAAATTTACCACTAAGATAGCAACATGTCATAAGGAGATCTGACACTTGAAAGCATTTTCTATTTTGATAGTTCAAGTGGTACCAAAATTACTGTCTTCTAATGGGAATCATCCAGGTTCCTCTGTATTAAGCATCCAACCCCAGAAACTGTCTGTGGTTAGAGAGGAACCCTAAAAAGCCACAGGGGGGGGGAATATTGATGGAAAAGTATGATGTGACACTCATAAGTCTAGGTTGAATTTAATAACTGGGACAAAACTCCATATTTGAATGTCACTGGAATTAAATCAAAAGAACAGTCTAGTTAAAAATAATGTTTCTTTACTATTTCTCCTCACCAGAAGCCAAATGGCCACCACTTTGGCAGCAACAGCAAGTTTCTGAGCCAAATCTTACACCAAATAAGTATTTGGTATTAATTTTCTTTTCTTTTTTAAATATATTTTTATTGATTTCAAGAGAAAGGGAGAGGGAGAGAGAGGCAAAAACATCAATGATGAGAGAGAGAATCACTGATGGGCTGCCTCCTGCATGCTCCCTATGGGGGATGGAGCCCACAACCCAGGCATGTGCCCTTGACTGAAATTGAACCTGGGACCCTTCAGTCCATAGACCAATGCTCTATCCACTGAGCCAAACCGGCTCATGCTGGTGTCAATTTTTATCAATTAAAAAAACCAAACACAGAGAAGCTACTTCTGGTTCCTTGTGCAAAGCCATTTTTTAAACTTTACAGTAAATAAGATTTACTTAAACAATCAGAAAAATCAAGGTCTGTTAAAAATAAAACTCTAATGTTCTTTATTTGTTTCACACTCTCTAACTGCATTTTCCCTTTCTGTGTGTGGGTTGTAGAAAGCTGGGTCACATACATTC
Source organism: Myotis myotis (assembly GCF_014108235.1). Taxonomy (NCBI): domain Eukaryota; kingdom Metazoa; phylum Chordata; class Mammalia; order Chiroptera; family Vespertilionidae; genus Myotis; species Myotis myotis. The sequence goes on along the minus strand of NW_023416379.1, from coordinate 30,505,045 downwards.
TAAATGATGTTTAGCTTTCACTGACTTCCCTTAATTCAATAATCAATAAAATTTGTCACCCAGTTAAAATTGTTACATCCCTTGTGGAAAGCATTTTGGAGAAACATTTTAAGAGACACAGAAAATTCACAATCTTTGACCTAGTTATCCCACTGCTGGGAATTTATCTCAAGTAAATAATTCAGAAGAAGGATAAAAACCTTTTATTAGCTAAAGAATTATTTATAATGGCCAAAAGATCTTTTGCATCTAAAAATAAGAGAATAATTAAATGAATTATGATGCAGCAACCAGAAGAACTGCTTTACAGCCATTAAAATAATTATGCAATCTATGTAACAACACAGAAAGTATTTATGGCATTATGGTTAGAGAAGAAAGTAGGATGTAAAATTATATCTGCCTTATGATCACAATATAAAAAGAGATATCTGCATATGAGCTAGCATGGTAAAAAATACAAAAGTGATTTGTTTGATTTGTAATATAGGATTACTTAGGCTGGTAGAATGGAAGCTATATTTATAAATGTTTACTTTTATGGTGTTTATAAGTTTAAAAATGGAGGAGAAATCTTATTTTCCCTTTCTCTTTACTATTTAAAATAATGCAGGAACTGTATCCATGCTCCAATTACAAAGAAGAGAATCTATATCAACTAGTTTAAGCAGAATGGCATTTATTAAAGGATCAAGGCAATGGTTAAAGAAACAGACTCTAGGCTGACTTTCCAGGGATGAGTTTCAAGGCTAAACCATAGAACTGAGGTCCCAGAAAAGCTGCTTCTCCTGCCACACAACCAGGAAGCAGCTTACAAAACTGCAAAGCTCTGCTTACATCTGTTAGCTCAGAAGACCATTGCCTCTGTGTGACCGGCAACAGTGAGATGAGCTTCATACTTCCTTTCTCCTACCATGTAACCCAGGTCTTAATTTAAGTCTTGGACAAGTACATCAGATAGACAGTACATGAATCACATGCAAAATGCATTACAGTTTTCGTTGGTTTCCATGGTAGGGGGTTGAACTAGACGGTGAGCAAGCCAGTCTCTGATATTTGTCACATAGCACTGTCAGGTAAAATACAAGACACCCAGTTAAAATAAAAAGCAAATAATTCTTAGTATAAATATTTTCTGAATATTGCAAGGGATATGGAATACTAATATAAAATTTAATTTCTAACTACAGTAACCCTACTGCCATGGAAACCAATAGAAATTAAACTTATTCCCAAATCATACAAGGTTTTGGTGATATCCTCAGGTAAGGATTCCTGCAATAGATTGCTCCCAAATAGCTAATGATTATTTGTAAACCAGTATACATTCTCTGGGTCAAGGGTCCTCAAACTACAGCCCATGGGCCACATGCAAATACAAATATTTGTTCCCGTTTTCTTTTTTTCCTTCAAAATAAGATATGTGCAGTGTGCATAGGAATTTGTTCATAGTTTTTTTTAAAACTATAGTCCGTCCCTCCAACGGTCTGAGGGACAGTGAACTGGCCCCCTGTTTAAAAAGTTTGAGGACCCCTGCTCTAGGTTCTTTAGGATTTCTCCCAAAATAGGAAGCATACAGGTATATGTTAGTTAGATTCTTGTAACCAATCAGAAGGCATCAGAGTGGATGGGCCTCTAGAGAGAATAAATTCCTTAGAGATATTTTTTTCTACCTCTTTCCTTTAACAGACAAGAAGTTAAGTTAGAACAGAGTTAGAGTTAGGATCTAGGGCTCCCAGACTTGAAGTTTACCAGGTAGGTGCCTCTGAAAATATTATACTTCCTCTTTCAGCTGTGTTTTAGATTTAAACTCAAATCACTTCCACAAAATCATGGAGTCCTGATTAACCTCCCATGATCATTAAGTGCCAGAGAAAGCATGAGTTAACACTCAAGAATTGTGCTAGAAAAATCTCTGGACCACGGATGGCCTGGACTTTAGCCCTGGATTGGTACACTTGGATAGCGTGGGCATATGATAATTCTTCTGAGTCTCAATCCCCTCATTCACAAAACAAAGTCATTTATACTTTCCCTGTCTCCTTGACAAGTTTACCATAAGGGTCAACTAAGTATATATCTGCAAAATTTCTGAAATATAAGACATGTCATATAAGAAACTTTGCAAAGTTTTATGATTGAAAATTTCTAAAATTTAAAATAGTAAATATTTCAACTCCCAACATGTCTGGGCAACCTCCAGCCATCACATCTGCATTCTAGCCATCAGAAAAGGAAAAGTTTTAAAGAGGGCATACATCTCCCTTTTTAGTTGAACATGCATCCTGGAATGTAAACACCATTTTCACTTATATTCTTTGCCATAACTTCATCAAGTAGTCACATATAATTATAGAAAACTAGTGGTCCGGTGCACGGATTCGTGCACACTGAAAGGAAATTAATTAAAAGAAATATTTTAATATTGCTATTATCTGTAATAGAAGTGTCAACCAAATTCACGATTGACAATGACAGATTGAAACACATGTGTGCAATTGGTGGCAGCGAGAGCTTTATATGTATTGTGCATGCGTGAGTTGACTTAGTCTTTTATATATATAGAATAAATTTGCTTAATGAAACCTGCTTTCTGATGTAGCTAAACTCTTTCCAGCCCAGTGAAGCACCCCAACTTCTCTTTCAGGTAATTGTGAGCAACACAGCCGTAAATATCAACACAAAGCGGATTATAATTGTAGATCACGCAGGAAGAACAAAGGGTAAAATATTTAACTGCAGCAGTGTTTGACTCTATTCTGCACAGTGAGAAAACCTGAAGTCATTTTCAAGGTCCAGCATTTCTTACTTCTTTTCAGTCGGGTCAAGTTTCTAAACTTTCTAAATCTCTGTTTTCCAGCTAATGAAAAGAAAATAGGATGCCACTGAGTCTCCTATCTACCTACTCCAGGACTTCTGTGAGGATCAAATGAGATGAGGCACGGGAAAACACTTCACAGACATTTGGTTAAAGTGTGAAATGTTTGCACCTGGCTATAAAGCAAGTTGTGTTCCTGGGCTGAAGAAACTACAAGGCTAGTCATCACTAGGGAGCGAAAGCCCGGCATTGCTATGTGACATCATTACTTGGCATCCACAGCAACCGTTTCTGGGCTGGGCTGGGCTGTGGGTGCCATGGGGTCTCGGCACCATTGGTTGTGATTTGGAGGGCTGTTGCTCCGGGGTGATGACGGGGCCTGTGTCCCACTTTGGGGGAAGCTGAGTGTTGCTTTGTGGGCATTAGGTCTACGGTGTAAATGGCCAGTGTGCGTCACAGCGGCTCCTGCATTGAGCGTCTGCCCCTTGCTGATCAGCGCATGTCATAGCAACAGGTCGGACAGTCAACACTTAGCATATTAGCTTTTTATATATATAGATAGAGAAATGAAGTTGTAATTTCAGACATTCATGTGCTCATCGACAAATCAAACTTCTATTGATAATTCAGTCAACATTGTCTGCCGCAGTAGGTAAAGACTAAATATTTTCTCACGTGAATTAGAGGAAGTCTTAATTTGGGCTGCTATAACAAAGGACCATAGACTAGGTGACATATAAACAATAGTGCTCACAGGCCTAGAGACTTAAATTCAAGATCAGGGAGTCATCATGGTTGGAGTCTAGTAATAGTCCTCTTTGAGGTTGCAGATTGCCTTTTTATTCTCCCATGGTGGAAAGAGATTAAGAGAGTTCCCTGGGCCCTTTAAAACATATTTTTATCAATTTCAGAGAGGAAGGGAAACGGAGAGAGAGATAGAAACATCCGTGATGAGAGAGAATCATCAATCAGCTGCCTTCTGCACTACCCACCCTCTCCCACCAGGGATGAGCCTGCATCCCAGGTATGTGCCCTGACCAAGAATCAAACCGTGACCTCCTGGTTCATAGGTTAACACTCAACCACTGAGCCATGTTGGCCAGGATCTGGGTGCTGTTTATAAGATCTCTAATCCCATTCATGAGGGCTCCACTAATTACTTTCCAAAGGCCCAACCTCTTAATAGCATCACATTGGGTGTTAGAATTTTAACATATGGATTTGGGGCAGATGCAAACATTTAGTTCATGTAGAGGATAATTCAATTAAAAATTAGAATCTTTAAAAAAATACAGATACAACTAGAAAAGCCAAATTATAGTTACTATAAACATATAATTAAAACATTGTCTATCTAGACTATCCTATCTAATAAAAGAGTAATATGCAAATTGACTATCACTCCAACACACAAGATGGCTGCCCCCATGTGGACACAAGACGGCCGCCACAAGATGGCCGGCAGGGGAGGGAAGTTGGGGGGAACCAGGTCAGCAGGGGAGGGCAGTTGGGGGCAATCGGGCCGGCAGGGGAACAGTTAGGCATTGATCAGGCTGGCAGGGGAGTGGTTAGGGGGTGATCAGGCTGGCAGGCAGAAGCAGTTAGGGGCAATCAGGCAGGCAGGCAGGTGAGCAGTTGGGAGCCAGCAGTCCTGGATTGTAAAAGGGATGTTTGACTACCCATTTAACAAAGGAAGTAGTCGGACATCCTTCGAGGGGTACAGATTGGAGAGGGTGCAGGCTGGGCTGAGGGAGATCCCCCCCCCCCCCGCATGAATTTCATGCACTGTGCCTCTAGTAAATTTCATATAGCAATAGTACAGTTCCTGCCACATAGCTGATCATTTATAAATATTTGAAGAATGAATGGTGGAAAAAAGAACAGCTGTTTGAGGGTAAAAGGGAGAAATCATTTTGAGGATGATTCTCTGCATTTTGAGGATGACAACAATGAAATTATTTCAGTATTGAGAAGTTAAACAGAGACAACAACTTGTAAAACTATCCTCTGATTTACAAAGGTGAATACAGGCAGAATATACCAAACCATGATATGCAAGCACATTACCTAAGTTCAAATTTCCTACCTCATTCAGGCCCATATAGTCCAAGATAAAACCACAGTTGGATTGATCTAACTTTGTCTGGGTTCATAAGACCTCTGACTGTTTGAAAACCTTAGTTTACAAGTTCTGACCTTTCCTGAGGAGCCAAAGCTGTGGTTAACTCCACCCTACAAGTATCTTTCCCTAACTCCCTCTTTTTTTAAATACCCCCCAGATACCTTGCTATGTATCAAAAATAACACAAATGAATTTAGCTTTGTTTTACAGAGGTGTGTTTCTAGTGTTCTTTGATCAGTAGCAATAGACTATGTTTTATTAAATGTCATGCTTATTGCTAATGTCTGTTTTCACAGATTTTTCTTGAGCAGTAGACATATCTTCATGTTGTGTACTGGACAATGTGAATCCTTTCTGGAACAAGATCATCTCCAACATTTACAGGGAACTCATACAACTTAACAAAAGGAAGATAAACGATCTAATCAAAAAATGGGCAAAGGACCTAAATAGATACTTTTCGAAAGAGGACATACAGAAAGCCAAGAGACATGAAAACATGCTCAAAGTCACTAATCATCTGAGAGATACAAATCAAAATGACAATGAGGTATCATCTCATACCTGTCATAATGGCTATCATCAACAGGTCAACAAACAACAAGTGATGGAGAGGATGTGGAGAAAAAGGAACCCTTTTGCACTGCTGGTGGGAATGCAGCCACTGTAGAAAACAGTATGGCGTTTCCTCAAAAAATTAAAAATGGAATTTCCTTTTGACTCAGTAATCCCTCTTCTAGGAATATATCCCAAGAAACCAGAAACACCAATCAGAAAGGATATAGGCACCCCTATGTTCATAGCAGCACAATTTACCATAGCTAAGATTTGGAAACAGCCTAAGTGCACATCAGCAGATGAGTGGATTAAAAAACGATGGTACATCTACACAATAAAATACTACACTGCTATAAAAAAGAAGGACTTCTTACCATTTGCAACAGCATGGATGGAACCAGAGAGCATTATGCTAAGTTAAATAAGCCAGTCAGAGAAAGATAAATATCACATGATCTCACTCATTTGTGGAATATAATGAACAATATAAACTGATGAACAAAAATAGAACCAAAGTCACAGAAGCATGGAACAGACTGTCCAACCTATGAGGGAAGGCAGGAGGTGAGGGGGTAAGAGATCAACCAAATGGCTTGTATGCATGCATATGAGCATAACCAATGGACACAGATGAGGCTTGGGGGGGGGGGGGTGAGGGCATGTGCTAGGGGTTGGGGGCAGTCAGGGAGAGGTCAATGGGGGGAAGGGGGAAGGGGACTTATGTAATACTTTAAACAATAAAAAATTTAAAGTTTTAGAAAGATTTTAAATTTTTTTTAAAAGTCTGTTCATATGGGTAGACAATCAGTGTGGGAATTGGAAAAAATTTTTTAACACAAATTATGTTATATATTATTTAATTCTCTCCCCGATAAAAGAGAGAAGTGAACTGAGACATGGTATCTGTTCAAATAGACAGGACCATGAAAGGGAGCAGTTTAAAGGAAGAAATAATTTGGAGTCACTAGTCAACATATATCAGTACTTGGAAACAGAAGCAGGTACATTTTATCTTATTGAGAAGTATTGCAGTCCAATGCATTTGGTCTTTTCTACAAGCCCTAATGTCTTTCACTAGGCAGTGATTGACCCCAAGTCTAGATTCAGAACATATTAATATATAACTTTAATCTTGCTTCTTGGGGCATATATTATCTGAATTTTAATTACACAGTTTGTAAAGCAGAGATAGTATATGATATTTAACTCTGGATATTCAACCATATGGCTCTCTTTTATACATAATTAAAAACACTATGAAATTAAATTTCATATTTGTGCACTTTATAATCTAATCATACTGCATACCTTTCATACTGGTAATATTCATATAACTATATATGATTGTAATCACAAAATCATGTTTTTTAAATACATTATGAGCAATTCAAACTATTTTTCTCACATAGTTTTGAGTATATACAGCATTTGTCTGATGTGCTGGTTTTAGAAATGAATCAAGTAATTTTTTATCCCACTGCAAACACAGATAGCTTGTTATGAACATTAAATGAAAAAAAATGATAAAACTGTTAATACACAGACAGTTCTCAGTTTTGTTGACCAAATCTGAACTGATTCCTTAGACCTAAGACAAGCATATTTTAATGATGTAAATAATAATAGAGGAATCTGTATAGCAAAGAAAATAACTATATTAATGTTAGTCACCTAACTACTTTGAAGGCCACCAGAAGATGGCAGTCTCATTTCTGGAAGGAATAAGTGACTCTAAGACAAATGGTTAGGGTACAAGATGACAGAGAGCATGGAAGATGAAATTGCTTAAGTCATTGCTAGCTACTGTCTATCAGTGTAATTCTTTGCCCAGGTAAGGCCAATGAACTCTTTTTATAGAAAGTGCCATAAACTAAAGAGCCTGATTTTCAATGTTATGGTTTTGGCCATGAAAGATTGTACATACAAGGAGAGTAAGAAAGAGTTTATATTCATCTGAAACTTTTTCACTACTGACTTTTTCTCACCTCTCTCCGAATGCTGCTTTTTCATGCTTTGTCAATATATAACAATACTAAGATGAAACCTAGGGCATCCCTCTGCTTTTTTTTTTCTTCTAGATCCATTGTTATAAAGAGAAAACAGATTTACTTTGGTCAAGAGGTGACACGGAGACCAATTATCTAGCCATCTCCATATCCTTTAAAAAAAGGTATCCCAACCTGAAATACATCTAAATCCACATTGATTAACCTCTTTCCCAGCTAAGAGTAGTTAGGCATTAAGGCAGCAAATTGGGCCTTCATGTTGTGCATCTTCCAAAACCTTCTCATATTGATTTTTGTGACTTTTTGTCTGATGCACCACCATGAGCAATAAGCTGAGCAAAAATAATTCAAAAATTCTAAATTAAAGTTATATAACAGTTACCCTGCTATTTTCCCCCCTGTCATTTTGATGAGCTACTTCTCTCCAACCTATGCATATAGAACAGAAATAATTTGATGTTCCCTTGAAAAATCCCTCCCCCACCCAAAGAACACTGGCTTAGTTACATTTTCCCAATGTGGATTCATGTAATGCCATTTTTTCCCCCAATTCTGTTTTGAAAGCTTGGAGAGCGGTGAAAGCTTAAATTAATAATCATGACCATTTAATTTCCAAAATTAATGGGTGGCTCTCAACATATTTAATGCATTGTATCAGAATATCTGATTCCTTTGGAATTGCTCCAAAACCCAGAAAGGATATGATGACCAAATGGTGCTAAACTAATGATATGTTCATACTAGGATATAAAAAGAGATAAACAAATGTTGTAGCATGCATAGACAATATTGTTTCAATGTCTTGATGACAAAACACATTTCATCTCAATTAGCAAGTAGACTTTGTTATGAAGTACTAGCCAGATGGTTAATAATTGAAAACTTAATGTGTCTTTAGTCATTACGATTGGACACTGATGAGAGGATGTGAAAAGTATTTGAATTCTGTTTGCTATATCTATTTGGGGAAAGAAAAAAAAATCCCTATCTTCAGAATTATGAAATAAGAAATAGTGCATATGCTTATTCTGGATCCTCAGGAAAAGTTAAGATAACAATTCTCAGCGTTTGTCAGTGATGATCCTTCAATACAAAAATGGTCCTCAGAGGATCTCAGGCCAGTGCAGATACACTCCCCCAAACAAGTAACTCCCTAATACTTGTTCCAAGTTCCTGTTTCCCCAATATCTTTATAATAGACTCGCTAATTTTTTTTTGTAATTGTGAGGGATACTGTTGTAATTAGCTAGTTATTAATAATAGAAAAGGAGCAAGGGCCGGATGGAGCCAGAAATTATAAGCATGTCATTTGAACTGCTTTCACCAGGAAGTTAAAACTTTGCATTCCCCAGGGAACCACCAGACTATTCCATACAAAACACTGGGGGAAGGGATCCAACAAAGGGAAGATAGACATATGCTCAGTAAAGTTGGGGTGACACCGGGAAGGTACTTGCCTGTCACACCTGGGAACCAAGATTGCTGTCCAGAGTGGGTGTGGCCACTGGGAGCTCATGAAAATTTGGAAACACATCATCTCCTAAACAAAGGAATTCTTTCCCTTGTTGCTCTTGTGCTTTTGGCTTGCCCTTGGCTTCCTTGCATTTGCACGTGTTTCCTTCATAGCCATGAGGACCTGTGGACTCCACAAGCAATGGACTGGTGGGCTGTAGTGGGGACACACAAATTAAGCTAGCCTGATTCTATACTGGACTATGCAGACAGGGAAAGAAAATTCCGAACACTGGCTCTAATGTTAGCCCTACAAAAACCTTGGAAATTCAGGGGTTTGAGTCCACAGAAATAAAACTTTGTACAATACCATATCTTCCTGTGTGAGTCTCAGAAAACTCTTTTTCTTGGAATATTGCAAGAATTCCATTTCTGGAACCAACCCATGGGGCTGAGGACCTCTCCCCTCTGGTAACAAAAGCTCACACATGCATGCATACTGTCCTCTGCTTGTTATACTCCTAAGTAATTGGCTGAAATGGCCAGTTTTAGTGTTTGTTTGTTTTGATTTGGGCAATCTAATTGCTTTTAGTATCTTGTGTTGAGATTACTTTAGTCACTCATTTACTCCTCCTTTTCCTGCGCTTTAGGTATGTGGGCATGATTTTATGCATTGAAATTATCACTAGCATAAATTTTTAAACCCAAATTAGGAAAAGATCTGAAGATGTCTGTTTCCAATATATTTTATGCTGAAGCCAACTGCTAATGATCCTCAGTATTTATTGAGGACCTTCTTCACTCAGAGATTTTTTCAGTGTTGAGCTTCTGTCCTGTAGCAGTATTCGCCATATCAACGTCCATGTTGTAGAGCAGCTACTTCATATCTTTTGACTGGGCTTCTATTCACCACCATCCCTACAACAGCAAAAATGGATTGGAATCACACATGTTGCCCACACACAAACACAAAAAGTTAAAAGATGTGTTTTTGGCTCCTCAAAGCTTTTTGTTTTATTTTAGATAAATTAGATGTCAAGTAGGATTGCAATATGATCATTTCTGGCTGAAAAATGTAGACTAAATTTTCTGGCACAAATTTGCCTTAAACTTATTTTGCTTTATGCTGATCCAGAGCTCATCCTCTTACAAAAAAAATAAAAAATAAAAAAAATGAAGCAATCAGCAAATGGTAAGGATATTCCTTTTATCAGAGTCAGACAGCCATTGTATTTAATTTTCTTTGCATTATGTACACTGCATTATCCATTTAATCCCAAACACAGAGAAGATTTGCCAATGAGTGATTCTGGTTGACAAGAATGGCAAGACAGGGTTTTTATCCATATGATAGTATGCAATACAATTGGGTGAATAACTAATTCAGATCATAAAATTTAAAATTGTAATAATCACCACAGTTCAATTTATATGAATCTTCATTTAAAGGCTCAAAAGTATTTTTCTCTCTTTTAGTGTATTTTCTCCAATTTCCTACAATGTAGTAAGAAAATGCAATTGATTGTGATTTACATTTTTTGGACTGGTCTTCAGTGGTGCAATTTAGTTTAGTTGACTTGTAACAGCTTAGCATTCGACAACATGTTATTCAATCAAATGTATTGAGCACTTACTTCATTCCAAGGACTGTCTTACATGCTGGAGGTGGAACATGAACATCTTTAAGTATTTTTTTCAAAACAGTGAATGAGATGAGACCAGACTTAGGGTTACAAATTCTGAGGTGGCATTTTTGTCATCTACTAACCACCAAAATAGTTTTTCTTATAGTCTGCTTTTGTTGGTAAGTATATATATTTTTTCTGAGTTCTTCTTTTCACTACATGTTAGGATCCTGGTTTCAGTTCATTTTCCATCTTATAGAGCCCAAGTCTTTGTTTCCCACCCCAAGGGCTAATTTAAAACCTGGCCACTAAATCCAGCAAATGCCTGTAAGACAGCTGCCTCTTGTGGGGATGTTCCCTTTCCACCTTTCAACCAGCCATGCAGTCAAAACGTCTTATTAAATTTTGCTTAGCAACATTTTTTTGGCGTTCGTAGGATACTAGTAAATCACATTGCTACAAACAAAAGACTTACAAGTTGTTTTTAAGTCTCCTTTGTTATATTGCTTTTGGTCTTGGCACACATTAATTGAAAACTGCCATTTTCATGTGAATTGAAGTAAGACAAAGAAAAGGTGATGGGCGCACTTTTCTCTCCCAAGGTGCCTGGGCATCTGGACAGACTCCTGCTGGGAAAGACTTCCACAAGCAGAGACTCCCTTCCTAAAGGGACTGCTGCCTCGATGGGTGGCAGGGCCTGACTGACGGAACTCTCTGCCAAGTTTAGATTAATGTTGCAGATCAGTCAATGTGAATATTACTGAGTCCTCATTTCTTCTCTTTTTACATTTCTGTCTGACTTCCTTGCATCCCTTGACTTGCATCCCTCTTTGACTCAAGGACTTTCTTCTTGAGAAAAAGGATCCTATCTCATCCAATCTGAGGAGCATAGAAACACTCATTACCGGCCCATACCCACAGACGAGGAGGACAGACGCCTCAGTCTTTCAAAGACAGACAATACATTTCTGTTTTCAAGCACCTATTTTTCCCCAACCAATTTCCAGTTAAAGAGTGTGTTTGTGCTGTTGAAATGGAAGCTATCTGTTTTAAAGATAGGAATAGCGGTGAAAAGGAGAAAAACCCGTCCTTAGAAACAGCCTCCTGAATGGAGCCCTCCCACAGCATTCAGAAGTCCTCAGTGATTCTGACAAGTTAAGTCAGTGACCTGATTATTTCTGCAGAGGAAAGAAAAAAGGTGACTTAGAAAGAATATGAAGAATGCTTAGAGAAATCTGCACATTTATTTTCTTTTTTAAGCTTACTCTTTTCAACTCCTAATCTCATCATATTTATGGACAAAGAAAAGGGTGAAAAGAGAATTTAAATGGCTACATGATGTGCAGGCTGATTAAAAGTGAGAGCCGGATCTGCCGACAATTGACAAGAGATCCTGTAGTCATTTATTTAATTGGACTCTGACTGACAAGAAGGTGAGATGATTATCAGAGATGAGTCCTTTGTTCAGCCCCACTGTTTCATTCATTTCAAATATAAAGGGAACTTTTCCAATTTCCCTGGGACACCAGCCTGCAGAAGTTTTTCAATATTAATCCAGGTAATCAGGATCATGAAGACTGTTTGCCTCCCACACAGAACAAAACAGACGTGGGGCCACTGAAGGGAAGGGGTTGGGGTACCGAAGATGTGAACTTGGCTGCGTGTCAATGATATAGGGGAGGGAACAGCAGCCTGGGCAGCTGGGCTCCTCCAGCTTTGTTCAGTGGCTTAAAAACATGGTTCAAAACAGAAACCTCTAATTCCCCCCTTAGCATCAGTATAACCTACAGGAAAATGTCATGTACGCTTTATAACCATAGAATTCTAACCCAGGAGCACTGGGGCTCTCATACCAAAAAACTGGATACTAGAAGCAAGTATGCAGGTGTGTTTTCATTAGATTAATGGAACAGAAAAGAATTAAAATTTACTGAGTAATATGTGCCAAGCAATGTGCAAGGCGCATTGCATATTTTATTATATTCTCACCATCAGTCTTTTGCAAGAAGAAAACTATCCTAACTCTTCCTAGGGCTAAAACACGCTGAAGACACTATTATTCATTCTCCAATACTTTTTGTTCAATTTAAAGATAAAGAAGAAGAGATTCCAAGTCAGAACAATGTGATGGTCTCTTTTTAAAGCCTAAGTATTGGCCACTCTAAGCAAAAATGTCTGGCCTTGAGAGGAGTAAAATATCTCTATGACAGATGGTATCACTAGCAATTCCTAACATCTTACAGGCACCTTCAAGTGAGGGGGAAGCAAAAACAACTAAAGCTAGCCATGTCTGAGGGGGATACTATTTTTAATTTCCATGCTGAAATCATAACATTTTATTTTTGCTTGTTGTAGGGGACTTCCATCAATGAAAGAAACTTTCAAACTAAAAAAAAAATTATCTTCTTATTATTCTACAATTTTACAAGTAAAAATTGGGTTAGTACCTTTAATGTAAGTTTCTGATATTATCCTGTGTTATTTTCAAATTAGTCATTACATGTATTTTTTGTTCCATATCCATCTACTTTGATAGATTCTGTATTAAAAGTGAGTAAAGATCATGCCTGTCTTATTTACCACCCTGCTATATAACAGATGCTCAAAATTCATCATTTGTTAGATAATTAAATAATATATTTTTATTAATAAGTGTTTTGGTCCTCAAAAAGGAATCTGAGCAAAACATTACAGCATCTACTACAAATATCTTCCTTTTGGTTTGTGTAATCTTTATATCCAGGGTATTTGTTTTATTTTGTTTTTAACTATGAAAATTTTATATGTTGTTGGTTTGGGACACAGTTTAATAGATACAAACACAATTTTTAAGTTATTCAATATCTAACAATATTCTTTAAAAACCAAGGTGATAAAGCCCAGAGCTGTATTCCTTTCTTTAATTAGGAAAAAAATATTTAAGGTGATTAATGTGCATCAACACTTTTTAATGTAGAATTATAGTCACAGTTATGTTATAAGCTGGGTTCTCTATAAGCAAAAATGTACAATTTTTCAAAGAAGGAGCAATGATTGAATAAATGTCACTTACATTTCAGAGTGAAAGGATGGATAACCATAAAAATAACAACTCTAGCTTGTTTATGTATTTATTTATTATTTATTCTCCTTTTTATTGAATTTATTGGAGTGCCTCTGGCTAACAAAATTATATAGGTTTCAGGTGGCTAAGATCAAGTGCAGAGATCTGTTCTTATCAGTTTTACTCTGACTTATCTAAAAATTACTATTTCTAGGGAAACTAGAACAAAGACAATGAAGGAGGCAATTTAATGATAGCAGATAATGTTAAGCTAAGAAAATACCAGATGGACCATTAAACTTTTGGTCTTTCTTTCTTTCTTTCTTTCTTTCTTTCTTTCTTTCTTTCTTTCTTTCTTTCTTCCTTTTCTTTTTTCTTTTTTCTTTTTTCTTTTTTTTTTGCCAATGGCTCCCTGATAGAAAAAGTACTCTGAGCCATGGTCAGACCATGGTGCACCATTGTGGAAAAACACATTCTCATTTACTTGACTCACACTTCTCAGAGCATAGCTTTCTCAGATGTTCTGGATAAAAGAAACCTGAGAAAGCCTTTCTGACGCCCCTGCCATCTTCGTAGAATTGTGTTCTGTAACACCACTGTCACCTCCAGATCTTCGACAACTGCTTAGATGACAAGACTTTAGGGAAAAAAAAGCAAGTAAGCAATGTATTTAAAAACGGTGCCAACTGGGCTCTGAACAGAAGCTGAAGATGTTTGATGCCTTTGGTGTTTTGTCATTGTTGACTTTGTTTTAGATCTCCTCAAAAATTCAGTGTAATTCACAGGGTAAGAGAGCGAGAAGGGATTTGAGGCCATGAATAAAATATATGCACACCGCTACACCTAAACATGAGCAGATGGCAGGATAGGCACAGATGCCAACAAGGCGAGGGAAACATTGACAGTGTTCTTGTTGCCTTCAAAACTAAGCTCAGAAACCCACAGCCAATAATTGTGACATTTCTCTTCAGCCAAGTAACCAAGTGAATAGTAAGAGAATGAATGAACACTTAGGAAAAAAGATGTCTAAAAACAAGCCACTCTGCCATATTAGAATTAAACTATGCCAACTGATTGACAATGCTGTCATTCTGTAAAGTCAAACAAAAGTAAATCAAACGTATTTGGGGTTTTCAAAATTGCCATAAAATAAACATAAAAATTCTGAAAATATCCTAGGTCTGGAGCTCACTTAAAAAAATTTTCTTTTTAATCATCACTGGCAATCAGAGTGATTATGGGCTAAAAATAGAATTTTTGTTTTGTTTTGTTTTGTTTTCATTGATTTTAGAGAGAGAGGGAGGGAGAGAGAGAGAGAGAAACATAGATGTGTTTGAGAAACATCAATCAGGTGGCTCTTGTACACACCCTGACCGGCATCGAACCTGAAACCTGGGTATGTGCTGTGATGGAGAATGGAACCCAAGACCTTCAGTGTAAGGGATAAGCAACCAACTGAGCAGCATCGGCCATGACTGGAGCTCACTTTTGTTATGATGTATGCGTGCCTATTTGTGAATGTATGTATGCAGTTGTGCATAAGTTATATAACATACATCTATCTTTTTCTCAGGATCCCTCAGATGGTATTGTGGTATTCCATTGTAGCTAGATGATCATGTGATCTGTACATGATTTTGCCACCACTTTATCCCAGAACCTTATGAGATGTGTGATGTTAGTTAGAACTGAAATGTAGAATTTTAGATGCATGTATATTCTGGAAGCAAGAAATGCTGAGTACTTGCTTAACAATCATCTGTCCTCCCCACATACTTCTCTAGAGGGGCATACAGTACATAAGAATCTAAACCGGACTCAGTGATGACTCATCCATCCCAGCAGTTGAGCTAAAACTCCCAGTAATTAAATAATACCCCCTACAGCCCGGGTGCCTGGTTAAGAACTATGTGGAACACAAAGCTCAGGCCTCGGGGGGGGGGGGGAGGGGGGAAATGCAGCCTTTTACTAACTCCCTCCCAATCTGACTCTTAGAACTATCAAGTTCATGTATTTCTGCAGAGAGAGAAGAACCAGCCTGCTCAAGGCTAGCCTGGCCCTGGCCAGTCCTCTAACTTCTTAAAGAGAGGAAGGAGGAGGTGCAGGCCCTCGAGAGGACTAGAAAATCTTCATGTATTTTTTAGCTCATAATCACTCTGCTCGCCAGTTCTGAAGTGGCTTGGAATGCTGGCCTTTGGTATATCTAATGCTTTTGTCCATTAGGAATCAATATGCGTTCACACAGAAAAAGGACAGAAACACTTTATGAATAAAGTATTAAAAGTGACTCTGTTTTGGTGGTCAGATTATACTGACATTTTATACTTTTTGTGCACTTCTGTGCTTTTCCCAGTGAGCATATATTACTTCTATAGTCAGGAAAATTCATTTTTAAAATTTCTGCTTTTGCATAATGATTTTGACTTTTGGTTTATAGTTATGTTAAAATTATATTCTATGAATCTTATGCAAGACATTATGGCTTTTTAATTGGACTTTTTACTTTTGATCAGGCAAGGAAACAGATTGATGAATTTTTTAGCTCAGCATAGGTAATATAATATTTCAGAGGTACAGGATTCTGATTTTTCAGTCTTATCTGTAGTCTCTGATTATAATAACTAAGAGTAGTCTATTTTTTAAAAAAATATTTTTTGGAAAGAAGAAAAAGGATTCAAAATTTGTTTGTTTGTTTTTCATTTATTCTATTATTTAATTCATTTATTGACTGCTTCACAATGGATTTATAGAAATGAACAAAGTATAGTCCTCAGCTTCAAAGAGTGAACAGTCTAGAGGGAAAGGCTAATAAATTGACAATCATAAATAATTGTATGCATATACAATACACCTATTTACATGTATATATACATGCATGCTTTTGTGTGTACACATAGACACACACACACAGACACATAAACATGTATATATGTAATGTTAGGACAAACTAAAAGGAATTATTTCCAAAAGAGATGATGTTTAAGCTAAGTCTTAAAAAAAAATGAGAGTTAACTAGGCATTCTAGAATGGAGTAGAAAGAATTATCTATCCAGCCAAAGTAATAGTATTTGCAAAGCAATCAAGCTGTGAACTACCTTGGAGCACTCAGGAACTAATTTCCACTAATTCAGAGTGGTTGAAATATGGAGCTTATGTGAGTATGACAGAAGATTGGTCTGAGCTTAAGTCACAAAGATTTTATAAATCCAATTTGAAGTGACTTGATTTAACTCTTGGGGCAATGGGAAGCCTTTCAACACTTTTAGACCTGGAAATCTCAAAGTCACTTTAAACCTAATGCATCCGAACTCAATACATCTAGTTTCCCTCCAAAACTACTTGTCGCCTGGTGTTCCACATTCCAGTGAATGTCACCATCATCTGTGCTGACTCATAAACCAGAATTATATGCAGCATCTTTGATACTAAATCTCCTTTATCCCATATTCATCCTGTCACCAAATTACTAGTAAAATATCTCTATAATCAATCACCTTATCTTCTCTTCCACTGTCATCACCCTAGTCCATGTTGCCATATTTCTCATCTGGACTATGGTGGCAAAGAACTCTCCAGTCTCCCCTAATGTACTCATTCTACTCCAATCTGATAATAACATCAAAACCAGATCTATTAAAAATGAAAATCTAATCCCGACTTTACCATGTTTAAAGCCCATTACTACGCAATGATCTTATGATGAAAACAAAAGACCTTAAAAAGAGCCCATAAGAACCAACACAGTTTGACCCTTGCTTCTTCTCCAACTCTTCTCACCTCCCTCTCTGGACTACAGCAATTCTGGCTTTCTCTCAGCTCTTCATTCATGTCATGTGTTCCCTTCCTGGGCCCATTGCACATGTGTTTCTTCTGTCTAAATTTATCTACTCCCCTGCTCTCTACTTCCCCTCCTTCATTGTCACCTCTTCAGAATACCCTTTCCTGACATCCCTGCATAGGTCAGGTTCTTATGTTCTTCAGTATGATTACTTGTTTGTAAGTCTTTCTCATTAGATTTGCTTTTATCATCATTGTATTTCTGGCATTTTATGTAGTCTCTGATAAGTAGTTGGTGCTCAACCAATCTTTTTTGAGTAAATGGATTAATAACACTAACAATTTGTGTTTTTAAAACTTTATTCTGATAGCAATATGAAAAATAATTTTGCATGAATGAGATTAAAGGTAAGGGGAGAGTTAAGACATAAGTTTCATAAAAAGACTAGACATGAAGGTTATTTGAGCCACACATGTTAGAGATAATGGAGAGGAGAGGGCAGATGTAAGCCCTCTCTAAGAAGTTAGAATCATTTCACATGTCTAAGATTTCATTGTGAAACCAGACAATACCTATAAGCTCACAGGAATTGCTAGATGGCTATCGAAGAAATATTTAGATGCTTCTAAGTCTTCAGATCAGGAATTTTCCTCAAGGCAGAAAGTTTGATTCATTACAAATGTATACATTCTTTTTTAGCAATTACAAGGAATTATCCTAAAGGAAATTTAAGTTGGTTGTAAGTATGGAGGGATGCAGTGAGGAAGGGAGAGAGATCCCAGAGCATATGTATATCAGAGGGTATCTTATCTGATATTGATCTAACCCCCACTTCTCCCTCCACTCCCATAATTGGTCCCTGATCTAAGCAATTTGACTTAACTTCACTGGGGATGGGAGATAACTATTAACAGTATCCTAGATGAATGGAAAAATATCATGTCTCATATAGGTATAGCAGATGTCTTTCAAAAGACTTAGCCACTGTAGTGTAGTCTTAAACCACAGTGAATTCCTGGGAGGCCATGGCAGTGCAGCAATCTACTTCAAAGGATTTAGCAAAGCCATCTTTATCATTTTCAAGAAAGAATTTGAAGACTCTGACAGCTCCATGTTCTCACCCCTTACCATCCACAGACATTGATTCAGTTTTTACACATGCAGCTCTAAGAATTTTCAGTGTGCTTTGTCACCCATGAATGTGCCTATTACAAACCATTTGCAGAAATTTGTCTTTCAGTTAGTGTGCTTCTCTGTGAATGGGTTCATCTTCTTAAATGTGGAACAACATTAGGGCCATTCAGAATGCTCTGCAAGATGGCTATTTAGGATGCAAATGTGCAGGATATGGACAAAACCAATAGCTTCACTGTGAAACATTTGAATTAGGGGAATTTCACTTAGAAATCACTGCTACTTTCTGCTTGAGAAAAGGTTTTTAATTTTTCATATCTGCATATTCTCTGATTTCATGTCCTCACTTATCCCCAGATGTGATTATGCATTGAGTTCTTAGCATCCTAACTTTTTTATTCTACACTGTATACCTCAGAGTTCTCACTTTCTTAGCTTCACTATCAACTTTTTCCTATTTACTTTAAATTTACCTCTGCTTCTCTGAGATTTAGTCCAACATCTCCAATTGCATGCTTGACATTTTGAACTCAAACTTAAGATGTCATACAATAAACTCATTATTTCACTTGCTCCCCCATCCACAGAAACACTGATTTTCTTTCAGTGGCAATAAACTTGGTGCTTATTTCTAACAGTGGCAATAAACTTGGTGTCCATCTTCATGTAATTGGTTGGTAACCAAGTGTTATTGACTTTCCCACAACATTTTATTACTTCTCAAACTTACCCTTCTCCACTACTATTCCCTTAACCTTGACCACCAATCACTTTCTCTGATGACACCCGTGGTTCATAAATTTCTTGTCATCTAACCTCAACCAGTCTCTCAAAAATGCCTAGCAATATCCAGATTCCCTCAGTCTCAACAGATAAGATCCAGACTATCACATTGTCCGTAAATTTTCCTACTCTCTATCTCCAAATCTGTTTCTCTATCTATAAACATCTGTCACTTTCTATGTCAAAATAAGTATTTCCATTTTCTTTAGTATATCCATTTCCCTGTGTTCTGAACACTGTTTTTACTCACTTTCCCCAGCATTTTATTCTATCATTTATCCTCTATTGTTTCTTCATTACCATTCAATCAATATCCATTGGTATGTTTTCCTTCATCTACAAATCTATTTAGATTTTACATTTCTTGCAAAAAAATTAAAAGACACTTATCTTACCCCTTCTAGCTACTGTTTTAGCTCTGTCTTTTATTTCTGAGAAAATTTCTATAATCAAATTATCTGTATACTTTAACCTCAGAAGAACAAAGTAGGTGGGATCTCAATACCAGATATCAAGCTGTATTTCAAAGCCACTGTTCTCAAAACTGCCTGGTACTGGCACAAGAACAGACATATAGATCAATGGAATAGAATAGAGAGCCCAGAAATTGACCTGAACCAATATGCTCAATTAATATTTGACAAAGGAGGCAAGAGCATACAATGGAGTCAAGACAGTTTCTTCAATAAATGGTGTTGGGAAAATTGTACAGATACATGTGAAAAAATGAAACTAGACCACCAACTTACACCACACACAATAATAAACTCAAAATGGATAAAGGACTTAAATGTAAGACGGGAAACCATAAAAATACTAGAGGAATCCAAAGGCAACAAAATCTCAGACATATGCCGACGCAATTTCTTCACTGATACAGCTCCTAGGGCATTGGAAACTAAAGAGAAAATAAACAAATGGGACTACATCAAAATAAAAAGCTTCTGCACAGCAAAAGAAACCATCAACAAAACAACAAGAGAGCCCACTGCACGGGAGAATATATTTGCCAATGTTATCACTGATAAGGGTTTAATCTCCAACGTTTATAGGGAACTCATACAACTTAACAAAAGGAAGATAAACGATCCAATCAAAAAATGGGCAAAGGACCTAAATAGACACTTTTCAAAAGAGGACATTCAGAAAGCCAAGAGACATATGAAAACATGCTCAAAGTCACTAATCATCTGAGAGATGCAAATCAAAACAACAATGAGGTATCATCTCATACCTGTCAGAATGGCTATCATCAACAAATCAACAAACAACAAGTGCTGGAGAGGATGCGAAGAAAAGGGAACACTTGTGCACTGATGGTGGGAATGGAGACTGGTGCAGCCACTATGGAAGACAGTATGGAGTTTCTTCAAAAAGTTAAAAATGGAACTCCCGTTTGACCCAGTGATCCCACTTCTAGGAATATATCCCAAGAAACCAGAAACACCAATCAGAAAGGATATATGCATCCCTATGTTCATGGCAGCACAATTTACCATAGCTAAGATTTGGAAACAGCCTAAGTGCCCATCAGCAGATGAATGGATTAGAAAACTGTGGTACATCTACACAATTGAATTCTTACCATTTGCAACAGCATGGATGGAACTGGAGAGCATTATGCTAAGTGAAATAAGCCAGTCAATGAAAGAAAAATACCACATGATCTCACTCATTTATGGATAATAAAGACCATTATAAACTTATGAACAAAAATAGATACAGAGGCAGAGCAGCATTGAATAGACTGTCAAACTACAGTGGGGAGGCCGGGGAGGGTGGGGGGGCAGGGAGGGGGAATACGAGATCAACCGAAGGACTTGTATGCATGCATATAAGCATAACCAATGGACACAAGACACTGGGGGGTAGGAGAGGCTGGGGGAATGTCAGGAGGGGAAAAAAAGGAGACATATGTAATACTCTTTGTAATACTTTAAGCAATAAAACAAAATAAATAAATAAAATAAAATAAAGAAATTAAAAAAATGTTCTTCACCTATATAACTATTTGTCAATCATAACACTGCTAATGAAACTAAACTTCCAAGATCATCAGCAAACTCCTAACCACTAAATTTGATCAATCTTTCTAGTGTTTGTTTTCCTTAACTACCTTGTATTACTTAACATTTAGCTATTTTTTCCTTTTTAATTTCTCTTACCTGGTTTCCAGGATGTTGCCCCCTTAATATTAAGCAGATCCTTTTCATAACTTTATGACTAAACTTTCTAATCCTTTATTGGTTCCTAAATAGTGTGTTTCTCTGGCATCTTGGGTTTTTCTCCATGACCTTTTCTTTTCTTTCATCTTTTACACATTCTTGCTTGTTACTTTTTTCTATTATGATTGCTTCTAGTTCAGGATTCATTTCTATGGAAAGAGATCTCAAGATTTGTACTCCTCGTTTCAAGCCTCTTCCCCTGCTTTAGCCAATGATTAATTACCATTATATTTTCCCAATTTTTCCTTGCCTAAAATCAAACTCATCACCTTTTTCACTCAAATGTCTGCACCTCCTGTATTCTTTTGTTTCTAATAGCCCCAGAAATTTTCCAGTTCCCCATATAGCAAATATATTCATTCAACAAACATTTTTAAAGCTCTTAATGTGTCAGTTTAAGTATCCAAACATAAAAACAGAAAGCACTGAAAAAGCCTTAAACAGAGGAAACTGAATGAAGGATATTGGTTACACAGATAATGAGGGAGCTGAGAAGCCAAACAGAGTATAGAGGAATGAAAAGAGGAGGTTTTGATAGAAAGCTCAAGATTTAAGGTCACCCAGAAGAAGGCCCAACCGTGGCAGCAGCTACACCAGCAGAAGATGCAGATATTGCCAGAGATGCTGCTCAAGGCAGAAGAAAGTGAGATATACACAGGATTCTCAGTTCTTCTCATTCTCCAGTCTCTACTAGTGCCTCCATTAGTTAAACCAAACCAGAAACCAGCAGTCATTATATAACCTGTGATTTCTGTGATGTCACCACAAAAATCACACCTCCCTCCCACAACCCCAGAGAAGATTATACACAGCAGTCAGAGAAGAGTGAAGAATGGATTTGAGGTCAAATAGGTCAAAGACAGATCTTTCTGCATCTATTCTTGCCCTTCCACCATTTTTTACTCCCCTGCAATGCCACCAAGCTTCCATGCAATATGGTGCAAATATTCTTTGTAGACAGTTGTTCTCAACTCTCCTCAAAGAAAGGAGACACAAAGTCCCAGCAGTCATTAGTTTTGTCTCAGTAATTCAGGAACTCGAGGTGAAATGCAGTCATCCACATCTCTTTCAGAAATGGCTTCTCATTGGTCTAGTGAATGTGAACTAAATTGTGAAGTTAAGCACCACCAGCCTCCCTTTACAAAAGTCAAAAGAAAACAGTAGAAAGGCAAAGGTGGGTGGGGAGATAATATCCATAGCTTCTGCAGTCCACATTGTTGTTACTGGTGCAAAGACCATAGCTGATTACTTTTAAAAGAGCAGCCTTATTGAGATATAAGTCACATGCTATGCCATTCGCCCACTGGAAATGTATAACTCAACAGTTTTTAGTATGTTCACAGAAATGTGCAACTGTCAGCACAATTTTACAATGTTTTCATCACCCCTCCCCAAATTGCCTTTATTCATTTATAATCACTCCCCATTTCCTCCTACCCCTTGTTGAAGACCTTCCCATGTCTTTGAAAATCAATTCAAGACCCAGCCATCCCTGCTTTCAGGTGCTACGGTGGACTCTGAAATCAGAAACATTTACTTTCTGGACTACTCATTTGGATTCCCTATAGTGATATTAATCTTTTTATGTATAAGCTTTGTCTCTCCAATTAGATTACAAACCTCTTAAAAACAAGGCCCTTGTCTTGGTTGGAGAGATGAAAAACATACTTAGAAAATGTAGCTGCCTCATTGAATTTAATCCTCTATTATTTGTCCTTTGAGTAACTATTTACTGAGAACTTTTCCTCTAATTGTGGTATTTTCTCTTAATCATGTCCCCCAAGAAAATAATTCAAAACTAATGAAATAGATTTAACCAGCAAATTTAAGGGGTTTGTTAAAATACAATAAATAAATAAATAAATAAATAAATCATAAATTATTTCTTATTCTTGTGTGTTGCCAATAATCATTTCAGATGCACTGGAAATGCTAATGTCTCTTTTATTCCAACATTCCAACAGTATCCTTTTACTGTGGCATATAACAAAAGGTGGTACTACCTAATAGAGGAAATAAAACAGATTCATTTCTTTTTTTTTTTTTTTTTTTTTTTTTTTTTTTTTTATTGCTTAAAGTATTACAAAGGGTATTACATATGTGTCCATTTTATCCCCCCGCCCTAGACAGTCCCCTAGCCTCCCCTACCCCCCAATGTCTTATGTCCACTGGTTATGTTTATATGCATGCATACAAGTCCTTTAGTTGATCTCTTACCCCCCTACCTCCTGCCCCGCAACCCTCCCCGGCCTTCCTGCTGCAGTTTGACAATCTGTTTGAGGCAGCTCTGCCTCTGTATCTATTATTGTTCAAAAGTTTATAATGGTCTCTATTATCCATGAATGAGTGAGATCATGTGGTATTTTTCCTTCATTGACTGGCTTATTTCACTTAGCATAATGCTCTCCAGTTCCATCCATGACGTTGCAAATGGTAAGAGTTCCTTCCTTTTTAGAGCAGCATAGTATTCCATCGTGTAGATGTACCACAGTTTTCTAATCCATTCATCTACTGATGGGCACTTAGGCTGTTTCCAGATCTTAGCTATGGTGAATTGTGCTGCTATGAACATAGGGGTGCATATATCCTTTCTGATTGGTGTTTCTGGTTTCTTGGGATATATTCCTAGAAGTGGGATCACAGGGTCAAATGGGAGTTCCATTTTCAGTTTTTTAAGGAAACTCCATACTGTCTTCCATAGTGGCTGCACCAGTCTGCATTCCCACCAGCAGTGCACAAGTGTTCCTTTTTCTCCACATCCTCTCCAGCACTTGTCGTTTGTTGATTTGTTGATGATAGCCAGTCTGACAGGTGTGAGATGGTACCTCATTGTTGTTTTGATTTGCATCTCTCGGATGATTAGTGACTTTGAGCATGTTTTCATATGTCTCTTGGCTTTCTGAATGTCCTCCTTTGAAAGGTGTCTATTTAGGTCCTTTGCCCATTTTTTGATTGGATTGTTTATCTTCCTTTTGTTAAGTTGTATGAGTTCCCTATAAATTTTGGAGATTAGGCCCTTATCAGATATGACATTGGCAAATATGTTTTCCCACACAGTGGGTTTTCTCGTTGTTTTGTTGATGGTTTCTTTTGCTGTGCAGAAGCTTTTTATTTTGATGTAGTCCCATTTGTTCATTTTCTCTTTAGTTTCAAGTGCCCTAGGAGCTGTATCAGTGAAGAAATTGCTTCGGCATATGTCTGAGATTTTGTTGCCTTTGTATTCTTCTAGAATTTTTATGGTTTCCTGTCGTACATTTAAGTCCTTTATCCATTTTGCGTTTATTTTTGTGTATGGTGTAAGTTGGTGGTCTAGTTTCATTTTCTTGCATATATCTGTCCAATTTTCCCAACACCATTTATTGAAGAGACTATCTTGGCTCCATTGTATGTTCTTGCCTCCTTTGTCAAATATTAATTGAGCATATTGGTTCGGGCCGATTTCTGGGCTCTCTATTCTATTCCATTGATCTATATGCCTATTCTTGTGCCAGTACCAGGCAGTTTTGAGAACAGTGGCTTTGTAATACATCTTGATATCTGGTATTGAGATCCCACCTACTTTGGTCTTTTTCAGGATTGCTGCAGCTATTCGGGGTCTTTTTTTTATTCCAGATGAATTTTTGGAGAGTTCGTTCTAGATCTCTGAAGTATGCCGTTGGTATTTTAATGGGAAGTGCGTTGAATTTATAGATTGCTTTGGGTAGTATGGACATTTTAATGATGTTGATTCTACCAATCCATGAACACGGTATGTTCTTCCATCTGTTTATGTCTTCCTCTATATCTTTTTTCAACGTCCTGTAGTTTTCTGAGTAGAGGTCTTTTACCTCTTTAGTTAAGTTTATTCCTAGGTAGCTTAATTTTTTTGGTGCGATGGTAAACGGGATTGTTTTTATAATCTCTCTTTCTGAAAGTTCACTATTGGTGTATAGAAATGCCTCGGATTTCTTGGGGTTAATTTTGTATCCTGCTACCTTGCCAAATTCATGTATTAAGTCCAGTAGCTTTTTGATGGAGTCTCTAGGTTTTTGTATGTATAATATCATGTCGTCTGCAAATAAGGACAGTTTTACTTCCTCTTTTCCAATTTGGATGCCTTTTATTTCTTCTTCTTGCCGAATTGCAATGGCTAACACTTCCAGTACTATGTTGAACAGGAGTGGTGAGAGGGGGCATCCCTGTCTTGTTCCTGTTCTTAGGGGAAATGGTGTTAGTTTTTGTCCATTGAGTATGATGTTGGCTGTGGGCCTGTCATATATGGCTTTTATTATGTTGAGGTATGATCCTTCTACTCCCACCTTGCTGAGAGCTTTTATCAAAAATGGGTGTTGAATTTTGTCAAATGCTTTTTCTGCATCAATTGATATGACCATGTGGTTTTTTTCTTTCAATTTGTTTATGTGATGTATCACGTTTATTGATTTGCGGATATTGTACCATCCTTGCATCCCTGGGATGAATCCTACTTGGTCATGGTGTATGATCTTTCTGATGTACTGCTGGATCCGATTTGCTAAGATTTTGTTGAGGATTTTGGCATCTATGTTCATGAGGGATATTGGCCTGTAATTCTCTTTCATTGTGTTGTCTTTACCTGGTTTTGGTATTAGGGTGATGCTGGCTTCATAGAATGAGCTTGGAAGTGTTCCTTCCTCTTGAATTTTTTGTAGTAGTCTGAGGAGGATAGGTTTTAGTTCTTCCTTGAATGTTTGGTAAAACTCCCCTGTGAAGCCGTCTGGTCCTGGGCTTTTGTTTGCTGGAAGCTTTTTGATGACTGCTTCAATTTCTTCCATAGTTATTGGCCTGTTGAGATTTTTAGATTCTTCCTGATTGAGTTTTGGAATGTTGTATTTTTCTGGGAATTTGTCCATTTCCTCCAGGTTGTCTAGTTTGTTGGAGTAGAGCTGTCCATAGTATTTTTTAACAATCATTTGTATTTCTGTGGGGTCTGTTGTTATTTCGCCTCTATCGTTTCTGATTTTGTTTATTTGGGTCCTCTCTCTTTGCTTCTTGGTGAGTCTGGCTAGAGGTTTGTCAATCTTGTTTATCCTTTCAAAGAACCAGCTCTTGGTTTCATTGATTTTCTGTATTGTTTTTTTGGTCTCTATGTCATTTATTTCTGCTCTAATCTTTATTATCTCCTTCCTTCTGCTCACTCTGGGGTTTTCTTGTTGCTCTCTTTCTAATTCTTTGAGTTGTAGAGTTAGATGATTTACTACCATTTTTTCTTGTTTTTTGAGATAGGCCTGTAGAGCTATAAACTTCCCTCTCAGGACTGCTTTCATTGTGTCCCATAGGTTTTGGATTGTTGTGTTTTCATTGTCATTAGTTTCCAGGATGTTTTTAATTTCTTCTTTGATTTCATTGGTAACCCAATCAATATTTAATAGCATGCTATTCAGCTTCCAGGTGTTTGAGTATTTTGGGTTGTTTTTATTGTAGTTTATTTCTAATATTATGCCATCGTGGTCTGCGAAGACGCTTTTTATGATTTCAATTTTCTTGAATTTGGGGATACTTTGCTTGTGACCCAATATATGGTCTATTTTTGAGTATGTCCCATGAGCACTTGAGAAGAACGTATATTCCCTGGCTTTGGGGTGAAGTGTTCTGAAGATGTCTATTAAGTCCATCTGATCTAGTGAGTCATTTAGGATTGCTGTATCTTTGCTGATTGTTTGTCTATAGGACTTATCCAGTGCTGTTAGTGGTGTATTAAAGTCCCCTACTATGACTGTATTGTTGTCGATGTCTCCTTTGATATCTTCCAGGAGTTTTTTTATGAATTTGGGTGCTCCTGCATTGGGTGCATATATGTTTACCAGGGTTATATCTTCTTGTTGTATTGATCCCTTTAGTATTATGAAGTGGCCTTCCTTATCTCTTGTTATGGCCTTCACTTTGAGGTCTATTTTGTCCGATATAAGTATTGCTACCCCAGCTTTCTTTTCCTTTCCATTTGCCTGAAAGATATGTTTCCATCCTTTCACTTTCAGTCTGTGTGAGTCCCTTCTAATGAGGTGGGTTTCTTGTAGACAGCAGATGTATGGGTCATGTTTTTTTATCCATTCAGCCACTCGATGTCTTTTGTTTGGAGCATTTAGTCCGTTTACGTTTAAAGTTATTATTGAAAGGTACTTGTTTGTAGGCATTTCTGTTTTTGTGTGGCTGTTTTCTTTCTGAGCTTTTTATTTCTTATTTTTATACCAGTCCCTTTAGCATTCCTTGCATTGCTGGCTTGGTGGTGATAAACTCCCTTAGCCTTTTTTTGTCTGTGAAGCTTCTTATTTCCCCTTCAAGTTTGAATGATAGCCTTGCTGGATAGAGTATTCTTGGATTCAGTCCTTTGCTTTGCATCACTTTGTAAATTTCCGTCCATTCTTTTCTGGCCTGATGTGTTTCTGTTGAGAAATCATTTGACAATCTAATGGGAGATCCCTTGTATGTAACTTTCCGTCTCTCTCTTGCAGCCTGTAAGATTCTCTCTTTGTCCTGAACATTTGCCATGGTAATTATGATGTGTCTTGGTGTGGGTCTTTTTGGGTTCAACTTGTTTGGGACTCTCTGGGCTTGTGTGACTTTTTTCTTCCCCACCTCAGGGAAGTTTTCTGATATTATTTCTTCTAATAGGTTTTCTAATCCTTGTTCATCCTTCTGTTGTTCTGGTACCCCTATTATTCGTATGTTGTTTCGTTTCATGTTGTCCCAAAGCTCCCTTAGGCTCTCCTCCTGTCTTTTCATTTTTTTCTCCAATTGCAGTACGTTTTGGGTGTGTTTTGCTTCCTTGTCTTCTAAATCACTAATTCGGTCCTCCGCTTCTCCTAGTCTACTGTTGATACTTTCAATGGAGTTTTTCATTGCAGCTATATCACTCTTCATTTCTTCTTGGGTCTTACTTAAGTTGTTGATTTTTTCATCTGTTTCTTCTAGCTTCTTGCAGAGGTTGTCGATTTTTTCCTCCATCCGGTTTATGCACTCTAGGACCCTTATTCTGAATTCTTTTTCTGTCATGTTGCATGCCTCTGTATTACTTAGCTGCTTTTCTGGAGAGTCCTCCTTCTCTTTTCTTTGGGGGTTTCTTTGTCTACCCATGTTTGATCTCGCTGACATATCTAGACGTTGAGTCGTTCAGTGGCTGCTCCCTTGGTGGCAGTGACTCCTTGGTCTGTGGTTGCTCTTCTGGCGGTTGCGGTAGCAGCTGCTCTTCAGTTGGCAGCAGCTCCTCTGGTGGGTGCTGTTCACAGCTGTGGTGGCTCTTCTGGCTGGTGGGGCAAGGTTTCACGTACAGCTGCTGTTCCTCAGCAGGGGATGTGGTGCTCAGGAGGTTGCTGTTGCTTGGATCTGCTGCGTTGATTTAAAGGCACAAAATACAACACAACAAGGCACCACGTACCAGGCACTATACACAAATATATTCACGATATGAATAACCCCAAATAAAGGTAACCACCTGAATTAAGAGAATTAGGGGATAAGGAAGAAGGAAGAGAAAAAGAGAAAAGAGAAAAAAGAAAAGAAAATTAGGGACCAAAAAAAGGAGTGCAAAAATGAAATTGGGAAAAAGGAGGGGGGAAAATAAAAGCGAGAAAAGAAAAGAAAAGAAAAAAAAAAGAGCGAAAAGAGAGAATGAAGTGGAAGAGGGGAAGAGACTTTTTTATATGAGGAGAATACTCCTATAGAACAGCCATTAATCCCAACAACTTCCAGCAACAGCTCCCTGGAGATGAATGCAAACTAGAAACAACCAATAATATAACGATGAAAATAGAATGGAGAACACTAATCCCAAAATAAAATAAACAGAAAATAAAATGGCACTTTAAAAAAAAATGGTAAAATGGTAGCAGTAATAATACTGGTTAAAAATAAGAAGGTAGTAATTAAAAGGGTAAAATCAGGTGATGGAAAAAAGAAGAAGAAAAAAAAAGAAAAAAAAAGAAAAAAAAAGCAGAAGAAAAGAAAAAAAAAAGAAAAAAAAATTGGTTTCTTAGTTAAAAGGTGAAAAAAGAAGAAAAGAAAAAAAAAAATATTGCAGTAGTGAAGGTCCTTTGGTTCTTCTATTCTTCAGTGTGGCTCGCCTTAGACCTGCCAGGTATTCAGGAGAGTGTTGAGTTTCCCTGCGATACACTGTTCCTCTGTGTTGTAAACCACAGTCCTTATTTTAAAGCAAGCCGCATTTGTTTCCCAGACTGCCTTATTTTGTGTTTAGCAAAGAGTCAGTTTGTGGGTCAGCCTCTGGGTGGCAGTGTTCTGGGGTTGGCCTCTGAGGCTATAGGGCCTCTCTGTCCAGTGGAAGTTCACTGCCCAGAGCTGGCTGCGTAAGAGTTACCAGTGCTGTGTTGTTGCTGGGATTGAAAATCCCTCTATAGGCCAGACCCTGTTAACTCCCAGGGACTGATCAGGTTATTTTAATCCTTGATCTCCTACAGGGTGGAATCTGGGTGTGGCTGTGCTCCTTGCCTGGGGGTTGGGGGGAGGAGTCTCACTCTCCGGAGAGAATGGCTGCCTCAGCCCTGGGCTCAGGGGTGGCTCAGCACTCAATTCGCTGCCACCTCTCCCGGCCCCCCTTCTCTCCTCAGTCTCTCCCCAGATTCCACTCCTCCGCACACTCTCCCTCTCTTCAGCACAGGTGAGTGTCTGTATCCGAAATGTCCCATGAACAGGGTTCAGTGAAAACAAACAAACAAACGCCGGCCGCGGAAACGGGGAAGGCTTGGTTTCTGTAAGCTTCTTCTCTTACCGGGACTGCATGGTCTGATCAGCTCTTCAGGCTGCCCCTTTAGGCTCAGTCCTCTGTGATCACAGACCCAGCTCTCAATTCCCCCGGCAGCGCCAGGAATCCCGCGGTTCTCCTTTCCCCTGTTAGGGGCTGTGCCTGTCCCAAGGGACGCGGCTGTCTGCCACGCGGTCTCCCTCCGACTCTCTGGGCTCAGAGGTCTGGCGAACTTTCCTGCCCAAATCCCTGGTTTTTTTACCTTTCCAGGGGAGTTCTGCTCTTCCTGGCTGCAAACCGTCTCGCCAGCTGAGGAATTTCGCCAATTCGGGGTGGATGTTACTAGTTTCAGCTGCTCACTCCATTTGCTCAGGGACACGACCTGGGACGCGTCTGCCTATACCGCCGCCATCTTCAGATTCATTTCTTTTAATACATGTTAAATTTATGAGTTAAACATGGTGTAAGATCTCATGTACCTGTTAATCAATTATTTCAAATATTTCTTTCATAAAATAAAACACTTGAATAATTAACACTTAAATTTTTAAAAAATAAGTACCAGAAGTTTGGATAAGTAAACTTTCCTTCTTTTCTTTCTCTTCCCCTCTTTCCCTTCCTTCATTCGTTCCTTTTCTTCTATTGCTACTTTCCTCTTATGCCTTTCATTTCCCTTAGAAAGAATTGATTGTCACACTTCTTAATATTTGTTAAAGACAATCTTGAAAAACTAAGAAATTTGAGTTAAAATAACTAAAGAAGTGAAAGAAAGTCCATATAAAATTAGTATCAGTTTTCTCCAATCTTTACATCTTCTGGTCACCATTAAAAAAAAAAAATAACAGGTTACATATCCTGCTTTAGATTAAGCTCCGAAGTAAATCCTTACATTGAACAGTGTTTTGAAATATACAAAAGCTTCCAAATTAGACAACATTTCTATAGTACTTCTTTTGTGTCTAGAATTGTGTAAATGTTTGGGAAGTTTCACAATCTAGCAGAAAAGGATATGTAAATTAACTAATGACAAGGCAGTGAGAACAATCCTGTATAAAGTGCGAAGGGAACACTGAGCATGGCCATTCATTTCACAAGTACTTCTTTTAAAAATGTTATTGATTTCTAAAGAGAGAGGAAGGGGGAAAGTAAGAAGGAGGGAGGAGAGAGAGACATTGATGTGAGAGAGAAACATCGATTGGCTGGTAGTGATTGAGTCTGCAACCCCGGCATGTGCCCTGACCAGGAATTGAACCAGAGACCTCTTAGTGTACAGGACGATGCTTAACAAACTGCTAGCCAGGGATTCACAAGTATTTCCTAATGTCACATTTGTGCCAAGTACTAATCCAGGTGCTGGGGATACAAACTATTTTACCCCAAGCAATTCATAATTAATACAAAATTATCCTGCAGTGTGATAATCAGTTGCCAAGGTAAGATGAGTACAGAATGTTATGGAAACCAAAGGATGAAACTAAAACAGTGTGAGTGATTTCAAGAGTATCAGGAAAACTTTTGAAAAGAGTTTACTGCAGAGTATAATCTTTTTAAAAAATATATTTTATTGACTTTTTACAGAGAGGAAGGGAGAAGGGATAGAGAGTTAGAAACATCAATCAGCTTCCTCCTGCATACCCCCTACTGGGGATGTGCCCACAACCAAGGTACATGCCCTTGACCAGAATCGAACCTAGGACCTTTCAGTCTGCAGGCCAACGCTCTATCCACTGAGCAAAACCAGTTAGGGCAGAGAGTATAATCTTAAATGATGAATACAAGCAGAATATACTTCATCTAATAAGAAAAAATGTGTATGGAGGTGGGAAGAACAATAAAAATAACATTCACACAGCAAAGGGTGTCACACCATCATTTTAGAGAAGTAAACAATATGGTGCCCTAAAGAACCCAAAATTGGCAGCTGTGAATTTCAGGGTGCCCCTGAGGAATTTGCAGGAGATGAGGCTGCAAGCAGGAATGAGAAGCAAGCAAGAACCAGATCATGGAAACCTCTGTGCCATGCTAAGGACCTCAGATTTTATCCTGAAGATAAGAGGGAGCCACTGAAGCATTAAAGGAGGAGTAAATAATATGATTAACTTTGTATTTTAGAAGAATTGGTCTACTTCTGCAGTGACAGGATATATTGGTGGGTTATGTGTTGGGGAGAAAGTACGGGGGATAGAGGAAGACCCACAGTGAGTCTTTCTTGCAGCTCCCTAGATGAGAAATGATGAGTGCCTGGATTAAGGCAGAGGGAATATGGATGGAGAAGAGAGTAAGATTAGAAACAATCATGCCTGGTTCTAATTGTATAGAGAGTATAGAAGAGGGGAAACTTACTAGTAAGATTGTCTACCTTGTGCAACTTGTAAGGAATTGGGCAGAGGAATATTTGTGAGAGAAAGAAATAAGTTAAATTTTGAACATACTATGTTTAATGTTCTGAGAACATGAAGAAAGAGATAAGTTCTGCGTGTGTGTGTGTGTGTGTGTGTGTGTGTGTGTGAGAGAGAGAGAGAGAGAGAGAGAGAGAGAGAGAGAGAGAGAGAGAGAGAGAACTGGTGATACAGAGTAAGAGGAGATATGGATCAAAACAGAACACCAAAGAATACCAATAGTTAAGCATCTTGCAGAGGAAGAGAGAACTGGTGAAGGGCAGACAAGCAGTTAGAAGGAAAATTAGAGTCCTAAAACCACATGAGGGGTTTCAAGGAGTAGGTGACCATATCAAATGCCACAGGACAACATGTAAATGTATTCCTTTATACTTTCCTGTTTCCTATAAATTTTCTACTCCTAGTATTTATTTTAATAAGTAAAAACTCACATACATAACCCCCATTACTCCATCTCTATTCCATCCTGAAAATTATTTCATTAGAAAAATAATTCTATTTTTAAAGCCACCTGAGATGACAAAATTTGTTTCAGGTCATTCTAACTAAAACCAGTTGGATGCTCTAGCAATAGTCATAGAGATAATAGAGAGGAGGGAATGGATTCAAATTAGAGGTTAAGGGTGAAGAGGATGAGAGTCATGGATAACTAGAGAAATCTGGCTTGAATATCTGGAAAAAAATGAAATTTGAAAAATAATGTAGGGGTGGGGAAGGGAACAGTAGAAAATAATGAAAGGCAATACAGTGCATTCTCCTTGTGTTGTCTTTGCTTCTTATTCTAGATGTACTCTGGTAGTGTTTGGTGCTATTCATCAAATATTGTTAGATCATCACCTCCCCATCACATGCTTTTTAAATATGTTTTTATTGATTGTGTAGAGAAAGAGAGGAAGGGAGAGAGATAGAGAGATAGAAATATCGATGAGAGAGGAACATCATCAATCGTCTGCCTCCTGCATGACCCCTACTGGGGATCGAGCCTGCAACTGAGGTACTTGTCCTTGGCCAGAATCTATTCCACTGACACTCTATACACTGAGCCAAACCGGGTAGGGTGAATTACACTTTTTGCACACACGTGTGGATGAGTGCACCTCATGATAAGTTTTACCCAATAAATTGTGAGCAAAAGGAATTTGGATCATTTGCAGGCCAGAGCACTTTCTTGCCAATGGGAGACCTTTTATTTCTCTTTTCCCTCTGATACTACAGCTATCCACATGTGAGCTGGCAGCTGTTCAAGCAGCCTGAGAGCTTGAAGGATAACAATGAGCTGCTGACTCACAATAGGCACATATCATGAGTGGGAACTAAACTTTTGTTGCTTAAAACTACTAAGTCTTGGGGATGTTACCTCAGCATAACCTAGCCTATACTGACAGGTATGTCCTCCCTGAGTGACATCATAACCTCCTCTATCCTAGCTGTCACTCATGCACTGATGAGGCCAGGCCCTCGACTCCAGCTCTCTCCCCTGAAATCCAGGCCGTTTTTCCCTAGCTGCATTGAGGTGTCAAAGGCATTTCAAATCTACCTATCTAAAACTGAGCTCATTAGTAGTGACTGCATTTTCTGAGTACTTATTCTGCCCCAAGTGCTTAGCGTGCCTTTTATATAAATTATATCATTTTATTTACACGAAAATACCAAGAAGAAGATACTATTTATATGCCTGGTTTATATTGTAAATTCCAAGGGGAACAGGAGGTGGTAAAGGAGAGGAGAAGGTGATGTTAGAGAGGTAGAATGGGAACCAGAAGAGTCAAGGTTAAAGTGAATGAACATCAATATGGAACGCTTAAGAGAGGTCAAAGGAGGTAGGAGTAAAGCTATTCCAATGCTCTGCAATCAGGAAGTTACTGTTGACCTTTATGGTAACCTTTTGCAGGGAGGTAAGGTGTAAAGGAGATGGGAAGAGAGAGTGAATATGGAAAACTCAAGAACTTTGATGATATTCAAGAGAATGAAGGGGGTTAGTATTAATTAAAAGATGGCTTAAGGTTGAAAGGTTTAATTTGGAGATGGTTTTTAAAGAGATATAAGCATGTGTATACACTAAGATAATAACTTAAACATATAAGAGAGAGAATGAGAGAATAGTTGATGGTGCTAACTCCAGGAAGAACTAGACAGCAAGGACCATAAGCAGTGATGAAGGATTTAGAGTTCAGGAGGAGGAAGAATTAATATTCCTCTGAAGTTAGATAAGAAAGAGTAGAGGTACAAAGAGGTGTGGAGGAATTTGGGATTTAAAATAATTCATGTTGATGATCTCCAGAATATTTATTAATATGGCAAGTCCATCTGCTCAGAATTCAAGAAGGAAGAAGCAGAGGATGCACTTAAAATATTTATTTTAATTTAGAAAAAATAACGAGGTTAAAAATAAAGTATTAAATATGCAATTTGAAAAATGCTTTTTTAAAGAAAATAGTAAATCGCATACTGAGTCAAGAATGAGTGATTATTCTTGGCCATAACCACCTTCTGTTTAATTATTCATGAAGCGATGTATAGTAAGATAATTGAAGATTACAAGCAAACTTGAACTTCATTGTATTCACAGCTTTAATTTCCTCTAGGAATAAGACTTTCTTTAGAGCTACTGATTTGTTCATGACATGTGATTTCAGTGGTTCTTATATTGGGAAGAAGACCAGTCAGGTAGAAAGATCCCTGAAGAGGGTATTAGCGGACGTCTCCCCAACCTAGTTCTCCCACAAGTAGTCAGTCATCATCTTTCACTGACTGCCTTCCCTCTCCTTCTATGTAATTTATCCATAAGTGCATTCTAGTTTAATTCCTTCTATTTCACCTCCTCACCTTCCAATCTCCATATTGAGTAGAAGGGCTCTTAATCTTTAAAAAGAGATAAGACTCAAGAGAGCAAAGCATTTTGGATGAACCTCCAAATTGCAGCATCAGTCTTTGCTAATCAAGAACTGTCTCTTCTAAGTTTTTCTCAATGTTCCAAAGAAGTTATAGATCTGGGAACCTTCTGGCACCTGTGCTGGCTCAACACGGAAGTCAGAGAGGCTCCTGATGGTGTTTAAGAAAGCATATATGCTTTATGTGTGTATATGTGTCTGTAAATATGTGGTGTGTGTGTGTGTGTGTGTGTGTGTGTGTGTGTGTGTGTGTATGCTTGGTATGGGTATATGAGGTATGCATTAGTATGATACCAAATTCTATAATACGGAAATCCTGCAACATATCAGTTTAACATGAAACTTGTTTCTCTCTCACATAGCAGCCTGATGCAGGTGTTCCTGTTGGTGAACGTTTTTCCCTTGTGCAGTAGTAGTTCAGGGACCCTCACTCCTACCATCTTGGACTCTGCCATTCCCTAAGGTCTCAGAGTTCATTGCACCCAGACAGAAGAGCAAAGAGAGGATAGAGGAGACATGTACACTTTCTAAACCAGAAAAAAATATGCACGTCACTTCCTTTCACATTTTCTTGGTGAGTACCAGTCACATGACCACACCTTGAAGCAAGTGTGGCACCTGACAAGGCACTACTTCCAGCAACTATGTGGAAGGTGAGGCATAAATATTTATGGGCCATAATCCATCTCTGCACACACTTCCCCTCTGGTTCATACTATTTCCACACACAAAATACACTCAGTGCCTCCATAAGGAAGTCAACCCCAGGTCCCATCCAATCATTGTGTCTGGGACCAAGTCCAGGATCCCTTGTGGGTGTATGGTGTTTTCCATTAGGGGTAGGCATGTCTCTTGTGAGCCAGTGACCCATAGTCCAATTAAAATTTCCTTTTTGCAAAGGAAAGAGTGGGAGATACTTAGTAGCCATGGTCTAAAACAACAAGGAATCCTTCCAGGAAGAAATAAACAATAAGAAGCCCCTGCCTTATCAATGAAAGAAGTGTCTTGCTTTGACTGTGCTTCTGCTTTCTTTAATGATCTCCCCTGTCCGTAGCTCTCCATAGCACCTGGTTCTGGTGCCCTGGAGTGTCTTTTCGTCTATTAGCCTCCGTGGTCACCTTTGACCTAGGCATTGGGATTTGTCCCTTTTTGGGGCCACACAGCTTCTTCAGCCCATGCCCTGCGGGCGCAATTTGAGAGCCTTCAGGCTGATTTGTAATCACACGTGTTTTTTTAGTCCAGGCTTGTGATGATATAGACAAAACAATTCCCTCAAAAACTTGTTAGGCTTCTGATACAGTTTTTTTCTACTCAGCTCCATGTACCAGGAGCCTGTGACATATTATTCAATACTGCTTAAGTTTGTAGCTTTATTGCCCCTGGCTCTCTCATCTTAAAGGTGACATCTTTGAGGCCACCTAAAAATAGACATGAGTGGGAAAGAAACACCCTTAATAGATTATTTGTCGCAAGGGTAAGGTTTCTCTTTATCTAGAAAACACTCCAGTGGACCTTCATTTAAACATTTCTTTTTCATTCTCATTACTTAGAGTTTAGAATCCAAAAGCATTGGATTTTTCCAGTCTTGAAAATTTTCAAATTTTAACAATCTTCTTTATTATTTGTGCTCAGAGTCTCCAGCTCTTGTCTAAGTGCATCTTCTAGCTTCTGAAGATCATTCTTTAGCTTGTTGCCACGTTACTCCAGTCTCTGAGTCTGGTCACACTGTGTCCACCATGTGTGGTGTGTGTGTGTGTGTGTGTGTGTGTGTGTGTGTGTGTGTGTGTGTGTGTAGGATTCCCTGGAGCCTCCTCTTTCACTTCTCTCATGACTAACATTTGATCACAGAACTCTAGCCAACTCCAGTTTTGGCCACAACCAAAACTCGCAATTAAAAATAATAAAAGAAAGGGCATACTCATGGCTTCCAGCTAGTAGGCTCCCAGTCCTAAGATTCTTATTAAACACAGTGTCCCATTTTCTTATACTTCAGGTGGGGGTCTTTTTACACGCCCCTCCCCCATTCCTCTATGCCTCCTTGAGGGCTTTGGGAAATATTTTAGATTCAATTGCTCACTGTGGCCTCCTAATAAGAACTCTGAGTGAGAGGAGATTTAAGGGCAGAACTCTGAGCTGTGACTTTGAGTGAAACAGGATGGCATTGCAACGCTGTGGTTGCCTTGTTAAGGAGGTAAAGAAAGTGAAGGAGTGGGCTGGGGCTCTAAGAGGAGAAGAAGTAGGGAGAACACCTGCTTCTTGCTCTATTGTCTCTACCTTGGTGAAGCAAACAAAAGCCAAGATTTTCATATACATGAGGTTGTCTTTGTTGTAATATCTTGTCAAATAAATTGTCTTTAATGTGCAGTATGTTTCCCGCCCCCTCCTAAACTTGCCCTATCAAGAAGACACAGTATCAAAGGACTGCACACACTCAATTTCACGAACCAATAAACACAGCTTTTGCATTAATTACCATTTTCAGCTCCTTGGAAAAGAGTGACAAGACTTATCAAGAAGGTGCTCATTATTTTCCAGCTTAATCTGATGGAAAAGAAAGTCCTGCCAGTCACAAACTGAAGATTCCCTAATGAGGACCAGCTACCGAGAGAGCAGGCCTAGCAGTTCCCAGATAATTCCTCACATATTTTATTAGCAAGAACAGTATTTGGAAAAAGTGACATGTAAAATATATCCTTTGTGCAGCATTTTCTTCACTGGTTGCCTGGATCATCAGGATACCAGAATTTCTGGTTCTGACCCTGATACGCAGTGCAGATGTATGCTGGTGTCTATTGCTCGTGACCGTCCTATGTCACCTGTGCCCTGGGCCATCACTGAAGGATTCAGGCAAGGAAACAATCTTGCCTAAGTTGGATCAGACAGAGGATCTCTCCTTTGCCTAATGGTGGGGCCTGGAGACTGACATTCTTTGGAGCTGAGTTGAAGTCAGGGCAAGAGTTGAAGATAGAAAGAACAATAGTTTCTGCTTCTGAGACTCCAGAATTGGATGATAACCTTCCTTTCCAAAGTTTAGGCAGTTCAACTGTTCCTTTAATTTCACAATGTTTTCTATCTTTCTAATAAATTCCTTTTTTCTTTAAGCTACAAAGGATTGGTTTCTGGGTTTGTTTGGTTTTGTTTTTGCAACCTAAATAAATAAAATTAATATTTTATTTGGGATATAGCTTAGAAACCACCAAGCTAATTATACTTTTTGCATATTAATGAAAATGACCCCTAAATCCTCCTGAAGAAAGAGGTCAATATTTTATATGTAGAGATAGAGATAGAGATATTATCTTCCTCACTCTCTCCTCCCTTCCCCTGACCCCCAAAAACTTATTTTCAAGAGACTTGATAATTTATCACATCTTACCTAGAGTAGAGTACAGAGTGCAGTTGGAGTTGGGGATACTTGAAAGAATGTAGAATGTTAACTAGGGAACAGAATTAAAGAAAATCCTATGGTTAAGCATCCAGAAACTTCCCCTGAACACCCTTGTCCCCTGCTGCCCAAAGAAAATTCCCCTGGTACCTCAGACAGTCGATTTCCAGCAAGATCTATAAGCATGGAACCTCAGTGACTTCTGTACCATCCAGTGAGCCACAGCCATGCCTTCTCCAGTGAGATCTAAATCTCAGTCTTAGAGGGGTCCTTTGCCTGGGGAGGGGGGAGTCTATATCGGCTCCTGGGATAGTGACTGCTCCTTACCTCTACAATTATTGTACTCTTCAGAGTTATCTTCCTTCCTATCAGTTAATCCCTCATTATAGTACTCCTCTGTTATAATTTACAATTTTATATTATTATCCTATAGTAATATGAAAGTCAATATTATGTGTCAACTTGACTGAGCCATGGGGTGCACAGACATCTGGTTAAACAATATTTTGGGGTGTGTCTTTGAGGTTGTTTCTGGAAAAACTGAGCCTTTTAATTGGTGAAATGAGTAAAGCAGACAATGCTCCCCAATGTGGATGACTATCATTCAATCTGTTGAAGGCCTGAATAGAACCAAAAGGTAGAGGAAGTTGAACCCACTCTCTACCTGAGCACTTGAGCTGGTACGTCAATCTTTACCTGCCCTCGGCACTCCTGGCTCTCAGGCCTACACACTGATTTACCCCAGCCTTTGACTACACCATTGGACCTCCGGGGACTCCAGCTTGCAAATACTATATGCATCATGGAACTTCTCAGTCTCCATAATCATGTGAGCCAATTCTTTTTAATAAATCTCATATATAAATAAAATGTTCTATGTTAAAAATCCTATATGTATATAAATTTCCTATTGGTTCTATTTATTTATTTATTTTTTTGAGGGGGGAACCCTGACTAACACAACCCATTTTAGAAATGAGGAAATTGAAGCTCATATAAGGTAAACAACACACCTCAGGTCTCAATATACATCCTCCTAACACCTTAGATATTTATACATTAACTAATCATCATACATTTACTGAGTGATAACTATACACACAGATACTAGGCTTTGTGGGTGACACAGAAGTGATATGAGATAGCCTTGTGTAGTTTCTAATCTGACCCAATCTCAGTGCTATGAAGAGCAGAATAGAAAAGAATGGACGTCAGTGATTAACAAAGGATTAAACTCTGTGGGATATGACAAATATTCCAGGGGTTCAGAAAACAGAGATCAGTAAGTGTTGGAAGGGTTAGGCCATGGAAAGGGAGGCTGTGAGTTGGTCTCTGACCAAAGTATCATAAAACTACCCAGATGTAGAAATATTATAAACCAGAATGATATCTCAGAAAGTACCTTGGGGCAGCACAAGGGTAGTGCAATTTAGAATATGAACACTAGAGTCCACCCAGCCACCAGCCACATCACATAAATCTTGCCTTTCCTTTAGAGCAGTAGTTCTCAACCTTCCTAATGCCGCGACCCTTTAATACAGTTCCTCATGTTGTGGTGACCCCCAACCATAAAACTATTTTTGTTGCTACTTCATAACTGTAATTTTGCTACTGCTATGAATCGTAATGTAAATATCTGATATGCAGGATGTATTTTCATTGCTGGCGACCCACAGGTTGAGAACCGCTGCTTTAGAGTCTAAGGCAGCTGTGGGCAAACTACGGCCCCTCGGGCCGGATCCGCCCGTTTGAAATGAATAAAACTAAAAAAAAAAAGACCGTACCCTTTTATGTAATGATGTTTACTTTGAATTTATATTAGTTCACACAAACACTCCATCCATGCTTTTGTTCCGGCCCTCCGGTCCAGTTTAAGAACCCATTGTGGCCCTTGAGTCAAAAAGTTTGCCCACCCCTGGGACTCTAAGGGAATGTCACCGTGGAAAGAATGAGGTTGCAGATGTTCTTCCTTAGGAGACATGACGTAGGTCTGCTGGTTCATTCTGGTCCCTTTATCTTTGGTTGATTCTCCTTAACTACTAAATAGAGGCATTATTATAGATGAGGCTGGAGAAGACTTGTTTGGAGAGGGTTGGGATAAATTCATTTATAGTTCTGCCTCTCTTACAAACATGTTGCATTGAAAAAAATCCTCTGGCTGGAGAAATGAACTACCCATACAATAACAGCTTCTTCTTAAATTATTTTAAACATGTTTAAAAGACCAAAAAAACCATATAAGCTTGTTAAATATAATCATCTTTTTAATTAAAAGGCACTAAGTATAATGCTACTTTTATGTTGTGCTATAGTCAACGAAATGGATAGGAACTATTTTTAAAAATTGGAACTGTTTCCAAAAAATTATATGTAGATATAGAGTATTTTGTTATTTTTCTTGCTGTCAGGTTTTAGTTTTTCTTAAATTATAATTGGTGCCTCTGTTTTTGCAACTGCAAGTCTTTTATCCTCTGTTATTTGCTCCTTTTCCCACTCATATAAGCTAATAAAACAAATAACCAAACACATTAGAATTGTACTTAGAATAAAAGTAAATATTTTTAATGGAAATGTGAATTACTCTTTAAAAAATTTAGGTCTTTGATATACAGAGTGGGACAAAAGTGGCTTTACAGTTGTTTGCATGGAAAAATAATACAATAATTAATAAATAATAATACAAGAATAATTTCTGTTTCACATACCCACAACTATAAATCTGCTTTTTCCCCACCCTGCACATTACTTAACCTTTTATTTTAAAAAGCATACTAAACACTCTTTTTCAGAGGTTATAAAGATAACTTATTTACACCATAGGAAGATGAAAAAATCAAAATAGAAAATTCAAATGATCCTAATGCTGTTTCCTGGAGATAATTTGATTTCTATATCCCACAGAAGCTGAGGTGGACTTCCGGTTGTGTCATCCCATGTCTGTCTACGAGCACTCACTTGAGACAGGCCTTAAGAAGACTCTCTGATTCCCAGGAAATGCAATTCTTCCTTCCTGCAGCGTGCAATTTGATGTCTTAAAAAATTCTAGCCCACTCCTTCTCTCAGACCCAGAGAATCCAAGTTTATATGGACAGCCATAAGACAGAGTTACATTCAATTTGCTATATCCACACTAATTTGCTGTCCTTCAAATTCTGGCACTTTTCAAGTGCACAAAGTCACCCTCATTCTAGATAACTATATTACTAGTATATTCCATGTAAAGAAATGTTACTTTCAATCTTAAGAAATCAGTCGGGTTATATCCACTTCTTGGTCAGTGGTTCCTGTAGAAATAAAACTATTAAGAGAAAAAGGGTTGTTCAGCCTTGGTTAAAGTTAAGAGAAAAATAAAGCATCCAACAGTATCTAAAAAGCCTGGGGAGGAAGCATCCTGCTGACATAAGTCTATTGTAGTTGTGTGCTGGAAAGATAAAGGATAAAAGGTGAGAAAATAGTAACATTCCTTGAAAAGGCAGTGAACAAAGGGCACTGATAATAGATGATCTGAAGAATAAAAGGTCTCTCAAGTTATACCTCTACTGGCCCTGTCTCTCACCACTGAAAGTGAGCAATGTGCATCTTGAGATATTTAACTGTTAACCAGGAAGTTTAAAGTCTTAGGAATATAACCTTCAACCACAAAGCATATAAAGATCACAAAGCTCATAAAAATGTTTTTGATTTATGAAATAAAATTCATCCCCATAATTTGTGAAAGAGCACTCCAAGCCTTATTGATAATCCTTTTTGTTGGACAGTACTCATTGCCTGCTGTTAATTCGATAACCTTACACCTTTGCATCTGGTTATTTCCTTGGAGGTACATGAAATAAAAAGGTGTCTGCAGATTCTAATTAAGTGCACAACCACAAGCCCATTTTCTTCCACATTCCTGAATACTGGTCTGCCATCAAAGTTTCCTTGGCCTGCAATAGCCTGAGACAAAAAGAAGGAAATGGCACATTCATTCAATGAATAATTATTGAGTACCTACTATGTGCCTGGTAAATATAGGCAGCTCTGTTTCCAAATACTGAATTTATTTACTTTTACAGATTTATTCATGCTGATATTATGTTTTTCCTACACTTTGGAGGCTAAAATATGGTGATACAAAGTGAAATATGTTCTTTTTAACATTCTTACATGGCAAAATAAAATGTTGACTACTCAATGCCCGTCTTCAAATTTATTTTTGCAATTTTACTGCTCCAGGAAAACCAAAATAGCTACAACCATTGATCTTCCCCTTCATTTTCAGTCTATGTCTATTCATCACTATATCTCCACCATCTAAACACATGACTCCTAATTTACATTTATTGAATAAATGGTTACTGGATGGGTGAATGCATGGGTGGATAAATGAATGAATATGTTCATCTCTCTGCACCAGAAAATTTACTGATTAAAAGACTAATTTGGATTAAGCCAAAGAGTCAAGATGCACTAGATGTGCCTAAATGGACCACCATCCTTTAATAATAATGACAAATAATGATACTATTATTATTATTAATTGCTTAGAATATGTTATTATTGCTATAAGTACTTTGTGTATGTTACCTCATTTAAACCCCAAAATGTACCTCTAAAGAAAATGCTTTTATAACCCTGTTTTACAAAGAGGAAACAGTCACAGAAAAGTTAAGAAATGTGCTTAGCTGGAGGTTGTAACCGTGCAGAAAGCCAAAACCTTGTTTTCTTTAATCTTTTATTTTCCTTCTACACAAACTAGCTTCAACTAGTGCCCTAACTCACCCACCTCCCTCTTTCTTGCTTAATCATTAGCTCTCAGGACAATGAGGTTTTGGTCAGCTTCCAGTAGTCTTAGAAACAAAGCCTCAGGTCTGTTGACCACAGAGACAGAGTTTCAAACTAGAAATAATATCTAGGCCTCAGTTGTGTTTCAGCTCCAGAACAATCCCACTGACTCCATCCTTGCTGAAACCAATGAAGTAACACGATGGCTGACATTAGGACTAGATGTGATGATCAACTGCCCCCTACCCTAGCACTGACCAATCAATAGAGACCACAACCCTGACCATGACCCTTAGTCACCATGATTGGTGATTTCTCCCCTATATAACCCATCCTCTGGAAGCCACTGGGTAGCCAGGTCTTCAAGCATGAGCTACCTATGAGTTCAGGCATGGCACCATGTCCTTAGTAAATCCTTACTTTCTTGGCTGCAAACTACTGTTTATATCTTATTAGGTTTTGATGTGCACAGGCAAATGGACCCTTTCAGTCCTGTAACAATTTGTCCCAGATTCTGCTTTTAATGACTACATTATGTTGCCTCCTTTTTACAAAGAGAACAGTAAGAAAATAAACCAGAAGGGAATACAGAAAAGCCACCCATGACTTTGGTCCACACACACAAACCTCACACTCATGTGGCATGTGCAGCAAGTCCTAATTCTTAGCAATGCTGCTGTATACGAATCGTAACATCAAGTGTTCGCATAGGCATACTAACTGGTTAGATATAAAGGAAAGAGAAGGGAACAAAACTGGCAAAGCCTAAACCT
This sequence comes from Myotis myotis, assembly GCF_014108235.1. NCBI lineage: Eukaryota > Metazoa > Chordata > Mammalia > Chiroptera > Vespertilionidae > Myotis > Myotis myotis. The sequence continues at coordinate 30,460,576 of NW_023416379.1, read as the reverse complement.
GATTAAGTCTGGAAGTTGCAGCTCCAGACACCCCAGGGGATAGGTTGAATCCCGGCCTAGGGGACTCACATCCCTCTGTCCCTCCCACTGGGTAGGAAGGACCTGCTTTCCAATCTCCTCAGGATCATCTGGTCCACTCTTCCGGGACTATGCAGGGAGAAATAAACAATAAAGGAGAAATTCCTGTGCTGGACGCATGCTCAGTAGAAAGCAAGACGGTGAGATAAGCACAGGGGGAGGTAAGCACATGCACAGTAGAAACCAGATGACAAGGCAGAACTCTGAGGCATGTGCAGTAGAAGCCAAAATGGTGACATAAAGGGGTGGAGTCCAGCCTGGAAAACTTGGGGAAAAGACCCCATTGGATAGGAAGAGGAGCCAGCACAAATCTGCAGAGAATTAGGAAAGAAACTGGTAGTTTGAAAGAAAGCCTGGTCGCTCTCGCTCCCCCAAGATGATATAATCAAAGCTTCACAAAGGCCCATATCAGCAGCACTCATTTGTTTGTTCATTTGCCTGTTTGTTCTCACGCTCCCTCTTCATAGCAGCCTTGTGGGCCAGCAGCTACACGGGTCCAAGTGCAGGTTTGGGTGTGGCAATGCAGCCCCAGCTGGAGCACAGCTGGGAGCAGAGAGCATGCTGGACTCTGGAGCCCAGGGTGGTGGCATTACAGTTCTGGACCCTGACCCTCCTGGTGGGCACTTATGCTCCCAAGCCCAGGACTTCTTTCACAGTGGGATGGAGCTGAGCCACTTGGCTGTGGATAAGACACAACCTGGGGACAGTCATTTGTTTGAATACATTTACCACTATACCTCATCCTCCTATGTGTGGGTCCCCAAAATGCTTTTTGGTGACTCTGTGGAAGAACGCTGTTTCCATTGGCAACACAACAACATGTATTTTATTTCCAAATTTTCTGCTGCATTTTTTTAGGCACATGCCTCAGAATCTATCCTATCCTCTGTAAGGCCTAAGATTATATCTTGTTCATAAGAGGCACTGAAAAACATTTTTTTTATTTCATTCAATTATTTTGTAATTGCCGAGAGTAAAATCCCACAGGTGCATCCTAAAACCCACACAACTGAAGGAATTGAGCGTGAGAATAAAGCCAAAGAAGCAGAGATATAATTTCTGACACAATGGAACATCCTAAGGGATTAAATAAACATGTATAGAAATCATCTGAGACTCTGGAAACCAGATCAATGATGTCAGGAAAACCAGGGAAATACACCAACTCCAACAAAGCATTGAGAACAATACTCACATGAGTATTTTGTTGGTGCATTGAAAGCTAACCATTACCAGTATTTTACCCATGGCTATTCAAAGTGATATACCTATTTGCCATGACAACTATTTCTTCAGCAATGAAGTTATGGAAACCACAATTTCCCTGATAGAAGAGCCTTATCCTTATCATTTGTTATTCAAAATGAGTTTAATATTTATCCTTCATCAGTCATCACAGACAAGGCATCTGTGTAGTGAGGCAGGCACTTCCCACCTTAGAAACAGGGTGCTGTTTAAATTTCAGGAGGCTTTGTGTCTGGAGGCTAAAGGGAACCAAAATTCTGCCACCCTGCAGCTGCTCTTTTGAGATACTGATTTTAAGCTCTTTATTAAGAAACAAAAGATTCAGAAAGAATCTTTGACCCTCCCCCTTTCTTGCCCAGGAGATTCGCTTAGAGAAGGGGAGCCTAGGATGTGGCCTTAGCCTAGTTGTATTAAGGATGGTAAGTAAGAGGGCTTCAGACAGGAGCCTGTTTGTTAGGAACTCCCTGTCCATTGTTTCTGGGTTTCCCAGTGAGCGTTTTCCTGCCAGGAGTGTTGTTCTTCCCATCTACCTGTAAATTGCCCATTCTCACTTCTGAAATCTAATTCCCCACTCCCTCACCTTTCTTCTTTGTCCAAAAATGTCTTAGGTACCCAATATTGCCTCATCTTCTTTGGCGTTTTCATGACTGTGAATTCTCATGTGAATCTGTCTCTGTGAATGTGATAATCCTCCCAGCCTAGAATTTAGAAAGTGGGGGGGAAAAGTTTGATTTTTTTAGCCCCACCATAACTCAGGAAATGGCTTTTCAGGGAAGTATTTCTTCTACTTGATTAACAGTTTAGCTTAGCTTAGCTAATTTTTATCTTGTTTTATTTAATTTTTTTCAAGCACCTGCTACTTTACCAAGACCTGAGGTAGGTCTCAAAGATATAAGACTAACAAGATAGATGCTGTTGGAAAACTCATAATGAGCAAACTGGACAAATTATTATAATGTCAAAGTCCTGTGCTGAAATTGATCCAAATAAAGAAATCATTGCATGGGCTTGCCAGGGGGAAAGAGGACAGGTGAACAAGATCAAGAGGGCTGTCACTGATAGAGGTGGCTTTTTAGCGGAGACTGAATGGAAGGAGTCTGTTTCTCAAACAGAAGGAAAAGCGCTCCTGGATGAGGGAGGGAATAGTGGATGCAAGGAAAGCATAGAGGTTTCGAATACTTGGTGTGTTTGAGGGGGAAAAAAAGTTCTCTGTGGCTGGAATCTAGAATGCATATTTCAGACTAGGTGGCAGTGAGTCTGAGAAAGGTTATGGGTTAGATTTTGAGAAACCTTGCCAGTCATGAGTTTAAAATTTCCTAAAGACCAATGATATTTACAATCCTTTTCAACACAAACACATTCTTGTAGAAAACCTTACGCCAAAGTCCAGCATAAAAGGTAGAAAATGACATAGCCTGGCCCCTCAACTCCAACCTCTACCCACAGCCTAAAGCTTCCTCTTGAAAGCCGCTAGACCAGAGATTTTCAACGGGTGTGCCACAAGAATTTTGAAAACATGCAAGCAATACCTGACTATTTAGTGCAGGGGCACTGACCACTTCTCCCTTAGATTGTCAAATTAAAAATTAAAAAAATGACAACAGCCAACTGGTGTGAATGCCCTATCTTAAGCCATCAATATATAGGTCATTTAGTAGAGTTATAGCTTATTGTTGACATCACATAATAAGGTTGCATCTGATTGGTTAATTATTGGTAACAAAAATCCTTATATACAACTTTAGGCAACTGAGTTCTTAAAAAGTCACTTTGGAGCAAAACTGGTAGATAATTGCTATTTTTTTATTTTTGATAAAGCAATAAAAAATGTATTTTTGGTGTGCCACAGAACTTTAGTAATTAGTTTATGTGTGCTATTGTTGGTGTACGCAGCTAGTGGTATTAATAACGGACAAGAGCAAAAAGAATCAGATAGTGAGCATAATGAACTGGGGTGCTGAGTCAGACAGTAAGCCTGCTTCACTAGGAAGTTGCAGCATTCATAGGCTCCCCACGGGATCCATGCATCCTCTGCCCTCAGGATCTAATCCCCAAAGTGGGCAGGAATGGTGTTACAGGTCATTAGCCAGGATTACCAAGGGAGAGACAAAATAAAGGGGAAATTTCTCTTCTGAGGCATGTGCAGTAGAAGCTAAAATGGGACCATAAAGGGGAGGTGTCTAATCTGGGAAAAGACTGGATTGGTTAGGGGGAGGGGCCCAGCACAAGCCCATGAAGAATAGGGAAATTGATTGGTTAGTTCAAAGGAGTGCCTAGTCGTTCCCGAACAGATATATGTAATCAGAGCCTAAGAAAGGCAAGCAAATCTCTCTCTCTCTCTCTCTCTCTCTCTCTCTCTCTCTCTCTCTCTCTCTCTCTCTCTCTCGTTACATGCATTCATTGACCCATTCATTGACCCATTCGTTCACAGTTTCTCTCACCATAGCAGCCATGTGGGCCTAGCAGCCCCTTGGGCCCCAAGCCTGGGCCCGAAGTGCTGGCCAGCATCCATTCCAACTTGAAGCAGCGAGCTCCAAGTATAAGCTTGGGTACAGGGTACGACAATGCAGGGCCAGCTGGAGTGCAGCTGGGACAGATGCTAAACTAGCCGGATGGGGACAGAGACTGAACTGAACTTAACCAATGGTACAGAATCTCTGGACCCTGGCCTTTCTTCTAGGCTTGAAGACAAGACTGGACTTCTTTCATAGCAGAACAGACCGAGAGGAGACACGGGGAGTCTGGGGACAGTCTTTTAATTATATTCCAATAAATCTTACACTACATCTCATCCTCCTACACGTGGGTCCCCAAAATGCTCTCCTTGCAACTCCACGAAAGGGATCCATTTCCACCAGCAACGTTATGAAATGAAAAAGGTTGAAAATCACTGCTCTAGATCTCTGAATCCTCCACCCATGGACAGTGCAGAGTTGTTCAGGCAGAATAAGTGGCCAATAAATAAATCAGGGAGAGTCACACGATCAAGTAAGGCTTTCATTTTTGCTTTTGAGATTACTCTGACTGCAGCAGGAAAAGACAGAAGATGGGGACTGGCACAGCACAGGGTAGGCATGCGGATTAACTGTCCAAATGTGGCAGATGTTAGATGGATGGTTACTATTTGTTTTCATCTTACAATGTTTTCTCCACCTCCCTGGACCTTCCCCCTCTCTGCTGGGTTCCAGGCTGCAGGGGAGGAATATGCCATTGCTCTGAAAGCAGAAATTGCCTTCTGACCTTAAAAAATGTTAAAGGCATCAAAGAACAGAAAACATCATAAATCCAGAAATACGCTATATTTATTTATGAACTGCCCTACACACTTATATTATTGTCAACGTAAGAAACATTCAGACCTGTAAGAATTTTTATGAGTTTATTTGAGCCCAACTGATAACAATTGCTGGGAAGCAAAATCTCAACAGATTGAGAAAATGCTCCAGAAAATGGCAGTTTTGCACCTTATTTTATACATTACAATCAAAGGAGGAGGCATAAGGGGGTTACATGAAATTCATTGGTGACAGATTAGGGAGGCAGGAGAAAGCAAAGCAGGGATATTTCTGGAATTGGATAAAAAGTAAAACAAATAGACATATATTGCTTTTACGTGGGTAAGTATATGATAGTTAGCACTTAACAATTAACATGATAATAATAATGAGAGGATTTGTGGTCTCTGGCCTGGTGTGGTGGGTGTGGGGGGTGGTCTGGAAAAAAAATGAAATTACTTTGATATTTTAAAGGTATGTTATCAGGTATGTTATCATAGATTAAAAAAAACCCCACACAAACATATTACAGGCTCAAGTTAAGGTAAAGATTAACCTTTGTTAAGGAAAAATACCGGCCTAGGATATGACTACCCACCATAGACTGCTTTTAGTTAGAAAGTTTTAATTTATAACCTATGTGATTACTTTAGGTTTTGGAGTTTGTAAGGCCCCCATGCAGGCTTCCTATGAGCTTGTCAGGTTTAATATGTGGCTATATATATATATATATATATATATATATATATACTGCTTTTGCTTACATTTTTCAGCTGCATACTCCTCAATGATTTCTTCATATGACAATTATGCATTTTCTATAGAAAAGGTACAAAATTGACTATTTTTTTTTAGCACAGTCGATTGAATTTTGATATATGATTATTTTTCATTATTTAAAGTTTAGAAAGGTTTCTTTCAACTTTACAACTCCTTTTGGTAAAATATACATTTTTAGAATTGTCAAATTTAGGAAAACCTCTTGTCAAATTTCTAATATATATATAAGCTGTAAAAATTCAGGTAATCCCCAAGTTATTTTTTGCTGTGACTAATCTTAAATACCCTTTTGATTGATGACACCCATTGACCAGTCTGTCATCAGTGTCTTTATCATAGTGCTGTATTGTGCATTATAATATGATCACTGAAGTCACTATTTCATGCCAAAACAGCAAGGCATTTAAATCATTTTTCAATGTGTTCATGACTTACTCCTCTCTATTAATTGGATTTATTAAGCAATCCAAGGGCATATGCATTCACTCTCTTTATCACTTCCTCTCACACAGAGAGAAATTTTGGCTTGTAAAAGAATGAAAAGATTTTCATAAGGTTTTAGTGAGACTAGTAGCATGCAATAATGGCCATCTAAAATCATTTAATGTAGACTCGAAAATAAAGTAGCAATATTTGGTATCTGTTTTGCTTAGTTAATTTTACTTTTATACATTTTCCCATTATAATTCTGGTAAATGATTTGGGATAATTAAGTTACATTTGTACTTTTTCATTTTGAAATCTTTTAATGTGCACACACAAAAGTGAATCAAATATGGTGATTTATTCAATAATTCCCATTATTTCAGTAATTACCATTATTTAAAGAACACCACTTTTGACAGTACCCTCTGAAGGGCAAATCCTGTTCACTTAGAAACTTAATAGTCATAACTACTCTTCTGAATGCTTAAAAATACTAAACATTAACAGTAAAACTGACTGTTCTCTCTTCCCTGTTCTTTAAGGTGTTCCTCTAGTGCATTTGTATTTGATTGATGTGTAATTAAAGTGCCTTCTTGTCTACGGAGTCCTCCTGACTTTCAGGAAGTTATGTCTGCCTTATTAAAAAACTTTATAAATTACACGATATATGCAACGTCTTATCTTGGACCTACTAGCTAGGGTCTTATAACAGTTTGCACATTGTTCTTTTTGTTGCTGCTGCAGTTGTTTATAATATATACTTTAAAATATTTCTACTGTCTATTGTACATTCTGTTTAATTCTTTAAATATTACTGGCATCACACTTTTTTTTTTTGGCAGGAGGGAGCGAACAACTTTCTTTTATTAAACAGTGCTAAAGTAAATTTATTAGGACAATCATGGTACTTATCAAAGTCAATGAATTTTCCCAATAAAGCTGTTGTTGAAATCCCATGTGTTCTGGTGACCATACAAATTTTAGTTTTGGTTGCAGCGAGAGTTTTTGATGTGCTAAATTTTGGCTTTCCTTGCCAAGCATTCTTACAAAAAACTAGAGAGCTGCTTTGAAGATAGGATTTAGTCTTGCTGTTAGTATTGCCATTGTGGTTGTTTTCTAAACAATTGGAAACTTCCTACTCCCCAGTAATTACCACCTTCTCACCAGCCGGACAAGATCGGGTCTCAGGGTAGACTTTATTTGACAATAAGGAAATGTAATATAATTTGCATGCTCATATGAGATTGTGGTTGCAAATCCATGTCCGTTATTATCTCAATATTTTACATAAGATACTCATTGCTTCTGAATGCCACCTCAGTAATCAGAGAGGTCAATAACAGACATGTAGCATAATAGATAAAGGAATAACACCAGCTAAGGGCACTGGCTTTTAATTCTGTATATATCTATATAATTATATGATAGATATATGTCCATATATACATATATATATTTATTTTTCATTGTTTAGGTCAAAAATTATGGTAGAAACACTTCATTGCCTTGCACTTGGTTTTCCCCAAGGCCCCCTGCTGCATAGTAATTAGAGACCCTGATTGGTCTTGTACCTCCATGAAAATTTCTGGGTAGAATCACCATCTTTACAAAACTCTCTGGTTTCTGACCATATTCAGATAACTTTGAGCATCACGTTCATGGCTTCTGCAAGTAACAGTGTTACAGAAATGGATTGCTACAGAAATGGATGCCTAACAAATAATGATTTTTTTCTGAAAATAATCTCACTGTGT